>NC_143064.1:12655000-13905000 GCF_052426305.1 Pelodiscus sinensis | reverse complement strand
ATCCCGGGCGTGATTCGTTCCACCTCCCAGGCCTTTACATCCAGCGGGGGCGAGCGCCGCCGCTTTTCAAGCCCCCAGAAAGGGGATTTCGCACGACGGAGAGTCGCATGTCCGCGCCTTCTATTGACTTTGCCTCATTCAGGGGCCACTGGGATAAAATCAACAGACAGCTCCGCGCTAGGGCGCTGCTTGCTGAGCGGGGGAGCCGGGAAACGCAGCGCTCTGCGGGGCTTGCCAGGGGGGGAAACTGAGGCCCTTTCCTTTTTTTCTGGGTGGCGGCGTTGGGAAGTAAAAGGACAACACTTTAAAAACTGACCTCAGGAGCTGGCTCTACTGGGCCTTCTGTGAGTAAGTCAGAGAGGAGTGACCCACATTGCCTGGGGTCACAAAGGCCCAAAGAAGCTTGACGCAGTTTGGGAAGGATTTTGAAGCCACATCTTGACCCCGTCTCTAGCCCCATCCCATGCTGGTCCAGTTGTGTCTCCCCAGAGAGCGGGTGTGGAGTTTGGGAGTGCTGCCTGGCCTCTGAGACTCTACAATTGGGGAAAAGGGTGTATACCTTATAATTGGGGAAAAGGGTGTATACAGTACAAAAAGACACCTAGGCCAGCTTCATCAAATTCCCTCAAGCCACAGCTACTGGAAGAGAAGATGGATGCTGCCCCTGTGCATCTTCCAGGGTTTGATTTAACAGGTCTAGTAGAGACCCCTAAATCAAACTCAGAGGGCACCCCATGAGGCGTAAGGGAAGCTGTGTGGACAGTATGAAAACACGTTTTAAGATATGTTGACTCCAGACTCCAGATATTCATTTACTAGCTGGAGTTGCATATCTTAAGTCGACCTTCTGCTGTAGCATAGACCTCAGTGACCTTCCCCTTGGGGTTATTTTTTAATCACATAAAGTTTAGTTTGGTTTGAACCTGGAAGAATACTGTATAAGCAATGAGGAAAGAAGGAAAGAAAAATACTAGGCTTCAACCAGAAGAATCCTTAACCAAATCCTGATTATTTTACCACAAAGATCTGATAACTTCTTGCATCAACATGGATCTCAACCATCACTTTCCTTTGGAGGGATGCCACTTTCCTTAATCCCCAAGTTAGTCATGTTCCATGCAAAATTGGCAACCTCCTCACTAGTGTCGGATAAAGATTTACATCAGACTAAAAGAATCATAAAGCTGAGGTTGTAGGGAGGGTTGTGCACGCTAAAGGGAGGAATTACACAGCATTTCAAGTTTCTGCAAGGGGAGAGGGATTTTTTTGTTGTTGCATTTTTCATTTTGTTGCACATTTGTATCCCACATTTGGGCTTTAGCAGCAAGACATGGAAAAAGTCAACTAATGCCCAATTTCTTATGAAGTCCAGTTACGGCTCAAAATTCAACAGGAGAAGAGAATTTAAATAATAAGCTATCTGCAGGAGCCTGGGTAACAGTTCTCCAAAATATTTTGTCTCCCACAGAAGTCTCAGAGCATATGCACTGAATTACTTTTAACATTGGTGCCGAGTTAACTTTTTTTTTAGGCGTCACCATTGTGAGGTTCGGGGGGGTTTAACACTTTACACATTTTAAATCTAACAACTATTGCTGATTTTAAAATGTTTACAGGTGTCCTGAATATTATCAACTCGGTATCATACCCCAACACACTGTCTGCCCCGTCTTCTTTAAAAGCTGAGGTTAGAAATTAGGCCCTATTAATAAATAAATGCAAATCTGCATCTAGATCTCATAAATCAAGACCTTCAATCTTTACCCTGATTCCAATGGCAGCTTTTGCTTATGTTTAATAATCAGTGGTTCCAGTTTTATTGTTACTGAATATTCATTCCCAAACTGTGCATAGCCACCCTTTTGTTTGTTGGCACAAGGAAGAAGGAAGTTTCCTACATTGTTTTGTCTCTCTGTTTTACAGGCTTTTTCATCAGAGGTGTCCAAAAAGACAGGCGGGTTCCTAGACATTACAGTTATATGTAACAATAACAAAGATAATACCTAGAAATATTCTAATGGAGCTGTGCCAACTCTTGTTCAGTTTTCATTAAATCCAGATAATTTAAGACACGTTAGATAATCTTCTTGCCCATTAGATCTAGTCCATCCACTCAATAGCTGTTAGAAATGCTGCTGTACTGAAAATCTTATAGTAGTGTGAGCAGTATGTAAAAATGGGAATAGGCCTTTCTAATTAGCTACTGGGAGCTGAGATTTGTCTGTAGGCTCGTCTTTAGTCTAAAACATAGGGAAAATACATTTAAATAAATTCTGAATTTGCTCAAACATCAACTTGGGAAACCAAACCCTTTTAAAAGGTTCCATAAATATGACCACTTTAAACTTGTGATAATGCTAGAGCTTCAGAAGCACAATACAATTAAGCCAAGCTAGACCTGCCAACGGTCAACACACATGTGCCCTTTCCCACAGGTGCCCAGTATCTCTGTAAGTGCGTGAGAGACGGTAACATGGGGCAAGTGTCATCATGCATAAAAAAGGTTGCAAAAAAGACTATTGCCACTGGAAAGAAGAGTATTAAAATCAGAAAAAAAATAATGAGATTGGACCAGAAGAACTAGGGATCTGGAAGAAGAGAAAGAGAGACTGAAGTAGGAAAAGTAATGGAATGAAGAGAGGCTTATTTGGGAAAATGACCTTGGAATAGAGAGAGAGAGAGATCTTTCTATGAAAAAAAGGGAGACTAGCCAATGAGATGTGCTGAGGGATGCAATTCTTGAAGATTCAGCCAAGAGAGCTGCGTGTCTCCAAAGTTTTATAGATTTATTTGTGTTCTTATCCATTCCTAAAGATAACATCATCTTTTCAATCAGAAAAACACATTTTTATTGAATTCGGTGAACGTTCATATGAAAAGGAAAACATGTTTTTCATTTCTGACTTCTTTGCTTTATGAAACATTGGCAACTTTACAACATTTGAAAGATCTTAGAGAACCCTGAGACTTTTAAGTTTGTTTCATCCTTAATATTGTCATTTTAAAAGGCTCTGTTAGGTTAAATGTTGTGTGTGTGCGCGCACTCTAACTTTAACATAAGCTTCTTAAGTGGTATTTCCTCTGGATTACAAGAATCCCTTTTTAAAAATTCCACCATTCTGTTCCCAAAACATTAAAGAGAAAACGGTGGTTTTCCTCTGTTGCAGAGCAGACCACCACTCAACAGAAGGAGCACAATTTTACTGTCACAAGCTGTTTTCCAGAGCTACATAGAAACTGAGCCAAATTCTATTCACAATTCCACTGGTGTAAATCTGAAATGAATCTTCTGGAGTGGCTCCAATTTGCACAGGTGTACCTCAGCGTAGAATTTGCCCCATTAGCTTCAAGTGTCAGGACAAGCAGCATAATTAAATTCATTATCCCTCCCCAACAGTCAACCATTTCTCAGGGAATTTGAATGAATGGGTTGGAATGAGGTGCAGGGCTGGAATATAATATTAAAGTATTAAAATACTGATGCTCTCTTTATTTACTGGCTCTATATTCTACCTACTGCAATTCAATCACTACATAATGTAATCTTTGGTTATTAATTAGAGTTGTCTCGGTGGTTAGTTTCTTTGGCTACTCTGATTATGCAAGTGTCTGCCCTGCTTAACCGTTTTGGGTGATACCTTTGACTTCTAGGCATCTTCTCCACCATTAGCTGCCTGCTGCTTAGAATGTTGTGAACAATCCCTGAGTTAGGTTTGTTTTTTGTTTTTTTAAATTCTTGCTATCACGTAACCCGATCTTGATGTCAGAGCTGCCTTGATGGTGAAATGCAGTCGAGATAGCATCTGATAAGAGATATTCGGTGGAAAGAAGACTAGCAGTGAGAGGAGGGGAAATACATTTCCTCACTTGAAATGAGCAACAATGTGATTTTCTGCTTTCGGCAGGAGCTAGGTTGGGGAGTGGCCACTAATGGAGACCCTTGAGCTTAGTGGCCTGTCTGCTGATGTAATTGACTACATTATACAGGGGTCACTGATTGCCCCAGGGAATTCTGTTGGACTCTTGTGACAAGCTAGTTGTTCCCCATAGGAGGTCCTGTATATTGGAAACTCACCGGACCAGGGCTACAATGGAGATGCTGTTAGAATCCAGTGATGGGCTTCTTTGGACCCAACGAGGTTCTGTTAGGCCACCTCATGAGAATGTACAGGTCTGCATCGTTTGGCTGATGCCCACAAAAAGAGAAGTATGGCAAAGTGAGCTCCATTCTTCTGCGCACCTGATTGCCTGTTTGCTCACCCCTGCTCTGGTATTACTTGGGACTGTCACCTGGGTTTCATAAACAGTGGCGGCTGCTTATTGCTCAGTCAGTCATGGATTTGCTTGTGCATGCAGAAAGGTTAGACAAGGAAATGGACGTCCATGTGACATGGGAAGAGGGTGTGAATAAAACGCAGTTACTACTGGAAAACTATGCTGGATGATGATGGTTGCACGGCATTAACTCTGACCATGCCACGTAGCTTGCCACGCTAAGAAAGGTATAGAAATTGGATTGATAGATTGGTCATTTCTGATCTGGGGCAGCTAGTGAAACCCCTCTGAAAATATGAGTTGTGTCCTCAGCGACGCTACGTTCCTGAGGCATGAGCAGTGGTTTTATCATATTAATGTGGGGAGCAGGCAAAGAGAGAAAACGTGAGAGGGAAAGAGACGACAAAGGGGAGGAGAAAGGGTTGTGGATGAATGGGAACCCTGGGCCAGGTAGCAAATGCCCCTCCCCATGTGGTCTCTTCCCCCCTTGTTATCAAGTTGTCTTTCTCTGTCTCCGATTTTTGTGTGTGTCTCTCCCCTCCTTGTCTCTCTGTCTCCCCTTTCATACTTGTCTCTCTCCTCCCCTCCCTCCTTCTTGTCTGTCTCAGCCCCACACCCCTTTGTCTCGCTCTGCTGCTCTAGATTGCTTTTGTGTGCTAATAGCAGCTGAATGAAAGTGAGTCACAGAATCCCAATCTCTGAAGACCTCCACTTCCCACCCGCAGAATCTTGCAGAGCCCTTGTGCTGCTGGTTTGGGGGTTTCAGTTCACGTGTATTCAACTGCTAAAGGCAAATCCATCCTCCACATCTGTGGCTTTCCAAGTCCTCTCCAAGTGGAACTGCTGTAGGTCCCCCCTCTCTTAGGGTATGTCTACACTACAAAGTTAATTCGAACTAACAGACGTTAGTTTGAATTAACTTTGATAGGTGCTACACAAGCGCTCCGCTAGTTCGAACTTAATTCAAACTAGCGGAGCGCTTAGTTCGAACTAGGTAAACCTAATTCTACGAGGACTAAGCCTAGTTCGAACTTACTAGTTCGAATTAAGGGGTGTGTAGCCCCTTAATTCGAACTAGTGGGAGGCTAGCCCTCCCCAGCTTTCCCTGGTGGCCACTCTGGCCAACACCAGGGAAACTCGTCTGTCCCCCTCCCGGCCCCGGATCCCTTAAAGGGGCACAGACTGGCTACGGTGCCCGTGCCAGGTGCAAGCCTGCCAGCACCCAGCCAGCAGACCCTGCACCTGGCACGGCTCGAGCCAGCCACCCGATGCCCCCCAGCTCTCCCCCTCTTCCCGGGACCAGACTGGCGGCCCCCGGGAGTTTTCCCGGGACCACAAGAGGTGGGCACCCGCCTGGTCTAGAGTGGACATCGTGGACCTCGTCCACGACCTCTGCACTAGGCACAGGAAAGTGGCCATTTAGGGCAGGAGAGCTGCCAGCCTGGCTACCCAGGAGCAGGTGTGCATGAAAATCAAGGGGGTCCACTGAGACCCCCCGACCCTGAGCCCTGAGCTTACAATGGCCGTACTGGGTCAGACCAAAGGTCCATCTAGCCCAGTAGCCTGTCTGCCGACAGCGGCCAACCCTAGGGACCCTGGAGGGAATGGACCGAAGACAGTGACCAAGCCATTTGTCTTGTGCCATCCCTCTCCAGCCTTCCACAAACTTTGGGCAGGGACACCACTCCTACCCCCTGGCTAATACCACTCCATGGACCCAACCTCCATGACTTGATCTCACTTCTCTTTAAACTCTGTTCTAGTTGTAGCCTTCACAGCCTCCTGCAGCAAGGAGTTCCACAGGTTCACTCTTTGCTTTGTGAAGAACAACTTTCTGTTACTAGTTTGAAGCCTGCTACCCATTCCTTTCCTTTGGTGTCCTCTAGTCCTTCTATTATGGGAACTAATGAAGAACTTTTCTTTATGCACCCTCTCCACCCCACTCATGCTTTTATAGACCTACATCCTGTCCCCCCTCTGTCTCCTCTTTTCTAAGCTGAAAAGTCCCAGTCTCTTTAGCCTCTCTTCATATGGGACCTGTTCCAACCCCCTCATCATTGTAGTTGCCCTTCCTCTCCCGCCCTCTCTCTTCCCCTCTCCCACCTCTTTTTCCCAGTCTCCCCCAGTTTTGTTCAATAAAGAGAGATTCTATTTTTGAACACAATTGTCCTTTATTTAGTACATCAGGAAGGGGGGCTAGAGAGGGGTAAGTGGAAGGAGGTGAGGGAGGAATGGGGTACGAGCCCCTGATGGGGAGGACTGGGCTGGCTCTGCGGGCTTCTGGGGGTGGAAGCTCTCCTGAAGCCCCCCAATTGCCCCCTCTCCCCAGATGGCAGCCTGCGGCTAGTGCAGCCGGTCTGATGGCCAAGTGCTGTGATGTGCCCAGTGTGGGTACTCCGGGCAATCCAAGCCAGGACTGCTTTGCAAGTGGGGCACCCCTGAGAACTGTCTGTCCGGGGTTGGGGTCGGGTCCCTTTAAGCACAGCCCTCGGCTAGCCTGAGGCAGCAGCTCCACGCTCTAAGTCTTCATCTGATGCCCTGCCGGCACTGCTTCCGGCCATCCTTAACCCCGGTTCAGGGTCCACTTAATGTGGACATGCAGTTTGAATTAGCAAAACACTAATTCGAACTAGTTTTTTAGTCTGGATCCGTTAGTTCGAATTAGCGCTGTAGTGTAGACATACCCTTAGAAAGGATAGCAAGGGAGTGGCACTGAGTCACAGCTCAGTGCTATATAGATAGGGCAGGAGTAGGAGAGGAGAACATGCCACTGATTTTCTGGGCCTCTCATTGTGGCAGAGGAGTTTGAGAGCTGAGGGCAGGCTCTGGGCTGACGCAATCTCGAGGGATCATGTGTGGAGTCACTTAGTGGACGTGAGGAGAGACTTCCTTCTCCAGCATCTCTAAAAGCCGTTTCTTGGGCTATGCATTGGTTCCTCTTTGGCCCTTAGTGCCTGTAGATTGACGTGGACATCAGGAGAGAAAAGCAGCCTCAGTGGGAGAGGGGTTGGGACAGGACAGGGGGAGCTGGAAAGAGACAACATGGACTTTTGAGGCCCATTTCGGGATCCATGTCACTGCGTAGGGCACTGCCAGGATCTGGTTGATTCCCATCAAAGAAACAGTGTGGTAAACAGAGCTCCCTTTCCTGCATACCTGCACCTGCTTCTCAGTGTGCCCCCACCAAGTGCTGGCCTGGTTACTAAGGGTTAATTCATCAGGGCAGAGACCATGGCTTTGTTATGTTTGTTCCCCACCTAGCATGATGGGACTGCTAGGTGCCACCATAATAATAATAGTAATAACAGGAAGGGATTCAAAGCACCTGTTCCAATAGGGGTCCCATATTGTCCCGGGGAGTCTTTCTCGTGTGTGATAAATGTTAGGAAAATCCTTTATCATGCCCTCTCACCCCAAATCTGCCTTCACTGGCAGCTCGCCTCTGTCCCAATGCACCCAGAATGGCAGCTGTGGAGTGGGGGAGAAGCAGTCATTGCATTGGGCCATGTCCGTGCAATGTGAGGAATACTTGACTTGCAGTTCCCTGTAATCAGGACAGTGTCTGTCCTCCTGAGGCTAAGCAGACAGCTGACTACAGCCCCACTTCCAGGGAATATTGGAATGAACGGCGCTTCAAGAGGCAGTCCCAGCGTGCTGCCTTCTGGTGGCAGTTCTTCTCTAATTGTTAAATCCACTGGATTTTCAATGTTTCTTTTTCTCTTATCCAGGTGACAGGGATACCTGGGATACTTGAGGGAGGTTTGCCTTTTCATATATTTGATGTCTGATTTGTAATGCAGCAACATCTAGTGGCCCAACCCAAGACTGGAGCCTCGTGGGGGCAGGAACGGTCTTTTTGTTGGGTGTCTGCACAGCGCCTAGCATGGGCTGGGACTGGGCTCCTCGGGATGGCAATATGAGTAATAATAATCGTTATTCTGGGTGGCAAACGAAGGTCTGTGAGTGTAAGAGTGGAATTTTCTAAAGGCCCTAAGTGACTTGCCCAAGGTGTCTGGAGAATCAGTGACAGAGATGGGAAATGTGCTCAGGTCTTCTGAGCCCCAGCCTCATGCCTTAGCTGTAAGGCCAGCCTTCCTTCCTCTATTTTCAGACAAACTGTCTGGAGATTCCCCTCTTCCCTCCTAGGTTTTAGAAATTGATCCCCTTTTCCAGGGACTAATAATGGCAATTCCTAACTCAACCAAGCAGCTGTGAAGCCTGGGTGACCTTTTGCATATTCTTTCTGTCTTCCTGCTTCTCTTGGGTTCCTTGCTCATTTTTAAATGCTTCTGCTGAGCTCCAGTACAGACACGTCAGAGGCCTCCTTCTGGTGGGGCGGCAGAGCTCAGCAACCACTTGAAGGCTTTTCATTTGCAAACTAGGTGACAGTCAGCGTGTGCTGAAAGCGTGGTGCTTGTGCAGCCAATCAGAAGAGATTCCAATGCTACCCAGCTGATTAGCAGAGTGCCCACAGCTCGGTTTGTGTTTCTGCTGGTGGTGCACATTCCCACATGCTTCGGTGCACATAAAATTATTCCTCACATGGTGAAAAAGAACTAAGGGAACACAAAGATGTCAGCCAGCCCATTGTGTAGGGAGATGGTTACAACTGGTGGTGTGGGGGTGGTGCTGGGGGTTGCTACCCACACTCTGAAATTGGGATTTAGAGAGAGAGAGAGAGAGAGAGAGAGTGTATTTCCTGCTCAAAGAACATGCTCAGATGCTGTGTCTGGCACACACATCTCCAAGGATATCAAGGCCTAGTTTCTGCTGCTCAGAGGAAAACCCGGAGCATTCCTAGGGAAGGTTGGCCCAGTGTGTAAGGAGAGGCCCTGCCCCACCCTGGAGTTGTAGATCTGTTGCAAGGAAGGGAAAGAAGATACATTGAATGAGCCGCTTTCCCTTGAGCAGCCTCGCTCTCTCTTCCTCCCACTGTGGCTGTGGAAAGTGCAGAAGTTATTGCAAAGCCCTGGCTCTAGCCACTCTCTGTACACAGCTTCAGTGCTAGCGAGAGGGAGTGCTGGGTCCAATGTTCTCTCTAATTTTTTTCATCCATGTGCAGAATAAATTTTATTATATGCACTGAGGTATGTACAGATGTGCACCACCTGAAGAAATGAATACTGCTGGCTGTGGGCACTGAAGGCGCTCTGCTCATCAGTGGTGTGGCATTTGAATCTCTTCTGGGTGGCTGCCCACGTGCTCAGCTTACAAGAAACACTGACTGGGGCCATGTAATTACAAGATCTTCCATGGGACTTATGGTGGACGGCAGCAGCCCAAGCTCTTTCCTCACTGTCTCACCTCCCTGCCTGAGATCTGTCCCAGAGCTTCTTTCAGGGCCCCAGGCCTACCCAAGGAACCTGTCCACCTCTGCAATGGGTCATGCTGTTAAACATGGTTTCAAATTTGCTTCCCCAGCCTGCTTCTCACCTGCCTCTGCTTCCATGCTGCCTTTCAGAGCTTTCCTTCCTGTGAGTTAGTTCTTCCCTATGGCCTTCTCGTGCTCCTGGAAAGTGATGGTTTCACTTCTGAAACTATTCTATGCCTGTGGAGTTTGCAAGAGGGCAGGTCCTCACTTGCTGCAGGCCCACTGGTGACCACAGGCCTATGACGATCTACACCAATGTATCGACTGTCTTTCTGACTATGTCCTTGCCAGTGGTTGGACACTGGCCCCAACCAGCTGAAATTACTTTGCAGGCCCTTGGGGGGAAATAGCAAGTGCTCTCCCACATGTGCTCTCACTGTGGCTAGGTGCAGTTCTGAAGGGCTCCTCATCACCTTTGCCTTCAAGGGAGACAGAATCCCTCCTTTCTTTAGAAAGAAGCCTCTGGTAGCTCTTGGGAATCGACATATTCCATTGAGCATGCTCAGGGAATCTTCCCGCTGGTTTCCAGGGTGGTGTTCTCCCTGCTGGGGGTGGGAAATGAATGCCAGGGAGTCTGAGAAAAATGTCAAGGAACTGCGGCCCAAACTTTGAGTAACTGGCTCTTTCCTGGTTGACATGTGTTCTCTCACAACCCAGCAAACAAGCTTTTCACACCACCTATCTGACTTGCGTACTTCTGGTGGAAGGGAGAGGCCAATAACAGACATAAGCTATTTGTCTAAATTCAAGAATGAAACTGCTGCCGAGGAAGAGGAGCAGGCCAAGAAAAATTAACCAGTGACTGGAAAGCTCCCTTCTAGAGACATAAAATAGTCCCTCTTTTAAAAAGATGATCTGGTGTGTTAGGTGGCAAACCCCCCCGCCTTTCCCTAGTTCTGAGTTCTTATAGGAGAAGTCCTAACTGGCACCTGCTTTGTAATTGCAGGTGGATTTCAAGGCAGCAAGAATTAGGGTTAGTTTAATTCATTTTACCTACTATCCTATCCATTTAAATACAGTGGATTTAAGAGTTCCCAATATTAATCTTGGGTTTGTGTCCCACTTGGAAGAGGCTGTGAAAAAATGTAGCAGAAATGGGAAGAGACACATTTTAATGAGAAAGTAAATACAGAATGTATAGTGCCTGTGTATGACACTTGTGCCATGCAAACTTTTATTTGATCATCGGGTGAGTGAGAGAAGAACATCCTTCTACCTCTCATACCTGGCACAGGCTTCCCACAATCTCATTTAGAAGTGGATCATCTTAAAACAGTAATATGGGTTTAGATTATGCAATAAAAAACCCCCAAATGTACTCAAACCTGTTTTGCAAACCCCCGGATGGAAAAGTGTTTGTGGGCTTCCACAACAAGCTGACCTTTCATCTGAACTGTACCTGTCATCCCAGAATCAGAATCCCTGACCTTCTGGAGTGTGCAGGAGCTGGAGTGAGATCCGGGCTCCACCGGTGTCAAGGCAAGTGTGTTGATGCAATGGTATTGGGCACATTAGAAATGGAAATACAATTGTCATTATATCTGCAGCATTCAGTTTGTTTGGGGTGGACCATAAACCATCACCGCAGTATAAGTGTGTGAAAACTTGCTTTCATAGACCTATTGCAGACTTTCACATTATTAAAAAAAGTGTAATGAATAATACATTTTCCACAGTTCCACGTCACTTTAAATGTGTATAACTTTTCAGAGCATGTGCTAAGTGGAAGATGGCAGCAAGCACTCTTTAGCTGAAGTCAGCACATTTATCAGCTGCCGTTTGCACTGTACACATTAGTTCTTCAAAACCCAGATGCGTGAATCCCAGAAAGTGAAATTCTGTTAGGCTGGCATACTAGTTCCTAACCCCCCCCCCCCCCCCCGTCGAAATGTATGTTTTGTTCTTTGAAACAATTTAAAAATAATCAAAGTTACAAATGTTTGTATTTTGCAATGAAATAAGATGGGAAGGCTTCCTCATTTAGTTCACTGGCAAGATTTCTTCTTACTGAGCTACTTAATATCTTAGAATCAATGTGTTCCCTGCCATGTAATACGCTTCCAGATTCAAAGGGAAGACTGTGGCCCTGACTACACTTGGGAAGGCTCTCAAACATTTCTTGTTGCTAACACCAGTTCCTTGCCAATGGCATTTTAGGCATCTAACTCTGAAACATGTCTTCTAAACCAGTGGGGCTCAACCTTTTTTAATTTGCGACCCCCAGAGATCCTAATTTGAACTACCTACTCTGTGCCGCGTGTAGCCGCGGGCACGGAGTTCGGACTAAGGGGGATTTAAAAATGGCGGCGTCCGGGAACATGCAAATGAAGCCCGGGATATTTAAATCCCGGGCTTCATTTGCAACTCCAGTTGCCCTCATTTGCCTACCTAGCTCGAACTAACGAGCTAGTGTAGACATACCCTAAGTTAGACTTATGTGACGTGTGCCCGCTTCCATGTCTCCTATGAATTTGGCCCAAACACCTCAATCTATGTTATATAAAAACTAATCACTGAAAACCAAGCACTGCGAGCACTTCCAAATAGGAACTGTCTCTTACTGTCTATTTGTACCAGTATTGCCTTTACAAACACGATCCGGCTGCCCCAAATCATGAGCTTTGGCATACAAATTTGTACATTCTTAAAAATAATACATGTTGGACTCTGTTATTTTCAAGGGGGGGGGGGGCGTGTGCGTGTCTTGTTTTCAAGCTGCTCTTTGTAATCACAAAGGCTGACAACTTTTGCTTTTAAACGAAAGCTGAGCTGCTCACATAACTCCAGGAGCTGGGGCTTAAAGAACATTAACTATCTTGCAACTAGTGATATAATCATAAGAATTGGCAACAGTGAATCATGGCGCCATGCACAATGGGGCCCTGATTCTGCTTTGGGCCTCCGAATGCTACTGCAATACAAATAACTGCTAGTAATATTAATAATTAGAGGCTATGTTCACAAGTAATGACCAACAGTACTAATGTGTTGCAATAGTGTGTGTATACTGAGAGAAGTATGCCTTTTAGTCTTTATAGTATGACAAAATATAGTAGAGACTTCTTGGAAGTGTTTGAATCTCTACTTTTCTGGTAAGAAAGACTCAGATGCGGTGTTGTGTTCTAATTTTCAGATGCATCTATTAATCTTCACATGTATTAGTCACGTCACACAGCTAGAATTCAGCAGTATACAAGGTTCCATTAAACAAACATTATAACTAGATTTCAGTACCGAAGGGGGAAAAACACTTGAAGGTGACAGGAAATCATATAATATGCTTGCTGTAAGATGTAGCAGACAAGGATTTTGAAGGAAACGCTTGTTGATTTTTTTCCCTGTGACTTGTCTATGTTAATCCTTCTTTCTTTGCCTGTTTTTAAAATCTCATATAAAATACAATTTTATTGCCTGTGCAAAGTGCCCAGTCAGCAACATATCTGTTCAGCTTATTCCTAGAGCAGGTTCACTCCAGCCATGACAGACAAGCGTCCGTTTCTACATGCCTCCATTGAGCTCTCTAGGGTTGAGAGGGTAGTTAGCCCCTCTGACTCACCCCGTATTTGATCCTTCTCTTTAGATTTCTGCTAAGGGCTCCAAATGGTGCCACTTTTGGTAGTTTTTGGCGACAGAATCATAGAACACTAGAACTGGAAGGGACCTTGAAAAGTCATCGAGTCCAGTCCCCTGCCCTCACGGCAGGACCAAACACCATCTAGCCCATCCATGATAGATGTCTGTTTAACCTGCTCTTAAATATCTCCAGAGATGGAGATTCCACAACCTCCCATAGGCAATTTATTCCAGTGTTTGACCACCCTGACAGTTAGGAACTTTTTCCTAATGTCCAACCTAAACCTCCCTTGCTGCAGTTTAAGCCAATTGATCCTTGTTCTATCCTCAGAGGCCAAGGAGAACAATTTTCTCCCTCCCCCTTGTAACACTCTTTTAGGTACTTGAAAACTGCTATCATGTCCCCTCTCTGTCGCTCCTTTCTAAACTAAACAAGCCCAATTCTTTCAGTCTTCCCTCATACTTCATGTTCTCTAGACCTTTAATCATTCTTGTTGCTCTTCTCTGGACCTTCTCCAATTTCTCCACATCTTTCTTGCAGTGTGGTGCCCAGAACTGGACACAATACTCCAATGGAGGCCTAATCAGCGCAGAGTAGAATGGAAGAATGACTTCTGGTGTCTTGCTCACAACACTCATGTTAATGCATCCCAGAATCATGTTTGCTTTTTTTGCAACAGCATCACACTGCTGACTCATATTTAACTTGTGGCCCACTATGACCCCAGATCCCTTTGTGCAGTACTCCTTCCTAGACAGTCGCTTCCCATTCTGTATGTGTGAAATTGATCGTTCCTTCCTAAGTGGAGCACTTTGCATTTGTCCTTGTTAAACTTCATCCTATTCACCTCAGACCATTTCTCCAGTTTGTCCAGATCATTTTGAATTATGACCCTATCTTCCAAAGCAGTTGCAACCTCTCCAAGCTTGGAATCATTTGCAAACTTAATAATCATACTCTCTAGCCACTACCTGCCACTGGAGACACCTAAAGGGACATCCACAAAGTGAATGGCACAATGGGCCGAGAAGTGCCTGGCTACTGGAGGGAGGGACAATGAAATGACATATGGATTAGGTGGGGGAAAGAAATATGGAACTGATTATTTGGGGACATATCACAAATATTGCTCAGGTGATACGGAACATTTTTCAGGGAGCCCCTTGCTAAGTGTTTGGCAGTACATTTCTGTGGTCAATTTACCCCATCTTTCAGGACAGATGTTGCAACCCAGTCTGAAAGGTGGGGTTCCAAAGAGGATGGAGCTAGGCTATTCTCAGAGGAGGCAGATGACAGAATGAGGAGCAATGGTCTTAAGCTGAAGTGGGGGAGGTCTAGTTTAGGTATTAGGAAAAACAACTTCACTAGGAAGGTGGTGAAGTACTGGAATGGGTTGCCTAGTGGGTCGATGGAATCTCTATCTTGACGTTTTTAAGGCCAGGCTTGACATAGTCCTGGCTGGGATGATTTAGTTGTGGTTGGTCCTGCTTGGAGCAGGGGGTTGGACTAGATGACCTCCTGAGGTCTCTACCAGCTTTGTTTTCTATGATTCTATGTTGTGGCAGGATGTTGCCTGGTCATGCTCAGCCCTTGTTGCATATCAACTATTTCTTTAGTACGCCTTAGATTATTCCTTAGCTCCTGCAAATTTCTAGACATATTAGCTCTCTGCTTGTGATAAAAAAAAGAAAGCTGGGCAGAAGAGGAATATAATCGGGAGACCAGCTTGGCCTGCTATTTTTACAGTCCCAGTGTAACCCTTGCTGTCCCCTGTGTTCCGATTCAGAGGTGTCACTTCAGAGGTATGTCAACACTTGATTCTTTTCTGTATGCAGTTTTTGATCAATTACAGCAATAGTGCACCTCACCCTGCAAATAGGGACCAAGCTAAGGGGCCCTGTCACATGGACACTGAGTTCTTCGTACTGTTCCATGGTTGCCAGTGGCGATGACTGCCTACCCTCTCTCCACCAACTATTGCTACATATTGCTGCAAGGATAAGGGCAATAAGTGATCCAGCTAGTCGTTGCAGCCTATTTGTGGGAGTGAGAGTGCCAAGCACTGAATTGTCACGGTGGCTAAAGAATGGCTTGGCAGGCTTTTCTTTAGGTAGTGCCGGTCACAGAGAATTCCAGTCTGACTCATGTAACTAGCGTTGTATTTGCAATGTGTTCTGATTCCAAGGCCAGGAAGGGCCACTGGGATCATCCAATCTGACCTCCCACATAACACAGGCTAGAGCAGGACTGGGCAAGATGCGTCCCAGGGGCCGGATCTGGCCCACTTAACATTTTGATCCAGCCTGCAGACTGCATCTGGCCACTTTCTATTTATATCCTGCTGCCCGTGCCACCAAATTTCCAGGGTCCAGGCTTAGGGGGTGACTCAGGCAGCAGAATCTTATTTAAATGGCTCATGATTCATTGTTGTGGTGGAGCCATGAGCCCTTTAAATAGCCATAGCAACCTGGGCAGCTCCCAGGCAAAACAGTTGTGGCCAGGTTGGGAGCTGGGAGCCCTTTAAATTGCCATTACCACGTTGCCTGGCAGCCACCCAAGGTTGCTGCAGATATTTAAAGGACTCTTGATCATGGCGCTACCCCAGCAGGGGCCGGAGCCACGAGCCTTTCAAATAGCCACAGCAACCTTGGGTGGCTGCCAGGAAACGTGATAGCGGTGGGGCTGGAAGCCATGAGCCCTTTGCTGTGTTTTTAATTGAAAGCCTTCAGCCCCAGACAACTCTTGGGGGAAAGCTAGTCCCCAGCCCTGCCCCTTCCTCCTCAGACCCCACCCCTTCCAGGGAGTGGAGCCAGCCTGTGTCCATGTACCAAAATTCGTTAAGTAGTCCCCCTTCAAAAAATATTGCCCTCACCTGGGCTAGAGAATTTTCTGCACACTAATTCCTAAAGCAGATCCTTTAGGAAAATGTCCAATGTTACTTGTCGGTGATGGACAATCCACCGTGACCTCTGGTAAATTGTTCCAATGGTTAATCACTCATACTGCTAAAGGAGTCCTCCTCATTTCTGGTCTGCCTTTGCCTATCTTTAACTTCCAGCCATTGGACCATGTTATACTTTTCTCTGCTAAACTGAAGATTCCACTATTAAATATTTGTTCTCCACCTTGATACTCTTTGTTAAGCTTAACAGATTGATAGTGATAGGCTCAAAGAGCATAAGCATGTTGTATAACCCTTTTCTAATAATTTCCCAAGATCTTCTCTGAACTCTCTCCGATTTATCAATATTCTTCTTGACTTGTGGGCATCAGAACTGGTCTTCTAGCACTACTCTCAGCAGTGCTAAATCCCGAGGTAAAATAATCTCTCTTCTCTGACTCAAGACTTTCCTGTTTATGCATCCCAGATCACATTAACTCTTTTGGCCACAGTGTCACACTGGAAGCTCAAGGTCAGCTAATTATCCACCACAACCCCTAAATCTTTTCCACTGCTTCCCAGGGTAGAGTCTCCCATCATGTAAGCATGACTTTCATTCTTTGTTCCTAGAATTAGATTTAGTTGCATTAAAACAGACATTGTTTGCTTGCTCTCCATTTACCAAGTGATCCTGCTCACTTTCTATCAGTGACATGTTAACATAATTATTTACCACTCCCCAAATTTTGTGTCATCTGCAAAATTGATCAGTGACGATGTTACATTTTCTTCCAGGTTATGGATAAAAATGGTTCCTGGTGGAACCCTACTGGGGACATACCTGCACAGTGGTGATTCCCCATTTACAATTACATTTGAGATCTGTCTGTTAGCCAGTTTTTAATCTATTGAATGTGTAGTGTGATAATTTTATATCATTCTAGTTTTTAATCAAAGTGTCAGACAATGTCAAGTTAAAATAAGTACCGAGGTCTAAGTATATTATGTCAATACTACTATGTTAATCAACCAAAGTTGTAAGTTCATCATAAAAAGAGATCAAATTAGTTGGACAGAATCTATTTTCCATACACACATGTTGATTTACATTAATTATGGTACCCTTCTTTAATTCTTTATTACTTGACTCCTGTATTAGCCACTCCATTATTCTGCCAGGGATCAATGTCAGACTGACAGACCTATCATTACCTGGGTCATCCTGTTTGTCCTTTATAAAAATTGTAACATTAGATTTCTTCCACTCTTCTGGAATTTTTGGAGTGCCTCTAGAAATTTTCTGAAAATCAATATTAATGGTCCAGAAAGTATTTCAGCCAGTTTTTTTAAAACTCTTAGGTACAAGTTTTCTGGATGTACTAGTTTTAAAATACCTGACTTTAGTAGTTTCTGTTTAACATCCTTCAGAGATATTGGTAGAATAGAAATAATGTTATCATCATCATCATCATCATCATCTAAGATGATATTATCTGCTTTTTCCCCAAAACATAGAACAGAAATAATACAGAATCATTTCTGCCTTTTTAGTATAATAAAATAATAATAATAATACATAATAAACAAACAAATCTACCATTTCCATGTAATAACGAACCAATACCAATTTACAGCTTCTTTTTGTTCCTAATATAATTAAAAAACCTCCTCCATATGATCTTTAACTCTCCTGGCCATAGGTTTAGCCTTGTGTCCCTTTGCTTCCCTTATCAATTTACTATAGTTCCCAACTTCTGATTTATATTCCTGGCTGTCAACTTTCCCTTTCTTCCATTTGCTATATATTATGAATTTATTTTGTAGTTGCTTTCACTTTCCCTCTTAACCTGATATTTTTTTCCAGTAGTGTTTTCTTCCTTGATTGTGGCTTTCTGGGAATCCAGTAAAGTATTTCTACATTATTCCAAACATCAGTTACAGTTTTCTGATTAAATTCTTCCTCCTAGCTAATTTAGCTCATTGTTAGGGCTCATATTTGGCTCACATCTGTGAAACTCACCCTATTAAAGCACCAAGTTTTACTAGTTTGGACTTTATTCTGCTTGTGCATTATAAATGTGATCACGTCATGATCATTTGTACCTAAGCTATCAATCATTTTTAATTCGTTCATCGGTTCCTCTTTACCTATTAACACAAAGTCTAATACAGAATCCCCCATATTGACTACAGTGCATCTGCAATATTTAGAAATTTCAAGGATGTTTTAGTAAGTGGCAGTTTTGGGACCTTCAGCATTTGTCATTCAAATTGAAATCCCCCATGATCAGTTTTTATCCCCTACACATTATATATAAGGAGATGGTCACCCTGTTTCCTGTAATTTGGTGGTCCGTGGCAGACACCAAGTGACATCCCATCTTGTGCTTTATCTGTAAGGAAATTGAACCATAATCACTCTAAATACTTTTCTTCCAAGTTATCAATGATTTGTTGATATCAAGGGACACTCTCCCTCCCCTTTTGCCCACTTGATCCTTTCTACCTAGGCTATAACCATTGATTTTAACATTCCAATTGTGCAAATACTTTTTTTTTTTTTTAAATATGGAGTTATGTCTATCTCAGAGACCTGGAAGGAACCTTGAGAGGTCATCAAGTCCAGTCCCCTACCCTCACAGTAGGACTAATACCATCCCTGACAGATTTGCCCCAGATCCCTAAATGGCCCCTCCCTCAGGCCGTGTCCAGACTCAGGGGTTTTTTCGGGAAAAGTAGCCTTTTCCCGAAAAAACTTCCCCTGCGTCCAGACTCAAGCCGCGTTCTTTCAAAATTATTTCGAAAGAACGCGGCTTTTCTTTCGATGGCGGTAAACCTCATTTCACGAGGAAGAACGCCTTCTTTCGAAAGCTCCTCTTTCGAAAGAAGGCGTTCTTCAATGTAAAGAGGCCGTCTTCAAAAGAGAGCATCCAGACTCGCTGGGTGCTCTCTTTCGAAAAAGCGGATTTCTCTTTCGAAAGATCCGCCTGCAGTCTAGACGCGATCTTTCAAAAGAGGCTCTTTCGAAAGATGCTTTCGAAAGAGCCTCTTTCGAAAGAAGCCTGCAGTCTAGACATAGCCCCAAAGACTGAGCTCAGAACTCTAGGTTTAGTAGGCAAATGCTCAAACCACTGAGCTATCCCTCCCCCCACCAGCCTTCAATGATACCAACTAGATGGAATTTATGTTCGTAAATGTAATGTCTGTTTCACCCTCTTTTCTGCACTGAGAAAGAAGGGAAGAGCTAAGGGTGGCTTCACAAGGTAAGTTCACTCTCTAATCTCTTATTGTTCCTCTTATTTCCCTGAAAGGTTCATCATGTAGCTTTACCCCTTCTTCAGTCTTTGGTGCTTTTGATAACTCTTGCGGTTTTACAGCTCTCATGGCTCCTTAGCTGGCCAGAGGAAACAGGACAAATGCCCAGTTTTGTCAAAAAAAAAAAGCAGAGTGGGACCCCTCGCAGGGCATGGAGGAATTTCAGCTATCGAGAGTGGCCAGTCTCAGCTGGCGTTCCATCCCTATCCTGCACACAGGGGGATGAGCGGTCCCCTGCATATAGGGGCATGAAGCAGCATCTTGAGCCAACAGCATCACGGGAGCCACTGGGGAGGGGTGCCCACTGGGAGAAGTGTGGGAAGTAGGAAAGGCTCAGGTGTGTCCTATTTTCCCTTTGGAAAAATATGGTCACCTTTGGTTTAGAAGCTGCAAAGCCCTGGATGCACTACGCTTACCCCATTCAGAAGGGTTAGCATAAAAAAGTGATATGGGATTGGATATTAAAACTCTTTAGGAAAATGTTATTGAACCCTATAGTTATATTCTATGACATAAGTGCAGAATAGATATCTCTACCGTAGACCATTCATAGCCCTGCTATTGATGTACCTGCCCATCCCCCTGTTAATGCTAATGGGAGTTATGAATGCCCAGCAAGGAGAGAAGAGACATCTAGTACTTTTCAGTTAGCCATCAGCATTCTAATAAACATTATAGTAAATATTCTTTGATTGTTCTTTTACTAACATAGCTTTAAAACAAATAATTTGTATTGAATCATGTTTTTAAAGTTACTTTTTGCAAGAAACATAGGACTTTATAAAAAAATATATACCCGAACAACAATCTCTGTAGCAATTTGTATGAAGAGAGTTGGAAAGTCCAAAGGCTGTATTACCCTTCGGCTGTGAATATTTAACATTCTAATAAAATCTTTCCTGTATAATCCCAGACATGATCAGAACAGATCTATGAACAGCTCCTCTTGTTGTGGGATGTGGCAAGTTGGCTAGAACTAATGAATGGGATACATCCCAAGAACTTATACTGAAGTGCTTGAAATCTGTCTCTCATCATATCAGTCAGAGAGATAGCTATTATTTTGACCAAGCAAAGTACATGGCTGGACTAAGTTTAAATATTCGGACTTTTTCTGCCATGAACTACTTGTATTCAACTGCAAAACCTCTAATGGGATTGAATATGTGTGTATAAAAGAATAGATATTGTCCTGGAAATTCTTATTTTATTATAACCCCAACGTAAAAGGGGTCACAGCAATACAAGACAGTGTTTTAAAATTCTGATATTGTCTTGGTGATTGATGGTACTAAATGTATCATGTGGTTGACATTTAGCTTTTATAATATATATTTGTGATTAGTTTAATTCATTAGACCTTTTCCCTGTGAATTGATTTGATAAAATGAACTAGGCAAATAATAATTTTTTCACTTGAATGAATCTGATTAATCAATTTAGACAATCAGTTTGTTCTTTGCTTAATGACATTTGCAAAAGAAAGCAAAGTATTTCATTAAAGGGATGACCACAGATTCATAATGAAGAGTAGCATCTAACATCAGGTTACATCTTAAATATAAAAGAAAAATAAAGTAATTAAAATTGGTACAAAAATGGGCTCAAATTCATTTTCTGCTACTAAATTTATGACTCAATCTTACATTTTTTTACACAGGGAAAAATCCTATTGACTTATATGGAAGTTCTGCTTGTATAAGAATTAGTGACTGGATTCATTGGTCCATATGTTGTATCCATTAAAACCAACAGGAATTTTGTTATTGAGTTCAGTGTGAGCTAAGATAGACCCTTAGTATGTAACGCCGAGGCAAAACCTAGTAGTAATACTATACATAGCAACTTGATACAATCCTAAATATTAATGTTATCTTAATATCATTTGCCTTTCAAACACAAAGTTTAATATGTACTATTACTGAATAGCTAGATTTTTACAAGGGACTGAATAATAAAATCTTCTTTTTGAGAAGCCAGCTAATTCAAAACATCTTCTTACAGCTAAAACAGACGCTAGTATCCTGTAGAGTGAAATTGTTTGTATAGCAACATACAGTACTGTTTGGTCTAGTAATTTTAAAGACATCATCTCTTCGTGTTTGATTTTTTCTCTGTTATAGATTTTATATGGATTTTAATTATCTCTCTTAGGAATAATATTTGGTGAACTGATGTTTGTGTACAGCAATACAAAAGTATTATCCACCAGAGTAATTATCCCTATTTCTTTATCCTCAGACACAACCATTTTACCTAAATCCTAGTGCACAATATCTAACCTCCCTTTCCTTGTCAGTGGAGTTCCTGGGAATAGAATTCTCTAATGCTACTCTGAAAATCCCAGATGGAAATTTCTAGAACCAGTATAAAGAATCCCAACTGTTGTTCAAAAAACGTACTTCTGTTCACAGCCTTATCTCAAATAAGCATCCCCTCATTTTCCTCAAATGCTCCATTATAATAATTTGGGGCCCAGTGTGTTCCCATTGAAATCAGTGAGCTTTCTGCCACTAGTTTTACAGATGCAAAATCAAGTCTTTATAGATTGTTTTTCAATGTCTGTGGGCCCAATTCTGCTTTCACTAAAACAGGTTTTGATACTAGTTAGACAAGGCAGGTGAGGTAATATCTTTTATTGAACCCAACTTCTGAGGGTATGTCTACACTACAGCGTTATTTCAAAATATCTAATTTTGAAATAGTTATTTCAAAATAACTTATTTAGAAATAATATTTCTACACACAAAATGCATTTTGAAATAGCTTTTTGCTATTTCGAAATAGTGCGTCCACACTGATTGGACCCTGAATCGCATTTAAGGCCAGTCGGAACTGGTTCCAGCAGGGCATCAGGTCAGAAGTTACCTTGTGGCCAGTGCAGCCAGCAGGGCACCCTGGGAAGGGCTGGAGGCCCCCTATTTTGAAATAAGCATCTACACAGCACTTATTTCAAAATAGCCATTTCAAAATTGGTGCTATTCCTCGTGGAATGGGGTTACCAATTTTGAAATAAGCCCTCCGCTATTTTGAATTAATTTCGAAATAACAGAATGGTTGTGTGGATGCTAGGATAGTTATTTCGAAATAATGGCTGTTATTTCTAAATAACTTTGCTGAGTAGCCATACCCTGATGGTGAGAGAAACACTCATACCAGTGAATTCAGTGGCGCTATTCCTGATTTACACTGGCCTAGCTGAGATCAGAATAAAGCCCCAAGTTCTTTTCTTGGTTACATCAATACCTGTCGCTGAAAACCTTAGTTGTCAAATATTCCCCTGGATTCAGTTCTGTACCTGCTGTGTAACCCTGTCTCCCTGCTCCTTTGAGACTAACAATTTCACAGAGATAGTCACAAATACAGAATAATGTTGCTAGCCACTACTTAATTCCAGTCTATTACTGTGTTGATACTTAAGTCTTAAATTTAATACATTAAATACTGCATGTTAATACTACTTTTGAAACTTTGCATAAAAAAATCATTTGCTTTATCTCTTAATAGCTGTGACCAGAAGAAGCTGTAATCCATAACAAATCCAAAGAAAAGAGTAAGTGCTTTAACTCATGCACAGTATGTAATGACAACCTACCTCTGGACAACCCTCTTAGAGCTCACGTGTCTCCCAGAAGCCCTTTCTTCCTTCAAATCCCTCCTCAAAATTCACCTTCCTGCACAGTCCCGCAGACTGTTCATAGAATTATCATGCCAAGATAAATGACTAAATTTAAAAGTGACTTAAAGGTAACATGGTATATCCCAAGCATACTCCCAAAACCTTTATATGCATTCATATTTCTTCCCTCCCGTCTTTCTTTTTGCCTATTTTTTGTTTTCTCCCTATATCCTGCTTTTGTCAGGTCTTTACTTGCCATGTAAAAAGTCATGCACGCCTATGGTAATACTGTAGGCTCTGTAATTGTACAGAGTGGATTGGGTTACAGGTCTAATTTTTGTACCAAACCTTAAAAAAAGGCAGCCGCCAATTAAAAAGTCCATGTTAATGTTTAAAGTCGGGCGGATTCATCTGATAAAAATTGAAAATAAAATATAAATATTGTTATGTAGATTTTTTGCAAGAATCAGAAGAACTAGTGGAAGCATCCCTGTAATAACTGGTGGAGGGAAATGAAAACTCAACTATTTAGTAAGTATACGTAGAATCCTGGTAAGTGGCATCAGTCTGTATATTAAAGAAGGCCACTGGGAAATATTCCTTTCTCCTTTGCTGTACACAATCACTCTCTCTACCCACCATTTTGGCATCCTTTGAAACCAGCAAAGGGTTGTAGTTGTCACATCCTGCGCACACAAGTTGTACTAGCATTCTCCCAGAGATGACTGTATCTATTCTATTCTTTAGAAATTGATCAAATTTTGTGATTTAATATTGATCAGTTTTCTTAAAGGCATCCTCAAAATGGACCTTACATCTGGGAGAAATAGTTTTAATACTTCCTTTTTCAAAAGCTATAACAATATGGTGTCATTCCATGCGAGTGTGGTCTTTGGCAAGAGCACAGTATGCCTCAAATGTATTATAACTGCAAGGTGATTTGATATTTCCTGTGGTATTTTTATTGTACTGTAGAATAGTTAGAGGTAGTAAAACTGTATAGCATGGTACAGTCTAACCAGCTGACGCTGGTTTGCAAGTTTTCCCATCCTGCTGTTGCAAAACTCCCAGCTCTCTCATTTAACATAGTTTGCAGAGTTTATGTATTAGACCAAAGGGATTTTATATTTGTTAAAACTCCTCCCCTTTCTGAGCTTTGCTCTCTTAGGTATACAATATATGAAAGAGTTTGTTCTCAAATGAAGAAATTAAAAGTGCAGCTCCTTAATTTTTCAGCAGGGAAAAGTCACAATCAATTTCTGTAATAATGTTCCGCACTGAGGAAAATGCTGTGCACCGGTATGAATTGAATTTCTTTCCTCTGTTCAGCTTTAGCTCATGATTAAAGAAGTCAGAGAATCATAGAATACTAAAAGTAGAAGCAACCTCTAGAGGTATCAAGTCCAATCCCCTGCACTCATGGCAGGACCAAGAGCCACCTAGACCATCCCCAACAGGTGTTTGTCTAAACTGTCCGGCCATCTTTCCCCCAAAACCAGCAGTGTAGTATATTTAAGCTGCCTCAGAGTCGATTAGATTTTTGTTTCCTATAGCTTTTAATGCTTTTCATGCATCACATTGGAAGACAGTAATATTTCTCATTCAGTCTTCTGGAAAGAATGAGAGTTTTCCTGACAATTCCAGGGCTTGATTTTATTATAGGTGCTAAGGACAAAACTTCTATTGATTAAAATGGAAAGGGGATCAAGACCAAAGTCTCTAAGGGTATGTCTACACTACCCCGCTAGTTTTAACTAGCGGGGTAGTGTAGACATACCCCCATTGACTATTTTCAAAATGCTGTATTAGGTTAAAAAAGTAAAATGATGCAACATTTGTATACAAATTGCCAGTGATATGCCAAATTAGATAATCTATTGTATATTTTAGAGAGTTTGTCTGTTTGATCAAGAACTCCCCTAAACGGTAAGAGCCAGGATCACCAAATTCGGGGTACAGCTTCCTCTTAGTATAACTTAAAGCAACATAAGGGTTTGATTGTGCAAGAAAAATGGGATGTGCCTGGAACAGGATTGCTTCTCATAAATGCCAAACAAAAAAGAGTCACCAAATCAAATACAGTTCTCAGAATTGACATAACTGAATAAATGTTGAAAGGAACTGAACCAAGATGAGCCACAAAAATAGGGTGAACCTGGAATAGGAATTCTTCTCAATAAACCTTACCAAAAAGAAATAAAATGGAGAAATTTGGAGTAGTGCTCTATTTTGGCACAGCTACATCAATACTTACGATTTGAAAATTAGAAGACAATGTTATTGGAAATTAAATTGACTATAGCCATTTTTTATTAAAACATAATGAGTGATAAGTGTTTTGAAGGATGCAGAAAAAATACTCTTGATGGAATTCCCATTTAAAAATATTTGAAAAATGAAACAGACAAATGTTAACATTCCCTTTTTTAAGAAATCTGAAATAAAAATGAACTTCATAAAAATAACACTATTTTATGAAAAATACAAGCCTATAAATAAAGTATAGATATTTTCCTTTTATTTTCCAAAACTCCAACTTAATTGAGTTAAAGACTGAGCAACACTGTATAAATCTGCTAGTACTTTATATTTGAAAAGGGTAATACAACAACAAGCAATGGAAAGGATTTGTAAAATATAATACTAATTTTAAAAAACATTCTTAGTGATATGGGAATATGCTCATTACCTGCAATTATCAAGGATTTCATGAAAAAATAAATGGAAATAATTTCTCTTTACCCTTCCTTCAGTGTTTTATTGAAACAATCCCCTAAACTTTTTTTTCTGCATAATTCCTTATCCAAAGGATTTTGAATTTTCCAGAAGCAGAAATAATACAGGAAATCTATCAATTCTAGCAATAACCAATAAGACATGGTGTGTGAGGTAATATTTTTTATTGGACCAACTTCTGTTGGTGAGAGAGACAAGCATTGGAGTCACACTGAGCTCTCTTCAGAGCTATTGTATTTCAGAGATCTTTGTCACTCTTCTATATTAAATAATTAGGATTATTTAGTACAGAATAGTACAAACAAAAGACATGTGAATATTGCTTTTTATTTAAATCGCTTTAATAATTTATCTTACAAGTTTCCATTATTAACATTATTTTAATAGTTTACTGTGGCATAAAATAATTATTAAATAGAATCTAATGAAAATGCATGTTACAAGATTAAATTGTTAAATGGTAGAAGTTTAGAATAGAGGAATATATAATTTATAAACAGTTTGAAGTATTTAATAATATGTAATAAGTGAGAGCCTCTAGAAGAGCAAAAAGACGTATTTAAATACTGTGAAATATTTCATGCTCTGTAGATACAATATATGCCTTAATTTTAGAGCGATTCAATTCTGAGGAGAGAAAATTGCAAATCTTTAGATTGCATATTTCTTCATTTTAGGTGACATAAGTTACATAGAGAGTTCTTTATGCTGACATGTATTCCTGTACATTATATGTAAGTGTCATTTAAATTTAAAACTGGACTACAGAATGGCATTGTTCATATGCAGAAATTTATTTCATTGTATAAGTGGATAGTTATTAATCATGACCAATGTGTTTGAGTCTTGATGCAATAGGATCTTGCTAACTATGAGTAGAGTCTATCTTGAAAGGTAAATTCATATTTTGTGTGTGTTTCCTATCAGCATAAACGTTCCTAATTTATGAGACTATGATTTCCCCTATAAAATAAATATTAACACATAAAATATTCACTATCACAGAGAAAAATACAAAGTCTGAACTGTTTAAATATGTACAAATCAATTTTCAAAAGCCTCCCTTAGAATCTGTGTACTGAGTTAGTTCCTTGTATCAGTTGAAAAGCATGTTTTCAATAGGATATTTCTAAGGAGAAATTTCACATAACATTATGGGTGCAAATGATAGTTCTGAGCAATTAACCAAATTAATGTGCCTAACATCTTGCGAGGAATGTTTTTATTGCAGATTTCACTTTACATGTTAAATGTCCTTACACTTAGTTATTGTTGGCATCTTTCAGTAATTCCACCAACTGTGCTAATAAACAGCAGAGCCAAGAACGTATGGTTGTATGCAAAAAATTGTAAATTCTCATGTCTGTAGATTGCATCTCAGTGCAGCATGGCTACACTATAAACATTAATGTTTGGTTCTAACACCTCTTGTGTTTCTTAATATGCAGAATTCAAATATTAACACGATGAAGAATTCAGTATCACATGTGAGCCAAAGAGCTATAGTTGGTGACAGGTAACTGGATTGCGTTTAATCTGGCAGTTTTCATTTATACCACCATTTTACTGCTACTGAGGGACTGCAGCAAAATGGTGGTTTGCTTTCACTGTACTTTAGTGATTAACAGGATGTGTAAAATAGCAGCACATATATGCCAGGCTGTCTCAGGAAAAGAGAGTACTAAAAGAAATAGCCTTGCTAATATAGACTCTATAATGGGAATTCCTACTGAGGGCTTCCCAATATTGGACTGCCCGGAAAGCACTACATTAATTTCTCTTATGAGATGAGAGATCAGCACTAGCACATCGCAGGCCACAGAACCTCACCCACAACCCTGCAATAACTTTTGGTCGACTTACTGATGTCCTGAAAGATTAATTTAAAGATTTCAAATAGGAGAGAAACCGCCATTTATATTGTGGCTCAAACCAGCAAGTGACCTGTGCCCCATGTTGCAGAGGGAGGCAAAGCCTCCCAGTGTCTCTCTGCCAATCTGATCAGGGGGACAAATTCCTTCCTGACCCAAAATACGGTGATCAGTTAGACCGTGAGCACCCTGGTGAGACTCGCCAGCCAGGCACAGAGCTGTCCTGTCCATAGGATGGCTCAGGGCAACTGTGCTGCCCCAGGCCCTGCACTTGGGTGGGCCTGCCAGTGGCTGCTTCAACCGTCCTATGGATGGGTCCCAGGGATTACCTGGGGGAAGAGGCCTGGCATTGGGCAGCATCAGAGGGTTGTCCCTCCCATCACCATGGTGCCGGGAGCCAGAGCAGCCAGAGAGCCTGCTCCTCTCTGCTCCACCCTGCCTCACTCTCCCAGGCTGGTCTGCTTCCCACCAGCATGGAGAAGTGGAAAGCAGCTGCCTGGGAGAGGGTGGTGGGGCAAGGTGGAGTGGGGCGGGTTGCTGGGTCGCTCTGGCCCCCACACCACAGGGAGTGCACGGAGGCGACCCTGCTGCTGCTCCATGCCAGGGCCCCCTTTGGTATTCCGCTGCTCACGTTGCTCGGGGGAGGGAGCTTTGGCAAGGGGGTGGGGCAAGGACAGGAAGGGGCTAGACCTGTGGTGGCCTTGTGCTTGGGGACTTTGGGTGGCATGGGAGGGGGAGAGGGAAGGAGTTGCCCCAGGTCCCACTCCCACGTAGGAATAGCCCTGGCCAGACATCTGGGAAACACCTGTAGGAACTCGGAGACCTCCTCACCAGTATAATGTTTTCCTTGGGGAAATAAACTCTTCCCAGTCCCAGTGCACGAGATATAGAAATTCTGCTCTGGGATACATTGTCTGTAAGAATGCTAAGGACCAAGGGCCAGATCCTACCATCCTCATGCAGATGTGAATTTTACTTGAGAAAGTATAGGAGGGTGCATAGGGTGTGCATAGGGGTGTTCTGCAGGAGTCAGCGTCCCTGTGGAGTGGTTCTTCCTTCTGAGTCCAAGGCGTGGAAGGAGACACTATGAAATCACTCCTTTTGGCTCCAGGAGTCCCAGGACTGCTACATGCTCTCCTCCACCTCCTGCCCCACTCCCGATATGGGCTTGGCAGGAGAATTCATGTAACGGTAGCTCCCCTTGTTCCTTCCTGCCTTCCCAGCTCTGCCCCCAGTCAAAGATTTTAGCTGAGCCTCCTGAGTTTTCATGAATCCAGCAACTGCTCTTTGCCTGCTCACCTGCACGCGCTGCCTGTCATGGGATGCACCCCAGCAAAGCAAACGAAGAAACAAAGCCATGCTGTGTATTGTCAGCCAGCCCCCTCACAAATCAACCCCCAGACTAAAGCATCCTGAATCAATTTGCCAGCTCTGCCTTCTCACTTGCTGGACTGCTGCTTGAGCCATGTTGAAATTCCAACATACGATTTCCTATCTATAGGGCCAGCGGGTTGATCCAAGTTAAGCCTTTCACATAGGTTGGAAATGCTTGTCTATACATTTGGAAGCTCTCCCTGCACACCAAGTACAATCTCTTTGCTACTGCATAACAGAATGCCTGGAAATGCACCAAGAGAGCAGGCACTGGAGAGCAGATACCCAGTGGACAAATGACCTGCAATTGTTCAGCATCCCAGACTCACCCCCATCTTGCACTGGCCTGGGAAACTGAGGCATTGGAACTCTCAGAAATACACAGAGCTGTGTGCCTGTCTCCAGGGGAAGGTCCTCACAGGTGGGGAAACGGGTGGGACTGTATGGCTGGCATCCAGGAGGAGAGCTGCACAACATTTCCCCAGTGTGCTTTGCTCCAGGAGGAGGTTTGGGGATTCACACTGGCAGAGGCCTACAAAGCCCACAGACTCTGGAGGAAGGGTGGGCAATAAATTCTGATGGGGGGGCACTCTAAAAATTTAGTAAGTGGTTAAGGGCAGCTCTCTTCCATTATATTAATGGAGGAAGGATGGACTGTGGGATGGAGGTTGGGTGCAGAAGGGAGCTCAGGGTAGGTGTTTGGGGGAGCAGGAGTGGGTCTGGGGTCTCGGGAAGAGTTTGGGTGAAGGAAGGGGTCGTGACCTGGAGCAGAGGATTGGGCTGTAGAATCTGGGGGGAGGGAGTGTGGGTAGAGGAGAGGATTCTGACCTGGAGAAGTAGAGGGAATGCAGTGTGTCTTGGAGGGGCAGGCATTTGAGCTGTCATCTGGGGCATGGTCTGGGGGGTGGATTGGGTGCAAGAGAGGGGGTACGGAGATTTTGGGTTATGACCAGTGTTCCCTATAAACTGTGTGCTTGGGTGGCCATCCAGGAGAGATTCAAATGCCGCCCAGTGGATTAGCAGAGTGCCCACAGCTGGCAGCATGTGTTTCTACTGGTGGTGCATATCTGCACATTCCTTGCTGCACATAACAAAATTTGTTCCATACATGGATAGAAAAAATTAGATGGAACATTGGTTGTGACCTGGCATGAAGTTGTGTGTGGCGGGGCAGAGAGTTGGGAAAGAAGGAGGAGCTGGGTGTACCAAAGGCAGGCTCTGTCCAGGAGGTGCGTATCTAGGTGGCTCCTGGCCAGCAGGCCAGCAGGATCCTCAGGCAGACTCCCTGACTGCCACAGGCCCAGGGTCAATACTAGGCCACGGGATAGCAGCTGGCCATATCTGGTGGTTGGGTGGGCCAGATTTGGCCCGTGGGCTGTATTTTGCCCACCCCACTGGGAAATGAGGATCCACTGTTACATGTTCCCAGTCAGTCATGTGGGGAGATGGCTTCAGTGGAAGCCGGGCCTTCTCCTTTCCCCACCCCATTGTAGAAGGTGCAGAGAGGGGAGCTGTTTCACCAGTGCTTAGCCACTGCTGTTCCCTCACTGTTTGCCCCTCTCCATATCCTGTATGCTCTGCCTCATGCGCCAATAGCAGCAGATGCTGAGACAGAGCAAAAATGTTCATTGCAATCCTAAGCACTGCCTCCATTTTGCTGTTTACACTATCAAGACTTTCCATCAATCTAGTTTCACAGTGCTAATAGGCTATAGTCATACATAGAAGAATAAAACAGGCTTTGTCAGGCCGGTATGTTTAGGCCCAATGCAGCAAACAGTGATTCCCGTCAGTGACTATACTCACATGACTAGACCCATTGATGCTTTCCTACAGCATCATTTACAGGATCAGGTCCTTTGTTGGCAATGAAGGGTAGCAGCAAAGGCATCATTGTTTGCAAAGGACAGGGGACATGGGCTGTATAATTCCAGAGGATGTTGGAAGTGATCTTGTTGCTCTACATAGACACATATCTTGGCTGTGCCTAATTAATAGGTCGCAAGTTTAAAACAAACAAAAGGAAATTTTTCATCACACAGTGTGTAGTCAACCCGTGGAACTCCTTGCTAGAGGATGTTGTGAAGACCAGAACTTTATCAGGGTTCAAAAAAGGACTAGATAAATTCATGGATAAATTAGGTCCATCAGTACTTATTGGCCAAGATGGGTAGGAATGGTGTCCCAAGCCTCGGTTTGTCAGAGGCTGGAAATGGATGACAGGAGAAGGATCACTTGATGATTACCCATTCTGTTTACTGCCTCTGGGACACCTGCAATTGGCCATTGTCATCACACAGGATACTGGGCTAGATGGACATTTGGTCTGACCCAGTATGGCCATTCTTCTGTTCTTAATTCTGCCTGCTAGTGAATTTTGTACTTAAAAAAAAAAAAGATCATTCTGACAGGAAGCTGAAATGTACACAGAGAGGTCCTGGCATCATAAACTATGTTTGCTGTGGGATCTAATTTACTTAAAATAATGACTGCATTTAGCTCTGATGGATTACTTTTTCCTTCTTCAATGCATTTTACAAACACTACTCTTCAAAACAGTGTCTGCAAAATAGGCAAGTAAGAAACAGGGGACAAGAATTCCCCTGGCAAGGAGATTAATCCAACCGATCTGATGCCTACTGAAGTCAACAGATGTTATTCCTCCTGGAATGAGGTTTATCAGCTAATTCGATTTAGGGCTTTAATTCAGAATCCCGTTTCACTGCCGCGTATAGACACGGGCAATTCTTCCAGGCTAAAATGGTGACCAGCCGGGAATATGCTAATGAAGCGCAGAATATTTAAATCCCATGCTTCATTTGCAATTTCAGTCACCCTCATTAGCCTCCCTAGATCGAACTAGGGGGCTAGTGTAGACATACCTTTAGGCTGTGTCTAGACTGGCAAGTTTTTCCGCAAAATCAGCTGCTTTTGCGGAAAAATTTGCCAGCTGTCTACACTGGCCGCTTGAATTTCCGGAAAAGCACTGACGATCTCATGTAAGTGATTTTTCTGGAAATACTATGCTGGCAAATTGATTCAGGATGCTTTAGACTGTGGGTTGATTTGTGAGGGGGCCGGCTGACAATATAGAGCATGACTTTGCGTAAAAGGGCCAGTGTAGGCAGCACAGTAATGTTTTCCGCAAAAAAGCCCCGATTGCGAAAATGGCGATCGGGGCTTTTTTGCGGAAAACCGCGTCTAGATTGGCCACGGACGCTTTTCCGCAAAAAGTGCTTTTGCAGAAAAGCATCCTGCCAATCTAGACGTGCTTTTCCAAAAATGCTTTTAACTGAAAAGTTTTCTGTTAAAAGCATTTTCGGAAAATCATGCCAGTGTAGACGTAGCCTTAGAGATTCCACCACCTCCCTAGGCAATTAATTCCAGTGTTTAACCACCCTGACGGTTAGGAAGTTTTTCCTAATGACCAGCCTAAACCTCCAATGCTGTAATTTAAACCCATTGCTTCTTGTCCTATCATCAGAGGCCAAGGAGAACAATTTTTCTCTCTCCTCCTTGTGACAGGCTTTTAGGTACTTGAAAGCTGCTATCATGTCCCCTTTCAGTCTTTTCTTTTCCAAACTAAACAAACCCAATTCTTTCAGTCTTCCCTTGTAGGTCATATTGTCTAAACCTTTAATCATTGTTTTTGCTCTTCTCTTGACCCTCTCCAATTTCTCCACATCTTTCTTGATGCCAGCAATGAAGCTTTTCACTGCGGCTACGTCTACATTGGCCCCCTATTACGGAATAGGGATGCAAATGTAGCACTTGGGAAGAGGCAAATGCACAGGGGATTTAAATATCCCCCGCGGCATTTGCATTTTCATGGCCGTCGCTTTTTTCCGGCTTGGAGATAAGCCGGAGAAAAGCGTCCAGACTGGCACGATCCTCCGGAATAGGGCTTTATTCCGGAGGATCGCGCCAGTCGGGACGCTTTTCTCCGGCTTATCTCCAAGCCGGAAAAAAGCGGCGGCCATGAAAATGCAAATGCCGCGGGGGATATTTAAATCCCCCGCGCATTTGCCTCTTCCCAAGTGCTACATTTGCATCCCTATTGCGTAATAGCAGCAGCCTTTTGTGCTCCAGGACTTTCCCCTCTCAGAGCAGCAGCGGATCTACTGCAAGCACCCCTCTCCATGTCCACACAGCAGAAAGAGAATGGGGAAGTAGCGCAGAATGAGGGATTAGCTCCAGAATGCAGGGAGACTGACACAAATGTATTTAAATCACAAGGTTTCAGATACTGCTGGTTTTGTCTAAAATGGGGCTAGCTGGTTGAACAGACCAAATGGGATTTAGTCCTGTGTCCACCCCTGTTAATTTTACCAGCTTCACCTGGAAGGAAAGATTGGTGACCTTTGTAGTCTGACATTTAACCACCCTTACTACTCATTCATCCCTTCTATTCATTTCTCCTCTGCTTCATTTCTTTGTTACTTTGCCATCGGAGCGGCAACAGGGTACAGATTTCAGAAGAACAATAGATTATTATCCTAATTATAGTTTCCTGGTGTTTTCTTCACTTTTACCATTTTATTAAAAACAATTAGCTGAGACGAAGCAATCTTTTTTAATCCCTACCCTATTGTTCTCATCTCTCTCTGATTCCGAAGAGGTCTTTTCAGAGGGTATTTGATTCATAATTACATACTGTAGGGTGATTGCGCCAAGAGTGACTCCAGAAGGGATTTGATTAACAGTACTTTTTTTAGTCACGCATCTAAAGTTTTTATCGCTATTTAATAACCCTACCCCAAAGCCCTGTGCTCTTCGCAATACTGTATTTGAAGCATTGGCCCAATCCTGCAGCCTTTTCCACTAAAAGTTCCATTGAAGTTGATGGCATTGCCTCAGGTAGGCAAACTCTATAGGCTTGGCCCCCTTAGGGACCTTGATTGTCATTATGCTGGTGTAAATTGGAGTAACTACTTTGACATCAGTGTGGAATTGCCCTGCATTCATGCTGAGTAAATGAGATCAGAATCACATTCCTTGTCTCCTTCCACACGTGCACTACGTCTACACTGACAGCTTCTTCTGGAAGAACAGCCGTTCTTCCGCAAAAACTTGCTGGTTGTCTACACTGCATGAGTGTTATTCCACAAGTAAATTTACAGTATAATTGTAAATTATATTACTTAATTGTAAATTGTATTATTGTAAAACAGGGCTTCTTCCGGAAGAGTTATTCCACTCCCCATGAGGAATAAACCCTCTTGTGCAAGAGCTCTTCCAGACGAGGCCACATGAATTTCTTGCGCAAGAAGCCCCTATGGTTAAAATGGCCATCAGAGCTTTCCTGTAGAAGAGAGAGTTTACACTGGCATGGATGCTCTTGCGCAAAAGCACATCTCTTGCGCAAAAGCACATGCCAGTGTAGACGCTCTCTTGTGGAAGAGTTTTTGCACAAGAACTCTTCCACAAAAGAGTTCTTCTGGAAGAAGCTGCCAGTGTAGACGTAGCCGCATATTACAAGCCACTAGCACTATTCCCCAGCAGAGGCAAAGGAGAACCCAGTAGATTTCCCCAGGCTTTACTCAAGTGGGAACTAGGCACGGTGATTCAGGGACAGTTACAGATAGTAATAGAAAAACATTTCAAAGGGGATTTTTGTGACTTTAGGACCTGATCCAAAGTCAGTGGGAGCCTGATCCAAAGTCAGTGGGAGTCAGGGAGGTTTGGATCAGGTCTTTAGTGCTTGTGCAAGGAATTCAGTGGCCAGGTGTTCAGATTCAAAACCCTCTACCTACAACATGGGTCTCAAACTCACAGCCCGAGCCATCTGCAGCCCGAGCAGTTCCCCAATCCAGCCCACACACAGCTGCTTGCACATGGGTCTCTGCAGCCTTTGGGGGAGGGGGTCCATACCCTTCCCCCAATTCTCCCAAGTCCAGCCCTTGCTCTGCTCTCTTCTCTCCATTGTATCTTTCCTCAAGCCCCCTCCCACAAGGGAGGCAACCTTGGTGATTACCAGGGAGCCTGGTGTGGGGCAGCAACCGACGTTGGGCCCCCGCACACGCACTGCAATGGCAGGAGTTGCCAGGAACAGAACCATGCAGCAGCCTCTGCTCTGCCGCCATCTCCTAGGCTAGTCCAGGCGCTCTGCTTCACTGGGGTGGCGGGAAGCAGAGCTCCCTGCCCCTGCGCGAGCTGCCTTGGGAGATGGCAGCAGAGCGGAGCAGGCCGCTGTGTAGCTCCACTTCCCCCAGGCTCCTGGCTTTCCTGTGGCTCCACTGCTGCTGGCCCCATGGGCTAACGTGAGTATGGGGGACCATCCTCCCCATAAGACAGTTGGGGCAGACATTGTGGGAGCCCCCAAAGCGTGAGGCCCCGGGCAGCCACGCTGAGCTGCCCTATGGGTGGGACGGCTCTGCACACACCTCCTCCAGGCTACAGGGACATGGTGGCAGCAGCACGGACCTAGCAGCCAGAAGTTGCTCTAGCCCCACTACACTACTGGGGGGGATGGCAGGAGTTTTAAATTGCCCGTGGGCAGCAGGTGGGGCCAAAGGATGCACGGAGGGGGAAGCATGCAGACCGGAGGCGGTGCTGGGAGAAGGCAAGGAGAGCCCGTCCTCTCCCCCAGAGCCCTGCCAGAGTTGGGTACCCGCTGGCCCATGAGGTGGCTTTGAAGACTGGCACTAAGATAAGTGGAGTTTGGACCCCTGAGCTCAGCCCAGCAGCAGCGCAGGTTTCTGCGGCTTGCCCTGCTTGCGTGGGCCAGCACTGGCCCAGGGAGGGAGAACGTAGGCCCGTCTCCATGCAGGCTGAGCTAGGATTGCTCGTAAGGGTTCTAATCCATGCCCATGATACTGATGCTCGTGTTACGGGACACCACCAACTTCTTCCACTGCAAAGCCATTAGATTGTAATAACTTTCAGGCCCCACTGACCCGGGTTGGCTATGATCTAGGTGACCTAGAGATGAAAGGTTCCATATCCCATTACAAACCCCATGAGCCATCCGCTCCCTGTTTACATTTCTGTGCAGTTCTCTGAGGAGAACACACCCCTCACAGAGACTTGAACTGACGGCCAAGCTCTGTGCTGACATGCCTTGCTTTCAGATGTGTGACCTCTTGCGCTGCTTTACACGGCTGGGTCATAGCCAATCATGTGTCACTGAAAGAATATTAAAGAGGATTGTTATCAGCATAAATACACCCATTCAGTTCCAGAGGGCATCTCCCCACAGAAAACGGAAGGAGCTGTGAAAACACGAAGCAGAAAACAGATCAAGCTCATTTTGACCCAGTTCTGCATAATTAGGCCCATCTTTGCTCATGACACATCCTAAGTGCTTTAATATGTTTGCTCGAGGAGAGGAATATTTGGTAACACAGACAGGCAGCGAGGGGCTCAGGGGAAGTCAGCCAGCCGGGCTGCGTTCCCCAGATGGGGCTCTTTGTGGGAAGGATAATTTAGGAGGGCACTAGGAAGGAGCAGGATTCCATTAAGAGGTAGGAGGGCTCCCTGACAAAGTCAGCGTAAAATCCTGACTCACTTGAAGTCAATGTCAAAAACTCCCATTAACGTCAAGTGGGAGGGGAAGGATTCCCTCCACTGTTAGGAGTAGAGTTGGCTGAGTAAATCCTTTTCATTGCAAATTTCAAAATTTGTTTTGTTCCAAACCGGAACAAAAAACAAAAACAAACAAACAAACCAAACCCTGCAAATTTTCTGCAAAAAGAAACTTTTGATGCATTTTTTTGATAAAGTCATTGTGGATAATTCTCTGAAATTATTAACTCAGTGCACAGCAGCCATCAGAAAAGCAAACAGAATGTTGGGCATCATTAGGAAAGAGGCGTCATAAATCAGAAAATGTCATATTGCCTCTAGATAAATCCCTGGTACACTCACATCTTGAGTACTGCATACAGATCTGGTTGCCCCACCTCACAAAAGGTATGTTGCAACTGGAAAAGGTACAGAAAAGGACAAGAAAAAAGAATGTGGGGGGCAGTAGCCTCTCCAGGAATTGAAATTGTGGGGGTGTTCAAATTTATAAGGGGGTGTTCGAATTGACAAGGGGGGGGTGTCAGAGCCAATGAAGGGTGAGACCGTGAGGGTGAAAGTGGGCTGTATGGCACCATAATTCACAAAACTGGGGCGGTATTGGGGAAATTCAGGGGCCTATACACCCCCATAGGGGGGTGTAGGGAAATCCCTGCAGGGGGGTGTAACAGCTTCCATATGAGGAGAGATTAATAAGAGTGGGATGTTGCAGCTTGGAAAAGAGACAGCTAAGGGGGAGATATGATAGAGGTCTCTATAAAATCATTACTTGTGTGGAGAAAGTACATAATTATTTACTCCTTTTCATCACACATTTGTACTGCCGGCTTCTTTTGGAAGAATCTTTTCTGGAAGAGATCTTCCAAAAAAACTTCTTCCAAGAGAGAGCGTCCACACTGTGAAAACACATAGAAAAAGTGATCTGCTTTTTCGACAGATAACATCCATTCAGTGTGGACGCTATCTCACATTTAAGCTGTGATTACTATGGATGGAGTGGCCATCAGGGCACCTATGCTTTTTCCTCTTTTCTCTTCTTTCAAAAGAACTCCCTCTTCCCCATCCCACACACACCTTTTTTCGACTTTTTTCAAACGAATGCAATTGCAGTGTGGACGTAAGTGAAGCTTTTTCAGAAAAAATGGCTGTTTTTCCGAAAAAAACCTCTGTAGTGCGGACATAGCCAAGAATTTGAGGAGGGGGGGGATCACCAAATGAAATTAATAGGCAGCCAACAAAAGGAAGACTTTCCTCACACAACATACAGTCAATCTGCGGAACTCTTTGCTAGAGGAAGTTGTGAAGACCAAGACTAGAGAGGCCAGGTCCATCAATTGCTATTAGCCAGGATAGGTAGAGATGTAAAACCACACTCTTACATGTTTCTAGACTGATCCCAGCTTCTGGAAAACAGAGACAACAGGGGATGGGAACATTTGATGACCTGAAACATTTGGCATTGGCCACTGTCAGAAGACAGGATACTGGGCTAAATGTGCATTTGTTCTGACCCAGTATAGTTGTCCTAACTTTCTTACGTTATTGTCTTAATACCATTCTGGAAGAATCAATACACAATTGTTTGAAAAATTCTGAGCAGGTGGCGAGCTGGTGAGCCATCCATCAATGACAACCGCTGTTGTGATCTGGAGCCTGCACATTTTACATCTCTGTGCTTTTTTCAGTGGAAAATTGGTTTGCTTATTTTTTGACAAGACCTATTTTTGTGGAAAATATCAATGTTCCTAGAAAATGTTTCAGGGCTTGGCCACTGGCATCCTGCTTTTGGTTGGTCAAAACCAGAAAATGTTGGGTTTCCAGCTTTTTGATGAAAACTTGAAAAATGTCCCGTCGGAATTTTGGTCAAAACTGAAACATAATTTCCCAAGTCACTAGCTCTTTTAATATTTAGATGGCACTATGTGCCCCCCTCCCCACCAAATCCTCAGTGAACAATGAGAGTCTGTCTGCTGAGAGGGGACACATGCACAATCTGAACAAAGGTTTGGTCCATATTTTAAGTTTTGATAAACGCCTTTTGTCTATTCTTCCCATTCTTCAGTCCATGCATCAGCTAAAATGAGCTCCAATCCCTGCTGTTCCAATTCTGTCTTCCTTCAGGGCCTTCCTGTTTCTTTCTGGATCCAGTTCTAACTGCTCATGCTTTCCTTTAAAATGTGACATGACCCTACCCAGTTTCCACATCTTGCCTAATTTTCTTCCATCTTCCTTTTGGGCCATACTCCATGCGAACTCTGTTTGCTCTGGGGGTCCTTCATGTCCTCTGCTCCTGGGCTGTTAAATGGAACTCGATGCATTTATGGATGGGATTGTACAACAGGAGGTGCCTGCAATAGCAGGGGACTAGGCTTGGGACCCAGAAGGTCCTTTTCAGTCAGACCCCTATGCCCTTTTCTTGCTCTCCTCCTCTAGCCTGTCATTTTCCTGATCCCATGCATCATAGAGCTGGGTGAACTGGCTGTAGCAAATAAGTTATTCAACCAGCTTAGTCCTTTTCTTGTTTTTAAATTTTCCAGGTGACATACATGGTCACATGCCCCTCCCTAAAATGCCAAGGGTTGAGGGGCAAGTGGCCAGTGGCAGAGCTGGAAGGGAAGTGATGGGTCGAGAGACATTCGTCTTCTTGGTCCAGCCATGGTGCGAGCCTGGGATGCTGTCTGGTGCTGTGCATGGGGAGGGGAGAGGAAGAGCACAAAGGGAAACAGACTGGGGGTGGCGGGGCTACATGGGGGTGGGACTATGTTTCCCTCCCAGCTGGTGCCCCATTTGTGTCCTTCTCCACTAGTCACTCATGTTTCCAGATATGTTTGGGTATGTCTACACTACCCCGCTAGTTCGAACTAGGGGAGGTAATGTAGTCATCCGCGGTTGCAAATGAAGCCCAGGATTTGAATTTCCCGGGCTTCATTTGCATGAAGCCGGCCGGCGCCATTTTTAAATGCCGGCTGGTTCGGATCCCGTGCCGCGCGGCTACACGCGGCACGGGATCCGAACTAGCCGTCATTTAAAAATGGTGCCGGCCGGCTTCATGCAAATGAAGCCCGGGAAATTCAAATCCCAGGCTTCATTTGCAACTGCGGATGACTACATTACCCCGCTAATTCGAACTAGCGGGGTAGTGTAGACATACCCTTTGTTATTCAGAATTTTTCAGCAAATGTTTTTGCCAGTGTACCCCACTCTAGGTTGGTGGCAAACTCCTCGCTTTGGCTGCAGCTTCCGCTATTCAATTTTGATTTTTGTTTCCAAAGGGTGATTGGTCCCTTAAATATATGTAGAGCCCTACCAAATTATACATAAAGCCCTAACAAATTCACACTCCACTTGGTCAATTTCATGGCCATAGGATTTTAAAAATCATAAATGTCATGATTTCAGTATGAAATGTCACGGTGTTGTAACTACTGGGGAGAATAACTAGCGTTATTCCAAAATAATACACTACAAGCCTTTATTTCAAAATAATGTTGACCTGGAGGACTTCTTATTCCAACTCCTATAACTCTCATTTCATGAGGAGTAAGGGAAATTGAAGGAAGAGGGTTGTGCCAAAAGCCAAAATAAGCTATTTTGACTTAAGCTATGCAATTGACGTTGCTAAAGTTGCATATCTTATTCCAACTTTAGCTCTGCTGTGTAAATGTACCCCTTGTGATCTCTGCAAATCCCTGTAGGGTCAGGACCCCCAATTTGAGAAACTCTGGTTTCCCCTGTGAAAACTGTATAGTGTAGGGTAAAAAAAAAAGCCACACAAAAAGGCCAGATTTCATATTTGCGACTTGTGAATTTGGTATGGCCCTAATTATGTGGGATTGTACCAAGGTGCTGATTGGATGACTGACACTTTGAATTCTCTCCTATTTTATAGAAGAGAGTTGAAGTTGGCCGCGCAAGAGCTTCTGGTGGAAATGTTCACACAAACGTGTATTCTCGTGTGGATTTGTAGGAGGCTTCACTTCCTGTGAACATTCTTGGGAACAAAAAAATATTCACAGCTGCAAATCCTATAAAGTACATTCATAGTTTTTAGCCAAATAAATATTGGCCAAGGCAGTGCCTTTTCGCAGGATTCACTTAGCTCTTCCCAGTGGGGAGTGTGGTACGATGGGGCAGTGATCCTGCAAACACTTCTTCCCTTTCCGAAGCATGCACAGAAAGAATTGCCTTGTGATTCAGGTACTGGACTAAGACAAGTTGCCTCGTTTCCCTTTGCCCCAGCTGTAAAATGTGGATAACAATTCTTCCTCTCTCACATCTATTGCCAGTCTTGTCCGTGGCCAGCTCTTTGGCACAGAGACCAAAGCTTTGCATTTCTGTTTGAGTTGCCCTGACTAGGTCTGGATCACCTGTTGTATGAAAACCATGGCTGCGGGTTTTAATTGTGCCTCCCAGGAGAGTCTTTTATGCCCCCCAATTAACCTTCTGCATAATTATCAATAGATAAAAGCAGTCTAAGCCTACTGGATATGGCAAACGCCACTGCTTGGCCGGGAGCCGGCCTTCCCTTTGAAATGATAGATCCCTCTGTCTGGTGGGCCCAGCCATCACATCTAGCATCTCCGGCAAGGACAGGATACTTTATCTATTGATATTGTCTGAAAAGCAGAAAATATTCCAGATCTGTCTAGTAATAACTACAAATATCAGGGAAGGAGGGGGAAGGTCCAGGTGTATACCAAGCAATATCCTGTCAGCCGGATCCAGCTCCATCCACCTGCAACTTACAGCCAAAAGCATTTATAGGATACTAACTATAAGCCGTCCATGGGGCAGTGGGTGAAAGCTCAGCTGGGGAAGGCAAGCCCCAGCCTTGCCCCACCCCTTCTTCTCCAGGCCTGCCCCTGGAGCCAAGCCCCACCTATTCCCAGCTGGATCCTTCCTGGCCACATGGATCGCTGGGGCTGCCATGCTGTGGTCCCGGCCCTCCCAGCCTTTGGCAATTAGGTGTGTAAGCAGTTTTGGGAAGGCTGTGCCTTCCCTTGCCTGCATTACCCACTGCCCATGATGCCTTCCCCAAAGCCGAGAGCCCATATTCAAGCCCTCTCCTCTCCCTTCCTTCTACATACTATGGCCTATTCCCTTTGCCCTTTTGGCTTTACTCAAGATAGTTTTTACTCTTCTCAGCCACTGAATAATCCTCTCTCATACCCCTCCTTAAGAGGTGTCTCTGCCTTGATCCTACAAAACCCTGCCTGCTGCCCAAGGCATGAGCTGTCCCTGGTCTCTTATCTAGATGTGTACTGGGTCCAATATAAGGGGGGGCTCCTTTGCTAGCTGCCGTAATATAAATGTTTGGTGCTACTGCCAAGTTCCTTGGAGTAAGGGCCATGGGGTCAGATCTGCTCTCAGTGGTGTCACTCCATGTTTATAACAGTGCAAGGGCCAATTCTGCATGGAGCTAAGCCCTTCCTGAGAGAGGTGGAGCATCCTCATCCTAGACAGACTCCAGTCGGTGACAGAGGTGTATGCTGTTTTGCAGAGGTTCTGAGATCCTTGCCGGATCAGCCCTTGCCTGCTGGCAGAATCTGGTCCATGTCGTTCCCTACATTTGTAAAGTGAAATAGGCTATTTCAAAATTTGGTGCTGTCTACACAGCACCACATTTCAAAATAAAGTGCTATTTCGAGACATCCCTTAACCCTCACGGAATGAGGGGTGCCGGGATCCCAAAACAGTGTGCACGTTATTTCGAAAAATATTTCAAAATAGCAGGTGGCTTGCAAAGATGTGGGATAGCTATTTTGGGATACCTCTGGTATCCGGAAATAACTTTGATGTGTAGACATACCCTATTGTAGTGTCTCTGTCTGTAAAATGGGGATAATAATACATCCCTCCAGCAGCAGTTCCCAAACTTTTCCAGATGGGGACCCATTTTGACAATTCAGGAAGACTTGGTGACCCAAGGCAATTCAAAAACAGGAGGAGGAAAGGAGGCAGAGCCACCTGGGGAGACACTTGGCAACCCTTTTGAAATGTAATGGCGACCCATATTTGGGGCCTGACCCATAGGTTGGGAACCTCTGGGGGGCTAGGGAGTGTCAGTGAGAAGCACTGCAATGGAAAATAATTGGGCTCATCTGCCCTTTGAAACATCTTTATGATGAATAAAAAGGCTTGGGATTTTTCATTCTAAGGTGGTTGCTTCCTGCTTAGAAATCCAGTTCTTGTCTAGGCTGGCGAACTCTGTGGCATTGGAGAAGTAGTGATGCCCCAAGAACTGGGAGAATGAAAGCTGAGCTGTTGTGAGTGGAAGGAGCTCTTTGAGGGCTAGTCTTCATTATGAGGTGGATGGACACCGAAGAGATCGATCCACTGGCAGTCGATTTATTGAGTCTGCTTAGTCATGATAAATCGATCTCCCAGGACTCTCCCATTGACTCTGGTATTCCACCAGGATGAGACGAGTAGCTGAAGTCAATGGGAGAGTGGCCCCCGCCAACCTTATCACACAGAAGACACTGTGATAAATATATTGACTTCAGCTACACAAATAGCCTAGCTGAAGTTACGTAGATTACATTGATGGGGGCATGGAGGGTAGACAAGACCATAGACGGGCTCTTTTAAACTCTCTGGTTTTGTTCACTGCTTTTAACACCTTAAAGTTCAATGCCAAATTCACATTTTGGCTAAAGGAAGCAATGAGCCTCCTACTCCAATTAAATATGATAAAAGGCCATGGGGAACATCTAGCCTTCTCCCCCTTCAGTGTAAAAGTCAGCGCAAAGAAGACTTTATATTTCTAAAGCAAAACTCCAAGAAAATGGAAAATAACACTCTTTAACCAAACCCTTTCAGGCTAATCTTATGCATCATGAAGAAGCAAAAAAAGAACACGAGACTAATTTATTTTAAAATCCTTTACCAGGTCACCTTTAACGATTTGCAGTTCATTGAAAATGCAGAGGGCTAACCACAAGTGAATGCAGAACAGTGTTACTGTTTGTCTCTTCCCCTCCCCCCAGCTTTTTTATTTTTAAGTTACTGCGGAATTTAGAGGAAAATTATGTTAAATGAGCAGTTTTGGGGTGGGAGTTGTCATTATGAGGCATACTTGAGAGCTCAGGCTGATTGGCTAGTGTTAAACTGTCTCTTTTCTTGTAGGCCAACTAATAAATCTGTTAGTCTCGTAGAGTGCATCTACACAGCACCCTAAACTCAAAATAAAAAACGCAATTTGCGCTACACAAATTGCATATCTTATTTTGACTCTTTTTCGAAATAGCTTATTTTGAAATTTGGTGTATCTACACAGGACCAAATTTTGAAATAACACGCTATTTTGAGTCATCCCTCGTGCAATGAGGTTTATCTGGATGGCGAAAAATATTTTGAAATAGCAGGCAGCTTGTGTAGACATGGCGTAGCTATTTCAGGATACTGCCATACAGTGTAGACGTACCCTAGGTGCCACAGGACTTCCCATTTGTACCTCCATTGAGTCATCTAACCCTATAAGACCCCCCTGTATTCCTCAGGACAATGGTCATGATTTTTGCTTTGCTCTTGTTTGAGCTCATTGAGCAGCAGATAGGCAGTGACCAACATTTTAGCCACATTATTTTTTCACAATTTCAGCTATTTAAATATGATATGTCATGGGGTTCTCCCAAATATCTGAAAGCCAATCTCTCTGACTTTTGTCTGAGTACCTATTGAATGAACAGTTTCCATACCCATTATCAAAATGATGTTCTAGAGGTGAAATTTAGCTGTATTTTATGTCACCAAAAGTTAGGGAAATGTTTCCGTAAGGCCTAGGAAAACATTTCCCTAGACTATTTCCCAACAGTTCTGATAAGAGAATTTACAAGGTGTTCAGATACATTTTGATTTAGTTGCTTTATGTTATCCAAATACTTTGATAGTGTGGAAGAAGCTACTGGGATTTGTCTGAGTATTCAGCATGAACCAAAAGGCTTTTTACCTTCATGACCTGAGTTCAAAGTTCTGCATTTCTTCTGTTAATTATGGATGACATAACTTACACCTAAAAATTAACAATTTTGAAAGCAGCAATCTTGATAATTGGCTATTTTCAGCACTGAAACAAATCAGGATCCCTAAGATGGATCTCTAAGGCTGGAAAGAGAATAGGGCACATACTATCAATCAATTAGCAAAGAAAAAATAAAAAGAAGGAGTTATCAGGATTATTTTGTATTTCTCTGTGGTGGAAAGGTTTAAGAACTCTTGCCCTTGTCATCTTTGGCTACTTGAAATGACAATTGTATATGAAAAGCTTTCGTTTAGTTAAAAGAAACCAAAGATTAAGACAAGCAGAAAGCAACAGTGAATTCTGAGAGGGAGAGGAAATGTGATTTACATTTGAAGGTGAACTGCAAAGGAAATCTGCAAATTGAATTAAGGCCAGCTTTCTGTCTTAGTGTTCCTGCAAACTGGGAGGGGGGGGAGGTGTTCAGACATGTACGCATGTGCACAGCACAGAAATAGGTTGTTGGGACAGTCAGTACCAAAACTTGGACTTAAACGAGTTCTGATTTATTTTGCCTTGCAATCCTTTTTGTAATAGAAGGTGGCTTGAAGGGTACATCTACACTGCACGGCAATTTCGGGATACCAGAGGTATCCAGAAATAGCTACCCTGTGTCTACACAAGCCACCCGTTATTTTGAAATATTTATTTTGCGCTATTTCGCCATCCCGGTAAACCTTGTTGCACGAGGGATAAGGGATGGCTTGAAATAGAGTGCTATTTCGAAATTTGGCACTGCGCAACACAAATTGCGTATCTTATTTCGAGTTTAAGGTGCTGTGTAGATGCACCCTTTGAGACCTGAAAGTACCACCAGAACACTATGGGTGTCGCTAGTTTTTCTGGACTATACAACACCAGAAACTGTAGGTTCAGAACCCAAACTTACTCCCAAAGAAGCGATGCTTGGAGTTGGACCAACAATTACTTCATCAGCATTCAACCCAACTGCCTCACATAAAAGCCGGAAAAGCATGAAAGCATGGAAAGGAGAGAAAGATCAAAGGAGAGCAGTAAGATGCGGGGGGGGGGGAAGGCTTTTTATCAGAGCGCTGTAGACTCTCTCTCATTCTTTCCTAGATTCCCTTTCCAGCCCACCATAAATAAAGCAATTGGCATGTGACATGTTATGCAGGATTGATCAACACAGGCAGAGGCTGGGCATATTCGGCATGGAGAGATTTCAGCTAGCACTTGAGAACTTGCTAGATGGCAGCCAATTTCAGGGAATCTGAGCTGGGTGGGAAAGTTCCTCCCAGCAGTGTAGAGCATAGCGTCTGCCGAGGCTGGCCCACAACATTTTGGCACCTGAGGCGGGGAGCTCAAATGACGCCCCCATCCCACCTTTTCTCCTGCCTGCCTGTTATGTCTTTTGTGCCCTCCTTCCTCCAGCACAGCACTCCACCATCTCTGTGCATCTAGAGCAGAGAATACATATGCACCAGCAGCAGACACAATTTTCTACACTCTGGGTCCTAGTGGTGCTCCCCCACAGTCTGGCATCTGAGGCAGCCGCCTCAGTTTGCCTCATGGTAAGGCCAGCCCTGGCATTTGCAGTTTCATACAAGATGCGCAGGGTCTCAAGAGTGAAGAGTCTGTATCCATCTGTTGTCTTTTGTCAGACACTTAGGGCAGGTCTACACCAGTGTTCCCTCTAATCTTTTCCATCCACGTGCGAATGTTTTTCCTCCATGTGCAGAATAATTTTGTATGTGCACCAAACCATGTGCAAATGTGCACCACCAGTAGAAAGAAAAAACCTAGCTGTGGGCACCCTGCTAAACAGCAGGGCAGCACTGGACTCTCTCCTGAGAGGGTGCCCAAGTGCATAGTTTACAGGGAGCACTGGTACACTACTGCTAAAGCTAATCTGATTTACGTTGTTCCAGGGTATGAAACCCCACCTCTCCCCACTGAGATAGTGCCGTAGTGTAGCCTTGTTCTTAGCCTGTCAGCTTTTTGAGACAGGGAATCTTTCGTTCTGTGTTTGCACATCACCTAGCCTTGGCCCGCGCCTGGAGCTCTTAGGTAAAACCATAGTGTTAGTAACGAACACCACCACTAATGTGTGAAAAAGTCTTTCCATGTGCAGTTTTGTGCTGCTCACCTCATCTCACTCAAGCCAGGTCTCCACTAGACCCAGCAGCTCGGCTTCAGGGACGCAGTTCCAGCGACGCAGAACATGTAGCTGCAGTCGGCTGGCCTTAAGCCGAGCTTGATGGTGTCCCCACAGCGGGAAGCCGACAGGAGTACATGCGTTGGTGTGAATTACTGGTATGAGTTGTGATCACCAGGGTCAGGAAAGATCAGGGGCCAAGAGTGAGGAGTACGAGGGGCCACACGCTGCCCAAACACTGTGGGCAGGAGACCCAAGGGGCTGGTCAACAGTCAGTGGGGCTGGAGTCCCTTGGCATCCAAGGGGACCTGGTGCCTGCAGTAGCGGTTTCCGTCCCTTGCACTCACTGACAGTGTCAGGGGAAACAGCAACACAGCCCCAGATCACTAAGCTCTCCCACCTACATTGCTCGGGGAGGTGCAGGACTTCCCCCTCCCCCATCCCATTCACCAGCAGGACGTGGAGTAATGTGGCTGGGAGAGCAGTGTGAGCTGGGGCCGGGCTGTTTCACTTCCCCTACCGCTGCTGGTGAGTGCAGGGGCCAGCCCCCTGCTGCTGGGGCCAGCCCTTGGCCCTGCTAGTTCCCAAGGCTGCATCAGTTGAGGGAAGAGGTGGGGCAGGGGCAGGAAGGAGGAGAGGAGAAGGTGGAGCAAGGGCAGGGAGGGGTCAGAGCAGGGACAGAGAGGGGCAGGCCCTGGGAACATGGGGGTGTGTGTCCTGGTCCTTCACCAGGCTGGGGGAGGATCACTGTGGCTGGTGGCCCCCAAGTCCTTCCTCACCAATCACCCCTGGTAAAGATTGCCCAGTCTCACCCTTAGTGAAATGTGGTGACTCAGTTCAGGAGCCAGACTTGCCTTTCTCCGTGGGAGGTAGTGTCTGCTAACTTACACAGCATCGTTCAGCGAAAGATCATTTTGCCCACTAGCATGTAAATTTCTGTACTTGGCTTTGACCGTTCCTAATATAAAAGCAAACACCAGCCAAGGGCCTGCAACACATACACAGAAAGAGAATGATGTGTGTCCACTGGATTATGAAACTTCCTCTGGGTCAGTCATGAGATCCAAACTATCTCTGGCTACAGACAGAGTCTAATGGACTTTGTGAGTGATTGTAGGAATGAGTAAAAGTCTTTGAACATAGAAGTCAAGCCGGGGCACTCAGTTAAAGTGGGCAGAAAACTATAGAGTCACCTATTCTCTCCCTCCAGTCTTAGGGGTAGAGAGTTTCATAGTGACTGAAGAATAGTCAGTTTTGTGGTGATTGGTCAAGTTTGAGGCCACGTCTATACTTGCAGTGCCAGAGATCGATCTTCTGGCATTTGATTTAGCGGGTCTAGTAAAGACCCACTAAATCGAATGCTGAGGGTGCCTCTGGTCGGCACTGGTACTCCTTACAGACACAAAAAGCAAGGAAAGCCAACGGGAGCATTTGCTGTCATCAGTCTCCCAATGTGAAGACAGACAGCACCAACTTTAGCTGAAGGAATGTCAACTCCAGCTACATTATTTACGTAGCTGGTGTTGTGTACATTAAGCTGATCTTCCGAGTCTAGTATTGAGCCAGCCTTATTCTAACGATATCCCAAGATGGTTATTCTCATAGAATGCAAACACCAAGTTCACTTCACACACCACTTCCCAAGAGAAAGTCAAAGCAATGAATAAGGGAGGAAAGGGAGGTGGCCAGAGTCCTTAAATCTCTTCAAGTAACACAGAGCAAGTTCTTACCACGAGTTATTACCATTCTTATGCGAGATGTGGTGAAGGCTAGGACTTTAACAGGGTTCAAAAAGAGCTAGATAGATTCATGGAGGTTAGCTCCATCAACGGCTATTAGCCAGGATGGGTAGGAATGGTGTCCCTAGCCTCTGTTTGTCTGGAAATGGGTGACAGCAGAGGGATCACATGATGATTACTTGTTGTGTTCACTCCCTCTAGGGCATCTGGCATTGGCCACTGTCAGCAGACAGGATACTGGGCTGGATGGACCTTTGGTCCGACCCATTATGGCCATTCTTATGAATCTTAAGTAAGCAGCAGGCCCAGAGCAGAGAGGAGGTGGAACTGTGAGCCTACCCTCTGCCTACTCCACTCTTACATCTTGCAGTGGCCTTTATTTGGGGCAGCTTACTTCCCTCGTTATGCCAACGCAGGTGTTGTGGGGGAAGGAAGAGGAATGAAGTCAGGAATCCCTCCCTATCCACTCCCTGCATTGTGGCCTGTGATGAAGGAGGAATAAGGGAGAATCTCATGCTCATTGCTGCTCTATGGAGCATGTAAAACAGCTTTCAGTCTAGCATATAACTAGCACATAATGAGGCCCGTCTACATTACAGGAGAAATTCTATGTAAGACACACAACTCCAGCTAGGAGTATTGTGTATGTGGAGTCGATGTACCTTAAGCTGAATTTCTGGGGTAGCCTCACTGTGGAAGATCAACAGGAAAAACTCTCCCATCAACTTCCCTTACACCTCGTGACCCTGTATATTACAGGGGCCAATGGGGACATACTCAGCATTTGATTTAGCAGGTCCTTACTAGACCCACTAAATCAAACCCTGAAAGATCAATCTCTGGATAATAGAGACAACGCCTGAAAAATCACTTCAGAATTCTTTGCCTCCCTTCAGTCATTTGCAAAGGAACAAAACTGATCACATAAAATAATAAATGGAAACATGCCCATCACCGTCAATAAAAGTTTTTTGCTTCCCATCAGCTTGTGAAGGAAATGACCTAATGTTGACAGATGAGGAGGCATAGTTTCTAAAGAAGGGATTCTGCACTCAGTTGTCACTCAGGATGACCGCTATGTCTTGAGTGGCACCAGAAAAGTACTAGCCCATCGAACATTCCCTTTGAAAGTCCAAAGCTGTGCAATTTGCTTGGCTAAAAGGCAGTGTTACCAGGCCTCTCTGCCTCTTTGAAAATTAGCCCCAGCAGGTGAACCATTACTCTTTCTGTGCTGTGTAAAATGGTTTTTAGCAAGGCATCAGCAGTCAGTGTACATCCGGTTTCTTTTTTACTTTATGCAATAAAAAAGCAAGAACACTATCAAATAATAACACTTTTCGATGCATATTAAAACAAGTTGTGCTAGCTTTGAGCATGGCATATGGTCGCTTTGCACCACGATGCTGGCAGCCTTTGGCCAGCCTCAGGCTTGTGGAGTATCACTCTGGTGTCCTGGCAGCATAGAATTGGTGCAGAGACTCCTTTGCTACCAGGGGCATGGCTTGGAAAAAACTGAGTGTCACGGATTCACTGCTGCTGGGCAATTCCAGCTGCTGTTGCTGCCTCCTTGGGTTGTTAGCAGCCGTTCGTCTGGGAGCGAAGGAATACAAAGTAAACTTTATGCCATCTTTGCAACCCTGGCTTGAGATGTCTACACCTTGGTGAGACTGACATATTTGATCCACTGTAATTTAAGACAATATAGCCAATTAGCTAATGTGCCTCAAGCATCCATCCCTGTAATACGTAGGCACTAACAGAGAGAGAGTGAAGAATCAACCTTCCTCTGCGAATTTGACAATGTTTCCCTTGGCCTGAACAAAGATATTAACTGGATGGACCATTATAAAACCAGCCTTCCTTACAGTTACCGCCTCATTGACATCAAAAGCTAAGTATGGGACATTTCCAATCCACTCAATTAGCCTTATTAACTTTGGCACTACAATTGACAGGTACCTTTCTTTTCTTCTCTCCCTTCTTTCTCTTATAAATTCTGGGTCCCCCTTTTTTCCCTCACTCAAGCTCATCTGATGAAGTGGGTTTTGCCCACGAACACTCATTATACTAGATAGATATTTGTCTTAGTCTCAAAGGTGCCACAGGACTACTTGTTTTTCAAGTTACAGACTATCCCTCTGAGACTCAAATGAGAATTAACATTTTTACTTTCGAACATAACTTTCTGGTACATATATGTACACAGCTAGCCCATCGAACATTCCCTTTGAAACTCCAAAGCTGTGCAATTTGCTTGGCTAAAAGGCAGTGCCTGCATTTTGGCCTCCAAACACCTAAGTAATAGTGATACACAAGGTTGTAGCCAGAATTATTTCATGCTGAAGCAGTGTTGTGGGCTAGTCAGAGTGATCTGTCCTTATGCAAGATACAGCATTAACAATCCAGAAAGGTGCAATTTACAGTTGGCTTATTGCAGGGTTTGGAGAAGTTATATTAGCATACAGCATGATTTATACAGGGCATTTCTTTTGTGTCCTCTTCATGCTTGGCATAAATTCAGCCAACTCAGAGAAAAACAAACGCCATCTCTGTATGGACTTGCAGATCCATATTTCCAAGAATTCTGAGAGGTTTGAAAATTCTAATCCAAGTTTTGCCACATGAACCCACTTCTATTTGTCTAGACACACAGAAGAGAACGTTTAGCTACTTATTGCCAATGTTAAAACATTCTAGCGTCCCATCGGGATAGCAACTCATCTTACAGTATGTATATTAGGTGACGAAGGGTGATCTGCTATTGTCTTTATACTTTTGGGCAATTGTGCATGTTTTGTGGAAGAAACGTGCCTCTTTTATGACCAATTTATAGAATAACCTCTTACAGTACCTCATTGTGTGCTGCATCCAACTCTCCTTCCCAGATTCTCCTCTCCAAATAATAGATTAAATTATACAATACAAACTCCACTATCAGGTGAGAAGTCAGCTGACTTATCCATAATGTTTACAGAAGAGTTCTAATTATAAAGAAAGAGTTAAATGAAATCAGTTGATAGGTATATATTTTTTAGAATTTTAAAATAAAAATCCAATGTAGTCTATTAAAGTAGGTGGCCCCATTATCATAACATTTGAACACTTGAGAAACTTTAGGGTATTTAGACACATAGTAAGGTAGGGTAGTATTGTTATCCCCATTTTACAGATGTGGAATTCAGGCTAAGCCAAAGAAAACAGAAAGTCTGTGGCAGACCAGAAAATTAAACTCGGATCTATCAAGTATCAGACTCTCATTCTAGTTCTTGGACTATCCTGCCTCTCAAGTAATGACATCATGTAATCTCTCTGGGAATAAATGAACCTGAACTATATTTAAGGGCTGTGTCTACATTGGCGCAATTGTGCAAAACTTTTGCGCAAAAACATGCTGCCTATCTACACTGGCGGGGAGTTCTTGCGCAAGAACACTGACGTTCTAATGTGTGGAATCAGTGCTTCTTGCGCAAGAACTATGATGCTCCCGCTCAGGAATAAGCCCTCTTGTGCAACTGTTCTTGTGCAAAGAACTCCTGCATTAAAGAGTATTTGTGCAAGATCATGTCAATGTATACGTAGCCAAGGTTGTATAAAAAATTATCATCAAAGCTTTGGTGGAGAGATCTCGTGTAACATCTGTAGCCAGCATGAGTAAGGAAGACAGAGATACCTATTAATGTACTTTTAAAATGTCACCACTGACTTAGATGCTATAAATAGGGCTGGCAGAATTCAACTGTTCTTTTTTCATAATTTCCATTGCTAATATCAATTTTTATTTTCCATCATTTTCCCCATTATTTAAATTTTCACGGCTGTGGGAAATTATGGGGGAGGTCAGCCAGTAGAAGTGGTCAGACAATAATTATTTAATGACAGGGGACACTAAGGTAGGAAACATAAAACCACATTAGACCACAAGTTATCAGCATCACATGTCAAAATATAAAAAGTAAATATCGTTAAGCCAAATTCTAATTAATTCTTGAGCTGTATTTCTTTTGCCTTGCCTATATGTAAATTTCAGTTATCGATCAAAACATTTTTGTCAGTCTGCATGTGTATGGTGAAAGCAACATTACCAACAGATACTGATAAAAACCTTAGCCAGCCAAGCCTAATTATAAAGAAATGGTTAGCTGTGTTAGAATGTATTTAAGGCTGCTATCAACACTTGGAAAATGTGTAACATATGCTTATTCTAGGTAAACTCCTTCAGGAAAAAAATTAAAATAATGCAATTGAAGGACACCAATATCCATACCCAAGGTTAGGTTTTGTGATGACATTCCATGCAACACATCTTTCATTGCTACATCTTTAGTACAGATTGAACCTCCCTACTCCAGATCTCTCTTGTCCAAAACATCCACGGTCCAGAATGATTTTAGTTAGTGAGATGTCCACTTACCATGGGTGTAGTCAAGTTTCCCGCAGTCCCATAAAGTTTGTTGACAACCACCAGTCCTGGCTCTCAGTGTTCTGTGCTGTTATTCAGCTCTAAATTACCCCTAAATGTCTTCTAAGTGGAAGTGTTGGTAATGCTGCTAGACCATATTGACCTTCTGTGATCTGGAAAATTCTCTGGTTCAGAACTGGTCATGTCCTGAGGATGCTGGTCTAGAGAGGTTCAACTGTATAAGCAAATAACTTGGCTTTCTCTGTATATTTGCTTTCTTTCATCTGGGAAATCATGTTCAGCATGAAGAGCCCAAAGTGAGGTCTACATTACACACTTTTGCCTGCATGGCAGTGTTGGTCAGGAGCGTGAAGTAGATGATCCCTGACTGATGTAACTGTGTTGGCAAAATCCCCTAGTGTTGATGCAACTTCTGCTGGAAAAAACAGAGCTTCATTTATGCCACCACATGCCAGGGCTGAGCGCTGACACCTCTAGGTGCAGTTCAGAATCTTGTCCCCTCTGGGCTTGCTTGCAACAGTCATGAATGTAAAAAAAATTAATTACAAAGTAAGCCCTTGGCAAAACTGAACTTTTGTTGTATAGCTTGTTTGGGGGCAGAGACAGGAGAATATGGGTGGTGACTGAAATAAGCTATACTGGAAAAACTTCAGTTATGCTAATATCAGTGAGGGATGTGAATGAATAACCGGTTAAGTGGTTACCTAGTAACCGTGACCCTTAACTAGTGTCCAGGAGCAGCTCCCTGCCAATGCCTTGCTGGGCACAAAGGGCTGCACCAGCGTGGGCTGGGAGCCAGCTGGGATCTCAATTAGTTGGTTAATCAGTTAAAAATTAGTCACCTAACATTTAACCAGTTAACTGATTAACTGGGATTTCATATCCTGAGTACCAGCTGTGTCCACATTGGGAGTGCTATGCTGGTAGATTGTACCAGTATCCCTCTGCTGGGAGATGTTGTGGTGCATTCATAAAGGATGCCGGGATACACACACAACTGTACGGAGCTGCCAAGGATATGCAATTTACATAAATTCCCCTCATCAGAAAAGCAAGCATGCTGAAAAAGTTCTGATGTGCATGGTGAGTGAGTGCTGACCCTAGGCAGCCTTGATTTACATAGCACACTTGGGACCCACTCATTACCTCTACATCTCCTAATCATCATTACCTGACATATGTAAATATGCCCTGGGACTGGTGATGATCAGGAGTGTTCTCAACCCTAGTTTTTTCACAGTGATTGCGATGTGACAACTGCCTGTGTGGTTGAAGTCAGGGCTTCGAGTCGCCTTGCCCAATATAAATTAATAAAATGAAAATACAGCCTTTAACACAACGTATAGTTTTGCGTATTATTACAATGCTCTTCTTGTTCTAAAAGAAAGTAATTTTATGCTCCACTGAAGCATGGTTAGCTTAGCCTTCAACTAGCGGCAAATGCCAGACACCACAAAATGTAACAATTATGGAAGCTGTGTCCTATATTTATTTATACATCCTAGAATGAAGACTGAGTTCAAAGAGCTGGAACTGAAGTGCAGCATCTGCTGCAAATACCTCTGAACTTTGGGAAAGTCAAGTATTCCAACTTTTGTATTACATTGTATGGAAACTATGGTCCCAATTTATCAAGGTTCCCAAGACTTAAGCTCTTGCCTAGCATTGAGATTACTGACATGCTTATTGACTTTAAAGCGACTAGTTATGTACTTAACTGGTTAACCAGTTAACTGGCTAAATGTCAATGGAAGAAACATTAGGCAAGTGTGTAAATACCTTGATAAACTGGGGCCTTGTAATGAATGGGTAATACACTAACCTGACCTGAGTCTCCTCTCATGCCATTAAGTGTCGGTCTGCATGGAGCAACAATAAATACTACAGGGCTATGATTTCTAAAGCACTCACACGTGTTGCGCACTAACTAATCTATGTAGATCCTGCTGGTGTGCTTTAATGCTGTTTAGTACTGTTTGAACAGTACTACGTTAATGTTCACTAGGACATTTTGGTGCTCATCAGGAGGGTCTGCACAGACCAATCACTGCACAATACATCAGTGTGCTTTAGAAATTACACCAATGTATAGTGCAGTGTTGCTGCAAGTAGTCAAGCCTTAAACCCCACCCCCCAGCTAGAGGCCCCTCCTGCATGATAAACCCCACCCCCACTCCACAGCCTGCACTCTATTTGAAAGATATAATTGTGTCAGATCAAGGGCATCAACAACTTTTTTCAACTGGGTGGTGAGAAGAAAAAGTTTGAAAACCGCTGCCCTACAGCAAGACAACCCAGTACCTGAGATTCCTCACCTAGCACAGGGGCACGACCCGTACTTTGGAAAATCACCGATCTGTTACACTGAATAGTTCTCTTAAATCATGTTGTGAGATTATTGAAGTGAAACATTTTCCACCTTATGAAAACAAAATGATTAGACATGATCAACATGAAACATATGAATATTTCTGAATCAAACATTTTCAGAATTTCTGTTGTGGGAAATTTTGAAATTTCAACTTTCTTGTTCTGATTTGGCATGAGAACAAATTTCAGCATGTTGGAATTTCCAGTGGTGCGGACATACCGGTTTTCAGCCATTTCTTCCATCTATGCAGTACACTCAGAGGCAAGTATTGAAAGCTACAGTACATTGCAGTGGTCTGAGGCTGTAGCCACTTACGGTGACCAGACATTCTAATATTATCAGGACCATCCCGATACTAGGGTCTTTTCTTATATAGGCAGCTATACTCACCTCGCCTCTCCCTTCACCTTAAAAAAGCATCTGGTTTTACCCTATAGCCACTGCAGAAATGCATCTTAAGATATTAATTGCTTAGCAGATAACCAAAAATAGGAAGCATAGAAGGAGCTTGTTGCTCAAGGTACCATGCAAATGCTGAGTTTAGTTTTAAAAAAATCATCTTGAACTTTACATCTGTCTGCTGCACTTAATGTTAAGAGCAGAATGCACAGCCTACATCCCCCCCACTGCACGCTATCCCATACTGAACCTTTGCACCACACCTGTCTAAGGACAGAACACTGTACAAAGGATGCAGTGCAAATCCATGGCATAAATGAAGATCTGCACAAAGCCAGAATGCCACAGCATGAGGCTGGAAGCATAAAAGGATTACTTAGGCCTTGTCTACACTAGAAGGAAGATTGCTGCTGCCGTGATTGATCTTCCGGAGTTTGATTTAATGAATCTAGTTTAGACTCACTAAATTGAACTTGGAGGGGGACTCCCACCGGCATCCAGTGCGCCTCCTTTTGGAAGGAGTAAGGGAAGCTTATGGAAGCATTTGCTCCTGTCGGCTTCCTGCTGTGAGGACACCGCCATGCTCAGCTTAAGGTAAGCCAACTCCAGCTATGTAGTCTACATAGCTACAGTTGCGTGCCTTAAGCCAAGAGGCCGGGACTAGTGTAGACCTAGGCTTAGACATTAAATTTGAAGCAAACGCCTCCTTGAGTTCATTGGGGCATTTCACTTAAAAACCCGTTGCTGTGTTTGCCTCTCTTATGACGTAGAAGTGCAGTGTGAGGCATAGTGTTGTTGTTCTGTGGAAGTTTGAATAAAAAGAGAGTGTGCGTCACAGCTAATAAGTTTTGGAGAAAATAACCCGGACAGAAAGATTCCTAGGAATTCAGTGCTGGTGCGTGGGGATCATTAAGTGATATTGTTTTTAAAGATCCTTCCTTGGCTTTTGTTCGGTCACTTACATTCTCTGAATGCATGGCACTGGCTGAAAGGGAGCAAGTGGAACCTGTTCTTTGGAGGTTGCTATTTATTACTGATTTGGTTCACTGGGGTGATGTTTACAGCAGCGGGAAAGGGCTCAGTCAGTGTGTGAGGTGGCTGACCTTTATGCACTCTGCACTGATTTGCCTTTGAGTGGAGAAGAGAAGGGACGGTGTTTCCATTAGGAAAACCCAAGTGGGGGGAAAGATCTCAGGGCTCACATGTCCTGGGGCCCGGATGAGGTTTAGTGCATATGAATTCATGCTGGCTGGTAAACCCCCTCCCTCCACAAAGAGCTGTTCTGTCAGCCAGGGATGGCCAGCATGGTCAGTGCCCCTTCTTCCCTTGCACCAGCCACAGCCTCTAGGCTGGGACCAGAAGGGGCACAGCCACAGAGTTAGGCATGCCTATGTAACCCACACACCTGCTGGGTGAGGTTCACTGTCCCAGTCGCAGGGTGCACCCACATGTTCCACTCAGGAGGGGGCACTGGGCCTCTGAGGTGCTCAACCCCGCGTGCGTCCTAATGTTCAAAGTCAATATTCCAGCTCCTTTCCCACAGGGCAGCATGGCCTAGCAGTAGGATGACCATCCATCCTGTTTTGACCAGGACTGCCCCGTATTTAAGCTGTCTTCCAGGCCTCCCGACTTTTTTTTTAAATGGGCAAAGTGTCCCATATTTGCACGCCCCCTGCTGGTCCTTGAATTCTGTGGTCAGCGCAGCCGAAGCAGCCGCCTGTTTGTGGCTGGCGGCAAAGCAGGCACCAGCATGTGGTGTCTGGGGTCAGGCAGGGTGCCGAGGGAGAAGCCAGGTAGTAGTGTGTGTCTTCCCTCCCTGTGCACACTAAAGAAGGAGGGAAGTCTGCCACTTTTCCAGAACATGGGGCTGAAGCCCCGACTGCTGATGTCCCCCCCCTCCTCCGGGCTGAATCCCTGTTCTCTGGCACCCACAATGCTGGCTGAAGCCTCATTCCCAGGCAGCCCTTGCCATGGGGCTGAAGCCTTTTGCTGCCATGGGGCTCAGCTATGTTCCTGGGCAGCCCCCGAGAAGCCCTTTCACCGCTGTGGGGCTTAGCCCTGTCCTCAGGTAGCCCCTGATATGGGGCTCAAGCCCTTTCACCTCTGTCAGTCCTATTCCTGGGCGCGCTCCCCTCCCGCCCTGTGAAGCTCTGCCCCATTCCTGGGTTTTCCCCACCACATCGCTGCCACGAGGCTCAGCCCCATTCCTGGGCACCCACCCCTTCACCGCAATGGGGCTTAGCTCTGTCCCTGGGCGGCCTGTGGCCGACAGCAAGATGAGGACAAGGCAGGCACTTCTAAAGAGCACCATTGTAAGGATATATTTTAATTTTTGACCTATTATTAGTTATAATAATGCACATGTCTTTTTAGTGGGTGCTCAGTCAACTGAATGTTATTTTGAACGTTTGTATTGCATAGTTCTGATGGATTGTTGTTGAACTCACTTAAATCCAAGTGACTTATCGGGTGTCCCACAGGGAAATATGGTCACCCTACCTAGCAACCGGAGTCAATAGTACAGCTCCCTGCACACAAGGTAGCATGACCTAGTAGCCAGAGTCAATGATACAGGGACAGTTAGAGTCCCCTGTGGGCTTGGTTCAGAGGGAGCAGGGGAACCCAGACCCACCTTCTCCACCAAGTCCCAGCCCTGTCAGTGGTGGAGTGGACCAACAATAGCTCGGAAGGGAATCCTCCCAAAACATGTGGAGCCCCCAGGTTCATCTCCCCACCCTGGGCTACTCCCTACCAGTTTCTCCCTCATAGTCTGCTCCGTCTCTGTCCTCCCATCCAGGGACTTGTGCTGCGGTTCCCTGCTGACTGGCAACTGCATCTGGTTGCACTTGTGCTTCTCCTTCAGGAGCTCCAGCAGCAGCACCTCCTTCCTCACTGGCAATCAGCCCAGACTGAACTGCTCCACAGGCCTTTATCGCCTTTATCAGGGCTGTTGGGGCAGGGCCTTCTCAGCCAAGCTGAATCCCTGCAGCCCCAGTGTGGGGTTGGTACCCCCTGTCACAGTCCCATATAGTGGCACTGAGACCACTTACAGAGAGAGAGAGAGAATGAGCTTGCTCTACCACAGCCTTAGCTGTGAGCCAGGTAGCTTGTAGCTCGAACGGTAGAGGCTCATGCACCAAGCGCCAGAGGTCCCAGGTTTGGTTCTTCCTCTCTGTGTTACACCTGCCCTGCACCAGATGGAGGTTCTACCTCTGGGCAGTTAAGTTAGTTTTGCCCTCTTGGTGCTAAAAGTGACACCTTAAATGATCGTTTCTTAGAGTAGCTGGTTCTGGAAGGCAAGGCTATTCTTGATTTAGTCCTAAGTGGACCACAGGATTTGGTCAAGAGGTAAATATAACTGGACCACTTGGAAACAGTGACCATAATGTAATTTAATAAAACTTAACATCCCTGTGGTGGGAAAATGAGATAAATTCATGGAGGTTAGGTCCATCAATATTTATTCGCCAGGATGGGTAGGAATGGTGTCTCTAGCCTCATCAGAGTCTGTAAATGGATGACAGGAGAGGGATCACTGGATTATTCCCTGTTCTGTTCACTCCCTCTGGGGCATCTGGCATTGGCCACCATTGGAAGACAGGATACTGAGCTAGATGGACCTTTGGCCTGACCCAGTATGGCCGTTCTTATGTTCTTATGAGTGGCCAGGTCTAGCCCTGGTTCTATGTTTAGGAGATTTATGCTCAAGTTTGAGATCAAACCACCATGCAGTAGTAAGAGACAAAACTCCTGTCCAAAGCACAAACAGGAGTTTCATCACTACATCATGCCCCTTCTGGCATCTCTAACAGTGAGCGATCTGTGCTTGAAGACAGATTGGCCACTATTGTATAAGACCCCCGCATTCTGCCAGGAGCGATGCATTGTTTTCCTTAACGAGGCCAGGGTTTCCCTGGACCCTCCCTTGCTGCAGAAGGGGCAGGCCTCACTGTAGACGTTTGCAGCAGCTAGCACAGCAGAAGGCCTAGTTTTCATTGTGTGGGTGAATATGGTTGAGCACTGATCAAGCAGCCATACAAGGAGACTGTTTGCTAAAATGGCGCTTTCTGCGCCCTGTTATCACAGCCATAGTGTTCAGCTGAGCAATAGAGAAAAGGGCATTTATATGCCATGGTTTCAGCACAGGGACTAGGGTGGAGTCCACAATGCCTGTCCTAGGCTGTCTATGGATTGTACTGCCTTTATGCCCATTCACCTTTGACAATGTACCATCTTGTCTCTCCATGGGTATGTCTACACTAACCCCCTAGTTCGAACTAGGGAGGCTAATGTAGGCATTCAAAGTTGCAAATGAAGCCCAGGATTTAAATATCCTGGGCTTTATTTGCATGTTCCTGTCCGGTCGCCATTTTGAAATTCCACTAGCCCGAAGTAACTGCCCGGGGCCACACGCGGCAGTGAAACAGTAATTTGAACTAAGTCCTTAGTTCGAATTAACTGTTACACCTCATTCCAGTTACTTCGGGCTAGTGGAATTTCAAAATGGCGACCGGACGGAAACATGAAAATAAAGCCTGGGATATTTAAATCCCGGGCTTCATTTGCAAGTTCGAATGCCTACATTAGCCTCCCTAGTTCGAACTAGGGGGCTGGTGTAGACATACCCTATTACCTCTATTTTCCCCTTTCCTGGGGGGAAGCCAACTACTAATGAATCTACCTTTGTTTTTGTTCCTTTTTTTCATTTCTCCCTGCTTTGCCTCCCTCACTCCCCATAGCATTCTCCCATGTGGAAGCTGATGCAATTTTCTGACATGACTAAAGCAGGCCCTATTCATTAAACCAGTGGGCTGTGTCTAGACTGCATCCCTTTTCCGTAAAAGGGATGCAAATTTTAAGAAGGATAAGGGATCTTTCGGAAAAGGCTTTATTTTTGGAAAGATCCACATCTAGACTGGTGCTTTTTTCCGGCAAAGCTCCGAGCCGAAAAAAAGCGGCAGCCATTTTTATGCTAATGAAGCAGGGGGGATTTAAATCCCCTCTTCATTTGCAATTGCGATATGTCTAATTTCCATCCCATTTACGGAAAAGGGATGCAGTCTAGACACAGCCATGGTGTTCAAACTACAGATCACAACCCAGTGCTGGGTTGTGGAATGTTGGGCACTGCGGGATCAGGTGGCCAGTAGGGGTGCGAAGGCAGTTCCCTGCCTGTCCTGCACAGCAGACTGAGCACTGCGCTGTGCCCCAGAAGTGGGCGGCAGCAGGCCCGACTCCTAAGGAAGGAGAGCCCACAGGGCACTGAGCACTAGCTACACACTTCCACTGACTGGGAACCTGCTTCTGGCTGCTTCTGGGGGCAGCGTGGTCTGCGGTGCCAGGAGAGGCTAGAAGCTGCCTTAGCACTCCTGCTGCACCGCTGACTAGAAGCTGATCAAGGTAAGTCCCTCCTGCCCCAGTTCTGACCTCCGTCCCCCCAGCCAGAGCCCCCTCCTATGCCCCAAAGCTCTCGGCCTCAGCCCCACCCTGGAGCCCACACTCTAGTCAAGTTGCATTGGGTCGCAGGCATCAACCATTTTCTTCTATTGCGTCATGAGAAAAAAGTTTGAAAGCCATTGCGTTAATGCACCAAGAGAAATGGACCCCTACAGTTTAATTGCGTCTATTATTTGCCTATTTGTTTGTTTTCTCTTTTGGTTCCTTTGTTGCATTCAGTTCACCTCATTTTCTCCTGTAATGTTTTTTAAATATTTTAAAGTGATTCTTTACAAGGTTTTGAGATTTGCTTTTCTTGACACTCTTGCGTTTATCTAAAATTCTCCTTTATTTTATTTTTCCTGAATTACCCTCACACATCTAAAAGTGGGTGCTGTTACATCGGAAACTGATGTGCATTTTATTAGAATTTAGAAGGCATTTTGTACCCTCACACCTCTTTCTGTCCTCTATTATCTAAAAGCAACTGGGACTTTTCAGTTTAGAAAAGAGGAGACTGAGGGGAGATATGATAGAGGTCTATAAAATCATGAGTGGTGTGGAGAGGGCCGATAAAGAAAAGTTATTGATTAGTTACCATAATAGAAGAACTAGAGGACATCAAATGAAATTAATGGGTAGCAGGTTTAAAACTAATAAAAGAAAGTTCATCTTCACACAGTGTGTAGTCAACCTGTGGAACTCCTTGCCAGAGGAGGCTGTGAAGGCTAGGACTATAACAGAGTTTAACGAGAAGCTAGATAATTTCATGGAGGTTAGGTCCATAAAAGGCTATTAGCCAGGGGATAAAATGGTGTCCTTGGCCTCTGTTTGTCAGAGGCTGGAGAGGGATGGTAGGAGACAAATTGCTTGATCATTGTCTTTGGTCCACCCTCTCTGGGGCACCTGGTGCTGGCCACTGTCGGTAGACAGGATACTGGGCTAGAAGGACCTTTGGTCTGACCCAGTACGGCCGTTCTTATGTTCTTATGTTCTTATTTCTGATTATGAATATTAGGTTAACAATTGTGTGGTGATATCTTCATTCAGTGTTGGCATTTTTCTCTGGAAGGCTTTGAATATTAATTTCAGGACTTGAAAAAGACTTGAGGAAGAAAGTCAGAATGCTCTGTAGAAAATTCCCCGAAGTGACAAACATATATTTCCAGATATGAAAAACATTCAGCCAGTCTGGAAATTCTCTTGAAATATATAATAGGAATAGACAACTAGACAGATGGACACATTTCTCTAATGTTGACATTAGTATGGCAGAGCACGTGGACAGAATGATGCTGTGGGTGCCCTGACTTTGGGGGATTTAATATATTGTACAACACTAAAAGAATTTTTAATTGGATACATTTTACTTTTTTTATCAGAATCCAGACAATGCATCTGAATGCCTCTAGTTACCAGCGGCTTCAATGAGCTGCCAAATAATATTAGGGAAGATGTGGTCGGATTAATGAAAAGCATGTAACAAAATTATCCTAGGGAGGAGATGATCCTATTGGGGGCTTTAATTTCAATTGGTAAGACACAATTGGTTTGAAATGAAAGGAAACAACAGCCTAGCTTTTGCTCAATTGATAAATAAGCTAGTAGATTCTCTTCCCAGGATGCCATTCAATTATATAAGTAGGTTTCAAGATAAGTCTGCAAAACCATTTGACTCCTCTAAATGGCTGCCCCGCTCTGCCGATCAGCTGTTTGTTGGCAGATCAGGGCAGTCTGGACGCTTCCCTACTGACATGAAAGCCCTTTATCGGCCTCCCTGGTAAACCTCATCCTATGAGGCATAACGGGGAGGTCAATAAAGGGCTTTCAGGTCGGTGCGGGAGCGTCCAGACTAGCACGCTGAGCCGACAAATATCTGATCAGCTGTTTGTCGACTCAGCGTGGCAGCCATTTAAATTTAAACGAAGCCGCAATTATTTAAATCGTGGCTTCATTTCCCTTTGCCGATCAGCCTAATCTACATGGCTCCATCGATGGAGCCATGTAGTTTAGACACACCCTTAGAGTTCTGCTGGCCTGTATATCATCTACTGTATATTTGAGAGAATTTGTCTGTCTGTGAGCAAGCAAGTCTGCCTGTCCATCCACCTGTGAGTATGTTTGTTCAAGAACTCCTCCTAAATGGTAAGAGCTAGGACCACCAAATTTGGTAGGCAGCTTCTTCTTATCATGACTTAAAGCAAGGTCTGGGTTTGGTTGGGGGGGGTGGCTAAAGTTCTTTCCCCACCCTCATCCCTGATGCGTAAAACCATACAGAAAAAAGATAGAATCACCAAACAGGTGAAAGGAGCTGAGCTATGAAAGCTATGCACAGCACAGTGCCTGGAAGAAGCAAGTATCCCTTGCTTTAACATTGACACCAGTATGCTGCCTGTCTTTCCAATTTGATCACAAGCTTAATTCCCCCCAGAACTTAAAGGTTCCTCACAGATTCTGCTATCCATAGAGGAAACAAAGGTCATAGAGCCGATAAGCCAAATTTACACCTGTGAGATTTACTTCCAGGCATCAAATCTGTTGGTTTAGGGTGGAATTTATCCCAGTTCAGAGGGCCGAGGCAGAGCCTTGGACACCACTGAGGATATGTCTACACGGCTGAGTTTTTTCAGAAAAATAGCTGTTTTTCCGAAAAAAACCTTCACTTACGTCCACACTGCAATCAAGTTCTTTTGAGAAAAAAAAAATCAAAGAACAGAGGGTTTTTTGTGGCATTGGTAAACCTCTTTCTACAAGGAAGAAGACTTTTTCCAAAAGAGCTCTTTCGGAAAAGGGCGTGTGTGGATGGGGAAGCAGGAGTTCTTTCGAAAGAAGAGGGATAGTGGCGAATGACAGATACTGAAGGAAATTGTCTTCATCAATCAATCAAGGAATTAGAATGCAGACTGGCCACTATCCTTCTTATTGTAAATGAGGCAAATAAATCTTTACTCAAGGCAATGAATCCATTGCCATTTCTCTAACATTTTATTTTCTCCCATAGTGACCTCTTGTTCCGCCTGTTTTTGATGCATCTCCTGTGCGCATTAACCAAATATGCAATCATCTTTTCATCCTCTGTCTTTGCTTTCCTTATGATGTTTTACACTTCATTAAACTTCCCTGTATAATTGCACCTCTTTGCTGTACCAAAGTTCCATGGTTCTTTCCTCTCCTCTCCCTTCTTGTGTTTTTTGAGTTGTTCACATTAGCTTTTTTGACACTGTACTCCTAGTACATTTTCTAGGTGTCAGGCAAACTCTTAGGCCTAAACTGATTTATCTTTGAACACTTTCCATTTTATTGCTTTCCCCTCAATGAATTCCATCCTGCCCTTCTAAAATTTGCTGTGCTGCTTTAATTCAGTGTTCTTACCTTCAGTCTTATTTTAGACCTAATTATAAACCTGATTGTTAGATACTGAATGCTTGCCTGAGCATAACTCATTTAAGACTATAGTTTTTGTCATGACTGCTGTGGGTGGGTTATATAACATTCATGTCAAAATTCTCTCTCTATCTGTCCCTTTGTTTTAATTGTCCTACTAGATCAGACTAATGGTACATCTAGTCCAGCTTTTTTCAAATTGGACAATGGGTCCACTTTGGGAAAGCCACTAGTGGGCACGTGCTGCTTTGTTTGCCTAAAGGGTCTGTAGCCACAGAGCCTTGTGGCTCCCATTGATTCCAATTCGCTATTTCCAGCCAAGGCCACCAGGCCATGCCACTTCCCGCAGCTCCCATTGGCTAGAAAGGGTGAACCTGAGCCAATGGGAGCTGCAAGGCTCTGTGACTATGGTCCCTTTAGGTAAACAAAGCACCAAGGCCCACTTTGAGGAATGCTGTGCTAGTCTGATATCTTATCTCCAAAAGGAGCCAGTCCAGATGGTTCAGGGGAAGGTGAGAAAACTCCATGATGGAATAACCTATCTAAGGGAAAGTTTCTTCCTAACTCTTATCAGTTTGTAGTTATCTTATACCCTGAAACATTCTGTTCACATCCCATACAAGTGTTTATCTTATACAATATAGCTACAGGTGTACCCAATGTCAACATAAATCTCCAATCCTTGTAAAAACCTATTTATCTCTTGGCTTCATTGCTATCTTGTGACAATGAGTTCTATGGACTAATTATACCTTGTGTAAAAATGTCCTTTTATCAAGTTTAAACGTATTGCCTTCAGCTTCACTGTATACTCCTTTATTCTTTTATTACGGGAGAGGCTGAAAGAAACACCTAAGTTACCTTCTTTATACCATTCATTATTTTATATACTTCTGTCACGTCACCTTTTCTTCATCTTCCCATTAGACTAAATGGCCTTTATGTTTGCAGTCTCTCCTTACATACAGTTTTCCTCCAAGCTCCTGATTATTGTCATTGACCATCTCTGGACCTCTTCTATTTTTACAATTTTTTCGGACAGGGTGGCCAGAGTGGAACCCAGTACTTGTGACAAAGTCAGACCTTATGTTCCTATAATGTCATTTCAGCATTTCCAGCATTACCTTCTATCTCATTCCTCTACAGCTAAACATTTTGTTTTCTTCTTTTGACCACTGCAGATCAATGAGCTGAGCTCTTAGTTGACCTGTTCACAGCATGCCTGCATCTTTTTCCTCAGAAGCCCTGCGATAATTTGATGATGAGCACAGTATAAAAACCTATACAGAAAAGAATTTCCTGAGAAAGCACAGCTAATTTAGAACCCAGATGTGTGTGAGTAGTTCATCTTTTTCCTCCCAGTGTGCATTGTTGTCTTGTATCAGCAATTAATTTAATCTGCTCTTCCTCCCCCATCCTGAGTCTAACGGGGTCATTCACTGTACAGTAGAGAAAGCCTTTCTTCTCAGTTCAGTTGCTTGGTACCAGACCCAGGACAGCCCAGAGCGGCCCAGGGCTGCAATAGCTGGAAAAATTCTACTCGGCCCCATGTTGGGAGCATGGATAGAATCTTGGGGGAATTTAGCTGCTAAAATCTAGGAAATCTCTACTGAGCATGTGCAAACTGCAATTTTTCAAAGGCTTATGACTTGGACAAAGTCGGGGAGATCTTCACAGGAAGGGCAAAAGGCACATCATGACACAATGTCTGCCCCCATCAAGGCCCTTCTACAAAGCATGGGAGTGGGATAGATTTTCAAAGAAATGATAACGACAATATTTTTACACGAGCAAAACTGTTTATTTTCTACTAGCTTTTTTCCTCACAAACAGCGCTGGCTGAAATTTTCCAAAAATATTCAGCCTGAGGCAGACACTTAGCATCGAAAATGTCAGCCTAAATTGTTAAAGCCTGGCAAAGCTATACTAAGCAATGGAAAACAGGGTCTTGTAATAGGAGGCAATGGTCAACCTTAATAAGTGATAATGCTGCTCACCTGAGCTGTTATAGGTAGATGAGTTTTTCGTGCCCTGTATGGGGAAAGTTACATGAATCCTCACATACAGATACTGTATATTTATAAAGCTTTCGGCTGTATATTTATAAAGCTATCCCTGCTTTTAGCAACTAGGTATATAGTTTAAATACTAAACCCCAAGCAAAAAACACACAACAGAGCTTTTTTGGAGAGGGACAGGGAGCTACCTATTCTCACCTCCTTCTCAAGTCTTCTCTCTCTCTCTCTTATTATACCATGGGAAGAAAAAAGCATCTTTAAAGTACTCTCCAGGAGCTCTCAGTTTTCTGCCTTGCAGGTTTTTCCCCTCCTCTCTGTGTTGCTCATGGAGAAACACTACTTGCTGCTCGGAGACTCAGACCTCAGTTTTGCCTTCCATTTTCTTTGATGCACCACACAGAGAGCACCTTGTTTCTATGCTCCATCTTTACTCCGCTCACCAATGCCTCAGTTTCCCTAGCTGTAAAATGAGGATAATAATGCCTATGGCACTGCGATGCAGTATGAGGATTAACTCATGGTCTGTAAAGGAAGTTAAACTCCTCAGCTGGAAAGTGCTGCAGAAATACAAAATATTCCACCGAGTAATTCACATTCATACCTGCCCTTGTCCTGATATTTATGCGAGGAGAGAGACATGTCAGAGGTGGGGAGTGGACAGAAGATAGCACAAGCACACTAGGGATTGCCCTATCCAGCACACTGGGCAGTATGAAGAATGAGTTTGGAGAGAAGGGGGCCTGGCTCGCCCCCAATAAAGGAGAGGATGGTGCCATATGTTGGCAGGCAGCTGATTGGGCAATCATGTTCCTCAAGCAGCTCCTCACCCGGAGCCATCCTTCCCTTTGTGGTAAAGTCGTCAGGTAGAGCAGCAGTTCTCCAACTCCAGTGCACCACAACACCCTGCTGACAACAAGACTTAGGACGTGGTCCCCCCGCTCCTTGACGCTGGGGCTGAAACTGCAGCTCAAGCCCACTCAGTGCAGTGGGGCTGACAGACTTGCCAGGCCCCTGGGCAAGGTGCGGGGCTAGCTCGGTCCCCTCCCCCTGGAAGAGGCAGGCAACCTTCAGCACTGCCCAGAATACACTCCAGCAGCGATGTAAAGGGCCCGGAACTCTGACCACTGCTGCTGCAGCAGCAGCTGGGTGCCCCAGGCCCTTTTGAATCGCTGGGCCCTGGAGCAGTTGCCTCCTTTGCCCACCCCCTACTGTCAGAGGATCTCTGTGAATGTATGAGAGGGAGGCTGAAGTCACAACACAACCCCTTCTATCCCAGGCAGGTCAGAGGGGAAGGAGGCCCTGAAGCAGCAGACCAGGCCCAGGGTACATCTACACTGCAGAGTTTTTGGTATCCCAGAAAAACTCTGCCGCATCCAGGGAACGCGTCTGCTCTTCCAAAAAAATGTTCGGAAGAGCAGACTCGCTTTTTCGTCATCCCTGTAAACCTCGTTGTACGAGGAAGAAGAGATGTTCTGAAAAAGGGTTTTTTCCAACATTTGGCCGAATGTAGATGGGCCAAATGTCAGAAAAGCCTCTTCCAAAAAAAAGAAGCGGAAAAAGCTATGCAAATTGTGGTTCGGAATTTGCGTAGGTTTTTCTGGAAGAGCAGTGCAGTGTAGACATAGCCTCAGTGAATCTCACACTGACCCCATTGAAACAGGGTCACAATCCACAGTTTGGGAACTACTGACGTAGCTATTGGGTCAGTAATGGTGGCCTGGCTCTGTCGTGCTGTTTGCTAAAGCAGTCCACCACAGGGGAGGATTGGAAAACTTCTGAAATGTTGATTTAAAAGGCAGGTAGCCTTTCCAGAGCCCCTTCCTCTCTCAAGGACTCAGAGGCCGAGATGGTCGATAAATAAATTTGTCAAAGATTCCTGGGCAATGCAGAAAAAGATCAACTACACAAAGCAGCAGCCATTTTTAACATTGGCTACTCACAGTTTTTAGACACTCCCTGAAATTATATGAATTGCAATTAATTAACTGGAGATTAACATGGCTATCACTGCTCTGGAATGCCTCTGCATTACTGAGTATTTTAGCATAAGCCCCCAAAAAACAACTTGCAATATCATTGCTTTTATTTTAGATATTTCTCTGAAGCATTTGTGAATGCACATGTATGTGTTGAACATTTTAATTATCTCTGGCTTTTTTTTTTTTGTGATAGCAGAGATGAGAGCACGAGAAAGAGAAATCTCTTATAGACACATACTTGATATACTAGACCTATCATAAGAGTTGACATGATAAATCAAATATCATAGACACTATCATGTAAATAAATACATAGACTTTTTTCAATTATGTAGCATTTGCTGTATATGAGAAGGTGGCCAGTATTGGATTTTTATAATGTGTCATATAAGTGTGAATTTAGACAATGCTTAAAGTGACTGTTATTTAATAGGCTAGAAGAAGCCTCTTGGAGCTGTTATTATCTCTCATTCAAATGCATGTGAAGACAATTTGAAAATGCATCTTATGTTCTTGATGGAATGCATCATTTCTGTGGCGCTGCAGAGGGCTTTTGTGTTGTGTCATTCCATAGCTGGACTATTTCAGCTCTGTGTGACATGAGCATTGGGTAATAGAAGGAGAGTGGATCCCTGGGGCTTTCAGACCAAAAGCCTTACTTACAGGAGAATTAGTCTAATAACTGGATTGGGGGAAAGCTAGAGTCCAATCTACTAGCTAGAATGTCTACAGGGGGAATGGCCCAGAAATCCAAGGCAAGCAAGTTAAAGATGAGAGTAAAATTTTGGGTGATGGTTTAGAACTTGTCTGGGTAGTTTCAAACATCAATAGTGAATATTGTAACATGATGTTGTACCACTGTTAACCTACTCGCCTTTAAGGAAATGAGAGTGTAGGTCCACTACTTAGTGGGAAGGAGAGCTAATAATGGACAATACCAAGAAGACAGAGCTGTTTAATGCCAGTATTGCTTCAATCTTCATTAAAATAGTTAATTGTGGCCAGATACTTAACACAATTAATATTTATAAGCAGGGGAAAGGAGTATAAGGTAAAACGGGGAAATAAGTGGTGAATGCATATTTAGATATTAGATTTATTCAAGTTAGCAGGGACTGATGAAGTTTGTAAGGGATTACCTGAAGCAATCTTGAAACTGCTAGTAATTATCTTTGAGAACTCATGGAGGCCAGGCAAGATCCCAGAGGACTGGAGAAGAGCAAACAAACTTTATTTTAAAAAGATAGCAGAGAAGACTCTGAGAAATATAGAACAGTCAGCCTAACTTTAATGCCTAGTAGTAAACAGGTTCTAAGCACCTGGAGGACATTGGGGTTGTAAGGAATAGCCAGCATGGATTTATCAAAAACAAATCAAGGCAAACCAACCTAACTTCCTTCTTGACAGGGTTGTTGGCGTAGTGAGTAGTGGGAAAGCCATAGGCATGACGTATCTTGATTTTAGGAAGGCTTTTGACACAGTCCCACCAGACAATCTGATAAGCAAACTAGGGAATGTGGTCTAGATGAAATTTCTATAAGGGGGTTCACAACTGGTTGAAAAACCATAACTCAGAGTAGTTCTCTGTCAAAATGTGAAGGTGTATCTAGTGGGATTGTGTAGGGATCAGTCATGAGTCTAGTAGTCAATATTTTCATTAATGATTTGGCTAACGGACTGGAGAGTCTGCTTATAAAATTTGAAGAGGACAGCAAGCTGGATGGAGTTGCAAACACTTAGAAAGCCAGGATTAGACTGTGAAAGGACCTTGACAAATTGAACAAGAGGTCTACAAAATAAAATTAAATAATGACAAGTGCAAAGTACTTCACTTAAGAAAGAAAAATCAAGTATACAGTTACAGCATGGAGAATAACTGGCTAGGAAGTAGTATTTCCGAAAACAATTTGACTGTGTGAGGGGATCACAAATTGAACATAAGTCAACAATGTGCTGCACCTGTAAAAAAGGCTAATACCATTCCAGGGTGTATAAACAGGAGTGTTGTATGTAAGAACAGGAGGAAATTGACCCATTCTATTAAGCACTGCTGCGGACTATGCTAGAATAGTTTTGTGTCCCACACGTTAAGAAAGAGGGAAAAGCTGGAGACCTAGGAGAGCAACAAAAATAATAAAAGGTTTACAGACCTGACCTATGAGAAAAGCTGCATGTTTGTCACTGAGAGCACGGAAGTCGTGTATTCTGTGACTTTCTGGGACCTCTGTGACTTCTGCAGTGGCCAGTGTGGCTGTCCTGGGGGCTACCTGTTCAGCTCAGGCAGCCGCTGGGCAATTGCACCAGCCACTGCTAGGGCAGTCTCAGGCCATTGTGCCCCTCCCAGAAGCAGGAGTTTGGGTTTGGGAGGGGGCTCAGAGCTGGGGACTGGGGCATGGAAAAGGGTGAGGACTCTATGTGGTACTTACTTCAGGTGTCTCCCAAGAAGCTAGGACATACCCCTACATGGCCAGGCAGCCCTTTTGCTGGCTCTGCCTTCAGGCACCACCCCCGCAGCTCTCATTGGCTGTAATTCCTGTCCAATAGGAGCTGTGGAGCCATTGCTTGGGGTGGAGGCAGCTTGCAGAGCTGCCTGGCCTCCCCTCCACATAGCAGCTAAGGAAGGGGCATGTCACCACTTCTAAGGAGGTGCAGAGACAGGAAGGGAGCCTGTCTGCTCCTCCACTCTCCCTTCCCCCCCTCAAAGTATCCATGGGGGCCCTGAGCCACCTACCTGCTCCCAGCACCTGTGGTGCTACCCAGGGCTTCTCCCCGCTCCTGTGCTGAGCACCCATGGAATCCATGGGTTGCCCTCTCCCTCCCACCAAATATTTAGTCAGGGGTGTATAGTACAGCTCACAGGTAGATCACGGCCCATGAATTTTTGTTTATTACCAGTCCTTGATTTTGAATAAAAATGCCTGGGATTAAAGCATAGCCTTTCCTATGAGGAAAGAGTTAAAAAATGGGGTCTGATTAACCTTGAGAAAGAAGACGGAGGGGAGGCATCTGAAAACTGTCTTCAGCTATGTTAAAGGCTGTTATTTACAGGACACTGAAGGTAGGACAAGAAGCAATAAGCCTTGTCTACAGCAAGGAAGATTTACATTAGAGAAAATCTCTCTCACTGTAAGGTCAGTTAAGTCCTAGAATAAGCTTCTAAAGCAGGCTGTGGAACCCATCACTGGAGGTTTCTAAGAATAGGTTGGACAAACACCTGTCAGTGATGTTCTAGATTTACCTGGTCCTGCCTCAGTGGCCTAGAGATGACCAAGCGCAGTAGGAGAAGGCACAGCTGGAGAAGGCAAGTCCAGGCCCCGCCCCTTCCACTCAAGGCCCCACCCCTTTAACAACCTTCCCGCCCCTCCAATCCCCAGCCCAATCCTTCCTGGCCACCTAGAGGGCTGGAGCTGCTGCACCATCTCTCTGCCCCCCACTCTCCCTGTTGGCTGGGGAACCAAGCCGCTGCATCATGGCCCCAACTTTCCGGGTGGCTGGGGAGCCAGGATGTTGCACCAAGGCTGTAGTCTTCCCTAGTGGCTGGAGTGTGTAGGAAGCTTTGGGAAGGCAGTGCCTTCCTTTGCCTGTATTACCAGCCACCCATGGAGATGAGCTCTCAAGATTCCTTCCAGCCCAATATTTCTCTGATTCCATGCACTGGACGTGAGGAACTTCTGAAAGTGTAAGGAGCAAATGCTAGGGCTTTACTAGCTCGTGTCTGTAAAAAGTTTTGATGCTCTAAAGCACTATGAAAGGGATCACTTTTACAACAGCTAATTAGTAAATAATACAGTGCAACAATGCCATTAATGGGGGTAGGGAGGAAGAGATCCGGCACTGCCCCCAAAAAGCAGCTTCATGGCTAGATATCTCTCTGGATTAAGAGGCATACATGGTAAGAAAAAAACAAAAACAAAACAAGAGACTCCCAAGATTCCAGTCTCGACTCGGCAGTAAGAATGGGTTCCATTTGTGCTTATTTTGTGTTCTCCCTGCAGCCCATGAGCGCAGGCTCATGCTGTACCATTTTCTGCTTTCGCTACAGCCTGTGGGCTACATTCAGAAGCAGAAATCAGTCCCAAATGATGCCAGATTTTGTTTTTATTCCACTCAATAAAAATCTGTGATTCATTAAGTGCTTGTCATGTTTTGATACACGAATCAGGAACTGATCAATTGCCAGCCAAATTTAATAAAAGGAGCTATTTTCTGGGGAAATGAGTTCGTTACCATGACAACGATCGATCTTCCCCGACAAGCTGCTGTACGTCGCAAAATGGGGCCCTGAAGGGCAGCTCTGTCTCCCTGCCTGCAGGAAATGGTGCTTATTCCAACCTCTTTCTTCTAAAAGGTTTGGAGGCAGCCCTATAGCTTTTATTACTGCCTCTGTGTAATAATTTGGGAAAGGCTCTAGAGTGCTCCAAGCCATTGGAAATCACCCAGAGACTCTCTTTTACTTACCAGCATTAGAGCAGTGAAAATCTAACCCAGAAGAAAGGCTGAGCTATAGACCTAGATCTTGACCATCATGCTGTTCATTACACTGTTGCCACAGAAAGAAAGGCTAAAGCGTAGCATCGATTGCTGTCTAATTGTCCTAAGGCAGGACCACAGAGTCACTAAGCCAGCTCTCATAGGCCTACCTCTAGTCTAGTGTACAAGCATTATTTATTGGTGTGCAAGGACACAGGATTTGCAAAAAGGCCTTTGCTTTGGCATAGCCAATAATTGCAACCCCAGTTGCCCTACTTTTGTACTCAGAAATCTTGTTTCCATCAACTGAGGTTGTGTCTACTCAAGGATTCCCCCTCCAACCCTCCCGCCCCCTCCATTGCTGCTACTACCAGTCCAGATAATAGGAATATAGGAATCATCCATCTGGATCAGACCCAAGGTCTATCTAGCCCAGTATCCTGGCCGGCACCTGATGCTTTAAGGGAAGGTATAAGAACCACATAGTAGGCCAAGCTGGGATTATCTGTACCACTTCCTTATAGGTCTCATCCTGATTTCTGTGCATAAGTTTCTTGTGATGCTTGTGTATTAGGGTACCACTGAGCCTGCCTGTTCCACCAGCCTGGGCTCTCTCACCCTGTCCTGCTGAACTATGTCTTCAAGCCTCCTCTAACACACACACACACACACACAGAGGCAAGGACACACCCAGCTGCAGAAATGACACAGACACTGAACTCAGGTCTGCATGGGAAGATCCAGTCAGGGAATTGCCCAGCACTCAAATACACACCTCATCTGTGGTACATACCTAAAATTATATTGTCTTGCACTGCACAGAGATCAGTACCACATCAGCTAATTGAAATTCACCTCCTCCCTCAATGTGGAGGAAGATACTCACAGCATTCCGCAGTTATGAATTCCAAAAACAGAGTTTAGAGAAAACAAAAATAAGTGTATTAACTACAGAAGATAAATGTTAAGTGATTATAAGGGATAGCAAACAGATCAAAGCAGATTACTGAACAAATAAAACAAACATGCAAACTAAGCTTAATACCTAAGGAAACTGGTTACAGTAATTTCTGATCCTAAATGTTGTTTTAGGCATTTTTTCCCACGGGCCACATGCCTTTTCCAGTGTGGGCTCAGTGTTCTCCACCTTTTTTCTCCTGTTTTTTTAGATGTAACTAGAAACCATCTTGGGTGGGGATTCAGTGAAGAAAGAACCTAAATTAACTCACTCCCTGCCTTACATAGGATTTACATATGGTGTGACTCTATTGTTCCTAGTTTGATCCACACCTCTGATTAGTGGAAAAATACTAAAAGTCCAAGATGGAGCTCACAGGATCACATGACCCTGCAGTGTCAAAACAGCCATAAGTCAAGATTAAAAGTCTCAGAGGGGTAGCCGTGTTAGTCTGTAACTTTAAAGAAACAACAAGTAGTCCTGTAACACCTTAGGATATGTCTACACTAGCCCCCTAGTTTGAACTAGGGAGGCTAATGTAGGCATTCGAACTTGCAAATGAAGCCCGAGATTTAAATATCCCGGGCTTTATTTGCATGTTCCCGTCCGGTTGCCATTTTTAAATGTCACTCGTCCAGACTAACTGCCCGCGGCTATACGCGGCAGTTAAACGGTAATTTGAACTAAGTTCTTAGTTTGAATTAACTGTTACTCCTCCTGGAATGAGGTGTAACAGGTAATTCGAACTAAGGACTTAGTTTGAATTACCGTTTAACTGACACATGTAGCTGCGAGCAGTTAGTCCGGACTAGTGGCATTTAAAAATGGCGACCGGACGGGAACATGCAAATAAAGCCTGGGATATTTAAATCCCGGGCTTCATTTGCAAGTTTGAATGCCTACGTTAGCCTCCCTAGTTCGAACTAGAGGGCTAGTGTAAACATACCCTTAGAGACTAACAAATAATATATATAGTATCATGAGCTTTTGTGGGCAAAACCCACTTCCTCCCAAGGTTGTTAGCATCCCAGTGTAGCTCAAGGTCCAGTGTGTTTTAGCAGCAGCCCTGGGAACTACAAGTTGTGGACTACAAACTACGGCATGTTGAGAGAACTTCTGGTTCCTGCCAGGATGTGCCCTCTGCCCCCAGCAGGGTCTCAGCAAGGACTGTGCTAGAAGCAGCACACAGGCTGCATGCTGAGAGAAAGGGCTGCTGAACTAGCCAACAGGAGGGGTTACACCAGGAGGGTGGGAGATTACTATTGTTCTCTCTAACGGCCCACACAGGGGCTGTGTCTAGACTAGCCAGTTTTTCTGGAAAAGTTTTCCGGAAAAACTTGCCAGCTGCCTACACTGGCCGCTTGAATTTCCACAAAAGCACTGACTTCCTACTGTAAGAAATCAGTGCTTCTTGCAGAAATACTATTCTTCTCCCGTTCGGGCAAAAGTCCCTTTTGCGCAAAACTTTTGCGCAAAAGGGCCAGTGTAGACAGCTCAGATTTGTTTTCCGCAAATAAGCCCCGATCGCGAAAATGGCCATCGGGGCTTTTTTGCGGAAAAGCGCGTCTAGATTGGCTACGGACGCTTTTCCGCAAAAAGTGCTTTTGCGGAAAAGCGTCCATGCCAATCTAGATGCTCTGTTCCGAAAATGCTTTTAACGGAAAACTTTTCCGTTAAAAGCATTTCCGGAAAATCATGCCAGTCTAGACATAGCCAGAATGATTGCATTCTGTGTGGTGGGTGTTCTTCAGGTGTAAACACATTTGTTGTAGGTAACTATATAATATTCCCAACTTCAGATGCAGAAATGATACATGCATACAATAGGATAATCATTTTCAGTAAATCATGACCTTTCCAATGAGACCTCACCTTGCATAGAACATATCTTAGTGATGCCATATTCATATTTTAGCAATAATATCTTGATGAAAAATGTGGGGTAAGTGTCACAATTAGACTCATACAGGGTATGTCTAGATGCCCCTTCTTGCACTTTCTTCGATGTGAGATTAAGAGACACTTCCACTTTTAGGTGGAGAAGGTGTAAGGTGACGTGAGGAACCTAACAGAGAGTGGCAGGGCCTAAATTAGGAGAAGATGGTTTTAGTGTCACCACCTTATGTGTCACTATTGAACTTGGCCCAATATAAATACATGTGTGTATGTGTATGTGTGTATTACCAGCTGATAACGGCTAGGGAAGTGGCTGCTAAAGATTATTGAATTCAATAACTTTTCTTGTTCATTTATATCTTAAAACCAGAAGAAAAAAACCCTTAAAACATACTGGTACAATTTGAAACTTGAAAGTAGCTCATGGTGACTCAGCTAGTCTGTGTAACCACGTGTTCCTCTCATGCTGCCTCAGGTCACCTCTGAACTCTGGTCTGCCCTGACCACAGGCAGCAACTGTGAGTGGGGTACAGAGAAGGGTTGGGCATGTGAATGGAACAGGACTTGTGAGCCTGAGAGGCAAAGGGCATTGCCCAGCCAACTTGAGCTGGGACATTTACTCCTGGTTTGGTTCTGAACTCTGTTTGTGGGGTTTTCTCACGTTTATACCACGTTACTTCTCTCCCTCTTCCCTTAAAAGTTTATTTTGTATGCTCAGACTCTATGCTTGCGAGGGGGAAGCATTGCCTCTCAGAGGTGCCAGGAGTGTGTGTGAATTTCCCAGGTTACTGTGTGGAGACTGGAGCCAGTTATGTGCTGGATGGATGAAAAGGACCCCCTAGCTATGGAACCCGGCCCTGGCTGCTGCTGGTGCTACCTGGCAGAAAGGTTACACATAAAAAGGTTCTCTCTTTTCCCCTACAAACTCGGAATGTAAGGCACAGCCTATGGGCATTAGAGGAGAGGAATATCTGTACAATCAAGAACAGTTAAAATGTGAATGTGTATGTACTGTCCCCAACTGTGCTTTTACCCAGTTAATAGTCGGGGCATTTCTTACGGGCATTGCAATGACATGATGGGTTTGGTGTCATGCTATGAAGGGACATTGGGTAGTGGCCAAAAGAACTGGGCTAGGAAAGCTGTTGTCAGGAATCAAGGGCTACAGCTGAGCTCGTCTCCGGGCCTCACAGTGAGCACAGCTGGCCTGCTGTAAGTTACCTGGTTGGATGCATCCTTTGGCTGGTTGGCAGTGTCAGCAGATCAGCTCTTATGCCCTGCAGCAGTTTGGTGGCTGCTCAAAGCGTTTCCCCATTGCTGTGATAGTTCCTGTGTCTGCTTGTATCCCGCCTTGGCCCTGTCTCACCGTGTGCCTGTCTCTGACCCTTGGCTCCTATTCCTGATGGTCTGATTTCAACTTGGACTGTTGCCTCCGAGGCCTGCCCCCAGACTCCAGTGTCCTGGCTAATGACTCAGGCTCTCACCACTGGGCCACACTGTGGCTCTATTCACTAAACATGACTGCCCACACCCCAGTCACTGACAGGTGTTTCCTGTGGTAGGGGTGCCTTGAAAGAAAGCATGAAGGTAGGAAGGTAGCTGGAGGAGAAGTGGCTGAACAGTGGGAAGAGGCAGGACAAAGTCAATAACAAGGCCCCTTGTGAATCATGTGTCAATTCCAAATTCATATAGCCAACTTTATACACCACGGTCATGTATTTTCTCTCTCCATTGATCTGTCTATGCGTATTTGTATGTACTGATAGAGAGATAGTCTTATTATTATTCATAGTTGGTATTACATTAGCACCAAGGAGATCTAGGCATGGACTGGGATCTTGTTGGGCTCAGTTCAGAGCAAACTCGGTGTGTGTGGGGAGGTGTCTATTTATATAGAGAGATTACATTGTTCAGCTACAAATGCAAACACTGTTAACCCATCCCCAATGTACACCTGCCACTTAATAGCTCGTGAATTTAAATTTTCTCCCAAGTCTTGTAGCATCCCAGGGTCTTCAGAGAAAGCCAGAGAATTCTGGGTAGGCAGAATTTAGATGACTGTATATTTAAAACGTCTCATGATGCTCTCCAATTCTCTGATTGTAAAGATTTCATTGGGTAGCAGAGAGGCTACCATTCACAAATCAATGAGTCACTAGCATTGCTCAGCATTCAAGACTTAAAGGAAGGTTAAATAACAAATCATTTCCGGTGAAAGTTTCAAATTTGTTTAGGCTCAGGTTGGCACTGCGGGCTACTGGCAGCCAGCATCTGAAAGCAGAACGCAATCCTCATCTGCACAAAGCTGGCACTTGAGAGACTTTCTACATTTCTGCCATCCTCAGAAATGCTGCACTAACTGGAAGTGATTACTACCTTGTCTGCTTTCAGCATTTTCCTTCCATTGAACATTTGTCCGAGTCAGCCATAGAGATTCATACCCAATTCCCCATTTTAAGCCCCTCCCTGCTTACAGAAACACGCCCTACCACTCAGCAGAAATGTCTGCAAAACTCATTGACAGTACCCATTGCATGGAATGGTCCTTTCAGGATGTAATAAAGAAAGATGCAAGGGTCCCCACTGGATAACTCACCCATATCAAAGTGATTCCAACTCAGATAGGTGATGGGTTGTTAATCAGGGTGGGGAAACTTTTTCGGGTCTGGAGCCGCTGACCCACAGAAAAATCAGTTGGGGGCCACGCAAAAGTCAGAAGCAAAAAAATTCACTGATGTGGCTTCTGACAGAGAATCAGACACTCCCCTCACACACCAGAGCCAAAGGGGGGCTGGGCTAGTAGATTTTATGGCCCCCTAGGCTCTGGGGTGGGGTCAAAAATCAGGAGTTCAATGTGTGGGAGTGGTCTGCCAAGAACAGGCTTCGGGTGTGGGGTCTGAGTGGTAGGGAGAGGGCAGGATCCTTGGGGGCTGGATCCAGGCAAGCTGGGGGCCAGATCTCGCCCCTGGGTCATATGTCCCCCACCTCCTGGGTTATTTCCTGGACCGGAATATATACAATAAGACAAGTGTTCCAAACTATATGTGTTTTTTGTATGTGAAGTAGTAAAACTTTCCCAGCATAAGGTAGAGAAGAAAAGTAACTTTGCCCTAAAATTTGGATGCACCCGAACACATCTCCGTTTATATCCTGGGTAAAAAATCAAAACATTAATTCTCCCAGACTGAACAGAAGTGGGTTTTTTGTTTGTTTGTTTGTTTTCTTAAACAAACATACCAGCAAAACAGCCACCATGTCCTCTTGAAAAGCCAAGTTGATTCCTCTCATACAGAACTGCCTTAACTCTCTGCTAAAAACAGCAACATTTGGGTGGGAAATTGCTTTTTGGAAAAATGAAGAGAAAGATGCAGAAAGATGAGAGCTGGCAACCCTCATGTGTGAAGTAGACCAGGCAGCTGTGTTTTATCATCAAATTAATATATAATATTGGTCATGGAATACTTTGATGTGGCTACTATTCAAGTGTTCAAATGCTATGGAGATGAGAGTCTTTCTAGACAGATAGCTAGTTCAGCTCCATAGGAAAAAAAGTCATGTTGACTCATGTTTTCATGTTGCTTGTTTTCTCTCATGTTTCTCTTATCTTTTTTTTTCTTCAGCTAAAATTGTTGTTATTCCTTTTCTCTGAGTGCTTCTTCGGTTTTCTTTCTTATTTTCTATTGTTATCATGCAATCACATCATACCAAAGCAATGTAACCAATACATAATTGATTTGCTGAATAACGTACTGGTTTTCATAATTAATACTGACTGGCATTCTTTCCTGTATGCATTTCATTCTATTAACACTCTTCAAAACCTAATGAAACATAAACCATAAAAAATAATAGCATGAATCCAGCATAGTTTCTATGCAGTCTGACACTATTTATAGCAAGAATTTGCTACGAAATCTACCCAAAGCTCTTGACACTGTTTTATCCATCCCCTTGTTTTAAAAGTGCAATAATTATGTCACCCATCACAATACTGTCTAGTATCATCAAACGGACTCTTGAAGACTTTTCTAACTGCACACTCTTCCTCAGTCCATTGTCCAGAGGTCAAGAACAAATGTAGAAACAGTCATGATGATATTCAGGGTGGATGGAATTTACGAAGACACATGAGCTTGTCACACAGCATTGGTTTTTATGTAGATACAGCCAGTGGCTCCATCTTTTAAGGTGATGGAGAGTCACCATAATAGCTTCAGCGAGAGTTGAGAACACGCAGAATCTCAGCTATTATGCTCCAGGCACTCTGTTTATATATATGATCATCACGGCCATCCCGGGGGGAGGGGGGTTAGAGCCTCGGGCAACCTCTCCCTCCCCCCCCCTGTGCCCTGCCCCAGCCCCAGCCCCATCTCTGCTCCACCCCTTCCACAAGCCCCGCCCTTGCTCTGCCTCCACCCTGCCCCTCACCCCCCCTACCCCAAGCAAATCAGGGGATTATAGGTGACCTGGTGCAGGGCTGCAGCCAAAGTTGCCCCCACCACCACCACCACACTCAATATGGCATTGGGAGCTGGAGCAGCCCGGTTGCCTGCTGTGCTCCACCCCTCCACCCTCTCCCAGTCCATTGTACTCTGCTTCTCCATGGCTGCAGGAAGCAGAACAGCCTGTGGCCCTTTGCTTCCTGCTGCTGCGGTGAAGTGGAGCACAGCAAGCAGGCAGAGGTTGGCGGGGTGGGGCACAACAGAGCAGGCTGCTAGATCACTCCAGATCCTGTCACTGCAGTGAGTTGGAGGGGGTGTCCCCTGCTACCTTCCTGCCCCAGGGTCCCACATAATCACCTGGGCTGCCCTGGGACCAATCCATAGGACAGTTGAGGCAGCCGCCAGGGCCTCCCCAAAGCACAAAGCCTGGGGCAGTCACCCCAAACTGTCCTATAGATGGGACTGCTCTGATGATAGTTCTCTTCCAGCATATCATCCAGAAGAGACTAAAAGAAGCATCGTTAGTTTCAATTTTCCAGAAAAGAAAACTGATCTGTCCTTCTTGCATTGTCCCTTCTATGCACTGTCTGAATAGTTTACAAATTACTGAGGGTTTTAATTCCCCGTATTCATACTCAAAACTAATTCCAGCAACCAAGTCTGCTTTGAAGTACTAATTGTTGTATTTTAATTTGGGTAAAGTGTATATCTGGATAGGAACAGACATCTCTCCCCCCGCACCCGCACCCCACAAAGCTAAATCCTGTCACCTTTCATAGAACATAGAATCATAGAATACTAGATCTGAAGGGACCTCAAGAGGTCATCAAGTCCAGTCCCCTGCCCTCACAGCAGGACCAAGCACCATCTAGACCATCTCCAGAGACAGAGATTCCACAACCTCCCATAGGCAATTTATTCCCTGACAATCAGGAAGTTTTTCCTAATGTCCAACCTAAGCCTCCCTTGCTGCAGCTTAAGCCTATTGCTCCTTTTTCTATCCTCAGAGGCCAAGGAGAACAAATATCGGAAAATCCTCTTCTGGAAAAAGAATCGGAAGAAGATATGAAAATACAAGTGCAATTTGCATACCTTCTTTGAACCCCCCTACCCCTACAATGTAGCCATACCCTCAGTCTTCTCTTTTCTAAATGAAACAAGCCCAGTTCTTTCAGTCTTCCCTCATAGCTCATGTTCTCTAGACCTTTAATCATTCTTTTTGCTCTTCTCTAGAACTTCTCCAATTTCTCCACATCTTTCTTGCAATATGGTGCCCAAAACTGGACACAATACTCCAACTGAGGCATAATCAGCACAGAGTAGAGCAGAAGAATGACTTCTCATGTCTTGCTCACAACACACCTGTTAATGCATCCCAGAATCATGTTTGCTTTTTTTGCAACAATGTCACATTGTTGACTCATAGTTAGCTTGTGGTCCATTATGACCCCTAGATCTCTTTCTGCAATACTCTTTCCTAGACAGTCACTTCCCACTCTGTATGTGTGAAATGGATTGTTCCTTCCTAAGTGGAGTACTTTGTATTTGTCCTTATTAAACTTCATCCAATTCACCTCAGACCATTTCTCCAGTTTGTCCAGATAATTTTGAATTATGACCTCATCCTCCAAAGCAGTTGCAACCCCTCCCAGCTTCATATCATCTGCACCTTTACTCAAGCACAACTCTTATTAAAGTCAAGAGGCCATATCCTCAGCTTGGGTAAATAGTCATAGCTCAGTTGAAGTTGGTAAGGTTATCACAATTTATCTGAGCTGAGGTCTGACCCACTGAGGCTGTGTCCAGACTCCATGCCTCCGTCGACGGAGGCATGTAGATTAGCCAGCTCGGAAGAGGGAAATGAAGCCGCGATTAAAATAATCGCGGCTTCATTTAAATTTAAATGGCTGCCCCGATCTGCCGATCAGCTGTTTGTCGGCAGATCGGGAGAGTCTGGACGCGATGCCCCGACAAAGAAGCCTTTCTTCATCGACACAGGTAAACCTGGTTTCACGAGGCTTACCTGTGTCGATGAAGAAAGGCTTCTTTGTCGGGGCATCGCGTCCAGACTCTCCCGATCTGCCGACAAACAGCTGATCGGCAGATCGGGGCAGCCATTTAAATTTAAATGAAGCCGCGATTATTTTAATCGCGGCTTCATTTCCCTCTTCCGAGCTGGCTAATCTACATGCCTCCGTCGACGGAGGCATGGAGTCTGGACACAGCCTGAGAGATTTGCTGGAGCTTGCAGAAAGATCTGACTCATGCTGTAGCAATACCAACACGTATCTATATACACCCTATGTATCTGTATAAACAAATATATATCCTAAGGATATCTGCTTCCCTTTCAGCATATGAGCGATACCACTGATTGCAAGTTAAAGTTAAGAATGTGTTTGGGTGCTTTTCTGAACTGGGACCTACAGGCCAAATCCTGCAACAAGCAACCTGGATCCATTCACAGTGAAAATGCAGCATTCCCTCTGTTCCGGTCTCCCCCCATCAGTGAAAAATGATAGGGCATAACTATGATCCAAATACTGCTCTGATTTCTTGCACCAGATTTGCACTGTGAGCTGAATTTGGCCTTGTGTGCATCCATCAGAAATATAATTTTCTCTTGTATGTCAGAGCCTGGCTGTGTTAGAAATGCAGCTTCTTTTACTTTTCCGTGACCAGAAACAATTTTTCTGTGTTCAGTCAATGCCCTGCCGCTAACTTGCATTTCTGTCAATTTCCCTTTGACACATTTACTGCAAAGAGCAGTTGTCAGTGCGGATGGCAGAAATTGGGGCCCTTTCTTTATATATTCAGGCTTCCATTGACACTGCAACCAAATGGAGAAAAAACTGTTGTAATATGGTGAAATTCTTATGGCCTTAAAGTTAGATCCTATGTCTTATCAAGATCAGTGGGGATCAGTAGCACAGAATGTATGCAGTGCACATTGACTGAAAGCAAACAACCAAACCAAACAGCAGATCTAGAAGAAGGCAGAAATCTGCACTCCTTCAGCACCTGTTCACTACCCCAAAAACCACCCCTCTAACTTTTCTTCCCACATAAAGGTGACAACTGCATTTATATAAGGGGAGTCACTCCTGGTAAATGAGAGGAGAACCTGGTACTCCGATCAGCTGACTGGCTGTATTAGAGGTTGGCATAGGAGCTGGAAGTAGGGGCGCAGGGTGCTGCGGCAACCCCCAGCTTAGAGTGGTTTCCCTCATATACAGGATATACATTTGATTCAGCAGTGGCTTGCAGCATTCCCCCTCTCCCCCCCCCCCCCCCCCCCGCCACACACACACTCTTCTCCCATTGTGATAGAAATTGCTCTACCACCCCTGGAGGCTGGTTTTGGGTTGCAGTTTTGTTGGGTTTTTTTAATTGGGCCTGTTTATATTTTTGTGTTTGGTGAAGATTATTTAAATGTGTGATAATTATGTAGGGCCAGTGTTGCTCTTTCTCCCAATTTTATTGTGAGTCTTGTGATAACTGGCATTTTTTCTTAAAGCCCCAGTTCCTGGAGTCCTGTGATTAGGTGACACACTAGGCTTTCATTCTTTAAAACAGTAAGTCTCTAGACCTTGGGATTGTGTAGAAAAGCTCAGTGATTTAAAACCCTGGTGCCTACCGAAGGTTGAAAAACCAGAAAGCAAAAAAGAACCCAACATGTCTTTTAAGCCAGCTTCATGATCTTGGGGGCCTGGTTTTTGAATATTTGGGGCTGAGAGTACTGGGATGAATTCTATAAACAAATGGATCAATAGGAAATAATGTTCCAAATGATGACTAGTTATGTGTCACATGTCTGCAGGTTTAAATAATACTAAAAATATCTCACTCTCCTATAGCTGTGTTCCTATTGGTATCTCCTCACCTTCCCACATGGTGCTTACCATTTTCTGCTGCCAAGAGCCAATTGTAATGTGTTCATTCCAGAAATATCTATAAAGCAACATTCATAAGGGGCCAAAATCAACCCTGATTAAAGCCAAGGGGAGTTCTTCTAATCTGTTCTGTGTATTGTCTGGTTTCTTTCACCCTGGCTGGGTCACTTGTTTGTTTCATCCCATCTGTTCCACCTTCTCTTTTAGCTGGTAAATGCTTAATGAAAGGGGCCCCGGCTATTGTATGTTTGTACAGCACCTAGCACAATGCAGCTTAATCCTGACTTTTCCCCTAACACACCCTTCCTCTTCCCTCCCCCTTCACCGGGCTCCCCTGGGTGAGCCGGATTTGAGCCGGATTTATTGCTTCCAAATCACAGCCCACTCTGGGAGGCTGGCCATGCCCTGGGGGGGCTACCTGCGGCCAAGGGCAACGTGTGGATCAGGATCTGGCCCTACATCTCTTGAGTCCATTGCACAAGCAGAAGCCCCGGAGCAAATCCGAGCTGCCGACAGTCACCGCCAAGCCTGCGCCCAGGGGTCAGCGCAGCGTGAGAAATGTTCGCCTTCGCTGGCGGCCTCTCTACGACTCTGGCCCGCCCGCCCTGCTGGTGCCCTAGGAGCTCTGCACATCCCGCCCCCTGCCTAGGCTGGGAAGGCCCCTGGTGGCTGAGGCCGCACCCACCCCTAGATTCTGCCCGCCTCGTTTACACCAGTGCAAATCCGGAGTGACTCCGCTGAGGCCAGGGCAGTAACCGCTCTGCTTGGGCTCCCTATCCCGTGCCGAGCGCCAGAGCCATCTCCGCAGCCCTGGCTCCGCCGAGAGCTCGGGCTGTCTCTCCTCCCTGGGGCCCGGGAGCTGTGGGACCGCCCGCCCCGGAGCAAGGGCTGGGCCAGGCCGCTCTCCCGTGGCTGCGGTGCGGAGGGTTCTCCCTGTTTTCGCTGCAGACGCCAGGGCTGGGGTGGGGGGGGGGGAGAGGGCGTTGGTTGGGGAGGGGGATCTTGATCCATTTGCACGGCCGCTCAAAATCCCCCTCTTCCCCCGCGCAGCTCTGCGCCCCCACGAGCCGCGAACCACCCAAGGGCGCCACCGGCCCATTGGGACGCGGACCCCAGCCGCGGCGCCGGTGCTCGCTGCACCGGGTTGTTACCTCCCCCCCCCCCCGTTCAAACCTTGACACCCAGCGCGTCTGCCAGCCCCCCCCCCCCGTTCGCCCCTTCCCCCGCGGGCCGCGCTTCCAAATGGGCCGCGTCCGGCGGGCGGGCCCGGGAGCTTTGCCCAGCCCCCTGTATTCCCTGCCAGTGCCCCGGGCCGCCCGGCGCTGCGCGCTGCTCCCCGCGGGGAGAAGGGGGGGGGAGTGGCTCTGGGGTGCGGGCTGCGCAGCCTGCCCTGAGCTTGCCCAACAGGAGGAAGGGGCGCGGGGGAGGGGAGCTAAGCCCTGAGCTTGGGGAGCGGGCTGCCAAACTCTGCTCTGACGGACTGCGGCGCTGGGGGGCCTGGGGCGGCGGGAGGGGCAGGATGAGCTTAGTCCGGGGTGCAAAATGTTACAGAAGGTATCCGTCTGCCTGTCTGTGTGTCCCTGTCCACCCCCCCCCCCATCGGTCTGTCCGTCTGCCTGTCTGTGTGTCCCTGTCCACCCCGCATCGATCTGTCCGTCTGCCTGTCTGTGTGTCCCTGTCCACCCCGCATCGATCTGTCCGTCTGCCTGTCTGTGTGTCCCTGTCCACCCCGCATCGATCTGTCCGTCTGCCTGTCTGTGTGTCCCTGTCCACCCTGCATCGATCTGTCCGTCTGCCTGTCTGTGTGTCCCTGTCCACCCCGCATCGATCTGTCCGTCTGCCTGTCTGTGTGTCCCTGTCCACCCCCCCCATCGATCTGTCCGTCTGCCTGTCTGTGTGTCCCTGTCCACCCCGCATCGATCTGTCCGTCTGCCTGTCTGTGTGTCCCTGTCCACCCCGCATCGATCTGTCCGTCTGCCTGTCTGTGTGTCCCTGTCCACCCCGCATCGATCTGTCCGTCTGCCTGTCTGTGTGTCCCTGTCCACCCCGCATCGATCTGTCCGTCTGCCTGTCTGTGTGTCCCTGTCCACCCCGCATCGATCTGTCCGTCTGCCTGTCTGTGTGTCCCTGTCCACCCTGCATCGATCTGTCCGTCTGCCTGTCTGTGTGTCCCTGTCCACCCCGCATCGATCTGTCCGTCTGCCTGTCTGTGTGTCCCTGTCCACCCCCCCCATCGATCTGTCCGTCTGCCTGTCTGTGTGTCCCTGTCCACCCCGCATCGATCTGTCCGTCTGCCTGTCTGTGTGTCCCTGTCCACCCCGCATCGATCTGTCCGTCTGCCTGTCTGTGTGTCCCTGTCCACCCCGCATCGATCTGTCCGTCTGCCTGTCTGTGTGTCCCTGTCCACCCCCCCCATCGATCTGTCCGTCTGCCTGTCTGTGTGTCCCTGTCCACCCCCCCATCGATCTGTCCGTCTGCCTGTCTGTGTGTCCCTGTCCACCCCCCCCCCCCATCGATCTGTCCGTCTGCCTGTCTGTGTGTTCCCGTCCACCCTCAGATCGATCTGTCGGTCTGCCTGTCTGTGTGTCCCCGTCCACCCCCAGATCGATCTGTCCGCCTGTCTGTCTGTGTATCCCCGTCCACCCCCAGATCGATCTGTCTGTGTGTCCCTGTCCACCCCGCATCGATCTGTCCGTCTGCCTGTCTGTGTGTCCCTGTCCACCCCGCATCGATCTGTCCGTCTGCCTGTCTGTGTGTCCCTGTCCACCCCGCATCGATCTGTCCGTCTGCCTGTCTGTGTGTCCCTGTCCACCCCCCCCATCGATCTGTCCGTCTGCCTGTCTGTGTGTCCCTGTCCACCCCCCCCCATCGATCTGTCCGTCTGCCTGTCTGTGTGTCCCTGTCCACCCCCCCCCCCATCGATCTGTCCGTCTGCCTGTCTGTGTGTTCCCGTCCACCCTCAGATCGATCTGTCGGTCTGCCTGTCTGTGTGTCCCCGTCCACCCCCAGATCGATCTGTCCGCCTGTCTGTCTGTGTATCCCCGTCCACCCCCAGATCGATCTGTCTGTGTGTCCCCGTCCACCCCCAGATCGATCTGTCCGCCTGTCTGTCTGTGTGTCCCCGTCCACCCCCAGATCGATCTGTCTGTGTGTCCCCGTCCACCCCCAGATCGATCTGTCTGCGTGTCTGTCTGTGTGACCCCGTCCACCCCCAGATCGATCTGTCTGCCTGGCTGTGTGGCCCTGTCCACCCCCAGATCTACCTATCTACCTATATCTACTTATCTCCTATGCCCCATGTCTGTCCATCTATCTATCCCCGTATACCTCCAGATCTATCTATCTATCTATCTATCTATCTATCTATCTATCTATCTATCTATCTATCTATCTATCCATCCATCTATCTATCTATCCATCCTGCTACAGGACCACTCATTTTAAAAAAAAGACTTACAGACCAACAGGGCTACCCCTCTGAGTCTAGAAAGCGGTTTCCTTTGGAGACATAACTCCCAAGATAGCAGGGCGCTGGAAAGGGGCGGGTGCGGGCTTGAGGTGTTTTCCAATACACACAGGGCTGCCAGGTTGGTTCAGCGGCTCTCCACACCCCCACTGCACATATTGTTCCAGGCCCCTGTAAGATAGGGTGGCAGTACCTGGCAGTCTCTGTCTCCGCCCTGCCTACTTGCAGCAGGTTCCCTGGGCTCTAGTTGTAGGGGCTAGATCTGATCTAGAAGGCACAGGAGGCGCAATCACCACAGAAGAGTTTGGCTCCAGACGCTGGCTGCTGGTCCCTGGGATAGAAAGTAGCAGGGACTAGAGCTCGCTTTGGTCCGTTCCAGGTGTGGAGAATGGGCCATCTGGACGCTGATAAGCAGTCTCCGAATGCTAGATGAGCAATGAAGCCATTAGGGACTGATCCCCTACCTCCAGGGGTGAGCAGGAAAGGGTCTCGGGATCGGGTCCCTCAAAGAGCTTCGAAGTCCGACACAGATGCGAGTTAACCCCGGGGTGTAAACCCAAAGAGTTCTAGGCACCCGCGTTAAAGGCTCACGCAGTTGTGTTATATAAGTCTTGATCCTGAGAATCTTTTATCTGACTGACATGTGGTACACTTGGCAAGGGCTTCCAAAGAGAATTGCTAATAGCTGATAGCCTGGGGAATCCGACACAAGTTGATTAGGAAATATTTATATAAATATAATATAGATTAAAAATACGACACGTGTTTTCATGGGGTGGGCACGTGAAAAGGAAAGTCGTTTTTTTGCATGGCTTGGCTTTGCGTGTCACTAGGGTGAGAGGCGCCGCTGAGAATTGCATCCATACAAAGTCGTTACAAATGCCAGGATACCTCAAAAGTGTGACTTTTAATGGGTACTTTTAAGATAAAAGGCTGCCGCCTTACCTGGCAAAGGAGAAGCCACACGCAAATAATCGAGCTGCATTCCCAGTGATTTCACATCAATTTTCCCGATTGTGGGGAGGGGAGGAGAGGTGAATTCATGAGTAATTACAACGAAGCGACTTGGGCCAAAGAATGAGCTGTCATCGAGAGGCTTACAACAATGGCAGCTAGACTTGGAGCATTGGGCTCTATCCAGGAGAAAAGCCCCAGATCGGAGTAGCTCCTGTCCAGCCCAGCTTACAAAATCATTTCCTTTTCTGCGCTCTACGCACGACTGGCCACGTTACAATCTCCCTACGGCCCGACCTGTCCGAACTGGGAGCACGTCCGCTTGTTTATTTCAAATGGTTCTACAAACAGCGACACCAAACGCGCGCACACAGCGCACGGCGGGGACACAGGCAAAACAATCCAGCGCACGCCAATGCTGAAGAGGAAAACGACACGTCACGCGTTTTGTGCTTTAAATAGGGCTCTCTAATCAGAGGCTTAACAACCCTGTTTTTGCAACAGCTCTACCCGGCTGCGAATGTAACTGGGGCAGCCTCCACCTGGCTCGCCCACGCCGCGCCCCTGAGCGCAAAGGCTACGCGTTCGCCACAGAAAGAACCCACGGGGCACACCGATTGCTGAAGTCCGTGCGGGTTGATTTCCTGGCTAGCGGGGGGTACCTGTGCTTAGCTCCGTACGGAACACGCACAGACGGAGTAACACGTGTGCGGCAGTGTGCTGGAGAGAGACAGGCCTTTAGCGTAGCACCTGCTGTCTGCGGGAAAGGACGCAGGTCCGGGTGTATGGCGCGGAAGAGCCAGGTCTTTCCAGTTGGTGCCGTGGCAGGAGGGAAATGGGCTGGTTTTGGCGCACACCAGCCGGGCTGGGATTCCATTTAGTCATTAAATTGCCAGCCCCAGGCAACGTTGCGGGCGGGTCACCCCCGAAGCAGGTGGCGGGCGGGCCACCTCCGCCCATGGTCCTATTCTCACCAGGGTTTGCAGCCTCGCAGCCACGGGCAGGATAGGAAAGAAGGGTCCCTTTGGCCCTGGGAAAGTGACTCGCAGGCAGATTGAGGCCTGGAAGGGGGAGTGTTTCTGTCACGCCTGCTGTGGGCTGTCTCTACTGTGCCCTGACTCCCAGCCCGGCCGGGAGTATAAGCGGGCTTGGAGACCTGCGGGAGCTCTCGGAGCGCCCCGTGCGCTTTAGCTGGGGGCGAGTCTGCAGCGGGCGGTTGCGTGGGAGGCGCCCCTTCTTTCCACCTTCGGAGCGTTCCTCTCCCCTGCCTGGCACCTGGAGGGGCCACACCTGGTGGGGCACGCAGCAGGGTTGGCCGATGACTGCCAGGCGCTGGCCCTTGGGGGCTCTGCGCCCGGCCGGGGCGTGGCGGCGGTGGAGCAGGCTGGCGGGCGGCTGCCGTGCGTTCTCAGGTGTTTGCGCAGGGAGCTGGGGTGGGTGTAGGATTTCTCGCACTCGGGGGCTTTGCAGCGGTACGGCCTGTCGCTGGAGTGCACGTGGGCGTGCTTCTTCCTGTCGCTGCTGTTGGCAAAGCTCCGGGCACACCCAGCGATCCCGCACACGAACGGCTTCTCCCCTGGAACAGAAACCCACATGCTCACCCGGAGCCGGGACCGAGCCCTCGCGGCTGGAAGGGGCACACGGACGTGCCCGCGCCAGGCCATTTCCAAGAACCAAACCACCTGGGGATTTCACAGTCAGGGCGGGTTGTAATTGTGATTTGTTTGGGGCTTGTTTTATTTTTTTCGTGCCAGTGACTTTCTGTGTTTAGCTCCCCAGCTTTTGTGGCTGGGTGGCAGGCGCCAGCAGATCCAGAGCTGATGCCTAAAATGAAGGCACAAAACACGAGACTAAACAAAACAACACCCAGAATGGTTCGGGTCCGGACAATCATCATTACTAGTCCAGCGCCTGAGCTCGCTGCCCCATGCGGATCCCCGCCCTTGCCTTCCAAAAGGAAGCCTCCCGTATGTTGACTCATTTCTCTGGTGTCAGAATTTGCGTTCTTTGTCTGGGGGAATAGAGAGATGCAGCCAGACAGTGAATTTCCCAGCATGCCTCTACAATCCCTGGTTTTGAAATATTTGTTTCACATTTCGATGTGTCCAAACTGGATCGAATTGCTAAATAACCCTCGGTAGCCTTTACTCCTTCCCGCTCAGCGTTTGTTCACGTTTTTCTTTTGGCGAGGGAGAGATAGTAATCAAAGCGTGTGGAGGGCAGGCAGTATTTGGGAGAGGTGGCAGGGAGTAGATTTGAAGGGATCTTAAAAACTAGGGACACGGAAATTTAATTAGACAAAACGCTGGGGCAACATTCGGGCAAGGAAAGCATATTTTTACAAGGCAATCATTCTTTTTTACATTTCGGCGTGACGTTTCTTTCGCTCCTCGCTCTCTCAATTTCTTCCTTCTAACAGGAAAAAAGATGACTGCCTTTTTTGTTTGCTATGACATAACCACATGAAAGCAGACTCATTTTTGTCAACGCTGGGAGGTTCTACGGGAATATAATGTCACTGGAATTTGAGTGTGAACGGGAGGGGTGTGTTTTCCCTTCAGACAATATTAGGATATTATTGACTCGAGAAATATTAAGTGTGGCTGGGTGAGTGGTTTGGTTGGGGGGTTCACCTTTGGACAGTCGCCTGGGAACATACAGTTTGAGGAGGAGGAAAGGGGGAACTTTAGTAAAAAAAACGGTGATCTTGTTTTCAATTAGGAGCCAGAAACACAGCAAAAATATTTTCCCTGTTATAAAAAGCATCGAGGGGTAAATATGGCACATGCAACAACGTTGGGGGTTTTCCATTAAAACGGAAGGGAAATGGATAATAAAGTGTTACTATTATTTTATTATTGTTGTAGCGCTAGTTCAACCCTTCCAAGTTCTGGAAGCGAACGAACCCCCTCCCAGATCTACTTGTAGTTCTAACTAACCTGTGTGGATTCTCTTATGTATCTTCAGGTTTTCCGATCTTGCAAACACTTTCTCGCACCCCGGGAACGGGCATAGAAATGGCCTTTCGCCCGTATGCACTCTGAGGTGGTTTATGAGTTTGTATTTGGCTCGGAAGGGTTTTTTCTCTCGAGCGCAGCCCTCCCAGTCACACACATGGTCTGGTCCTCCGACGTGCTCCATGGTGACATGGTGAACTAGCTCATACATGGTGCTGAAAATGCTGGAGCAAGCCTGGATGGTGCGGGGGTGTCCTTTGCTGTCCGTCCACTTGCAGATCAGTTCTTGCTTCATGAGCGGCCCAGGGTGAGGGAGGAACGCTTCGGTCTCTCTGTGGATTGTCAGATCCGTCGAAGAGGCGAAAGGGGGCTTAGCTCCAATTATGGGAAGACCCCTGGCAGCCCTCCGTGGCCCCTGCTCGTTAGAGGCTCTGGGGCTAGCTGGCTGCTTCCCCCTGGGGCTGGATGAGTCTAGATACATCCTGAACATGCCATGGTAAGAGGTTCTGGGGGGATTCTCCTCAGCTCCGGGCATGGTGGTTCCTGGGAGAGCTTACTGGGGAGATGGGATAAGAGACCGAGCCGAGAGGGGGAACCACTGGGGATCGCCGGCCAGAAACCGAGGGCGGTTTCCGAATCTGGCCAACTGTGAAAGAGGAGCCGAGTTTTAAGACCGTCCCAGTAGGGGTGTCCTCCTCCCCCCCCCCCCAAAGGACCAAAGGTGGCAGCGCCATGCTGGGCTCGGTATTGCTGTCCTCAGGGTGGGGCCAGGAGTGAACCTCGACCCAGCCTGTCATATTGTGGGCTAGGTAGGTGCCTGGGAACCTCCAAAATTAATGACCCCCCTTCTGACATTTAGTGTCCATAACAAACACGGCCCACGTGAGCCAGGGAAAGGCATACACAATAGTCATGCAAACTCCAGCGTTTGGGGCGCTCGATACAGTAGCCATGCCCTCCTCAGCCAGCCCTTACAGTGGGAGCAAAAAAAAAAAAAAAAAAAAAAAAAAACCGCATCTAAACACGCTGCCGTGTGATGTATAAAAAGCACAGCGGGATGAGCCGCTTCCCAGAAAGGGGCTTGGTGATTGGCCGGGGCTGGGCGTGATTGACAGGAGCTTAGTTTGGTAAAGAGACGACACGCAAGCTCTCGCAGCGGGATCTCCTTTCTCAAGTCGCTCACACTCGCCTTTGAAACGCGCCGCACACTCGCAGGGAAATAGGGTTTCGCGGGCTCGCTTTCTGGCGGAGCTGACATTTCTTTAAAACAGCCCCGGCTCAGATCAAAAAAAGAAATAAAATGTGGTCCCAACACAATGTTTTAATTAGTGGATTCGGCGCGTTCGGCTTTTATCTGGTGTCTGTCTCCCGGAGCCCCACCCTGGCATTAACACCGCGGCCGGCCTGCACCACGGCGCAGACAAATGCTCCACTTCCCCCTTTGTGGCTCCGAGCAAATGCATTTGACAGGAGCAGTTTTGAAAATAAACCTGGGCGCCTTGAAAGCTGGACCGGCGCGGGCTGCTTGGCGCAGGGCAGAACCCAGAGTCCACGTGGAATTCTGCGCGGATCCACAGCAGCTTCCACAGCCTGCGTGGGAGGGTGTGTGGTGAGGCTCCCCACAAAGGGGGCTTGCGTGGAACCAAGACACGCAACTGTCTTTACCTGGGGTCTACGCCTGACATCGCTACACTCCCTTCTTTGCTGCGACTGGCATCCCAGCAAAGTTCATGGGCGCTCCAGCCTCGCCCAGCCAGGCAATTACTTTCGGGTTGTGTGACTCCCCACGATCCAGGGCCCCCGTCTCTGAAACAGGGGTCGCGTGGCACAACTGACACTTTCAAAACGAGTAGCTTCATATGAATTGAATCCGCTCGGGGAAAAGCCTGCTGCTTGAATCGTGGCGAAATTCTCTCCCTGAAAAGGGCTTACTTCTGTGAGCTCGAGATAAAACTGCAGTGAAATCATTGGACCTGTTTCCTAGTTATGATATCTCTGCTTTTCCTTCTAATACACCTGCCCTCTTCTCCCCCCAAAAAAGCCCTAAAACTTTACCCGGTCAACTTCTAAATCCGTGTGCAATAAATATTTGTTGAACTGCGGGGCAACGACATGGCTATTCCTAATGAAAGACAAATGATTTGATTTATTCACCCGGCGATCAAAATGAAATATACCCCACTGTCTGCCAGAACGAAGGAAGTAATATTGCAACGCTGATAAATAAATTGGCTCGTTGGCTGTATAGGTTCATCACATTAAAGTCAGATTCGGAGTTGTCCTTGACATAAACATTTCCGTTTTAATTACAGTGCTGATGGGCAATTACTGATAGCGCCCCTAGACTGATTGGTTGGTTTAAGTGAAAATAAACAGGTCTGCAGAAATTCACAAATAAATGTAGCAGTAGTAGGAACACTAGATCTCCTCTTACTCGGTTTGATAGAGGGAAAATATTATGGTTTGCTAATCTTTTGTCACTCCCCATTTGGATTTATATTTAATTTGCGAAGAACAAATACGCAAGTTTTGAAAATCATATTTTCCAATGCAAGTGGTTCGCTAATTCAATTAAACAGTAAGCAAACTGAGCGGAGGGAGCGAGGGACGTTTCACTTGAGTCTAATCCATCTTCCTTAGTAAACTAGTAGGATTGCTTTCAAGTATAAAATTAGGTAATTGCGTTATATCTTCCACTGACTTTGTTTCTGGTCCTATTCCTTTGTTACTTAACACACATATATTGAATAACACGTTATAATAAACACTAGTGAATATGCAATCTCCCCGTCTACCATACGGGCAAAACACACGAGTTCATTGAAAATCAAGCCATCTATCTAAATAGTTTCAACATTAAATAACTCATTTGGTAGCATAATAAGCTCTTTATTTCAGGCAATCACAATAATATCAGAAGGTGTCCAACCTTGCTCGAATTGTCACTTAATCACAACGATACATAAAGTAGCAACCTTCTGCACCCAAATACACAACCTTTTATTTATTGTCTTGTTTGTATTTTTTAACTCCCACGGTTGAAAACTACTTTCCTGAGCTCTCGATTCTTATTCGTGCATAAAACGAGGGTTGTTTTTTGCAGCACAGGCATGGAAATTAGAACGGAGTGTGAATTATAATCTAATTTAGCTCCATATTTCCATTCAGACATATCTTTGCAAAGGAATAAAAAGACAAACATAAATTCCAGCCCGAGAAATAGAAACCCAAATGGCAAAATATTGAAGAAACCGTTTCAAACCTAACAGGAACCGCTAAAAATAGAGCAGAAGAAAAAGCTTAATTCTCAGATCATTTGGAAAAAATCTAAATGTATCATTTCAGTGTCACTGAATACAGACACAACACATCCGGAGTGACTAAGGCATGTAACCGAGCAAACTGAATAAATTAAAATGCTACTTCTGTGATGTTTTTTGTAAGACCTTAAAATATTCAACACGTTGTTTAAAAATTTCTGCCGTGACATTAGAAACTCGTTCGTTTTCCTTAGGGGGTGCTAAATTATTTTGCTGGTACTTGAGAGCTAGTGAGGGGGGCAAACAGATCTAGCTCAGTTCTTTGGATGGGGGGGAGAACAACGCTAAAACAAACAGTAAGGGAGTAATAAGGTGTCATGTTATGTCAAATCCTCGGTGTTCAAGTAAAGCTGCCTGAGTGCTGCAAACCTAAACGCCCCACAAGTTTCCTAGGCTGCTACAGCTGCCTGCAGGAATGGAGACCCCCCTCCACCCCAGCATGTGGAGGAAGAGCTGGGGCAAGGGGCCAAGAGATCCAGCCGGGCTGGTTCCGAAAGGAGAAGTGTTGAGGGGATCAGGTGGGAGGGGAGGCATCGGAGACCGCCTGAGCCGGAGCCCTAAGTTTCCGTGAGCACAACACTTCCGGGGGGCGCCTTCCTAAGAGACAAAGCCCCCCCCACCCCGCCCCCAGCGCATCGTGTGTCAGAACCCGGCTCCTAACCCCCCGCGGGCGCCAGGCGCGCCCGCTACCCGGCCGGTGCAGGTGGGGCGCCGGGCGGATGGATGCTGGAGCTTTGCGCTTCCTCCAAGCTCCTGTCCCGGGTAGGGGAGACTGCGGGTAAATAAACAGCTCCCCCGGGAGGAGGGGGGCGGTGGGCAGGGAGCCTCGGCTCCGGTGCTCGCTGAGCGAAGAGCTGCCAGCCACAGGCCTGCAGCACGGACGCCTCTGCCCGAGGTGGCCCAGGGCTGGGCCCAGGCAGGCGGCAAAGCTTTGCTCCCTACGCCGCCTGCCCGGCTTCCTTGCCCACCCCTACCTTTAACCCGCCCCGCCTCCTGCCTCGGTGCTCCTCGGAGTCCGCTCCCCGGCTCCTCCCTGGGCCCGGCTGCCGGGCCTGACCTTGAAAAAGCAAATCGGGCAAAATACCTGGGCCTTCCCCCGTTTGCCGTTTGCCCTTTTCTCGGCCACAGACTGGGCGATTGCCCTTCCCATCTTAGCTACCCCCAGAGCCGAAACTGACTTGTGTAGTGGGCTATTGAGGCCCAACGTAATTCTCTGGGAGCAGGATCGGGCCCTAGTGGTTAGTAGGCTGGAAAAGTCTCATCGTTGGGGTGCTGGTGAGCCCTCTCGATCCTCGAGGTTGCTAGCTACTTCATTGGGAGCAGGATCGGGCCCTTCTAGCGGAAAAACGAAGGGAAGAAATGGCAGCGGGGTTCGTGTGAAGCTAGCCTGATGTTGGACAGGAGAGAAGAACTAGCTGGGGAGTTCTTTGGGGGGGGGTTAGGGTTGGAGGGGGTCTTTGTTTTTAATTGAACGTAAATGCCCAAATTCCTGGTGCGTTTACTTCCCTCTTTCTCCGTTGTAACGTGCTCATCGGCCTTTGGTTAAGTGTTTTCTCGTTGTTGGTTCTCCCCTATAGCCCTAAGGCCAGTGTGTGAGAGCTATTCTGTGTGTGTGTGTGTGTGTGTGTGTGTGTGAGAGAGAGAGAGAGAGAGAGAGAGGTTATTAAAAACTGTGTGTGCGACATTGACATTCTAAAAGTGTAAGTGTGTGTGTGTGTGTGTTTGTGTGTGTCTGTGACATGGTAAGAGGCGGGAGTGATACATTTATATACATCCCGGTTGGAAAGGGCAGGGGGTAACCAGAGGCTGCCTGTATTCACTGCAGTAGTTGTGGTGTACTGCAGGCAAGTCCGACGCGAGACCCCGAGTTGCGGGGGGCTCCAGGCATCTAGGGGAGCCAGCAAGCACCCAGGCCCAGTATCCCTCCCAGCCCGGGTGCAATCTGCTCTGCTCTGCTCTGGAGCGCCCCCTGCTCCCAGCCGGTTCCCTTGCCAAGAGCTGGGGTCTTGCCCGGCTGCGCTGAACCTGCGCGCTCGCGTTGCACGCGAGTTGCACGCAGCGGACTATGAACCCGGGCGGGTCGCGGTCGCCACCCCCAAAACCTCAGACTGTCGCCTCTGGCGGCTCGGGGCGGTTCCCTGTTGTTTCCAGCCCCGAGACCAGGGATCGTTTTGGCTCGCACGTCCAAGCCTCGCGACTGGCGAACTGGGGCGCACCGGGGCTGAGCTGGGGGAGGGCAGGAGAACGTGCAGCCTCCCCTTTGGAAACACGGCGCTGCGCTGCGCCAGAAACTTGTGACACTCCTCCCCGCCCCAGCAAACTGCGCGCTGGTTTTCAGCCCCTCTCCATAGCGATGCTGAACGTGGCTGCAAACCGCAGAACCCCGCTCGGGCCTCAGCACCACTGGCCGGCGGCGCCAGGGGAGCGCAAGACGGGACGTGGGGGTGTGTTCTGCCCTCCCCCTCCCAGCAAGTTCTGCCCACCTGAAATCGCCTCTGCGAAGCGGCGCCTGGGGAACCCACATTGGGACACGAGGATCTGGAGTTTTAGTGAAGGGATCGCTGGCGGGGGAGAGAAGATTTGGGGGCACATCATAAATCAGCGACTAGGTGCGATATTCGGTGTGACTCGAAAAGGGGGGAAGCCTGATTCCCCCCTCAGTAAAAATGCACATTGGGTCTTTAATAACCCCCCCAACACACACACACACACACACACACACACACACACACACACACACACACGCACACATTTCTCCTTCCCCCGCCCCAGCCCAGCCCTCCGCACACTAGCTCCATCCAGTCTCCCCAATTCGGATCAGGGTGGATCACGGTCTCTCCGATTCCGATCGGGTTGGCTCCCTTCCTCCTCTAATCTGCGTACAGTTTGCAGTGCGGGAAGGGAGTTCCTGGCTGAGCCGGAGGAGCGGAGCTGAGCTGTGGATAGGCGCTGGGGACTCGCCCCTCCACATGCCTTCGGGCAATTCGGTGCCTTCGGTTGCCCCTCAGGGCTCAGTCACGCAGAAAGGGTCAATAAAGTGTGTGTCCCCCGCAAAAGGAGAAAGACAATAAAGCCACCCTCCGGGTCACAGGTCACCTCGTCACTGATTGAGATATTCGCAACTTTTCCCCCCCTTCTCCTTCTGAAAAGCTAAAGTTAGCTGGCGCGGGGGAGGAGAGAGCCGGAGCCTGAAAGGGAGACGGGCTTTTGATTCCGGCAACTAGCTAAATACCTCTGAAAATAAACCAAACAGTCCTTGAGTTAGGAAACCTCGCAACGCTGTCCCGGGAGCTGCAAACTTTCCCCCACTTGCCCATGCGAACGCCTCGCAGAGAACTGATTTCCTTCCCTTCCTCAGGGCAGGCATCTTTAATGTAATGTCCCTTTCTTTAAAGCAAACAAGGAATGCCGACAAAGAGTGCAGGCTAAATAACCTTCCCCCCCCCCATTCATAATCTGCATAAGCGAAAAGCCCGCATGAACCCTTCCTTGCATGTGTGTTTGTTGTACTAAATGCATTGCCTGGAAGCGAGTGTGTGTCTGTGTGTAAGAGAGAGAGTTTTGAAGACAACGTAATCGGGGTGGGGTGGAAATGGTTAAAAATGGATCTGTGCAACCCCAAATGCCTCGATGTAAAACAGTAGTATCCTGAGGGTTGCATTCTAAAAATAATCCAGAAAATGAGTAGCTGGAAATGCATAATATTTATTAGCTCGTAGTGTGGGGCTTGCAGGAGAAAACTAGTCTTGCTTGTTTAAAATCTATGCAGGAAAGTGGAATTAAGGTACTGGAAGAGGGAAGGGTAGTGTGTAGGGGTTTTTTTCCTGACTTTTTATAAATGGATGTGGGTTCCCCAGATGATAAAAATCCTATAGTCAGAGACACAATGCACACGTAACACTACTCAGCTGTCTGAATCAACCGCGGAGAGGTTTTTAATTTGCATTTTTACAAACACACATAGAAGGGATGTGAGAACCCACAGAGGGCACATCTTGCAGAACGAAGTCACTGCAGCGGGCACGAAAAACTTTGCATTCAGAAATTAATTACCGTCTCCGTTTTATGGTCCCTTGGGATAGTCTAGCCCAAGCATCAATACTGTAAATGCTTCTACCTCAAACTTAGTGGCGTTTTGCCTCTGTCGCTAGGACAGAGAAAGAAAGTGGCCTGGGATTCTCTGACTGAATCCGACTGTATGTTATGAATTATTCTGGCTTTGAGAGCTCTGGTTTTGGAAAGGAAAGAAGAACCCTTGGGGTTATTTATGTATTAATTTTGGTATTGAGTAAAATTGAAAAATAGCCTGCAGATTTCCCAACCCTACTGAACCCCCAGTTATTTTAACCCGGGTTTGTTCCTTCGTGAATTAAAACAGAACCTAAACTTTGCCCAGAGAAGCCAAATACAGGAAAAGATATTGCAAACAAACAAGAATTCCCCACTACTTTTATTTGCAGTATTTCCCCACTGTTCTTCCCAAGCATCACTCTAGCAGTTTAGCGATCTCTGTATGCTTATTAGAGACATTTGCTCACCTTACTATCGCTTTTGATTATCTAGGATCTAGCATACAATTCATCCCAGACATGTATTCAATTTAATTAAATCATTATAGTCCTCGGAGCAAGCGAGTTCCTACACACTTCTATTTTTTTTATAAACACAAATCGTGTCTCCCCCCCCACCCACATTTTCGATACATTAAAGTATTTCTTCCTGCCTCTCTCTGCACTTTGATTTTCTGAACCCTTTTCTTTGTCGAAGTTCAGACCTGTTTACTTCAGCCGGTATCTCTGAAGTTCAAATGTACATGTGATTACCCCTCGACTGATTGACAGTTACAATGAAAATGTCTCATTCGCTTCTGGTTTGCATTTAATTACACTGGAATTGCAATATGGTTATGGCAGAAGAAAAACTACGTTCCTTTCCGCTTATTAGTGATATCCATTTGTCTATGATAGACTGCATTGTAAAAGGAATTTAGCGCTCGTAAAATATTTGCCTTTCTATCTGGGCTGCAGTTTTAAAACAAAAAGTCTTTATACGGCCATAAAAAAATAAACTTCCAGTATAACCCAGCGATTAGCTTTTAAGCACGCGCAGAACTGATGGGAGATCAATACAGAAACTTCACCTGAAAAGCCCCACAGAGAAATGATCTTTACTGGGAAAGAAATGACTTGGGGAAATTTGCCTTTTGCCTGACATTTCTGTGAGGAGCATCTAGGCAGTTTTCACTCAGGCAACAGTCCCAGAAACTTTAATGGGAGTTGTGCTGGAGTAAGGGCGAGAAAATGAGACTTATAGTCAAGAAAACACTACTTTTTGTCATTTTCACATACCACACACGATCCTAGGTCTGGTGTGCATTCTACAGCATGGCGAACGTTGTGTCCGGGGGCACAAGAATTTAGCTAGAAAACCCCTCCCTCCCTGTAGAACCAAAGAATCCTGTATGGAAATAAATCAGGGATCCTTCGCAGGAAGGAAAGGCGCTTTGCTGTTTGAAGGGGGCTTTCGGGTTTGGAGAGTGTCAAAATTCCAATTCCATCCCAGATTTGAAAATAACCCCCCCAAAGGGGCAAATTACACAAACACGCGTTGGACGTAAAACTAGAATCCTGATCTCCGCCTAGTCTGTTCCTTCCGACACAAAACACCGGATGACGACTGCACAATGCTCTTCCCCCCCCCCCCCACACTTTTTATATTTAATGGATTTAAAGGTGAGAGGTATTTGACCTTTCTGGCTCTGCGAAATAAACACGAGGAATCTTGGACTGGTTCTGTGCTGCACTGAATCAAAACCACTATTGCGTGAACTTGTCAAAAAACACACCCGCCCCCCATCATGGGGGCTTAGTTGCAAAAAGGGAAAAAATAGAGTAGAACCCGCTTTTACATGGCATTTGTGTAATTACTGGCTATTTCGTTTCAAATATAAACCAAATCAAAATAAAATACAAGTCCATCTGCACTATTTTAGATACATACACTCATTATTCCACACACAGCTCTAGACCCGGCAGAGTAGAACCGGGAAACGTATAAAGCAAAGATTTACAGGCTAATTTATGTCGCCCGATCTACAAGTAGACTCCAGCCTGTCAGTGCTGATAATGTTGCCTTCTGCTAAGCAATAAAATAGTTTCAAGAAATGGCGAATCCTAGCTCATTTAAAGCCACGGTTTCTTTCCACGCTCGTGTTGCTTCTCTTGAGAAAAGGTGGCGCTTTTACCACTTGAAGAGCTAATATTTTTATAGGCAAAAACCTTCCCCATCTCAGCCCAGCTTTTCCTGGGGAAAGCCAAGTTTGGCTCCCTCCCTCTCCCCTCCGTGTTAAAAGGTCCTCTGTAAAATAATAATAATAATAATAATAATAATAATAATAATAATAATAATAATAATAATAATAATAATAATAAATTGAGCTGTCTGGCAAAAGGGACTAGACTCTGAACTTCACTTTCTTTTGCAGAGTTATTTCATAAACTGACATCTGCATAAATGTACCCATCCAACCTTTCAGAGCACCTGGGTCAAAAAAGAACCAACCCACCCATCCAACCCACAAATCCCCTCCGAGGACAGAGATCTCCTTGGGTTTTCGTTCTGAGTAGCAGCGCGCCTGGAAGTTGTTTTACATCATATTCAGGCTAAAGACAATGAGGAGACCCACACGTGAGGCCTTCTGCAAAAGCAAAAGGCCATTCGCCCTCCTTGCCCCAGGTCGGGAACTTCACAGGCATTTCTCTACCCAATACTCGCCGGATGATCTAATTGAATTATGCTTGTTTTGTTGCAGAGACAACACAACACGTGCTGGAGGTAATTAATTATCCGATCTGGGCCCTGACTTGTCCAAGAGACCAGGTACATCACTCGTAAAGATCCCTTCGGTTTGCAGTGTGCCATAAAACACCGAAATGGGGAAGTTAGATATTCTTTGCTGAGCCGGTTGAGAGACACTCCGCCATGAATCGGAGTCCAGGGGCCTGGGTCTGAACCACCAGAAAAGACCGGAGCAGGTTCCTGCACTGGGCCTGGGTTTACCACACTTCCTCCCACGACCCCCCAACCCACCAGAGTCCTCCAGCATATCCTCATCTATCCACACCCCACCTAACAAAGAACAACAACTGCGTAGTTCTCCGAGCTTTCAAATCCCCCCTCGTTCGTTTTATTTCCTAACATTGATTCTCAGCTTTGAATGTGCCCCGTGCAGGCAAATTCAGTCCCCGTTGACGTGTGTTTGTGTGTGTGAAACAAAACCCGAAGCAAGCGGTTCCCTCCGAGCCAGGATCCCGTCTCTCTCCTCCCTCCAAATCTGCATTAAATCTGCTATTTTTTTTCTATTGCAAGAGGGGTTTGTTGTTTGTTTGGTTTTTTTCTCTCGAGATGCAATAATCTAAGACAGAAAGGACTCACCTTCCAACTTTGGGAATGTTCTTGATGGCTGTGGAGTGTGAATTTTGATTGGTTTGATGGGAGATGGTGTTACTACTGAGGGAGATTTTATATCGGTGGCTTTTTTTTCAAACCCTAAAATAAAGAATGTGGAGTCTTTCCTGGGGCTGATTGGGGGGAAGGATGTGAAAGGGCTGCAGTTATAAAGCGCTGCTTGAAGCAGTCTCTCAATGCGTCTCTGAACTTGATCAGATTTTATGTTTCCTGCAGAGAGACGGCGGCAGTCCTGTGAGACCGGCTCAATAGACAGACTTTGGGGCTCAGCAAATCTCAGGATATTACAATTACAGCCATCTTTCTTTCTGCCTTTTATTTCCACTCTTGCTCCCCATCGTTCTTTGCAAATGCTTTCCAGAACAGAAAATGAGCGGATTTATGGGGCTGTCTGCAGCTGATAATTATTTCAAGGCAGAACTTTGCAACGGCAAAATAATAAATAAAACCCATCAATAAATAAACACAATCAAATAAACAAAAAAGGGGCACCATTGATTGAGACTTTGCTCCACGTTTCTAAACCAATTTATATAGCGATAAAAAGTGAGTCACTTACACTGTTTGTGGAGCTAAACCCCTCGGCATTTAAGCTTAAGAACATGAGGGGTTTATGCCCTTTATCTTGTTCAGCCCAAGATTTGAAATAATCTCTTATGCTTTTTTTTTATTTCTTTCATCTTCTTGTGGGGAAAAAGAAACGGTGTGTGGTAGCTAACCATAAGCAGGGCCCACCAAATTTACTCCTAAATAAAATCGCTTTGAACTCGAGGCTGTTCAGTTGATTCCACCCCCTTTCCCCGCCTCCCCCCCCCCAAGGAAAAGAGACCAGTGTAAACGTTTGCAGAGCAGCTCTGAATTATGCTGCCTTAATGGAGATTCGTTTTTAAACCTTTTCTTTTTTTAATAGCGCGGAAGATTTACGGTTTCCAATCAAGGTGCAATTTTTAAGCAGCTGGATCTCGCCAGCCAGCGAACGGTTGCCTCCCCATTGCTATCTCTGTCCTTTGATCTCTCGCTTGGCCCTGCGGTATGTCTCGCTGCGCTTTGGGTTTGAGTTGTTTCTTTTTTTTTTTTAATATATTTTAAAAACCTGGGTGAAGACAGACGGGGTGAATGTGTGTGTGGGGGGCAGAAGACACCCTGAAAGGGGGATCTGAGTGGGGAGATGGAAATAGACCTGAGGGGGTAGAGGGATGCAAGCCCGGGACGCATGGTGGCTGAGAGGCAGGCGCTGCGGGCTAGGAGGGGGAGGCTGGAGCACAATTCGCTTCCAGCGCCGCGGGCACCGCGAGTAAACAAACCATGTGGGCTGCGGGCCCCCTTACCCCTTACCTGCGAGTCACTAAACCCGCGCGGGCCAATCAGCGAGCCGGCCGGGCCGGGAGCTGCCAGGGTCCCTGTGAAACTCTGCCACTCACCAGCGGCCCGGCCAATGGGCTGGCCGGCCGGGGGTCAGGTGACGCGTCGCCAGCCGGCTCCCCATTGGCTGGGCGCGGGCTGCCTCTCGAGTTGGTTTATGTGCGGGGAGAGCGCTATTGAGTGTAGCAGTCCAAGGACACTGCCGAGTGGGCCGGACGCGGAGCGGCGCAGCCGAGCTGGGGAGGGGGCCGCGGCGCTGGGCAGCCCCCCGAGGCGGGCGCGCGTGGGGCTGTCGCGCGTGGGGCCCGCGGGGCAGGAGCGCTTCCCCCCGCGGCCGGCCCATTGTGTCGGGGGGACCCTCCCGCCGCTGCCCGGCGGCCGTCCCGCCCCATGAGCATGCTGCTGGACGGGGGGCCGCAGTTCCCCGCGCTGGGCGTCGGGGGCTTCGGGGCCCCGCGGCACCACGAGGGGCCGAGCCGCGACGCCGCCGCCGCCGGCGGGATGGGGCTGAGCCCCTTCGGGGACGCCTCCCACGCGGCCGCCTTTAAGCTCAGCCCGGCCGCCCACGAGCTCTCGTCCGGCCAGAGCTCGGCGTTCACCCCGCAGGGCTCGGGCTACGGCAACGCGCTGGGGCACCACCACCACCACCATCACCACCACCACCACCACGCCGGCCAGGTGCCCGCCTACGGGGGCGCGGCCGCCGCCTTCAACTCCACGCGGGACTTTCTCTTCCGCCAGCGGGGCTCCGGCCTGGGGGAGCCCGCCTCCGGCGGCGCCCAGCACGGCATCTTCGGCGGCTCTCCCGGCAGCCTGCATGGGCCGCCGGGCATCGCGGAGAGCCCCGGCTACCTGCTCTTCCCCGGGCTGCACGAGCAGAGCCCCAGCCATTCCTCCCCCGGCGGGCCCGTGGAGAACGGGCAGATGCACCTGGGGCTGCGGGGGGATCTTTTCGGGCGGCCGGACCCCTACCGGGCCGTCTCCAGCCCCCGCACGGACCCGTACGCCAGCGCCCAGTTCCACAACTATGCCCCCATGAACGTGAATATGGGCATGAACGTGGCGGCCCATCACCACCACGGCCCGGGGGCTTTCTTCCGCTACATGCGCCAGCCCATCAAGCAAGAGCTGTCCTGCAAGTGGGTCGAGGAGACCCAGCTGAGCCGGCCCAAAAAGAGCTGCGACCGGACTTTCAGCACCATGCACGAACTGGTCACCCATGTGACGATGGAGCATGTCGGGGGCCCGGAGCAGAACAACCACATCTGCTACTGGGAGGAGTGTCCGAGGGAAGGCAAGTCTTTCAAGGCGAAATACAAACTGGTGAACCACATTCGCGTTCACACGGGAGAAAAGCCCTTCCCGTGCCCGTTCCCAGGCTGTGGGAAAATCTTTGCCCGGTCCGAGAATCTGAAGATCCACAAAAGGACGCATACAGGTAAGGAGAGAGGGGGAAAATAAGTAACGGGGCGTGTGAATGATTCAACAGTGGGAAGGAAAGAAACCCCCTACTATCCTCCCCCTTCCAATCGATACCATCGTGTGAGATCCAAGCCCCTTGGAGAACTGGCGAAAAATGTTCCTTCTCCCCGAGCGTGGAGGCAAATGCCGTATTCTTTGTCGTTCTTGAAAACTTCTCACTCGGGGGGTTTAAGTCGTTTTAACCTCCGCCTGTTCCACGAGCGTGTTAATTTCACTCAGCGATACCAATCGCTCATTTCTCCATAACCTAGCTAGACTGAAGATTTCGTCCGATTTTTTTTTATTGGCTCGTTTTTGGGGTTTATAATGAGGCAAAGCAAAAAAATTGAGCGTGGATTGCTTTACAAACGATTTAGCTGTCTGCATACATTCTGTTAAGGAAACTATACAAATGCTAATTAAATCTAATTTTCGGTTACTTCCGTTCTTTTTTAGTCTTGATTGGCACATCTCCTAATTAAATCAGTGATACTTTTGTCAAAGTATTTTTATTTGGAGCTTCTGTCTTCAATTCAGAGCGCCACAAAAGTAAAGTAAAACTAGGAAAGACAGGAAACCCACACGTTTTCTTGTCTTGTTGGCCACATCTTGTAAAACTGTGTGGTGCTCTCGAATTTATCTAGGTACCCCTCCGCCTTCCCCATCCTAACATCAAGTACTGGTAGTCTGCCTTTAACACTTCGCTTAGCACAACCGTTGCATTTGAAAGAGGCAAATTAAAAGTAACAAAGGACGGATAGAATTTAACTGTAACGTAACAAATCCTATTGTCTGATCTTTTTGTGTGTGTATGGATGTGTGTGTGTGCATACTATCTCCACCGGTAGAAGCTTGGTAAAGGAAGGTGCGGAAGGGAAATAATAAAAAAGAGAAATAAAAGTTTTGATGCTTGGTGTATTTCCGCTGACATTGGAAGAAAAGTGTTTGTGAGACTACGGACGAAAGCCAAGAGAGAGTCTCACCCTCTGCATCAAAGTAATTGTTGTAAGCGAGTTGCCAAAGCGATCGATCCGCTAACGGGGAATCGAAATGAACCTTTCCTCTGTAGTGTCCTTTAACCCTTTCTGAATTTTGCAGGTGAGAAACCTTTTAAGTGTGAATTCGAAGGCTGTGATAGACGCTTTGCGAACAGTAGTGACAGAAAGAAGCACATGCATGTACACACTTCAGACAAGCCTTATATCTGTAAAGTGTGTGACAAGTCTTACACCCATCCCAGCTCTCTTAGGAAACACATGAAGGTAATTTAACTCTTGATCGCTTTTCTGGCTCAATAAATTCGAAGCCTGTTCTCCCCTCTCCTTCCCCCTTGTTAAACTACATTTGTGCAACGATCGATGCAGCTTTAGGATGACACAGTTCATCCACTCTGAAAGATTTGTATTACAGCAGTTTGCACTCCTCTCCGATTGATGAAAATGACTAGTGGAACTGTCCCTTTTCACACCTTCTCCGCAGTTCTAGCTGTAATTAATAGCTAGGCCCTTTCAGTAACAACAATCGTTTGGATAAATTGCATTATTTATTTTCTTGTTCCACAGACGGGATAGAAAGACGGTTTAAAACCGTTCTTGAGTGAGTGATATGTAGCTGCAAACGAGGAGGAAATTATTGGAATGTTCTTAAAACATTGACACCACCAGCAAGCAATGCTGAAAATATTTAAAGGATATGTTCAAGTCAATCTGTGGCATTTCCACATCCAAAATCTAATAACGGGCTGGCATAAATGGTGGGGGGGAAATCTTTTCAGACGGTCCGGGAGGGAGAAAACTTGTTTTAAAATTCCAATATCATCGCTGCATGGATAAGTTTCCCATTCTCCAAATAATTTATGATTTGTTGTCTGTATTAGTGTAGTCACATTAGGAAGTGTAAATATTTACCTTGCCTGAATCGTCTTGCGCTGCTTTGTAGTGTTAGAACCGGGCTATTTTGACTGAGCATTATCAGTGTGACGTTATGTGTGTCGTGTTCATTTTAGGTTCATGAATCGCAAGGGTCAGATTCCTCCCCCGCTGCCAGTTCAGGCTATGAATCGTCCACTCCACCCGCTCTGAGTTCTACAAACAGTAAAGACTCTACCAAAACCCCTCCGTCAACAATTCAAAGTAACACCAGCCACAACCCCGGACTGCCACCCAATTTTAACGAATGGTACGTCTAAGGACAAACCAGCCAACCTAACTATAGACTGGACCAAATGAATTCCAAGGAAAACTGAAAACCAATCACACGGAAATGGAGTTTTCACGCAAACAACCGTATAGGGCTACATCTAGTTAATTGCAATTATCCAGGAAAGGGTTTTAATTTTTTTTGCAAGAAGCAGACGCTGGACTTTTCTCAGGATTGGATTTTTTTTTTTTTTGGCGTTCGCAGTAATTTCTTTGATTTTTTTTCTCTTCCCTCTGCCAGTTACCGCCCCTTTCCTCCCTTCCTTCATTTGAATACTTTTTAATTTTTATTATTGTCATTTTTTGGCTTTTTCTTCCTTCGGTGGGATGCTGACATGAGGATGAAAATTCTCCTTCGCCTTAGTGGTGATTGTTTAAACTCACATTCTTAAACCGTGCCAAAGTCCTGTTATGTCTTGAACTTCACTTTCTCTTTCACTCTCTCTCTCTCCTTTCTCAAAGCATTATACTTGTGAATGTATTCTCGTCTGATGGGTTCGTCCAGTATTTTTCCAAGATGAGGCTGTGGTGTTATTCTACCCGGATTGTGACCGTTTAGTAAAACAGTTGCCTTTTTGTAATAACTTTTTTTTGTAAATACATATCCATGATGCCATATTTATCGTTTGTAATTTAATGATTGATACGAAGTGCCGGGAACTGAACAATATTTATGGGGGAAAAGTGTTTTCTAACAAAAAAGCAACAAAATCAAACAAAAAACCCAACTCTGTACAGTTTTTGGTTATAACTGCTTTAGCATTAAAAATTTATTGTTTTTGAAAGAACACCATGGAATAGTTTTTGAACCACTCTTGTATTTCCTTATTGCTCATCCGGCACTGGCAAAGTAGCCACATATCAAGGTGTCTGTATCTCCTTCCCAGTCTTTATAGGATTTGCTTCCCTGATGCAGTCTGGGAATATACAGTGTTTCTTTCAACAGGGAAATGAGAGTCGTCTTGCTGTTTCCCTTGTCTCCGCCCTCACATCCCAGTAGTTTTTCTCCTCGAGCTTCATATGTTTGTTATTGCACTCTCTGCAAGCAATCCAATATTACTGATCTGTCCTGTGAGGGACCATGACACATCTCTATCTTGCACTTCAAAGAACATTTAGGCGTTCCCTGTGTTGCATAGTAAACAGCAGAAGGTAAATCTAATGAGTGAGTTTTATTCTTGTGTGTGGCTCCTTTTTACACTTTTCTGAAAGGCTTGCATGTGTCTCCATAGATGGATAGATATGCCCAGCCATCTAGCTCTGTATACGTGCATTTAAGAGGTTTAGGATGAATCTGAAACAGCTGGGTAGTGAATAAAAGAATCTAGTTCCATGTGTTTACTTCAGATTAATGTAAGTGCTTCTTAAAAGAATTAGTTTATCCCGGTTATAGAGGGGGGGAGGGGCAAAAGGTGGATTTGTTTGGTTGTATATAATCCACCACACAGCTATAAAAAATTATTCTATATAGCCAATCACAAGACAACTTCAAAAGTTTAAGAAACAATATAGAAATTCATTGACAAATATATTTTCAAAGCTAATGAGTTGTACACAGATGCTGATATAATTTTAATTAATATCAGTAACATATGCAATTATTTGTTTTAAAATAAAATTCTAACCTGATACTTACTATATCTTTGGTGAAAGGGAACATCAAAACTGAGCATATATACACACAGTTCTAGAAAACCAACCATCTATTGGTTGGCAATTAATAATATTTTAAAAAATTAAATTATGTTGATCAGTTTCTGCTTTATACATGGGATTTAGGATGGTATGGTTTTGTATTATATTTTTGCTTTAGGTTAATAATGAAGGCACAGTGTGAACAGTGACTATTTAAGAAATGAACAGGAAGTAAAAGCCAAGAAATGGGGAGAAGACAGAGGAATTTCAGAGAAATGTTAGCTTGGTAAATTACTATTGGAAAAAACAATAAAGCAAACAAACCAAAAACTCCCTCCCTCAACACTTCCCCCTCCAAAATATTTTAAGATTTTTCATCTGTATCATATATTATCTCAGTTAACCTAAGCTATTAATGGATCCACCTTTTGGTTTTCTTTCTCCTGATTTTTGTAAACTTTAAAATTCTCATGTCTAATATTTATTTTGATTTAGATCTTTTTCTAACTTTGTCAGTTAAAACAGCCTCATTCATTAATAATAATAAACAAAATATGCCATCTTCCCAGAAGTGTTATTTGGAGATTAAAAATAGATTGTATTTCTCTCCCTAAATATATTATTTAAAATTGACTAATTGTAATATCTTATCTACTGAATTTAACAGTGTATGGTGACTATTAACTAGCATCATTTCTATGTACATACATATGATAGAATGCAGCATTTGAAGGTGTATACAGTTCAGCTAAAGTAATGTATTCTGTAAACTGTTAGCTGTTAGAATTTTCCCTGGCTTTAAGGATGTGGGTAATTTAGGACCTTTGCGGGAGGGAAGGAAACCCAGACAGTCCCATCTTGAACTTGACACTCATTGGAACGGCTGAACTGAGAATACTGTTTGTTTACTTCCTGCTTTAAAATGTCTTTTATTTTATGCAGTTTAGATCAAACCAACAAATCGTTTAAAAAACAGGAAAAGTTTTTCAGAAATAAAGCCGGAACTCCAGTAGATTGATTACAATGTTTGACAGGACTGCAATTCCAAAATGAGGGTTAAATTGCCATTCTATTCTCTTGTCCTAATTTTCCCCTTTGAAATACATTTTTTAAATGATTATTTCGATTTCTTTTATGCAGCCAAATATTTCTTCTGCTATACACAGGCAACGGATTTGAAATCCCATTCCATTAAAGTTGTCAACTTTATACAGAGGCAAGTAGTGCTGTGAGACACTGCAAAATACAGAAAAAAGCACAAGGTGAGGAGTTTTGCTTTGGAATATACTACTATTAAAATAAGAAATAAATGCAATAGGGTTTTGCAATGTAAAAAATGCGCTGCGTTTGTTACATTTTTCTGAACCTTTCACAGTTATTATTCACACTAGACAATTATACATGTTCTTTTTTTTTTTAAATGTTCTCTTTTAATAGAAAAGTGAGGGGGGTTGCGTTTTCCCCTGAAAAATGGATCTGTGGATCTGGGTTTAAGTGAGATAGTAAATAAGAAATGATTTCAAACCCAGTGCTTTGCAGGAAACCTAATGGTGTCCATTTTATGTTGGACTAACTTTGAAACGTTAAGGAGACTTTCCACAGTCGCTGGCCCCAGGGTGCAGGTTGTGTTTCCGATGTTGCAAGGTTTTAGATGTTGAAGGACACTTTGGGGCAGTCCCCAGCTCCGGAGGTTTCCCAGCGCTTGTGAAGCTCGCCTTTCCCTGTCTTCCGAGCTCCAGGGTTGAGCCTACGCGCCCCGGCCGACTCTCCCTGGGATGAAAGGCGGCGGAGTGTCTCTAAAGCGCGGGGCAGTGGGGTGCCGGAAAGGCCGGGGTGCGGCCTCTCTCCTGCCAACACGTGGAGGGGATAGGTAGGAAGACTGCACGTTACAGTCCCCCCACCTCCTTTCCTGCGGGGCGGGGCGGTGGAGGCTATTCGGCTAAATCTCTACCCCCCCCCCTCCAAGAAAGGGGCGGGTGATGGTGGGTTATCCGCACACAGCTGTGGGAGAATGCCCCCCGCTCCGCAGGATTCCCTGGGGGGGGGGGGGCAGAGGTGGGAAAGGAGGACTTCGAGGAGCGAGCTAGAGGCGGCGAAGCCAGCCCGGATTGGCTCCTGGTTTCGTTCACACCGGGAGTCACTTTCCCGCAGCACCAAAAGCCCCAGTTTTAGAGCAGGGGCTTAAAACCCCGACCCGAGCGCACTGGCCTTTCTGCTCGTCTGGCGCCGCCCGACCTGGGGGCCGCCCCCTTTTCCGAATCCCACCCCGGTTAGTATTTGGGGGAGGGGGGTGCTGCCGCTCGGCGATGTTTGGGGGAGGGGCGCACGGCTTGCAGTTAGCAAAGGCAGGCAGCCCCCTCCCCCGTCACATCCCGGCTGCGGGGGGAGGCAAGGTGAAGAGCAACCCCCCCCCACCCCCCCGTCGGGCGGGCAGCCTGGGGGCTGGGCTCTGCCCTGGGACCGGCCCCTCCTCCGCTGCCGCTTCCCTTTCAAGCCGCCTGCAAAGAGCCGGCGACCTGCTGCGCCTTGGCGCAAGCGCCGTGCGAAGGGGCCGGACGGAGCCGCATGGCGGCGGGGTCGCCAGCCCGCTGGAGCGCAGCTGGGCCGGGCCCTGGGCACCTGCTCCGCAGCTCCCCGGGCGCCTCCAGGGGGTGCCTGCCGGTCAGGGGCGCTCCTCCCTGGGGGCGCCTGGAAACCACCTGCAGGCCCATCCTTGCCTCCCCTGCTGCATGGCCCCTGAGGCACCAGGAGGTGGCTGCAAAGGGGCTTTGCAGGCAGCCACGCCGGGCACAAGAACGCTCCTGCTATTTGCCCTGTCCTACGGATGAGGGTCCCTCCCAAGCCCCAGCACCTGGTGCAGAGATTGTCAGCTCTCCTTTAAAAAATACGGAGAGTTCTTAGCCTCCCGGCCTTGCAGAGCAAAGGCTGAGGGTGGGAAGTGAGTGCACAAGTCAAGCAAGCAAGGAAGTCTCACGATTATTTTTTTTAAAATCGTGACTTTTAAGTAAATCTGATGATTTTGGGAAGGGCTGGCTGCTGGTTTTTCAAATGCTCGCAGGTGTGTCCACACTGCTTATCCTTGATCACACCACCAGTCCCACTAAGTGGTTTTTTTTTGGCTGGCATGTGCATTGGGAGGGGTTAAAATGTCCCCTGTTTTGCGATGACATGCTAGTTCAGTATTCAGTGCATTATAATTAATAACGGGCCTGCATTTTTATCAAAGCACATTAATCCAGCAGTCCTGGCATGTACAAATAAAGGCCCATATCTTGCTTGCCTATTTCATGGCTGCTGTCAGCACCAATGAAATCACTGACATTGGACATATTTGCAAGAGTAAGTTTAGCAAGATTTTGCCCCAACTATATAGACCCCAAGAAGTATTCTTTTTTAAATCAGTAACAAGGTTTCATTGCATAATAAGAATCTAAATGAAAACAGCTGACCAGCCTTCCCCATTCCTTTTCTGCCATGCTTTATGAGCCATGAACAGTCTGGTTCCTTTGTGGGTATGATTGTTTTTGCATATTTTCATACTTTAGGTGCAAGTTTATGGAAATCATATTTTGTTTAAACATTTGTGTATGCTTTGAGCAGCTTGTGCCTGTGTACAGTCTGAAAGCACATGATCAAGTTGTTCTCCAATGTCTTAGTACAACACCATTAAGTTTCTACATTGACTGTTTTGGCTCTAAAACTTTCTTGTTTCTGCAGCAACTAATGTTGTCCTATTTTGCACGTTCCCCGTCTTTTTCTCCAATACTCTGTTTTTAATCTAAAAATGTTGCCTCTTAGCTAGTGCTATACCAGTGTTTCTCAACCAGTGGTACGAATACCCTTAGGGTACTCGAGAAAAGTCCAGAGGAGGCGGGGGATAAATAAACAACTGACATTTGGAGAAAACTGAATTTTTGTTTTAAGTTTTAGAGCATTTTATTTTGTACTTTTTACATAAAAAAATTTCATCGCCTGCCTGGCTACAATTAAGTCGTTAAAACAAATGTGTTGCAATAGACAAAAAATTAGGGTGTCTGAAAACTCTAGGTTCTGGGGGTAGTTATAATTTTTTTAAAGCGGTACTTTATAAAAAGTTGAGAAACACTGGACTAGACTGACTCTCCTGGGCTTTGCTGATGGACTGGTCCAACACAAATGCTGTTCTTATGGTCAGTCTAATTATGTGGGGAAATGTCTCTGCAGAGATGTTTTCCTGTTTTCTGAGAGGAACAGTTTGGGACACATTTTCTGCAGAAAAATAATCTTCAACTTGTTGCCATTTGCAGCAACAAATATTTGATTCAGGCTGGCTAGTCTTCACATCAGTTGAAATTAGGCACTTGTTTAACCTTGATATTACATTAGCTCGGGTTAAAAATACGTTCTGTTTCCTGCAAATGTATACCTGTGTGAACCTTTACTTGTTCATATAATACTCACAGGAGCTTGGGACCTGATTTATGCAGATTTGGCTCTACGAGCTAAGGTTATTAAGGCTATCTGCCCTCTGTGTCCTGTGACACCAATGGAAGTTCTGTATGCTTAGTTTAGAGAGGAACTAAGTCACGAGGCAAGAAATGAGCAGATATTTCAGTTGTGAGATGCTGAGTTTTATGTTCCATAAACAAGGATATTTTGCTGTTTAGATTTTTTAACATAAAACTATGGTGGTAAGTACATGCATGTTTCTTGGTTCCATCTGATAGAGAAGTTTAATCTACTATGTATTTTAGGGTGCATGTACACAGCACCCTGAACTCAAAATAAGATACACAATTTGCGCTATGCAAATTGCGTATCATTTCGAATCTGTTTTGAAATTTGGCACATCTACACAGCACCAAATTTCAAAATAACATGCTATTTCAAAATATCCCTTAACCCGTGTGGAACGAAGGTTACCGGGATGTCTAAAGAGTGCACTAATTATTTAGAACAATATTTTGAAATAATGGGTGGATTGTGTAGAAGTGGGGTGCATGTACACAGCAGGGCTTAACTCAAAATAAGCTACACAAACTGAGCTACATCAATTGTGTAGCTTATTTCAAAATTGGGAGAGACTACACAGCACTTATTTCGAAATAGAGCACTCTTCCTCTGACTTCCTCATTGTACGAGGAGTAAGGGGAGTCCTCCAGCTTGCCAGTATTTCAACATTATTTTGAAAACTGCCTGATGTGTAGATGCGGACTAAGTTATTTAGAAATAACGCTAATTATTTTGAAATAATGTTGCTCTGTAGACTAAAGAGTTTGTCTGTTTATTCAGAAATGCCTCCTAAACGGTAAGAGCTAGGACCACCAAATTTGGTATACAGTTTCCGTTTATCATAACTTAGAGCAATGTAAGAGTTTGGTTGTGTATGGAATGTGATTGTTTTTCATAACAGAAAAGAGAATCACCAAATCAAGTAGAGTCCTCAGAATTGACAATGAATGTTGAAAGAGACTGAGCCAAGATGAGCCAGAAAAATGAGATGAACTTGGAATAGGTTTACTTCTCAATAAACCTTACAGAAGAGAGATAAAACGGATACATTTAGAGGTGTGCTCTGTGTTGGCACAGCTAAATCACTGCTTTAAGGTTTGAAAACCAGAAGACAATGTTATTGGCCACTAAATTGATTATAACCCCTTTTTGCTAGAACATAGTGAATGATAAGAGCTTATAGGGATAAAAAAATACACTTGATGGAATTCCCATTAAAATTATTTAAAAAATTTAAAAGGACACATTTGAACAATCCCCTTTTTTAAGAAATCTGAAATAAACTTAAGTTAATAGAAATAACACTGTATTTTTGAAAAATACAATCATTTAATAAAGCAGTACATTTCCCTTTTATTTAAAAAAAACTTCATTGTGTTAAGAACCCAAGCAATGCCAAGTCAATCTGCTAATAACGGAAAAAAGAGATTAGTTGGGTATTTTTGTTTTGGCAGCTTGTTCAGTGGCATCAGCTTTTGAATTGCCAAAACTAGGCTTTGTAATGAGCCTCACATGAAGCTGAGTTGGACAAATTCCTTTTGTTATAGGCTGATCATGTTCTTTCATTGAAACCTCAGGGTTTGCACCTTTGCAGATGACAGAGGCTACACGTGGTAGAAAACCTAGAGCCAGCTCTACATCCCCAGTAACAAATGAAGGCACAAACACCTATCTGGCTGTGAGAGAAGTTAAGGAAACATGCCAGGCAGGCTACTGGCCCAGAAACCCTTAGAAGAAATGTGATTGTACAACTTATACTGTATATACATTACTTGCCATATCTTTGGACTCTTTCAGAAGGGCAGAGGCTCCTGGCTTGAACCTGCAGTAACTCCAGAGATACAAAATGGCCGTGATGCAGCCATTTTGGATACTTAACACGTAACCTCAATGGGCTTTATACCAGACCTCAACTCCATTTGATTCCTGGAACAACCTGCTTCCAGCTTGTTTCCTTTTCTGTTGTACAGGCTGAAGCTGGTCTGTCAGAAGCAGAAAGGAGAACTAGTCCTGTATTGTTCAGCGTACCGTGAGAAATAAACGTTGTTCCACTGAATAGCCTACATGTTGGGGGCCTTACCTTGCCAAGCATTCTCAATTCCTGTTCATTTCAAAGGGAGTGGAAAGAGCACATGGAATTACAGAATGTTAAAACTGGAAGGGACCTTGAGAGATCATCAAGTCCAATCCCCTGCCCTCACGGCAGGACCAAGCACCATCTAGATCATCCTTGATGGATGTTTGTCCAACCTGCTCTTAAATAACTCATCATGTTGCAGGGTCAGCAGTGGATATGCTGCACTGTGTCTCCTAGTCCAGGACATGGCTCTTGCTGATGGTATTATGCCTATCAATGTAAACTTTGAATAGAGATTGGGAAGGGCTCACTCATGACCATAAGTAATTTTCCACATTAGGTATTCTTACCTTCTTATCTACATCCATCCTGATTGAATTGGCTCTGATGTAACACTCCCATTTCTGTACCCCTGCTATCTGTTTGTTTCTTTCCCTTAATGCATCTGATGAAGTGAATTGCAACCCACGAAAGCTTATGCAATAATAAAATTGCTAATCTTTAAGGTGCCACCGGACTCCTTGTTGTTTTTAATGTAAATTCTCAATACAGGGGTTCACAACCTTCCAGACCTCATAATTTGCCTCATTAGCACTGGTCCTACAATAGACAGGTACCTTCCTCCATTTCTCCCCCCCCCCCCTTCTTCTTATAACGGTGTTATAAAATACCTGGTTTCTCTTATTTCTACTCCCAACTCATCATCTGATGAAGTGGGTCTTGCCTCGGAAAGCTCATGTTACTCTATACTTTTGTTAGCCTCAAAGGTGCCACAGGAGTACTCGTTTTTGAAGTTACAGACTAACACTGCTACCTTTCTTGATAGTTAAGGGATGTATTATTAGGCCATGAGAGCTGTTTTGGAAAATGAAGTAACAATTGCAGAAAGTCCCTGTGGGGGTCCTATAGGCCCATAAATTTTACATGTGTAACATTTCAGTAATAGAAACTATATATTACCTTTATAATATAAACTATATATTTATATATAGATATATATCAAACTTGTTAGAGATGGAAATGACATTGGTATTTATAGATATTTTGTATTTTTAATTTCAGTCTGTGCCTTTATTTTAAAATGAATCTCAAGAGGATTCTTAAAAAACAATGAATAGCCTTGCAACACCTTAGGGTATATCTACACAGCAGGGCTAGAGTCGAATTAAGCTATGCAACTTCAGCTACGTCTGTTGTGTAGCTTAAGTCGAAATAGCATAACTTTTGACACTGTCTACGCAGCAGGAAGTTGAAAGAAGAAAACACATTTCCTTCGACTTCCCTTACTCCTTGTGAAATGAGGGCTACCATGAGTCAGAGTAAAAAGTCCTTCAGCTCGCCATTATTTTGAAATAAAGGCTTGTAGAGTAGATACACACTATATTATTTTGGAATAACATCAGTTATTCTATTCCAAAATAATGCTGCTGTGTAGACATACCCTCTGAGTCTAACAAAAAATATAGATGGTATCATGAGCTTTCGTGGGCACAACCCACTTCTTGTGCCCATGAAAGCTTATGATTCCATATATATTTTTGTTAGTCTCTAAGGTGCTGCAGGATCATTTGTTGTTCTTTAAGTTTTTTCACTTACAGACTAACTCGGCTACCCCTCTGAGACTTTTAAACAAGAGGATTCTATTACTTCCCCTAATGTTTTCATAAACTTTCATTTAAGATATGAATAGTAACAAACATGATGCAAAACAAAAAGCTGCCACGATGTGTCATCTCTTCCTTCCCCCTCTTCAGCTACATCCACATTGTGCTCTTTTGCGCAAGAACATATGCAAATGAGGTGCATATGCTGCTTATTTTCAGGCAGAACAGCTCTTGCGCCAAGTAGACTGCTCCTTCTTGCACGAAAGTCCCTTGTGCAAAAATGGCGGCTCATTAAGTATGTAAATGAGGCGTGGTAATAAATATGTTCTTGTGCAAGAGAGCACAATGTAGACATAGCCTTCATGTTTACTCCCAGTCTTGCAAGTGGTCTATGAAGGGAACACTCAGTGCAGGGGCAGATGAGGATTTTGCGGGGCCCAGGGCAGCACAATTTTGCGGGGCCCCCCCTTTGACACGGTGCATGCACGGTGGCACCACGGTGCGTGTGCAGGGATTATTGAAGCGCGGGGCCCGGGGCGGCTGCCCCGCTTGCCATGCCTTATATCCGCCACTGACTCTGGCATCAGTCAGAGAAAGGTTTAGCCCTGTGACATTGGTGTTTCAAGTGGGGCATCGGAAAAAGGAGCCAATCAAAATCTTTAACCACCCTTGAAAATCTTGGCCTAGAATTGATATGATTTGAGGATTCAGTGGAATGGAATCAGTAGAAACCTTTCTGTTGATTTCATTGAGCCCAAACTTTTGAGAGAACTTCTGTAAACGCTAGTTACTATGGTAAAAAGTCTCAAGAGGTAAAGCTGTGTTAGTCTGTAACTTCAAATACAATGAGTAGTCCTGTGGCACCTTAGACTAACAAATATATAGCATCATGAGCTTTCCATGAAGTGGGTTTTACCCATAAATATTCATGATTCTATACACTGGATCGGTCGACAGGAAGCCTTTGTCAACCACTCCCTTATGCCTCGTGCAACGAGGTTTACAGGAGCGGTCGACAAAGGCTTCCCCTGTCGACCGATCCGTGTCTTGACTGCTGTGCTGTGCCGACAATCAGCTGAGCTGGCACAGCGCGGCGACCATGTTTATTTTAATGAAGCCGGGGATATTTAAATCCCGGCTTCTTTGACTATGTTGGGTAGCCTAGTTTACATGCCTGTGTCGGCAGAGGCATGTAGTCTAGACATACCGTAAGATGCCCCGGGACTACTTATTGTTTTTACTATGAATATCCTAATTTCCATATAATTTTAATTTAGAAAATGTACCATACTCTGCAGTAGAGTCTATGTGGTAGTGTCTTTAATGAAGACTTCACTGCAATGAAGTCTACATCTGTTAGGGTGCGTCTACACTGCACCCTTAGCTCAAAATAAACTACGGAATTTGAGTTACACAGATTGTGTATCTTATTTCGAGTTAATTTTGAAATAGTTTATCTTGAAATTTGGTGCTGTCTATACAGTGCCAAATTTCAAAATAAACTGCTATTCCGAAATGTCCCTTAATTACAAGGATGTCAGAGTAGTGAGCTCGTTATATTTCAAAATAATGGATTTGCCTAAAAGACATGGAATAGCTATTTCAGGATACTGGTATTTTAGGTTTCTGATTAAGACTAATTGATCAACTTTCAACAACACTTTTTGGGAATCGGAGCAACTGTAATATTAAAGTGACTCTGAATTCATATTAATTTATTTTACTTAAATTTAACAGAAAATATACATAGTAAAGAGAATACTTTTTATTGGAAGCCTTATCAGCACTTGACTTTTTGTTAATGAAACCTAGAAATATGATATCAGTGTTTTATACTAGACTAAGAAACATATACTTCCAAATTGACAGTACATTGTCATTGTGTAAGAATTAAGCTATCACAAACCTCCTATACAATTTTTAGAGTCACAGGTGCATCAGTGAAACATGTATTGGGGCTGCCAATGCTTTCTTTCGTGTAATTTTCTGCTCTTCATATTGGACAATCTTTTACCTAAAAGCTAATTGTCACTTCCATAATCTGACAAAATAGCATTCTGCAAAAAAAAAAATAAAAAAAAAATTGATGCAATGAAGGGACAATCAAGAAATATTGCATTTCATAAACACAATCGCTAGAGCATTAGGAGAAGAAACATGTGGTTTTATGAACATAGTTATGAATATTTAAACATGCAAAATGAAAATGTTACTAAATGTCTGCTTTCCATTATCTTTCAATGAACATTTTCAATTCTTGAAAGCATTAAAAGCTGCACCCACCATACCATTTCTCCAGAAGAAATGACTTTTATAAAATATGAAAATGTATTAAAACACACAAATGTGTCCACTGTCTTCTGAACTGAAGTGTTCTCGGAGTGAAAACAGGGAACTTTTTGCATCTGTCAGCAACTTTGCTGTTAAATGATACTAAAATCTACGCACAGTATTTGAAAATAAAAGACGATTTCAGCGTGTTTGGGGCACCATCTTTCTTGAGTAAAATTCCCACAGCAGTCTCAACATAAGAACGGCCATACTGGGTCAGACCAAAGGTCCATCTAGCTCAGTATCCTGTCTGCCGGCAGTGGCCAATACCTCATGTGATCTCTCTCCTGTCATCCATCCATCCACAAAATTAATATTACGTTATTCTTTATTCATGTGCTATTTTAAAGTGCTTATAGGTGTTGTAGGTGCTTCCTGGGCAACTCAGAAGTCAGATTGCTGCACTGAAGAGTTTACACTCTGTAGACGAACAGTTTACAGTGTACAAGAACTTCAAGACACAGAGATTAGCTCCTGGTCCATTGCCCAGTAAAATCTCTCTCATTTAATGGGTCTGAGGCCATGCCTTTAAATAAGAATGTACATGATCGTTTAGATACTGATCCTCTGCATGAGTGAACACTAGAGACACAATAGGGCCCCTTTTTGTATTCTACTGATTGTGGCAGGGTTTTGGGAAGGCACAGATACTTGACTGCAGGCTCAAGGCTGTAGTATTCTGCAGTGACTTTTGCTCCATCCATGACCGGAAGATTTATATTTTACTGTGCTGCTCATATTCTAAAAAAGCAGAATCACACAACATCGTCTTATGTGTCAGGAAACTATGTCATTGGCATTAGTCACATCACTAAGATGATGACCCTGATCCTACGTTCCTGGTATGCCCTTTATACCCTCTCTCACACATGTATTTTCCTCCACTGTTGCTACCATCAGGAGTGATGCAAAGGTGGTCACTGATTATGATTTGCACTGTTTGCTTGAGCTAACAGTATAAAAGGGCTTTACGTGGGCCTAAATTGTATGTACACTGATGTAAGGACCCTTTGCTCAGCCAGAGCAATGCAAAGAAGCCTTAGTGTAAATGAGAGTCCTCCACCCCCCGCCAATGTCTTCTGTGAGGTCGGGAGCAAATGTGTGCATTTAGGGTACATGGGTATGTTGGGGCCCCATCCTCAACTGCCTCCCACTTTATTATTGATCCTTGTGCAAAGTGGATGTGAAATACTCCCGCTCTGGTTTGGTATTATTTGGCAGGTGTCTGCCGGCACAGGGCAATTGAGAATGGGGCCATGTGTGTCTGGTTGGTGTTTTTGCCTGGGGAAACATAGATTATAAGCTTCCTTGAGGGAGTGGCTGTTGGAAAGGGTAAGCAAGGGAGGTCCAGGTAGAGAGGGTTAATGCAAAAGAAGGCACAGAGGTAGACATGGGAAAGGAGGTATGGCATGGGTGGTGGGTAATGCAGGCAAAGGAACCCATTGCCTTCCCAAAACTACACTGCCCAGCCACTGAGGAGGTGATAGGGCTGCAGCCCTGGCCCTCAGCTGGGGTTGAGCAGGGCTTAGCTGGAGGGGGGAGGGGAAGGTTGTGAAGGGGCAGGGTCTTGTGGGAAGAGCTGTAGCTTTGGGCAGAAGGGGCGGGGCTTCGGCTGCCTTCCCCAGTTGGACCTTCACCCACCATGAGGGCATGGGCTGCAAAAACAGGACAAGGGGAAATAAAAGGAGAGCAGAGGCAAAAGGGGTGTATCTGAAAAGCCTCAGCTGCATTTTGAACCAAGTCCAGAGTTTTGTGTGGTAGGATAGGCTCCAGGGATTGGAGAGGGAAATGGAACTTGCCCACATTATTTTGCCTTGTGTCTCAAAAGAGCCTGCAGATCAGGCCGTTTCAGCACAGCCCTTATCAAAATCTATGCAAAAAGCTTCTCTTGGCTTGTTAAAACTGCTCACATCATCCCATCGTGTTCAGCTGTGGGGTTATTTCCCATGCTCAGCAAAGACATGTCTCTCCAAGAAAAGCTTCAAAATATGGTCCAAAGGCCCTGAAATAGACATTACAGTCTGTCAGTTTGTTAATTCTTCTAGAGAAAGCACAGTCCTGTACTTCATTTACAAATTGTCTTGTAGTAATTGGTCCTCTCTTTCATACTTCAGCTGTTGTCTAGACTACATCCCTCTTTCGAAAGAGGGATGTAAATTAGGCAGATGAAATTGCAAATGAAGCTGGGATTTGAATTTCCCATGCTTCATTTGCATAATGGCGGCCACGCATTCTTTCAAAAACAGGTATTTTGAAAGTGAAACCGCTGTCCAGATGTAGTTCTTTCAAAACAAAACAAAACAAAACAAAAAAAACCCTTTTCCGAAAGAACCAGTAAACCTTATTTTTTTCAGGCATTACGGTTCTTTCAAAAAAGGGTTTTTTTTTTCCGAAAGAACCTTGATTAGACAGCAGTTTCACTTTTGAAATACCCGTTTTTGAAAGAACACGCAGCTGCCATTATGCAAATGAAGCACAGGAAATTCAAATCCTGGCTTCATTTGCAATTTCGATCTGCCTAATTTACATCCCACTTTCGAAAGAGGGATGTAGTTTAGACATACCCGCTCTGTCTTTCATTTTTTCAAATGAAGATCCTTCTAGAAAATGTAGGCTTCTTGTGATGTGATGGATGCATTTCACACATCTATAATTTTTTCTTCATTGTTATAAAAATTCTGTTCTTGCCGTTGTTCTCTGAGATTCTTCAGGTCTATTATACCAATGCCAAAAAACAAATAAAATACAATCCAAGTGTTGTTGGTGGTGTTTCCTTCTGAAATATTTATGTAGAATGGGAACAACCTGTTATTTTAATTCTGAAAATAAAATTATTCATTTCTACCAAGTAATATCTTTATTTTTATCACATTATCAAAAATATCATGCTCAGCAAATTATCTTCAGCAGCAACCCCGTCAAGCACATTCTGGAATAATCAGCGTGAGGAATGGGTGTCAGTCTCAGACAGATGCCTCCGTTTCTAGGTAATACAGTGCCATCTTAATTTCTGGCTTTTAATTCAGCTCAGAGAACTGTGTGATGGACAAGGCACTCATGCTCCCCAGTCTGAATTCCGTTGTTAGAGGTGAGTCAGATATTATTGTTCAGCGCCAGTGGTATAATAGAGCATTAGCTAGAGGCTTTATGACCTCTTTGATTCCAGCCCTCGAATGCCTGTTACCCGCTGTACATTGTGTCCTCTTGTTTGCTTCTGCAGTCGCAAAAACAGAAGGTCCTTAGTTAACTTCTGACCATTGACATATTAAATGAAGATGCACATTAGAGCAACATCAGTGATTCCAATTGACTCATCAATTGCCATTACATAGTAGTCATCATGTTTCACTTTGCTAACAAGCTGATCTACACATCTGATGCCAACAATTCAGTCCTTCAAACAAGTGACATGTTTGAAGAAAAAATCTTTTTAAATTCATTATGCATTTCAGCTTTTGTCTTTCCTTCTAGTACAGCATCTGTTGCAGGAGGGACACATTCCTTGATCTTTTCTGAGTCTGCAATTATTTTTGTGCTTGTCCAGTATCCCAGAGATGTGAAATGAAACTGCCTAGCTATACTGTTGAGTGTTGAAACTCTACATAAAGATTCAGTTTCATCTCTTGGAACAAACCGCATTAAAGCAGTTTTATCAGGCCACACTTGTGATAACAAAGCAGCACTGAAGGACAAGAGCGAGTTAAAGTCCCCGCTTCTCCCCAGCCCTCATGTAACAATAAGCTATCCAGCCCTTGTTTTGTTCTTCAGATTTCTGAAGGTGCAGTTTAAATTCATTTGAATTACTAACCTTTATCAGTGGCCTTTTTGCAAAGGTGAAAACTGGTGAGAGTTAAAAGTCCTCAATGGAGTTTTATACAGAAAACTTGACTCAGAAAGAAATCAATAGTGATAGGTTTTCCCATATAAATCTGCTTTAGAAACAAATATAACACTAAAATAAACTGTGAGGGGCCCGACTCACTCTGTGTGTGGGTAAGCCCCTTGTTGCTGGGTGTTGTTATTGTGCTGTGACCCTCGAGACGGTCAAAATTAGTTAAAAAATTAGACATTGCTGGAGTGTTTCCATGCAGCTCTCTTATAGTCTGCTCTTGTTCTTGTTCCCATTTCATGTTCCCATCTCAGTTAGGCTACGTGTACACTGCGAGTTTCCTTGACAAAAAATATGCTAATGAGGGACTCATTTGCATGAGTCGCACGCTCATTTGCATATTTTCTGCCAATTCGTTTTTGCGCTAGGGGTTTTTGCGCAAAAACAAGCAGTGTGGACATTTTCTTTTTGTGCAAAAAACCCTTTTCCCGCAAGATTGGTAAGCCTTCTTTTTTGGGGCATAAGGATCTTGTGGAAAAAGAGGGTTTTGCACAAAAAGAAAACATCCACACTGCTTATTTTTGCTCAAAAACCCTAGTGCAAAAACGGATTGGCAGAAAAGATGCAAATGAGATTGTGACTCATGCAAATGAGTCCCTCATTAGCATATTTTTTGCCAAGAACACTCGTAGTGTAGACATAGCCTCATAGAAATAACTGAGGCTCAAAGAAACAAAAATGTCTTCAGTGCAACAGAGGATTCGGTCAGCTTCACCGTTCCTAACTCTGCTCATTAATGGGAACGAATCGAGGAGCCATTTGGGTCAGACGCTGCCCACTTTGCAGACACGGAGTGTCAAGAAGCTTTTTTGTCAACTTCATAACATTAGTGTATTTGTCCTCAAGTTCAAAGCAGCGTTGGCCTCATACTTGTGATGTTTTCTGCCCTTTGCCCTTTTTGTTGACTCATCCCTCTTCCCTTTCAGGTCAACATCAAAATAGAGATGTAGGTTTCTTTAGCCTGACCATGGGTCTGACTTTTTAGATCAGGAATCCTATAGTCCATTTGTCTTCCCATCTGTCAGCTGGCATTTGAAGCCAGCTTGTGCCTCTATTCTTTCAGACAAGTGTGAGAAACAGTAGGGTTTTTATAGAGAAGGTTTCAGTTGCTAAAGCATTTGCTAAGATACCACCTATTAAGAGCCCTTGATGGCACCTTGAATAGAGATCAAAAGCAACAGAGTTCACTCCACAACTTTAATTCCATCAGTCAGTTTGGGGCGTGGAGAGGGGCACAGCTGTCTAATGGTTAGAGCGCAGGACGGGAACGTGGCTCTGTATTCCATGCCTGACTCTTCCACTGAATGACTTTGGGCAGGATTGCACTAGTACAAAATGGGGTTTTACTGGCATTGCTTAACTTAGTAGTACACACTGTGGTGTAGTTAAACCTAATGCAGATTATTTTAGTATAAGCAAGATGGGGATTCTCTTGGCCCCACTCTGGCAAAGTGTTTAAGCACATGCTGAAGTCCACCCTTGTTCAGCACAGCATTTAACTTTGAGCAGAGGCTCAACATTAAGCCTGTGCTTAAATGCTTTCCTGAATATGGGTGGCCCACTGAACTGGGAGTCTTATGTCTCAGTTTATTTCTCTGTACAATGAGAATGACAACAGACCTGGAAACAGTCTTAAGGAGTTAACAATTGTCAAACTCTTTGAGATCCTTAGCTAAATGGTACTATCTAGTAAAAAGTCTTGCTGTTATTATTACTATGCAATTATTCATATTTTATACTTTCCAATACAGCCTATAACAGTGTATGTAAGTATGTTTCACAGCTGGGAGAGTAGTAAAGACAGTGTGGAAAAGCCTTGCCCTTCGAAACATTATCTCTGCATTAAGCTGGCCACCTCTTAAGCATGCCTGAGGACCATCAGAAAGGGCCTTTTATTTTTCAGAAGTGTTCCTGTTTTAAATGCTTTTTAGAACATGCGGCGACCGCTTTGAAATTTGGGGGAGCAATTTCCTGGGTCCTATATTTTCACATGTGGGTGTGTTAATTGGAGACGATGCCCATGCAGCTCTGCTCAGAAGTCTAACATTGTAAGCATAAAAGTGAAATGAATGACGGTACCTAGTTCTGAGTTTATAATCATTGGGAGATGGTTCTGCTGGTCGTGGAGGATGAGCTGCGGGATGGAGTTTGGCGAACTTTGCAAAAAAGCCTTTCCAAACACCAGGGCATAGAAGATACATGAATTCTCCTCTCTTAGGAAGATACATGAATTCTCCTGCAAACATCCATCCTAACCGCCCTGCTTGCCTGAGAACAGCTGCATAAGCAACATTTGTATTTGACGTAAACAAGAGCCTGGTGAATGCTTATGAAAATGTGTGTTTCTGCAGGAGTGTTTTCATGATCACCCTGAAACTGACTTAGTCCCCAAGTCTGCTAAGTTCTCAGATACATGCTTAATTTTACACAAGTGCTTAAGTTCCATTGACTGCACATGCTCAATGATTTGCTGAATCAGGGCATTGCACAGGTGTGGTGGTTTATTCAAGTGCATCAGTATTTTGATCTTCCCATTTGGGTGTAAAGTAGCATGTGATTTTAGGTGCCCAAACTCACCCAGTGAATAATGACACTCAAACTTTGAATACTTATATCTATGGATGCAATAATGCATTCATTGCCTGAGGTATATGTACAATATTATGAAATATGATAATTTTGAATAGCAAACAAATTAATACCAACAAGATTGTTCACGGGAAATTTGCAAAGAGAAAAAGTGCTAAATTAATCAGATAAATTATTTTCTACAGAACATTCATCCAGTTCTATTCAGGAATAACTTTATGCATCTGAAATTGACAATTAGCAGGAGTAAAATAGGAGAAAATTGGGCAATAATCACTTTTCATCTGATAATACTGTGTTTAGACTGGCCAGTTTTTTTGGAAAATAAGCCGCTTTTCCGGAAAAACTTGCCAGCTGTCTACACTGACTGCTTGAATTTCCACAAAAGCACTGACTTCCTACTGTAAGAAATCAGTGCTTCTTGCGGAAATACTATTTTGCTCCCATTCAGACAAAAGTCCCTTTTGCGCAAAAGGGCCAGTGTAGACAGCTCAGATTTGTTTTCCGCAAAAAAGCCCCGATCAGCTGTTTGTCGGCTCAGCCTGATCAGCTGTTTGTCGGCTCAGCGCAGCAGCCATGTAAATTTAAATGAAGCCGCGATCATTTAAATCGCGGCTTCATTTGACTTTGCCTATGTGTCTAATCTACATGCCTCTGACGACAGAGGCATGTAGTCTAGACACAGCCATAGTGCTGATGTTCAGTCCTGCTGATGGCCAAGCAGGATAGGTTACCATTACATATGCAAGGAAATATAAGAACCTAAGAACGGCCCTACTGGGTCAGACCAAAGGTGCATCTAGCCCAGTATCCTGTCTTCCAACAGTGGCCAATACCAGGTGCCTCAGAAGGAATGAATAAAAACAGGGAATCATTAAGTGATCCATCCCCTGTCACCCAGTCTCAGTTTCTCACAGAGGCTAGGGACACCATTCCTGCCCATCCTGGCTAATAGCCATTGATGGACCATTCTCCATGAATTTCTCTAACTCTTTTCTGAACCCTGTTAATGTCCTGGTCTTCATAACATCATCTGGCAATGAGTTCCACAGGTTGTTTGCGTGTTGTGTGAAGAAATGCTTCCTTTTGTTTGTTTGTTTTAAACCTGTTACCTATTAATTTCATTTGGTGACCCCTAGTTCTTGTGTTCTGTGAACACGTAAATAACTTATTTCCTTTCTCCACACCCATCATGATTTTATAGACCTCTATCATATAGCCCATTAGTCCTCTCTTTTCCATGATGAAAAGTCCCAGTCCTATCTAATTCTACTGCCTATTATTTTAGGAATGAAGGAAAACTATATTTCTTGGTTCCTACCTTTAAACTCAGTGAAGAGCTAGCTCTTTATGTGAAGGTCAAAGGAGGCTATTATCATTGTTTTCTGCTTTACTTAAACACTGAGAAGCAAATACATTTTTTTAAGCTTATTTCTCATTAATCGTGCAGATGCCTACAAATCTGCCATGGTCCTCTTATATTTCTGGTCTTCTGGAGCAATTTACTCCAGGAGCAAAATATCCAGAATTGAGGTCTGATAACAGAAGCACTGGAACTGTCAGTCTGCTTCGAAGCCGGACGATACTGGAACAATACAGTGTCATTGGCAAGAATAAATTGTGCCAGTTTCTAAAATGGTAGGGCTATTTATCCTGACTGTTTAATCACAGGATTCTGGACTCAAGTGCATGCCCTAGCATCCCCTGACATAAATGGGAGCAACAGGCATGTGTATGCATCAGCTGAGAAACTATTGCCTAGAGTAACATATAGGCGTTATGCCCTTGTTGACCTGCACATTATACATACATTTACACTACTGCAAAGTAGGGTGAAAATGCCTTCATTCCAATTTCATAGCATTTTACACCCGTTTTGCCACAGTGTAAATAGCTCCAGAGAATGGTGGGAGTCTTTTGGCCAAATAATTTGAGCAAGTCATTTGCATGGGGGAGAAGAGAGAGCAAATTCAAATCAATGTGACAATTACTGAGACATGTCACAAAGCATCACACCAAAGAATTTCTGGGGGAATTTCTATAACCGAAGACAGGCTGGGCCAAATACATCCATGGTGTCATTTTATGGAAACCATCAGGGCTACAACAGAGGTAACTTGGCCCACTATGCAACACTAGGCTGTTTGGTTGTTTGGCTATGTATGCTTGATTTTCTAGTGTTTTATTCTGCCAGATGGAAAGGTGGGTGGGTAATTAATGAACTGTGATGAAAACAGTAGGGCCTATTGTGGCACTGATTGCGAAGCAGAATTCCTTATTTGAAGTGCTTCTTAAAAATATCTCCTTTAAAAACTGGTGGCATAACATGGCCCAGGACCTCCGAGGGATGTGCTTTTTGCCCTTTACCGGAGATTCCAAGCTACAGCACTGGTTATAAGAGATGCAATAAAGAGGTCGTATTACTATCAACAGCCCAGGAATTTAAAAGCTTCTACTTGCTGGATTGTGACTAATGCTCGTTAAGAATTTTTTAGTGAATCATTTTTACAACAACAACGAAACAACCCTCCCTCCAACCCTCCCCCCCTCCGATTCTTTAAGACCAAACCTTTTCATGGAATGTATTGGTTTTATTGAACATTTTGGCAGAAAAAATTGTTTGGGCCTGGATGGCATTTTTGGTCTAAATGGGAGAGTAAAAGGCCCATTCTTGAAGAACTAAGGTTCTTTCGTAGAATGTGGATGATCCAGATTCAGGTCCCTAACCACGAGGATATTCTGTTGTTCATGGGTTATCATTAACATTTTTGAAAGATTTAATTATTTTTCTGACTCGGAATGAAAACAACCCAGTATGCTTGTTTTCTGGCCAGCCCTAATTGTCACATCCCAGAAGTAAGCCAAATATTTCAGAGAACTTGAAAATCCAAACTGAATATAAGTAACGCTAGAATCACATTGTTCATTTCTTTACAACTTCATTTACCTTCATCTCCTTTTCATTATTTGCAGAAGGCAAAAGTCTTGCTCTTGGAATCTGGTGCTATGAAGTCTTCCTTTAAAAATATGATTTCCACATTGTTCATCTCTCTTGACTGTTAATGTCTACCCATTGTAAATAAATGGACTCTACTAAATTGTAGTTCATGGTTGTATCATTATCTTGCTGCCACTGCAGACTTCATTGTAAGTCAAGAATACACAGATTGGCTCATGCAATTTTTCAGTACTCTGGTAACACAATTCGAATACATTAGCACTTGTGTGCAAAAGTAATATTGCTCTTACCTGTATGTAGTATGAAAGGACTTTATTTTCTGTCTGGTACGACATATGTTTGCTGATGTACTTATTGTGGCTGATGAAGTCAGCTAGTACATTTTATACTTGGTAAGTTATGCCTGTGCTTGCAGTGCTAGATTAAAGTCTTTCCCAGTGTTGTCCGAGTCTGCATTGAATTGATCTCTTTAATACCATTGACTATGCCTTTTCAGAAGTGTGTTCCTCTTTATTGTTCTCTGAGAACAAGGTAACCCCCTCTCGCTGAACAAACAGATTTCTTTCTATCATAAAATGCCAGTATATGGCATCTGAAGAACTGAAGTTTAACTGTGAGCAGATTCCATTTTCAGATAGCATCATGGGGAGACTATATTTTCAGAAGCATTAATTCAAACCACACTGATGCTCAACTGTTTAAAAATATGGGAATTTGCATGTGTTTTTTATTATAATACTCATAAAACTGAAGGACAAAACAGTAGGTTTCTGCAATAAAAGAGGATAGTAGAGAGGTAAATTTTATGACCAGTTCTTTAGATTAATGAATCCACTTCTCTTGCCGAACTGAGTATGGATGAGGGAAAAAGTAGCAGTGGGGTTTGGTCAGAGAAGCGCTGGGAGTGGTATGGTTCAGAGTTCACTTCACAAACCTTCTGCTGGGACAGAAATTGAGCACTGAATAACTTGGTATCTTCTTTACGACCCAGACCATTAAAGAGACATTTTCAACCTTGTCCAATCACTGTTGTCAGGAAATCACTTCCTTAAGAAACACCCATCTGTTCAGGATCTCAATGGTACTTGGTGGGAAACCAGGCCTGTAAGCAGGGTGGGAGAGTGTGAAGGGTGCAAACGCATCCCCTCATGGTCTCCCAGGTAAGCATGAAGGGGCTCTAGCATCAGCTCAGCCTCCCTCCTTCCCCTGTCAGCAGGAAGTCCATGCGGGCACTCCAGCCTTGTCCCTCCTGGCTCCCTCTAGGCTGGAGCACCAGAGTTGGCTTCCAGCTGAGGGTGGGGTGGAGGGAAATCCTCGAGCCTCGCTGTACAATCTGTCTCATGGAGAAGAAGCACTCTGCCTCCCCTTTAGCCGGGGGAACAGCAACACATGGATATGCTGCCTGGAAGCTTTCCTCACTGCACCCATTGGCTGGAATCCGGCCAATGGGAGCAGCAGGAGGCTATGTCTTAGACTGGCGTGGGGCGTGAAGGCAAGTAAGTGTCCCCCACCCTCTCATGCCCAGACCCCGCACCTCCATGCCCCCCACAGCCTACTCCTGTACCCTCCCCCCTGGCCAGACACCTACCCCCAGCCTGCTCCTGCACCTTCCCCAGGCAGACACCCTCCTCCCAGCCTCCTACACCCTACCTCCCATCCAGACCTCGCACCTTCACCCCCTCCTGCACCTCACCTCCCGCCCAGATATTGCATCCCCCACTCCTCTAATTGGCAGCCCTGTCCCACACACTAAACCCTCCATTTTTGTCCTAACCCCAGAACCTTGTGGGGTCCATAAAATCCTCTAACTCTGGAACCCCAGAAGAGTAAATATGAGGTTGGCCTGCTTTGGGCAGAGGGGGGACCTCCATGGCCTCCTGAGGTCTCTTCCAACTCTATGATTCTATGGGAATTCCTGAACCTCAATCCTCCCTGCCCCTCCCCCTTCCCCTCCCCCTCCGCCTCCCCCTGTGGGGCTGGAGCGCCAAAGGAGTGAAGTGTCTCAGTTGGGGGCCACAGCAGAGAGGGTTGGAGGTTTTTTGGAGCGTTTCTTTTTTGCTTTTCACTTGTGTAGTCCCAGCTTATTTTTCTGTGGGTCAGCGGCCCCCCAAAAAAGGTTCCCACCCCTGCCATACATAAGGAAAACACGAGAACCTTTTGTGTTGGACATAAATTAATATTTTACTTTATTTAAAATGAAGTTTGATAAACGAACATGTTTAAAAAGTTAAAGCGCTTAGTCTGTTTAATCATTTAAATCCATATTTCCTTTCTTATTGGTTAAATTAAGCCGTTCTCCCTCGCTGCAGCACTAGCATAATGGCTCGAGCGTAATTATGTAATGAACGGCGAGTTTCCATTAGCAAATGATGATCCACGGAAAGGTTTGCATTGAGCCAGGTGGGCCACGGGCCAACAAGTTTGAGAACCACTGTGTTGGGGGATGGGGAGAGTGTTGTGTTGTGGGGGGATGGGTGGGCAGGGCTGGTGGCAGAGCAGCAGGGTCAGGGGGCGCCCCTCTGGCCCTCCTGCACTCACCCAGCACTGGCCTCACCGAGCAGGTAGAGCAGCAGCAGGCAGAGGTGGCCAAGGGAGTGAGGGGTCATGGTGGTCGCACTGCCCACCATGCTCCCAGAAGGTAATTTCTATAAAACCTTTATTACCGTTGTAACCCAGTGTCCCAGTGGTCACCCCAAGTCTGGGTGGCCCTTGTCCCAAACGGAGGCGTGGCCTCCTACGTCTCCTCCTGACCCCGGTCTCTCGACCACTCGTAGAGAAAACCGTGGCTCGTACTGGCCTGTGGGCGCCGGGAAGGGGGTCCGGGCCCTCCCTCACTCCGAACCCCGACCCAGGGCCCTGAGACGGGGACGCTAGTCCCTGGTCAGTGGAGGGGGTTACATTCCCCCAAACCCTCCACTCTCGGGGTTCCACGGCCCCACCCTGGGTCACTTCTTCCCGGCCTCCTACGCGCCTGCTCCCCAGCGAGGGGACAAACTCACTCCGCGTCCTTGCCGCCGGCGGGGCGTCTGTTGCCGTGGATCCCGCACCGCTCTTGAGCCTCCCGGTGAGCCCGGATCGCCTCCCTTGCCTCCGGTGCTTCCTCCCTCTCGTCTCTGGCCGGCCGCCTTTTGTATCTCCCGCTCCCCGGCGGGCCCCGCGGTCGGCGTCCTCCCCTGCTCCCGGGCCCCGCCCCTCCCCGTGCGCTCCCCGTCGCCTCCCATGACGTCATCGGCAGGCGACGGGCACGCCGGCGGGCCGCTGGCCGTCCCGACCGGGGACGGTGCTCCTAAGTTCCCTGTTTCAGTGCGGGGCGGCGTCACGGGTGCGCCCGACCCGTCACACCCGTATAATTTTGTATGATAACAAAATCATTTCACCAGTCGCTGTTTCCACTCACATTTTTCATTAACTTCTCTTATGCACACTCATTGCAGGACTATTTTGAACTCCTTTGTATGAAAAAAAAATGCTGTCCACATTTACAAAAAAGGCACCCCTCCTCCCAGAAATTCCTGTGCACAGGCCTGGAAACCAACTTATGAGCCAGAATCCATTCACTGTCTTGTTCCAATTGAAGTTGGATTCAGCTGGAATAAATGTCACGGAATGGAGTTACACTGCAGATGAATTTTCCTTTATGTTCCATGCACTGAAGCAAGAAGTGGTATAGATGGCGTTAATGAACAGTAACATTTGCAGATGGTGGTAGTTTCCAATAGGCATGGCACTGCAATTTCAGCTTTTTGTGGGCACCTTAACCAGACATCCACATCTTACATTTGGAAGCTCAGATTTGCAGCTAGACATTCAGATAAGAACTGCAAGGAGGCATCTAAAAGACTAACTAATGCATTAAGGCATAAGCTTTCGTGAGCTACAACTCACTTCCTCAGATGCTTGTAGTGGAAGAATGGCAGAGATAAAGAGATGGGACAGTATCTGTGGTAGTTAAGTCAGGTAGGATGTGGCTCACCTTCTACAGTGACGGGAAGGTGAGTGTATCTGAAGAGGAAATTACCTATTCTAATGAGACAATCATTCCATGACTCTATTCAGACCCCTTGTAACACTCTGTGTGTGTGTGTGTGTGTGTGTGTGTGTGTGTGCTGGGGACATCCCCCCACAATAACACTGTGTGTGTGTGTGTGTGTGTGTGCTGGGGACTTCCCCCCACAATAACACTGTGTGTATGTGTGCGCGCACGCGTGCACACGTGCACTCTGGAGCAGTTTTGCTGTAGTAAGAAGAGGGCCTGAAGGCCTAGGTGAAAGCCTATCACACACGGGCTTATGTTCCAGGCCCTCTTCTTACTACAGCTGCCTTCATCTGGAAACTGCTGGCAGGAAGAACTGAATATAAGTGATTGTGACAAGGTGGACAGAGCCATCCAGCGATTAGCAGGGAAGGGGTTAATTAATCGCCTCCCTCTAGCTAGAGGCAGACCACAAATGTCTGCTGGGAGCATAGGGACTTGCCGGATGGTAGCACTGGACCAGCTGTGGGGAATCAATTAATCCCCTTCAGCAGCCTATTAAGAGGGGGGTGAGGAATGAGTCTGGCAGTGCAAAAGGCTCTCTTGGTGGAGGGTTAGAGCTGGGAGGTGCTTAACAAGCCACAGTTTAGTCCTTTGCTTTGGGATTAGCTGAATGCAGCCAGACATCAATTATTTCTGGTGTTTGGTTGAAGGCTGCCCTGTGTATCTTTGGCCCTGTAAGAGAGAGGATGCCGTTTACATGCTATTTTACAGGGACACACACCAGCAGGGTTGGCAGCATAGGGGTGTAGAAACACTTTGGCTATGTGTACACTGGCGGGTTCTTGTGCCAGAAATATGCAAATGAGGCTAAGCGTGGAAAATCGCTGAGCCTCATTTGCATATCTAATGAGCCGCCATTTTTGCGAAAGAGGCTCTAGCGCCAGAAGGAGCGTCTACACTGCCCCTTTTTGCCAAGAAAAGCCCTCTTGCGCAATGCCATTATACCTGAAAATAATCCGCGTAGCGGCGTTGCACAAGAGGGTTTTTCTTGCGCAAGAAGGGGCAGTGTAGACAGCTCCTTCTGGCGCAAGAGCCTCTTCTGCAAAATGGCGGCTCATTAGATATGCAAATGAGGCTCAGCGATATTCCACACATAGCCTCATTTGCATATTTCTGGCGGAAGAGCCCTCCAGTGTGGACATAGCTCTAGTGTTCCCATGAGCTTGTCAGGGCATTTGGACCTTTCAGCACAGGGGGGCTTGTGCTGTGCGGAGCTGCCAGCCAGGTCAGCTCATAAGGAAAGCAACGTGGGAGTGGAGGGTGACTGCAGCCAGGTCACCACAAGAAACCAGCTGTGGCCTGATTTGTCACTGCCTTGCACTGTAGTTATTGCTCCTGTGTCAAATGGGTGTGAAATGCTACTCTGCGGAGTTACTCAAGCAATGTGGAGAGCAGAGGAACAACAGGTCTCTGGCCTCTGTATAAAACAAACAAACAAACAAATAAACAAAAACAATTATAGGTGGGAAAACAGCCCTGCAAAATAAGCAGGAGTGCACTGTGGAATGAGAGTGCTGGATGGGAGGGCACTGAGGAAACGGTCCAGGAAGAGCAGCCAGCGGAGCAAGTGCAAGGCAGCTGGGAAAAGCAGGATGTTTTTTGGACGTCGCTATTTCTCTTGCAGTGAGAGGCAAGGGGAGACATGCTTAGTGCTGGATCCTGGAAAAGGCAGGGTGAGCAGGGCACCCCACTGGTAGTTTGATGAGCGGGTAGCTGCAGTGCGGGTCCACTTGCAAGGTATTTGCAAGAAAAAGCAAAAGCAAGCACTGCAATGAAAGCAGGCGGAAATCCAGGCCCGTCTCATGTTCCCATGGCCATTCCAGATGGAGTGGGAGAAAGGTAAGAAATGGGAGTAAAAGAGGGCAAATGGGAAATATGATGTCACTGTGTACTTCCTGCATTTGGTTTTGTGACTCTACAAGTGACTTCCCAGAGGCTGGGAGTTCTATTGCAGTGATAGTGCAGACCCCAGACCCAAACATTCAGGAGATGCTCTGGATGTCCATTCCAGACTCCACTCACCTTCCTTTTCTTCCTTTCCTATGACCCCTGCCTCTTCTTCTGTGAAACCATTCCCATTAACACCAGGTGACAGACATCTTCCAAAGAAGCCAGTAGTGAGAAAGGGAAAAACAGGGGAAGGTGGGAGGGCAAAAGACAATGATAGCAAATTCTTCTTCCTTTTGCTGTATCCAAGCTGTTGTGACCAAACTCTGTGTTTGCTCTGCATTGAATCATCTCATAACTTTGCGTTGTATCAACTCTGTTTTCTGCCTGGCACTGATCTACCTCCTTACGCTGCTTTGTCCCATTAATGATGCTCTCTAAATGACTATTAATAACAGTTTGCCACTCCTTTCAGTCCTATGTGCACAAGCTTTACAACCAACTTTATCTGTCTTGCTTTAATTGTTTACATTTGATCCTGCCAGGGATTCTAATGTGTAGAGTATGATCTAGTAGACCCTAGTTAAATAGAAACCATGTTCTAGTACATATTAGTCAGCCAGATTATATCTAATGATGGCCTATCCCAAATTCAAGTCCTGACTTTACAGAGTTGAGAAAACGAGTAAGACCTATGAGGGCCAAAAGCAGAAGTAGGCAAGTCCTACTCCCCGAACAATACCACCACTAATGGCCATTGGGTGTGACAGCCTCCGTGCCAGCTCTGTAGTCATGGAAATAAAGACTAAATAATGACAGCAGGATACAACCAGTGCTATTGTTTTGTCCATAGGTTCTGGTGGTATTGGTTACAATAAATCTCTTGTGACTGTTTTTCATTTCCACTTCAGATAGTCATTTAGGGCTGAACCTTATTCCCATTGAAGTTGATGGCAAAACTCCCATTGACTTCAGTGCACCCGCTTTGATTAGTGAAATCTCTGTTTGGAGAAGTTCTTTTCTAGGACATATGGGTTTGTTTTGTTCTATCTCTTGGGCTCTTGCACTGATGTTTTCACTCTTGTTGGAGCCCCGTGTTGCATTATTTTATGTGCTATAGAAAATGTCCCAAAAGAAGAATTGCTCAAACAAAAGTTTTAGCAACTTTGTCTTGTTAAACCAGTCTGTCCTCTCTACTTGGCATAAGCATGTGTATGTTTTCAGCATTGTAGCTTTTGTGAATGCCAGAATATGAGAGACCAGATAGCTGAGGTAATATCTTTTATTTTTGTACTGATTTCTGTTGGTGGAAGTTTTGAGCTTCACAGAGCTCTTCAGATGTGGGGGAGAGGAGGGGGGAGATCAGTGTTGGAACAAAATACAAATAGGGACAGATTATTAGGCAGGAAGGGTGTAACTTGTTGTAGGAGGCCACTTAACATGGGGTTCAGCATAATAGTCTAACCATGATGTAAGCAGGGGAATGGTCCCGCTATTGTGGGGAACTTTCCCGGCTTCTATACCACCCCGGTGAAATGGACCAGAGAAAGCATCTGAGTCCCCGCTCCCACTTCCTTTACCCCACGGCTCCCTGATCTTGAGGGCTCCCCTTCCACTCTCCTGAGTAGCAGAGTCCTCGAAACCCCAACAAGGCTGGGTCCAGGTTTCCTGGGGCTTAATCCCCGACCTTGTAGTCACTAGGGGCAGGAGTTAGGGTGTCCCCACTCCGAGGTGCTCTCTTCACACCGCAGGCTTTCTTGGACCAGTGATCACTTCATAAGGTTCAAAGCAAATACAATTTATTAAACATCAACTGATTAAAGAGAAAAGAATAAGAAAAAATGAGAATGGTTAAATGAGAACACACAGCCCTGCTCTGTAGCACAGGGACATCAAAACAGCAGCCTGCAGAGTGTAAGGACAGTTCACAGTCTCTTCCTTATAGGCCCCTTAGAGGCCCTGGATGTGCTGCAGGGGGGCTGCAGGCTGGACACGCTTGCTCTGGCAGTGACCACACAGTCTCAAGCTCTAAGTGGCCAGACCCCTCTTCCAGTCTGGCCTGCTGGGCCTCTTGGCTGGTGATATCTCCCTTCCCAGAGCCTCTCCCCGCACTTTGCTGGTCCCAGCTGCTCACCACACCCAGCTGCAGGCTGTGCTGCTTTGCCAGTCTCCAGCTCCTTGCGTTGCTTCTCTGTCCCTTTTGGCTCTCTGAGCACTGCCAGTCTGCTGCTCAACACAGGGTCTGCGCTCCTTGGGCTGTATGTGCCTGGCTCTGTTGCTGCAAAACTGCCCCTCAGCACAGCTTGCACTCCTTGGGCTGTGCCTGGCTCTGTTGCTGCAGGACTGCCTCTCCACACAGCTTGCTCCTCTTAGCTGTCTCTCAGCTCTCTCCTTGCTCAGAGAGACCCAGAAAAATTGCAGCTCACAGGGAGGACGGGGCCTGGCCTCTTACTTTCCTCACTGGCCTGTCCAACCTGTCAATCAGGCCGCGCTGGCGTGTTGGCTGCTTTCCATTGTCTCTGGGGTCTGTCAGTCTCAGGGCCCTGATTTCTCATGGACCTTTCCCCTTTTGATAGTGGGAGCTGGCAAACGAAAAACTCCCACAGAGTTTTAGTAAGGGGTTAACAGTCCCCTATTACTGAGTTGCTTGCTCCATTGTAAGTGGTTACCTACAATATAGTAAGCAGGGCCGTCCTTGTGAGGGGATGAGTCGGAGACAAAGTAACCTCCCTGCTAGCCTCCTCTGCCGTCTTCATGGTATGCCCACCTACTGGGTCTGACCAGCCTCTGATCACCTCCTCACTCCCTTCCTGTCTGCTGCTTCCCTTCCTGTTCACCTCCTCTTCCAGCTTGCCTGCCTGCCTCACATTCCCACCCACCTCCTCTGGACTAAGGCCTTCCTGAGTGTACATTGGTTAGGCCACAGGACAAAGGGCTAAATATTGGAACATTTCCAATTTTAACTCAATACATGATTCCCCCAAAGCGCAGGGGCTGGCGCACTCACTGTATGCAGTGTGTGGCTCTGATAAGCATTAAGAACCATATTAAAACCTTTCTAATTGTGCAATCTGCTACGGGTTCTTTGTGCACAGAAATGTCTGTGAATGTGCAAAGATTCTCCATGAAACCGCTCCTGCAGATATTGCTACACCATTGCACCAGAATTACAGGGGAATGTTCCTTTGGCTTTTGTTATGATGCGAACAAAGGAATATTTTGATAGGCAAAGGGTGAATAATAGGTAGCAGGTTTAAAACAAACAAAAGGAAGTGTTTCTTCATGTAAGGTACAGGCAACTTGTGGAACTACAGATGATGTTGTGAAGACCAGGATTGTAAGAGGGGTTAAAAAAGAACTAGATAAAGTCATGGTGGATAGGTTCATCAATACTTACTAGCCAGGATGGATAGAAATGGTGTCCCTAGCCTCTGTTTATCAGAGGCTGAAAATGGGTGACGGGATGGATCACTGGATGATTATGTGTTCTGTTCACTCCCTCTGGGGCATCTGGCTTGGCCACTGTTGGAAGACAGGATACTGGGCTAGATGGACCTTTGGCCTGACCCTGAATGGCTGTTATGACCTTATGTGAGTGGAACCAAATTTCCGTTTAAATCACCTGGGAGAGGAAAAAGGTACAAGAAAAGCCTTGGTCTTGAAGGGGGATCCAGTTGGCAGAGCCTTGCTGTCTCACGTCACAGGGCCAGGAGGGAGGATCCCATCAGGATCAGAGCCTACTGCTTGTAACTTTCTAAAATATTTCATAGAGGTATGTGTGTTCCTGCTGGACCTGAGTGAAGGCTCCTGTTGACATCAGTGGGGTCCAAATCAGGCCTTATACAAAAACCTTCATCTTCTACAGGCTTCTGCAGTATTTCATCTTTTGCCTATTTATTAACCTGGGCAAAGAGCTATGTTGTTTACAAAGTGTGACCACTTCATACCTGCTGGTAAGCTGGTGCTGCATTTGGTGGAGGAGGAGGTAGCTACAGTTTTGGCTTTGTATGTTTAACACAGACGATCTGGCTTCACTTAGGGTATGTCTACACTACAAAGTTAATTTGAACTAACAGACTAACAGTTTGAATTAACTTTGATAGGCGCTACACTAGCAAACCGCTAGGTCAAACTTAATTCGAACTAGCGGAGCGCTTAATTCGAACTAGGTAAACCTCATTCTACGAGGACTAACGCCTAGTTCGAATTAAGTAGTTCGAATTAAGGGCTGTGTAGCCCCTTAATTCGACCTAGTGGGAGGCTAGCCCTCCCCAGCTTTCCCTGGTGGCCACTCTGGGCACCACCAGGGAAACTCTTCTGCCCCCCTCCCGGCCCCGGAGCCCTTAAAGGCACCCAGCCAGCAGACCCTGCACCTGGCATGGCACGAGCCAGCCACCCGCTGCCATCCAGCCCTCCCCCTCTTCCCGGGACCAGGCTGGTGGCTCCCGGGAGCCTGCCCGGGTCCGCAAGAGGTGGGCGCCCGCCTGATCTAGTGCGGACATCGTGGACCTCGTCCACGACCTCTGCATTAGGCACAGGAAAGTGGCTGTCTAGGCCACCCAGGAGCAGGTTTGCATGAAAATCAAGGTGGTCCAGAGAGACCCCCGACCCTGAGCCCTGAGCTTAGAATGGCCATACTGGGTCAGACCAAAGGTCCATCTAGCCCAGTAGCCTGTCTGCCGACAGCGGCCAACACTAGGTACCCTGGAGGGGATGGACCGAAGACAATGACCAAGCCATTTGTCTCGTGCCAACCATCTCCAGCCTTCCAAAACAGAGGCCAGGGACACCATTTCTACCCCCTGGCTAATAGCACTCCATGGGCCCAACCTCCCTGAATTTATCTAACTTCTCTTTAAACTCTGTTCTAGTTCTAGCCTTCACAGCCTCCTGCAGCAAGGAGTTCCACAGGTTGACTCTTTGCTTTGTGAAGAAGAACTTTCTGTTACTAGTTTGAAGCCTGCTACCCATTCCTTTCATTTGGTGTCCTCTAGTCCTTCTATTATGGGAACTAATGAAGAACTTTTCTGTATTCACCATCTTCACACCACTCATGCTTTTATAGACCTCTATCCTATCCCCCCTCAGTCTCCTCTTTTCTAAGCTGAAAAGTCCCAGTCTCTTTAGCCTCTCTTCATATGGGACCTGTTCCAAACCCCTGATCATTTTAGTTGCCCTCCCCTTTTCCACCCTCTCTCTTCCCCTCTCCCACCTCCTTTTCCCAGTCTCCCCCAGTTTTGTTCAATAAAGAGAGTTTCTATTTTTGACCACGTGTCCTTTATTTTGTACATCAGGAAGGGGGGATAGGGACGGGTAAGTGGAAGGATGTGAGGGAGGAATGGGGTACGAGCCCCTGATGAGGAGGACTGGGGTGGCTCTGCAGGCTCCTCGGGGTGGAAACTCTCCTGCAGCCCCCCGATTGACCCTCCCAGATGACAGCCTGTGGAAAATGCAGCCGGGCTGATGGCCGAGTGCTGTGATGTGCTGAGTGTGGGCACTCAGGGCACTCCAAGCCAGGACTGCTTTGCTGTCCCTCATCGAGTTAGACAAGCAAGCAGGGAACCCCTGAGAACTGTCTGTCCAGGGTGGAGGTCGGGTCCCTTTAAGCACAGCCCTCGGCTAGCCTGAGACAGCAGCTCCACGCTCTAAGTCTTAATCTGATGCCCTGCCGCCACTGCTTCCGGCCAGCCTTAACCTCGGTTTAGGGTCCACTCCGTGTGGACATGCTAGTTCGAATTAGGAAAATGCTAATTCAAACTAGTTTTTAGGTCTAGATGCACTAGTTCAAATTAGCTTAGTTTGAATTAACTAATTCGAATTAAGTTAGTTCGAATTAGTGCTGTTGTGTAGACATAGCCTCAGACTGTAAGCTCTTTGGGGCCAGAGACTGCCTCTTTTGTTCTGTTTGTGATGGACACAGCACAATGGTTCTTGGCCCATGACTAGGGCTTCTGAGTGCTGTCCACAATACAGACAACAGCTTAGGGCCAAATCCTGACCCTGTGGAAAATGAACATAAGAACATAACATAAGAACGTAAGAATGGCCATACTGGGTCAGACCATAGGTCCATCTATCCCAGTATCCTGTCTGCCAACAGTGGCCAGTGCCAGGTACCCCAGAGGGGGTGTACCGAAGACAATGATCAAGCAATTTGTCTCCTGCCACCCTTCTCTAGCCTTTGACAAACAGAGGCCAGGGGCACCATTCCTTACCCCCTGGCTAATAGCCTTTTATGGACCTAACCGCTATGAATTTATCTAGCTCTTTTTAAAACTCTGTTATAGTCCTAGCCTTCACAGCCTCCTCTGGCAAGGAGTTCCACAGGTTGACTGTGGTTTGTATGAAGAAGAATGTTTTTTTATTAGTTTTAAACCTGCTACCCATTAATTTCATTTGGTGTCTTCTACTTCTTATATTATGGGAACAAGTAAATAACTTTTCTTTATTCATCCTCTCCATGCCACTAATGATTTTATATACCTCTATCATGTCCCCCCTCAGTCTCCTTTTTTCTAAACTGAAAAGTCCCATTCTCTTTAGCCTCATATGGGACTCATTCCAAACCCCTAATCATTTTAGTTGCTCTTTTCTGAATCTTTTCAAATGCCAAAATATCTTTTTTGAGGTGAGGAGACCACATCTGTACACAGTATTCAAGATGTGGGTGTACTATAGTTTTATATAGGGGCAGTAAGATATTCTTCGTCTTATTTTCTATCACTTTTTAAATAATTCCTAGCATCCTATTTACTTTTTTGACTGCCACTGCACACTGTGTGGACGTTTTCAGAGAACTATCCACAATAACGTCAAGATCTCTTTCCTGATTAATTGCAGCTAAATTAGCCCCCATCATATTGTATGTATAGTTGGGGTTATTTTTTCCATTGTGCATTACTCTACACTTATGCACATTAAATTTCGTTTGTCATTTGGTTGCCCAATCACTCAGTTTGGTGAGGTCTTTTTGAAGTTCTTCACAGTCTGCTTTAGTCTTGACTATCTTGAACAGTTTAGTATCGTCCGCAAACTTTGCCACTTCTCTGATCACCCCTTTCTCTAGATCATTTATGAATAAGTTGAATAGGATTGGTCCTAGGACTAACCCTTGGGGAACACCACTAGTTACTCCTCTCCATTCTGAAAATTTACCATTTATTCCTACGCTTTGTTTCTTGTCTTTTAACCAGTTCTCAATCCATGAAAGGATCTTCCCTCTCATCCCATGACAACCTAATTTACACAAGAGCCTTTGGTGAGGGACCTTGTCAAAGGCTTTCTGGAAATCCAAGTATACTGTATCTACTGGATCCCCCTTGTCCACATGTGTGTTAACCCCTTCAAGGAACTCTAATATATTAGTAAGACACGATTTCCCTTTACAGAAACCATGTTGACTTTTGCTCAACAAATTATGTTCTATGTGTTTGACAATTTTATTCATTACTATTAGTTCAACTAATTTTCCCGGTACTGACGTTGGTGGGTTTTTTTCTATTGACTATAGCAGCGGTGGGCAATAATTTTTAATAAGGGAGGCACTCCAAGATTTTGGCAAGTGGTCAAGGGCTACACTTCTATGGAGGGGGTGTGGGATCTGGGACAGAGGTTGGGTGCAGAAGGGAACTTGGGGTAGGGGAGTGGGGTGCAGGAGGAGGCATGGAGTGTGAGAAGGAGTTTGGGTGAAGGAGGGGGCTGAGATCTGGGGGAGGGCTTGGGGTTCAGGGTCCAGGAGGGGGTAAAGATTCAGGAAAGGAGTTTAGCCTGGGAGAGGGGCTGTAGCAGGGGGTGCAGGGTCTAGGAGGGAGTTGTAGCCTAGAAGAAGGAGGTGCAGAGGGTTTGTGTGGTGCCCAGGGGCAGGAGAATGGAGGGCAGGGGCAGGGAGAGGGTATGGGTGCTGGAGAGGATTCTGGCCTTGGGGAGGAGTATAGGATGGGGTGCAGGGTCTGGGAGGGAGTTGTGATCTGGGATAAGGGGGAAAAGGGTATTGGTCTGTGGTAGGTAGTTAGAGGGAAGAGAGGGGCTGGGGTGCCAGAGGCAGGCTCTGGCTGGGATGCACTTACCTAGGTGGCTCCCAGCCAGCCGCCCTGCAGGAACCTGAGGCAGGCTCTCTGCTGAAGTCTCAGTCGGCTGGCTGGTCCGCGTGGGGTCTGCTCCAGGCATAAGGAAGCCAGAAACTCCCAATGGGAGCAGAGAGATTTTGCTGGGAGCCAGGAGCCGTGGGCAAAGTCTCCCTCCTGCCTCTCCTTCAGTCCAGAGTGGAAAACAGCCCACTGTTTAATGAGTGAGTTGCTCTCTGTGTAAGGATTGTGGTGAGGCGGCTACAGACCGGATCCAGTGGCTTGGCAAGTTGGATTCAGATTCGGCCCACCAGCAGCCTCTTACGTACCCCTGGACTGTAGTGTGATCAGTGTTTGGCCAACAGTTCAACAATGATTTGCCCATGTAGATGGGTCTCTGACTTCTAGGTAAACAGCATTGGCCTGTACAAAACTGATGAAGTGAAAGAAAAAAAGAGAGGGTAGACAGTGCCCAGTTTGGTTCGCTGATCTCTGCCGTAGAGCTTTTAGAACAAACTTAGGCTAGTATAAAAAAAGTCAACTTTAAGAGGCCATGCTGTCTAGTTAGCTTGAGTATCTTCAGGTTCTTTGAGTACTTAGTTAATACACTGTTGATGAACAGCGAGAGAGAATTTTTCTTCTAGTTACCATCTGAAGATTTAATTTAAACAAGGGGAACATGGATTTTGAGATTTAATGCTGGAAAATTGGAACTGGCTGTGAGGGGGAAAAAAGAAATGATCTGGTGAGCTTGAAAAACAGACAAATATGGACTTTTGATGATTGTTTTCTCAGAGTTTATGTTCTTTGTGTATGACATATTCCACGCTGCATTTTGGAAAGTATTTGCTTTTACACATTTGCCAATCTTGTATTCAGACGATATAATTTGGATTAATTTGGCTTTCTCTTCAGAAATAGCCACAAACGACTGCATTGAATTATGTGGCAGTCCAAAGCTTGTTTGGGGAAAGAGGTTAAGCATAGAATGAAATGTAAATATCTAAGTTACACTGTCTAAAAAATGTTCTGTGGCTTGTTAGTGTGGGTGAGGGGGTTAAATATCAACTCTGTATGGGTATGTCTACACTACCCCGCTAGTTCGAACTAGCGGGGTAATGTATGCATACCGCACTTGCTAATGAAGCCCGGGATTTGAATTTCCCGGGCTTCATTAGCATAAGCGGGGAGCCGCCATTTTTAAATCCCCGCTGCTTCGAACCCCGTGCAGCGCGGCTACACGGGGCTCGAACTAGGTAGTTCGGACTAGGTTCCTATTCTGAACTACCGTTACTCCTCGTGAAATGAGGTGTACCGGTAGTTCGGAATAGGCACCCTAGTCCGAACTACCTAGTTCGAGCCCCGTGTAGCCGTGCTGCACGGGGTTCGAAGCAGCGGGGATTTAAAAATGGCGGCTCCCTGCTTATGCTAATGAAGCCCGGGAAATTCAAATCCCGGGCTTCATTAGCAAGTGCGGTATGCATACATTACCCCGCTAGTTCGAACTAGTGGGGTAGTGTAGACATACCCTATTGTATTAGCAGAAACTTGTGCTTCATAAACATGGTAGCAATATTAAAGCCCTCCTGTCTTTGTAATACTCTTACAGCACAAGAAACAGCTAATGTTTTGAGTAGGAATGTTACAAAGTGGTAATCTGGTAAATGGGTAACCATTGAAAATCTCAGTGGTTACATGGTTACCTGCACCTGCAGTGTGGAGTGACAGCTGGTGTGAACCAGGAGCCGGCTTTTAAGCTAGCTCCCAGCTTTTAAGCTGTCTCCCAGTGCACGCTGGCTCCCACCTGCCGCCCCACTCCTGGGGAGCTGGCTGCCACCCCGTGTTGCTGCATCTCCAGCAGAGGCAGTGGTGCAGGGTGGCCGCCAGCTCCCCAGGAGCAGGGAGGGAGCCTGCATATAACCATGAACCTTAACTGATAAACCCAAGATTATCACATCCCTAATTTCAAGTAATTGTCCACACTGCAATTACATGCCCACAGGTGGCCTGCACCAGTGGACTTCGGGTGAAGAGGCTGTTTAATTCCAGTGTAGGGCTATGTCTACACTGGCATGATTTTCCGGAAATGCTTAAAACGGAAAAGTTTTCTGTTATAAGCATTTTCGGAAAAAGCGCGTCTACATTGGCAGGATGCTTTTCCGGAAAAGCGCTTTTTGTGGAAAAGCGTCCGTGCCAATGTAGACGCACTTTTCCGCAAAAAAGCCCCGATCGTCATTTTCACGATTGGGGCTTTTTTGCGGAAAAGAAATCTGGGCTGTCTACACTGGCCCTTTTCCGGAACAGTTTTCCAGAAAAGGACTTTTGCCCGAACGGGAGCAGAATAGTTTTTCCGGAAAAGCACTATGATTTTACATTAGATCGTCAGTGCTTTTCCAGAAATTCAAGGGACCAGTGTAGACAGCTGGCAAGTTATTCCGGAAAAGTGGCTGATTTTCCGGAATAAGTGGCCAGTGTAGACACAGCCTAGATGTTTAGGGTTTGGCTATAGCACTTTGGATGGCCCCTTAGCCTGAGCCCCAATCTTCTGGCACAGGTGCCACCAGCTGAGGGGTTTTAACTGCAGTCCCTTGGAGCTCAGTCCTGCCCCAGCTAAATTCATAGTCTTGCCAATCAATTCAATCATTGCCAACGTAGATCCATTGTTCATTCAACATCCAACAAGACATAATTTGTCATCTGGTTAAGACAATTACTATTTAGCTTTAGTTAGCCAGTGGGTCAGCTACATTATTGTTATAGGAGCATTTGTTGTTCCACATCAGACATAACGACACTGTTATCAATCCATATGCTGATCCAGAAATGGCGTACTCTAGTTGGTCAACAAATTTGACGGAAGGGGAGTGCCAGATTGCATGCATCAGAGCAGAAGAGAAAGAAGATGAATATGTGAATTTTCTGAAGGGCATGACTCCTGTGGAACATCTTTGACTTCCAGCTTTACTCTTAGTGGTATCTCTCTTCTTCACAACCCTGTGCTTCAAAACAGCATTCAGAGTTTCAGGAAAGAGGAAACTTGCCCAACAGTAAACATAGTTTATAGATACTGGGCTACATATACACTGCAACACTATTATGAAATAACTAGCACTAGTCTTCGCCTACACAGCAGGCAGTTATTTCAAAATAGTGTCAAAATACTGTGAAGCTGGAGGACTTCTTTCTGTGACTCCTGTAACCCTCACTGTATGAGGAACAAGGGAAGTTAGGGGAAGACTGTTCTATTTAGAAATAAGATATGCAATTGACGTAGCTCAATTTGATTAGCTTATTTTGAGTTAAGCTCTGCAATGTAGATCCTGACTTTACAAGCAGAGAGCTCAGGAAAATTGTAGCCATGAAAACTTATTTTAGAGTTTCTTTAACATGTTTCCAAAAACATTTTTTCTGTGAAACTTTGCCATTTGTGAGTAATGCAGTCTTCCCAAACTCACGCTGATAAACGCTTTCTGCCAGAAGATGACAGATGGCACAGTGGCTAGAGTGTTATCCTCAGAATGTGAAGTCTGGGTTTCAATTTCCTATGTGGTCTTGGGGAATTGCTCAGTTTCTCTGTCTCAGCCCTTTGTCTCTAAAAGGGAGATAATAGCATGGCTCCTCCCCTACAGATATGGCGTGAGGTAAATACATTAAAGACCGTGTAAGAGCTTTGGGGTGAATGAGAAGGGTCTGGCTTCGGGGGGCAGGGCTGGGGCAGCAAGGGCTTACCTCGAGCAATGTAGTGGGGGGTGCTAAGGCAGCTTCCTGCCTCTCCTAGTACCGCAGACCCTGCTGCTCCCCAGAAGCAGCCAGAAGCAGGTACCCAGCCAATGGGAGTACAGAGCTAGTGCTCAGGGAAGGGGCAATGCATGGAGCCCTGTGTTCTCCCCTCTACTTAGGAGCTGGGCCTGTTGCTGGCCACTTCTGGGGAGCAGCGCAGTCTGCAGCACCAGGACAAATAGGTAGCTGCCTTAGCCCCCCCACTGGTCATCCTGCAGCAATGAGACCCAGTGCTGACATTCCACGGCCCAGTACTGGGTTATGACCCATAGTTTGAAAACCACTGACCTATTCCACCTCATCATTGCATCTTGGATTATGTAGGAGTTGCTGGGTCTAATTCTCTGGCACATCGCCTGTTGTGTTGTAGTTTACACCATACCAAAACGGGGAGCTCTGTCAATTTCACTTTGATGGATTAAATCTTCTTCACACAGCGCATAGTCAACTTGTGGAACTCCTTTCCTGGGGAGATTGTGAAGGCTAGGACTATAACAGGATTTAAAAGAGAACTAGATAAATTCATGGAGGTTACGTCCATTAATGGCTATTAGCCAGGATGGGTAAGGAATGGTGTCCCTACCTTTTGTTTGTCAGAGGGTGGAGATGGATGGCAGGAGAGAGATCGCTTGATCATTTCCTGTTTGGTTCACTCCCTCTGGGACACCTGGCATTGGCCACTGTCGGCAGACAGGATACTGAGCTGGATGGACCTTTGGTATGACCCAGTCCAGCAGTTCTTATGTTCTTATGTTAAATGAGCTTCCAGAGACAAGGGGTCCATGTGCTCATGTTGTATGTAGTGGGCTTATAGCTGTGTCAGTCCCAAAACATTCGTAAGACAAGGCAGATGAGGTATTTCATAAGAACATAAGAATGGCCGTACTGGGTCAGACCAAAGGTCCTTTTAGCCCAGTATCCTGTCTGCCGACAGCGGCCAACACCAGGTGCCCCAGAGATGGTGGACCAAGGACAATGATCAAGGGATTTGTCTCCTGCCATCCTTCTCCAGCCTCTGACAAACAGAGGCCAAGGACACCATTTTATCCCCTGGCTAATAGCCTTTTATGGACCTAACCTCCATGAAATTATCTAGCTTCTCTTTAAACTCTGTTATAGTCCTAGCGTTCACAGCCTCCTCTGGCAAGGAGTTCCACAGGTTGACTACACACTGTGTGAAGAAGAACTTTCTTTTATTAGTTTTAAACCTGCTACCCATTAATTTCATTTGATGTCCTCTAGTTCTTCTATTATGGTAACTAATCAATAACTTTTCTTTATCGGCCCTCTCCACACCACTCATGATTTTTATATACCTCTATCATATCCCCCTTCAGTCTCCTCTTTTCTAAACTGAAAAATCCCAGTCACTTTAACCTCTCCTCATATGGGACCCGTTCCAAACCCCTAATCATTTTAGTTGCCCTCTTCTGAACCCTTTCCAAGGCCAAAATATCTTTTTTGAGGTGAGGAGACCACATCTGTACACAGTATTCAAGATGTGGGTGTACCATAGTTTTATACAGGGGCAGTAAAATATTCTTATTTTCTATCCCTTTCCTAATAATTCCTAGCATCCTATTTGCATTTTTGACCGCCGCTGCACACTGCATGGAAGTTTTCAGAGAACTGTCCACGATAACTCAAAGATCTCTTTCCTGATTTGTCGTAGCCAAATTAGCCCCCATCATACTGTACGTATAGTTGGGGTTATTTTTCCCGATGTGCATTACTTTACACTTATCCACATTAAATTTCATTTGCCATTTTGTTGCCCAATCACTCAGTTTGGTGAGATCTTCTTGGAGTCCCTCACAGTCTGCTTCTGTCTTGACTATCCTAAACAGTTTGGTATCATCTGCAAACTTTACTACCTCACTGCTTACCCCTTTCTCCAGATCATTTATGAATAAGTTGAAAAGGATTGGTCCCAGGACTGACCCTTGGGGGACACCACTAGTTACCCCTCTCCAATCTGAAAATTTACCATTTATTCCTACCCTTTGTTTCCTGTCTTTTAACCAGTTCTCAACCCATGAAAGGACCTTCCCTCTTATCCCATAGCTATGTAATTTACACAAGAGCCTTTGGTGAGGGACCTTGTCAAAGGCTTTCTGAAAATCCAAGTATACTATATCTACTGGATCCCCCTTATCCACATGTTTGTTAACCCCTTCAAAGAACTCCAAGGGTATGTCTACACTACAGCACTAATTCGAACTAACTTAATTCGAATTAGTTAATTCGAACTAAGCTAATTCGAACTAGTGCATCTAGACCTAAAAACTAGTTCGAATTAGCATTTTGCTAATTCCAACTAGCATGTCCACATTGAGTGGACCCTGAACCGAGGTTAAGGCTGGCTGGAAGCAGTGCCAGCAGGGCATCAGATTAGGACTTAGAGCGTGGAGCTGCTGTCTCAGGCTAGCCGAGGGCTGTGCTTAAAGGGTCCCGACCCCCCACCCAGGACAGACAGTTCTCAGGGGTTCCCCCCCCCTTGCAAAGCAGTCCTGGCTTGGAGTGCCCTGAGTGCCCACACTCGGCACATCACAGCACTCAGCCATCAGCCCTGCTGCACTTGCCGCAGGCTGCCATCCGGGGGGAGGGGTCAATCGGGGGGCTGCAGGAGAGTTTCCACCCCGAGGAGCCTGCAGAGCCACCCCAGTCCTCCTCATCGGGGGCTCGTACCCCATTCCTCCCTCACCTCCTTCCACTTACCCTTCCTTAGCCCCCCTTCCTGATGTACAAAATAAAGGACACGTGTGGTCAAAAATAGAAACTCTCTTTATTGAACAAAACTTGGGGATACTGGGAAAAGGAGGTGGGAGAGGGGAAGAGAAAGGGTGGAAAAGGGGAGGGCAACTAAAATGATCAGGGGTTTGGAACAGGTCCCATATGAAGAGAGGCTAAAGAGACTGGGACTTTTTAGCTTAGAAAAGAGGAGACTGAGGGGGGGATATGACAGAGGTCTATAAAAGCATGAGTGGCATGGAGAGGGTGCATAAAGAAAAGTTCTTCACTAGTTCCCATAATAGAAGGACTAGAGGACACCAAATGAAATTAATGGGTAGCAGGCTTCAAACTAATAACAGAAAGTTCTTCTTCACAAAGCAAATAGTCAACCTGTGGAACTCCTTGGTGCAGGAGGCTGTGAAGTCTAGAACTAGAACAGAGTTTAAAGAGAAGTGAGATAAAGTGATGGAGGTTGGGTCCATGGAGTGCTATTAGCCAGGGGGTAGGAATGGTGTCCCTGGCCTCTGTTTTGGAAGGCTGGAGATGGATGGCACAAGACAAATGGCTTGGTCATTGTCTTCGGTCCATCCCTTCCAGGGTATCTAGTGTTGGCCGCTGTCGGCAGACAGGCTACTGGGCTAGATGGACCTTTGGTCTGACCCAGTACGGCCATTCTAAGCTCAGGGCTCAGGGTTGGGGGTCTCACTGGACCACCTTGATTTTCATGCAAACCTGCTCCTGGGTGGCCAGGGTGGCAGCTCTCCTGACCTAGACAGCCACTTTCCTGTGTCTAGTGCGGAGGTCGTGGATGAGGTCCACGATGTCCGTTCTAGACCAGGCGGGCGCCCGCCTTTTGCAGCCCCGGGCAGGCTCCCGGGAGCTGCCAGCCTGGTCCCGGGAAGAGGCGGAGGGCTGGGTGGCAGCAGGTGGCTGGCTCGTGCCGTGCCAGGTGCAGGGTGTGCTGGCTGGGTGCTGGCAGGCTTACACCTGGCACGGGCACCGTAGCCAGCCCGTGCCCCTTTAAGGGCTCCGGGGCCGGGAGGGGGGCAGAAGAGTTTCCCTGGTGGTGCCCAGAGTGGCCACCAGGGCAAGCTGGGGAGGGCTAGCCTCCCACTGGTTCGAATTAAGTGTCTACACAGCCCTTAATTCGAACTAGTTAATTCGAACTAGGCGTTAGTCCTCGTAGAATGAGGTTTACCTAGTTCGAATTAAGCACTCTGCTAGTTTGAATTAAGTTCGAACTAGCGGTTTGTATGTGTAGAGCCTATCAAAGTTAATTTGAACTAATGTCTGTTAGTTCGAATTAACTTTGTAGTGTAGACATACTCTAATAGATTAGTGAGACATGATTTCCCTTTACAGAAACCATGTTGACTTTTGTCCTCATGTGGTATCTCGATAAGACCATGACACTATATGACAACGAACAGTTAAACAAGGCTTGGGAATTTGAGAACAGAGATCTTGATCTGTTTAGTCCCTTGGCAACAACCACTGTCCAAAATCTTGGAAACCTTTATTAAAGATATAGAACAGGAAAGAAAAACAGTTAAAGCATTTGAAATGTGAAGTACTAAGTAAGACTTTCATGTTAACAATAGCCCTTATTCCCTTTCGCTTCAGCTGCAGGGGTTTTTCCTTGTAAAAACTCAGTCTGGTCTTAAAGACAATAATAACGGTCCTTTCTGGGGGAAAAGAAAACAGTGGAAATGGGCTGGCACTGTTAAAAGTGCTCTTCTGCTTCCTTAAAGATAAAACAAAGCATACAGAAATGGGATGGGAGGGAACCTCAAAGACAGAAAATGCAGCTTCTGAGTTTGATGCTGACTCTCACTTGCAGCCTTGCTGCTGGAGAGCCACTGGCACATCAGGCTGTCAAGCAGCTGCTCTGAGACCCAGTAGACTTTACCAGCATCAGGCTGTATAGGGCATTGCTTCTAGCTGCGTCTCAGATCGCAGGCTCACGGCATTGTTCCAAGTCTGGTGATGTTTGAGACTTAGCTGTGGCCAATGGAAGGGGTGATGTCTTTGATTCCCTCTCTCTGACACACCTTCACAATCAGGATGTTGAGGGGTCCATATGTGTCATGGCAGATCCTGGGATTCCCAGGGGACAGTGGTGGTGATGGCAAAGCTCACTCCTTCCCCCAGGGCACTGCTCCCCATCTTACTTCCCTTTGGTGACCACTCCAGATAAACAAGAAGAGGGGGCAACCTCGGCACGTTAACACTAACCAATCAAAATGAATTTCATTTATTTCAACTGTCAACATTTCCTCTGAACTGTAGACACTTTCGCCTTGCGGCATAGCCACCTGTGACTTGACCAGGAGCCTTGGAGACCCCTTAGCACCTTTGCTAGTCGCAGTTGTGACTCCACCCCTGGGTCTGTGGAAGAGTTAGGCCTTTTGTAACTGCCAGGGGTGGTGGCAGACTTCACTGGGCCCGGGGCAAGGTGGGCCCGGCTCCCTAGAAGGTGCAGGGCCTCAGGCAGAAGAGGGGGGGCTAGCTTTCTCTAGCCAGCCCGTGGAACCACACAGGCCTCTGGTCATGATATAAAGGGCCTGGGGCTACGGCTGCTGTCATGGCAGCAATGGCGATGTCCTGAAATCCAGGGTTCTTTTAAATTGCCAGGCCTTGGGGCAGCTGCCTCCTTTGCATGGGCAGTTGGTGAAAGTGGGGCTGGGGGAGGCAAGGGCCTTCTGACCAGGCCCTGCCCCCCACACCATGGCGGGGGGGAGGATGCGCAGCCCCAATCTCCCCGGCCCCAGAGCTCGGGGAGGGCAGGCGCTGAGGGCAGCAACACTCTACCCGCAGTACGCCTACAGCAGGCATTCTGGGCGCGGAATGTGGGCGGGGCCATGCCTGGAGGTTTGGCAAGGCAAGGCCTTCTCCTTCCTAGGATACCCGCCACCCAGTCTCCTTTGCCTCCCCCTGCCCCATCAGCTGTCCTAATAACCGCTTTCACAGGATGCGCTTCCCTTCACAATGTGATTGTGGAGGCAACTCCAGGGGGTGATTTCCTGGGCACAGGGGCTGGCTCACAAAAAACGGAAAGGTTTAGCGGTTAGCAGCAGTTTATCAAAATTCTGTCTGATGCTGCTCCCAGTTGAGGCAACTTACTGTCTTCCTCTTCCCTGCCTCCGGATGCAAACCCAACTCACAACTTGCAGCTGTTCCAAATGGCATGTCATCTTCTGGTAAGTACTAGTTTGCCCTAGTGGAAGAGAAGGAGTTTCTTCACTGAATGAAGGGGTTTCTTAATTAAAATAATCTGAAAGTCGTTGTTGATCGATGGGTAAACAAGCGAATTGCAGGGAGGGCATGAATGGTTCTAATAAGCATGTGTGGCTATTAAATTAACCATGGCTCACAGACCGTCCATGGGGGCATGGTTATTTGTAAATAACTACTTTTCAGTGATGCGCTACTCTGTCCAAAGGACTTGTGTTTTTAATATGTTCTGACATAGAAGCCTGATTCTCTTGCAAGGCTTGGGGGGGTAGGGAGGGTGGGAGCGGGGGAGGTGTTGGGCTGGGGAGGAGAGGGGAAGTGGTGGTTAAAATAAATTGCTGCTGTTGAGATGGCAGCTTATATACTGTAGGCATGTAAGTCTAGGGAGTGCATCCTATTGGTTACATCATGGAATATGGGCCCCAGTCCTGGCATTGCCAGTGGATTGTTGAATGCTCATAGAACAAAGCATTTTACCTGTGTTTGCTCAGGGGAAACCAGCCTGTAAACCGGAGATAACAATAGCTGTCCGACACAATTGCTGGGTAGGTTCGGCAGGAAGGCTCCATAGAAGTGCAAATCTTACCCTGTTTTATATTATTTATGTATTATCCTTCACAATCAGTGGGATGGAATTGACAGGAAGCTCTTAAACTCAGTAGTTCTATAGATCTATTGAACTACTATTGCTTCTGTCGAATACTCTTACTAAAGAATGATTGCGTCCTGCAAAATGAAGCAAACAGTGAGCTGGCCAATGGTATTTACCAAGAAAATATGTTCTGTGAAGTAGTGGAAACTGATGCATCCAAAGTATATTCACTATATACTGGGGCTAGAGGGTAAATTTAGGTCCCTGTCTTGCAAAAAGTTAACCAAGGACTTTTACACGCTGTGAGTAGACTGCAAAAGCGACGAGGAGTCCTGTGGCACCTTATAGACTAACTGAAGTGTAGGAGCATAAGCTTTCGTGGGCAAAGACCCACTTCGTCAGATGACATGCATCTGACGAAGTGGGTCTTTGCCCACGAAAGCTTATGCTCCTACACTTCAGTTAGTCTATAAGGTGCCACAGGACTCCTCGTCGCTTTTGCAGATTCAGACTAACACGGCTACCCCTCTGATACTGTGAGTAGACTGTCACTTAAGGGTTATCTTGTAAACTCCTTTGGATAGCATGTATAACATCTAGTCTGACTGGGGCCTTAAAATGCTATTGCTGAGCCATAAAGAGAACAATCCAGATACATTTTAAAAAGATTATTAACACTAGAGGAGAAAATGGGAAGGAAGGAATTATATAGATTTGGAGATACTGTTAGGGAAGAGATAATAATGGGGGTTAAATTAAATGCCAGGTAATTATGGACAGGACTCTATGTGCCAAATGTTGTGAGACTTTCCACGAAATGGCTGGAAGGAAGAAAGGTGGAAAACCCATGAGTTCTGTTCTGTCTTCATTTTCAGTCGCTACCTGGTTACTGATGCGTGTGTCCATGCCAAGCATCACAGAATGCCAGAACTGGAAGGTATCTTGAGAGGTCAAGTCCAGTCCCCTGCCCTCACGTCAGTACCAAGCACCATCTAGATCATTTCTGATAGATTCCTATCTAACTTGCTCTTAAATATCTCCAGAGATGGAAATTCCACAAGCTCCCTGGGCAACTTATTCCAGTGTTTGACCACCCTGACAGTTAGGAAGTTTTTCCTAATGTCCAACCTAAACCTCCCTTCCTGTAATTTAAGCCCATTGCTTCTTGTCCTATCATCAGAGGCCAAGGAGAACAATTTTTCTCCCTTCTCCTTGTAACACCCATTTAGATACTTGAAAACCTCTATCATGTTGTCACCTTATTGGATTGTGAGGGGAGCAGCCGGGTCACTGCTGCACCCATGGGGGGGGGGCTGTTCGCCCCAAAAGTGGTACAAAGGGGTCCATGTGAGGGGTCAAACAAAAGCTTACTTTCTTCTGATTCTGTATCTGCTCTTCATATATCTGTATAATGTCTGTGTGTGGAGTTAGGAATCTGTACTCTGTATGGAGACTGGAAGTCTCTCTGAATGTGCTTGAGTAATGGGCTAGGAATGTTTGCCCATGGACATGCTAATGAGCAAAGCTTCAGGGAACAATGGGACTCTGAAGGCCAAAGACACACCTGGCCACTGGCCATGTGACTCCCCCCAGCTTGAAAGAAGCCAGAAGGGGGTATAAGTAGGCCAAGTGGCCAACTCCATGGGGTCTTCAGATCTGCATCTGACCCCAGATGCAGTCTCACAGGGAATCATGAGCCAGGAAGAACTGTGGACCCATCCTGCCATAGGATGTGCAACAAGGACTTTTAAGCCAGCAGCTATAACATCTCTGCTAGAGCCTGCATTGAGAACTGGGAGATTCAATGCATGTAATGTATAATACTTTAACAACCTTACTCTCATGCTTTTCTTTCTTGTAGCAATAAACCTTTAGATTGTAGATTCTAAAGGATTGGCTCAGCGTGGTTTGTGGGTAAGATCCAGAGAGTAAATTGGCCTGGGATCTGTGGCTGGTTTCTTGGAACCGGACAGAACTTGTTCGGGGTAGGTGAAATTGGGTTCTAAGACCCCTCACCTATGTATGAGGCCCAGGGCCATCTGGGGCATGGATATTGCTAGGGTGTCAGAGGGGTTTTGCTCATGAGGCTTCAAGCAGGCAGTTGAAATGCTCTGTGGGACTGGTTTGTGGCCTATTTGGGAAGGTCTCCAATCTGAGGGCTGTAAGGAGCCCCGAATTTGAGCAATTCGCCCTGAGCAGACGCCCTCAGCTGTGCCCAGACCCGGCCCGGTCCGTCACACATGTCCCCTCTCAGTCTTTTCTTTTCTAAACCAAACAAGCCCAGTTCTTTCGGTCTTTCCTCATAGCTCATGTTTTCTAAACCTTTTATCATTTGTGTTGCTCTTCTTTGGACCTTCTCCAGTTTTTCTCCACATCTTTCTTGAAATGTGGTGCCTAGAACTGGACACAATACTCCACTTGAGGCCTAATTAGCACGGAGTAGAGCAGAAGAATAACTTCCCGTGTCTTTCTCACAACACTCCTGTTAATGAATCCCAGAATCACGTTTGCTTTTTTTGCAACAATGCCACACTGTTGACTCATGTTTAGCTTGTGGTCTGCTATGACACCTAAATCCATTTCAGCAGTTCTCCTTCCTAGACAGTCACTTCCCATTCTATATGTGTGAAACTGATTGTTCCTTCCTAAGTGGAATGCTTTGCATCTGTCCTTATTAAATTTCATCTTCCCTCCCAAGCTTGCCTGGTAATCTTGGGTACAAACCTAAGCCTCTCATGCTGCATAGCTGTTAGGTCCAGGTTTTGGAGGCATTTGGTCTTGGGAACCACATTTTACACACATCTGGATGCTCCTTTGTAATCCCTTAAAAACAATTCATCCCTGTGCTAGTGAAATGGATGGTGCAGGAACTAGATGGAGGGAGAGCCTGTCACCCAATTCAAACTAACAACAACAAGAAGGCCTGTGGCACCTTATAGACTAACAGATATATTGGAGCATAAGCTTTCATGGGCAAAGACCCACTTCATCAGATTCAAACTAAGAGGACCAATAGAACATTAAGGTGAAATTCTCCTTTCAGACAGTCGTGTGCTGCTTCTGCCAAACTCAACGGGAGTGGCATGCGCATGTGAAGTCAGACTTTACATCAGTGTTGATTCAGACAGGTGGCATCCAAACCTAATCCCCCTCCTCCATTTTTTTTTTGTTAGAAGAATCTTCTCTCCTGCTATCATCTCAGCATATCTTGTTACAGAGTAAAAATCCAATGCCAAGTTGCTAGCCAATATAGTACTAAAAATAGCCTCACTCTTTTTAAGTGTACCTAGATTAAGCAGAGAATTAAGGGCAAGTGGGGGAAGAAGACACTAGATCAGTTACACCAAAGACAACTGAAGTTCTTTGTTTAAACAATTTCGCTGTGATGTGCAACATGAACGATCATGAAATACACTGTTTGTTTCTCCCCCCCCCCAATTGCGATAGTTCACTTGCCATTGGGATTACAAAAAGGGCCCTACATGGCTTATAACTGGGAAGTTACCCTCGATAGAGCTGATATAGCTGGCTGTAATCCTCTGCGTATTTCTATGGGTGCCCTGTTCTCCTGAGGTTTATACTATTGTTATTAATCATGCTGACCCAGAATAGACCAACAGAAAAATGGAGAAGGATGGTGGTAAAGAAACACATGATTAACAGGCCACCTGCACTCCCTCTGCTTTAGGCAGGAGTAGCCATCAAATAAAGGCCCAGACTCTCTCGTCTCTAGTCCTCACGGTGGTGGGCTGAACCCATGCCGTGTGGGGTGGAAGCGGTGTGGAAGGCTGTGCTGCAGGGTTCCTTCTCTGCTGCTGATGTGGGGGAGGTGAGGCTGGATGCACACAGGATGCATTGACTTCCCAGACAGTTTTCCCTGCATCTTTCCAGCTGCTTTCTGTGCTCACAGGGGAGGTGGCTGGCAGTGTGTGGGGGTTTGCCTTAAAATGGTCAGGTTCTTTAGGCAAAAACTGCTGGAGGCTGAAACCTGCAATCACTTTCTTTGAAACTCAAGGTAATGTTTGCCCTTGTATAGAACCAGCCCTTTCATCAAGAGCTTGGAGCCCTGTGCAAGGGCAGGTGGCATTAGCTCCATTTTACAGAAGGGGAAACTGAGGCACAGGAAAAGAAAGTGATTTGCCCAGAGTCATAGTGAAAATTGATAGAAGAGCTGGGACTAGAACCCAGATGCCCCAAGTTCCACATCAGAGCCCCTGGCCTTTACTGTACAACTAAACGCCCTGCTGGGCAAAGCAGGGTAAATAGATATGTAGAGAAGCCCAGCACTGTGCAAGCACTGTCATGAGTTACAGGCATCTGTCATCCCTAGAGCATGCCTATTAATCATTTCCATCTGGAGAGGGTGGCTTGCCTGCCGTCGCATGCCGTCTTCATTTGGAACTCTCTACTTGCTGCCAGGAAATCATTCACTCTGAAAAGTCAACATCCCAATACGAAAATCCCTGTGCTGCTTAGAGTTTCTCAGTCACGCAGCACCCTGATAGGCAGGCCGGCCGGCCTGGGCTTTGCATTCAAACGCTGCATGCAAAGCGTGCATACCAAGAACGGTCAGAGGCCTGTTTTCATGTCCATTTTCAGCACTTCTTTCAGTGATGCATTGCACTTCTGGCGACATCCTTCAGCAGCTCTTCTGGGTTACTGATGCTCTAAGAGCAGGGATATCTTCTGTCTAATTTATACATGCCACGTGATTTTCCAGCTTAATCAAAGTCTTGGGATCTCCCTGCAGCCAGAGGTTAAGTGAGAAAGGTGAGAGGACATCTGGCTTATGCCAACCATAACATGCCATAAGCACTATAGAGTTTGGAGTCCCAAGGCCTCTCGCTGGATGGAGGGTTCCCCCCCCAGTTCTGAGGTTTCATTCTTGTGGGACTCCTGAGCTACCCATGGATGTGACCCTCATCACTGTAACATCTCTGCACATCACACTCTTTACTGGATTTCTCCCAACGCCTGTGGGAGGCAGAGAAGAATTATGTCCATTTTACAGAATATGGGGTCGGATGATGCTGTGACTTGCAGGGTCTTACAGGAAGCTTGTGGGAGAGCTGGGCCTTGAGTCTCCCAGCCCAGTGCCTTAACAACTAGCCCATCCTTTCCTCCCACCCTCCAACTTTATGCCTGATGCAGGGGCAGCCCATCCATATAGGCGAACTAGGCAGTCGCCTAGGGCACCAAGCTAAATGGGGCGCCAAATGGTGGCGCAATATCATTGAGGGGTTTGGAGGTGGGGGCACTGATTTCATGGTTCACCTGGAGTGCCAGTTGCTGGCAGCTAGTCTAGGGCCATTGTGATATGGGCCCAGATAATGGAGGTGGTGAAGACTGAGGGAACAATAGCCGTGAAGCACCACTGAGCGAATGTGGCCTATAGAATGATAGAGGTAATTCCTGGAATGACCAGCAGGAGGTGCCATGGTGGTGAGCGGCAAACATGTTACAGTCACTATTTGGAGGGGCAAAAGGGAAGGGCGGTGCTCAGTCTGTTGAGTATTGAAATGTGGGTGCGATCTGCTTTCTAGACGATGTGAGACCCCACAGAGCTTCTAACCTTCGGCTGCGTCTAGACTGGCAAGTTTTTCCGCAAAAGCACTTGCTTTTGCGCAAAAACTTGCCAGCTGTCTACACTGGCTGCTTGATTTTGTGCAAAAGCCCTGACGTTCTACTGTCCAAAATCAGTGCTTCTTGCGCAAATGCTTTGACGTTCCCGTTCAGGCAAAAGCCCTTTTCCGGAAATGTTTTTGCGCAAGAGGGCCAGTGTAGACAGCTAAAAACTGTTTTGTGCAAAAAAGCCACGATGGCGAAAATGGCTATCGGGGCTTTCTTGCACAAAACTGTCTAGATTGGCATGGAAGTTTTTGTGCAAAAAGTGTTTTTGCGGAAAAGCGTCTGTGCCAATCTAGATGCTCTTTTCCGCAGATGCTTTTAACGGAAAAACTTTTCCGTTAAAAGCATTTGCGGAAAATCATACCAGTCTAGACGTAGCCTTCCGGTGTATTTTTATCATTGAAAAGTCAAAAGTTTGCTGGAGATCCCTAATCTTATCAGTGTGGCAGGAGTTGGCATTTTGCACTGCTAACAAATTGCCAGCAGAGGCATCTCTACACCATTCCATACAAATTAACATCAGAAAATTCTGATTCCTCAAGCATTAGTAGGGTTACATGAGTGGTAATACCTGTTAAACTGGAATAATAAAAGGTTAACTCCTAAAGAATAGAACTCTTGCTGTTCCTGGAATGGAGAGAGAGGCTGAGATGGAAAGAGAGCCTTTCACTTTCCACTAACCCTGAAGTTGATTTAACTTGCTTTTACGTGGTTTAACTTCCTCTATGGAAAATAGTTTAAAACAAGTGCAAAAGCAATCTCCCACACATTATATAGAAGACTTCCTTAATGCATTGATGACTGACACGATTGACTCCGAGGCTACGTCTGCATTGCACCCCTCTTGCACAAAAGCCTGTGCAAATGAAGTGCAGATTAGCATATTGCCACGCGTCATTTGCATAATGAATTAGGGGCTGTTTTTGCACAAGAGGCTTTTGTGCAAAAAGGAGCTGTGCAGACGGCTTCTTTTTGTGCAAAAGACTCTTGCACAAAAATGCCCCCTAATTAATTATGCAAATGAAACGTGGCAATATGCTAATCTGTGCTGCATTTGCACAGACTTTTACACAAGAGGGATGCAATGTAGACATAGCCCAAATATTCTTTACAGTCTATATGTTACGAAGTGTGGATGATTCATTGTATATTTAAATATACACTGCAGTCTGAATGTTGCATGTGAGATGGGTCCCCCTTGGGGTGTCACTTGGAACTAGGGTACAGCTGAGCCCTCTATCTCACCAGTCTGGATTTCCTCTTGCACTGAGATGTTGTGACAAGTTGCAAAGCCCTACAGTCTTGCATTTCCTCCCCCCCCCCACTATCCACACACAGGGACAACACCCAGCAATGTTCATACATGCTCTGGCCAGCCACCACATGAACCAAGAATAGAGAGGTGACAGCCAAAATACCCCCAGCCTAGGACCACAGAGATGTACCATCCAGCCCTGGTCAAAAGCCTGACCAGTATGAAGTGATTACAGTTACCCAGTTCATCCCTCCCTTGATGTGGAGTGGAATATGCACAAAACCATTTTTGGCTGGGCTGAGATTTTTCCCAAACAATTCAAGCAAATCCAACTGTTTTAGATAAAAATATATAAAACAGATTTATTGACTACAGAAAGAAAGATTTTAAGTGATAGCAAACAGCTCAAAAATGGTTATCTAAGAAATCACAAAATTACAATCTAAGTTTTATATACCAGTTAGGATTTGGATCAAGCTGTGTCTCACCCTGTCAGATAGTACAAAAGTCTATTAAGTTTCCATACACAGGGCTAGACAACGAGAAGTCCTGTGGCACCTTATAGTCTAACAGATTTATTGGAGCATAAGCTTTTGTGGGCAAAGACCCACTTTGTCAGATGCATGTAGTGGAAATTCCAGAGGCAGGTATAAATATACAGGCACATGAAAAGAAAGGAGTACCAATCAAGAAGAAGGCCAGAGATAACGAGGTCAATTCAGTCAGGGAGGATGTGGCCCACTTCTAGCAGCTGATGTGGAGGTGTGAACACCAAGGCTACGTCTAGACTGGCCACAAATTCCAGAAAAGGGATGCAAATCAGGTAAGTCAGCATAGGGAAATCCGCGGGGGATTTAAATATCTCCTGCGGATTTAAATAAACATGTCTGCCGCTTTTTTTCCGGCTTGGGGAAAAGCCGGAAAAAAAGCGTCTAGACTGGCACGATCCTCCGGAATAAAGCCCTTTTCCGGAGGATCTCTTATTCCTACTTGAAAGCTCTGCAGTTTCTCTTTGAAGTCTGTTTTTGAATTTTTGTTGTTGCAGGATGGCTACTTTTAAATCCGCGACTGTGTGTCCAGGGAGACTGAAGTGTTCGCCTACAGGTTTTTGGATGTTACCATTTCTGATATCTGCTGTGTCCGTTTATTCTTTTACATAGGGACTGTCCACTTTGGCCCATGTATATGGCAGAGGGGCATTGCTGGCACATGATGGCGTATATTACATTGGTAGATGTGCAGGTGAATGAGCCGTGATGGTGTGGCTGATGTGGTTAGGTCCTCTTATGATGTCGCTGGTGTGGATATGTGGGCAGAGTCGGCACCGAGGTTTGTTGCAGGGATTGGTTCCTGAGTTAGAGTTCCTGTGGTGTGGTGTATAGTTGGGATTTGAAGTTATGGACCCATGTGAGAGAGAAACCCTATCGTAGATGACAATAAGTAGCCATCGGGACAATAGAACAGGCAGAGCAAAGCCTCAGAGGCTCGGCACCCCGCCGCTGCTGCCGCTTTGCTCCCCATGTCCCTGGTCTGCTGGGGGGGGGGGCGCAGCTAGTGCACCCCGCCCCCCCAGCAGACCAGGCTTTTGTTGTGGACCCTGGGGTAGAGCAGCTGGGGTGCTGCCGGGTTGGTCCTGCAGGGACCTATCTGGCAGCCCAGCTGTTCTGTCCCAGGCTCGAGATTCAGCTGTTGTTAAAACTGATCAGTGGCTGATTCCAGGAAGCTGGGGGCAGAGCAATTCTGCCTCCAGCTTCCTGTAGTCAGCCCCTGGTCAGTTTCAGCAACAGCGGCTGAATCTGGAGCCAGTTCCGACTTACATACAAATTCAATTTAAGAACAAACCTATAGTCCCTAACTTGTACGTAACCCGGGGACTGCCTGTAGTTCTATGGCACCTTATAAGGATATGTCTACACTATCAAGTTATTTTGAAATAAATTATTTTGAAATAATAACTCTCCAAATAACTATTTCAAAATAAGCTTATTCCTCTTCAAAAGCAGGAATTATTATTTTGAAATAACAAACCCATTATTTTGAAATAACGGGCTTGATCGTGTGGACGCTTGCCTTGTTGTTTTGAAATAAGGGGAGTTATTTTGAAGTAACTCCCCAGTGTAGACACACTCTTAGGCTACGTCTACACTGCAGCATTATTTTGGGATACCGGAGTATCAGGAAATAGCTATCCCCCGTCTTCACAGCAAGCCCGTTATTTTGAAATATAGCAGGCTTGCTATTCCAAGGTCTCTGTAAGCATCATTCCACAAGAAGTAAGGGACATTTCGGAATAGTGGGTTATTTCAAAATGTGGTGCTGTGTAGACAAGTGCCAAAGTACAATATAAGCTATTTTGAAATAAGACACGCAATTTTTATAGGTCAAATTGTGTATCTTATTTCGAGCTATGGTGCAGTGTAGACACACCAGACTAACTATATAGCTCTCTCATCTGAAGAAACTCATGATGACACTATATATGTGTTAGTCTCTCAAGGCATCTCTACACAGCAGGGCTAAAGTCAAATTAAGAAATGCGACTTCAGACACGTTAATTGTGTAGCTGAAATTGAAGTACCTTAACTCGGCTTTTGGCACTGTCTACGCAGCAGGAAATCGAAGGAAGAACACTCTTCCTTCAACTTCTCTTACTCCTTGTGAAATGAGGGTTACCATGAGTCAGAGAAAGAAGTCCACCAGCTCGACAGTATTTCAAAATAAAGTCTTATAGTGTAGACGTGCACTGTTATTTCGGAATAATGTCCGTTATTCTGAAATAATGCTACTGTGTAGATGTACCTAAGGTGTCACAGAACTCCTAATTGTTTTTAAAGTTACAGGCTAACGTGGCTATTCCTCTGAGACTATCTTGGATGAGCCAGTTTGGAAGTAAGAGTTGCCCATGGAATAAAGAATGCATTTGAGTCCAGAAGCAACTGTAGCCATAAACAGAAAAGATCAAGCATGGCCCTAGACGATCTAATAGCTTTTTTCCAAGGCAGAAATAATAATTTATAATGCACACAGCTGTGTAATCTCTCAGGAGAATCAGTGATGGAACATTTTATTTTGTGGATCACCTGAGAATTGTATGTCTTCCCAAAGCTTGCACCTAAGAGACACAAAAAGGTCTGGTTAAAGTTTGTAGGCAAGGAGGTTTCCAAAAGCAAATAGTAAACTAATGATGTCAACAAATGACAGGAAATCTATGCTTTGGCTTCTTATCCCTTGATGGTGTCCCTATATCCTGTCTGTGGGGTGGGTATGTAGCAGTACTTACAGTTACGAACCACTGTGTTTCACTGTGGCAGAGATCCTCTCTTAAGTGATGGGGTGTTTTGGTGCTCAGTAAAGATATTCTCATGCTGTTAAAAAATCTAAACAACCTTTCTCCAGCTGTGCTCCACAGAGCGAATACAAAGATTGAAATCACTCCATCTGTTGCAGTAGGATAGAGGAAATAGCACTTTTTAATAGTCATATTTCTGTTCAACTTACTCGCCGTTATATTACACATGAATATCTACATTTGTGTCAGGCATTTCATATGGGATTTCTACTTGTAGTAGCTGCCAAATGCCAGCATTCCTATTTTACATCATCTTTCTAGAGTTTCTTGGCCACTGTTCCACTTTAACAAATTCACAGATTGAGGTCTGGCTACAGAAGTTGTTGCTGAAAGGGCTTTGAACATGCAAAGCATTTTGTAAGTGCTAAGCATTGGTGTCACTGTGTGGGCCTTGTCTTTACTACTACAACTTTTATTACTACAAGTAGTACTACTAGTAGTAGTTTTATATGATATTTGTATTATGATAAGGCCTACAGCCCCAGCTGAGATCAAGGTCATATTGTGCAAGGTGCTGTCCAAACTCACAGGTACATTGTGTTCCTGTTTTCAAGTTCCTTACAACAGACAAGACTGTGATGATTCTCAGGGCACCCAGGTCTGAGTCCCTTATGTATACCCCATCCCCTGACCTTTAGTGAGAGAGAGACTTGGTTGTGCTTAACTAGGTATCTGCTCTCTGACACTGCACAATCCAAACTTCAAATCCCATATCATCTCCTCTGGGATAGGCCAGTCTTTATTTGGCCTTGCAGGTTAATAGAGGCATTCCAGTCCCCCAGCCCCTTTGAAGCCTCCCCCTTAGCATTCAGCCCCTGTGGTCACTCATGGTAATAGCACATCTGCAGTTCCCGAAGAGACAGTGTCTACACTGTTTTAAATGACCTATGCATAGTACTGTAGCACTGAGACCTAATGATAGTGAAAACAGTCATAAATTTATGATCAAAGCTCAAGATTCAGGGGACAGTGAAGATAATGGAAACAGGATGAAGACACATAAGATTTCCCGTGACTAATTTAAATTTTAACTTTAACAGGTGAATTTCCTGTCTGATCCTAAAAACATGAAAGACATAAACTGCCAGGTATAGAAAGGACACTCTTTGCCATATTGTATGGAGAAGAATGCCCATTACATATAAACACATAACTTGCTTTAAAAGACAAGGATCATGTTTTGCAGACTCAACACATCACTAAAGATCTGTAGATCATCCAGCAGATACTGATTCAAACAAGATGAATGAATGCAAATGTTCTTCTTTGCTGACAGTTTAACACAAAGATAATTTTATTCAATATACCATTGTAATCAATTCCCATTCTCCCTAGTGCATGTTTGGGAAAAGCAGGCAATACTGTAATACAGTAATTAGCAATACTTGCCTTTACTGCATGCGAACAAGATTAATATACCAGAGTGCTCAGACTAATTGATCTATTATGTGATATGGACTCACAACCACACTGCAAATTACAGTTTAACCCCCCAAAGGGATAGATTTGTTTAGAAAAATGTGCAAGTCTTTAAGAGATAAAATTAATAGAACTGACATTGACCTACATACTCAGTGTTAACAGCTGGGCTCGTGGATTTTGCTGCTTTAGTGTGCCACTAAGAGCTCTGTGTATTTAGAAAAGCAAGGGTTTGTGATAACAGCATAGGAAGGAGGGTTAACAGAAAGCACAATGTTATTGTGAGATAGGTTTCCTGGCTTAAAAAGTGATCCTCGCAGGATCTTAAAATCACTCTTCCATGTGGGGGTGCTTAAAGAAATCATCCATGCAGCATGCTTGGAACATAATGGCTCTGTGGGAAAAAATGTAAATCAGGTTTTTGTATTAATGAAAATAGCTTATTATGGTTCTAATGACCCATTTTTCAGTCTTCACCAGTAAGTAATTACCAGTTAGACAGCCAGTGCTCTGGGCTTTGTGCAGGCTCTCATGACTCCTGCAGTCCGGTACCAGAGGGGAATGGCCTGCCTTCTGTTTGTGGGTGTCCTCAGGTAGGTGACTTGCCTGTGGCAGACAGGGTATGGTGGGGAGCTGATACAGCTCTCTGGGAGCTGTCTGTGTGTCCCCAGCTCCTCTGCTTGGGTGGGTATTTTGGGGCAGGTGGAGCCATGAAAGGGCAGACCAGCCTTGAGGCAGGAAGTTGCTGTTGCTTCTCCGTGACCTTGGCATTACATTCCATCCTGTAGCCAGTCTCCAGCAGATATTGCCAGTGCGTGACACATATATGAAAATTATTAGGGCTAGAATAACAGCTGGAGTCCCCAGCATAGCGCACAGCCCATTAAGTCCTACATAAACAGACAGGGAGAGACAAAGACAGTTTATAATCTAAACAGATGGAGAAGAAGGGAATAGAAGCTCAGAGAGATGACATGACTTGGCCAAGGTTATGCAGCAGAGTTTGGAATAGCGCCCATTGCCAGTAGCATGTGTTTCTACTGTTAGTGCACATCCACACATGCGTCACTGCACATAACAAAATTTATTCCACACATAGTTGAGAAACAATTAGAGGGAACGTTGGTCCTTAGCATTTAGAGTATGTTCAAGCATTAACTGCTGCATGCTTTACAGGGCTGTGTGACTACATATGGTCATATGAGTGATGTGACTGCTCTTGGAATAGTGTCCAGTTCTGGTGTCCACAGCTCAAGTAGGATGCTAAAAAACTAGAAAGGGTTTAGGGAATAGCCACAAGGACTAAAGGCCTGGAAAATGGGCCTTCCCATGAGACTCATGGGGCTTAATGTATGTACCTTAAGGCTAAGGTATAACTTGATCAGTCTAGAAACACCTAAAGATGGAGCAGAACTTGGGTTAACAGTGGGCTCTTTGGTCTAGCAGACAAAGGTCTAACAGCTAGACATTGGAGCCAGACAAATTCAGACTGGGAATACAATGCAAATTTTTAAGCATGAAAATAATTGAATTTACTAAGGGCTGTGGCGGATTCTCTATCACTAGAAACTCTTGAAAATAGGATGTTTTTCTGACAGCCGTGCTCTAGCTCAACCACAGCTATTGGAGTTGAAGCAGGAATTAATTGAGGAAAAGACTATGGCTGGTGTTGTGCAGGAGGTCAGAGTCCTTGATCACAATACTGTCTTCTGGCCTTAAAATCGACTAATCTGGAGCATGTTTTTCTAAAACTTCTGGGGGATTATCCATAATCATCTTCTGCGCAAGTGGCCTTTATTTCCTCCCTTCCTGGTGTCTGTGCAGAATAGGTGGCTGTCCTGTTCACCTAATCCCTGACTTCTGGAAGGTTGGCAGATAGGTTGACTTTTTTTGGGAAATCATAGAACACTAGAACTGGAAGGGACCTCGAGAGGTCATCAGGTCCAGCCCCCTGCATTTATGGCAGAACCAAGCACCATTTATACAATCACTGACAGATGTTTATTTAACCTGCTCTTAAATATCTCCAATGATGGAGATTCCACAATGTTCCTAGGTAATTTATTCCAGTGCTTAACCATGCTGACAGTTAGGAAGTTAGCGTCTCCACCCCTCCATATTGCCACCAAGGGGCAGGAGACAGTACTGCTCCCATTGCTTTTTTGCTGCTTAGTTAGGGGTCAGAGATGACCCAGAGGACCATCATGGGTGGGCGTTCTCAATTATCCTTAACATGAGTAGAGAAAAAGGAGGTTGTGGATGGAAGAGAGAGGTTCCTGGTGATGGTTGGGAGGTATAGGCAAGTTCCCAAAGCCTGGGGAAGGAATGGTGGAGACACAGCATTGAGTTTTTGGGTAGATTCGTTCCAGTTTTGTTCAAAGTTTTAGGGTCTATATGAACCCAAAACTACAAATGAAACCTGCTAAACTTTGTGTCTTGAGCTTCTGATTTGGGTTTGCAAGGCCAGCTGGACTGCCATCAGTTGGTTTCATGTAACCTGAGCTATGAGACTTTCGCTGCTGGACTTGTGTTAATTGTTGCAGCCTACAATTCAAAGGGTACCCTCAGAGAGAAGAAAGTGTGATAGTTGAAATCATCCAGCTATTTGTATATTACTGGAAATTTTCTTCCTCACAGCTGCAGATTTTATTAGAAAGTCAGGTTTTGTGTGGCCTGGAAGGTTGGCAACTACAAAGCTAGTGAAATTTACGCAACAAATATCTGAAAACAGAACAATTGAGGGGATTTTTTAATCAGTTTGTCTAAAGCTGCCCTATTAATTTATTAACCTGTATTTAATTGTAAGGCCTAACAAATATTTGAAAGAGAGGATATCTTCAGATATTCAACATCCTTAGCCTTTTATTTAAGTTGCAAGAAATAGTATATCTGACTGAGATTTATGATTCTCAAAATGTATTCCCCAAATCTAGAAAGGGACCAAACATGACATGCCTCATATTGCTAAAGTAAAGCAGAGTGGGAAAAGGGGAGAAAAAAGAAGAAAAAACCAAAGCTTTTTGGAGGAAATAAAAAAAAACTTTCAAGCTTTCTTTATGCATCATAAAGAAGCATAAAAGGGACACACATCAATTTTCTAAAAATCCTTTGCAGGTCACCTTTAAGGGAAATAATTTAATGGAATTCAATGCTGCACAATGCCATGCATTGTAAATTTTGTCAGAAATACAGAGAAACAGCTTTCTGTAAATTTTTTTGAAGTGAAAGTGGTTCACAAGGTATACGGGGGAGATGATTCCATGCTTATAGCTGTATGATATGTCAGAGTCTGGTAAGCTCAAAGAAGACTGTCTTTATTGTGCTTTTCTTTTCATCTCTCAAAGTTTGAGCTCCTGTGTTCCTATCATTTTCTCTTCCTGTGTTAGTAAGAAGCACATTCTAAACAATGGTGTTCTTTTTGATACATTACATAGTAAAGGAGTGCTGACTTGAGAGGAACAGTGGATCACAACTGTCTGTGGATAGGCATAGGAGACGCTAATCTTTTTGGCATGACATTGTCTAAGTCATTCCCATATGGCTGTTTGCTGGCAACAGCTCCCCTCACAATTTTTTTTTAACATAAAGATTGTGAGGAAGCGTCTCTTGACAGCCCACCTGTGACTTCTTTGATGTGGTAGCTTGTTAGAAATAATTGTATAGAACATAAGACTCAGACTTCAGGCCAGAAGGGACCATCATGATCATCTAGTCCAGGGGTGAGCAATAAAATGGTGGCAGTTCACCAGGGTTAGCCCCTAGTGAGCTGCTGCTGTTATATTTACTGGCACCTCTGCAGGTATGGGCGATCATAGCTCCCATTGGCCGGGAATAGTGATCCGCAACCAACAGGAGCTGTGTGATCCACTGTACATGTGGAGGTGCAGGTAATGAGACGGTGTGGAGACCCACTGGGAGCTGACCCACTGGGAGCTAACCCTGGCAGACCAGATCCAGCCTGCAGGCTAGTATTTGCCCACCCCTGATCTAGTTGGACCTCCTGCATGTTACAGGCCACAGAATCTCACCACCCATTTCTGTAAAAGACCTCTTAGCCTTTAACTGAGTCACTGAACTGCTCAAATCTTGATTTAAAGACTTCATTTACTCTAGTTCAAATTAGCAAGTGACCCATGCCCCACAATATAAGGGGTGGCAGACAAAAAAACCCATGGGGTCTCTGCCAATCTTACCGGGATATACATTTCTTCTTGACCTTGAATATGGCCGTTAGAACCTGAGTGTGTGGGTGAGACCTCTGGGAAAGACTTTGTGTGGCATCCGAAGAAGTGGTTTTTACCCATGAAAGCTGATGCCCAAATAAATCGGTTAGTCTTTAAGGTGCCACAGGACTCCTCGTTGTTTTTGCAGCTATAGACTAACACAGTTCCCGCTCTGAGACTTGAAATCAACTACTGCAATAGAACCACCCCAATGTTCCAGCCAGAATTGTAGAAGTGGTAGTGTCTCCTCAGATTCAGGTCATAATTCACTCATGGGGAGGTGTCACACCTGTATTGCTTGTCACATTCCCAGTTCTCTGACATTTCCGCTGCTGTTCAGGGCTGGTGACAGACGTTGCCAGGCCCTGGGCAATATATGAGTGTATGTGTGTGTGGCGGGGGCCCCACGGAAAGGGCAGGGTCTCAGGTGGAAGGGGTGAAACTATGAGCAGGCAGACCTCAGCGCCGCCTGGACCATGTCGTTCTCTCAGTGCTGTCCAGACTGCGTCATGTGAGGCTCTGGCAGCAATTAAAAGGATCCGGGTCAGCTTCCCTCTTCCCCTTTCCCCCTATTGGTGGCCCTGCTCTTGTATTAAGGATATAGACCACGGTTGGGATTTTTCCAACATCCAGGGATTGCCAGTGGGATTTTGGCACCAAACCATTCTAGGTTCCTTTGAAAATGGCAAAATGATTTTTCTTCCTCTTTTCCCACCCCTCTTTCTCACACAGTGATGTTCTCTGTTTCCAGAGGCTCTATCTATTCTTTTACTCTTCACCCCAAATGCTGCCTACCACTTGAGTGTCTAGCTTGACAGCTTCCTTGAGGACATGAGTCCTTCATTTTGGTTTCCTGCTGGATGGCCAGCTGAGTGAGCAGTCTTTGCACCTGGAAGAGGGTCAAGTGACCTCAAAGGCTGATGTCTTAAGTCTTGGATAAAAAATAGTGTTTGACTTAGGCTTGGTTTACACCTAGGTCAAGCTAGTGACATTGCTCAGGGCTCTGAAAAATTTCACACCCTGTGTGACACAGTTAAGCTGATCTAACCCCATGGTAAATGGAGCCAGGTCAGTGGACGAATTCTTCCATCAGCCTAACTCCTGCCTCTCAGAAAGGTGGATTACCTAAAGCAGTGGAAAAACCCCTTCCATTGACCTAGGAAACCTCAACTCTACAAAGGCACAGCTGTAGCACTGTAGCTATGCTGCTGTGGTCACTGTCCTGTAGACAAGCTCTAAGCTGGGCACTTGGTTTTACTTCTGATTTTTTTGTTTGGCTTTTTTTTTTTTTTAACAGATGAGTCACTTAAAAAAATTCTTCAGTAAGATCCCAAGCTGATATAAACTTACCGGCTGTGTCTACACTGGCAAGTTATTCTGGAAAATCAGCCGCTTTTCTGGAAAAACTTGCCAGCTGTCTACACTGGCCGCTTTAATTTCCGGAAAAGCACTGACGATCTAATGTAAAATCATCAGTGCTTTTCCGGAAAAACTATGCTGCTCCCATTCGGGCAAAAGTCTTTTTCCGGAAAACTGTTCCGGAAAAGGGCCAGTGTAGACAGCACAGTAGTGTTTTCCGCAAAAAAGCCCCGATCGCAAAAATGACGATCGGGGCTTTTTTGTGGAAAAGCGCGTCTAGATTGGCCACGGACGCTTTTCTGGAAAAAGTGCTTTTCTGGAAAAGCGTCCTGCCAATCTAGACATGCTTTTCCGAAAATGCTTTTAACGGAAAACTTTTCCGTTAAAAGCATTTTCGGAAAATCATGCCAGTGTAGACGTAGCCACATTGATTCACTGACTACAATAGAGAGATGCTGATTTACATTAGCTGAGGATCTGGTCTAAGAATTCTTGAGCTCACAGGCCAAACTCTCAGCTGTAGTTATCAGCTGGATCTGGTGTGGCAAAGGGACGTATTCTGCCATTTCAGAAATAAACTGAGACTTGTATAAAATCAGGAGGAAATCCTGGTTTCACTGAAATTAATGGGGGGTTTGTTACTGACTTCAGTGGGGCCAGGATTTCAGCTTACCTATCTGAGAGAAGGGAGGTGTATATGTTTGTGCAACTGAGTTGTACTGGCAAAAATATTCACAGAAAGCAAATGTCAATGTCACATGCATGAGGAAACCGAACATTAATTCATAAGTGCATCTATTTGTCCCAACAGTGCTTGTTAACGTACCCAGCCAAGGAAAAGAAACCGTACTTTGCGGCTTCTCTGACTAATCACAGCTAAGCAAAAGCATGAATTGAAAATGTTCATAACCAACACATGGAGTAAAAACAAACAAACAAAAAAACCCAAACAAAAATCTAAGCGATGTGAATTGAATACATCAGCAGAACAAATACCTTTGCAGAAATCACTGCATGTGAATAATCCCCAAGCGCACACAAAAGACAAAATGAACTTAATTGTCAATTATTCACTCTAATGTGTAATACTTAGTAATTAATCAGATACTTCAAATATGCAAATATGTCGAGTTCCCTTGTAAATTTTTCTAAGCAACATCCGCTGGGTCCAGGATTGTATTTTGAAAGGAGAGTGTGCTAACGGCCATATTCTGTCTTGAGATCAGCACTCTGTATCTCTGAGAAATGGAATGAATAATATGGTTGAAGAGCTGTCAGCAGTTCCTTCACTTTATGCATGATCTCACGGCATTTTGCCATTCACAGATCTCCCATAGATATGACGGCAGATCCCCCAAAAGGTGTTTTTTATGGTAAAAAATTAGCATCTTTCATGAACCCTGGAGCACCAATTCATGCTACCATCAGAAATAGGCACGTGCATCAAAGCTCCCTTTAGCACATAAATTACTTTTGACCTTAACTGGAATATCTTGTGTCTTACATGCTTGAGGTGGCTTAGATGTGTATCCAATAGGGAAAGCTGTCTGGATACATGTGTTTTCACAAAGCTTTCACCTAAATCAGAGACCCATATACAAAACTGAGTGGTGGGGGACCTGTGTGCATTTGATGCTTCCTGTAGGAATTTGGATCTGTAATAAATCAGTGAAGGGATTGTACATAACTGTCTGCAATTCTGTCATTCATGGTAGATTATTTAAGATATTCATCATTTATTAAATAAGTGAGTGTTGTGATTGTTTTTCTGTTTTGTTTTGATATTAAAATAATGAAAGGGCAAAAAGGGGAATGACATATAACTTGTGTGTGTTTCTGAACCCTGCATGCTTCAGAACTCAAATGCCATTATGTAATCACAGCTTAATCAAAGAGGCAACACCAGACAATACAAATCCCACCAATACTGAAAAAACATACCATGTTAGGGTTACAATAATAAAAATAGGAAAAGATGTATATAAATAAGGAGGAAAAGAATGGGACAGACAGGGAAGGAAAAGGAAAGAAGGAAGGGTTAGATTTTGGATAAAGTTTGTCCAACTATATATAGAAATAAGGCCCACATTTTTTCAGCTTCATGTAATTGACCTCCCCATTGAAAAACTGTTCTTTCTTCGACTACTAATTCAGATGTGTCCAAATACATCAATTATTCTGAGCCTGAGCTTACTTTTCCATTTTTATAAAATTATGTTCTTGATGATCTTTGCAGCCCTAATTAGTATATTTTAATAAAAGGTTAATATTAAAAGTAAAAAAAACAATCCTTCATTTTACTCTATTGTCTCAGAAAACCATATAAAAGAGAAACAGAATGGAAATGTTTGTATGAAACACATTATGTCGATCTAGGACAGTAAATAGCATTGCTAGGCTATAAAATATTTTCTTCTTGCAACATTCAGAAACAGGATGTGTCTGTGAGGTAAAATTGTTCCATGTCTTTTCAGATTGTGAATATGTTTGCTCAGAGAGTTGGAATCTGACCCTGGTTCTTCTAGCATGTAAAATCAGTTACACATGCTAAGTTGATTTAATGCTACGTCTGATGAACAAATATTTTAGGACACCTAGGTTAGATAGTCCAAATGGAGCATATAATAAGTAGAAAAATGCTTAAAGTGTACGTTTCAATGTGTGGGTTATCTGCTGATTGCAATTGTTAGAAATATAACTCTTTCCACACAGGTCCACAAAAATCAAATAGTAAGATAGGATGAATTTCTGCTTTTCTTATTTTAGAATGGAGAGACTTGCTGGAGTATTTAAAAAGCACTTTTCTCTTGTTCTTTGTTCCTCCCCAAAAGGCAACATTTCACTTGGAGGACTGCATACAAAATTGCAAAATATAGAGTTTCTTAGCACTCATCATTTTGTTCAGTAAAGTTGTTTCAGCTATTTTGAAAATGAAGCGTTAATGATACAATTGAAAAATGTTTTAAATTCTTTTTGATGACTTCAAAAGTATTTTCAGCAGCAACTGAGTCATCAGAAAATATTTACATAAATGCATCTGTGAACCTTTTTGCAATATCTTAAGATCTGGGGCAGCTTTGTCACTTCCTTACAAATAGCTGTGAGCCATCTATTATGTAAAGGTACAATTTAATTTAACAGGAAGCCTTTACATTTTTCCCCAAGTGCCACATTTATAAGACTTTCTTTTATTTTAACTGTTTGCAAAGCTCATTCTGTGGCTTTTATCAAGAAGTGTATGTAAAAGGAGAGATCTAAAATGAATCTTCAGTTTGTGAGTGCTTCCTGTATCACACTAACCAAAATTCTGAGATCTTCTAAAGCACTTAACTCATGGTGTTTTTTAAAAAAGGCCTAAGTTACTAAGTACCTTGGTTCCACTCTAAACCAATGGCAATGCTCTTAGAGTGAAGAGTAATTCAACATGAATGAGTCTAACAGAATCTGGTCCTCAGATTTTACCTTCTCTTTCTCAGTTTAAAGCACAGGATGCAGACTTGAGCGATATAGGTTCAAATTTCCAACTCTGCACAGATTTCTCGTGTGGCCTTGGGTGAGTTACTTAACTGTGCTTCTGTATATCAAGTCAATAATAATAAACAGACAAATACCCACGGCTGTTAACACAACTTTGGGATTCCACTGATTCCCTCCATGAAGAGGACTGCTTGTTCATAGGGAAACTAAACTAGCACCAACTGAATTAGATTGGTTTCCTAAAACTCATTTAGTTAGGTTGGTACAAGTCTCTGTGTGGGCACTTTTATTGTGAAATAAGTGGCTAAACATTATTTAGCCAACATTAGCTCAATTGACTCTCTTACTTCAAAATAAGTGTTCATCCACAGAGGGTCTCACAAGGGTAGCTGTCTTAGTCTGTGTCTTCAAAAACATTTTGAAGTCCTGTGGCACCTTAAAGGCTAACAAAAATAACATAAAAAACAACTCCCAAAAGTAAATAACTCTGTTAGAGCATGTCTACACAGCAGCGTTATTTTGGAATAACCGACTTTATTTTGAAATAACAAAATGCGTGTCTCCACATCAAGCCATTATTTCAAAATAATGTCGAGCTGGAGTACTTCTTAGTCTGATCCCTGTAGCCCTCTTTTCATGAGGAGTAAGGGAAGTCGAAGGAAGAGTGCTCTACCTTTGACTTCCTGTTTGTAGACAGCACCAAAAGCCAAATTAAGCTATTTCCACTTCAGCTACGCAACTGACATTGCTGAAGTTGCATAGCTTAATTCGACTTTTGCCCTGCTGTGTAGACGCTGGACTCCTTGTTGTTTTTGCAGATATAGACTTATGCAGAAATAAATGAAAAAACTTAAAAAACAACAAATGGTCCTGCAGCACCTTAAAGACTAACAAAAAACGTGGATAGTAGCATGAGCTTTCGTGGCCACAACCCACTAATAAATGGGGATTAATTCTCACCTTTGCTATGTCCATGCAAGTTTATGTGTAGAAATAGACCAAGACAGTAGATATGTTAATCAAGTTATGCAGGTATGACCAACGCAAGTTGAGGGGCTTCCCTTAAAAGAACCAAGGGAACATGACCGGTGAGTGCAGAAATGGTGAGGACACAATGAGATGGCACAATGAGAGGACACAATAAGTTTCTGGACTGCATTGGAGGCAACTTTCTGTTTCAGAAGGTTGAAAAAGCTACCAGAGGAGAAGCTGTTCTGGATTTGGTTTTAACAAATAGGGAGGAACTAGTTGAGAACTTGAAAGTGGAAGACAGCATAGGGGACAGTGATCATGAAATAATAGAGTTCATGATCTTAAGGAAAGGTAGAAGGGAGACCAGCACAATTGAGGTAATGGATTTCAGGAAGGCAGATTTTGATAAGCTCAGAGAACTTGTAGGTAAGGTCCCATGGGAAGCAAGACTGAAGGGAAAAACAACTGAGGAGAGTTGGAAGTATTTCAAAGGGACGTTGTTAAGGGCCCAAAAGCAAACAATTCCGCTGTGCAGGAAAGATAGAAAATATGGCAAAAGACCAGCTTGGCTTAACAAGGAGATCTTGCATGATCTCAAAATAAAAAAGGAGTCTCATAAAAAATGGAAACTAGGACAAATAACAAAGGATGAATATAGGCAAGCAACACGGGAATGCAGGGGCAAGATTAGAAAGGCAAAGGCACAAAATGAGATCAAACTAGCTACAGGCATAAAGGGAAACAAGAAGACCTTTTATAAATACATTAAAAGCAAGAGGAAAACCAAGGACAGGGTAGGCCCACTGCTTAGTGAGGAGGGAGAAGCAGTAACAGGAAACTTGGAAATGGCAGAGATGCTCAATGACTTCTTTGTTTCGGTCTTCACCGAGAAGTCTGGAGGTGTGCCTAACGTAGTGAATACAAGCAGAGAGAGGGTAAGTTTAGAAGATAGGATACACAAAGAACAAGTTAAAAGTCACTTAGGAAAGTGAGATGTCAGCAAGTCACCAGGTCCTGATGAAATGCATCCCAGGATACTCAAGGAGCTGATAGAGGAGGTATCTGAGCCTTTAGCTATGATCTTTGAAAAATCATGGCAGACAGGGGAGATTCCAGAAGACTGGAAAAGGGCAAATATTGTGCCCATCTATAAAAAGGGGAATAAGAACAACCCAGGAAACTACAGACCGGTCAGTTTAACGTCTGTCCCAGGGAAGATAATGGAGCAGGTAATTAAGGAAATCATATGCAAACACTTGGAAGGTAATAAAGTGATAGGGAATAGCCAGCATGGGTTTGTGAAGAACAAGTCATGCCAAACTAATCTGATAGCTTTCTTTGATAGGATAACGAGCCTTGTGGATAAGGGAGAAGCGGTGGATGTCATATACCTAGACTTTAGTAAGGCATTTGATACGGTCTCGCATGATATTCTTATTGATAAACTAGGCAAATATAACTTAGATAGGGCCACGATAAGGTGGGTGCATAATTGGCTGGATAACCATAGTCAGAGAGTTGTTGTTAACGGTGCTAAATCCTGCTGGAAAGGGATAACAAGTGGAGTTCCGCAAGGATCTGTTTTGGGATCCGTACTGTTCAATATCTTCATCAATGATGTAGATATTGGGATAGAGAGTACGCTTATTAAGTTTGCAGATGATACCAAACTGGGTGGGGTTGCAACTTCTTTGGAGGATAGGGACATAATTCAAAATCACCTTAGCAAGTTAGAGAAATGGTCAGAGGTAAACAGGATGAGGTTTAATAAAGAGAAATGCAAAGTGCTCCACTTAGGAAGGAACAATCAGTTCCATACATATAAGATGGGAAGCGACTGTCTAGGAAGGAGCATGGCAGAAAGGGATCTAGGGGTCATAGTGGACCACAAGTTGAATATGAGTCAACAGTGTGATGCTGTTGCAAAAAAAGCAAATATGATTCTAGGTTGTATCAACAGGTGTGTTGTAAGCAAAACTCATGAAGTCATTCTGCCGCTCTACTCTGCACTAGTTAGGCCTCAGCTGGAGTACTGTGTCCAGTTCTGGGTGCCACATTTCAAGAAAGATGTGGAGAAATTGGAAAGGGTACAGAGAAGAGCGACAAGAATGATTAAAGGTTTAGAGAACATGACCTGTGAAGCCAGGCTTCATGAACTGGGCTTGTTTAGTTTGGAAAAAAGAAGATTAAGGGGGGACATGACAGCGGTTTTCAAATATCTAAAAGGGTGTCACAAGGAGGAAGGAGAAAATTTGTTCCTCTTGGTTACTGAGGACAGGACAAGGAGTAATTGGCTTAAAGTGCAGCAGGGGAGGTTTAGATTGGACATTAGGAAAAAATTCCTAACTGTCAGGGTGGTCAAATATTGGAATAAATTGCCAAGGGAGGTGATGGAATCTCCCTCTCTGGAGATATTTAAGAACAGGTTAGATAAACATCTGTCAGGGATGGTGTAGACGGAGCTTGGTCCTGCATTGAGGGCGGGGAGCTGGACTCGATGACCTCTCGAGGGCCCTTCCAGTCCTATGATTCTATGAGTCTATGGGTAGTGCTTTACACTTGGCTGCTCACATATAGGCAGCGGCGGATTTGGGGCAGGGCGAGCGGGGCGGCTGCCCCGGGCCCTGCACTTGCAGAAGCCCCGCGCATGTGCCGTGGCGCCACAGCGCATGCGCCATGTCAAGGGGGGGCGGGGCACGAAATTGTGCTGCCCGGGGCCCTGCGGCACTCTCATTCGTCCCTGTATATAGGCTAGGTCAGTGGTCACTAGCCAGTAGATTGGGATCTACTGGTAGATCTTGGAGCCTCTGACAAGTGATCCTGAATGGTTTGTTAAGAGGCTGTCAAACAGCACTTCAGCTCCTCCCTTTCCTCCCCCTCCCGCCCCGCTGCCTTTGCCTTGGAGCTGTTTCCCTCTCCCACCCTGTACTCTCTCTCTCTCTACAGCACGGGGGTGAGGTGGGGGATGGAGGGAGTTTACTGGCTGCTTTTGAGAGTGGTGCAGGGCCAGGGCAGGTGTGAGCCTACCATAGCCCCACTGCTCCACCACCCAGGAGCCACCTGTGGTAAGCAGCGTCCAGCTGGAGCCTGAATCCCTGTCCCAGTCATGAACCCCCTCTTACACTCCAAGCCCCTGTCCTAGGCCTGAGACGTCCTAGACCCAAACCCCCTTACAGAACCTGTACCCTGAGCTCTCCCCTCTACCCCAACTCCCTGCCCCAGGCTCAGCTTAGAGCCCTTCTCACACTCCAAATCCCTTAGTCCAAGACCAGAGCCTGTACCCTAACCCTCTGCCCCTGCCTGATGAAAGGGCGGAAGGATGGAGTGAGCAGGGGCAGGGCCTTGGGGAATGGACACGAAGGAGGTGGGGTGACGGTATTTGGGTTTGAGGTAGATTCTGGATTGCACTTCAATTCAAAAAGTGATCTCATACTTTTAAAAACTTGGAGATCCCTGGGCTAGGTTAATCTGGGTGCTCAGATCCACCTAGTGATCTCTGTAGTGAAGGTATAACCCATGGGAATGCATGCTTAGCACCACTGCAGGAATGTTTCTCTTCTCTCTCCTTATCTGCGTTGACAGTGTAACTATCTATTCAGTCCTCTTTCTCCCTTATGTGTAAAGCTAGAGACAACGATAACGGGAACAATTATTTTTTCCAGCATAGTGTCCCAGATCTGGCTTTTCCTGAGAGAATACAGCCTTTAGTTCCTTCTGTCCTTACCTTCTCAAACACCATATCACAAGTTACCAAGGAGATGGCCCAGGGAAATGAATAATCTTTGTTTCAAACTCCATGGAACGTAAAGACTCAGATGCAGATTTCCAGTTGATGAGGAACTGAAAAAATACAACAGAGACGAGAGACCAGGCAGCAGTGCCAAATTCCCTGGAGAGGGAGGATACAGGGGATCTGAACCTGCCTTTCTTGGCAGAAATGCCTGGTAATGTCCATGGGAGTTTTGGGTGAGTAAGAAATGCAATGTCAGGGTAGCTCTGAAAATGCTGACATTTGGGCAGCAGTTTGTGCACGAAGGGTGGAATGTTCAAAATGCCTCAGTAGAGCTAGTTGAAAATTATGACTAAAAACATTGCTGGTGAAATATGAAGTTTCACCAAAATAGAAATGTTTAATGGCAAATTGTTAATTTAGACAAATGGGATTTTTTTGGAGAGTGGGGGAAGGGTTGCTGCTCTGTACCTCATCCTCCTGTCCCGTCTCTTGGGCAAGAGGCATGTCTGGCCACAAGACAGTTCAACCAGTTTCAAGTCCCCTTCTTTCAAAGAGCATCTGAAGGCAGCAGCATCCAAACTACAAACTTTTCCTTTTAACAACAAACAAACAAACTGAAGAGGACAGACAAGTAGATCAGTCTTGTTTGGCTAGATCCCTAACGAACCTCCTCCCCAGAATGTCTGAACATCATTATTTTTCAATCTCTTCATCCTGAACAAATTTCACTGCCCTCAAGGGTACAACTTCCTGTCTTACTTTCCTGCTCAACTCAGTGTAGTCCTGTGTTAGCTTTTCCACGAGGCCAGTTGCCCACTATCTATATCTCTTACAGCCACTTCCATTAAAAAGTCCTCTCTCCAGGATGTTTTGGGGTTTTTAAACTCTAATATATTTCCATGCAGCTCCTAATGTGTTACTCCCACCCTTACTCTGTGTTTTTCAATATTCCAAGGTGGGTTTTTTTGTCTCCATAATATTTGCCCAACTGCCCCGAATCAGCTTTTTAAAGCCTTATCTATACTTAAGTGGAAGGTCAAATTAAGATACACAATTCCAGCTAGATGAATTGCGTAGCTGGAGTTGACATACCATTATTTGACCTTCGGTGCCATCTCCACAATGGGAAGTTGACGGGAACAAATTCTCCTGTCTATTTCTCTTATTCCTTGTGACTTAAGGATTACCAGCACTGACTGACTGGGGGTGCCCTCAGCATTTGATTTAGTGGGTCTTTACTAGACTTGCTAAATCGAATCCGGAAGATCGACCGTTGCCGTGTCGATCTTCCTGGTAGTGAAGACATGACCTAAGAAATAAAGCCAGCGAGTTGAGAGAGAATTGAAAAGGTTATTCCCCTCGTTCTCCTCCTCTCCCCCCCCCCCCCCCAGCTGATAAACTTATGAGGAGTTCATTAATGAAGTGATCTGGAAATTAAAATCATGTCCTTTTTAAACAGTCATTTAAAACGTGGTCAGTGACTGTGAGTAGTTAACCTGTGGTGCTTAAATTCTGAGCCATTCTTAAAATCAGGCCACTTTAAGATATCTCAAATGGGGCACTTAAACTGCAGCATGGTGTGGCTGTTATTCATTTGGTGAAGGTTAGCCATTGTCCATCTCAATGAGCTATGGTGTACTATGGGTATTGCTGCTAACAGTTGCAGCTGCTAGCCTTGTTAGAGAGATGAGGCATATCACAAAACAGTCATTTCCACCTCTGCCCAACGTACAATTGATTGATTTTAAATTATACACCGGGCGGAGGTCATCTATTATAAATTAAACACCTGGCAAAGAATCTAAATTCATGTGTTTGCAGAGAAGGAGGAAGAGGATTTCCAAAAATAAGGAAGAAGAATTTGGCAATCCAGACATTTTTCCTCCTCAGAGCCCTGGCGGTGGGGGTATCTTGGCTCTGCCCTGCCAGGACTGCAGCTTTTCTTTGCACCTGCAAGGATCAGGTGCCACTGCTGCAGCAGCTACGCAGGCAGCCCTCTGCAGCTCTGCTGTTACAGACCTGTTCCCACCCTCTCCATCCAGGAGCCAGCAATGAGGTGGCCTCTAGTCCATAGAGGGAGGAGTTTGTCCTTCTCTTTGCAAAACAGTTACTATAGCAGAACTCAGAAAAAACATCCAGTCCTGATGTAAAAATGGGCATTGTTAGAGAATCTAGCATAACCCCCGGTACATTATTCCAGTGGTTATTTCCAGTCATGTCTGGGGGTCTTTGATCTGCTAGGCCAGGCTGAATAACTGCAGTGGCTTCCCCCCCACACCCTGCACCTTGATGACTTGGGAGGTGGGCCCAGCAGCTATGCATGGACAGCCCTCCTCCCTCCTTGCAGCCTGGTTGTCAGACCTGGCCCTGCTGCTACAGTCATTCAAAGGTCTCACCAAACCATGGTTTCCTCAGCAGTGCCTTCATAAAGTGACTCCAGGGTGTGCTAAGTTGCCGTGGTAACTAGGCAGCTCCTGGAAGCCCCATTACCTCCATCACAATTTGAGCCTCACCCGCTGCACTGTATTTTCTGGCTTTGTGTTTTGCTTTGGGGAGAGGGAGAGTAACATGGAGATTTAATTTGAATCTCGAGCACATCTTGTGGACTTAACGATAACCTATTGAACATATATATGCATCACTGTCCTTAAAAATCCATACATACACACAAAGGAAGCTTCGGGGACTGGGAATTAGCTCCTGGATTCTTTGGTTTGGCTATTGAGCTGCCCTGGCAGCTGCTATTGAAACTTGAATATAATAATTTTGAAAGAGTGTATTGAAAGATAAGGAAACACGAGGAAAACCCTGATATCTCATTGGAATGTTTCTTCAGTGTTATTGTCCAGATATAGTTTGTACAGTCCCTTGACTTGATCTTTTTGAGCTGAGCTTCTAATTTTGGGCAGCCAAGTTGTAGGTGCATTAAATATTTCATTTGCCCTAATACAGGTTTGTCCACATGATCAGCCTTTTGTGCTTGCAGACTGAACAGCTAGACACGATCAGTCGGCCCGAATGGGACTGGCCGTTGGGCACCAGTGATTTGGGGTACGTTGCTGCGAGTAACTCAGGGGTGGAAGCCGGGATATTAATTTCCTGAGAGTCATTCCTTCTTGTGGTCCATTGTTCTTTGTAATTTAACCATTCATTTTGATTTTCTGAGACAAATCCTTCCCCATTTGGTAGTAATTATGTAGTAATGTGCAACTTACGCTTGGAGTTATGGAATGTAAATAATTATCAGCTATAAATTCAATCTCTTCATCCTCACTTTCCATGTTCTGCATGACTCAGACCCTTCACGTGTCTCATTTTAATTCCTGCTACCCCTTCTGCTCCTTACATTTCTCCTTATCCTCTCTATCTGCTCTGCTGTTGTCTCCTTCCACTCATAGCTTTGAATTTTTTCATCCTCTGCTGCTCCTGCAGCACCTTCCCTCTTTTCCTTTAGGTATGTACGCTTTTCTGAAGTCTTCCTGTGCTAATCTTCTCCTTGATGCCTCTGCACCTTTTTGTACCTACACCTTTGCTGTCTGTATTATAATCTACATAAGGGTGTTTTGCATGCTTTGTGTAAAGCACTATGTATTTTGATGGAGCATCTGCACTGGCCTAAGAAAGGTTAAATCCAGCCCTGAGAGAGGGCTGGGGCTGTGGAGTAAGCAGCTGTGGCACATTATCAGCCAATTAGAGCTGTCTAAATGAGGGCTCCTGGAGGGGAGGAAAGTCTCACTAACTCTTGCTCCAGCTGTGGAGAAGGAAAGACCTGGCTGCCTGGGAAGTTAGAGGCTTCCTGAGACAGAACAATGCTGGGGAAAGGCAGGCCCAACAATGCTGGAGAGCTCTGGCCGGGCAAATCCCAGCCTGCAGGCCTGAGGTAAGTAGGGTTGCCAGGTGGTTTAACCAAAAATACTGACACCCTCCCAAAAAAACTCCACTGTTGGGGGGGGGGGGGGGAAAAGGGGGAGACCAAAGTTGTTGAGCAAAAGGATCCCGACAGTTATTAAGCAAAAAACAACAATAACAAAAAAATACACAAATACCAGCATGGCCCCCTCGGGGATTTTTTTTTTTTTTTTTTTTTTTGCTGGTGGCCATCTTGTTTTCTTCTTCCATGTCAGAAGACAGCTTCCCTGTGGAACCAGGTAAGCGGGGTGAGGGGAAGGGGAAGCCTGGGAGGGGGGGACCAGGCGGGTCCCTGGGGCTGGGGGGGCCAGGGGCTGGGCTGTATGTAGGGTTGTTGAGTGTGGTAGGGTTGCCAGGTGTCTGGTATTTTTGCCTCCTGGCAGGGGAAAAAAAATCAGAAAATACCGGACATTTTAGGTGTCTGGTATTTTCTGATTTTTTTTTAAACTGGACAGGAGGTGAAAATACCGGACTGTCTGGGTCAATACTGGACACCTGGCAACCCTAGAGGTAAGGCCTGAGGGTAGCCTCAAATAGAAGGCCACTCCAGACTGCAGTTTGCCCCTGAGGTAGGGGCTAGATGACGGCTGACAGTGGGCCATTGAGGTAAGGTGGGTATTGGGGGTTGAGAGTTCTCTTGGAGGAAGGACCACAGAGTGTGGGGCACTGCAGCAGGGCAGTACCCATAGCGAAGGGCGCCGCGGCCTGGGAGGGACACGGGTCCTAATGTAAACTGGCAGAGCCATTAACACAAACAGGTAACAGAGGTGAGACTCTGGCTGGAAGGGGGTACTCCAGGGCAGAACTGAGCTAATTCCCAAGTGACCAGCCGGAGGTGCTGCAGTGGTGAGTCACACCATATGACAGGGCTATACAAACAAATTGAGGCTGTCCCAAATCATCCCTCGTAAAATACCACAGGCGCTCTGGGCAGTGCTGGAGGGCTGGTGCAGGGAGGCAAGCCCTAGTCCTGCCCCTTCTACCTAAGGCCAGGACCCTTCTGCGAGTGCAGAGCTGCACCCCCACCTTGCCAGCGGCCTGGCAATTCTCTTGCCCCCCAAATGAACAAACACCAGAGTCCCAGAACCCTTTGTACCAGTGGTAGATTCAGCCTCTAGTTTTACAGGACTTGAGGGTTCTGGGGATTTTTAGGATTCAGTCAGAACGGACCACCATGATCAGCTAGTCTGACTTCCTGTATAGCACAGGCCAGAGACTTGCCCCAAAACAATTACTACAGCAGATTGAAAACCATCCAGTCCTGATTTTAAAATGGACATTGATGGAGGATCTACCATAACCACTTTGGTACGTTGTTCCAATGGTTAATTATTCTCACTGTTAATATATTGCTACTGGGTATCAGTCTCCTCTAAAGACATCAGTTTGGTTTACAGTACATATAACATAATGCATTTTATTTTTAACTGTAGTACTCACAATAGGTATATTTTTAGTGCTCTGATTACTGGGTGACTCTGAGTGCTAAAGGAATACTTATAAATAGTAATATTTAAAAATGCGAGGAAGTATGGATAAAGCATTAGGTTGGGACTAAGGCTATCTAGATTCAGTTCCTTACTCTGCCAGACTTCCCTTCAAATCTTTGACATGTCACTTAAATCCGTGTCATTGTTCCCCTTCTGTAAAATGGACACAATAATGCTTCCTTTCTCATACACTTAGTTAAATCTAAGTAGCCAAGACAAAATCTCCTACTTTGTCTATGTATTGTGCCTCCAAAAGGCCCTGATCTTTATGGTCAAGTCAATAATGGATTTGACACAAAATGGATGTATATTTTTAGTTTTCCTAGGATATTGGAATTTGTCATCGTCCTATGGTGAAAAGGAGAAAATGTTTGAGTTTGGGCCAGCTTCATGAAGGAAGCCTCTTTACTTCTTGGCTAACTCTCATTTGAGAATGGAAATACATAGAATAAGTATGTTAGTACAGTAGGCATGTTTTTCTGGAAGGTCTCCTTAAGGATTCTTTCCCCCTGGGTATTGCATTGAGTACTTGTGCTGAATTTCATTCTGAGTCTTGAAAGAAAGAACAAGTTAAGCATTTTGTATTCAGAACACTTTACTCAGGGTTAACATTTCTTTTTACACCAGCACAGAGGCAGCCTAAAGAGCTAACTGGCTTTAGTAGCAATTGTTAAAATCAACCCACTGACTACAATATGTATTGCCAAATCACTCTGCCTCACTGAGATCAATTGTGGGGTGCTTCATTTTGATAAACTGGGGTGAGGGAGCAAGTGGAAAATGAGACTTGCAGTGTTAAATTGCACACAGTGTTGAAATAATGGTATTTCTGGTGTAAATTGCACCTAGAAAAAGTCGAGAGAGGCAGCAGTTAACTCCAAATGGGGTTGCTTCATTGTCCCATGTTAGGAAGTGGTGTGGAGCTGTGGGAATCATGCTATTTAGTATTGTGAGTTACTGCCAGCCGGTTGATATAGAATTGTTTAACACACCAGAAACGCATGCCAACAAATTTAAAAGCTGTATGCAGGAAAAGCATCCTTTCATCAGTCCAGTTTCTCACACCACAAGGACTAGTGCTGTGAACTCAGCATGATATGAAAAAGTACTAGTGACTTTGATCTGTTTTCTGCCCAGGACAATGGAAAATCATTAGCTTCTCCTTGCAATTCAGAATAAGATTTTTGGGCTGTTCACACAAGTGAACATTTGTGAACATGTATTTTGGACAGGTCTAGGCAATTTATTCCAACTACTGTTTATCAAGTTGCCAGAAACTTTTGAGCATTCTATTAGTCTGCGGCTATAGTGAAAAGCAGAGGGATGAAATTAAAAAAGGGAAAATTTTAGATGCATTAGAAAAAATTATTGATAGAAAAATCTTAGGCTGTTGGAATAGCCTTTCCAGATAACACAGAAGTTTCTACACTGGGTCAGATGGAATGTCCATCTACTCAGTCAGTATGCTGTCTTGGGACAGAGACCAGTACCAGATGCTTAAGAAGGAGGTCTGAGACACCTCACAAGAAGATATGAGATATTATGCACCGTACATAAGGTCCCATCTTGGTATCTGATAGTTTGAGGTCATCTTAAACCCCAAAGCATGAAGTTTAATAGTCCTCCAAAATGTCTTATAATGAATTAGGACAACTCTGGATATTCTTGTTATCCCTATAAATATCCAGTCTCTTTGGCAAAGAATGGAGTCCCCATTGTATGAGAGGTCCAAAGCTGCAGAATACAAGTAAACACACAACAGAACGTAATTATTTCACTGGAAAGTAGTATATTGCATGATCTAATAGATCTCCCTTCTGTGATTTAGTGATAATCTCTCTGGGCCAAGTTTTAAGCTGTTAAAGCATGCTCTAAATCTGCACACATACATTTCATAAAGTCAGTAGCTGAACCCCTAACATCCTGGTCTGCGCATGCAAATGCAGTAACTGTGCATGCAATCTTTTGGAAAACATGGCCAGCTATGTGATTTCAGCCTGCAATGAACAAAGTGGCTCCTATCTCTCTCTCTCTCTCTCTTTATATATATATATATATAATGCATGTTGCAGGTGTAGGCTATTGTAAAGTGTCTTTCAAATAATTGTTCCACTATAATGAAAAAAATTCCATCACATCCCAAACCTCCATGAGAAGCCATTACACAGTACTTTGCTATCATGTACAGAGTAATTCTAGCCAAGATACAAGATTTAGCAGATGTTCAGGAAAAGGTTCCATTCTTCTTGCCATAAACACATGTGGAGCTGTCGAGAGTCTTGTAAAGATTTTACAAGTCTTATAAGTCATAAGACATAGTTTATTGAGCTTGGGAAAGAATTTAACGTGTCATCATGATCTTGGAAGTTGTTCCTTTAAACTAAATATTTTTATTCGGCATTAAAAAAAAAAGTTGTGAGAGCACTGGAACAAGAAATGCTAAATATCCTTTGTCCATATTCATTCTCTTGTTTCTCTGGATTCTCTTACGTATGTTAATGTCTGCTTATAAGGTCTCTTACATAGTTGTTCTTTCCTCTAAGGGTGCAGCTACTAGCACACTGAATCTGCATGTCTAAGCAGCATGGATCTGGTTTAACCTTCCGTTAGGGAAAATTATGTACCAGCTCTCTTAGGGCATGTCTACAGAGCAGTGTTATTCCAGAATAACCAATGTTGTTCTGAAATAACTTTGCAAGTGTCTACATAGGAAGCCCATTATTTCCAAATAATTTTGAAATAAAATGGGCATCTTATTCCAGATTCTGCCACCCTCATTGTATGAGGAAAAATGTCTATTCCAAAATAGCTAGTTTGGAATAGGGCGTGTGTAGACAGGGCAGATGGAGTTATTTTGAAAAAAGAGGCCTCTAGCCCTTCCAGCAGGTGCCCTGCTGGCCACTTTGTCCACATTCATCAAAACCCTTAAAGCTGCAGCCACAGGGAAAAAGACTTGTGGCTCCCAGCAGGCCCTGACGGCTCTGAGCCACACAATAGTTGCCAGACCAGCAAGTTCGGCCACCGGGAGTGACCTCATTGCTCCAGCTGAACCCTCCTCTGCTCTAGGGAGCTGGCAGACAGCCCGGGGATGGAAGAGGTGTGCGCCTTCCTGGCAGGGGTGGCCCGTGTATAGAGGCCAACTAGGCCATTGCCTATGGCGCCACGTTAAATGGGGCGTTCAATGTTGATGTCATGCCATTGAGGGCTGTGAAGGTGGGGGCACCGATCACGCATTCTGCCCGGGGCGCCAGCTGCTGGCAGCTCGCCTTGGGCTGCCCCCACTTCCTGGGCTGGTGCGGAGATCCTGAACCTCATTGAGGCCTGGTGTGAGGAGCCAAACCTCCAGGATCTCCGTACCAGGTGCAGGAATGTGGACATCTACGGCTGGATGGCTGATAGCTTGGCCACCAAGGGCCACATGCGCACCCAGGAGCAGGTGTGCATGAAGGTGAAGGCTAAGGCAGGTCTATGCTGAGGGCAGCTCCAGCTCTGGAGCGGCATCACAAGCCTGCCTGTACTACACCCTGCTCTACCACATCCTGTGGATGGGTCAATCCCTTTCCCCGCCCCTTGTTGTGGACTCAGGGGTGGAGACACCTGTTGTCACCTTCCTGGGGGACACAGCTGGTGCTGAGGAGGAGAAAAGAGCCGGATGAGGCCAGCATGAACTCAGTCCCTTCTAGCCAGAAGATCATGCTCACCCTGGAGCCAGCACACCACCGACCCAGGATGTCTCCTGGGCATTGTCTGAGGCTGGGGAAGGCCCCTCAGGTGAGTGCCATTACCTTCCCTAGACACACATGGGTGGAGACAGTGGGCAGCAAGGGGCTGCTGCATGCTCCTCACTTGGCCTTCTCAGCCTGGGATCATGCAGCAGCCTGTAAATTTAGAGCGCCAGTCCAGGGCACACTGCCCTGCGAGGCAGCAATAGAGGACCTCTATGCTCTGGCTCACAGGGTGTCCGGAGAGGCCTGCTGTCTGGCCCACAGATGGCCATGCTTGAAGCACATCGCCTTCATCTGACCTGTGGCCTTTCAGTCTTGGCTCAGAGATGAGGGCTGGGCTTCATGCACAATGTCTCCTGGAATGGCTGCCCTTCTCTTTGTTCTCTGCATCTGGACCAGTTGCAAGAGGGGAGCGGTCGGCACTTCCCATGCCATTGCCTCAACCCCACGTGGCCTGCAGGAACAGGAGAGCCCACGAGGACCTCCAGAGGGAGCGTATTGCTGCCCTTCAAGCCCTGCCAGCACTCCATGGACTGGCAGGACCAGAGACTTAAGGAGGACCTCCAGCTGCACCATGACACCGGGCAGGAGCTGCTGCAACAGGGCTGAACCATCTGCACACCCTTCCCCATGGTCATTGACCTCCTGGTGGCTGCTCCTGTGCCAGCTCCTGCCCCTACGGCTTCTCTCACTAGCCCACCCCTTGGCTGCTGAGGGGCCCTCACAGAAGGCAGTGGGACTACTTGAAACAGGTGCCACACCCAGCCTCTCTTCCTCTCCTCCCCCTTCCATCTCTTCCCCTCCTCCTCTCAGGTTCTTTCCTCTGTTCATCCCCAGTTACATTCACCCTCATAAAAAAACCCAAGGTTTCCTGTTCCAAAACAAAAAGTGTAGTGAATTGTCTCAGGAGGGGAAGGAAGAGAGGGATGTGTGAGGAAATGCAAAGAGGAGCAATGCACAGGCCCCTTGGGGGGAACCCAGGGTAGTGTCATTGTGGTCCTTGTGTGAAACTCTCCCTCAGGCCCTCGCGGACACACAGCTCCCTGATGGGCTTGCTGAATAGCAGCCATGTGCAGCTGTTCAAAAGCACTGCCGATCCGGCTGGCCTCTGCCCCCAGCCTGGGCAGGAAAGTCTCCCCCTTTGCTTTCGCACATATTGTGAAGGGCACAACACACTGCCACCACCTGGGGGTTGTTCTGCTCACCAAGGTCCAGCTTGGTGAGGAGGCAATGGAACCTCCCCTTCAGACACTTGAAGGTGTCCTCAACAACAATATGGGCTCTGCTAAGCCTGGCATTGAAGTGTCCCTTGCTTTGGTCGAGGTGTTCAGTGCAGGGCTTTGTTAGGCAGGGGAGCAGAGAGTAGATTACGTCCCCTACAATACAGATCGGCATGTTCACATCCCTGACCCCAATGGTGCAATTGGGGGAAAAGGTGCTACAGTGCAGCTTCTGGAAGAGACTGGAGTTTCAACAGACACAGGCATTGTGTGCCTTCCCCAACCACCTGATGTAGATGTCCATAAACTGGCTGCAGTGGTCAACAAGGGCCTGCAGGATCATCGAAAGGCACCCCTTTGTATTTGGATGCTCAGTGACTGAAGGCCAAGATGGGGACAGGAGTGCAATCCATAGCCTCCCCCTCCCCCCTGCAGGTTGGGGAAGCCCTGGGCTGGCAAATTTTGATTGTGCATAGCAGGACAGTATTGATGGCCCTCACCACCTATAGAAGGAGACAAACAGTCACAGGGTTGCCAGCACCCTTGGGAGATGCCTGAGCCCAACCCGTCTCTCCTCACACACCAGGAGCAACCCTGACTTGCCCCATCCCCCTGTCAGGGCTTCATGAAGGTGGGACAGAAAAACCTCCCAGGGAGAGGGCTTCAATCCCCCCTTCCCCTTCCAGCATTTCAGTTCACCAACCTCTTGGGACAATAGTATGAGAGCACCCTACCTGCATGAGCATGGCCCCGATGGTTGATCTCCACACGCCGAATGGTTTCCTGATGGATCAGTGACTGTCCGGCATGGTGAGCTTCTAGACGGTAATGGCTACCCACTTCTGGAGGGGGATGGTGGGTCTCTTGTAGGTGTCTCATCACTGGAGGGCAGGGGTGAACCATACACACAACTCCAGAAAGTTGTTCTTCCTCATACAGAAATTCTGGAGCCACTGCTGGTCATCCCATCCCTCCAGGACGATCTGGTCCCACCAGTCGGAGCTGGTGCCCAGTCGTCATAAGCAGTAGTGCACGATGCACAGGGGAAGGTGGGTGGGGCTGAGCTGCATGAGCAGTGCTCGGAGATAGGTGAAGAATTGCCCCACAAGGAGCTGGGGGTCCTGTTCCTGCAGGGCCAGGGAGGCAGCCCGCAGGAGGTGCATCAAGACATGAGTGCACCGTTGACTGCTTGGAGGCAAGTCCGACTCCATGGCAGGAGTGCTGAGGTGTCCGCAAGGGCAACCAGAGCATGCAGAGAAAAGGTTTTGCTGTCCCTCAATGAGGCAGGCGAAAGAGAAGAGCCTGAGACCTGGCTGTACAGGGGGGGTCCCTTTAAGCTCAAGCCTCAGATAGTCTCAGGCAGCAGCTCCAGGAAGCGAGTGCTGCCCTGGTGCCCTGCCTGAAATGCTTCTGGGTGGCCTTAAATGCGATTCAGTGTCCTATGAGTGTAGATGCTCTAATTTGAAATAGCCTAGCACTTGTCAAGGGGCATTTGCTGTGTAGATGCACTATTTTGAAATACGTTATTTTGGAGTATTTCCTCCAAAATAGCTTATACTGAAATAAGCGTGCAGTGTAGACATGCCCTTAGTGAGTCCAGAATTATGCAAATGAATACAATGAACTTAATTTATTAAACTACATCAGGTGTTAAAAGTATTTTTGATAAAAAATTAAGGGATTTGTGGTGCACTTCAACTCACAAATCCTCAGTCTTGTAGCAGTGTGGGGTGAGGTATAAGGCACAATGCAAAAAAAAAAAAAAAATCTAATCTAATTCAGGCAGAAGAAGGCAGCCACAGAACCAAGTGCTGCTTACACTTAGCACGAAGCATAATGCTTACTACTGTGATTCACAGGGATTATTTACAGTAGTAAGCCCCTGTAAGATTTGGTTCATACAGCATTGTACTGTGTAAAGTACCTGAAGGCCATTGGCCATAATTTTGTAACTATGTCATTTCACATTGAAAGTCGGTTGATCTGGTTAAGTCATTTGAAGTTCACTGCTGGAATCACTCACGGGAGAACTTCATGAATGACTGCACTTTCCATCAGTGTTATTGATGTGGATGGTCTGGCATCGGAACTATAACAAGTCACAATAATTCAGGTGTGAAGTGAAAGGAAAACTGTTAGTGGTGGAACATGGAATGCACTGTACGATAGATTGAAAAGAACTAGCATAAACACACAATGATACCTAGCAGTTACACTTTTAAAAGCATTTTACTAACATTGCCTGCCCCCCCTTCTTCCCTGAGCACTCCACGGAGATAATAGCAAGTAGCATATTCTTCCTCAGACCATGACTCCCCCAGAATTATAGAAAGGGAGGAGACTTGTGCTACCAACTGAAATGCACATTGGTAAGAAGAACCACAGTGCCATTTGCTCAACAAAGAGAGCTCTCTCAAAAGCTGTTAAGCTGTAGCAGGATCAGAAAGATTGAAAAGGAAGAGCTAATAGCTGATGAAGATGTGTCTCACCCAGGATACAGTTTTCCACATGTCTGCCGGTTATCAACACACATTGACATATGTTGACTCTCAGGACACGAGAGGTTGAATCTCTCTAGTCTGACTCTCTCTGATCCTGCAATATCCATGGTCTGGCATGATTTTAGTTAGCTGGATGTTCACTTAACATGGGTGTGGCCAAGTTTCTCACAGTTCCATAAGGTTTGTTTACAGCCACCAGTTCTGGCTCTCCGTGTTCTGTGCTGTTATTTAGCTCTAATTTACTCCTAAATGTCTTCTAAGAGCCCAGTAAGCAGTGGAAGTGTTGGTAAAACTGCCAGACAGTTTCGATCTCCCCATGGTTTGGCAAATTTTCTGGTGCGGTACCTGTCAGGTCGTAAGGCTGCCGGACTAGAGAGCACTTCAGAGAAAGCTATTACTTTATGGTTAGGTCAATGACATGACCACACAGGATGTAATAGCAAAGAGAGTTAAAGGCAGTACTATTTACTGTTTGGTTCTAAATTTGGAAAGACCCAAAATAAAAATCACGGTTAAAATACAATTTTATTAAAGTCTGGTACGGATTTTTTAAAGATATTCTTCTCTAAGGGTATGTCTACACTAGCTTGTTAATTCGAGCTAGGTAGGCAAATGAGGGCAACCAGAGTTGCAAATGAAGCCCGGGATTTAAATATCCCGGGCTTCATTTGCATGTTCCCGGGTGCCGCCATTTTTAAATTCCCCTTAGTTCGAATTCCGTGCCCGTGGCTTCATGTGGCATGGAGTAGGTAGTTCGAATTAAAGATCCTAATTCGGACTACCGTTACTCCTTGTGGAGTGAGGAGTAATGGTAGTTCGAATTAGGATCTTTAATTCGAACTACCTGCTCTGTGCCGCGTGTAGCTGTGGGCACGGAGTTCGGACTAAGGGGGATTTAAAAATGGCGGCGTCCGGGAACATGCAAATGAAGCCCAGGATATTTAAATCCCGGGCTTCATTTGCAACTCTGCTTGCCCTCATTACCCTACCTAGCTCGAACTAATGAGCTAGTGTAGACGTACCCTAATTTATTCCCACTCTGAGATTAGCACTAATCTGGAGTAATTTTGGACATCCCCATGTGCAACTGAGTGCAGGAAGTGTTGACAGGGTGTTATGAGATACAGAAGTGCAACAAGTAGAACTAATCAGCGTGGTACAGGGAATGTGAATTCAGAACTGTGATGAGTAATATAAAGGAATGTGTCATAAGGGGGATGAGTAGGTGTCATGCACAGAATGACAAGACACACTGGATGACAGATGTATAAGTTAACTGAATGAATCCATGTTGTTGCCCGAGTGAAGGACTGCAGGATTTGGCTGGACACACGCTAATGTTTTTTCTTTTTATTGAATAATTGGGGAAATTTATTGAAATTATTCAAATTTTGGAAATTCTTGAATTTTCATATTTTGTGGGCATGCATTTTATTTTCATTATAATTATTTTCACTGAAAATATTTGTCTCAATATGCAAGTAGGAATAAGAGATCCTCCAGAAAAGGGCTTTATTCTGGAGGATCGCGCCAGTCTAGACGCTCTTTTCCGGCTTTTCCCCAAGCCAGAAAAAAAGCGGCGGACATGTTTATTTAAATCCCGCGGTGGATATTTAAATCCCCCGTGGATTTCCCTATTCTGACTTGCCTGCTTTGCATGCCTTTTCCGGAGAAGGGGCCAGTCTAGACGTAGCCCAGCAGTTTACCTGAAACTGAGGTAGTGCTGAGGAAAGTAAGACCTGTCTTCTCTTAGGATTTTTTTAGATTCAGTGCAACCCCTGATATGGATAGGAAAATCTATTATTTGCTCCGGTAGAACTCACCACTTCTTGAAAGTAGGATAAACTCATTGGTACAAACTGTGGTTTTGACTATCTACACACACTTAGTTTCCAGCACAGATTACATCTAATGATACCTTGCAAGCAATCAGGACAAGATTTTTGCCAAGTTATGTAGGCTTATGGACATTAGGTTATATCCATAAATCTAAAACAACCCACCCAACCCACTAAGGTTGAAAAGTGAAAATCTCAGATTAGGGTATATCAAACCTAGATTTGCCTAAAGAAACAGCTACATCTACACTGGTAGCTTCTTGCGCAAGAACTCTTTTGCGGAAGAGTTCTTGTGCAAAAACTCTTCCACAACAGAGCATCTACACTGGCATGTGCATTTGCGCAAGAGATGTGCATTTGCGCAAGAGCATCCATGCCAGTGTAGATGCTCTCTTGCGCAAGAAAGCTCTGATGGCCATTTTAACCATAGGGCTTTCTTGCGTAAGAAATTCATGTTGCCTGTCTATACTGGCCTCTTCTGGAAGAGCTCTTGCGCAAGAGGGCTTATTCCTGAGTGGGAGTGTCAGAGTTCTCGCGCAAAGAAGCCCTGATTTTATACATTAGAACATCAGTTTACTTGCACAAGAACACGCAGCCAGTGTAGACAGGCAGCAAGTTTTTGCGCAAGAGCGGCCGCTTTTGCGCAAGATCGTGCCAGTGTAGACACAGCCGTAAGGTTTAGCTCTCATGCATTGTGATTAGAGATGGACAGAATTTTTTGTGTGAATTTTTTTTATAAAAATGCAGATTTTGGTTGACTGAAACAATTTAAATTCTGGTGGCTTTCAGCCAATTGGTTGAAGGGAAAATAACCCGAATTTTGAAAATTTGAAAATGTTTGTTTTGGAATTTCCAGAATGAAACACTTTGACTGTTTGTTTTAGAATGACCCTCAATTTTATTTAAAAAAACATTTTAAATCACCTTGAAATTGAAATGAAATATCTGATCTAGAGAAAGGAGTAAACATTGAGGTGGGAAAATTTGCAGATGATGCCAAATGCTCAAGATAGTTAAGACCAAAGCAGACTGTGAAGAACTTCAAAAAGATCTCACCAAACTAAGTGATGAGGCAACAAAATGGCAAGTGTAATTTAAATTTGATAAATGTAAAGTAATGCACATTGGAAAAAATAATCCCAACTATACATATGATGGGGACTAATTTAGCTACAACTACTCAAGAGAGACATCTTGGAGTCATTCTGGATAGTTCTCTGAAAACTTCCAGTCAACATGCAGCTGCAGTCAAAAAAGCAAACAATGTTAGGAATCATTTAAAAAGGGATAGAGACTAAGACTGGGAATATCTTAATGTCAATATAAATCCATGGTATGCCCACATCTTGAATACTACGTACAGATGTGGTTGCCTCATCTCAAAAAAGATATATTAGCCCTGGAAAAGGTTCAGAAAAGGGCAACAAAAATGATTAGGGATTTGGAATGGATCACATATGAAGAGAGATTAAAAAGACTTGGAATTCTCAGTTTAGAAAAGAGGAGACTAAGGGGGAGGATATTACAGAGGTCTATAAAATCATGACTGGTGGGGAAAAAGTGATTAAGGAAAAGTTATTTACTTATTCCCACAATATAAGAAGTATGGGCCACCAAATGAAAGTAATAGGCAGCAGGTTTAAAACAAATAAAAGGAAGTTTTTCTTTACTCAGCACACAGTCAGACTCTGGAACTCCTTGCCAGAGGATGTGATGAAGGCTATGACTTTAACAGGGTTCAAAAAAGAGCTAGATAGATTAATGAAGGTTAGGTCCATCAATGGCTATTACCCAGGATAGGTAGGAATGGTATCTCTAGCCTCTGTTTCTCTGGAGGTGGATGATGTTGCATAAAAAAGCCTCCGTCTTCGCTTACTTGATTTTACACATGCATTTTCTGAAACTACACTAACTGTAAGGTCTAAGGTTTTAAACTGCAACTCATTGTAACCTTTGTCAAACCTTGCAACTTGATGTAATCTTTATAAAACTTTATAATCTTTGTAACTTTCAGGAACTTACTGTAAGCTGCACCTTTGTAGCCTTTTTAACTCTGTCACTTTGTTTGTAACTTGCTCTAAACTGCATTCTCCCCTGAGTGATGGAGAGAGTGTGAGTGTGTTTTTGAAGTTGCAGTGCTAAGACTAGAGCACATGGTGATGAGTCATCAGAGACTGCTGCTTTGCTGGATAAAGGGAAGTCTGGGCATGCTCCCTGGTGAAGAGGTAGGTGAGTCACAGGGGCCATTCGGACACAATATAAGGAGAGGGAGCACATGTGAGACTCTCTCTTTCTTCCCCCTGCTCTGAGAAACTCCTTTCTACAGCCAGTGTCTTTCCTGAAAAGCTTCCCAGCTATGGTGAGCAGACAGACCCTACAGAACCAGCATTCCTTGGCTCCTTATGCAACCTATATGTCTGTGTAAGTGTGAGAGAGTGTGTCTAGACTACAGGGTTTTGTAGACAAAAGTGGAATTTTGTCGACAAAACTATACCTGCGTCTACACTACCGCTGAGTTCTGTCTACAGTAAGTAGACAGAATGTGGCAGTTTTATTGACTGTGGTAAACCTAATTCTACGAGGAATAATGCCTTTTGTCGACAGAGTTATATCGACAAAAGGCGCTATTGCATCCACACTGTGCTTTTTCAAAAGCGAGCATCTACACTTTCTGTTGAAAAAGCGGCTTGCTTTGTCGACAGAACTGGCTGTAGTCTAGATGCTCTTTGTCGACAGTATCTGTTGACAAAAGCTTGTAGTCTAGACGTACCCTAAGTGCCCGAGGGCAGCAATGAATGTGTGTGAATGAGTGAATGAAGGGAGGTGTGTGTGTGTGTGTGTGTGTGTGTGTGTGTGTGTGTGTGCGCGCGTGCGTGCGTGTGAAAGAGAGAGAGAGTGATAGCTGGTTCCCTCTTTAGTTGAAACCTTTGGTGGCAGCTTGCTATCCCCTTTAGTTTAAATCTTTGGTGGCAGCTCTTTTTTTGTAGTACATACAGTGGAGAGCTAATTCCTCAAACAATAATCTACACTAGTATAACCCTGGGTGGTCTCCAGTGGAAATATTTTTTGGGGGTAACAGGTGACAGGGGAGGGATCATGTGAGGATTACCTGTTGTGTTCCCTCCCTCTGGGGCATCTGGTATTGGACACTGTCGGCAGACAGGATACTGGGCTGGAAAGACCGTTCTTATGTTCTTATCTTGTTTCAGATTGATACAATATTTTTAGCATTTCAGTATGCAAGACATTTCAAAACATTTTCAGTTTATGTCATCTGAAGCAATTTTTATTCCTGGGGTGGTTTTTTTTCCAGTCCCTGCACCCAAACTGAATATTCAGTTATTTGGACAGTTCTACCTATGATGTAGTTTGTGATCATATAATCAAAGACTGTTTTTTCCCCAGAAGACCACTGCTCTACCCAAGTAAAGGGTAATTATTTAGTATTGCCTTTTATTCTGTGCCATACATATGTGTATAAGTTAGTGAGAGAGCCCAGAACTACCTTATATCCACACCTTTCAAACCCTGCATTGAATTCAATATTATTAATTTTTTCCTGAGTGTTTCTATAGTGCTCTCACCATAGTATCTGAGTGCTTCACAAACATCAATTAATATCTATTCACAATCCCCCATGAGAAAAGGTGCCATTATTATCCCCATGTTATGGGGTTGAGGAGGTGAGGTACAGAGTTTAAAGCCAAAATTATTGAAAGTGGCCACTACTTTTGGGTGTCCCACTTGACACACCTCTTTCTTCATAGCATTTTATAGCATATCATATATTCAGAATGTAGCTCCAATGGACGTACATTACAGTCACTGAGTTCTCAGCATGTCTGCAAATTTGGTCCCAGGTGTTTCATGCTGGGCACCCAGAAAATTAATCTCTTCACCCCTACATCTGCTAGCTCCTAATCCCTTCCCCTGTGTGTTTAGCCTAACCTCAAATTTATGCCTATATACCACTCTTCCCTTTCCCCTCTTCTCTCAGGTTTTCCCTCTACTCTACTCTTTTCTATGCTTTTGGGTAAATTGATGCTCCAGAGATCAATTTTCCGGGGTTCAATTTAGTGGGTCTAGTAAGGACTTGCTAAATTGAACTCAGATGGTGTCCCCATTGATCTCGCTACTCCACAGAGTTATGAGGAGAAAGGTAAGTTGACAGGCAAGTTTCCCCCATTGGCCTCTCACAGAGGGGATACCAGAGAAAGTCAGTTTAAGGTATGTTGACTCCAGCTATGTAATTTTCATAGAGGGAGTTGTGTATTTTAAATCAAATTTGTGTCATGTAGACCTGGCCTTATTCAATCCCCTGGTCCTTTCTTCTCTTCTTCTGGTGCTCCCACCTGCCACACCTCCTGTCTCCCACCACTTCTTCCCCACTCTCTAGCTCCTGAAAACCTCTTTTCATCCCCTCTCCTTACATTCCTCTCACTCCTGCATTCTAAGCTAGTCAACAGTCACTTTCTGAGGATGGAGCACACGCAGCTCAGTCACATGTAGGAGCTGTGAGAGGCTGGAGTATGTTCAGTACCAATGCAATCTTCAGAGAACACTAAATGCCCTACTGAGTTCATGCAAACTGAGATTTTTCATTACTTGGCTACATAAATGTGGGTGGTTTTTCATGGAAATAATAGCACTAGTACTAATATCACCTGCCTGCCAAATGTGAAGTCCTTGCTCCAAAGCAGTGGAGGTGCTACAGGCATCAAAATATTCATGCAATCCATTTGTTAAGATGAGTGAATAAATGTGTTTTCTCTTAACAGTCTTGGAAACAGATTAACCATTTTTGCTGAAACTTTCAATAAAAATCAGCCTGTAGCATGGAAAGTCGAGTTAGTGTAGCCAACTTATAAGCATCTGAAAACAGAGTCTTAGAATGGGAACTGTTTGGTAACCTTAATTATAGGCATTGCTATCTGCTGTGCCTGTAACAGACTGAAAAAGGAGACAAATGCTGCCTTAAGAGTATTTTTATTTGGAAATGGTATCTTTAAGTGGGGATATCATGGTTACATTTTATTTTCTGTAGGTAATTATTGTTTTGTGTGTTATCCTCTTCAGAGTAACATATCAATGGCCCATGTAAATTGCAGGGGTAAAAGTTTGACCCCATTGATGTCAGTGTCAAAATTCCCATTTATTTAACTGTGGCCAGGATTTCAGAGTTCAAAGCAAAAGGACGCATAAGTATACATAAAAATGTTCATGAGTTGCGGTTCTAACTCTCCCATTTTTACACCAAAGTAAGGGTCAGATTTTCAATGGTGCTCAACACCCAATGCACTAAGTTCTCTTGAAAAATCAAACCACTTATTTTCCAGCCTAAATAGGAGCTGGCTCTAACAATAATGCTATATTATAAAACATAAAACCATTGACAATCAATTTCAACTTATATAATGATCAGAAATGGAAACTGTAAGTCAGGCTTGGTTAGACTATTTGGATGTTTGACAGTCTGCCCTTGCTAAGTTATATTTCTATTTTTTCCAAACAAGATGCACTCTCTGTGTGTGTATATGTATATATAAATATTCTCTCAAGAGATTTACTGTCTGCTCTGTAACTGTAACTGTGAATAGCTCTCATTAATGTTAATGGGAATTACATGTGCATTGAGAAGTGAGTGAAATCCCAGGTGATGTCTTAAGAAGGAAGACTAATATCTAAATGACGTGTAATTATTTGTGTAAGTGATGTGTAAATGTATTATGTGATGTCTCTTTTATATCATATTTATTACGAGAATCTACTTGGTAAAATCCTTGTTTAGGAAAATGACCAAAAAATGGGGGGCAGACTGGATTCATTTCCATTTTGTTACATTTCCCTTCAGTTTGCCCCTTTCCTGTTTTTTTTTTTTAAGGTGTGTGTGTGGGGAGATGCTAGAATATAAATTCTGGCATGTTTATGGAAATAGCTGTTCACTAAGGAAATGTAAAGAGTTTGTTTTTCTCATTGTTCTGTGTTGTCCTGCTCAAACCCCAGTTCAGCACAGTCCAAGAGCAATCCCATGGTAGGACTTAACCTTAGAAATGTGATAAAGTACTGTTGTTAACCGGGACCTTAAAAAGATATTGGATCTATTCCTTTAATCCACTGAGTGCTGTCAATGAATGTCCAATGGGAGATGAGGGCACTAAGAACTACATGTTCGATTGGTGTCATTTTTGCCATGCTTGGTCTGGGAACATGTCATTAATGAATAATTATCTCTAGTAATTTACTTTGTTGGTGTGCACAGGGGACAAAACAATAACTTTTGTGTATTGGCTGGTATCTATAGATACCAGAAAACAACCACTGAGTATTGTGCCCCCTTGTGGGGACATGGAATCATAGAACATAGAATCATAGAACGCTAGAACTGGAAGGGGCCTTGAGAGGTCATCAAGTCCAGTTCCCTGCCCTCACGGCAGAACCAAGCACCATCTACCAGTAATCTCCAGCCTTTTTAAGCACGAGATCACTTTTTGAATTTAAGTACAATCCAAGATCTACCCAAACCCAAATATCCTTGCCCCACCTCCTTTGTGCTCCTTGCCACACCTCTCTCTGAGGCCCCGCCCCTGCTCACTCCCTCCTCCCTCCCTCCTCTACCTTCACTCACTTTCACCAGGCTTGGGCAGAAGGTTGGGGTGCAGGTTCTGGTCTTGGTTTAAGGGATTTAGATTGTGAGGGGCTCTGAGTTGAGCTTGGGCAGGCAGTTGGGTTGCAGGAGGGGGTTCTAGGTGCAGGCTCTGGCAGGATGTTTGGATGCAGGGAGGCTTTTGGCTAGGGTAGAGGCTTGAGGTACAGGAGGCGGTTCATGACTTGGGTAGGGGTTCAGGATGTGGACTCTAGTTGGGCACTGCTTACCTCAGGTGGCTCCTTGGTGATGGTGCACTGGGGCTAAGGAAGACTCACCCCTGTCGTAGCCCTGCACCACTCCCAAAAGCAGCCAAGAAACTTGCTCTATCCCTAGTCCTGTTGTGCCCCCTCTCTGCTCTGTGGAGATAGAATACAGGGTGAGAGAAGCCATTAATTATTATTCTCTGGGAATGGTTGTGCAACCTTATAGTAGCTCAACCTAGGCTGAATTTCCTTAGTTTGTTAATGAGGTTAATGGAGGTGTGCTAAACTATGCATGAAAACTGCACCAATTCAGATGGCCATTCATGGCACATGGTCCACTGGATTTGGTCCTCAGTGGAGGGACTGTGCAACGTACCAAGCAAAATCTTACAGTTTTGTACAGAAAGAATTTATTAAGCACGTGGGTTAGATGAAATCTCCCCTCTCTAAAGGAGGAGAGGCGCCTATTGGTGTAGCCCAAGACAGAGGGCACTCTTCAGTGCGGACTGCCTGCTAGTCATAGAGCAGAATTATAGTCACTCCCAAGTAAGTTCTCAAGAACATGATGTCTGGGCTGCTTCCAAATACAGACATCTGCCATGATGTCTTTGGTGTTTTGAGACAGCCATCTCATTTTATCTGTCTTGGTTATCTTTTTAAATAGCTGGTTCCCCAGTACTCTTTACTTTGTAATGAGAGATTTGTACATTTGCTGTGTTAGAAATATTGCCCTTCTGCAATAATATGGTGGCTTTTGGATCCAGGGTTAATTTTTTCATGACTATATTTGTGTAATAAAATACTTATTTCAATTAAAAACATCCTCTTTGGGTTCTATTCCTCAGTCCTTCTGAATGCATAGCTCCTATGGAAGGACTACAGGATCAGGAATATTGGCTAATTTGAGTAAAAAACACCAGGTAGTTTTGTCACCAGCAACCAAATAAATGAAGCAATTGAAATCCTCATAGTGATGTATTAACCATTTGTATTCTGTAGCCTATTAAATATGGATCCAGAACTATAATACCATCATCCTATGTTCCTGAATTGTAAATAATAAGATATGGTATGACATTTTTGTCAGTTGGTGAAAGTTTAGTTTAATTGGCTCCAGTAATAATTCTGCATTGTTCAGTGTAATCTGAATTAAACATTGGTTTGACTGCGTATGTAGCTTTATTTTCCTCAAAGAAATAGTAGTTCCTTTTAGATAACTCAGTTGAGTTAGACAGTTGGATCAGCTTTGAAGTGTAGCTATTCCTAGCTCAGAAATTGATTGTGACATTAATGTTGCTTTCTTACCTTCTTCCTCTTGGATGTTTTACCTTCCCCTTCTTTAATTTATTTGCTTTAACATAATTTAAAATGTGCAGAATTACACAGAAGAAAAAATCATTAGTATGGCCATGTTCCACAAAGAATTGTATGATTTAATGTGCAATATGGACACTTACAAGTGAATTATGTTACTCCATGTAACTTTACTTTATATAAAACTGTTTCACTTTGCTTACAAAATGTTCAATAGTTAGATCTTTCCAATCTTTTAACTAGTATATGGGTTGATACATTAATGTAGGGTTTGGGGGTTTTTTTTGGTGTTTTATCCTGCGAAAATGCTTTGGTGCGTCTTGAGTTAGAGATGAGGCATAAATATGTACAGCACAGATATTTAGAGTCCAAGCAACGCTGAAATTAGTAAATTACTTATGCTCTTCAAACCTCAACCTGATTAACTGTATTAGACTGGGTAGCTTAAATTTACTCTCTAAAATAAATAGGTCTTGCTTTTAAATGACAGATATGAGTTAGTTAAATGAAATTTTCTTTTTTGGAAAAAAAAGAGCTTGACTTTTTTCCTTATTTCTTGAAGAAACTTTTTGTGAGAGACATGTTGTCATTGCTCAAAAATGACTTAAGATTTGCATTCTTTTGCCACAGGAATAAATGAACAAAGTTTGCAACTGAAAAGGCAGTTTTACACCTTTTGTTGTTTAGGCACATAGAAATCTCATGCTTCACGCATAGACCTAAGGAATGTGCAAACAAGTATTAGATCAATGGCATGTCTTTGTAGCTTCCTTTACCGTGAGTATTTAAAACTGAATATTCAAACGTTCATTCATATTTCAAACATCTGTCTGGAATTGTGCATTTGTAGTGAAGTATGTTCTATTGCCAATAGCTAGGTTAAATGTAAAGCTTTTTAAAATAGTGTTTTATTATAACAATGCATGAAAAGACTTTGTCATGTAATTAAGGCATAGTGAGCACGTAGCTAAAGCTTTTATCAATAGTAGCTGTGGGTTTTATATGCTTTCTTAAGGGCCTTGCTATTAAAATCTTCTATATCTCCATAGAATAAAGGACATGAGGATCAGATTTTTGTTTCCACTGAGGCCCATTTACAACGCTTTGTCAGTGTAAAAGGATTCTTAATATTAATGATAAATAAAGTCCATGAATATTCGTAATGCTGAGGTTAATTGAGGTCTGGTATGGAAGATTTCTTATCCCATTCTTTATTAATTACGGACACTTATTAATTACCCTGACTCAACTTCCTGAGGCCTATTTGTGTGTAGAAGGTGGCAGGATTGTGCCTTATGATTGAAAAGTTCTCTGTACTAGTTCAGAATTTTGGCCATTGTCACCTGCATTCTCTTACTGATTTATAAAGTCACTTGGATGCATTTCACACTGTCCTATAGTTTTATGTGCTGACCCCATTCTGGCCCACCCAGAACACCTGGCTCTGCAACTCCTATTGGCTGGGAACTGGACCCAATGGGAGCTGTAGAGGTGGCGCCTGTGCGTGGAGGCAGCATAGAGTGCCACCTAGTTGCCCCTCTTCCTGGCAGCATCAGGGACATGTTGCTGCTTGCAGGGAGCTAACTGAGGTGAGTGCCATTCATATCCAGCATCCCAAACTCCCTCCCACATCCCAACCTCCTGCCCTGAGTCCTCCCCTCTGCACCCAAACTCCCTCCCAGAGACAGAACCTTACACCCCACTCACATTCCAAACCCCTCAGGCTCAGCTCACAAATCCATGGCCTCATCCAAGAGCCCCACCATAGAGCCTGTACCCCTAGCTGAAGCCCTGACCCAATTGGTAAGCATAATTCTGAGTTAAGCAGATTATTTGACTAACTGGCACGTGCTGGTCTCCTAACATGCTGGAGAACAAAGCTTTTACTGTACTTACATTGTAAGCTTCTTGTGACAGAGACCATCTTTTTCTCCTGTGTCTGTACAGTGCCTAGCACAAGTAATATAGTGTTAGGACTAGGGCCCCTGTAGGCTGTAGTGGTGATGATCATGATAAAGTGGAATTTGCACTGGTGTCATTTTTCTGGAATTGAGTGGGTGTCAGGTCAGAGTAACCTTTGCTTTACTTTGGTGCAGTGTGTCTACCCCTTTGGGATTTGCACTAGGGCAGATTTTCCTCAAGTTGAAGAGGTCTTTGATTCTTCTAAAATTGGATGAAAAGTTGGGATGATTTTTTGTGTGTGATGACTCCCAATTTTTTTTTCTTAGATGGGGAAGGGATGGGGGTGTAATTTTGTGGTTGTTGAACTTTACCATTTTTTCAACCAGCTGGTAGAGAGGCCCTCAGATTAGAAAACAGTGGCAGAGAGTGGGTTTTCAAAGACACTGATCCTGCAAAGACCTTATTCAGGTGCTAAAGTCCCACATAAGGATAGAACAAGAAGCAATGGGCTTAAACTGCAGCAAGGGAGGTTTAGGTTGGACATTAGGAAAAAGTTCCTTACTTTCAGGGTAGTCAAACACTGGAATAAATTGCCTAGGGAGGTTGTGTCATCCCCATCTCTCTGGAGATATTTAAGAGTAGGTTAGATAAATGTCTATCAGGGATGGTCTAGACAGTATTTGGTCCTGCCATGGGGGCAGGGGACTGGACTCGATGATCTCTCGAGGTCCCTTCCAGTCCTAGTATTCTATGATTCTATAAGAGGTATTTCTACTGAAGTCAGAGCCTTAATCACACTAGGTTATGTAATACAAATTAAGGCACTTTGGAAATTAGTAAGTGAACAACCCCAATAAAAAAGGCCAGGTCAATGCATCCCCAATACTTCTTTTGTCCCATTAATTGAAAAGTATAGTTTATTTGTAATTACAATAATACCTATTACGTGTTCCATCATATGTTCTATACAAGTAAGAAAGACTTAGTTACACATGATGTCACATCAACACTTTGATTTCCAGACCAATGATCTGAGCCTTTGATTTTACATCTCTAATTTTGTATGTGTGCAGGTCAGAAGTTTAGATTCTTCAGTACGTGGTTTGTCGGCAACAAAATGAAGATCAATGTCTTAATTTTTGTTCAGAAGTTGATGGAAAGATTAACCTTCCCTGTGGGGCTGTCCACATACAAAACTGCACTAGTTTAATTAGAGTGGCTTATTCCAATTTAATTTAACTATGTCCCTAAATCTAAGTCAAACTCAAATCAAAGTAAGTGTTCACACAGCCTTTTGCATTGGTTTAACTAGACTGACTTAAAATAACACATTTAGTTAAAAATGTGCATATGGACAAGCCCTGTTGGGGGTGAAATGTGGTGCACCAATTAATGGTATTAACAACTCAGCAAGACTGACTAATAGGCACATTTTAATTCTAGTTGTTTAATACACTTTATATCTAATCTGGCAATTGCCCCATGTTCATATTCATAATAATGCACTAATTATTAGAGGAATTTAATAATGGGAACATGTTAGCTGTAGTGGAGAGGAGTGGCCACCCACTGAGCCGGAGGAGGAGGAACTCCTCCAGCCGCCATGTTGGGCTGAGACTAACCCCGCCCTGTCACCTGACTGGAAGCCAGGGGGTGGGCCCAGGACTATAAAAGCCCAGGCAGCAGCCTCAGTCAGGGCTGAACCTGCCAAGAGGCTAGAAGCCTCCCCTGGACTCCCAGCCTGGGGAGTGGGGACTGAGACCTGGCCAGGGCCTCTGACTTGCCAGGGCCCAGAGGCAGACTACCGGCTCCCCGCCTGGGAGGCAGAGGCCCTGCGTCGCCAGCCTACCTACCCAGACGTAACGGAGGAGACACAGGGCCACCCCAAGCCGGTGCTCCAGCGCCTGCCCCGGGATCGGGGGAAGTGGCCCCAGCTACCTCGACCGGCGGCACCGCCGGGGACTTCCACAGACCCTGACCTGGAGGCCTGGCCCAACCGCCCAACACTGCCTGCATCTGGAGCCCAGCTGAGCCCCAGTGACTTGCAAGCAGTGAAGGATTGGACTGGACTGGACCACCTCGGTGGGATGAGACTCTCCTGCCTCCACCGCCCGACACCCAGGTACCACCCGAGCCAGAGAACAGAAGTGGCCCAGGAGTAGCGGGGGCTGGTAAAGGCCCCTAGGCTGGCGCGTTTCAGGCTGGAGCCCCCACTGAGCCGTCGCAGCCTGCACTGCTGCCCTAGGGCCCTGGACCAGGGCGCAGTGGAGTGGGTGGGCCTGCGCCCCCCCCCCTGCCACCCACCTATTGGGTGGCAGTCTCCCCCCTCGCCACTGCCACAGGCAATCCTCCTGCACCCCTCCTGAACAAGGAACTCCCTGACTGTGAGTGTTTGTTACCACGCCCTGAACCAAGGGCCTGACCCCTGCTTATGAACTACCTGTGTTCATTTGTTGCCATGCCCTGAACTGAGGGCCTGGCCATTGTTTATAAACTGACTGTTTGTTGCCACACCCTGAACTGAGGGCCTGGCCACCACTTACACACTGGCTGTGCTTGTTTGTTGCCATTCCCTGAACTGGGGGCCTGGCCACCCCTTATAACTGATGGTGGTGGTTTGTTGCTGTCACCCCCTGAACTAGGGGCTGAACTGCTCTCTGTGAACTAAGGGGGATGGCCTTAAAGGAGCCGCGCAGTGGAACAGAGTGGCCGCCCACTGAGCCGGAGGAGGAACCCCTCCGGGTAGGCAAATTGACTACATTAGCAAACAAAATTTCAAGACTTTGAAATAAAGTTATAAGGTCCGTGGAAAATAAAACTCTCAAACCATTATTGTATAATATTCATTGTGAAGTAGATACAATTACAATTTTGTATAACCAATAGCCTTTAGCAAATTAATGTATTGTATGTAACGATGCTTTAAAAGAAGCCCTTTATAAAAATGAAACAAAGATTTGAAAGTGGTGCAAGTAAGAGACAACGAAAGCAACAGTGTGAAGCAGCCATTAAGAGTTTAAAACCAGTAACATCAATTCTTGTAGAACAGACCCCTTAGCCATCAGACAGTGACCATACTGACAGTGACACTTCCAATTCTGATGATGAAAACTTTGTACCCACAAATGACATTTCAATGGCACTGCCTTAATATGTGGAGGTCATTAATCAAGACACAGAAATGCCAACAGTAGAGATAGATGCAGAATCTATGATTGATTTAGAGACTGTACAGACAGAAAATGAGGACCTTGGAGATGCTGCACAGCAAGAGCAAGAACTTATGACTAGCACAGGACACAGTGTAACGACAGTGGCATCAGAACCTGATATTGGACTTCTTAATAAGAACAATGTTGTTCAAATGCAGTCGTTCAAAAACTTACACCTGAGTGAAATACACATAGAAACTTATAACTAGAAAGAACTCCTTGAGCGCATATTGAATGTCATTCTTTTTCTTTCTGAATGGGGACTGGTTTTATTTGATTTCAGTCAACGTATTGGTGACCCTACAAACGGAAATTTTCTTGGTATACTTGAGCGTCTTAGCAAGCATGAGCCACTTTTATCAGGCCATGTTAAGCATGTTTGTGAATCACAAGAGAGATGAAAACACATGCAAGTCCATTATCTGTCTACCAGAATACAAACGAGTTTATTGAGCTGTGTGGGACATTTTTTGCAACATGTTTTTGATACAACATGTAAAGTACTTTTAATTGATTATTGATGCATCTCCAGACTGTTCTCATAAAGAACAAATGACTTTGGTTAGTCAATATGTTAAAATTGCAGTAAGTTCAAAGATTTCAATTAAAGAATGATTCATTTTGTTCGATAATTTCATGAAAAAAACTGGAAAAGTAATCGCCACTCATGTATTAGAAATTCTGGAAGGCTTCAAGTTTAATTTTCAAGTCTGCATTGGCCAAGCCTATGACAATAGATCCAATATGGCTGGGAAGTACAATGGAGTACAAGCAGTCCTTCTTGAGCAAAATTCAAACTGTATTTTCTCCAGCTGTGGCAATCACACACTAAATCTTTTCAGCGTTGATTGTGACAAATTATGCAGGGAAGCAATCACATTATTTGGAACAATCCAGCAATTGTACAACCTCTTCAGTAGCAGTCTTGGAAAGTGGGAAATTCTGAAGTAGCATCTGACTGTTTCCATTCATGGCAAGTCAACAACAAGATGGTCAGCACAAATTGATGGTGTTAAATTAAACCAGTTGAACAGCATTTGGACTCTGTGAGAGAGGTTTTAAGTGAGCTTGAATCTCTTACTCTCACAGCACAAACTCACACTGAGCTTAAGTCAATTCAGAAGTATACATCCAAATTGAATGCATTTTAATGTTAACCATGTGGATGAAGCTGCTAAAAATGATCCATTAAACTAATCTTGTAATTGAAGCACTCAATGCTACACTCAATGCTATATTGGGGGGAGAGATAGCTCAGTGGTTTGAGCCTTGGCCTGCTTAAACCTAAAGTTGAGAGTTCAATCCTTGAGGGGACCATTTAGGGATCTGGGGCAAATCTATCAGGGATGGTACTTGGTCCTGGGAGTGGACTTGATGATGTTGTAAGGTCCCTTTCAGTTCTAGGAGATAGGTATATCTCCCTATATATGTGTTGAGAAGGATAACATTGAACAACTTCTTACAGATATTCAAAAGATTGTGATCAGTGGGATGCAATCCTTTCTGAGTCTAAATCAGCAGCACAAAGTATTGATAGTTCATCTGCATTTTCCACCAATCGCAGCCTAACATCTCAATCTGATGCAGAAAGGCACTAGTGAATCAGTGTTTTTTTGCAATTATTATTGACTCCATCAAATCTGGTCTTACACATTAATTTGAGACACTACAGCAAATCTGTACCTTTTTTGGGTTCCTTTGGGAGTTCAGAGAACTAAGTGAGGAAGATCTATATTCAGAGTCTGAACAGTTTAAAGAAAGGTACAACGAAATTTCAAGAACTCCGTGACAAGATCGTCTTCCTGAACCATATACATTCCACCAACTTTAAATTGGACTGTAAGCCAAAAGAACTGCTTCAAGAAATATTTGATCTCAGTCTGTCAACTGTATTTCCTAATATCACAATTGTATTACATATTTTTGTCAGTCTTCCTGCATCAGTGGGTTTAGGTGAATGCACATTCAACCTGTTAAAACAAGCAAAGAAGTATCATCATTCTACAATGGGAGAAGAGCATTTGAATGAGCTCACAATGCTTAACATTAACAGTGACATTGCATGTAAATTTAGATTTTTCTTCAATTATAAATGAGTTTGCACACAACAAAGCCAGAAAAGCATTCCTAAAATGAAGAGTTTTTTCTTGCAGTGGAAACTCACAATTAAAGTTACATTTGTAATATACATGCGATTGGTATAATAACTTAATTGTTAATAAATAAATGTCTCAACTGTTCATTTTCTTTTTTTTTTTTTTTTTTTGGTTTTAGTATAACTCTGTGGATGAGAAGTTAGATACATTGGAGGCCTGGGGTTGGGACCTCTAAACTCAAAGTGGCCAAGGCCTCTGTCACTCCTCGAGAGGGCCTACTGGCTGGAGAATGCCCTGTGCAGCAAGAACCTTCAAAGAAGGAAGCTGCCAAATGTGATCAAACCTCTAGAGAGTATGTTCAAAGTGAGATTTTTACAGACTTGTAACTGGGCCACATTTGAGCATTTTTTCCACATGATCCATCCTGGACTCCCAGGGTGACTCTGCCAGCAAATTTCAAACTCTTGCTCCAAAGCATTGAGGGCTTCTCAACTAAATGGTTAATTTTTTTTTTTAACATGGGCAAAATTAAACTCATTCCCAGAAATGGCTGACATGCTTTTGCTCAAAGTCCCCTCCCCATGAAAAATTTCAGGTGAAATGGCTCAAGTTTGACAAAAATATAAGGAATTGAAAACATGAAAATGGGAAAGAGTAGGCGCTCAGTTCTGCCTTTGATGTGAACATAAAATTTAGAAGTACCTAGAATAACTTTTGTGGATGGCAGGATAGAGGATTGATGGCTGATTTGGAAAATAAATCATTTTGAATCAGACACATTTTTGCTCACCTCAAAATGTGATGGTCTACCTTTACATTTTAAAAAATGTAAATAATTTTGAGGTAAAATTTCAAATGTTTCATATTGAAAAGTCAAAATGTTTTGTTTAGAAAATGTCGAGTAATTACAAATATTTTTTGTTTGCTTTTGATCAAAACAATTTGGCTAATGCACAAAATATTTGTCAGCCCAAATCTGTGTTTTTTGCCTCCTTCCCCATTGCCCCAACAAAAAAAGAGGTTTGTATGAAAAATGTCAATATAGTCAGATCTATGTTGAACTTCTGACTTCATGATTTAAGAGAGAATTAATATGAGGTTTCTGCCTAACATGGGGTTTTCTCGCAATGTCTTAAGCATCTGAAATTGGTGTCTCAGACAGGATGCTAGACAGCAGAAAAACAAAAACTTGTGCATCTGTTCTTTATAGCTCAGTGGCTTGGGCCAGATTTACGTACGTGTGTGTGTGTGTGTGTGTGTGTGTGTGTGTGTGTGAGAGAGAGAGAGAGAGAGAGAGAGAGAGAGAGAGAGAGAGAGAGAGAGAGAGAGAGAGAGAGAGAGAGAGAGAGAGAGAGAGAACGAGAGAGAGAACGAGAGAGAGAGAGAGAGAGAGAGAACGAGAGAGAGAACGAGAGAGAGAACGAGAGAGAGAGAGAGAGAGAGAACGAGAGAGAGAACGAGAGAGAGAACGAGAGAGAGAGAGAGAACGAGAGAGAACGAGAGAGAGAGAACGAGAGAACGAACGAACCAAGTCCCCAATTCAGAAAAGCATTTAATTCAACCCAGGGCTTTAATTCAGCTGGAGGGAGCTGTCTGGAGTGGAGCTCCAGTAAATATTTTCAATTCTCCTGGAGTTTTTATAGTGTGTTGGGGGAGGGCATGGGGGATATGGGAAATACTCTGAGAAAATGTTAAGCCCTGATTCCATCCCTATTTAGCAAAACACATAAGCGTGCTCCTAATTTTAAACATGTGCTGCATGGATTTAAGCATATGCTTAAAGTTAGGAACAGGCTTAAATGTTTTGTTTAAAAAGGATGGACTCTGGGCTGAATTTGACTCCAATTCTGCTTCCTGGTATGAGATCCAAATTAGGGATGTCAACTGGTAGTCCACTATACAGTTAATTTATCAGCCTAGGCTTATAGGTTAATCGTGTCAACTACAGGTATTTCCCCTCTCCCCCAGCTGCCTCTGTATCAGAGGCAGAAAAGAGGGGGAGGGGGATCAGGAGCCAGTGCTGCGGGAAGCCAGTTTAAAAGCTATGGGAAGAGCTGCTTTATGGAAGCAGCCCCTGTCCATGGGGAACTTGGATCCCCCACAGACAGGGGATGCTGCCACCCTGTGCTGCTGCCTCTGTATCAGAGGCAGCAGCATTGGGTGGCAGGCAGCTGGTCTGTGTGGGGAGCTGGTTTTTAAACTGGCAAAGAGGCAGCAGCATGGGGCTTCAGGGGCTCCCCAGGTGTGGGAGTGTGAGCACATTGGCTGCCGCCCCTGCACCATGGGACTATCGAATAGTTGTGTAACCACTAAGATTTCATGTAGTTACAAAACTGTTCAATTACACAATATCTAACATCCCTAGTCCAAATCCTGTTTAGAGTCAGTCTGAAGTCAATGGGAAGAAAGGATGCTTAGCTCCTTTCAGGACCAGGCTTCATTAGTGTGACTTTATATTAGGAACCAATAATCTATTTTTAATTCTGCTAAGCAGGACTTAATATATGAGTGATGAGACTGGTGGGACTAACGTTCAGATTTAGGTCCTGCTGCTGTCAGAGAGAGTGGGGATAAAATGCTGGCTATGCTGCAATCAAGGGAAAACCATTCACTGACTTCAGTGGAGTCAGAGTACAGAGTATCGCCCTGGGGGTGTTTACCATGGACTTCAGTGCTGAGTACTTCTGAGAAACCAGCCTTTGATTTCAAGTTTCATCATGATGCTAGGGCTCTTTGCTCAACTCCCCCCTCCATTGGAATACAGGCCCCTTTTTTCCTTTCTCACTTTAAATATCTTGATTGGGATCCATCCGTGCTGTGACCAAAGGTAAGAGTCAAAAGTAACTTTAATTACAGACAGCTACTTTTCCACTCCTCCTTTGTGCAGAAGAATGATAAAACTATATATGAAAGAGTGATTTAAAAGCCGTGAAGTCAATCGTAAAAAGGTACTTTTTAAAAATTCAGATCTTCACATAGTGTCTTTTTTTTATAGCTTTAGTCTCATATTTGAAAGGGCAACCTATATGGAGGATGGGGAGAATCAAAATATTTTGTTAATACAAACGGATGAGCTGAATTTGAAAGCAATTAAAACAAGGGATGGAACATCTAAGGAATATGTTGTCCTTAGCTTTATTTTAGTTAAAATGATTGTACATGTTTAGTTTTAAATGAAGGAAAAAGTACTTTGAAATATAATTACATTTAACAGTCTCGTAGCTTTGTACTTTGTGCTATAAATTGCTCTCCCAGCTGTTTTTCATCTCCTGTAATTTAAATAAGTAAACCTTTTGTTCTTAAAAACTCACTTAGTTCTTTCTAATTCTGTTGATGGACATCCATTTCTACTGCCTTATTTTATGTTAATATACAACAATGCAAAGCAGTTACCCTCCTGCTGGTCAAGGCTCCACCTCCTTTGTTTTTAGAAGCTCTTTTTTTCTTTAGCCTTTAGTTTTATAGAAGACTCTAAACTTCCTGTCGCTGCATCTAGTCAAGAGCCAGTTTCTGCATAAGCTACCAAAAAAAAAAAAAAAAAAAATCCCTCGGAAAAGGCTATAGCCCCCAAGTGTGGAAGGTGGTGCTTAGCTGTCAATTCTCTTTTGTTATTCGCTCAGATGGAATTATGAAATGTATGTTGCTTTGTAGGGCAGAGTAAATTTATGCCAAGGAAATGCAAATCCGCTAGGTGTGCCCAGGTAATTTAAAATGTTCATGCTGGCAGCTTTTCTGCATGAGTAAAGCTGTTTAATTAATACACTTCCCCCTTTTTTCTGATTCGTTGATTCAAATATCCTTTGAGTCATTTAAACGGTCTGCAACATGTTTTCCATGGCTCTTAGGAGTTACCCTTCCTTATCAGGAAAAGAACATTGAAAGGCATTACATTCTCCCTTAGTTCTCTCCATGACCGTAGCTTTTTCCAGAAAGCTGGCTGGGGAGAGGAGAAGGGTTCCTAGAGCAGAACCTGTCATTTGTCTCTATAATGCCCACAGGTTAAGGAAAGATTTTGTAACGGAGTGGTACATTTCCAGTTTTCTGTACAGGGGCTTATACATGTGACTGCCAGTAGCAATAGCAGGAGTTGTGGGTGTATCTTTCTGATCACCCTTCAGAACATTCATCCTACCCACTTTTACCCCAAGACATAAAGCAGCCTGAATGTAAAGGGTGTATCACACAGAAGCCCAGTAAGTGTCCACATCTCCCAGAAGCTCACTTTTAATTAACGTGCCCCAGTGGCTTGAGAGAAAGGTAACATGTCGCCTGCCCTTTTGCAGACCTGAGTTCAGGAGTAACAAAAGCAGCATCAGGGAATTTCAGCCTCTGCCTTTGAAATGAGCCTTGACAATGAGGCAGTGGGAGCCCCACTGTTCAGTCTTCTTTATAGTGTTAATAGCTTGTCCAGAAAGGAGCAAAGCAAGAAATTGCTCAGATTTCATCTCTGATTTCATCTCTGAGCTAGAGCACTGCAAGAAATCAAACTGAAATGGGCCCCTTCCTGGTTCCTGAGTTACCATGTGGAGCTTCCTAGGGTCTCTTGTTCTTTTCTTTTCCCTCCTTTCTGGGGACGTTTGTAATGTTCAGGAAGCTAGTGGGTCAGGAGAGAACACACACACTTATAAATTGCACAAACATCCTGCTAAGATTGAGTCTCTTCTGGCTTCTGAAAATACCTAGGTTATAGTGAGCATGCTCAGAGGGTTGGTCCTGACAGTCACGCCTATGCTAACATCACATGATGTCAGTGCAGCCACATATGTACCAAGATCGATGTCCCTGTTGAGCTGAGTTGCATTGCACAAGTGAGGTACTGAGGCTTCAGAAAAGCAATATCTGTTCTCTCGGGACAATACTTGAGACTACACTGGTGCTGGTGCTCATTCTTCTTGAATGCCACTGAGCAATTTAAAAAAAGATTGAAGTGAAGATACCAGGGGTTGGCTTGGAGGTGCAAAGCACATGGCATTCATCTTGTTGCCAGAGCCAACCCTAGTAAAGAGACCATATTAAATGGCCACCAACAGGGGCGCTAGTTCAGATTTTGGTGTGGGGAGGGCAGCCTGTGCATGATGTGATGGGTAGGGTGAGGGGAGAGTAAGAGCATGGGGGGATGGACTGAAGACAGATATAAGCCAAGTACCAAATGCGGAGGGGAGGAAACCAACCTCCTCCTCATCTCTATCCAGGGGCTATTAGGCACTGGAAAATTCTACATTTTTGGCAGACAACTTAGCAGTTATCTGACAGGAGCACTGTATCTAGCACCTATACAAAAGAAAGACAATTAAATATTAGATCCACTCAGCTCTAAAAAGAACATATTCTGACATCATGTGGCAAGTCACTTAAGGGACACTGGTTAGCCTTAAAATTGTAATATATATTCATACTTTGTTACTAACTCTGTGGAGAGAGACAGACCCTCTATCTCAGCTCTGAAAGGAGAGTGGGGTCTAGTGGGTAACAGCAAGGGTGCAGATACATTTCAGCTCTATATAAGAACATCAAAATGGCCATACTGGGTCAGGCCAATGGTCCTTCTAGCCCTGTATCCTGTCTCCCAATAGTGGCCAATGCCAGATGCTTCAGGAGGAATAAACAGAAGAGGCAATCGTCATGATCCATCCCTTGTTGCCTATTCCCAGCTTCTAGCAAACAGAAGCTAGGGACACCATCCCTACCCAGTCTGACTAACAGCCATTGATGGACCTATACTCCTTGAACTTATTTTATTCTTATTGGAACCCTCTTATAGTTTGTGCCTTTCCACCATCTCCTGGCAAAGAGTTCCACAAGTTGCTTGTGAAAAAAATAATGTATTTTGTTTGTTTTAAATCTGCTGCCTATACATTTAATTGGTTCAGCTTCTTGTGTTATGTTAGTGAAGGAATAAATAACATTTCCTTATTCTATTTTTCCACATCATTCATGATTTTCTAGACCTCTAACATATCCTGCCCCCTCCAATTTAGTCATTTATTTTCCAAGCTGAAAAGTCTCAAACTTGTTAATCTCTCCTCATATGGAAGTTGTTCCTTATCCCTAATAATTTCTGGTGCCCTTTCTGTACCTTTTCTAAATACAGTATATCTTTTGTTGTTGTTGTTGAGGTGACCAGATCTGCATACAATATTCAAGATATGAGCATACAATGACTTTATATTGAGGCAATATAGTATTTTGTCTTATTATCTATTCTTTTCCTAATGATTCCCAATACAGCCTCTCCTCGAGTTATGAATGAGTTACGGACCAAACACTTAGCTGTAACTCGAAATGTTCGTAACTCGGACCCCATTGAGTTACATTGAGACCGCGCTGTTTGTAATCACGGGTCGTGTTCGTAACTCAGGGACCGCCTTTACGACTGCTCAATGGGAGTTTTGGTCGTAAATGCGAACAGTCGTAAATCGACTGTTCGCAACTTGGGGACCAGCTGTATTCTGTTAGCTTTTCAGTTTGTAGATTGCCACTGCATATTGAACAGATGTTTTCAGGGAAATGTCCACAATAATTCCAAAATCTCTTTCTTGTGTGGTAAAAGCTATTTTAGACCCTATCATTTTTATGTCTATAGTTGGGATTATATTTTTCCATGTGCATTATTTAGCACTTATCAACAGTGAATTCCATCTGCCTTTGTGTTGCCCAATCACCCAGTTTTGTGAAAACCCCTTATAATTCTTTGCTGTCTATTTTGGATTAGTTGCTGTCCACTCCTTTTTGAAGAACACTTCCAGAATATTTAACATACACAATTGCAAATCCCAGCAGAACCACACTCATTCCTACTCTTTCCCTCCCTCCCCCTCATCTTTTAAGTGGAGTACCGGGCAATATTTTCATGATGATCTAACGATCCTTCAATTACTTGAATGCCTAGCCTTCCTCTTTTTATAACTAACTCCCTGCCCCAAAGGCAAAGCTGCAAGCAACTCACAGTCTGTTGCATTTAAGAACTGCCTCTGGAGTCAGAACATGGGTTTTAAGCAGATCTCAGGTATGAAATCTGGGTTTCAAACTTTGGGGGGAGGGAGGAGAGTATTTTCTCCTAGATCCCTCCCCCCAAAAATGGTGCCCTTGGCCACCAATAAAATCAACCACAATGACTTGGTCACGATAGTTTAATGGAGCAGAAGTGGAGTTCTATGCAGTGAATACTGTAGGCTTGGAGGTGGGGTGGATGGAGATGAAGATGTTCTTGAACACCCAGGCTACGTCTACACTGGCATCCCTTCCGGAAAAGGGATGCTAAGGTAGCACGTTGGAATAGGCAAATCCGCGGGGGATTAAAATATCCCCCGCGGCATTTGCATTAACATGGCTGCCGCTTTTTTCCGGCTTGGGGAAAAGCCGGAGAAAAGCGCCAGTCTAGATGTTATTCTCTGGAAAAATAAAGCCTTTTCCGGAGGATTTCTTATTCCTACTTGAAAGGAATAAGAAATCCTCCGGAAAAGGCTTTATTTTCCGGAGAATAACGTCTAGACTGGCGCTTTTCTCCGGCTTTTCCCCAAGCCGGAAAAAAGCGGCAGCCATGTTAATGCAAATGTCGCGGGGGATATTTAAATCCCCTGCGGATTTGCCTATTCCAAAGTCTACATTAGCATCCCTTTTCCAGAAAGGGGTGCCAATGTAGACACAGCCCCAATGTTACTGATGATAGGGTTCCCTCACATTGCCAGCATTAGCACCACTTGAAATCTCTGCAAACTATACCTTCTTACATGCAGAAATATTGTGGGCAAATGTAACTCTTGCGGTCTGCAATTGTTGGTTAAAGCTATTTTGTTATTCCAGTCTGTTATTTTATGTGTGATTGGTTGTGTACAAACAATAGCAAATGTCAGGCCAAAGAGTTTAAAATCAAACCTAACAGGTGCTCAAGGCATGCAAATGAGCTGAGTTTCGGGTGGGGGGAAAAGAACCTTTCTGGAGCAGCGATCACATAATGCCAGCTTCCATGCAGGAGGCAGTTAACCAGATTGTCAGCAGTTCAGTGTTGTGATGGCACTTTTATACCAGCCAAGTATCTGAGCCCACACATTGTAGGGAAGCACTGTGATCTTTCTGTTTGTTGTTGTTAGAATTTTAAGTTCAATTCCATGCTTGCTCCTCCATTTTGCTGGTGTCTCTGCCCTGTTAAACAGAAGAACCTATCAATTGGCATAAAGAGGAGCAACCCAAGAAAAGCACTTGGGCCATGTCTACACTAAATAGAAGATCGATGTGGCCACAGTTGATCTTCCAGCATGGGCATCCGGTAGCTTAGGTGGGGGAAGACTTTGCCTTCCCAAACTGCCAGCCTGGCCCTGCCCTTACTGTGTCCCCAGAACGCCTATTATAGGCATTCTGGGGGCAGAGTGTTGCTGCCCTCTCCCAGGGTCCAGGACGGGGAGGCTGGAGCCTTGTGACCTCCTCTGTCCCTGGTGCTCTTGAAGCTGCATTGCACGCATGCTTCCCTTGCCTCTCTTCACCTCCCCAGTGTTGACCGTCTTCTGTATGGCCGGTGTGAAAACGCGGATTAAGATATGTCAACTCCAGCTACATAATTAACATAGCTGGAGTTGCATATCTTAAGCTGACCTTCGCCTTAATATAGATGTGGGCTTGCAGAGTAGTGAGGTTATATGCTGAATTTTGGTTTTACTTAATAACTTTGTTGCCTTCATGAAGGATTCTTGCAAAGAGCCAGCACTTACCTTAGTGGTAGTGGTTTTGGTTTTTTGGGTTCTTTGTTTTTGTTTGTTGTTGTTGTTGTTTTTTATTTTTTTAATGATCTATGCACAAAAGTGAAAGTGAAGACTTCTGGGGCACTGCACTGTCCCTTCATAGGTGAATCTTTGTTGCATACAATCATGTGTTCTACCGTGAATCCACCTCTTTGCCTCTTCCATCTCCATTCTTTCATTTCCCTTTTCTCATTTCTCTTCAGTTCCATGCCTCCTCATCTTTTTCCCATCCTTTCTTTTTCTGTCCTTGCTCACAATAGTTCTGGAAGCGCTGATTCAGCAAGGCAGTAGAGAGCCATTATTAAGATTTGAATAAGAGCTTCTTAGCTTCAGACAGGTGTGTCCAACTGATAAGTTATGACTTCATATTACAGTTTTGTGTGCCAGTTTTAAACAGGGGACTTGCTTTAATTTTCCCATATCTTCCACTGCAGTTTCTGGAAAAGGGATTTAGTGGCCAGATAGGTAAATGCACATAGTCAAATCATATGAAATTGGATACTGTGCATCAAATTACATTTGAATAATTTGTTAGTATACCTGCAATGTGCTTTAGGGCAAATGTGCTAATGTGCATGAAGAACGGAGTTCACATTTCTAAAGCATATGGTGCCATGTATATATAGTCAAAAGAACTTGCAGCTCTTCACGTCTGTTCATTTAAGGCTCCTATAGAAGTGAAACTACTTGGATTAATCTAAAGAGTGTTCATATTCCATAACCTCACCCTCTGAAAAGGTGAGGAAGCTAGCGCTGTATGTCTGCAGAATTAATAGAGTGAAAGCTCATCAGCAATTGCCTGATTGTCTATCTGTATATTTTAGAAATGTACATCTGTCTGTCTGTCCATGAGTGTGTTTGTTCAAGAACTCCTCCTAAATGGTAAAAAGTAGGACCACCACATTTGGTATGCAGCTTCCTCTTGTCCTGACTTAGAGCAGGGTCAGGGTTTGGCTATGCTGGGAAAATGGGAAGTGCCAGGAATGGGACTGTTTTTCAGGGAGGGGACATTAAGAGGGATGCGATATTGCAGAGTGACCACTAGAGGCTGCTGTACCACTAGAGGGTTATGGGGTGAGGAGGCCTCTGCCATCCAAGAGGGGCTGGGGGAAGAGAGAAGGCTCCTGCCATCTAGGAGGTGATGCTGGCAAGGAGATAGAAATCCCCTGCCAGCTGGGAGGGCTGGGGCGGGGGAAAGGGGGAGAAGAAAAGGCCCCATTGGCTGGGCGGTGAAAGGGGAGAGAAGTAGTCGCTGGATGAGATCCCCGAGTTCCTCCTCACCCCTTAACCCTCATGCTCACAGCCCCCTGACCTGAGCCCCTCCTCAACCTTCCACCCTGACTCCTCCACCCCCATATCCCTAGTCTCCTCCCCTGTTCCCCCACATACCCACTGGCCTGCCCTGTTACCATTTTGAATCTCTGATTTGTGTCCATTAATCCTTTGTCATAGAGACTGTCCAGTTTGGCCAATATACATGGCAGAGGGGCACTGCTGGTACTTGATGGCATAGATCACATTAGAGGATCTATGCCATCAAGATCCTCTAATGTATAAGCCTCTGATGTGGTGGCTTATGTGGTTAGGTCCTGTGATGATGTCACTTGTATAGATGCATGGGCAGAGTAGGCAATGGAGTTTATTCCAGAGGTAGTTTCCTAGGTGAGTATATTTGAGGTGTGGTAAGAGCAAGGGCCACCAAGTAGGCAGCTTCCTCTTATTTTAACTTAAAGCAAGGTCAGGGGTTGGTTGTGCCAAGAAAACAGGTAGTGTTGCAGATAGGACTGTTAGCAGATCTTCCTTCAGACTCAAATGGCTTGTTTGCCATTGCTCCTGGAAAGGATCTGGCCGCAGCTTATTTATTACTATAGGTTGAACCTCTCTAATCTGGCACCCTCAAGACCTAACCGATGCCAAAGCAGAGAATTTGCCAGACCATGGGAAGTCAGTATTGTCTAGCAGCATTACCAACACTTCCACTGTTTACTGGGCTCTTCAAAGGCATTTAGAGCTAAATTAGAACTAAAAGATATCATAGAGCACTGAGAGCCAGGACTGGTGACTGTAAACAAAATTTATGGGATCACGGGAAACTTGGCCACCCCCATGATAAGTGGACATCTGCCTAACTAAAATCATGCCGGACCATGGATATTGCCAGACCAGAGAGTGCTGAACTAGAGATTCCACCTGCAATATATAAGAGCAAGGAATCAACTTTAGTGCTGAGAAGACTGAAGGTGAATTGGATAGACATGATGAAGAATCCCATAGACCAAAAATGTTCAAAGATGAACAAAGCTGGGATGTGGTAGCAAGACTTATTTGATGGCAAATGTATATTTAGGATGCCAAAAATGTGTGTTCAAACAAAGAACAACTATTATCTGTAGGGATTCCTCCTATACAGATATACAGTCAGGCCCTGTAACCCACCCCTACATATACATTATGGGTTGGATCTGCAAAAGAATGAATCCTGTAGCAAAACTCCCATGGATTTCCCATGGAAGCAGAGTAGGCTCACAAGGAGTAATTCTGAAAATCTCTCTCATTCACAGATGCACAGGAGTAGAGCTCTGTTGTGGGGTGGCTCCTACTTCCCTCTCGGGTCTACTGTCCTCCCCGCGCGCTCTTCCCCGGGCTGTAGCCTGGCCCCAACCCTAGGGCCTGACAGGCTGCACAACTGGAACTGGTCAAATAGACAGGCTCGCTGGCCCTTTAAAGCAGGGCTCGCTGGCCCACTGGCTGGAGTCAATACCCAAAGTCAGTAGCTGTCCCTTTAAGGCCAGGCTCACTGGCCAGCATCAATACACAAAGTCATGGGAAGGGGCTACACCCCCGGTAGGGGGACCCAGGCCACCCTACTCCACCGAGTCCTGGCCCAGGGTCCTGTGAGTGGCAGGAGGACTCTCCACTCCCTCGGTGGGGAATCCATCCGAAACGCGCCGAGGATTCCGGGGTGGGAGAGGCAGCTTCTGTCCCCTCCCTGGGCCACTTCCTACCTGGTCCAGTGGGATGGAGTCCCAGGTGCTCTCCGGGTCCACTGATTCCCTGGGAGCGGCTTCTCCCTTGTCAACAGCTGGGGAGATGTCCCAATGGGCCCTCGGGTCTCTGCCGTCTTCCCTCTGATCAGCTGGCTGGTGCGGGTCCGGATCTCCCCTCTGAGGTCCTTCCTCTCCGGTGGTCAGCCCAGACTGAGCCTCCCTCCAGGCTTTTATACCTGGGCTGCGGTCTGAGCATGCGCAGCAGAGTCATGGGGGCAGGGCTTCTTCAGCCTGTTGGGTCTGATTAGGCTCAGCCTTCACAGCACGGGACTGATACACCCTGTCACAAGCTCCTATGATGAAATTCTAATTTGTATTTGTGAGATGTCATGTCATAATTCTATTTTACTGATCAAAATTAGTTTGCAAACTGAATTTCAGTGAAAGAGAAACACACCTTTCAGTGTAATAAGTCTATTTGTTCTATTTTGATACTGGCTTATAGAACACTTCTCCATGTTATATGACTACAGATCTGCTGGATATGTAGGCAACCATCACATTATTGTATTAGCAAACCTGCCACTTATACCTGTGCAGTGTGATATTTTTAACATGAGGGCGCGTGGTAGGATGTATTAGGTTTATAGCACTACAACAGATCAATAACATTTAGATTACTCTCTCTTTGAACAACAGGTTGAGATATGGAAAGGCAGCATCAATTTAGGGACAATGGATTTTTAGAAAGTAAATCATTAGAGGATGCAGGCAGATTGATTTCTAGTTCAAATCCTTCCAAAAACATGGAGCGTGTTTGTTCAAGACCAACACTTGTACTTAAATATTTCGGACACTGCTTTTTCATTAGGAACAGCATTTTTGATGAGGCAGAGGGAATCCAGTATATAGGATGCTAGAGTGGAAATTAGATGGGAGTTCTATTTGCCAGGCCCTGGGATGTCACCAATGAAACACGTTTATATGCCTCCAAGAGATATCTCCCTGCGTTATGCAGAAGACCTCTGGTGCCTGAGTCATGCTGCTCCACTACCCACTGATATAGATAGATTCACAACCTAGCTATGTGTGTTGAGGTGAAAACAATGGAAAGGTGTAAAGAAAAAATATTTTAAAATCCATTTTGAAATATATGGTTGTTTTCATAGCAGGTTATTCTTTCCTCCCCTCAAAATATCCTTTTGTGAGTGCGTGTGTGTGACAGAGACAGAGAGAGAGAGAGAGACTAGATCTAGTGGATTTGCCTTAGCAGGATACGGACTTGCTTCCAATTATCTGTCCTCTACCATGTTCTCTGGACTTTGATTTATCACCAAATCCACTTCAAAATTTCCCTCTTGGTTTACATAACTTTCTTCTGCTCACTAATCCAGGGTTAAAGGCTTGATTCACCTCTCTCTCCAGTTTCACTCCAGCTGCAAAGATGTTGCTCCTGATTTACTCCAGGGTAAGTGAGAGCAAAATCAGGCCCCTTAGCTTTCTATTTTCCTATCTTCTTGCTCTGATTCTCCAGTGTTGGATATCTCTTGGTCATCTCTCCCTTATTGTCAGAGATATGAATATAATTTGCTGGGGAAGAGTCAACATGGTTTCAGAAAGGGAAATCATGCTGCATAAATCTACTAGAATTTTTGAGGGGATAAACAAGCATGTGGACAAGGGGGATCTAGTGTACTTAGATTTCCAGAAAGACTTTGATAAGCTCCCTCTCCAAAGGCTATCATGGGATAAGCAGGAAGGTCCTCTCATGGATTGGTAACTGGTTAAAAGTTAGGAAACAAAGGGCAGGAATAAATGGTCAGTTTTCAGAATGGAGAGAGGTAACTACTGGTGTCCTAGACTGTCTGTCCTGAGACTAATCCCATTCAATATATTCATAAATGATCTGGAAAAAGGAATAAATAGTGAAGTGGCAAAATTTGCAGATACAAAACTGCTCAAAGTAGTTAAGTCCAAAGCAGACTGCAAAGAGCTACAAAAAGACATCTCGAAACTGGAAGACTTGGCAACAAAATTGCAGATGAATTTTAATGCTGATAAATGCAAAGTAATGCATATTAGAAAGCATAATCCCAATCACACACATAAAATGATGGCATCTAAATTAGCTGTTACCACTCAAGAAAGAGTTCTTGGACTCATTGTAGATAGTTCTCTGAAAACATCCACTCAATATGCAGCAGCCGTCAAAAAGGCAAACAGAATGTTGGAAATCATTAAGAAAGGGATACATAATAAAACAGAAAATATCATATTGCCTTTGTATAAATCTGAGATCCACCCACATCTTGAATACTGCATGCAGATGTGATCACCCCATTTCAAAAAAGAGATATTGGAATTGGAAAAGGTTCAGAAAAGGCCAACAAAAATGATTAGTGTTATGGAATGACTTCTGTATGAGGAGAGGTTAATAAGACTGGGATTTTTCATCTTGGAAAAGAGCTGACTAAGGGAGGATATGACAGAGGTGTATAAAATTATGAGTGGTGTAGAGAAAGTAGATAAGGAAATGCAATTAACTCCTTCTCATAACGTGAACTAGGAGTCAACAAATCAAATTAATAGGCAGCAAGTTTAAAACAACAAAAGGAAGTATTTTTCGACATGATGCTCAATCTACCTGTGGAACTCTTTGCCAGAGGATGTTGTGAAGCCTAACATAAATTCTTGGAGGCTAGGTCCATCAATAGTCATTAGAACAGCTCGACAATCGCGGCAAAAACCACTTTCCAGCTCCGCACTGCGAATGCGCAAACTACTGGTGAACGGGGCAACTGGCTGAAATCTACTCACCATGGGCGAGTAGATAAGTGGATTTGTCAAGCCCTGGTCATTAGGAGCATAGGGCCCTAGCCTCTGTTTCCCATGAACTGGGAATGAGATCCATTTCTGTCACACTTGGTGGTTGCCTTTTCTGTTCATTCCTTGTGGGTACCTGGCACTGGCTACTGTCAGAAGTCAGGATACTGGGCTAGATGGACTTTTGGTTTGACCCTGCTTATGTATTTAAACAGGCCCCCCTTCATCACTAGAAGCCCTTGGTGGAAACTACTAGGCAAAGGGAGAAAAGAGCACCTGTTCTTTATTTGAACTCAGACCAATGGCTAGATAAATGGTCCCTGTAGTGACAACAGGCAGAATCAAACCCATCATCTCTGGAGCTTAGTGCATGAGCTAAAAACCAGCTGCCTCTCAACTAAGGATGTAGAGCTGACTCATTCCATAAAGGTCTCAGTGTCACTCTATGGGAAAGTACACCACACCAGGAATTGTGTGGGTTACACAGGCACATGCTTGGAGATTGGGATTAGCTTCTATTTAAGGCAATGCAAAACCCTCCATTGCAAGCAGTGTTAAGAACCCTGGTCCCAGCCGATACCTTTAGAATGTCTGATTCCAGGTAGATAGCGTGAATAGCCAATTGTGGATTTATTCTGCCTGAGGGACTGTCATCTGGTTTATAAAATCTCTCTCTTGGGGCAAGAAAAACCTATTCGAATTGCTGGATGAAAGAACAAAGGCTGTGATTGGCATGCAGGGCCACATGATACACGTGTGGTCGGTTCCCCTGCACATGGCCCCATGATATAATATTGACCCAGCTCCAGGCTCTATTCTCATGTTCTGGAGATTTAGAAAATTAATGTAATTACATATTTAATACAATAATGATTAAAAGTTCAAATTATATTACAAATACCCGTGTACGTACATTTGTTTTGTAGAAGTAAAATGTTTCTTATGATATATACAGATAAGGTCAAAATACGTACATCCATTAAAAAAACAACACCATAATGAAGTCTGTAATGCGCATACTGCGGTGTAAAATATAGAGATATACTCATGCGTCGTGCACAGTGGGCTAACAGCTGCTTTGACAATTTTGAGTGTAGTAATGCCATTAATATGGTGGGATGTGGTTTTAGTTAAAGTTTAATACTGAATTTGGATTTGTTTTCTTCTCATTTTTGCACCATTTTATCTATCTATCTATCTGATACATATTCAAACTAGGCCCTGAAAATAATCATGCTGGCCCTGTTTACATGACCACTTACTCATATGGTTGCTATATGCCTTTACATATTTTAAAATGGTAATTCAAAATGTCCATGAAAATAACTCAGATGTTTAATATTGCTGTGAGATTCTTGCTCATATGAATGGCAACACAGAACTTCTGTTTTTCTGTTTCTTTCCCTGGGTTAGGTTGTGATGTGCTATTGTTCAAAGATGTGTTTAAGCACAAGGAGCTAGTCAGCGGAAACATATGCCTTAATACATCAAATGCTCATGGAAATCATTTGGTCCTTGCACACTATTTGTGTTTCTGATGTCGCTTTGCCCTAAATTCATATTCATCAGCACAGGTTACTCAGTACTTAATGGGGCATTTGGACATTGTGTGGGAGGGAGCAGACAATTCTGGGGTAGGAGGAAGAATGAGGACAGATGTAGATGAACCACCGCAAACAAGCACAAAATGCCGACTCCTGAATAAAAAATGTGAAAAGGTCAAATGCCTCCAGAGGCTTCTATTGTGACAGGCACTTAACCCCTTCACTCCTGGTTATCTGCTTCAACTGTTGTGCTGAAGTGCCATTAACATCTTGGCAATGTTGGAGCCAGCGGGGCTTATTCAATAGCATGGGACACATGTTCTGCTAGACCCACCACCCATGCTAGGTGACAGTCGGTGAATAATTCTTGTAGACACTGACCTTGTCAGGAGCAAAGTCCAGAGATAATGATTTCCCAAGGGTGACCTTTTCATGGTCAATTGCTTCAATACATTAAGCAGAAGCATGATTTCCTTCCGTCTTCAGATTGCAAAACTTGTCCTTTTTTGGAAGGGGGTAAGGGGTTCCTCCAATATGCTCCTTTTAGCAATTGCATGGAAAGTTCCACTCTCCTTTAAATGAAAAAGGGCTGTGTACGTACATGGAAACTATGTTGGATTCTCCACTCAGTCTAGCAAAAGGAATGAAAGGTGTGGATCCACTCCTACATTTCTTTTGGCAAGGAGAGGATTCCCCTTTAAGAATCTAATGCCAAAAAGGCAACTACAGGCATTTAGTAATCTTCTGCACCACCAGATCCATCTATTATTGACTGAAATTGGTTTACCTCTTACTAGGTCGTGACACTTCAGTGTCTGCCCCTTGACACATCACACCAACATCTAAAGTGGCAAGATCAGCAGAGTATGCCAGTGTAGCAGCTCTAAAGGCATCAGACCTGATATCCTAAGGAAAAATGATATGAGCAGATTGCATTAAGACCGGTCTCTTGCATGACACCAGGAGATCAACCTGTTCCTGGCTAAAGTGTGCATTGAGACAAGAGGCTGTTTGGGTGTTGAAGAGCCCAGCAAAGTATAGCAAAGGCCTCCAATGCTTTCTTGTATCTGTCTGTAGTCTGCAATCACAGTCAACCCCAACCTAGACGCCATCACAGAATCATGCATTTATAGTGTTGCCAGATGGTTTCAACAAAAATACCGGACACACTTGACATTACATCACAATCTACATTACGTCTTATTTAGAAAATACCGGACATTTGTATTTTCTCATTGATATTTTCTCAATTTGTTTCCCAACAGTAAGCTCAAATACTGGACTGTCTGGTTCAAAACTGGACACCTGGCAACCCTATACACTTAAGAGGATCTTTTTCATAAGCATTGTAAGGGAATTAATTCAGCTAGCCCCTTCCAGGAATTGCACAGAAACAACCTATGCAAACAGAAGAATGTATAACCAGGGAGAACTGCTCAGCATTAATCATAGCTAATATTTTTACAACATCTTTTCACTTTGTAACAATATGTAAATTGATTAAAAAAAAAACTAGGCCAATTGTCACTGGGCCTTGCAAGAAAGACTTGTCTGCTAAATCCCCAGGTTTTGGCTGAGCATTAATGTAATGAAGGACTTAGGAAAAGTATAAATATACCATAGTGTCTCTTGAGAAAGTTGTAGACTATGATGTGGGATTCACTAACATTTTCTTATTCCTAAGACTAAATTCAAACACATTGTTTAAACGCAAATGAGTACACAGGTATGTCCTGATCTTTAGTTAGGGAAAACTCCTACTGACATCAATAGAAAAGTGACTTGATTAAGGAAGGCAGGATCAGGTTCATAATTTGGTATCTGGGATTTGATTAAGCAGCAAAATTATGAGTGGTTTCCCCATGCGAGTATAATTACCTAATTAATTTTTAAAATAGCTAACTTCAGCAATGACTATGGTGAAGGAATATATATTCAGCGTACAAAACACTTGGTGCCCTCAAATGCAAGTGTAGCTATTTGCAAGTGCTTAGAGGTTTTCTGGACAGTTAAGTAAGTAGTCATATATATTTTCAGTTCCAAAGTGGTCACAAATTCGAAACAATAGCATGGTCCCAGCTCTTTTACAAAATATAAATTTATAATAGAGTCTAGTTGGGATCTTAGAATTTTTAAAGACCATAAAAGCACACACATTTTAGTAGTTTCTTTTAATTCTTGAATTCTAGTTAGTAAATTGTTTTCTTTATTAAAGGAGAACATAAATTTGAAAGCTGAGTTAAACGAACCCCCTAAATGAATTTGAATTCTTTGAATTCAATATTTTGTGAAAAGATTCATGTCTAAATGACTGTTTTAATTATGTTGTTTCTGATGTCTAAACTTCACAAATGCCTGCTTTGATTGTAAAGTTCCAGGTCCTGGACCCTAAACTATAATAAAAGCAGCTGCTGGGGAAAAAACAAAAACCAAACCCTGGACTGTTACAATTGAAAACAAGACTTTTTTAAAAAGAAAAATCTTTATTATGTGTACAGCATAAAAGAAGACTTGCTCTCTCTAACTCACCCCTGCCTCTCCCCCAACCACAGTCTTTGGATTATTCTGGGGGTTCTTTTTCTCCTGCTTTTTTTCCCCATAAAAGTTTTTCAATTGGTTTCATTTTCATTCTGATCTGAAATGAAAACAAACTTTGAAACTTGGCACTTTTCACACAATGAAATTCTCATTTACCAGCCAGCCCTATGTACTGTACCCTGAAAAGTAGCCCCACACTTTTCTGAACATTATCAACATTTTTAAGGAAGAAGCACAGGAACTTGCCTTACACAAAGACTGTTCCAGATAGCAAAGGGGGACCAACTTGCCTCTAAGACTGATTCCATTTAGGAGGCAGGTCAACCCACAAATACCTACGTGGCCCTTATTAAGGGCTCCAGGCAAGGTGCAGAATGCCTCCTGTTGAGAGGGGAACCCATTAGCTGTCGGAACACAATAAATACTTAGCCTTTTGCATTAAGCTGTCATCAGAGCTCTGAAAATCTGTGGGTATCCGTGTTATATCTGTGGGTATCTGCCCCCATGGATGTGGATGCGGATATCAGTGGCTCATTTTTGGCGGATATGGATGTGGCTGCAGATACAAATTTTGTACCTGGAATACTGCAAATGTGCAGATATACACTTTCTATCCACAGGCATCTGCATCCATGGCTGTGGATAAGGATATCTGTAGCTCATTTTTGCAGATGCAAATTCTGTATCTGTGCCAGGCTCTAGTTGTCAACACCCCACAATATCAGACCCTGTGTTTCCAAACAAAAGTCCAACGTGTGAGGGAGGCCGAAACCACTGCTTTATACCCTGTTCAAAGCAGTAAATATAGGCAAGACTAAAACTATGGTAGCCATGTTAAAAGTGCTTGTTGGGACTAAGGGTACGTCTAGACTACATGCCTCTGGCGACGGAGGCATGTAGATTAGACTACCCGGCATAGGAAAATGAAGTGGCGATTTAAATAATCGCCGCTTTATTTAAATTTAAATGGCTGTCATGCTGAGCTGATCAGCTGTTTGTCGGCTCAGCACGGTAGTCTGGACGCTCCGCGGTCGACATCAAAGGCATTTGTCAACCTCCCAGCTATGCCTCCTGGATGTGGATGTACATTCATTTTGTTTAAACTTTATAAAACTCTAACTTATCAAGCTCTGAGTTTGATGGGCACTGAAGCTTCTGCTCTCTGCTGTCTGGTAGTCCACCTTCCAAAATGGCAGATGAACTTTGGTGTTTCCAGCCACTGCTATATTGTTAGACTGTTACCCTGGAAAAGGGGAACCCTGGAAAAGGGGAGCTATATTATGGTTTTTGTTCAGTGGGTTCCATTTTAAGAGAGACAGTTTGCCTCGAGGTTTTTTTTCCATCATGGAGGTTTTTCCGCTCAAACTGTTAATTTGCACACGGTACCACCTTGTGCACCCATCCCAAATAGGCTGTTCACTCATTACTATCTGGTGCACTCAGCACCAAAAGAGGTGCACTCAGCACTAAAATGCTGCACACAGCCCCTGGGAAGCTGCACACAGCCCTTGGGAAGCTGCACTCAACACCCAGGTTCATTAACATATTTTTCCCGCCTCTGGGCCAATAAAAACCCTGAGGTATCAAGGGCTCGGGTCCTTGGATTTTCCCAACCTTGGATCTCGTCAGTTTTGTTGCTCCCTTGTTTTGCCTGAAGCTCCCTTGTTTTGCCTGAAGCTCAGATACCATCTTGGTAATCTGAGGCCTGGACTTTTGGACTGTGCTACCCTTGTGTGGTGAATACCCACAAGGTTTCCTTTTGCATCGGCTATTGGAACCAGGACTCTCTTCCTCTATCATCCTCATTGGATTACCTGCCTACTGGATCAGACGGTCTTGCCGAAGGACAGACCAGACTGTTTCCAGAGGGGATTCCTTCCCAGATCGAGGATCCATATCGGGGCTCGTGTCTCCAGAGAGGACTCGCCATCGTGGGATCTCCCTGCTTGTCCTCCCCAGAGTTTTCCAAATAGCCCGAGGATTGAAGGTCGCAGGCATCGATCGCCTCAGGCTTTGTATATATACCTTGTGTACCTAGGGAACTGTTCTATCTCCTTTCTTCGGGTTAGGGTGGGTTGGTTTGTTGTGATTTGCTGATAGTTGTATATCTGTTCACTTTATTTCCATCAAATACATGGTTTGGCCCTAAAATTGTGTATGCCTGATTTGTGGCTAGTGATCCACCGGTGATTAGATACGGCTCTCAGGTCGGATCTCTCTTCTGTGTAGGGACTCCCTTTCCCCATTTTACATCTTCAGCATTGGCCATTTTTAATGTAATTGCTTGTCCACGTCCCTAGGGCAACAAGACAATATTTCCAGCCCCGTGTGCTGACAAATAATGAGCCAGGTCTCAGAAAATTATGCAGGTTTTTTTTTAATTGGAGTTTTTGATTTGCCTTCTGAGCCTTTTGTTTGCCCTTGCATCATGTTTTAAGCTTTCTTATCCTGAGTGACAGAAACAGCAACAGGGCTGTCTAGGAAAATTTTTTTGACCATCTGACTTGCAATAATATTGCGAGTGTTCGCCATGTGACCAGTTCTCACACTGTGACTGCAGATTTTTGGATCTTCGGTCAGTGCCCAGTTTTTGAGAGACCTTCATTTTTAGAGGTGCTGAAGAGCACAGCCCTTAGCGACATCACTGTCATGATAGGAACTGTAGCTACTCAGCAGGAAATCAGCCACTCTGAAAATCGAAATGGAAAAGGTACCCCCAAGCCAGTTTTAATCATTGAGGTTTAAATCTCCTTCCTCACTCACTCAAACGCTAATTCTGTAATTCACTAGCCAATTAGCCCATCATAAGCCGGGATTTTCAGGTCTCTCCTCCACGTCGGTCTTCTCTCCTGAGCCTCCAGTCTCTCGCTCCATGTCTTTTTCTCTCTCCTCCTCCTCCTCCTCCTCCTCCTACTGCCTCCCCCTCTCTCTCTCTCAGCTCTCCTCCGCCTTCTGCCTCTGTCTCCATCTCTCTCTTTCTCTTCTCCCCCTCCTGCCTCTCACTCTCTCTCCGCTCTCCTCTGTCTCCGTCGGGAATGCACGCTCATCCAGGCCCCGCACCCTGGGCATGTACGTCACCGCCCCGCCCCCCTTTGCCGCCTGTCATGGCACTCGGCTGACTTCTGTGCCACTCAGCCGGGCCACCACGCAGGAGCAAGCAGCGCAAATGGCCTCTCTCTCTCTCTCTCTTCTCTTCCTACTGCCTTGCCCTCTTTCTCTCTCAGTTCTCGTCTGCCTCCTGCCTCTCTCTTCTTCTCTCTCTCTTTCTCTTCTCCCCCTCCCACCTCTCACTCCGTGTTTCTCTTCTCCTCCTCCTGCTGCGTCTCTCTCACTTTCTCTCTCTCTCTCTCGCTGTCCTCCGCCTCCTCTGTTCTCCTCTGTGTCTCCTCCGCATCCTCTCTGTCTGCTCCGTTTTCCTCCTTTTGAACCCGGTGCCCTTTCCTGATGTCAGAGATGAAAGCTCGTCTAGGCCCTGCCCCCTGGCTGTTCCCTCTGGGCGATGCTGTTGCCTCCTGCAGTGGTGCTCGGCTGACTTCTGCGCCACTCAGCTGGGCCGCCACATGGGAGCAAGCGGCCATTTGGGCCCCACGCTCCCCATGCAGCACCTCACAGAAGTCAGCTGAGCACCACGGTGGGAGGCAACAGCGCCTCCTAGAGAGAAAAGCGTCACAGAATCACAGACATTGGGCTACTATATATATGATTTCAAATCCATGCAGAACTCTGTCACCACCTAGTGGTGGCTAGACCAATGAGAAGCTGAGGAGCCATTGGTTTGATTTTTGCTGCCAACAACCCACCCAGTGTGTGGTATACCACCTCAGAATCACTTAAAAAACAACGAATAGTCTAGCAGCATCTTAAAGACTAACAACCCACTTCTTCAGATGAATGGAGTTATTAAAAGTCCAGTTCCAAAATAAATAGGGGATGGCGGGGGGAGAAGGAAGGGAAAAATAGTAAATTAGAGTGTTCATGTTATGTGAAGCTGATAAAGAAGGTGCAAATGTAACATGAACACTCTAATGCACTATTTTTTTCCTTTCTGTCTCCCTCTGCCCCCATCACCTATTTATTTTGGAACTGGACTTTTAGTAACTCAATTCATCTGAAGAAGTGGGTTGTACCCACAAAAGCTCATGATATCATCTACATGTTTTGTTAGTCTTTAAAGTGCTACCAGACTATTTGTTGTTTTTTAAGTTCTATATATTTTGTTAGTCTTTAAGGTGCTGCTAGACTATTTGTTGTGTTTTAAGTTTTTCCAGTAACAGACTAACTTGGCTACCCCTCTGAAACCTCAGAAGCAAGAGACGATGAATCGTCATCTCTTGTCTTAAGCTCTGCTAGACCAACATGAAAGGCTAAGCTTTCATCGTGATTTGCCACTCAAAGAGCCTAAGGACTGCATGGTAGGGTGAGTTTGACAGACTGTATTAGCCATGCATATTTTAGGTGATGTTTATAATAACACCATAAATACCTCGAAGTTTATTGTTAGAGCAAATAGTGGGAAAGGAGTCAACTTTCCATTTCTTCTTCTGATTTATGCACTTAGCTCTAGACATTTGAAACATCTAGAGTACTTCTCAAAGGGAAGCTCTCCAGGAACATAGCTCACTGAACTGTATTACTGACCCTTGCTGTGACTGTGCCTTTTTATAGTGCACTATACTTATGGTCTACAAAGACAGGGAAAGAGCGTTTTAGCTGTTGCAGAAACAAAAGTGATCTAGCCTTGTACAATAACCAAGGGTTATCAGAGATCCAATACTACATGGATGCAAAGGGTAGATTATTACTAGCCCTAACATACCTGTAGAGGAAAGTAAGATCAACCACAACCCTTTGCATAGCTCTTACAGGACTACCAAGTCTGGGGCCTTCATGGTACATAGAGGCTACACCCTGGATTTCTTCTCCAGGGTGCAGGTGGTGGTGATAGGAGAGTGGGAGAGACTTGTTGTCCAGTGGAGTTGGTTTAGCAAATTGGAGAAAAAAAATTAAAGTGGGCTGCAGCAAATTATATCCCTCTATTGCCTGAGCAAGAGGGGAGTCTGGGAAGAATTGTAAATTAATAGATTGTGGTTTTTACAATTTCCCTGAACAAGGGCTTCTGCCAGACACTGTCACCTCTGGGTGTTGGAGTCTAGCAGGGGCCCTTGTTCAGATCTAATTGTAAAAAGCGCAATCTATTCATCTTCACGGTGGCCTTTGAACATGAGATGTTATCTCCATTTTACAGATAGAGAGCCTGAGATGGACAGAAATGAAATGAGTTACCCAAAACCACGCAAGAATAAGTGGCATAGCTAGGACTAGTAGATAGGTGCAGTAGGTTGTACTGCTTCCAAGACCAGTAAAGAAGCAAGAAACAGATGTGAACTACACAAATTGCAAGAATTAACTCCTGGAGTCACTGGTTTATGAACAATGTGCATACTACTGATCCCTGCTCATCTCCTTCGGAAAGAACCAAAGTTTTCCACACTTAGGCTACATCTACACTGCAGCGCTATTTCAGGATACTGGAGGTCTCCCGAAATAGCTATCCCACATCTTAACAGCAAGCCCATTATTTCAAAATATAACGGGCTTGCTATTCCGACATCCCTGTAAACCTCATTCCATGAGCAGTAAGGGATGTTTCAGAATAGCAATTTATTTCAAAATAAGTGCTGAGTAGACAGCGCCAAATTACAAAATAAGATTTCAAAATTGACTCAAAATTGCTCAAATTTGCGTAGCTCAAATTGCATAGCTTATTTCGAGCTATAGGTGCAGCGTAGATGCACCCTTAGTAACTTAATCAGTGTTTTATCAGGGTAGACATATCCCGAGAATTAAACAACATATTTATGTGTCTGTAACCACCCCCCCTCCAATGAGACCTTAAAGGTATGGGGATCATTTTATTTTTTGTTTGTCTTATTTTGAGATTTAGCTGAATGTGAAAGTTGGGTTTTATCACAAGTAAATAATGAGTATTTAGCTCCTGATTAATTTCTCCAGTATATTTTTTGTCTCGTCTTTTAACTGAAAATTATTTGTACCTTGCGGTCCCGTAGACATCCAAGAATGTCAAAGATGGCTGCAGCTCCCGCTGTGTATTTGGTTGCAGAAACAACTCGCTGAATTTGATTGTGAGAAATGAAAGTACCTATTTCTTCACTCACTTCAAATCAAGAGCAGCTCCATTGTGGTCAATGGAGTGATGCCTGTTTAAAAATTGATTGAGGTGGGGGCTAGCCCTTTCTGCCCCCAAATGCCCAGACCAGGATATGGAGCATATATTAGGGTTATTGGTACAAATTCTTGTCCAACTGTGCAAACTAATATCAGAGAATGGGGAGAGGGTTGTTGTATAAGGGGAATTGCTGCTTCTTGAAATTTTATCTTGAGCTTTATGATACTTGATCATTTTTCTTAAAGCTTAATCTTAGTCACATGATGATGATGTGAAAATGTCAGTGGTCATTATAAAAGAATTAAGTTCCTAGCCCTCATAGTAGCAAAGAAAAACTTGGAAACGCAAACCATAAATGATCAAAAAACAGTGATTCTTTTTTTGTAGCCAATCTTGTGATTTTTAAGGAGGAGTAAGATAAGAGTCATGAGTTTTGACTGCATGATATTGGTAATGCTGGAATCCGACCATGTGACTTAGTGTAACAATACCTTCCAATTTTCTGGTAGTGCTCTACCTCATTAATAGAATCAGTGGCTGTGAAGGCACATCTAAGGCCGTTTAGCTCCTTTAAAGCCCTGAGTACAGCTAGCATCAAGGATGCCAGTCTTGTCTAAACTATTCATTTTCTAAGCTATCCACACTCACCCAGTGTCCTGCCTCTAGCTGACCATCCAGTGTTGGTCTGAAAGGACCACAACTTGGCAACACAAAACTCTTGAAGGTGATGGGAAGAAAGACAACTTGAGCCATCTTGGAAGACTGCTCTTGTTATCTCCCATGTGAGACAATCAGAGGATTCCATAAACATGCAAAACCAGAGCCCCAGCTAGAGGAGATCTATTGCATGTTTGAGACCAGCCCAAGAGAAAAAAAGACTTAATTATCCAGAAACAAATATGCAAAGCACTTGCTTTTATTTTTATTATTTTTGGAGGTGGGGGTTGTATTTGTGACTCATGACAAGGGCGGGCAAGTTTTGTTTGCACAAAACAAAAATGAAACATCATTTTGCTTGAAGATTTGAGGAATTTAAATTAAAAGAAAGCTTATAAGAACAGTAAGAGAAGAACGAGACACAGCACAAAATAAAACAGCATGTTGTAGTACATTTTTCTCATAGCTTTGCATTCTAGTCCTGATTCTAGCACTTTTATTATTTCCTGTTGCCATTCTGTATTCACATTAAATACTTCTGAATTTGATTAACTTTCTGAGCTTGAAGAATTTAGGATTCAATTTTCCACTCCCTGCACAAGAAGAGTTTGCTTATCTAGGCAAGTTTTCCTAAGCACACTTGCTCCAATTAAAATGGATCAAACTGTTTGAATTCTGTGTACAGATGAAGTTGCTTGATCTCAAAAAAGATATGTTGGTATTGGAAAAGGTACAGAAAAAGGCAACAAAATGATTAGCAATTTGGGTGCCATATGAACCGAGATTAAAAAGACTGGGACTTTTCATCTTAGAAAAGGGGAGATTAAGGGGAGGGGAGATATGCTAGAGGGCTATAAAATCATGACAGGTATGGTTACCGTGAATAAGGTAAAGTTATTTACTTTTTCCAATAACAGAAGAACTAGGAGTCACCAAATGAAATTAATAGGTAGCAGGTTTAAACAAACAAAAAGAAGTTTTTCTTCACACAGCGCACAGTGAAGCTGTGGAACTCCTTGCCAGAAGATGTTGTGAAGACCAGGACCTTATCAGGGTTCAAGAAAGAACTAGATAAATTCATGGAGGATAGGTCCATCAATACTTATTAGCCAGGATGGGGACTGGGTAAGAATGGTGTCCCTTGCTCCTGTTTGTCAGAGGCTGGAAATGGATTACAGGAGAGGGATACTTGATGGTTATGAGTTCTGTTCACTCCCTCTGGGGCATCTGGCATTGGCCACTGTCGGCAGACAGGATACTGGGCTAAATGGACCTTTGGTCTGACTCAGTATGGGTGTTCTTATGTTTCATAGCAAGTCAGTTTTGGAAACATGGAGTGAGCATGTCAGAGAGTGAAAACTGCCATCACTCTACTGACATTAGGCCCTGATCTGCACTATTATTTCAAAATAACAAGTGGAGCATCCACATTAGCAAGCCCATTATTTTGAAATAATGGACTGGTTATTTCAAAATAATAACTCCTGCTTTCCATGAGGAATAACGCTTATTTCAAAATAGTTATTTTGAAATAGTGGCAGTATGGATGCTCCATTGCTGCTATTTCAAAATAACTACTCACCAGAGTCATTCAAAGAAATTACTCCCTAGTGTCTCCTGGGGTTCTAAGTCGAGGTAGCACATCCACATGAAGGGAGCCAGCCTTGGACTGATTTCAAGGCTTCCCTGTAGTGCAGACACACTATTTTGAAATAGTTATTTTGGGAGTTATTATTTTGGAAGAAGTTATTCTGACATGATTTCCTAGGGTATGTCTAGACTACATGGCTCCATCAACGGAGCCATGTAGATAAGTTTACTAGACATAGGAAAATGAAGCGGTGATTTAAATAATCGCTGCTTCATTTACATCAAAATGGCCACTGCGCTGTGCCGATCAGCTGTTTGGCGGCACAGTGGGGCAATCTGGACGTGCCGCGGTCGACACTAGAAGCCTTTGTTGACCGCTCCGGTATGCTTCATGAAATTAGGTTTACTGGAGCGGTTGACAAAGGCTTCTCGTGTCGACCGCGGCATGTCCAGATTGCCCTGCTGTGCCGCCAAACAGCTGATTGGCACAGCGCAGCAGCCATTTTGATGTAAATGAAGTGGTGATTATTCAAATCGCCGCTTCATTTTCCTACGTCTAGTAAACTCATCTACATGGCTCTGTTGACAGAGCCACCTAGTCTAGACATACCCCCAGTGTAGACATGCCCTAGTAGAGTCCTGGAGATTTCATTCCAGCAGTTCTGGCCCACTGGCAAGTAGTTTGGTTTCTAATCAAAGACCTGAATAATCAGATGACTTGATCTTGCAAACCAAAGCTTCCATTGACAGGAGTGTGTTGTTTGAGGCGGAAAGAGGATCTATTTTTTTCACCTTGTAGGCACCCTCGACTCTCAATGACCTAGGGGTGCTTGGTAGCCTCCCACGATCAGGTCCCAAATAGTCATAACATAGAGAACTTATCAAATCCATGTGTTAAGTCGCAGTAGCACCATGTCCCTGTTTGCATTCCAGTACTGCCCTGATGAAAAATACCCGAAGCCATAACAGAAGGTTATATAGAGAGGAACACATTATGTCACTCATTATAAAGATGGATTAAAACCTTCCCAGCTTTATCTCTCTTCCATTATGTGAACCCTTGGGAAGCCAGCAGAATCCCAGGGGCTAATGTGAATAGGTTAGTTTCCAAGTGTCTGGATTGATCACCTGGGAGGGAGCATAGGAGAAGGTTGTGGGAGGTAGGGGGTGATCGGAGCAAACCTCACCAGTGGTGGTTGGAAGTCTTGCATTTTAAAATCACTCCGAAAGACCGTTCCTGATTGGCTATGAATAACACCTCCTTATTATAATTGAAAGGTAATATTTTTTCCTTGCTGTTTCCCCTTCTCCTTCCACACCCTGCCTATTGACCCACTGGCCTGCTTCCTCCACCTGTCCACGTCATGTACTTTTAACCTGTTTCACTTTGGGGAACAGACTGTCATTTGCCATCTCTTGGTACGGCCTAATGCCTGATGGGCCTCCCAGCTGTACCACAATATACAGATTAAATAATACCCAGAAATATCTGCTGCTTTAAGCCATGTGACACTACCTACTAACAAGCTCTGGGAGGCAGCCAATGGGCTCATTCTTCTAATTAAATGATAGTGCAAATTGGATTAGAAAGGTTCTCCGGGTCGCCGGGGTGGGTGTGCAGCACACTCAGGCTAGAAGAACAATGTATGCTTCCCAAAATATGATGCTAGTTAGAATATGTGGCCCCCTCCGTGGTATTTTTCTCCTGGCTTTTAAAGCGGTGTGTGTTTCCAAAAGCTTGGCAGGCAGAAAAGCTCTCTGCGCTCTCAAAGGATGCGGCTAGCTTTCCTCTCTCACCTCCGACGGTAGTGATCTTTTTTTCCTAGCAAGGCACTGTGTGCAGTCTTCTGTGAACCTAGTGGGCTAGATTTCTCCCAGGTGCCTTTATTTCCTCCTCAGCAGCTGCAAAAAAGTGGCAGCAGGAGGAGACATGTTTTATGATTTCTGACATTTTAAAAAGTGCATTTCAGTGCTGGATTGACAGTGCTGGAGGCCGAAGTCTACTGCTTAGTTGCTCTTCAGGTAGTGCAGAGGCAGGATGAGTTTCCCTGAAGTGCTCAATCAGTGTATTTTAGAGGCTCATCTTGGGGGAACCAGAGGGTGAAAGAATGGTTCAGTCCCTATGTTAATTCAGTCTGTGGCTTCCCTGATGACCTTGTCAACAGGGAGCAGATTAGTCCCCACTGAGATCATGACTTTTCTACTAGGAACCAGATGGAGACTGGCACTTTGTTTCCCAAAGACTGTACCTGAGCAGAAGCCAATAGAGTGTGTGGACAGGTGACCCAGGTAAGAAAAGATTTACTATCAATCCAGCTGCCCACAAATGGAGCCTCTTTCACAAACTTTGCTTTTTCCTTCTTTGTTTCTTGTCACCACATGGCTACAGCGGGCCTGAGACCTCCCATTTTAACCTGTGTAAAACTGAGTCACACTCCAGTGTGAGCAAGTAGGAGAACTGCACCCAATTCACTTTACTTCACTCTCACCCTGTTCAAACTTTGCTCTTTCCCATGATGTTTGTATACTATCCACTATCTATGTGCCCGCTAATCTTTTCCATCCATGTGCAGAATAAATGTTACGTGCAGTGAGGCATATGGGAATGTGAACCGCTAGGAGATACACAAGCCTAGCTGTGGGCTTTCTGCTAATCAGCAGGGCGGCATTGGAATTGCTCCTGAGCAGCCGCACAAACGCTCAGCTTACAGAGAACACTGTCCACTGCCTATTCCCTTTCTCTTATATAGCCCCGTGCCTGGAACACTCTACCTCAGGCCTGCCAATAGGGGGAAAGAGGGCAGTTGCCATGGGACCCGGTGATTCAAAGAGGCCCAGGGCTCCTGGGCCTATTGCCACTGTTGCTACAGCAGCAGCCAGAGCCCCGGGCTTTTTAAATCACCACCAGAGCGCAGCTCCACACAGCTAGGAGGGGTGTGTGTGGGGGCACAGCATTGCGCTTTGGGTGGTGCTAAGGGCTGGCTGCCTTGGCCACGCCCCTTCCTCCCGAGCCCCGTCCCTTCCGGGAGCTAGGATCCACTACCACCACATCTTGCCCTGGGGCGTGCAGAAGATGTCAGCCCTTCCTGCTCTAGCTACTTATATGGCCTCCGTTAACCTAGGTTTAGTTTCTTTAAGGTAACCACTGGCCCACCCTCCCATTGACCTGACAGCTGAATGCATCACAGTCAGCCACGGAGCTTCTCCTTACAACACCCTGTGAAAGGCACTCGGTGGATTGATTTGCTCAAGATCATGCAGAGCTGGAAGCTGAATTCCTCGTCTCTTGAATTCCCTGCCCATTGCCGGAAATTCTCCCTCTCCCCTGATTCACTGGAGGTATCACAGTGTAAAATATTCTCGAAAGATACGTCCCTCCCAACAACCTCATCTGTGACTCTAAGGTGGGCATAAGCCTAGTAGTATAAGACAAGGTTCCCTTAGACTCTGTTTGCTTGGAGAATTTTGTGGGATATGTTTGCCAGCATAGAAGTATTTGGCAGAGAACATACTGCACTAATATTTTCTGGCAGCAGCCTTCAATTAGTATTTTCTAGTGCCTAGCTCATCTTAAAGTGCTTTGTAAAGCTCAATAAGAACCAGTATCTTCAATTTTGAGATGAGGAAACTGAAGAGTAGACAACATAAGGGCCTAATTCAAAACCTACTGAAGTCAGTAGAAATCCTGCTCCTACTGAAGTCAATCAGGACTAGTGACACAACTCATTTCTCTAAAGTTTACCCGTGTTAGAGGTAAGAACAGAACTCAGTTTTTATGGCTTCTAGTCCAGTGCCCAACTAGTAGACCATGCTCTTCTCATCGTGCAAAGTCCTGCTGTTCTCTTTTAGCTGATATTTTCCATAGGCACCCAGCACTAATGTTCTTGATATCAACTAGGAGAAAGAGGAAGAAATTTCATCTCGCTTTAGTTAACAATTTATTCATATTTTATTGAAGAGAGCCCTTAGGTTAAGAACATGCTTAAGAAGAACAATTGTTGAATATTAGAGCTATGCCACGGCATTCTGTAGACACTTTTACTCTGATTTTTATTTTGTTTTGTTAAATCTAGTGTGCTCTGGGAAAGTTCAGAGACACTCTGCCTTTCAGAGCTCAGCCTGCGGATAAAAAATAATGCAACAAATTTGCTGGCAATTGATTAGCTGTAATATCTGAAAAATCATCAGCAGGAGAAAGAGGCTAGAAGGGCTCAGGACAAAACTATAGAAATTAAATATTTTCTTTCTTCCTTTTCTCATTCTATAAGCAAGCAAGCGTGGAGAGACTTTCTTCAGAGCACAGAACTTGCTTGCCACTTTTAGCTACATGCTCTATTCCCCCCCCGCTGTCTAAGTCTGGTTTAAAGGCCTTATTCTGTCAGTCCTCCTTCTGTTTGATTGAATGGGGAATGCAGAACTGGATCCTTGCATAGCACAGACAATGCATGTTCTGCTCTCATTGACTTCAGTGCCAATCCTCACGGTCCTGAGGAGTTGCAGGATTGGACCAACGAGAAGATAGTTTGCATAGAAGCAAGAGAAATGTAAAACATGGACTTAGATATGACTATGTGCAGCAATTGCATAAGTCTTTTATAAACTATGTACAAACACATCACACACAATGTGTATAATTTTGTCACATGCTGTACATCATGTGTGGCTTGCAGTAAAACAAAAACATGTAATATTAAATGTATGCATTACACTTCACTTTCAGATATGGTATTTCTTGATGGGTTTTTACTATAAAAAGATTTTTTAAAATTTCCACTTCAATTAATCTAGCAAAGTGTGTTTTACCCATGAAAGCTCACGATCCTATATATTTTTGTGAGTCTCTAAAGTGCCACAGAACTACTCACTGTTTCTAAAGTTACAGACTAAAAAGGCTTTGCCTATGAGACTTTTTAAAAGATGAGAACAGTAATTGAAATAGAACTAAATATAATTTCACCTTAATTCATCCTCTGGCTTTCTTGTTGGCTGTGTCTAAAATCGCAAAAGAGAAAGACTTAAGTCATAGATAAATGTTTACAGAAAGAAGGAACATTTCTGCCTTCCTAAAACTATAGAAGAAACATATGTTGCCTCAGATAACTCTTAAGTAAACTGCTGTCAAAACAATTAGTGTTATTTTTCTATTATCTTCCTATTTGAGAGTAAATAAGCATTTCATGAATATGTTAATTACTGAGAAGGTGCTGAAGATAAGTAGGATGGCATATCTCCACAAATGATGATAAATCATCCATTGTATACAGAAATTTCCAACAATAAAGTTTTCCAAGTATTGTGATCCTGCAATCACCATTAAAGAATGGTGTTAAGAATGAAGCACAACATTTTACTTGGATAACTTTAAACCAGAAATGTTAAAAAAATAACACCAAGATGCAAATGCTGATTGCTCACACTTTTCTGTTTTTAAAGCAAGAGGAATTGAAACCCTTCAATATCCTATCATTAAAATATCGTAGTATTTTTGTATTTTTATATTAAGTTTACAATTTAAAGGCTTCTAGAAAGATTGATGAAAAATGTCAAGCATTTTAATCACATCTTTAAGTATGCCACATTAAAACGTCTGTGTGCCTTTAAATAAATGCAATTTTTATTTAAAATGGATCTCAAATAAGAATGGATTATTCAATTTAAGTTGTTTGGATGAAGTTTTTGCAGCAGACATTATTTCTGAATACATTTCTCTGGGTGCTCTGCATGTCCGTAGAAAGATTTGTTTGCATTTTTTAAATCACCCAAAATGTTTTATTGAGAAAGTGTTCATTTTGGGGGTGGAGAAGCTGAAAAATGCAGCTTTCCCCCTGGAGATATGTACATATAAAAAAATTCAATATTTTGAAAAGTTGAATGTGCCATTGTGTCAGATAATTAAAATGTAAATTTAAGTATCTATGCCTGCTTTGTGATTTTTTTTAATACTTTTTAACTTAGTTGTCTTTTAAAACATGTGGTCAGCTGTTGTATTCACATATGGTCAAATGATCAAAGTCTGAACTCCTCTCTAATTGTCCCCTGCTGCTTGTCTGCTCTCTCCATGATCAGGGCCTCAGCAGGTGATGAGAAAGGCATGAGAACAGGCTGGAAGGAGAATGAACTACTGAGGGGCCCAAGCTGAAAGAAATAAAGACTTCCAGTACATCACCCTGACAGTAAAGAGCCAAGGGAAAGTGAAGTCTGGTTAGTCTTATTTTTTTCATTCGCCGATCTGCATATTTTTAAGGCAAAATGCAAAGGCAGGAGACACTGTGCATTCCCAGCTTGTATAAAACAGAAATAAGCAGGCCACTGCAGACCTGTGGTGTTTGTTTACTTGACTAGGGGAGGAAGCTGCTAAGTCACAGTTTATAGCATTTCACATGTTTGTGGAAATCATTGCAATTCTTTTCACTTGTGCTTGTCATTGTTTGCCTGGAGTTCACTTTGCCAGATGGCTCTTTATTGTCACTAGTGTCCACACCTCGTGATTGGATCACTCCAAGACCAAATGGTGTGAAGAGCTTTAATACTGAGAGGATTTAGTAAAAGTAAATCCACACTTTGGGGAACCTTCATTCTCAGCTATTCAAGCAGGTCTAGCGCTAATTCATAGATGGGCAAAAACAACAAGGAGTCCGGTGGCACCTTAAAGACTAACAATTATATTATAGCATGAGCTTTGGTGAGTTGCGGCTTATCCATAATAAAATTGTTAGTCCTTAAGGTGCCACTGGACTCCTTGTTGTTTTTGCTGAAACAGACTAACACAGATACCTCTGAAACCTGTTACAGAAATAGTCGACCCCAAAAATTCAGAGAAAATAAATGTCCTTTTTGTTATTTATCCTCCATTCATTTAAAGTCAAAACTAGGATGGAAAATTAAGGATGCCATTTGACTTTGATATAAAAAATTAATATTTTTTTTTAAGAAAAATACGAGACAGAATGTTTTCTCTCAAAATTAGTTTAATGTAATTTTAAAATCATATTGATCTACCTTTCGTAGGTTAATTTTCTTAGACTTACATTAGTGTATTTGTGTGTATGTTATTTTTTAGGATAAGATGATGGTTAATTTTAGGCTGATTTGCATGTGAATAGAACACTGCCCAGTAAGGTCCTTTCATCTGTGGACCTTGGAGCTTTTACAAATGTTAGCCCACACAATATTCATGAGAGGTGGTGATGTCCCATTTTACAAACGGGGAAACTGAAGTACAGAGAAGTCGTGACTTGCCCAGGGTCATGCGGAAAGTCAGTGACAGAACTGCAAGTGTGAATCCAGCCCTCTGGATTCCCAGTCCTGTGTGCTGACCTCTGAGTCATGCTGCAAGGAAAAATATGTTGTTACTTTGGAGCAGAGGCTGGCAAGATCCAGCCTGCGGGCTGGATACAACCCACCAAGCCTTTTGATCTGGCCTGCAGCCTGTCCTGCTGGGACCCCGAGACAAGCTCTCTGCTTGCTGCAATGGCTGTCGGCACCCTTTAGGCATTGCACGCCTGAGGGGGGAGATTTTGCACGCGGTGCCTGCCCCCGCCCAATCATGGCAACTCCCATTAGAAACTGGTCAAGGGGAGATGCGATGATTGGGTTTGATCAGAGCCGGCCCACAACATTTTGGCACCTGAGGCGGGGAGCTCAAATGACACACCCCATACCCCCTCGCTTGGTCCAAATTCTCAATTCTGCCGCCTTCCTGTTCTACTCCTCTCATGGGACTGCTCTGCTACCTATCCCAATAAAGGAGAACTAGCCAGCAGCAGACACGATTTTCTAAACTCTGTGTCCTAGTGGTGGCCCCCGCCCCCCACACACACACAGTCTGGCACCTGAGGCGGCCGCCTCAGTTCGCCACATTGTAAGGCCAGTCCTGGGCTCGGACCAGGGACAGCGCACAAATCTTCCCCTCCCCTTGGAAGGGAAGTAGCTCATGGGGGGGAATCCCCAGCCATTTTGAGCAACCTGGGGCTACAGCAGGCAGGGAGCCTGCCTCAGGGTCATCCTGGACTGCTGTCCAGGAGCTGCCTAGGTAAGTGCTTCCCAGCCAAAGCCTGCCTCTGGTACCCCAGCCCCTCCCGCCGTAGGTCACCACCCAAACCCTCTGCAGTCTTCCTTCCCCCTCCCCTCCTGGTCACAACTCCATCCCAGACCCTGCATCCCCTTCTACACTCCACCCCAGGCCAGAATCCTCCTTCACCCATCCTTCCCTGCTAGCCGCTGCCCCCGGTCACCACCCAAACCTTATGCAACCCCCCCCCCTTCCCACCACAGGTCACAGCTCCCTCCAGGACTCTGGACCCCAATCTCCTGTTCCAGGTCACAATCCCCTCCACCCAAACTCCTTCTCAGACCCCACACCCTCTCCTGTACCCTACATTAAGCTCCCTTCTGCACCCAACCTCTGTCCTAGGCCCTGCACCCCCTCTGCAGGAAAGGGCAGCCTTTGACCACTTATCAAAATCTTGGAGTGGCCTCCATCAAAAAATATTGCCCACCCCTGCTTTAGAGCATGACAGAGAATTATGGCATCTAGGATGATTTATTATGCCTAATATATTGTAAAAGAAGATATTTACTGATTCATATGGAATTAAAATACAGACTGTACCAAAATGAACTTGTTTGGCCACCTCAGTGTCTCTGGTTTTAGGACAGATTCAGTATTTAGATATTTAAAAGTGCACTACTCATTGCTTTAACATAGTCCTCCACTGTGTTCTAGCTAGCTCAGATACTTATATAACATCCATCACTGCGGCATCTGAATGGTTCATTATTCTTAAAATGTATTAATCTTTACAGCACCTCTGTGAAGTAGGGGTGTGCTGTTATTCCCATTTTACAGATAGGAAACTGAGGCACACAGGAGCTAAGTGATTTACCCCAAGTCACCCAAGAAGTAGGTGATTGAGTACAGCCTTGAATTCAGATCTCCAAAATCCTAAACTAATGCTCAACCCATTGGGCCATCCTTCCCTGTTCTCATTTACTTGGTACAGCCTGAGACTCCATGCTTGTGGAAGGATGCATTTATTAAAAGATAAATTCATGATCTTGCAGTAGTGAAGGGAGGAAGCAAATCAAGTGCTGATTGTACTGCTTATTTATTTGTATTTCATTGTACAGTGATATTTGTTTCACTAGGAAATATAAGTTCTAGCAGCTATGGCCCTAATTTTTGTAGCTAGTAGCATAATATCCTAACAATCCACAGCATGATAATTGTAAGAAAGAAAAGAAAGCGAACGAATGTGAGGAGTGTGTGGGTGTCTGTTGTTGGAGGGAGCTAGAGCAGGAGGCAGGTGCTAAGGGACTTAGAAGTTGTTATAAAGAAACCCTTTCTGGGATCAGCCTCGTACATGGCTGCAGTAAAATAAGCAATTGGGTTAATGGGGTGTATCTGCAGAAGGCAAGGGTACAAATCTAAGAAGGGTTGTGCACTGGTTAGATTTTACCCAGAATAAAGTGTTCTGTGACTTATTTTTCACCAGAATAATGTTGAAGACTTGTGGTGGGTACAGGCAATAAGGGTATGTCTACACTGCCAGTCTAGTTCGAACTAGGGTGGCTAATGTAGGCATTCGAACTTGCAAATGAAGCCCGGGATTTAAATATCCTGGGCTTCATTTGCATGTTCCCAGGCACCGCCATTTTTGAATGCCCCGTAGTCCGGACTAACTGCCTGCGGCTATACGCGGCACGGACTAGGTAGTTTGAATTAAAGCTCTTAATTCAAACTACCGTTATTCCTCCTGCACGAGAAGTAACAGTTAATTCAAAGGAAGGGTTTTGGATCGGACTTCCGCGTCTACACGCAGTGAATTAATTTGGGCTACCGGCTTTTTAAAATGGCAAGCAGCTGCGAATATGCTAATCAAGTGCGGGATATTTAAATCCCGCGCTTCATTAGCAACTTCAGTATGCTTCATTTGCCTCCCAAGTTCGAACTAGGGGGCAAGCATAGACATACCATAAGGTGCCACAGGACTACTTGTTTTTAAAGTTACAGGCTAACATGGCTACCCCCCTGAGACATTTTCCTGTCTAGTAATTTCTTATGGCAGATTTGAAGCATAGCAAATAGAAGAAAGTGCAACAGGCCTAGTTCAATTATAAAAAGGGACGTCAGCATTCCAAAATTTCTCCTCAAATAGGGTTGGACTGAATCTAATGTGCATGCAGTAGTGAAGGTACCATAGTAATCTTGAATTATTGATTATGCCCATAACACTGTAATAATAACTGTGTGTCTCAATCCCTTGGGAAAGTGGTTCATGGGAGGATCCTATACGTTGCTGCAGTGTGCTTCCCCATGCCTATGTCCCTGTGAGTGTTTAATGCAATAATTTCTAAAGCCATTGGGCACGGAGTTAACTCAGGTCTTGCCCCATTATGACTTTATGCCCCAAAATAACCAACCACCTCCACTGCATGATACTATTTTAGAAGATATGTTTTGGAGAGCATGTCATGTTGCTTCTGCTCTGCTCTAGTGCTTTCTGCTCTTTTTTTTATTCCTTCTACATTGCAGAAGAGGCAGAGTGAGTTAGACCTATAATTAAATACCCCTGCCTAGCAAAGGGCCATATGATACCATTTGAGCTACAAGTGATGGGTTCTAAGTAGTGATTTATATTAGGTGGCTTTTGCTAGTGGGAATGATTCATTTATGCTCTGTGGGACTCTTAACTCCAGATGCTCCTGCTTTCTGCATTTCAGACAGAGGAGCTCCTCAAAAGACTATTGTAGATCCACAACTTCTGTTACTCTAATGTTGCCACTGGAAAATAAACTTGAGCATCTTTCATCAGTCAATGCTGATAGTTTAGCTTCAGGTGTTAAAACAGGGGACTTACCCGTTCCTGCTTAAAATGTTTCTGACACATCTGATAAACCTCTGTTTCTAGGCTTCATGAAAGAGACCAATGGCACTCTTCTACAGGATTCCTCATTGGCTGTTGAGTGATACACTACTTCTCCATCAGGATCTGCCCTGCTCTAAAGACCCCTTCCCCACATAAATATTTATTGTCTACAAAAGAAAATTCCCTTATGAAGGGAACACACATGTTGCTGAGACAGAGAGGGTATGTCTACACTACCCCGCTAGTTCGAACTAGCGGGGTAATGTATGCATACCGCACTTGCTAATGAAGCCCGGGATTTGAATTTCCCGGGCTTCATTAGCATAAGCGGGGAGCCGCCATTTTTAAATCCCCGCTGCTTCGAACCCCGTGTAGCGCGGCTACACGGGGCTCGAACTAGGTAGTTCGGACTAGGGTCCTATTCCGAACTACCGGTACACCTCGTTTCACGAGGAGTACCGGTAGTTCGGAATAGGACCCTAGTCCGAACTACCTAGTTCGAGCCCCGTGTAGCCGCGCTACACGGGGTTCGAAGCAGCGGGGATTTAAAAATGGCGGCTCCCCGCTTATGCTAATGAAGCCCGGGAAATTCAAATCCCGGGCTTCATTAGCAAGTGCGGTATGCATACATTACCCCGCTAGTTCGAACTAGCGGGGTAGTGTAGACATACCCAGACAGACTAAGTTGAGCAGGCCAGTTTACAAAACTTGTCTCATATCATTTGGTCCCAGTCTTCTTTGTAAATAAAACAGATTGTCCAAAATCTGAATTATTTGGACACTTTCCAAGCTGTTGCTTTTAGGACCTTCAGAATCTATAGGAAAAATACAGCCCTAGTCATAGACACCAGTGAAAAGGTAGACCTGAAAATCCCACTGTTTGTAATGGTAGGTTTTGAAGAATACAGTGATTTGTCATGGCAAATCTATCACAAACCATGGCATTGTGCTAAAAGTATTGAGAAGTCATGAATCAAAGTATTGATCACACATGTGACACTAAATTAAACATACAGACTGTGAAATACTTAGATGAGGACTTGGACTACCTATCTTTTTAACCATTATGGGCCAAATCTCTTTAGGATTCTTTCGAGGCAAAATTAGCCTTCCTGAATATGTCCCATGGAAAATCCACGAGCAATGAAGATTACTCTTTATTTGGGAACTCTACGCCTGCCATCTATGGCAGTAAGTGTCATGTTGTTTTCTTGGAAAATACGTTGGACAATATGTTCCCCAAAAATGTTAGTTAAAGTGATCACCAAATAAAATGGATTTTCTGCTTTCTTCCTTTCCCGCGTGTTCATAACAAGTAACTGAGAAAAAGATAATGGATTTTACTGGAAACACAACTTTCTTCCTCAGGTTGTGGAGGTGTTCCCAGTAAAATCAGTTTCTAACTTCTAATGCTGAGTATGAGTCCTGTGGCACTTTAAAGACTAACAATTTTATTTGTGCACAAGCTTTCATGGGCTGGAGCCCCACTTTATCAGATGCATGAAGTGGAAACTTCAGCTTGACAGAGATATAAACACTCCCATCTTTGTATGTATATATACAAATATATATCAACAACGAGTTGTCCTGTGGCTCCTTAGAGACTAGAAAAAATATACATATAGTATCATAAGCTTTTGTGGGCAAAGCCTACTTCATCAGATGATCTTTATTTTTGCTGAAAGAGACAAAATGGCTACCCCACTGAAACAGAAAATACAAAGCGTGTGACAATACCATTATTCCGTGGGCCCTTGGGCAAAGTATGTGGAGGGATCTGGCTCCCTGCTCTTGGAAGGGGCAAGGCCTCAGGCAGAAAGGGTGGGACTGAGGGCAGCCAGCCCTCACCACTGCTTGGAGTATGATGCTGCCCCTCATGTCCACAGAGTTGCACAGAGAACACAGTCCTGCGCTCTGGTGATGTTTTAAAGGGCCGGGAGCTCTGGTTGCTGCTGCTGCCACAGTACTAGCAGCAGCATCTGGAAACCTCCAGTCCCTTTGAATCTCCAATCCCTAGGGCAATTGACCCCTTTGTCCTCCCTGTTGGCAGACCTACCGTTTATCCATGTGCCTCACTAAGATTAGTAAAAACTAAAAAAACAACAAATGGTCTGGTAGCACTTTAAAGACTAGCAAAATATGTAGATGGTATCATGAGCTTTCGTGGGCACAGCCCATTTCTTCAGATGACCGGAGTGTATAGCATGATTATTGTACCTTACTGATGCACCTTACTGATCTGAGCACAGGACTGAAAGCCAGGAGCTCCAGAGGTTAGTTTCAGCTTTGATAGTCTCCCTGTCTCGTCTTGGACAAACCCTTAACCTCAATTCCTCCACTTACCCATCAGTGAAGAAAGAATAATGGCATGTAATTAATGACCGGGATTCTTGTGACAAATTATAATGATTTATTATTTATTTAGCACCTTGGGCTTGTATTTTGATTTAGACAAAATAAAAGATCACTGTCCAAGAGCAACTTACAACCTACGGCCCTGATCCAGCAATTTTTTTCCCCTGGAGGGACCTCTGGGCCCAGAAAAGATCCACTGGAGTAAAATTTGTCTAATTTCAGTCTTGGGGCCTAAATGAGCCACCACCTAATGAAAAGTGATAAACAGAGGGCGATGGATTATAAGGAGGATAGGTGTTGTAACTGTGAGAGATAATTAGATACACCTAGTGAGGTGTGAATCTCATTAGCACTTTTAAAAAAATTAAAATGTAATTTAAGTCAACAATCATCCCAGAAGTTAGAAGCAAGAGGGTGCATTCTCGCCTGCCATAAGGAACAACGGAAGGCCAAAGTAATTAAATCCCCCAGACCAGAGTACTTATCCACATCTGTGTCATAGTGTGAGTCTCCTATAGCATTGTCTGTAGGGGATGTTTCTTCCATCTCCCACTGACAGCTATGTTAATGCGACAGCCCGAGTCCCCAGGATGTGACACCTAACTCTTGCAGAAGACTGTCTATCTTCTGTCTCCCTTCGGTGCCTCTCACCTTGGCAGATAGGCATTAACTAGGAAATGCAGGATTTGTATCACTTTCTAATTTCACTGTTTCAGAGTTTCTCAGTTTTGTTACTAAGGTTACCAGGCCTGTGGAAGCATCTGAAAAATGAAGTTTCATGTTAAACATCTTTTATTTTCTGTTTTATCCTCCCTCAGCTATCATTTTACAGTCTATTAAAAGTCCATTCAAAGAAGTAATTTATGGCTTAAGGTATGTTTACAGGCACCAAGGGAAAAGTTTTCAGAAGGCAAAAATAGCCATTATGTATCTAGGGTAAAATTTTCAAAAACACCTGAGTGACCCAGGAGGTTAAATTCCTTTAAAAGAAATTGGGAATATCACTATAGCACTTTGAAAGTGTTGCCCCTAACTTCCATTGACTAATTTAGATGTCCAACTCTGACATTTGTGTCTCCGATCATCTCTCCCTGGGCATGGTGATAGGGCCAGTGAGAGTAACAAAACCAGTATTAGAAATCTAAAATTTAAAAATAAGCAGCACAAAATCCACTTGTAACGTTGTGCAAAAAGATGCAGAAGGCTCAGAGAAAAATCTATGAAACACATTTCAACTCATAGAATCAGAATATTAGAATTGGAAAGAACCTTGAGAGGTCATCAAGTCTAGTCCTCTGCTCTCATGGCAGGACAAAGCACCATCTAGATCATCTCAGGCAGGAGTATGTCTAACCTGCTCTTAAATATCTCCAATGATGGAGATTCCATAACCTTCCTAAGCAATTTATTCCAGTGTTTAACCATCCTGACAGTTTGAAAGATTTTCCTAATGTCCAACCTAAACCTCTCTTGCTACAATTAAAACCCATTGCTTCTTGTCCTGTTATCAGAGGCCAAGGAGAACAATTTTTCTCCCTCCTCCTTGTGACACCCTTTTAGGTACTTAAAAGCTGCTATCATATCCCCTTTTTCAAACTAAAAAAATCTAGTTCTTTCAATCTCCCCTCATAGATCTTGTTTCATCATTTTTATTGCTCTTCTCTGGACCCTGTCCAATTTCTCCACATCTTTCTTGAAATGTGGTGCCCAGAACTGGACACAGTAGTCCAGTTGAGGCCTAATCAGTGCAGAATAGAGCAGAAGAATGACTTCTGTGTCTTGCTCACACTTCTGTTAATGCATCCCAGAATGATGTTTGCTTTTTGTGCAACAGTTATAGAGTAACTTAGCCACAATAGTAGGCTGAGTAACGAGCCTGAACAGTGAGGAGAAAAGGAGGGTAAAAACAATGGAGCTCACCTTGCCACAGATAACTACCTTAAAGGGGATTTAAAACTCCCAGGAGAGGACTGTCCTGAAATATTTGAAGCTGAAATGGGGAAGAACATGTGGGCTGTCTGAACTAAAAAGTCAAGTAATAAGACATTCATATAAGATAGTCATAATAAGAATAATCATAATATGCAAAAAATACTACTTTTCAATAGTCGTATTTCTTCATTGTAAAACAACTTAAAATAATTGCCTGTATACCACCCAGATTCTGACTGAACAATTGAATGGTAAGGTTAAAATACGACATGTCCCAAAGCCAGGCAGTTCAGCATTAAGGTTGCCATAGCAACTGTGACTCCACCCTCGTATGTATATACATTATAATGGGGTCATATAATATAGTCACAAGGATGCAAAACACTGCAAGTGTGATATTAATGGTTATAGAAAAGATAATAAAATATTTCAAATAAAACCAAACCTTTCATGTTATTTTACAGTATGGCTGGAGGAGCAGTGTAGCTAAAAGTGCAGCTCCTTTCCATGATGTTTGTGAAATAGTCTGTTGCTTTGCTCATTTTTCCAGGAGGATAGGAAAGACACAGTTGAAATGTAGATATGCAATGGACAAGTTTGCCTGCTCAGCTACTATTGATGCTGACCTTTGTTAATGGCGTATACATCACGCAGGGCACTGAGGTTATTAGATGTAGGACTAGTGTTCTTCTTTGACTCGTGTAAATAGAATATTTCATAGACCTTTGTTTTCCTTCCAGACAAGACCCAGCCCATCTCACTTTATAAAACCAGCTGAGATCAAGTGTATTCAAATGGACATAGCGCCTGCTCTTCCTTAAACCCAGTGACTACATCTTAAATTGCAGCTTCCCATGGCTCTCCTGATATATTACTCCCAGAGACAGGTAGGCACCTGCAATATCATTTAATTGAAGGGGAACTGTGTGTTCTCATTAGCCTTGTCATTTCATAAACTGCTCCACAGTTGGAAATCACAATGGCAGCTGTTTCAGGAAAGGGGGCCCACGTGTGCCCATGTGCACAGACTCGTACATCAGTGAGCAAGAGAGAGAAGCAGGGAGCTTTCATGCCAAACGTATCAAGTGAGTATAAATGACTTGTGTTGCTCAGAAAGCTCTTCAGATCTAAAAGCCACTTTGACCTCCCTCATTCCCCCTTTTCTAATACCCAGAGGGATTTTCCAAGAGATGCCTCTTGGGCCATAGGTATTCTGTGCTTCCGAGTTATGTACATAATGCTAATAAGGTGGCAGGACTCTGCTGCCAACCTACCACGTGAGCAGCAGTTGAAATCCTGCAGGATTGATTCTTGGCAGCTCAGTGTGATGGGTGTAGCTTGTTATATCCACATGAAAATGAAGGGACAAAGGCGTGAAGATGGACATGGACCCTAGGGGTAGTATGAGTCGGTAACTAGAGCGTGAGCTTGGGAGTTCCATGTTTGATTCCCTGCCTTACCAGAGAGTCATTAGGCTCTGCCCACGCTGAGGGCACTGTAGCTATGCTGGCATAACGCACAGTATGGGCGCAAAATCTATACAGACCACTGAGGGATGTGACTTTTTCACACTGCTGAACATTGTAACTATCTTGATCTAAGTTTTAAGTGTATCCCAGGCCTTAATCTGTCTGGGATTATTCATGGCATGCACATAGAGAATGTAAAGTCATAACACACAATAACCCTCAAACAGAGACAAAGTAGGCTGCTCCCTATAACTGGGGGGGCAACACTCACCCCACCTTACTCTAGCCAGGCAGTCTGCTGTCTGATCATTGCTAAGCAGACTTCCATACAGTCTATAAGCAGGACCAGGGGAAAATACCCTGAAATTTAAAGTGTCAAGAGTTTTCAGTACCCTATATGCCTTAGCTCCCAACCTGTGTAACAGGGATAAAATCCCGTAGGGGTGTTGTGAAGAAAACAGATTAAAGATATTGAGGATCTCTTATATTATAGCAGAGGGGTAGGGGAATACACAGAAATAACTAAGGAAGTCATGTCAGCTTCTACCCTGTGCTGGATCTGATTTTTTTATTCCAGACTGAGAGACTCCTTGACTTTGCATAATGCTTCCTCTGTATTAAACCTGACAGACACTTGGGTGTTATATTATGTACATGGTCATTTGCAGACCATTTAGAAAGACAGCACTAAAATGCATAGCTCTGTTACAGGCCTTAATGATCTTATTTTTGCTATCAGTTTGATTGAATTGTTGCTTTCCATAGATAAACCTGACTAGAGATCTGTTGGCAACAGAATTGAACTGGCTGGTTGAAAAACCCTTTTGGAAAAGGGACAGTCAATTTAATAAAAGCTGATAATGTTTTCTGGTTTAACCCCACACTCATGCTCTTACACTGATCCTCTGGAAAGTGGCACAAGCAAAATAAAATGCCTCTGAACTGAAAATGGAAACTGGGATTTTAAAGGGAAACTGGATGTCCATAATAGGATGGTGAAAGAAAATGGGAGATGGGGGTATTTGTATGTTTCCTGCCTCTCTAACTGCACTTGGAAAAGTCAAACTTTTATTACCAGTTTTGCCTGGTTGGTTTTCCCTTTGATATTTACACACCCTCTGCTTCTTGTTTCCGGCCCCCTTCCATTTTTTTCCTTCCTCCCCACTCTTCTCCCCTATTTATTTTGGGTCTGGATATCCTAAACTCAAAACTCTGGTCACCTGAAGAAATGGGCTGTGCCCATGAAAGTTCATGATATCATCTACATGTTTGGTTAATCTATAAAGTGCTACCAGACTATTTGTTGTTTTTTAAGTTTTTACTTTTATTTTGCATACAGGCTCCAGTATCTTTACTGGTCACTCACCATAAAGTTGGTGCTCCCATAGAGGCTGATGCACCCCAGATAAATTTGTGACTCACTCACAGGCAGTAGGCTGCAGCACATAACACCTTACAACAGGCACAGACAGGACTGTAGAGAGAGCAGTGGGGAGATAATAAATTTACTTGTGGGAACAAGGAATTCACTTGCCATCAACTGGCCACGGGTTAAGAGACAAATTCATCAAATGAATATAGAGCTAGATGAGAGACAGACAGAAATGCACATGCACATAGCACCCCACTGACATTTTGGCAAAATCTGTCATTTTTGTGAGAAAATGCATTTGCCTTTTTTTTTTTTTGGTATTTTAGCCAATGAGCCTTGCAAAATATTTTGATTTCCTGAACATTTTTTTTTTGCAGAAAATAAGACATTTTGGACCAGCTGTGCTACATGTTGTGTGCTCAATGAGATGTAGTTGTGACAGTAACAAAAACAGCAACAGATGAGCAGGTGTTCAGCTTGCGTCCAACAGAACCCTTCCAATGTGGTTAATTATGCAGTTACACCAAATTACACCAGTTGGGGTCTAGCCCCGACTCAGCATATTTAATGGGTGGAAGTAGGGAGTATCATTCAAACAGTACTCAAATGTCAGCCCTGTTTCATACGGACATTTATGTCACAAATGGTCCCTTTTATTCCCCAGTATTCAAGCCTGGCACCTCAACAAGCTCCAAAGAAACAGCATCTTTCTGAGGCGGAAATTGTTTCTCTTTTTGCTTGTGAAACTCTAGAAGAGAATCACAATTTGGGTATTGTATAAAGCAGGGGTGGGGAACCTAAAGGCCAGGGGCCAGATGCGGCCTCTGGCTTGCCTGGATCTGGCCTGGAGGCTCCCCCCAAGCATTGTAGCTGGAGCACTCAAAATCTACTAGCCTGGTTGCCCCTAGGCTTTGGTGTGCGAGGGGAATGTGGGGAGTGTCTTTCTCCTTCTCAGTCAGGGACCACATCAGTGAGGGTCTGCTTGTGGTTTTTCGCTTCTCCCTTGTGTGCGGCTCCTGACTGATTTCTTTTATGAGTCAGCGGTTCCTCACCCTTGATGTAAAGCAACTAAATGACGAAGTCTCAGAGGGGTAGCTGTGTTAGTCTGTAACTTTAAAAATAACGAGCAGTCCTGCGGCACCTTAGGGTAAGTCTACACTGCACGTTTATTTCGGAATAAGCTATTTCGGAAGGAAAACTCAGAAACAGCTTATTCTGAAATAGCGTGTCTGCACCTCAAATGACAATCGAAACAGCACTGAGCTGTTTTAAAATAGAGCGTCCACATGCTTTGGAGACTCAATCGCATTTAAAACCCTGCCTGAAGTGCTTCTGGGGGGCATCAGGACAGCAGTCACTTCCTGTAGCTGCTTCCTGAGGCTATCTGAGGCTTGTGCTTTAAGGGCACGTCTAGACTACATGGCTCCGTCGATGGAGCCATGTAGATTAGGGTTGTAGGCACAGGGAAATGAAGCGGCGATTTAAATAATGGCTGCTTCATTTAAATTAAAATGGCTGCCGCGCTGTGCCAATCAGCTGTTTTGTGGCACAGCGCTGTAGTCTGGACACTCCGCGGTCGACATCAAAGGCATTTGTCGTAAACCCCGTGGGATGAGGTTTACCGGGGAGGTCGACAAATGCTTTGATGTCGACTGCGGAGCATCTAGACTACAGCGCTGTGCCGCCAAACAGCTGAACGGCACAGTGCGGCATCCATTTTAATTTAAATGAAGCGGCCATTATTTAAATCGCCGCTTCATTTCCCTTTGCCGTGTCAACAAATCTACATGGCTCCGTCGAGGGAGCCATGTAGTCTAGACCACTCTGGGTGTTGCGGGTGCCTCACTCACAGCTGGATCAGCTGTGAAGAACAAAGAGAAGGGCAGTCATTCCAGGAGACAGGTGCCTGAAGCCTAGCCCTCATCTCTGACCCGACACCGAAAGGCAATGTGCTTGGAGCAAGGCCATGTGTGACCTACATAGCGGGCCCTTTCCTGCAGGGGCACAGATGTCCCTGAGGAGAGCCTCACTTCCCCCACGTCCCGGGGACAAGCAGTCATGGGAAGGTGCTGGCCAGGCTGGATTCCCATGGGCAGGAGTGACGGGATTGCTTGGCTTCCCTCTGTGCCATGCATACACTGGGTCTAGCAGTGGCAGGGTCCCTCAGGGAGAGGACTTGTATCTCTGGTCTTGGAAGATGGGGAAGAAGGATGGTGGAGGAAGGAGTGTGTGAGTGGCAGATACCACTTGCCAGGGAGAATGATACTGGGGTCCCCTCCACTTCCTTCCCCTCCCAGCAAGCTCCCCTAGCAGGGACTCTGTGTCTTCTGCCTCGCTGTGCTTGCCCTGGAGTAGATGCTGCCCCAAGGGTGCGGGACTGATCAAGTGCCGTGTGCAGCACTGCGGTGTGTGTTCATCTCTGACCCCGTCCTCCTTTGTGCTGGCTTGTGGTGGGAGGGTGTTCCACTACAGAGTTGGGAGTGAGGCAGGCCTGTGCAGGAACCCTGTAAACGGGAGCACAAGGGTCCTTAGAGACGGTCTCATTGGGGCTGTCTGGCCTGGACCGGCACTCCGTGTGCACCCACATGCACAGGCTGTTGCGTGATGCCAGGCTGAGAAGGCTCCTCACTCGGCCACCTACCACTTCCCCCATGTATGTCTAGAGAAAGTAATGGGAGCTCACTGATGGGCCTTCCCCAGCTTCATCAAATCCCTGGGCGACATCCTTGGAAGTTGGTACTGGCTCCAGGGACTGGCTGAGCTCCTGGCTGGCAGGCATGGTGGCTTAACTGGCCTGCTCCTGTTTCTCCTCCTTCTTCTGCTCCTCCTCAGCCCTAGGCCTGCCCCTTGGGAGGGTGAGAATGGGCGTCTCTAGCCCAGAGTGCACAACTCGGGGGGTGGCCGCTCTCCCAGGACGTGGTGGAACTGGTCAAAGTAGGGGCAGGTCTGGAGTGTCACCCCTGAAGCTTCTTGACCTTCAAGTGCAGCTGCTCCTGTGTGCGCTTGGCCCAGGCTGTCAGCCATCCGGCTGTATATCTTGGCCTTCCTACATCTGGGGCAGAGATCCTGGAGGTTTTCCTCTTCTTCCCAGATCTCAGTGGGATCCAGGGTCTCCGCACCAGACCAGGATGGGACTTGGGGGCTGCCTGCAGCAGTGCTGGCAGCTGTGAAGAGCTCTGAAGGCATGCCACACTTTGCCATAGCAGCAGGGCCGGCAGCGATGACTGCTGCTGTGTGGCACAGCGCTGGCCAGGCTTTCATTGTGCCCAAGCCTTTCCCCTGTGTTTGCGGCTTTAAGGGCTAATAACTATTTTGGAATAAACTTAAAAAACAACCAATGGTCTGGTAGCACTTAGGTCTTATTCCTTGTAAAATGAGGGTTATAGAATTCAGAATAAGATGCCCGTTATTTTGAAATTATTTCAAAATAACAGGCTTGCTGTGTAGATGCTCACTTTGTTATTTTGAAATAATGCTGCTGTGTAGACGTGCCCTAAGAGACCAACAAAAATGTATCTGTGTATGTATCTGTATCTGCATCTGCATCTGCATACGTATTTGTATATGCAGGGCTCAACAAACTATACAATCTACTTGCCTGTGGCGAGTAGATTTCAGCCGCATGCACCGTTTACTGGCGGTGCTCGCATGCACAATGCGGCTATTGTGCATGCGCCGTGCAGGGCTGGTGAGCAGCTTTCGCCGCCATTTGTCAAACTCTGTGTATATGTATATGCATATGCAGGGCTCGCTGAACCACGGTGAGCCCCGCTCGCCAGCCGCGCTGTCCGGCGATCTGCGCATACGCAAATCATTCTGCGTATGCACAGATCGCCTGAACCTGGCTCTTCCGGGTTGCAATCTACTCGCCACGGGTGAGTAGATTGCATTATTTGTCGAGCCCTGTGTATATGTATATGTACGTGTATATGCAGGGCTCGCCGAGCGGCAGCAAGCCTCGCTCGCCAGCTGCGCAGTTCTGTGCTCTGCGCATGCACAGATCAATCTGCGCACAAGCAGATCACTCTGCGCTGGCTCTTCCGGGGTGTAATCTACTTGCCACAGGCGAGTAGATTACACTATTTGTTGAGCCCTGTGTATATGTATATGAATATGTATGGCAAAACCCACTTCATCTTGGGTTTCTGTTATTCCTCTGCAGCTCATCTGATGAAGTGGGTTTTGTCTATACTAGCTCATGATACTATATATATTTTTGTTAGTCTCCAAGGCCAGGACTATACTAGACTTGGGAGATCAGCTTAAGGTACACAGCTCCAGCAACATAACATTTGTAGCTGGAGTTGGTTTACCTTAAGCCAAGCTTGGCGCTGTCCCCACAGTGGAAGACCAATAGGAGCAGATGCTTCCATCAACTCCTCGCGACTGCAAGAAGTAGAGGTGCCTGCTGGAGTTGCTGTCAGTGATTGATTTACGGGTCTTAACTAGACCCATTAAATCGAATGCCAGAAGATTGACCTCCAGCGTGGTGAATGAAAACATGCCGTAAGGTGCCACAGGACTACTCCCTGTTTTAAAATGACAAAGTGCCAGTTACTTCCTGGCAGATAATTTTCATTGAACAAGACTTTTGGTTATCCCTGCTGAGATAAAGCATGCAACTGGCGCAAATGAAACACTTGTGAAGTGCACTACAAACTTCTCCCTGCAGTATACAAAGTAACTGAAAATCATCTATTCCTAAAGTTCTGTATGAAAAGCAACGGTATGGGGAGGGAGTTGGAAGTACTTGGAGCTGATTTTCAGAAGAGTGAAAATGTGCTTTCTCTCAAATAAGGATGATGGACTATGATAATATAATTCTGGTTTTCTTGGAATGTTGTGGACTTTAGAGGCAGGAGATAAAAGACACAAAACAAGAAAGTAGTACATTTCAGGCAGTTTATTTTATATTAAAACATCATTTTCGTAGCAAATACATACCGAATGTGAATGAAAAAGCTTATTGTGTTTCTAGGCATCAAAATTAAAACAGACACGTAGATCATGTGATTATTTTTGTTGCACTGAGAACCCGTCTGAACACCGCTTCAATTTATTTGAATTAAGTACATTTATCTGGCAACCAAACCACAGCAGTTTGACATGAGAAACGTCAGCAGAGGTGTGCGATGACAATACCATGAAAGGCAGTGTTCATGGAGAAGAAATATTTATACACCATCCTTCAATGGCAAAACATGTTGCTTCAATTTACATTCTTATTTTCTTCACGGAAAAAAAAGTGCATAATAAGTGAGCATAGCATTTGAAACACAGGCCAGATCTAACTTCAGCAGATTTATCCAACTCTGTGCAGTGTTTTGCTGTTCAATACACAAGCAGCCACCATAGCAACTGCTAGATCACAAACTGTTAACGGTATCTCCAAGAGACAGGTTGTCTTTTAAAAGAACCACAAATGCACAGATTTGCATGCCAGCTTTAAGTGTTGCAATGATTTTTTTTAAGGTTGAAATGATATTTTTAAATATACTTTTTTTTAGGATCTTATGGCTTCATTTGATGGCTGCTTGTTTAATTCCTCTCATTTTACTATGCATTTTTTTCATTATGCAATTTGTATTAATTTGTTTAAAAAATAGTTAATGATGGTGATAAGGACTAATAATTCATATTATGGTACAGCCTAAAGGGCCCAGTTAAGAGTAGGGTCTCATTGTGCTAGTCACTGTTAAAAATGTTAGCCAGAGACACTCCCTGCTGAGAGAGCTTACCACATTCAGAGAAAAGATATGTAAAGGGAACAAGAGGTGAAGTGGTGTGTGACCTTGCCAAAGGTCATACACCAGATTAGGAAATAGAACCTAGTCACCTGAGAATTGGTCAAGTGTGCTGTTCTCTGGATAACACTTGTTCTTCTCCGAGTTCTAATCCTGACTCTGTTATGTACACAGTGCATGATGGGATTTTGTCTCTGATTCAGTGCATTGCTTCCTAAATGCAACAGAATGTGGGCTTCTGTTAGGTAACTGAGAAAAGCAGTGGAGTGTTGACTTGAGTACTTGCTCTCTCTCAAACATCATCCTCCCAGTGAGGTATAATCCCCGTTTTACAGATAGGTAAACTGAGCCAGAGTTTAAACGCTTTTCAATGAATTGGTGACTCAACAAACATTTCCTAATTACTGTACATGCTGCTCTCCAGTGGTTTGAGCTGAAGGGAAGAGAGGCCACAACAGCAAAGAACAGATGAAGCAGGTGGTACTAGAGGTTTCATAGTGATAGAAATGTAGCCATGTTAGCTGAAACAAAATACAGGACTATGTAGCACTTTAAAGACTAACAAGATGGTTTATTAGATGATGAGCTTTCGTGGGCCAGACCCACTTCCTCAGAAGTGACTATTTTCTTCCACTATTTGATCTGAGGAAGTGGGTCTGGCCCACGAAAGTTCATCATCTAATAAACCATCTTGTTAGTCTTTAAAGTGCTACATAGTCCTGTATTTTGTTAGAGGTTTCATAGTAAGCTTTCCTCTGGTTCCATAGGCTTTCTTCTACCTTAAATCAGCTGTGGCGGTGCTGGTGCTTTACGTGCACTCATGAGTATGCTTGGCCTATAAAAACTTGGAGAGTAAAAACATAAAATTAAAAGTCCAAGGTTGGTCTATCCAGAGCTCTTTTGTACACGATTTGTATTTGGACAACTACCAAGTAACCGGGTAAGCATTTATGAATCCTGAGTGTTTCCTGGATTTTCTCTCAGCAGTTCATGAATCACAATTTATTATTATTCTCTTTGAAAGTCATTCAGTGACCCAGCCAAGGAGCAGAAGGTCACCTGAGGTAGGTTACTCAAAAGCAGAGAGTTCCTGAGTAAACTGTAATCTGGTTTTCTCATTGGCTGAGCCTACTCTGAGCCACCAGGAGGGTTGTCAGAAGCCATTTTGAATCATTTTGTCTCAGTTACATTTTGAAATAACCCGAAAAAGACTATCAGTGGTATTGGGTGGATTCTCTTGGTGTTGCTCCCTAATGGAGTATGTAGGGACTGTTGTTTATCATCTCTTATGCTACGTCTAGACTGCAAGCCTCTTTCGAAAGAGGCTTTTTCGAAAGATACTTTCGAAAAAGCTTCTTTTGAAAAAGAGCATCTAGACTACAATCAGTACTTTTGAAAAAGCAAGCTGCTTTTTCAAAAGAGAGCACCAAGGCAGTCTAGATGCTCTCTTTTGAAAAAGCACAGTTTGCATTACACAGCGCCTTTTTTTTGAAAGAGCACTTTCGAAAAAAGGCGTTATTCCTCGTGAAATGAGGAGTACCACCGTCGAAAGAAAAGCTGCATTCTTTCGATTTAATTTCAAAAGAACACGGCTGTAGTTTAGACTCAGGTGAAGTTTTTTTTTAAAAAAGGCTACTTTTTTCGAAAAAACCTTGCAGTCTAGATACAGCCTTATTGCCCTCTTGGGCTATGTCTACACTACAGAGTTTTTGCTCAATACCGGCAGTTTTTGCACAAAAACTTGTGGAGCGTCCACACTACAAGCGCATTCTTGCACAAGAAAAAGTACAGTAAATCGTAAGAACACAGGGCGTTTTGCACAAGAGTAATTCCTCTTTCTAGGAGGCATAAGGTTTCTTGCGCAAGAAACCCCTATGGCTAAAATGGCCATCAGAGCTTTCTTAAGCAAGAGAGTGTCCACACAGCCATGGACGCTCTTGTGCAAAAGCACATCTCTTGCACAAAAGCACTTGGCCGTGTGGACACCTTCTTATGCAAGAAGCCTGCAGTGCAGACATAGCCTAAGCATACGTCTATACTTTATGGGTATTTCAGGATACTGGAGGCATCCCGAAATAGCTACCCCATGTCTTAACAAGCTGCCCATTATTTTGAAATATTTTTCGAAATAATGGGCGCACTATTTCGGCATCTCTGTAACCCTCATTCCACATTTTTTTGAAATTTGGCACTGTGTAGAAATAGAATTTTGAAATAGAATCCGCAAATTGCGTATCTTATTTCAAGTTAGACACACCCTAAATAAAACCTTCCTGGAGTTAAGGGAGAAGTTGTTCTGTTTACTGTAACCCTCTTCCCAGTGGAGACATCACGTGGTTAGGTCGCACTCAGTGACCTTAAGCAGTCAGTAGGCCACACCAGATGGAATTGCAAAGGAACTTTATAGTGAGGAAAAGAAAGAGACACAGAGAAGCAGGCAAACTCCAAACTGTGTGGACTTCTTCCCCTCACTCCAGATAACATCATTTGGCAATGTTGAGGCTGGTTTGGTGTGTACATTTACCAGGCGGCTTATTCTCTCTTGCCAACCTTAGGTGTTCAAATTTCATGGGGCAGGCCACAAAATATGAAGTTTGTTCAAACAAATAATCAGAGTTTTCTAAAAATCATCAGAGGGGTAGCCGTGTTAGTATGAATCTGCAAAAGCGACGAGGAGTCCTGTGGCACCTTATAGACTAACTGAAGTGCATGCATCTGACGAAGTGGGTCTTTGCTCACGAAAGCTTATGCTCCTACACTTCAGTTAGTCTATAAGGTGCCACAGGACTCCTCGTCGCTTTTTCTAAAAATCATCTGGGTTCATTTGATTTGTCAGCTTGTTTGTGAGCTTTTAGGTTCATCTTCTCATGCTTTTCTCCATGACAGAGCCAATCAAAGGGGAGGCCAGGAGTGCTATTTGGCCTGGGCAGCCAGTTGAAAGGGGGCCTCACATTTAGATACTTGTTAATTTCTTTTGCATGGAAAAATGCTGGAAAAACATTTGCTAAATAAAAAATATTCAAATTCTGGGGTTTTTTCGTGCATTATTTTGTTTTCACGTCATCATTTTTAATTTTTATTATGGTCCTGGGCCTCAAAAGCTGAAAGTGGCCCCAGCCTCTCTGGACCTTTGAGGGGGCCCACTAGAGAATCTTACTTTTATAGATGTCTGATGAGTTGCCTGGGCTGCAATTCTGCAGTGTGGATCCTTGGACCCCAAGAGAGCATCCTTAACTTTAATGGGCCTTCAAAGGGCATATCCATCTATCCACATGGATCTGTTTTCAGGTTCTGGACCTTGCTAGTTAACATAAAACAAGATTTATTTAAAACAGTTCACACAGAAGAGCAAAGGGCCAGGAAAGCAATGAGTGTGATGGTGAATAAGAAATCGACATGAATTTTTAACACTAGTTAGAGATCCTTAATGAAATTGAAGGCCTTTTTTTTTTCTGGGCAGTGCTCACAATTAAATGATTACCACCCAGGGTGAGGAACCTTTTATTGGGTCGGGGGGTCACTGACCCACAGAAAAATCAGTCAGTGGCCACTTTTTTTTTTTTTTTTTTTAAAAAGCAAACCCCAAAATACCTCACTGATGTGGCTTCACACCGGTGTAGGGGTGGGGGAGGGGCTGAGCTAGTAGATTTTGTGGGGGAAAGTTTCCAGGCAGCGCTCTAGTGTGCCAGCTGGGGGGAGGGGAAGTGGCAGCCTATAGAGCCACTCCTCGCCCCCCGCCAGGCAGAGCCTGTGGGTCGGATTCAACTCTCGGTTGCCTGACTCCAGCCTGTGAGACTCAGTGCTTCCCCCGCACAGAAGGGAGCTAGCAATGGCGCTCCAGACCTGCATAGTGAGCTGCGGTGGGGGCGGGGGAGAGGAGGAGGCTGTGGGGCTGGAGCAGCAGCACAGGCTCCCCAATGCTGGGGCAAGGGAGGGCTGGATCAAGGCAGCTAGGGGCTAGATCTCCCATGCCTTAGGTTTCCCATCTCTGGATTAGACCGTCGGTAACTTGAGCAAGGTCCAGTCAGTTAATTTCCAGATAGTGGGGATTCTTCAGGCATTTCATCTAGTTTCCTTTCCTCCTCAGTCCTCTCTAGGTTCAATCTAAGACCTCCTCATACTCTTTTTCTCCTCACCAGCCAACTCCTGTTCATGGCTGCTCTTGAGGTCACTGCTACCATGTCTGAGTCAGGAAAGTATATTCACCCCATTTTTCAGATGAAGAAACTGAGGGAAAATAAAATGAAGTGACTTGCCCAATCTTTGCTTTCTGCAAATTCCTAATGGAAATTCCACCAGCCTCCACTAGAATCCTCCAGATTCAGCCTCTGTTGCTTTTTACTGGAAGATCAGAGCCAACAGATCTCTTTTAAAAAAATCTGTTTGTTAAACAGAACCTCTAGAAAGCAGTCGGCATTTCTACTGGTAACAGGTAGGAGCAAAGGGCCATCGCTGAGCTGTTGTGGCAGAATTTAATTTAACATCAGGCTGGTAACCCCCAACTCCTTCGTCCCCTGCAAGGTGGTGTGAAAATAACTACAGTCATGAAACCAGCCACAGGAACCACCTGCGAGAGCGTGACCATTCCTCCCGACATCCTCTCCATCTCTGAATGCAGAAGCAGCAGCCAGCAGGAGAAACAGCTGAGAGGATGGCATTCTTGATTTCCCATGAACTAGCACAAAGGAATTATCCAGGGGATCTGGCCGTGGACTGGTGTCATTTACAGCGAGAGTCCGGCACGGTGGAAAGCAAACAGTGGGAATAAGTTGTCCTAAAGAGCCAGTGCAGGCAGGGCTGGTGATGGTGGCCGAGGGAGGCATGTAGTCATGTGCGACTGCCAGGCGTCTTGAAAAGAAAACCAATAGCATTGGTGTGGAATTCCCCCCTCCTCCCCACCTCTCTCTCCACATCAAAAAAGCCAGCAGCAGCAATGCAGCCTCTAGCTGTGTGAGAAAAGAGTCTGCAGAAGGAAGTTAGCCACTTGGGAAATTCCTGCCTTGTGAAGATACTTGAAAAATAAACAATGGGACATTGGCTCAGTGTGAGGCAGTCTAGCTGGAGTGCAGAGAGGAGGAGACGGGATGAAGAAAGGAGAGAGCCAAGCATGCCCGGGAATAGATCGGAGACTGGCACTTTCTTTGAACGGTGCAGGCTTTGGTCTCGTGTGCTGTAGTGTTTACAGAAAAGTCAGTTTAATAGAGGCCGGGGCTGCAGGCAATGTGGCACTTTGGGAATAAAGTCTGTCACATTTAGATTATTGTAAGCTAACAAGCTGCAGCAGAAAACTTCTTGTATTTTGCATGGTGACTACATTAGCAAAACAGGCTTGCCGTGTCCTTTAGTGCATGCAGAAGACAAATGTTTTGGGAATTCATACAGTCTCTGTTCCAAACCTTTGTTATCCGGCACTCTGTCAACCAGAAAACTTTGTTAACTGGCATTGCCCCCAGCCACAATACTGTCACATCTTCAGGCGCACGGGCCTGGCTTGGTTTACGATGATTGGCTTAACAATTTTTTATTTAAGAAGTACTAATCATCTTTAACTCAAAATAGAAATGTGAGGCCAACTGCCTGCCTCACACTACAAAACTACCAATATTAAAAACTTGAGTTTTACTATTATTGTCCATTGGTTTTTCCTAGGTTGATGGGACCCTCAGATAACTGGAATTTTTAGATAACCAGAACGCTCTAATCTCCGAGTGTGCTGGATAACTCAGGTTTTACTGTATATTTGGTAATAATCTCTGGCAAGGGGCATCTGGCAGGGCATAAAACCTGTCCGAGAAGTAGGGTTTACTGCTGAGATAGTGCCAGGTGAAGAGAAGTCCAGTGATGGATGTTACTGGAAGGTGGAGCGCATGCACGGAAATGCTTATTGGGTTTCTTTTTCTCTCTGCTTCTCACCAAACTATTTCACTAGGTATCCAACATTCTTCACCAGCCAAAACCTTTAATAAAGTGATGTGCATGTTAGAGAAGTTTTATATGATGACATTGCTAAGTGATTTGCCCTTTGCTCTCTCCCTTCTTGCATTTGTCACATCTAATAATTGGCACAAATGTGGTTTGTGCTACTGAGCACAGGGCATTTGCTCATGTGGTCTCCTAAGGAAAGGAAATAACTGAAATGTCAAACTTCAAGAAAGGGCTGATCCCCTCTTTCACCTCTCCCTTTTCAGATTTCATGGGACAGACCCTCGACTTGGTGTAAATTGGCATGAATCCTATAAATCCAGTGGTGGATTCCTGTCTCCAGTGACAGTTTCCAATACTATAAAATGATGACTCTGTTTTAGTGGAAAGATAAAGAGGAGAATGTGACCATGTCTGCAGTGAGTATTCTCAGAATACTTTTATGAATATGTAGAGCCCTGCATGGATACAAAACTTGTATCTGCATCCGTGCCTGTATCTGCAAAAATAAGCTGTGACTGTCCGCATTCATATCCACGGATGCAGGTACCCAATGGAGACAAAGCAGATATCTGCAAATTTGCTGGGTTCTAGACAAAATTTGTATCTGCATCTGCAAAAATGAGCCATGTATATCATAAGAACATAAGAACATAAGAACGGCCATACTGGGTCAGACCAAAGGTCCATCTAGCCCAGTAGCCTGTCTGCCGACAGTGACCAGCACCAGGTGCCCCAGAGATGGTGGACCGAAGACAATGATCAAGCGATTTGTCTCCTGCCATCCCTCTCTAGCCTCTGACAAACAGAGGCTAGGGACACCGTGTCTATCCCCTGGCTAATAGCCTTTTATGGACCTAACCTCCATGAAATTATCTGGCTTCTCTTTAAACACTGTTATAGTCCTAGCCTTCACAGCCTCCTCTGGCAAGGAGTTCCACATGTTGACTACACGCTGTGTGAAGAAGAACTTTCTTTTATTAGTTTTAAACCTGCTACCCATTAACTTCATTTGGTGTCCTCTGGTTCTTCTATTATGGGAACTAATAAATAACTTTTCTTTATTTGCCCTCTCCACACCACTCATGATTTTATATACCTCTATCATATCCCCCTTTCAGTGTCCTCTTTTTTAAACTGAAAAGTCCCAGTCGTTTTAAACTCTCTTCATATGGGACCCGTTCTAAACCCTAATCATTTTAATTGCCCTTTTTGGAACCCTTTCCAAGGCCAAAATATCTTTTTTGAGGTGAGGAGACCACATCTATACACAGTATTCAGGATGTGGGCATACCATAGTTTTATACAGGGGCAGTAAGATATTCTGTGTCTTATTTTCTATCCCTTTCTTAATAATTCCTAGCATCCTATTTGCCTTTTTGACCGCTGCTGCACACTGTGTGGAAGTTTTCAGAGAACTATGCATGATAACTCCAAGATCTCTTTCCTGATTTGTCATAGCCAAATTAGCCCCCATCATACTGTACGTATAGTTGGGGTTATTTTTCCCGATATGTATTACTTTACACTTATCCACATTAAATTTCATTTGCCATTTTGTTGCCCAATCACTCAGTTTGGTGAGATCTTTTTGGAGTCCCTCAGGGTATGTCTACACTACAGCACTACTTCGAACTAAGATAATTGATAATTGAGATCTATTGATAATTGCTATATAAGGGGTAGGTTGTATTACAATTAACTAATAAATAAGAATATCAACACCACTTTGCACGTACGTAGCACTCTTTTATCTGTAGATCTTGAATCCCTTTACCAAAGAGAGTAACATTATTTCCATGTTACAGATGAGGAAGTGAGGTGTTAATGAAAGTTCTGTCTCTGGAAGGAAGAATATTAAACTTTGATCAAACCGTGCCCAGGTACTGCAAGAGTAGCAGATAGGTTTTACGTTTTTGCTTTGGAAGGAGAAGCATCATCGCCATACTGCAGCTGGATATGACTTATCAGCATCCTTATGTGAGAGAACTGCAATGTGAGGAAATAGAGACATGCTTTGAATAGCCCCTCGGGGAGTCCCTGAAGGAGAGATACCCATATCCTGGTCCTTTCTGGTAGCTATGGAAGACCAGCAGCTCCATAACTGCGCCACAACTCCTTTTCTTTATAATAAAAGAGTAAAATAATTATATATATAGCCAATCGCTATACAACCCCTTCAAAATAAGTGTCACATTCTTTAGCATTGTTTATACTGCTGTGTTCCTTTAGCAATCCCATTTTGAATAGCCCTGAGCAGTAATGTAAAGAGGAAGTCTCTGAGGGGGACTGCGTATTCTTGCAAACTGCATTCTCGCTACTGAGTTTGTGCGCTGAGTTCCTTGTGCAGTGGGCTCACTGACAGAGAACCTGCAGGCAGTGTTCCCTTTAATCTGGTCACTTGGGCAGCCACCCAGGAGAGAGTCAAATGCTGCCCAGCTGATTGGCAGAGCGCCCACAATTGCCCATGGCTGGCAGCATGTGCTTCTACTGCTAGCGCACCTCTGCACATGCCTTGTTTCTGCCCAATTCCAAATTATTCTTATTGTCTTGGAGTTTTAGAGCTGAACCTTGTTCCCTGATCGTAGTTCAAGTGATGTTTTTTGTTCTGTGCCAACCACCTGATGGTCGATTTATTTTGGATGGATCCCTTTTCAAGATTGAGCCACTTAGGTTTAATTGGTGCCACAGGTAAAGGTGTCATGGTTGTCTTCTCATTATAATTTCTGCCAGAGATTGTCAACACTGCTTGCATCTGGACAGATATGCCAGAAGCGTTTTATACAAGTCCACTGATTTTTTTGTTCAGAAGACTTTTTGATTGCATTGCTCCAGCCAACTCGGTGCTCCTCTGGGGGAAATGTGACTGCTAGTATAAAGTTCAAAGTCAAAGCCCTATGTAAATGCTAGGAATGTTTCAGAGGTCCATTGAGGTCCATTATCTGATAGGAGGACTTTAGGGACTCCATGTTTTGCAAATATTGACTTTGATTTCTGCATGACCTGTGCTGATGATGTCTGGGTAAGTAAAGCCAAGTCATTGTATCTGGAGAAGGTATCAATTACAATAATGTATGCGTGTCCCTTCCAGAAAAAACACATCTGTTGCTACTCGCTGCCAAGATCTGTCAGATAGCTTTGTAGAAGATAACGGTTTGGTGGTGGTGGTTTTCCTTGTTACATTGCTTGCAGCTTTCTGCTAAAGTCAGAGAGGGACAACATATAGATTGTTGTTCTTGCCCAGCAGTTTTGTATGCCTTTGTGTCCTAGTAGATTTGGGAGAGCATCTCTTTCTGAAATACCTCAGGGATAAAAATTTGCCCTCCTTTCAGAAAGCAGACCACTGGCCACACAAAGATAATTTTGATCCTGCCAACATGGTAGAAGGGCCGTTGAAAGATTTTTTGACTGCACCTTCTTTGACAGAATTGAGTGTTTCTGGCATGTCTCACCCTCTAATTTGCTGAAGTCAGTTGGCAGATACTGGAACTGCTCCCAGCACTAAGTCAGTGGAGATTCTGTCATGTTCCTCTAAAGACTCAACACTCCCTCATGGAATGTTTCCACTACTCTTGGTGGCTCTTGATTGCAAGATGTCCCATTGTATGGCATCCCCTGTGTTCTGTCTCGTTAGGTGGGCATTGCTGCTTTCTTCCACAACTTTTCCTTCGTTCCCTTCTGTGAGGGACCTTTGGTTTCTCGCTGTCTTGTTGTGCACTGTTCTTATGTTGTAAATTTGATCTGACTGCTCCTTTCACAGTTTTGTCTTTTTCTCTTTACTGTGTCAATACTGTCTGATGCAGTCTCCGCTGTGTTGCTAACATGTAAGTCACATTGCAGTTTATGTCTTCTTCCATTCTCACTTTTGTTGTAGCCTTTGCTAGGGTGAGATCTTAGTCTAGCTGAAGCTGGGCTGATAAATTGATGTCTCTTATGCCAACAACTACTCTGTCTCTTATTAGATCTTCTAAAATGCCATATTTTCAATGTTTCACAATATTATGAACTGCAGTAATAAACATCATAGCTCTTTCTCCTTGTTCCTGGTATCACCTATTAAATTTGTCCCTTTTACCTGTAATATTCTGTTTGCGAATGAAGTGAACATCAAAAGCCTCTTTTGGTTGGTGCATACTTTCTTCTTCTCATCAGAGAGGGGTGGGGGCACATAGACTATCATCCTCAATATCACACCTGGTCAGTTCATTTACTTGGCATTCTTTTGCTTTTCTTGTTAAACCAGCAACCATCCAGAATCACTCAAAACTCTTTCAGATCCAGCAAGATCACCTGCCTGGTCTGCCAAAATCAAATTTTTTAAACAAAGCGGTTTGTGCTAGGGGCTCTGCATGAAGACAGGGCTCTGCTGAAGGATGGTGGAACAGAGTGGAGGGGGGCAGTGGCATGAGAACATTTTAAAAAGTGGGGTTGCTGAGCCCCCTTACCTCTGTCCACCCCTGCCACCAGCTGAAGCCAGGAGCAAAGCCCCAGCATGCAGGGCTGGCAGCCAGAACCACAGGCCTGGGCCCAACAGCAGAGGCCCCTAGCATACGGGACTCAAGCCAGAGGGTTGGAATCGATGACTTCCTGAGGTCTCTTCCATCCCTAAGAGAACAGACCCCTGAGTAGGCAGGACTGATTAATCACCCATGAAGCTGTGCCGCCCCGCAACTTGGAGAGAACACTGGTCTCCTTCCTTTCACTCCAGAGGTGCTAGAACGAAGGGTGCGGGGTGTGCTGCTCTACCCCTTGGCTTGACGTGGTTTCCAGTATCTAGGTTTCCAGTTTGGCTCAATAGTTCTCAGCACCCCCACTGTACAAATCACTCCCCCTGTCTCTCACTCCTCACTTCCACTTGCTCTCGGGCAGTCTGACATGTCTCTCTTCCTTCCCTTAACCCTCCTGGCGGGAAAACGATTCAGCAGTGAGTGGCATCATGCAGCACAAGGACTCCATGACCAAGAGCGGTGCTTTAAATAGCCCCCAGAGAGCTCCCTGGCCAGGAAGTCCCCATATGCTTTAAGGCCCCCGATGCAACACATTTTGGTCCCCTCTGGTAGTTATGGAGGACCAGGAACTCTATAACCACTTCACAGGAATGACTGTTATGAAAACCACTCAACCCTATCAGGTTCCGCACAGCTGTTGACTGCAGAATTTCATTCCAATATTGAATTTTCAGAGGATTCAAGTTCATATGCACTGTGTCCTAGATCTCTTCAGTAGCCTTACCAGCCAAGAAAGAGCATTACTGCATAGCAGAGGTGGGAAATCTTTTTTGTGGTTGGGGGCTGTGAACCAAAGAAAAATCAGTTTGGGGGCTGCACACAAAGTGAGAAGCCGCTGATTGAGAAGGAAAAAGACACTCCTCGAAATCCCTTCATGTACCAGAGCCTACAGGGGCCCAGGCTAGTAGGTGTGCTCCAGCCCAGTAGGTGGGTGTCAGGGAGACTGGAGCAACAGACCAGATACAGGCAAGCCAAGGGCCACATCTGGCCCCTGGGCCTGAGGTTCCCTACCCCTGCTGTATAATGTAACGTTGTTAGGTTAGCCATTAGGAAAGTGTTTACCTTTGCATGGTGTTGAATGCCTGAGCTCCTTTGTCACAGCCCACATGCCTTTTTCCTTGCAGCAACACCAACCTGCAGGTATTTGGATTTATTCAGCGAGTGGATTAAAGGTTGTATCAGGAAGGCACAATCTTTCCTTTTGAAGAAAAAAAAAAGTAAGGATCAGACTCCATTTGATTCAGTCCTTCCATCCTTAATGCAGGCAGGTAGATCTTGCAGATGTTCGTAATCCTGCTGAACAAAAGTTACTTATGTTATTTCCTTAGTAAGACTGTGGTTGTTCTCAGAATGTTCCAGACACAGAAGTTGTCATTCATGCCCTACAAAGTCACCTGCAATCTGAAAATTCAAGGAGGATACGAATACGAATAAGAGGTGGATTAGGGTTGTGCATTTTGAGTCTTAAGATTGATTGATTACCTACTGTGTCCCTTGGGGGAGGGGGCTTCTGGGAAGGAGTGCAGTGGGGGGAGGGGAAAGAGGGTGGAGCAGGGACAGGAAGGTTCAGGGCAGGGCTCCAGCATGGCCCCATTGTTGCTCTAGCCCCCCTGGGTCTAGCTGCTACCGTCCCTGGTGCTACTGCTGGGGCCAAGGCCAGATTTCCCTGGCTGCCACTGGGGCTGGAGCTCCCTGGCTGTGGGAGCTCCTTGGTCACTGGAGCCAGAACTCCCCACCACACGGCTCTCCCCCCCCCCACTCACCGACACAGGACCCCTGCCAGACCTCCCTGTTCCTGGGCTCCGTGGTTCAGGAACATCTGTGGTTCTTCTGGACCATGGATGTTGCCAGACCAGAGAGTCCTGGTTTAGGAGGGAACAACCTGTACCATCAAAAGTCAGGATAGTGCAGGGTTTGCCTCCAGCCCATGGAAGTCTGTTCCTTGAGCTCCATGGTCCAGAGTGCTGCAGCCAGGCTAATGTCTTGCTCAGGAAGTAGGATTCTGAGTCTGTATCATCCCCATCCTCCATCACTTTTGCTGGTTTCCGAGATATCCAGATGTCTAATTTTCAAAGCTCTCCATAGACTTTGAATTGCACTATCTTTCTGAGCAGAACTCACCCGTCACCTCTTAAACCCTCACACTTTGAGATCTTGGCTGCCTCCCTCTGATCTTCATAGGTGTTTTTTTAATCTTTCACTTGTACTCTCCCATTTGGAACTTGTGTCCTCTACTTCCAAGTTGCTGAGTCACTTTCTCTCTCCATCTGAGGAAGTGGGTTTTGCCCACGAAAGCTCATGATGCTATCCATACATTTTTGTTGGTCTCTATGGTGCTATAGGACTACCTGTTTTCTCTCTCCAGAATATCTGTATTGATTTTAGTATATTATTGACTCCTTGTCTTTTGAATATTGTTTGTACAGCATTTTGGTGACCAAATGCTAGATGACCAGTGCTAGATGTTGCATAGGGAAGTGCAAAAAACCTTGCATTGGACAAACATAAAATAATATTCCCACAGGAGATGCTCCTTCCTAACACAGTCAGTTAATGGTTGGCTGCTGCCATAAAGCATGAGGCTTTTTTATCCTGTGTCATAGCTGTGGATGCTCTTGCTGTCCAGGAATCCTTTGCCACCTTAAAGACTAACAGATTTATTTGGGCATTAGTTTTTGTGGGTCAAAACCACTTCATCAAATGCATATGGACTCCAATCTGTTAGTCTTTAGGGTGCCACAGGAGTCCTCGTTGTTTTTAAAGATACAGACTAACACGGCTACCCCTCTGAGACTTGCTATCCATGTAAACTTAACTTTTTTTTTAATCCCACAAAGCTTTTGGCCTGAGGTCCAACTAATGGCAAGTAATTCCACAGGATAATCTATACTTTTAATAAAAAGACAAGCATTTCTTTCAATCAGTTTCAAATGTGTAGCTTTTCAGTTTCATTAGATTATAGAGTTTAAGAAGCGACAATCCAGTCCAGGTAGGTCACAGGCCATTAGATTTCAACAGCTTACTGCTTTGTTGAGTGCAACAACTTGTGTTTGGTTATAACATCTCTTCCAGGAAGGCATCAAAAGATCCAGAATCCATCTCTTCCTTTGGTAGTTTGTTTCAGTGGCTGATCACCCTTACTGTTAAAACTGCTTTGAAGCATTGTTGTAGCTATGCTGGTCCCAGGATATGACACAGGCAAGATGGAAAGGGCATATCTTTTCACAATCATTAAATAAAATTAAAGATATTACATCACCTACTATGTCTCTCTCATCTTTTGTGCCTAATTTTGAATCTGAATTTGCCTGGCTTGAGCATCCAGCCACTGGCTCTAATCCTGCCTTTCTCTGATAGATTAAAGCAACATTTTAGTGCCCAATATTTTCTCCCCAAGAAGTATCCATGTTCTCTAATCACTCACCTTTCTGTGTTCTTTATGATAAGCTAAACCCACCGATCTCTTTAAGTGTCCAACTGTAAGCCTAATTCCAGGGCTGGAGGAAATTTTTGTGGCTCTTTTCTCCATCATCTCAAATTTTATTCACATCTTTTGACAAATATGGACACCATAAATGTACGTAGCATTCTAGTAGTGCTCTCACCAATGCTATATACAGAGGTAAAATCACTACTTTGCTCTAGCTGACTATGTATATGTTTATACATCCAACAATCATATTAGTCCTTTATGCCATAGCATCACTCTGGGAGCTAACATGGAGTTACTTGTTCACTATGACCTTTTCATTCTGCTTTCCAGACCACTGTCCCCCATTCTGAGGGTATAGCCAGCAATTCTTGTTCCTCTGTGTACAACTTTGCATTTGGCTATAGCAGAATGCATCTTGTTGAACAGCAAACCAGTTCTTTCCGTGTGACTGCTCTGCCATCACTGTAATTTATCACTCTGCCAATCTTTGAGTCATTTGCCAATCCCTGCAGCACCTCACTACAAACCTTCAGTGATTTCCCATTGACAACTACTGTCAATTAGCCAGCTTTCAGCCCATCTTTGTGGTATATCGATCTTGTATAGTGCCGATTTGTTTTTTTATCGGATGTTATGTGATAGTAAGTCAAGTGCCTTACAAATCTCTAAGCGTATTACATCCATGCAGCTGCTTTTGTCAACCAAATTTGTAATCTCATCAAAGAATGAAATTGGGTTTGTTTCCATAAAAAAAACATGTTGACGGCCGTTGATTATACTCCTGTTCTTTAATTCTTTATGAACTGAATAATTGGTGTGAAGCTAACTGGCCTATAGTTACCAAGGTCATCCCACTTGACCTTTGGGTTATTGATACAACATTAGCACTTCAGTCTTTTTGGATGTCCCTTTGCTCTCACTATCAGAGGGAATAAAAAGGAGCCCAGATTTGCCTTCTCTGAATCATTCATTCAGTTGTACACTCTATATCCCCATTACCATTTCATTTTCCTTTAAGTAAATGGTCCTAATCTTTTGAGTCTCTTCTCATATGAAAGGCTTTCTGTCTCTCACTCATTATTTCCATCATCTATCTTCTGATGCCTTCTGCTTCTGATATACATTTGTTTAGATAGAGAGGTCAGAATGGAATGCTGTGTTCAAGGTGATGGCATGCAATTGATTTCTATAATAATATTTTAGCATTATTTCCTATTCCAGTTTTATATATAGCCTAATGTTTTGCTTGTGCTTAAGGCCACTGCTAACTTATGAACTAAAATGCAAAGATGTCCAGATCAAAGGTATAAAATGTATTCTGGACTGAAACTGATAAGTATTAGTTTCAAATACTTTCAAGATGAGGGAAAAGTCAGACATCAGCCACCATGATCATAGGATCTACACATACAGCTGTCTTGGAAGTGATCTGATGTCTAGTGTCTGTAACTGTCTCGCTACAAAGTGAATCGATGTTTATTCTAATACAGGGCCTGCCATGCTGTAATACCCACAATGTAGTTAGATCCACTGTATGATAACATAAAGAATATTTGGAATAGGGAGAAAGGGAGGTGTCGGAACACAGCTTTCATGTTGCTAAGCCCAGAAGAGCAGCCCAAGAATTGGACACAATGAAGTAGAATTGCCACCAAAGCAAACAATGGGAATCATGCCATGGATAGAAATAGGTCCTTAACAAGAAGCTGCAGCGTAGCAATAGTACTCAATAATAATAATAATAATTAATAATATATATGTATGTATAGCGTATATAAGAAAATATATTATTAATATCTATTAATATAGCTTTTGTTCTTGCTTCCTGTAGAGTGATTCCCTTCTACCAAATGGGGAGAACACACAAATTAAACAGAATCAAGAAGGGAAGAGGCCTTTAATGCTCATGATTTCCCCCATTTGTCAATCTATTACTTTAGGAAAAATCATGGAGGGGATCCTCAAGGAATCCATGTTGAAGCACTAGGAAGAAAGGAAAGTGATCAGGAATAGTCAATATGGATTCACCACGTGCAAATCATGCCTGACCAATCTGATTGCCTTTTATGACAAGGTAACTGGCTCTGTGGATATGGGGAAGGTGGTGGACGTGATATGTCTTGACTTCAGCAAAGCTTTTGATATGGTCTCCCACAGTATTCCGGCCAGCAAGTTAAGGAAGTGTGGATTGGAGGAATGGACTGTAAGGTGGATAGAACTCTGGCTAGATGGTCAGACTCAATGGGTAGTGATCAACAGCTTGATATCTGGTTGGCGGTCGGTATCAAGTGAAGTGCCCCAACAGTCTGTTCTAAGGGGTTTTGTTCTCCAAATTTATTAATGACCTGGATGAGAAGATGGATGGCACCCTCAGCCAGTTTTCAGATGACACTAAGCTAGGGGGAGAAGTAGATACATTGGAGAGTGGGGATAGCACTTGATAGCAGCCTTTAACTACCTGAAGGGAGGTTCTAAAAAAGAATGGAGAGAGGCTGTTCTCAGTGGAGACAGATGGCAGAACAAGCAGCAATGGTCTCAAGTTGCAGTGCTGGAGGTCCAGGTTGTATATTAGGACAATCTATTTCACTAGGAGGCTGGTAAAGCATGGGAATGAGTCACCTAGGGAGGTGGTAGAAACTTCATCCCTGGAGGTTTTTAAGTCCCAGCTTGACAAAGGCCTGGCTGGGATGATTTAGCTGGTGTTAATCTTGCTTTGGGCAGGGGGCTGGACTTGATGACCTCCTGAGGTCTCTTCCAGCCTTATGATTCTATGATTCTATAAGCTGGAGGTATATTCCACAGTGTTCTCCTTCCAAGGACATTGAGCCACAGGAGTGGGTTTTCATTTCCTTCGGCGGTGAAAAAACAAAAGGGGTGATCTGTCTTTCAGCCAATAAAAAATGTAACTGGAACAGGATTGCAGGGTTTGTGCACAAAATATTTATTTCCTTCCAGGCTCTGTTGCCAAATCCAGGTCCACTAACAAAACTTCAGGAGGTGGAACCTTTTAAATATCGTCTTCATCTGGCTCATTTCTAATTGGCGGGAAAAGAGGTAGACTCATTTAGGGGAACTCCAAGATCCTCAGATGAATGAAGATCTTGAAGATTGAACCTGGGACATCTGGTTCTGAAAGCACTGTTTGAGCTAAAAGAACCTGGTGGCTGTGTCTACACTGGCATGAATTTCCGGAACTGCTTAAAACGGAATACTATTCCGTTTTCAGTTTTTCCGGAAAAGGAGCGTCTACATTGGCAGGCTGCTTTTCCAGAAAAGCCCTTTTTCCGGAAAAGCATCTGTGGCCAATGTAGACGTGCTTTTCCGGAAAAGAGCCCCGATCGTCATTTTCGCGATTGGGGCTTTTTTCCATAAAAGACTACTGGGCTGTCTACACTGGCCCTTTTCCGGAACAGTGTTCCAGAATAAGGACTTATGCCCGAGCGGGAGCAGAATAGTTTTTCCGGAATAGCGGCTGATTTTGTACAGTAGAGCATCGTTGCTTTTCCGGAAATTCAAGGGCCAGTGTAGACAGCTCGCAGCTTATTCCGGAAAAGCGGCTGATTTTCTGGAATAAGTGGCCCAGTGTAGACACAGCCGGTGTGTTAGCCAAAGCCAGAGCAGACTTATCTATCTGGTGTCTATCTGAGGATTAGGGATCATTAGAGTGTTGACAGAGCTTTAGACTGAGAGGATTACGTGAGCATTGTCAGCGGAGTCCCTTAATGTGGCTGTCAGGAGGATCACGGCACTCCATCTGAAGACCGGCCAGCCACTCGGATGCTCATATTACCCAAATACTGGACATTTGAGTACTTCTGGGACTGATCCGGGCCTTGTCTACGTGACCTCAGATACACGGTGCATAGAAGTGTAGGACCGGACGTGATTTCAGTAAATCTTCTAGTCCAGTCCCTTGCATTCAAGGCAGGATGATATAATACCTAGACCACACCACACAGGGGATGCCATTTTTAAATCACCCGACCCTGCCCCTGTTTGGATGCATGTTGCATGCGAGACCACTCCAGATATAGGTGCCACTTTCAAGAGTGGCCTGCCCTCACCAGCTTGACCTTGGATGCCCCACGAGTGTGAAGTCACACTACATAGGAGTGGAGCAACATGCTCTTCCCCTGCTCCCCGATCCTGGGTAAGACGATGTCCTTGAACGGCATGATTGTCTGGTTTAATATCAGATGTGTGGCCTGCCTAATCCGGGCTAGCAAGCATGCTTGTAGAGCCCATGCTGCCCACAAGCAGCAGAGGCTATTTTTGTCTAGCCTGAGCCTTTAGTGCTAATTTGTCAGCGTTCATGGGGTAGTTAGCCTTGGTGACTCTTGACTGAAATCAGAGGGAGTCACATAGCTGAAAACTGCACTTCACCCGGAGACCAGAACCCTGGGTGAGCGCTAAAGCTGTGGCTGCAGATTTTGTCATAAGCAGAGATTTTGCTGAACGGGGCGTGATTCTTTCCAAAGCGTTTTGCACAGGGCTGGTCTGAGCCCTTCGTGTGCCCCAGACCCTGGGAGCGTGGCTCTGCCCCCGGGAGTGCGGTGCATGCGTGGCTCCGCCCCTGGGCACGCGGTGTCTCCGGGCTCCGGGCACCCGGTATATGCGTTGTAGCCCCACATGGTGCCCCCTACATTGGGGCGCCCTGGGCGGTAGCCCGGTCAGCCCATAGCTTGGTCCGGCTCTGGTTTTGCATTGGTTTTATTCTGCTCCCTTTGGAGGCAGAGATAGGCCAGCGCAGAGGGCGTTGGAAAAATTCCACCAGAAATTCCTACTGAATTGGAATCACTGGACTGAGCGGTAGGTGTAAAATTTCTGACGCACAGTTCCACTGCCTTGGTGAATCACTGGGCTGCTTGAGAGACCTGGATGAGATGTCAACTTATCCGGGACAGCCGTAGGGACAAAAGATCCTTGGAGGCCACGTCAGCCAGTGTCTTCATTAGCGACCCATCTCAATTAACCAAAGACATCATAGGCAGCTTATTCTTCTCCCAGGTAAATAATACCTTTTTTTTAAGAAGTGCCCTCTCATAATATGCATTTACAGGATAGGGCTGAAGAGCTGCAGAAGTGCACGTTCCCTTCAGACAATCAAGGTGTTCCTGCTTGGTCCTAGACCAAATGACATCCCAGGTGAGCGGCGTCCTTCGTGTCCATCCACCACTTGTTAAACTTTTGCATACTTACAGCACTCCAAGCCTGGCACCTCAGACAGTCCCCTGGGGTTGCCTCCCCTAAATCTGGCCTGAAGATGTTTTTCCCTGAAAGAAAAAGATGAAGTAATTAGATTTTTTTTAAATCATATGTATTTAATAACACTAAGCTTGGTCATGAACAGGACCCAGCCCTGCAAAGTCCTGATTTCCCTCAATTCCCAAACAGCTGAAAACTCATCCTCCCAGATCACAACAAGGCTCCTATAGATGAGCAATGGTAGCCTTGAATTTCCAAGGCTTCAACAGGCCTTTCTTACAAGTGTGTTAAACCCCAGTGTTTCCATGTTTCATATGGCAACAATTACAATTTCCGCTGGTGATGTTCTGGATAATGTTTAACTCTTTTTATTACTTGCTACTGTTCTGTTGTGCGTGCTGGTTTTAATTTAATTATGGATCATTTGCAAATAATTTTAAAAGCCCTGATACAACAAGGCACTCAAGTAAATGCCTAACTTTAAGCAGATGAGTCATTCTATTGAAGTCATTAAGTGCCTGCCTAAATATCTTGCTGAAAACCCAAAACTGCATTAATGTCACTGCTCAATGCCAATACATGGAAACAGCACTAAAAACTAGACTTAAGTTCCCCATTACTGTTAATTATTGCTGCAGAGGCTTGCAGATTTCTGTAAAAATCTACATTTTATTTTTGTTTTCACGGTCCAAACTAGAGTTCTGATTCTACAAACACTTTTGAGCAGGCTGCTACTTACTGTAACATGTGCTGTACTCAATAATAAGTGTTTGCAGGATTAGACACTGTAGATCACTATAGTAAATGTAGCACATTTAGAATATTATATAATTTAATTGACTGCTTGAAAATGTGTGACAAAATATAGGGTGTATGAGTTATTAGTTAGCTGACTATATAATTACCTTCTTTTAATATTTAATTTGTGTTGATCTTTCTTTGTTCCGTGGAGAAAAAAGATCCTTCTTTTTGTCTATTCACAAGAACTGGGCGATTGGTTAGAGGGTTTTGCAGCTAATCTTTCTGATTGTTCAAATGTCACCATAAAATATTTATCATCTTGATCATTCTAAAGCTATCACAACAGATTGGATGGTAACAATTAAAATTATACTCACATCACTAAAACAGATATAACAAAGAGTGATGCTTGTTAAGCACTTAATGATCCCTTTCTCCGAGAAATTGCATTTCAGTTATCTTTATGCTGCCTGATTGCCTTACCACATCCTGCCAGTTTTTGTGGACTGCTGCTCTGTTTCATACATATTCAAATCCTGCTCCACAGCTCTCATCATGCCAATCAAAGATGCAAATGGAGAGCTATTTGACTGTGTGATCAGAATTTCTTGCATTGCAAGGACATAAATAACAGTGAATAAGAAGCTGCTGTTAAACAGTGTTAAAGCAATCATATTGTCCATCTGAATTGCAGTCAGTACTCAATATAGACCTCATTCAACATCTACTGAAATCAGTTGGAGACTTTGCATGACTTTTATGGAAGTTGGATTGTGCTTTTTATGGTGCTTCAAAATTCAACATGCGTGGAAACTTCAAAAGCACCATAATAAGCCCAACTTAAATGTATACTCCAAATTAAAAAACACAGCAAGAGAACCAAAAAAGTGCCACTGTGGCTTAACAACCAAGTAAAAGAAGCAGTGAGAGATAAAAAAGCATAATTTTAAAAGTGGAAGTTAAATTCTAGTGAGGAAAATAGAAAGGAGCATAAACTGTCAAATTAAATGTAAAAATATAATAAGAAAAGCCAAAAAGGAGTTTGGAGAACAGTTAGCCAAAAACTTGAAAAGTAATAGCAAAATGTTTTAAAGTAAATCAGAAGCAGGAAGCCTGTTAAACAATCAGTGGGGCCCCTGAACAATCAAGAAGCTAAAGGAACATTTAAAGATGATAAAGTCATTGCAGAGAAACTAAATACATTCTTAGTTTCGGTCTTCACGGCTGAGGATGTGAGCTAGATTCCCAGTTCTGAACCATTCTTTTTAGGTGACAAATCTGAGGAATTGTCCCAGATTGAGGTATCATTAGAGAAGATTTGGAATAAATAGATAAATTTAACAGCAGAAGAGACCGGGACCAGATGGCATTCACCCAAGAGTTCTGAAAGAACGCAAAAGTGAAATTGCAGAACTATTAACTATGGTTTGTAACCTATTCTTCAAATCATCTTCTGTACTAAATGCTTAGAAGATATCTAATCTTCTATTAAAAATATATATCTATTTAAAACGAGCTCTAAATGTGATCCTGGCCATTATAGACTGGTAAGTCTATCATCAGTACCGGGAAAATTAGTTGAAACTATAGTAAAGAATAAAATTGACAGACACATAGCTGAACATAATCTGTTGGGGAAAAATCAACATGATTTCTATAAGGGAAAATCATGCCTTACTAATCTACTAGAGTTCTTTGAGGGGGTCAACAAGCACGTGGACTAAGAGGTCCAGTGGATATAGTGTACATAGATTTCCAGAAAGCCTTTGACAAGATAACCAAAGTCTTGTAAGTAAAGTTAGTTGTCTTGGGATAAAAGGGAAGGTCCTTTCATGGATTGATAACTGGTTAAAAGACAGGAAACCAAGGGTAGCAATAAATGGTAAATGTTCAGAATGGAGAGAAGTAACTAATGGTGTCCCCCAACAGTCTGTACTGGGACCAAACCTATTTATAAATAATCTGGAGAATGGGGTAAACAGTGAGGTGGCAAAATTTGCAAATGATACTAAACTGCTCAAGATAGTTAAGACCAAAGCAGACTGTGAAGATCTCAAAAAGATCTCACAAAAACTAAGTGATTGGGCAACTCAATGGCAAATGAATTTCAATGTTGATAAATGTAAAGCAAGGCCCATTGGAAACAATAATCCCAACAACATATACAATATGATGGGGGACTAATTTAAGCTATAACCACTCAAGAGAGAGATCTTGGAGTCATTGTGGATAGTTCTCTAAAAACATCCACTCAATGTGCAGTGGTAGTCAAAAAAACAAACAATGTTAGGAATCATTAAAAAAGGGATAGAGAAAAAGACAGAGAATATGTCATTACTACTGTATTAATCCATGGTATGCTCACCTCTTGAATATTTCATAGAGATGTGGTCACCTTATCTCAAAAAAGATATATTGGTGTTGGAAAAGGTTCTGGAAAGGGCAACAAAAATAATTAGGGGTTTGGAACAGGTATCATATGAAGTGAGATTAAAAGGACTGGGACTTTTCAACCTAGAAAAGAGGAAAATAAGTAGGGATATGATAGAGGTCTATAAAATCATGACAGGTATAGCAAAAGTGAATAAGGAAAGTAATTTACTTTTTCCCATAACATAAGAACTAGGGGTCACCAAATAGGTAGCAGGTTGAAAACAAAGAGAAGGAAGTTTTTCTTCATGCAGCCCACAGTCAACCTCTGGAACTCCTTGCCAGAGGAGGTTGTGAAGATCAAGACTTTAACAGGGTTCAAAAAAGAACTAGATAAATTCATGGAGGTTAGGTCCATCAATGGCTGTTAGCCAGGATGGATAGGAATGGTGTCCCTAGCCTCTGTTTGTCAGAAGCTAGGAATGGATGACAGGAGAGGGATCACTTGATGGCACTCTGTTTCTGTTCACTCCCCCTGGGGCATCTGGCACTGGCCATTATTGGAAGACAGGATACTGGGCTGGATGGACCTTTGGTCTGACCCAGTATGGCCATTCTTGAGTTCTTATGTTTATCTACAAATATTGGACCAGATCCAGAATGTAAACTGTTATAACTCCACTCCGTCCATTTATACCAGCTAAAGATTTGGCTACTAATATGGTACAGGTTGAACCTCTCTAATCTGGCACCCTTAGGACCTGACTGGTGCTAAACCAGAGAATTTGCTGGGCCATGGAAGGGCAATATTGTCTAGCAGCATTATCAACTCTTCGACTGCATATGGGGCTCTTAGAAGACATTTTGGGATAAATTAGAGCTAAATAACTGCACAGAACAGTGAGAGCCAGGACTGGTGGCTGTAAAAAAACTTTATGGGATTGTGGGAAACTTGGACATCCAAGTGGACATCCAGATAACTAAAATCATGTTGGACATGGATGTTGCTAGACCAAAGTGTGCCAGACTAGAGAAGTTCAACTGTACATGGGCGAAGACCACAGCGTAAGAACCGCTATAGAGTAGAACAATGTTAACTCTATGTAGATGGGATGATGGATTTTTGAGGACTGTTTTTATTTTCGGTCTTATATGTCATGAATTAAGGCTGCTCCCTCATCTATTTAATCTTCATCGATTCTGAAGTCAGAAGGAACTGTCGTAATTGTCTAGTCTGACTCCCTGGCTACGTCTACATTGGCCCCTTTTCAAGAAGGGGCATGGTAATTTTTGAAATCGCAATAGGGAAATGCGCGGGGGATTTAAATATCCCCCGCGGCATTTAAATAAAAATGTCCGCCGCTTTTTTCCGGCTTTTAGAAAAGCCGGAAAAGAGCGTCTACACTGGCCCTGATCCTCCGGAAAAAGCGCCCTTTTCCGGAGGATCTTATTCCTACTTCAAAGTAATAAGATCCTCTGGAAAAGGGCGCTTTTTCCGGAGGTTTGGGGCCAGTGTAGACGCTCTTTTCCGGCTTTTCTAAAAGCCGGAAAAAAGCGGCGGACATTTTTATTTAAATGCCGCGGGGGATATTTAAATCCCCCACGCATTTCCCTATTGCGATTTCAAAAAAGGGGCCAATGTAGACGAGCCCCCTGTGTAACACCAGCCATTCTACTTGCCACAATTATTCCTAGAGTATTTTTTCTTAAGAAAAATATATGCAATTTTGATTTGACACTTGTCAGTGTCAGAGACTCCACCACACCTCTTGGTAAATTATTGCAAGGATTAATTCCCTTCCCTGTTTAAAATGTACACCTTATTTTTAGTCTGAACTTATCTAGAGTCAACTTCCAGCCATTTCTCTGCTAGCAGGAAGAGCCAATTTTTCAGTATTTGTTGCCCACATAGATAATTGTCGGATTTAAGTCCCTCCTAACCTCTTCTTTTGTAAGACAAATAGATAGATGCTAAGAGGTCCATTGCTATATAGAGCATATTGTCTAATCCTTTAATCATTCTCGTGACTCTTCAGTGAACTCTCTCCAATTTATCAACCTCCGTCTTGAATTGTGGGCCAGATCACACCATACCAGTCCTCTTTCCCTCCCCCCCGTGCTGCTTGAACTCCAGTGGCAGTTCAAAGGGCCTGGGGCTCCGGGTGCTGCCGCTTGACACAGTAGCAGGAGCTAGGATCCCTGGGCCTTTTAGAATCACAGGACTCCATGGAAACTGCCCCTTTCCTCCCCTCCCCCACCTCCGGCCTGGTTCTCCCTGATCCAATCGTTTAGACCTTCTTCTTTCGATTTGGGAAATTGACTCAATAAGTCTTCTCTTTCCCTCTTTACTTACAAATGTAGCAGGGTACAGTCAGTAGTAAAAATACTTAGAACTTCATCCGACATCCTACAGCAGTTGAATGCCAGGGGAGTTTGCCATTGAGTTCAGTAGAATTAGGTCCATTAGAGCCTTTCCTTTTCAAAGCAATTTACAAATATCAGCCCACTTCACAATGACTACAAGTATTTTTAAAAGGTTACCCTGATTAAATTTTTCCACAGTCACACACAGTTTGAGCCATTTAGGAAGTGCGGTTCTCAAGAAGTTGTTTACGCACAGTTACTCCAGCGGCACTGAGATTAAAACTTCTTGTCAGACTGGACATGTGTACACTTTCAAGCATGAGCTGATTTATTCTGATAGGTAATTACAAAGATTTTTCAAACCCGTATGTGATTAGTTTTATTTTATAACATAGTTACGTAACATACATGGATAGACAAACTCTTTAGCTTTGTCTCCAGGTGATTTTAAAATGCTCCACGATGCCCTGAAGACTTATAAAATAAGAACTAGTTTATAAATTCACATTTCCAGTTATTAAAAGTAGTTTTCTCATTCCCGTCTGTTGCTGTGGAGATAGATACAATATAGGAACCTTGGCAGTATGACAAGCAATTAAAATACCAAGATGTTTAGCCATGTATGAGTATTTTCACAGAGTGAGATCTCTAAGCTTAGCTTGCTACTGACATAGTTAGTTACTGAATCAATTACACAAGATGAGGTTGACAGGTGTAATTATATATTTCTATGCTGATTATGTATGACCTGTCATAGAGACCAACAAGCCTGTTACTTTGCACTCATTTAAGTAGTCACTTGTCGAATGAAGTATTAAAGTTGAAGTTCCATTTAGTAGTGAAGGAAATCCAAAACAAAGCAGAACTCCATTGCAAAATTTAATTAATTCATCATCACATTGACGAGTATTGACTGCATTTATTATATTCTGATAGTCTCTGTCGTCTGCTTTACTTAAGTATCATTTTTTCAACAGAGCTCAGAACAGTGCAAATTTAATGCAATGAAAATAATTGGAAACTATGGGCCATAGGCTCAGCAGGTATGAAACAGCATTGCTCCAGGAGCTTTTTTGTAACAACTTAGGGTGGGGCCCACTTTTGAGATAATCAGTTTGATACTTTAAAAACTTCTGTTAAGTGTTAAAATATTTGTCTTTTCAAATAAACTTATCTCCAGGTATTTTTTCTGCATGGTTATTACCTTTTTTCCTCTGTCATAAGTGTTTTTTTTTCAAAGTGTGGTTAATATAACAGAAAGCAGATACTTTCTAGGAATTCATTCTGGTCAGACAAGAGCTGTGGCTGAAATTCCTCCTCCACCTGATCACCATCAAAATATCTAAATGGAATTATATCATCTGAAAAAATGATCACATCACTTTCCACATAGTTCTCTCTCATCAGCCCTTCATGTCAGCAGGATTATATGACCACAATTCTCTGAAACAGGCTAAGGAGACAAAAGAGAGTAAAGAGAAACACTGGATTATTTAGTTCATTGGTAAATCATCTATGCACATCAGCTGAACCCAAATCATTTTCCAGAGCAGGATATAGCTGCTAGTAGGTCTTTCGTTTCATTTCTTTACCTTTTTCTGAGAAAGATGTAACACCAACAAGTGGACTTGAACATGGAACCTTTGGACCTGTTCCACTAGATGGAACAGCACTCCACTCACAGAAGGTGTATGAATTATACTTCCCCACACTGAAGCAGTGCATCCCAAGTTTCAGAGACATCACAGCTGAAATCCTAGATGAGCTCTCACTTGTAACGCCCACAAACAGAGTCAAACCTGGGACACTGAAAGTTAGGCCACATTATCACTTGCTGTGCTCGACATCGACCTTCTGGCATTCGATTTAGTGAGTCTAGTTAAGATCTGCTAAATTGAATGCTGAGGGTAGCTCCAGTCAGTGAAGAGAGCATCAAGTCTGGCTTAAGGTACGTCAACTTCAGCTACATATTTTACATGGCTGGAGTTGTTTACCTTAAGCTGACCTTCTAGGTGTAGTGTAGACTGGCTTTAGTGCATGAGCTTCTACTGCAGTGTTTCTCAAAGTGGTCCGCGGACCCACTCTGAGAAAGCATGACCCAGGCTGCTGCTTCCCCCATTGCCCCTTAGCTGAAAACGGTGAACCGCAGCCAATGGAAGCCATGAGGCTCTATGGCTATGGAGCCAGTAAGTAAACAAACTGGAGTTGCCTGGGTCCATGAACCACTTTGAGAAATACCGCTCTACGGCATAAGCTAAAAGCCAGCTGGCTCTCAGGTAAGGCTGCATAGCACACTCATTCTTCCTCTCTGTAAATGCATTGCCATTAGAAGGGACAGTACACCACACCCAGAAGTTATGTGGGGTTGCAGAGACGGATTGTATTATTTATTCTGTGAAGAGACAAAGCTCTGTTCTCTCTTTCCGCTGTCAGCTAAAGTGGGTCACCAAATTGGGAAAATGATGTTACAAGTTTCTTTCTGCTTCTCTGAGTTTGAAATGAACCTGTTTTCCACATTTTACCAAAAAATCATTTTAATTGAAATGATCCGCCTCCTTTTCAAAACATGATATTGAGTGAAATCTTAAGAAAATGCAGTTTGCAGTAGGTGAAAATATTTCATAACATTTCAAAAAATAATTTAAATAAAACTTTACTAAAAAAATCATGGAAAATTTTGTGAAAAATGAACATAAGAACGGCCATACTGGGTCAGACCAATGGTCCATCCAGCCCAGTACCCTGTCTGCTGACAGTGGCTGATACCAGATGCCGCAGAAGAAGGGACCACAACAGGTCATCCTCATGTGATCGCTCCCCTGTAACCACCACCAGAGAAACAGAGACTAGAGACAACACTCCCACCCATCCTGGCTAATAGCCACCGATGTATCCTACCTCCATGAATCCATCTAGTTCTCCCTTGAACTCTGTTAATGTCCTAGCCTTCATCACATCCTTTGGCAAGGAGTTCCACAGGTTGACTGTGCGCAGAGTGAAGAAAAGCTTCCTTTTGTTTGTTTTAAACCTGCTGCCTATTAATTTCATTTGGTGACCCCTACTTCTTATATTGTGGAAATAAGTAAATAACTTTTCCTTATTCACTTTTTCCACACCAGTCAGGATTTTATAGACGTCTATCATATCCCCCCTTAGTTTCCTCTTTTCTAAGATGATTTTTTTTTATTCTGGACAGTGTGGAGCAGACAGATAGTGAATATAGAAATTGAAACATTTGCAAAAATAAGTTAAATGGCCTGGAGATGCTGAAATTTGATCAACCTTTGTGTTCCTGCAAACTTCTGAAATTTGAATGTAAACAAATGCAATTCTGTCCACTTGCACACAGAAAACAATGTGTGATGTTTAGGACTCGCAATCCTACAGAAGTAAATGTTATTTTTATCAACTTTTTTGGGTCTTTATGCCCCTATTGAGAAGTATTTCACTCCACATCCTACGTAGTCATCCAACGGAGGACTAGCATGTCTGCCACACAAGAAGGCCTACTGAAATAGGTTCACAATTATTGATGGGTGAATACTTCCATACACATGGAGTCCTGTTGGATTTTTTGTATTTGGAAAAGTGAAGATGAAGGGATATGTCTAGACTACATGCCTCTGCCAACAGAGGCATGTAAACGAGACATACCGACATAGCCAATGAAGCGGGGATTTAAATATCCCCTGCTTCATTAAAATAAAAATGGCCGCCATGTTATGCCGGCTCAGCTGATCATTGGCACACGGCGGCAGTCAAGATGTGGATTGGTTGGCAAGGAAAGCCTTTGCCGACCGATCCTGTAAACCTTGTTTCACGCGGCATAAGGGATCGGTCGGCAAAGGCTTTCCTTGCCGACCAATCCGCGTCTTGACTGCCACATTGTGCCAATGATCAGCTGAGCTGGCACAATGTGGAAGCCATTTTTATTTTAATGAAGCAGGGGATATTTAAATCCCCTCTTCATTGACTATGTCAGTATGTCTAATTTACATATATCTGCCAGCAGAGGCATGTAGTCTAGACATACCCAAGGTATCTAGTTGAGGTGAAACAAGCATATGGATTTTGTTATGGATAAGTATATGGATTTTGTTTTACCACAAAATCTCATAAATTTATGTATTTTGGTTAGTCTCCCAGGTGCCAGAGGACTACTCATTGTTTTTAAAGTTACACACTAACATGGCTAGTTAGTTTTGTGGTTCACTTACAAAATTTGGAATGTTTGCACTTTGTCCAATTCCTCTGCAAAACAATCTAAAACATGTACCTGTAAGGATTTAAACTAAAACCATTAACCCAAGAGTCATAGGAACATGTTTCCAGAAATCAGTAGTTCTTTGATGAATAATTTAAGTATACTAAATCTGCCCATTATATGGGAAGTATCACTTTTCTTACCATCTGGAGTATATTCTGCCTTTTCAGACACGTCACTTATTCTTAACTTTGCTAATGTGTTAGAATACGGGTCCGATAATAGATTGCATCTTCACTTTCAGTCTCCAATGAAAACGACCAACGTTTTCCACAACTTCAAGGTGCCAGAGAAGATGCAGCCTAAAAATCAAATTCTTTCACCATTCTCTCTGCTGGTTCTTAGTGCCATGCAGTGAGGCAAAGTAATCTCTCCCCCCCGTCCCCGCTGAGTCTGAGGGGAACTAACCACTCTCCGAACCCAGGTGGGAGAGCCATGCCTTGCCCACCCCACTCACTGGAAGTTAGGAGATGGGACAGGAAAAATAAATGGCAGGTCCTGGAATGCAGTTGGGCTGCAGTCACGGCTAGTGACAGGCATCTTCTGCTTGCTCCCAAGCCTGGAGACCGAAGAGGAGGCTCACTGAGATAAGAATTCCCCAGAGCTGATGGAGCTGTCAGCCAACCGAGACACTGAAGAATCCCGGGAATTGCTGCTGGCTCCCTACGCTGAGGAGACAGAGGACACCCAGGGATCCAGATGCACCCTCAAGGGAGGGTGAGAAGCAGCCCAGGGATAGGAAGTTCCAGTCTGACTGCAGAGACCCGGCAAGCCTGTTGTGGCTGGTTCCCTACTGGGCTGGGACATGGTGGAGTTAGTTGGACCTGGGTCCCCCTAGCGTCCCACACCTGGGTGGCAGCCTTCCAGCTGTAAGCTAAGAGGCTCTTGTTAGCGTGTCATCTGCTAGAGCGGTGCCGTTAGGCTTTCCACTTCTCAGCCCCGCCTAGAGCTAGTTTCCTAGATGGTTTGCTGCTCTGTCATGCCTGAGGTATGAGCTTTTAGTTTGGTGTCCCACCCCACCTACACTGTTTCCTGGAAGCCGGAGCCCCTTAGGACTCTGGGTGGGCTCTGCCCCACCACTGGGGCCCTGGAGCCTCATGCCAAACCTGGCTAATTCCCTGGTTGCAGGCTATGCCCACACTTGTAGTGAGGCATAGAAGTCTCCCACTGAGCAACAGTGGGAGGAGCCACCATTAACTCGTTACATGTCAGATCGGGGAACTGAAGAATATTAACCAAATTGGCCTTTGGAGTCAGCAGTTATAAGGGTCCCTGTCGGGGGGGGCTCCCCTCTCATTTGGGGTTGCAGCCCGCATCCGGGGCATAATTCAGACCACCAGGTCCTAGTCTCAAAGAGCAATGCCCCTTTATTAGGGGAAATACGGCTCATTGGCCTAGTCTTAAAGTACTCTGCCCCTGTAGTAGGGGAAATACGGCCTCTCGCTCCAGCTCTGGCCCCGGTCTGCCCCTTCTGAGCAGGCCTGTAACCTTTTATATCTTGGCTCCCCTGGGAGCATGCTCAGTAGGGCTGTGTGGGTGGGGCCCTCTCCACCCCTGGCGCCAGGTGGTTGCCCTGGGCTTGAGTGTGGGGCGGGGCGGGGCCGCCCCGTCACAGTCCCAATCTACAAAATGTGGAGATAGGTCTAAACTGCCCTAATGTTTAGAAGTGCTCAGATCTGACTCTTCAGTTCTAGTCTGCTCAATTGGTTACAGCACTATATTTTCCAGGGGGAAGAGTTTGTGATACTATCTAACTTTCCAGTCTTGTGCCTGGGAAAACAGGCACATATATTTCTGTCACTATTGTTGCAGAAAGTTCCTCAAGTGTGCAGTAAAATGAAGGACGTTCCAGCAGATGTTCTACTTGAAGTCTTGGAACATTATGTTCTCCCTACACTTAATTGAAGCAAAATGCAGGACAATGTAGCACTTTAAAGACTAACAAGATGGTTTATTAGATGATGAGCTTTCGTGGGCCAGACCCACTTCCTCAGATCAAAAACCTTTTTGATCTGAGGAAGTGGGTCTGGCCCACGAAAGCTCATCATCTAATAAACCATCTTGTTAGTCTTTAAAGTGCTACATTGTCCTGCATTTTGCTTCAGCTACCCCAGACTAACACGGCTACATTTCTATCACTACACTTAATTGGTTTTTGTTTCTGTTTTGTTTTCATGTTGGAGTTTGCATAATCTGCAAACATCTGTATGTACCAACCCTAATACTTTTCCATGGTCAGAGTTATCATGCCCAAAGGACATTGATCTGCACTTTTAATCAGTGTACAGGACTTGAGATTTGTATACTGTCTGTGTCTTGATAGGAAAACACCTGATGGGAAGAATCCAGTGCCCGGAGACTTGTGGGTAAGCTTCACTCTACAGTAGATGGACCGAAATGTAACAGATTTTCAATGTTGTGTCGCCTGCACATCTGCTCTGGCCTTTGTGTGAAGAAAAACAAACCTGCACTTTGAAAGGCATCATTAGAATATTTGAGGCACCATTTGACACTCCAACTTATCTATACCAGAATGGAAAGGATAAAAGCTGTTTTTAAAACACCTGCCCCTTCCGACGTAACGCAACCACAGTCCTATTTCAGATTGCTGAATTGCTCTGAGAAGATCACTCCTACTCCAGCAATTGTGGCGGCACCACACAAACACTCTAAAATAAAGAAACAACACAATGCTGTCCTAACTCCATTTTAAACAGTCACAAGGGCAACCTGATTCATCTCCCCCTACCCATCACACAGGCCATGTCCCCTGCCTGCTACTTAAAGAAGATGCTTCCCAGAGTTTAACTGGGGTGAAATCCTAGTCCCACTGAAGTTAATGGGAAAACTCACTGACTACAGTGGGGCCAGGGTTTCACTCTAAGTAGCCACACCTTCTTGTAAACAGTGTGCTTCACTTCTCCCTCTCAAGTTCTAGGATCCCAGGAAGAATCCTTCCAAAACTCACCGCGTAGCTAAGTCTTTTCTCCTGCTGTCTTGGGTGGACCTTTATTCCGGCATGAGCTGCATGCCGTAGCTCAGACACTCTGGACCCAACCTTCCTCTGTTAGTTGGTTCCTCTGCATCTTTCCTGGTGCTCTTTGCTCAGGAGGAATTGGGTAAGGCATGCAGGCTGGACACTGAATCGTGTGTTACCAGATTAACATGTGATCTTTATACAACTACGGATTATACGATTCACATTCTTTACCTAGAAAGACTGGTGGCTCGGACATTGGGATTATTCTGTACTTTTAAACATTTTCTATAGATCCTCAACTTACCCCGAAGGCAGGAAAAGCACATTCCAGATTAGAAAAGAGGGAACATCCACTAATGTAGGGGAGACCCCCTGTGTGCATCCATGCTCACATTTTTGCACAGGACAAGTTGAGGATCAGAAGTTTTGCACAGAGTGTACGTGAAGGAACACCTGCATGGGGACCAGCTGCAGCCCTGGCGTTTTAGGAATCCTTGGCTGGAATTGGAAACTCTGTTACATGTCAAAGCCAGTTCGCAGTCCATCTTTGCCAAGTCGATTCCAAGCCCATGCACATGGGTGATTCACTTGGCTTTACATTGCTGTTATTCCGCAAAATAGCCCTGGTCTCAGGTTAGTCATTAACGCTCTCCTGGCAGAACTTTCCCTCCCATTAGACCAGGGGCAGGGAACCTTTTCTGGGTCAGGGGCCGCTGACCCACAGAAAAATCATCCGGGGGCCGCACACAAGTGAGAAGCAAAAAAAAAAAAAAAAGACGTGGCCCCTGATTGAGAAGGAGAAAGACACCCCCCACATTCCCCTCACACACCAGAGCTTGGGGGGCCCAGGCTAGTAAATCCTGTGTGATCCAGCCCCATGGAGGATGGTGAGGGGGCTGTGTGATCCAGCCCCATGGGAGGATGGTGAGCACCAGTGTGGGGAGGAGTTGAGCCTCAGGGGCTAGATCCAGGCAAGCCAAGTGTCACATCCGGCCCCAGGCCATAGGTTCCCCACCCCTGCATTAGATGTTTTACTGTGCCTGTGAGGCTAGAGGGTTATGCAGGAGGGTCGGGCACGTCTCTACAAATCAGTAGCAGTTGGTCTATTTCTTCCCATTGCTTTTCTCTCCTGGCCACCCGAGCTGCTCTGTTTTTTTAAGCTTCTTGCCACTGAAGCTGATGTTTGTCTTCCAAGTGTTATCTTTCAGTGTTGCTGTCCCCAGCTGTCTAACCACCCTTGCTCTGACTCTTGCTACAAATGGCCCAGTGGATATTTGGGGATCAATGGAAATGCAACCATATGGTTGACTTCTTTAGGCAGAAAACTAACGCTGCTTGGAAATATCCGAGGGTGAACTTTACTTTTGCTTCCCTGGGCAGAACTCCTGACTGCGACTTGTTCCATTGTCCCCCTCCCACCTGTTCTTATTGCTCGTTTTTCAAAGCAGCCCCGAGAGGCAGTTTGTCATGTGATTCCCATGGGTCAAATGGTGCATTTATTTTAACAGCTACTGGGCAACGCTGATCCCTGTTGAATTCCAGTGGATTCACACTAGGGATGCCTATAGCTCAGTGTATTAGCATTGCTCTCAGCCACAGATCCTCTCAGAAAAGGGACTTTCCTAATTAGATTCCATCATTCTTCCTTATTTCACCTCACTTCTGCTGGACACACTGACAAAGGTCCTTACACTTCTGCTCCCATCGCTGGTTTTGAACTGCTAGGTAGGGTCATTTTATTTGATGTTCATCCAGACAGAAGCATCTTGCTTATCGAGGACTAAAACATTTACCCATCGTTGCTCGAGTCCTTAAGTCAAATAAGTTTTGTTTTTCTTAATTTAAGATGCGGCTGGGGATGAGCGGTTCAGGATGCAGGCTACCCTAGGGAGAGAGGACAACCCCACCCTCTCTCACTGCAGCAGCTTGGGGTCAGGTAAGGAGCATCTTTCCATGGCCACTGCAGCTCTAGCCTGCACAGCCAGGTAGATAGCTGTCTCTTTCTCCACCCCTGCCTCCTGCAGGCCCAATAGTGTTATAGCTGTCCAAGCCCCATCTCTGGACCCCTTGCTTCCCCCTGTGGTCATTCTGCAGTATAACTGTCCCTCCTACCAGACCCTCTCCCTTTCCATTTTATGAGAAACAATTGAATTCTAGGCACATCCCATTATTCTGACATGACCAAACACAGACCTTGCTTTAAGTTATGATAAGAAGAAGCTGCCTACCAAATTTGGTGGTCTTCGCTCTTACTGTTTAGGAGGAGTTCTTGAACAAATGGGCTCACAGGTGAACAGACAGACAGAGGCACATTTCTAAAATATATAGTAAGATAAGTGTGCTCAAGAAGCCAAATATGTATATTTACACACTATTAGTGAAAGCCAGGAACTGAGATCCATTTACACCACAACTACAAATCTGTTGAAGTCAAGGCAGTGATGTCTCCTTCAGTCCTGGGGTAAATTTGGCACAGCACCTCTAGAAAAAAGTGGTACGACCGCTGCTATGCAATGTTACCACATCAGAGCTCATAAGCTATAGTTAGTTGGCTGCAGTAAAAACCAAATGTAGGCTGAGTCAGGCTCAGCAATGAAAGGGTGGATTCTCTGAGCCACCAAATTTGCTTTAACTTATGCCAGGACTAGGAATCTGAGAATAGGGGAGCTGTAAGCAGTTTCTGCACAATAGAGGTTAAAATTTAAGCTATCTAACTAGCTAAAAGTGGCAAACACAAGCAGTGTTTGAATCCTTCAAGGAACTATTTCTGCATAGTTCTAGAATAGCAAGATCACGGCAGAAAGACTTGCAGGATGAATACTCACTCGTAAATGCATATTTTGTTGCTATTCCACAGGCACCAAATTCCATTTCATTAGAGCTGGCTGGAAAACTGTGCCTTTCATAGGGGGAAAGAATTTTTTAATGAGAAAAATTTGTCACATTTGTAAACAGTGTCACCCTGCTCGATTTCCATATTATAGAACTCGGGAAACAGAAATCTGGAGAAAAGAATTTGATTTCAGCTCAGAAGGAGCCATCGTTGTTTTATGTCCCAGCCACAGCACTTTCCTGATCTGCAAGGCGCAGGCAGGCCCACTGATGGGGTGGGGGCAAAAGGGACAACTGCCCCAAGGACCAAGGCTCCCGGCTGCTGCCAGAGCTCTGAACCCTTTAAATCACCACTGTAGCCCTGGGGGGTGCTGAAGGGCTAGTGAGAGGAAGGCACCCCTATCTCCGCCCCTTCTGCCTGAGGCTCCACCCCTTCTGGCTGGTAGGTAGCGCAGCCTCCGCTGCCCCGGGCTGGCCCCAGGGAGCAGCCAGTGACCAGGCAGCATGGCTTCTGCCATTCTAGGCTTGCCTTGGCTACCCTAACCCCCTCCTCTGAGCACTCAATCCCTTTCCCTGAACTCCCTCCCCACACCGCCCAGCCCACTGCTGTGACTCTGCAGCCCAGCCCCTGGAGTGCCTTACTCCCCAACCCTGACCCCTCCACCCTCCACACCTGCAGTTTCCTGTCCTGAGCCCTCCACATCCACTGCCCTGACTCCTGCACCCCCCACACCACCAGCCCACCCCTGCCCTGAAGGACCTCAGCACCTCTGGGTAAATCTTCTACCTGTGTTGTAAAATCATACCCAATTTCTATTGATTTCAAAGGGGAAACTCACACTAACTTCATTGGCAGTCGGACTGCACCCATGAGTGGCCAGCAGCCTGTGTTTGTGGAACGCAGTTGTTGAACACCATTCTCAGAAAAAAAAAAATCCTGCCTTTGCCATCGGGAAAAAAGTTACTCTAACCATGTCAACATATGATTGCTGCTGGCATGGCTTAGCCATGGACTTCTGATATCAATAAATGTTTGATCGAGGAAAAAATGGAGGTGGAAAGCAGGGAATCAGAGCTTAACTTGCTTTGGTGCATCTTGTCCCAGTAATCTAATTTGCCCAGGCAACTTGCTACCAAACAGCCATCGATTTTTTTAAAAAAAACCTTAGTTTTATGACCAACCGCTTTATATTAGCAGCATGGATGCTCCTTCCCAGATGTACCACACACTTTATTTGCCAGGGGGCACTGCCATTTTTTCATCATCTGAAGGTTTAGGAACCCTCTGGGTAGCCCTAAACATACATAAAGGTGCAAATGGTGGACAGGAAATGTAGTAAAAGTTTTAGTTGCATGGTCAGAGAGTCATCTGGATCATATGAGATTCAATCTGCAATTATTGTCATTACAAACTTCCAGCTCTAGGAGAACACTGAAATATAATTGGGATAGGATATGAGCTTGGAGAGAGAGTTTGCTTTCACTATAGTCACTCTCTTTCTTTTGGTATAGCATTTATTTCTGACTTGAAAGTGATTCCTTGTGTTTCATTCCAATTTTAACCACATGGTTGGACTCCAGAAATTCCAATAGTCTGCGTAACCAACGTTCTGACATGATGTAGCCACAAACTGAATAGGTTTTTTTCTTTTAAACTTACCTTTTAAAAATTGGTTTAAGGGCTAAACTTGAATTCCGTTGTTTATTTGTGGCCCAAATTCGACAATAGAAAATGCTTGCTTATTTAATATTGGCTTTGATTTGGTGATTAGTCATTGCTCTTAATTATTTTTTACCATTTCCACATGACTGATCAGGAAATGAATGGCTGTCTCGCACTTTCAGCGAGTTACAAAGAGCCTAACGATGGTATTTCCTTATTGACTTTCTGCTTTGCCCCCGTGCAGAATGTTTTAAGATGTTGCTGCTCGCCAGTCGCCCACCTCACAGCTTGAGTAATGCCACATCTTTTAAAAATGTTTCCCTTCTGACTTTCTGGGGTGAAGATGACAAGTAAAGTCATCCAGCATAAAAGGTTTTACATGAACAAAACATGAATCTAAAGCCTGGGTCAAGTTACAGTCTAAACAAGGGAAATATTAAAACCAGTTTTGGAGACGTAAGGAGGCAAATCTTGCAGTATGTGGCTAAAATGAAAAACAACCCAACCCCCACTGCTTAGAGTCATTTATACTCCAAGGGCTGGTGCAATGCCCCCCCCCCCCTCAAAAAAAAAAAAAACCAACCTCCCCAAAACTGTTCAGTTTTCTTGCCTTTCTGTTTTTGCACCTTGGCAAACCAGTAGTGTGTAAATCAACTAATTGCTTCAAGGTTGTTATTTTAAAGGGACTATGGACGGAGTCTATGGCTTGCATATTAATTTCTTAATTTCTGCAGGGGTCTGTTTTGGGACCGGTTCTGTTAAATATCTTCATCAACTATTTAGATATTGGCATAGAGCGTATGCTTATTAAGTTTGCAGATGATATCAAGCTGGGAGGGGTTGCAACTGCTTTGGAAGATAGGGTCATAAGTCAAAATGATCTGGACAAACTAGAGAAATGGTCTGAAGTAAATAGGATGAAGTTTAATAAGGACAAATGCAAAGTACTCTACTTAGGAAGGAACAATCAGTTTCACACATACTGAATGGGAAGCGACTGTCTAGGAAGGAGTACTGCAGAAAGGGACCTAGGGGTCATAGTGGACCACAAGCTAAATATGAGTCAACAGTGTGATGCTGTTGCAAAAAAAGCAAACATGATTCAGGTGTGTTGTGAGCAAGATATGAGAAGTCATTCTTCCACTCTACTCTGTGCTGATTAGGCCTCAGTTGGAGTATTGTGTCCAGTTCTGGGCACCACATTTCAAAAAGATGTGGAGAAATTGGAGAAGGTCCAGAGAAGAGCAGCAAGAATGATTAAAGGTCTAGAGAACATGACCTATGAAGGCAGACTGAACGAATTGGACTTATTTAGTTTGGAAAGGAGAAGACAGAGAGGGGGCATGAGAGTGGGTTTCAGGTATCTAAAAGGGTGTCAAAAGGAGGAGGGAGAAAAATTGTTCTCCTTGGCCTCTGAGGATAGGACAAGAAGCAATGGGCTTAAACTGCAGCAAGGGAGGTTTAGGTTGGACATTAGGAAAAACTTTGTAACTGTCAGACTGGTTAAATACTGGAATAAATTGCCTTGGGAGGTTGTGGAATCTCCATCTCCGGAGATATTTAAAAACAGGTTGCCTAGACATCTATCAGGGATGGTTTAGAGGATACTGGGTCCTGCCATGAGGGTAAGGGACTGGGCTCGATGACCTCTTGAGGTTCCTTCCAGTTCTAGTGTTCTATGATTCTATTAACATTCGCTGACTTGCAGAGATATAACTGAGAACAAAGTTTGGCTGTCCCATTTAATGTGATATATGCCATCAAGTGTCAGCAATGACCCTATGCTATATATTGGCCAACCTGGACAGTCTTTGAGTCAAACGATAAATGGACAAAAATCAGACATCAGGAAAGGTAACACACATAAACCTGGAGGGGAATGTTTTAACCTTCCTAGACATTCAATAATGGATTTAAAAGTAACCATTCTTTTACAAAGGAATTTTACCACCCAAATACAGAGAGAGACTGCTGAACTAGAATTCATCTACAAATTTGCCACTGTCAACCTGGGCTTGAGCAAAGGTATCAACTGGTTAATACATTACAAAGGCAATTTCCCCTGCCTTTGACATTCACATTTTCACATCAAAAGCTATGAATTAAACACATCCAGCCTACTTAATTAGCTTCATTAACATGGGTCCTATAATTGACATATAATTGCTTTTGCTGTTATATGTACCTTATATTCTGTTATTTCCACTGCAACTCATATGATGAAGTGGGTTTTACCCACAAATCTCATGATTCTATATATTTGTTAATCTCTGAGCTCTGGTCTACACTAGGCAGTTATTTCAAAATAACTCCCCGTATTTTAAAATATCAAGTGGAACGTCCACATAACCAAGCCCATTATTTCTAAATGAGGGTCTGATTATTTAGAAATAATAACCCCTGCATTCCACGAGGATTAACACTTATTACAAAATAGTTCTTTCAAAATAATGGTAGTGCGGATGTTCCAGTGCTGCTATTTCAAAATAATTACTCCCCAGTGCTTCCTGGGGCTCTATGTCGAGGTAGTGTATCTACATTAAGGGAGCCTGCCTCCGACTAATTGTGAGGCTTCCCTGTAGAGTGGACACACTATTTTGAAATACAGGCAGTCCCCGGGTTACATGGATCCGACTTACATCGGATCCCTACTTACAAACGGGGTGAGGCGACCCCACACTAGCCGCTTCCCCCCAGCAGACCAGGGAGATGCGAAGCTAGCGCCCCCCGCCCAGCAGACCAGGGAGACGCGGAGCGGCTTTTCTCAGCAGACACCTCAGCTTGAGAATAAAGGACTGAGGGAAGTGAGGTGTGGGAGAATAAAACTGAGCTCTGGAGAAATGTTTGGCTAGAGTTTCCCCTACAATATGTACCAGTTCCGACTTACATACAAATTCAACTTAAGAACAAACCTACAGTCCCTATCTTGTACGTAACCCGGGGACTGCCTGTAGTTATTTTGGAAGTTATTATTTCAAATTAAGTTATTTCACAATAATTTCCTAGTAGATATGCCCTAAGGTGCCACAGGACTACTCATTGTTTTCCATTTGAAAGAGAAATTGAAATAACCCAATTGTAGAACAGTAGAGTGAGAAACAATGCCAGATTTTGTCTGCATTGGCCTGACACATTTAAAAAAGACTCCTGTGTGTTCTGCGAACCACACGGAAGTGTTTTAAACTCGGATAACACAGTGGCCCCAGAGTACTCCAGAAAGTGACATCTTCTGACCTACATTGCAGGTCAAAGGGAATGTAACACAGGCATACCAGATTCCACTAAGGTGATAATTGCCCGTTTTCTCTGCATGGGGCATACTAATAGAAAACCAACTGCAATCTTGTGTGACTTTCTAAATCTTTCAGCTCCTGAAAGGTACAAGGTAACTTGCAAATGTTGTTGTAGGCGGTTAATCTCTTTACCCAGACACAGATCACGGCTTTGATTTACTGAATTCTCTAACTGTTCCTGTTCACAGTGCAACTCTGTGACTATTTTCTTCCACTATTTGATCTGAGGAAGTGGGTCTGGCCCACAAAAGCTCATCATCTAATAAACCATCTTGTTAGTCTTTAAAGTGCTACATTGTCCTGCATTTTGCTTCTGTTTACTAAAATTACTGAAAATTAGGTTGACTTGCTTGAATTTAGTATTTTAATAATTTAAAGCCAATATAAATGGAGAGGGCAGGGGGAATAGGACCTTTCCTTTCATGCTTCCATGTGGATTTGAATCTCATTTGTTCTGACCCCCGGTTTGTAGACTCTCACAAGAAAGGGGATGGTGGGAAAGCACCATAGTTTAGCCAGTGGCAGCCCATCAATACAGGCGAACTAGGCAGTTGCCTAGGGTGCCAAGATAAACGGCCATTGAGGGCTTTGGAGGCGGGGACGCCGATCGCACATTTCGCCTAGGGCACCAGTTGCCGGCAGCTTGTCTAGGGCCACTCCTGAATTTAACCATATCTCTAATTCCATTTGATGCTAACTGACAGCTTCCTTTTCATGTGCTGGTTTCCACTGGTGACTTAGGGAACTGGACTACTGAGCTTGCCGTTAGATGGTTTTGGTAGGGTAGTAAGGGCGAGTAGTCTTGCTCCTTTGCTTCGGTGTCGAGCAGGGCAGGTTGCTCAGATAGCTAGGTAGCCATGGGTTCATGGACAGCAAGCAGGTGAACCAGCAGTTAGGGGAGGCAGGTTCCCTCCCCCTTTCCCAGTTCCTCCCCTTCCTTTCGGCTGGAGGCCTTATCCCTTCCCCTTCCCTCTGCCCCTGATGGAGCCCAGAGCTCATGCTCCCCAATCTCAGCACCAGAGCATGGGGTGGGCAGGGAGCACAGGGCCGCAGCCCTCTTGGCCCCAACCCCCAAGCCCGAACTGCTGTAGCTCCCCAGTCCCAGAGTGAGTGCCCCCAGCCCCTGCCTGGAGCCACAGGGTGGCGGTGTTGCCACAGTGCTCCTGACTGGAGCGCCAGGCAGGGCACCAGCTCTAGCCTCCCGAAATCCCAGTGGCTGGCCAGCCAGTCCTGGCTCTGCCCAGGCCTGCACTGCTGGGCCACAAAAGAGCAGGAGCTCAGCTCAGGTCAAGGCACCCTGGGAATGGTGCGTTGGCGGGGCCACACCAAATGGTTTGAGGAGGCTCAGCCGCCCCTTGCCTGCAATATTCACTGCCTATGCATGGGCTGGAGATTAATGCTAGGACCTCTTCGAGAGTATAGTTCCAGAACGTTCACAAATGTGTGCCCAAGCGAGGCTTCCAAGGCCATATGTAGGCATCTAAATAAGCGGGCGGATTCTCAAAGATGCAGAGCATCAGGCATGCCAACGGGACTGGAGTCCAAGGGGGCAGCTGCCCCAGGGCCCGGTGATTCAAAAGGGTCTGAGGCTCCTGGCTGCAATAGCTGGAGCCCCAGGCTTTTTAAATTGCTGCCAGAGCAGCATGCAGCACACTCCACACAGTGCTGAGGGCTGCCGGAGGTAGGCACGGTGCACTCCCAGAGGCACTGAGGCTGCTGCAGCTAGCCACAGCTCCACCCCTTCCACCCAAGGCTCCACCCCTTATAGGGGCACAGAGCTGCTCTCCCCTGCCTCGCCTAAGGGCCCAGCCAATCTCTCAGCCCCACTGCTGAGCACCCAGTAGCTCCATTGACTTCAGTGGGTCTAGGAGCATATCCTAGGACAGCTGCAGAGAGATGTCCAGCCTCTAAAGAGTACAGCCACACAACAAAGACAAGTTACAGTGGTTGGTGTGACGGGGCAGACAGGCCCCACACTGAAGGACAGGGGGTAGTGCAGGCCCAGCTGGCAGAGAAAGCTCCGCCCCTCCAGCCCTGCTGGGCATGCTCCCAGCAGAGCCTGGGTATAAAAGCAGAGGGAGCCTTGCAGCCGGGGAGACCACAGGAGGAGGGAGTAGACCAGGCTGGGCCAGTGTTTCTGCAGCAGCTGAGAATGAAGTCGCCGCCCGTGCCTGACCCGGAGACAGAGCCAGCAGCCGCCAACCCCAGGGAGGCAGGAGTGCGCCCGCAACCCCGGCAGGTACCGACTCGGAGGCGAATGGGCACCAGGGGAACCAGGCCCCAGGGGAAGCGCGGCTTGGCGTGTATTGGCTGGATTCCCTGCCAAGGGGCAGGAGCCATAGTCCCTGCCCAAACAGCCCTGGGCTGGGACCTGGTGGAGAGGGAGGGCCCAGGTCCCCCTACCACCAATTTTCACTTCCCTGGATATTCCAAAGCCGTATTTACCCTAATAGAGGGGCATGAACCTTGTGTTGAGACTGGTAACGCTGTATTTACCCTGATAGAGGGGCATGAACCTTGTGTTGAGACTGGTAACGCCGTATTTACCCTGATAGAGGGGCATGAACTTTATGTTGGCTGGTAATGCCGTAGTTACCCTAATAGAGGGGCAGAGACTTTTATGTTGGGACTGCTAGGGTTGTATTCCCCCTGATAGAGCGGGCAACAGGACCTTAAGAGGGGGACACACCCCTCTCCAGGGGTGTACCCTGTGACAACTGGATATTAGAAAAAGCTATTTCACTAGGAGAGTGGGGAAGCACTGGAATGGGTTACCTAGGGAGGTGGTGGACTCTCCAACCCTAGAGGTTTTTAAGTCTCAGTTTGACAAAGCCCTGGCTGGGTTGATTTAGTTGGGATTGGTCCTGCCTTGGGCAGAGGGCTGGACTTGATGACCTCCTGAGGTCTCTTCTAGCTCTATGATTCTATGAAAAACAGACCAACAGCACTGAGTTTTAGAATCTGGGTCAGCTGCCTTCTGCTCCCGCTGTGGGGCTAGAAACAGTCATATAGACATTCAGACTTGGGCTGGAGCCTGACAGGGAGGGGCTTGGGCTGCCACCGGAGCCTGACTATGTCTCAGCTATTTTTAGTCACATCACTGTCCCAAGTCAGTTCAGCTTGGCTCTGAGTCTCAGTCATGGGAGTGTTTTTGCTCTGTAGGCATACCCCGTGGCATGGTTCCTGTATAAATGGTGACCCTTTTCTAAGATTCTGTACCACTGGCCAAAAATGTGAGAACCAAATCAAACGAAGACAGCCAACATAGCAATACTGATGCTGTTCTGAACTTTTTATTTCTTGGAAAATGCTGCATTATAAACACACATTAGTCCATCGATGTTTGCCATCTTTTTTTCACTTGCTTTGAAATGGTTACTGCGAGCACTTAGAGAAACGCACTGAAAAGTTGCTTAGTGTGACCTTTGCGTGTATAAACAATTTTGCATCCTAACTGAAATGGTATTTTATAAATTTCCAAAACAATATTACTCAGTAAATCCAAACAGTCATCTGTATGTGTTTGCTAACCACAGAATATTATATGGACTAAATTTCCTCATTTTTTGTGATGGAAGTACACCAGTGTTGCTGAAAATTGTATTAGCACAGAAAGTCTAGGAGTTATCTCCTCACTGGAACTAACAGGCCCTGCTTTTCAAGTGTGCCCCTCAGAAGTGATGGTCACCATAAAACCTTGAATGTCTTCCTGCACGTTATCCATTCCACTCCCCCCAAAAGTACAGACGACTAGAAGCATCTGAATGTTTTTTGTATCCCACCCTAAGCATACTTTTTGTAGAAGCAATTCCTCTAATAACCCAGAGGAACGTGTCCATCATACACGCTCACATTTTCATTTGTGACTTGCAGAATTTACCAGCCACCCACTGTGTTGAGGACAAAACCAGAGGATGTTATGAAAGATGGGGACCACCTGCTAAGTCCAAGGACAGACCATAGTGAGAAGTTCAGCCCCACCCATCCCAGGCTCCTTGGAAAGTGGAAGATATCGGTGAGATCTCCTCTCATTTCTCTCCCTAGGCTCTACTTGGCTCAGGTTTCATGTTTTCACACCAGCTTCTGGCTAGCAGATGTCTGCTAAATTTGGTGCACTGGCTGCTTGAAAGGGAGGAACTCTCTCTCACCTCACTTGTCATCTACTGGGGGTGAGAGGGGTAAGAGAAGGGAACCTGCTTTGTATTCAACTTCTCCTGTAGCTTTAAGGCTAGGGGTCCTCCTCACCAACAAATAGCAACAGAGTCTAGAACAGGAGTGCTCTATGCATTTCTTACACATTTGAATTATATTAATCATTAATGCGTGGGGTAGACAGAGTGTAAGACTATGCAGCATAGCTACCAGGCTTTGTATGACCGATGCAGCTTTTCACATCCTCTGCTGCTGTCCATAGCGAGAGCAGGACATTGACACAATTCTCCTCCATTGCCCCATGCTGCTCTTCAAAGTCTGAGGGCAGATGTAAAATTGACCAGCGTTGTGAATTTCCTGCTGCTTCTATCTAGCGCAGTCTGCCTTCAGATCCTGCTTCTATCTAGCGCAGTCTGCCTTCAGATCCAGCAAGGCAACTTTGCTCTAGTTTACGCTGGAAAATTCTCTCAGACTGTAAGAATTAGACTTTTTTAGATGAAAGCTTAAATTTGAAGGGGCAGAGGGAATGGGTTAACAGTCCCAACATTTCGCTAACTCTTGAGTATAAAAACAGACATTCCAACTCCGTATTCATTTTTTTACCTTACTGTTTTTTGACGAAATCATGCAGCACCAGGCCTCGTTGTCCCCCTTTTGAAGATTCAAAGTGGATTAGGTAATGATTGTTATTGGACCAACTTTTGTTGGTGAGAGAGAAAAGCTTTCAAGTTGCACAGAGTCCTTCTTCACATCTGGGAAAGGTACGTAGAGTGTCACACAAGATAGAATAGATAGTTGATGTTAAGTACTTAGTCTATATTCTGGGGGACCATTCAAAGTGAAGATGTTTAGTGAAATTGGACCTTGTGGGACCCAACTACACAGCTCCCCCTAGTGGATACATTCCAACCTTCATAAGCCTTTATTTCCCTCTTTCAGCCAACTTGTGGTTTACATGCAATAAACTCTACTCGCTGCAATAATGATTGATTGTAGCCTTTCTAACAGATTAATAAAATTTACAGTTCAATTTAAAATCTTAAAAAATATTTTAAAATCCAAATCTTTAAATATTTTTTTAAAATATTAGTTTTGTCCACCCTTTGATAAGGAAAGAGTAATAAAGGGCAGGATTTTAAATGTAAGACCATTTAAGAACAAGTACATAGGCTAAAAGGATGAAGAGCAATACAGAGATAAAACAAAAAATGTAGGTAAGTAAAACCAACATTACCTGCATTTTCTTTTTTATTTTACAGAAATCAAAACTAAATAGAGTTCATATGTAAAATAAAAAAAAACGTAGGGTGGAGAATTAGACAATTCCAGTTCACATTTAGAGGTACCCCTCTGTGGGTAAATATTAACCTTCCCAAATAATCCCATTGACTTCAGTAGGGTTATTTGCATGAGTGAATGTTCATCAGGTAAGAATTGCCTTATCAGATTTTGCCATTGACTTCACAAAGAGCAGGATCAGGCCCAGAATGTGACTAACATTTTAGTCATCGGATCTATTTTGGCTTCTTCTTGCGAAAAGGAAAATCCTTTTGAAACCTCGCAGCTATATAAATATAATATTATCTCTGCATGATCAGCAGCTGCAACAGTTTTCTGTACCAAGTAATCATGAAAAACAGATTCCAGGGCAACGAACCTGCTACTAGAAATATGAATGATATCTCTTTGTACCATTTGCTTTTCATGCGACTCCTGTCAGTTCATGGGTATTATCACATTTCACAAAGATTGTGAGATTAAGCAAGATGAAATGCCTTATGAAATGTGTGGCTTTGGGAAAATAAAGAACATATTATAGACATCTACTGAAGAATTTTACTTTTTGTGCATTAGAGAGAGAGAGAGTGAGCGAGCGAGAGAGAGAGAGAGATTCTCTGCCTTGAGCAAGGAACAATGCATTGTGATGCTACCGCTGGAGCTGCTCCTCGGGGAGGTGGTGTTCACTGAGTCACAGTTTCCATCCTGGTCTCCCTGTTGCTCTGGGCAGGGAGTGATCTGAACTGGGTTTATCTCAGAGCTTTCTGAGTTTGCTGACGTGCTGGCAGGCCACACACTGCCCTTCTGTTTTCTGCATCTCCCTGACCACCTGCAGAGGGAAGGAAAGGGAATGTAGCAGCTCGGTGGAGCCTACTTCCCTTTCCATGGGGCGTGGGAGCAGTGGAATGGGTAGGAACAGGAGGGTGCCTTATGCCTTCCAATTGCCTTGCATGGCCGCACACTCAAGCTCACAAAAATGAAACAAAAGACAGGACTATGCAGCACTTTAAAGACTAACAAGATGGTTTATTAGGAGATGAGCTTTCGTGGGCCAGATCCACTTCCTCAGATCAAATTGTGGAAGACAATTGGCATGACCATATATACCAAAGGGATACAATAAAAAAAGTGAACACCTATAAAATTGAGAAAATGGGAAGTGTTAAGTGATCTTAATAAAAGGGCCTGCTACCAGCACCCCCGATAATTGTAGACACAGAGAGTGTAGAACATACAGGTACCTAAAAAGGGGTGCTGCAGCTCTCTGAGTGGAATTTATGTCCATCAGTGCTGGGCAGGGCTGGGCTGTCACCTTAAAGATTAGCAGACGCCTTCAGCCAGGGCAGCTAGGGGAGGTGACATGATGCCAGCACGGAGGGCATGCTTTATCCAAGGTTCCTGACCTTGAATTATAGGACAGAGCGGGGGTGTTCCAGAGATGGATACTTCCAACTAGCTGCTCTCCCTTTCCTCTGAGGGGTTCTACAGTGCCAGCAAGCATGCATTTGTGTGCACGTGTCTTGTGCATTACAATGGGCACAGGCAGGATGTAATTCAATTGAAGGGATGACAGCTTCCGCTGGCCTCTGGGCAAGATGTGGAGGGGCCTCTGTGCCCCCAGAAGGAGTGGGGTCAGGGGCAGTCAGCTACTCAGCGCTGGCCGGACCATGGCACTGGACACCCCGCTACCTCCAACAGCCCTCAGAGCTGCGTGGAGCATGCAGAACGGCACGCTGGTGATCATTTAAAGGGCCCGGGTCTCCAGTCACCACTGCTGCCACAGTAGCAGCTGGGAACCTCAGACTCCTTTGAATTGCTGGGCCCCAGGCAGCTGCTCCCTTTGCCCTCCCCCATCTCTGGCTCTGAATTCAATAGAGGCAAACGTCTTAAGTTTAATGCATCCTCTCTTCCCCTTTTCTTGTAACTGTTCCTAAGTTTGTCACAGTAATTCTTCTAGGGCTGAAATTGTCCTCTCATGTCAGCCAAAAGGTGATTTTTAAAACAAGTCTTACTGTAAAGATACTTGAGTTGTGAGCTCCTGGGATAATAGACTGATCCTGTTAGAACATTGTGCTAAAAATTAGAATTTTTTGGCTAAGTAGTTTTCCATCCAAAAATGCTGATTTGTTGAAACCAGATTTTTTTGCAGCCCAGGGCCAGGTTTTTTGAATGTCTCGAATCAATTTTTTTCTCAATATGAAGAATTGCAGTTTTCTGGTTCAGAATGGTTTTTTTCATTTAGAAATGTAAGCTAACAATGAGTGAGTGAGTGAAAGATAATTGGTGAGAATTGACCTGGTCTGAATTTTTTCCCCTTCCCAATATTTCTTTCACGAAAGCTTTTGACTTTTTGATCCAATTTGGTCTGGGAATTTTTTTTTATATCAAATTTTTCAAGGGATGAGAGAGTCATTTTCCATCTGGCTTTACTTAAAAAAACCCACAAAAAAACCCTGAAGAGTAGTATACTTCAGTCTGTGCAGTATTGCCTTGTGTTTCATATATGAATTACTTTGAGCATTCATATGCTAAGCTTAGCTACTACGGCTCATCTTATTTTGTTATCTATTTTAAGGACCATCTCTGTCTGTTGCAGTTAGCAGATTTTAGAGGTAATATGACAATGGCTGAAGATGAAACTTTTTTGTTTTGTTTTGTAGCTCTCATTGATATTGAAGGTGAAGAAAAAAAGCACATGATAAAGTTCGTACAGGCAGAAGCATTATAAGATTGAAATTTCATGCATGTGTGGAAAAATCATGTATTTTTTCTTTAAAAAGATTTATAAAGTCGGGTAGGTTTAGGATGTTTGGGTGATAAACTGCTGGAAATTGGAAGAAATCTCAGTCTTAAATTCAGTTTAAAGCACTGCTATGGCTCCAAAGTGTGGCCACAGCATGAGCACTGGGAGAGAGATCTCCCGGGGGCTACGTCTAGCAAAAGCCCATTGAAAAAGCTATCTGCTTTTTCGAAAGATAGCGTCCATACTGAATGGACGCTGTCTCACATTTAAGCTGTGATTACCATGGACAGAATGGCCACCAGGGCACCTGTGCTTTTTTCTCTTTCCTCTTCTTTCAAAAGAACTCCTTCTTCCCCGTCCACGCACGCCTTTTTTCGAAAGAGCTCTTTTGGAAAAAGGTTTCTTCCTCGTCGAAAGAGGTTTACCAATGTCAGAAAAACCCCTCTGTTCTTTCAATGTTTTTTTCGAAAGAATGTGTTTGCAGTGTGGACATAAGTGAAGGTTTTTCGGAAAAACGGCTGTTTTTCTGAAAGAACTCTGCTGTGTAGACATACCCCCAGAGCTCTATGTAAACCATCTCCACAGAGTAGAAAACAGTTCTGTAGCCTGATTCACTTTGGCACTTTACAACCCTGTAACTTGCTGCACTCAGGGAAGAGGAATGGTTTTTCACACCTCTGAGCCAGAAAGTTCCAGAGCTGTAAAATGCCAGTGTAGATCGAGCCTCAGTGTGACATAATGCCAAGTGTTTAGACAGTTTCTGGTTTGAGTCGGTGGAAAGTTCATTGGGAATTTGCTACATTTTTCACATTCCAGGCCGCCTGGAGATTGGGATAAGCCAAAAGTTGAGCTGGTCCCAATTTGGGAAAGATGGAATGGGAGGCAGTCAAGGCTCGAGAGAGTAGAACCTGACAGCACACACAAACAGAAAGGAGTGAGAAAGCAATAGACATAGGTTCTGGTTCAACAAGGCACTTGAGCACGTTTAGCCTTAAGCATGTGATGGCCCTATTGGCTTCCGTGTACTCACGTGCTTTGCTAGAAGGGAGCGGTAGTCCTTAGACTATAGAGAGGTGGGAGAAGAAAGAGAGCTCCCAGAGCAGTACTGAACATCACCATTAGTTAGCAGCCGTTTGGAAGCTGTAGCGAGTGTAGAATACTGCAGCTAGCTCCTTTATTAAGTGGAGTTGCACTTCAGCAGCACATTAAGCCAGAGCTCTGGGATCTGCATTGGCTTCCAATGAGCTGTCAGTTCAGCTGATAAAGCCCTACATGGTTTGGGAGCTGGGCTTTCTCATTGGGCCACATGGACACACCTGCTGAGATCAATAGAGGCGCTGCAAATCCTCCTTCCAATCTGTTTGTCAGGGCTCGTAAGGAGGGTGTGGGCTCAGACAAATATTCATGGACAGTGCTTTTGTTTGTGCTGTGATTCTCCACTAAGGGGCTAAGCACTGGGGACAGGTGCCCTTTGCTGTATTTTAGCAAATGGAAACAATACATAAATCACAGACTAATCCATGTTGGGGAATTCCATCCAGCTGATTAATGTCTCAGCTTTATTGAACAATATTTCTAATGTCACAAAATGCATTTAAAGAAACATTCTGACTGAAAGCAATAAAGGCAATAGTATAACTGCCATGCGCAGGAGGTGTGAAAGTAGAAATAAATGTGTTAACATGTCAAGGTTTTTGTTTTTGTTCTAGTAACAAAACAGAATTCCCAGAAATCTTTGAGAGTAATTAGAATTTGGAAGCTGTTAAGATTCTCTGTGCCTCGGTGCTCCCATTATGCTCTGCTTTTGGAATCCTAGTTTAACATTTTATTTTCTATGCACAACTCACTTTGGATATCTTTATCGAAAGAAGAATAATCAGTGAGGTTAAAAAGAGGTCACTTTAAACACTTTCTGAACCATAGGTCTCACTTTTCTTTTTGACCTCGTGCTGTTTACAATGAATTATGATATCCTGGGATGTCTTAGATTTTGACTTGCGCTCTTTAGATGCCGTTTACTCCTGCAGCTGTCATCCATTAGTGGACCTCCTTCTGTGATCTTTCATCATTCAGAATATACGGTGATTTTCTTAGCTACCTCAGCTAATTGGGAGTTTCTCTGAAGCTTTTAAAATACTTGGCAGCATTAATAAATGCTGGACGCCAAGGAAGTTTCAGAGTTTTGTAAACACAGGCAATTGGACTGGAATCACCAAAAATATTCATCTAAACTGAGGCTGGCTTAATAACATGAGGTCTCTATTCTACTCAATATCATGTTAGGCTCAAGTGAGTGTATTCTGCAAGCAGCCCAGCCCACTGTTCTTTATTGCAAGGGAAGAATCCTCTTGGGTTGTCCTCCCCACTCTGTGTGGTTCATGTTTTGACAGTTGTTGCACCACCAGTGGGAAAACGAATTGGTTCTCTGTGCTGTGTTCTCTTCGGCTAGGTCTACACTAAAAGGAAGGTCAAATCAAGATATGCAACTCCAGCTACATTAATTACATAGCTGGAGTTGATGTACTTTGTTTCAAGTTTCCCTGCCACCCCCATAATGGGAGGCCGACAGGAGCAAATGCTCCTGTTGGTTTCCCTTATTTCTTACAGAAGCAGGAGTACTGGCTGCTGAAAGGGGCACTCTCTGAGTTTGATTTAGCGAGTCTTAACTAGACCTGCTAAATCGAACTCCAGAAGATCGATCACAGCGGTATAGATCTCCCATTTAGTGAAGACGTGACCTCTAACATAGTGTAACCCATACACCTACTGGGTGTGGTTCACTGTCTCATGTAGTGGCATTTAGACCACTCACAGAAAGAAAGAATGAGTTTGTTCTACAGCCTTAGCTAAAATCCAGCTGGCTTTTATCAAGCTGTAGTGGCCCATGCACTAAGCTCTAGAAGTCTCAGGTTCATTTCCACCTGTGGTTGTTACAGCAGTACACTTTTTCTTTTTAAAGTTATGCACTGGAAAGCTTAAGTTCCCAAAACATGAAACACATTTACCTTATGCACAGTGTTATAAACGATTAACCAAAGATCCACAGAGGCTCAAAATGTCTGCGTCCCCATTGAAAGCAAAAGGAGCTGCGGTGATTTATAGCCGCTGGAGATCCAGCTCTACAAATACATTTTGGATGCAATTAATTGGACTTTTCTCTTTTCTTTGCTGCGCCACCTAGATTGGGAGTTTGCTGTGGTGTGCACCAGGTGGTGGTGTAACAGAGTTGCTTGGGATTCTCAATGGGAACAGGATAAAATCCCCAGACTGGTGCTGCTGGGCAAAATTTAAGGCTGAAACTTTTTTTTTCTATGAAAAAAATGCAGCTTTGGCACACGTGGACAGATCGGGCAGCTGTTGGTGGTAAAGAAAATACTGAATGAAGCTTTTCTGGGGGCGACCTATGGAGTGCTCCCATTCTAGGAAGCATTGTGGGTGGTGTGAGTAAGCATCTCAGGGTGTGTCTAGACTACAGAGTTTTGTCGACAAAACTATACCTGCGTATACATAACGTCGACAGAATTCAGCAGTTTTGTCGACGCTGGTAAACCTCATTTTACGAGGCATAACGTCTTCTGTCGACAGAGTTCTGTCGACAGACGGTGTTATTGCATGTAGGGTTGTGTCTAGACTACAGGGTTTTGTCGACAAAGCAGCTTGCTTTGTCGACAGAACTGAATGTAGTCTAGATGCTCTTGGTCGACAGAAGCTTTGTCGACAGTATCTGTCGACAAAACTTCTGTCGACAAAACCCTGTAGTCTAGATGTACCCTCAGATAGGAAACGCTCGGCTTACGGGTGACTGGGTCCTGAGGGTGGTTATCATTGGTGACAATGAGGTTTATCCCTTGGGACTCTGTTCATGGCCACTCGTCCTTCAGTGGAAACACGCCGCTGCCTGCCATCTGAGGTTTAGGTTTTTAGAGTCATTTTATCTCATGTGCCCTCTTCCTGCGTGCCTGGAGAGGCATAAGAATCTTGCACAGAAAGGGGTTTTTGTGCAAAAAGGAAACGTCCACACTGCTTGTTTTTGCACAAAAAACCCTTGCATAAAAATAGCTCAAATAGATTATGCAAATGAAGTGTGACAAAATGCTAATCAGCACTTCATTTGCATACTCTCTGCCGGCAAAAGCCGGTAGTGTAGACATAGCCTTTCTGTAAGAGGTCTCAGTGCCACTACACGGGATAGTGAAACACCCCCTGCAGGTGTGTGGGTTACAGTTGCACACTGTGATCATAAAGAAAAGACTTCAAGCTGTACACATGGTACATTGATTAGTCCAGTGTGTTTTAGCAGCTATATTTTATCAGATGTGTCACCTTGGCGTGATATGGTTGAGGCGAATCCCTCACAAAACCAAGTTGTAGAGCAGTGATACTGCAAATCAGTGATACAGCAAATCAGGGAACTACCTTCTTATCTCGCAAAGTGTTCAGTAATGATCTTTTACATTGCTTGACAGTGATTCCTGTTTGCAGGGGAGCCTAATTAATCACCTGGACATCTAAATGAATTATAGTTGCTAACAAGAAGAACCCTCCAGTTATAATGCAGTTGGTAGACTGACATTTTGTAGTGGAAATGCAGAAGACGATTGTGAGGTCGAGGAAATTAGGTGATGTACCATAATCGTTTCTTTTGTGCCTGCATTTTCTTACAGGCCTGGATGCTCTAGACAGCAATTTGTGCTTTTTTTTGCTTCTTCTTATTCTCTTGTTATTTTCAGAGAGTTAGCTGTTTGCTCGGGATGGTACAGTGCAGGAATGCACTATGGACTTTCAACAAGTTTTGGGACAGGTCCCAAGGCCATGCACCTGGCATAGGAGTGCAGGAGGGCTTGGGAAGATCACATAGGGTATGTCTACACTACAGCGCTAATTCGAACTAACGGATCCAGACTAAAAAAACTAGTTTGAATTAGCGTTTTGCTAATTCGAACTAGCATGTCCACATTAAGTGGACCCTGAACCGGTGTTAACGGTGGCCGGAAGCAGTGCCGGCAGCCAAATTAGCCCCCATCATACTGTACGTATAGTTGGGGTTATTTTTCCCGATGTGTATTACTTTACACTTATCCACATTAAATTTCATTTGCCATTTTGTTGCCCAATCACTCAGTTTGGTGAGATCTTTTTGGAGTCCCTCAGGGTATGTCTACACTACAGCACTACTTCGAACTAACTTAATTCGAATTAGTTAATTCGAACTAAGCTAATTCGAAATAGTGCATCTAGAACTAAAAACTAGTTCGAATTAGCGTTTTGCTAATTCGAACTAGCATGTCCACATTAAGTGGACCCTGAACCGGGGTTAAGGATGGCCGGAAGCAGTGCCGGCAGGGCATCAGATGAGGACTTAGAGCGTGGAGCTGCTGCCTCAGGCTAGCTGAGGGCTGTGCTTAAAGGGACCCGACCTCCACCCCGGACAGACAGTTCTCAGGGGTGCCCCGCTTGCAAAGCAGTCCTGGCTTGGAGTGCCCTGAGTGCCCACACTGGGCACATCACAGCACTCGGCCATCAGACCGGCTGCACTTGCCGCAGGCTGCCATCTGGGGAGAGGGGGCAATTAGGGGGCTGCAGGAGAGCTTCCACCCCAGAAGCCCGCAGAGCCAACCCAGTCCTCCCCATCGGGGGCTCATACCCCATTCCTCCCTCACCTCCTTCCACTTACCCTTCCCTAGCCCCCCTTCCTGATGTACAAAATAAAGAAAACGTGTGGTCAAAAATAGAATCTCTCTTTATTGAACAAAACTGGGGGAGACTGGGAAAAGGAGGTGGGAGAGGGGAAGAGAGAGGCTGGGAGAGGGGAGGGCAACTAAAATGATCAGGGGTTTGGAAGAGGTCCCATATGAAGAGAGACTAAAGAGACTGGGACTTTTCAGTTTAGAAAAGAGGAGACTGATGGGGGGCTAGGATAGAGGTCTATAAAAGCATGAGTGGGGTGGAGAGGGTGCATCAAGAAAAGTTCTTCATTAGTTCCCATAATAGAAGGACTAAAGGACACCAAAGGAAAGGAATGGGTAGCAGGCTTCAAACTAGTAACAGAAAGTTGTTCTTCACAAAGCAAAGAGTCAACCTGTGGAACTCCTTGCTACAGGAGGCTGTGAAGGCTAGAACTAGAACAGAGTTTAAAGAGAAGTGAGATAAAGTCATGGAGGTTGGGTTCATGGAGTGGTATTAGCCAGGGGGTAGGAGTGGTGTCCCTGCCCAAAGTTTGTGGAAGGCTGGAGAGGGTTGGCAGAGACAAATGGCTTGGTCACTGTCTTCGGTCCATCCCCTCCAGGGTCTCTAGGGTTGGCCGCTGTCAGCAGACAGGCTACTGGGCTAGATGGACCTTTTGGTCTGACCCAGTACAGCCATTGTAAGCTCAGGGCTCAGGGTCGTGGGGTCTCAGTGGACCACCTTGATTTTCATGGAAACCTGCTCCTGGGTGGACAGGCTGGCAGCTCTCCTGCCCTAGCCGGCCACTTTCCTGTGCCTAGTGCGGAGGTCATGGACGAGGTTCACGATGTCCGCACTAAACCAGGCGGGTGCCCGCCTCTTGAGGCACCCACATTTGTACACAGTATTCAAGCTGTGGGCTATGGTTTTATATAAAGGTGATAAGATATTTGCTGTCTTATTCTCTATCCCTTTTCTTAATGATTCCTAACATTCTGTTTGCCTTTTTTGACTGCTGCTGCACACTGAGTGGATGTTTTCAGAGAACTATCCATAATGACTCAAAGATCTCTCTTGCGTAGTTGTAGCCAAATTAGTCCCCATCCTATTGTGTGTGTGTATATATATAGTTGGGATTACTTTTTCCAAAGTGCATTACTTTGTATTTACCAAGATTAAAATTCATTTGCCATTTTGTTTCCCAATCACTTAGTTTGGTGAGATCTTTTTGAAGCTCTTCACAGTCTGCTTTGGTCTTAACTATCTTGAGCAGTTTGGTATCATCTGCTAATTTTGTCACCTCACGATTTACCCTTTTCTCTAGATCATTTGTAAATATGTTGAATAGGATTGGTCCCAGGACAGACCCTTGGGGGACCCCACTAGTTGCCTCTCTCCACTCTGAAAACTTACCATTTATTTCTACCCTTCGTTTCCTGTCTTTTAACCAGTTATCAATCCATGAAAGGACCTTCCCTCTTATACCTCGACAACTTACTTTACTCAAGAGCCTTTGGCGAGGGACCTTGTCAAAGGCTTTCTAGAAATCTAAGTACACTAAATCCACTGGATACCCCTTGACCACATGCTTGTTGACCCCCTCAAAGAGCTCTAGTAGATTAGTAAGGCATGATTTCCCCTTACAGAAACCATGTTGATTTCCCCCCAACAAATTATGTTTATCTATGTGTCTGACAATTTTATTCTTTACTATAGTTTCAACTAATTTGCCCAGTACTAAGTTAGACTTACTGGTCTGTAATTGCCAGGGACACCTCTAGTGCCCTTTTTAAATATCAGAAATGGGAAGTGGATACTGTTACAAAGAGATGGCATATTCCCAGGACAATAGCAAATCAGAGTGCAGGGATTTACGTGTTTTGTTTAGTAACGCAAAGGTACAGTGGAAGTGAAGAGAATTGGATTCTGGAGGTCCAGTTTCAAAACTTGGGCACCTCAGTTATTTTCCACCTCAGCATCCACATGCTGCTGGCCACACAATGGCACCCAAACATACCTCAGTTCACCAAATCAGGTGAGAGAAAAAACTGCTGAATGGTTTTGAACAGGCCACACATGTGGTCTGAGCCAATCAGGGTTGGAAGAAATATTGGTGCAGCCTGATTCGGCAGAGTTCCGCCAGCTCAGGTTTTTAGCACTGGAGTTTTGTGAGAGTAAGTCTATTACAATCCTCTTGGAACTGAGATGAGTAAAAGGCAATAAAAAGGTGGCAATCAGAATGTTTTTGTGTTTTGTTTTTGTTTTGGATGCAATGACCAGGGCTTGAAACAATCACTTCATACCCTTGGAAAACTGTGAAACTCTGCTTTCAAGTGGTGGGAAGCATTCTTTCTTAGCTTTGGTCACCTGCAAGAAAGTGCTGGTCCGCAGTCTAGCAGTGCTTTTGTTGGCTTGTGTTTGGGATAGAATAAATAACAAGTTTAGCTTGGGCTGCAGCAGTTTCCAGTTCTTCAGTTTTATATTTGAATACCATGTTTTGCTCACACATTTAAAATAAAGCACGACAATTAAACATGCCCTTCCCATTTCTTTCAGCTATTATTTTGCCAGATGCAATTGCCTAACAGATTGAGGGCAACAGGGCAATAATGAACCCAGAAGAACTGGCTAACCTCTGACTATCTGGAAATGAATCCGTGTTTTCTAGAGGAGCAGACTTACATCAGTTACTATTACACTTGGCATCTAAATAAAACATGTCGTTCCCCGTCTCCTCCCATCCCCAGGTAATTGCCAATAGTTTAAACCAGGTTTTTATTCAACAGTTTTTAAGAGCTGCAAACAGACTTACTGGCAGGTTTTCAGCTCTCGTATGGCAATCGAAAGCAGCTGATGCATGTTCTAAAATATAGGTGGAGGCTGCCAGAGCTTATGACTCAATTAATAAAACAAATGTGCCTATGAACTGCATGCTGCCCTTTTGACCTTAATCCAGTCTTGAAATGTTACTGAATTGACATAGACCTAATATTTGCACATGCACCAACCCCCGGCCCTACCTCTTTAAGTTTTAGTGTGGTTGGCAGGATGGAAAATGTCATCAGTCAAAAGGTTAGAATTCCATGTTCTGTTATTGATGTTAACTTTCATTCAATTCATTGCTCCACTGCAGGGCAGATTGCGCCTGGCCCCTGTTCAAGTTCCAAAGGGAGGTGGAAAGCATGAGGAGTAGAGCCATGCAAATCCATGGATATCCATTTTCTCTCCACCTCTGTGGATGTAGATGTGGATATCTGTGAATCATTTTTGTGGATACCAATTTTGCATCCCCACAGGGCTCTAGTAAGGAGTCTTCTCTCCTTGTGTATCCCTGGTGTCTTTCCAATCTCTAAAACATAAGAACAGCCGTACTGGGTCAGACCAAAGTATCCAGTATCCTGTCTGCCGACAGTGGCCTCTGCCAGATGCCCCAGAGAAACTGAACAGAACAGGTAATCCTTGAGAGATCCCTCTCCTGTCAGCCATTCCCAGCCCCTGACAAACAGGCTAGGGACACCATTCCTACCCATTCTGGCTAATAAGTATCAATGGACCTAACCTCTATGATTGCATCTAGTTCTTTAAATATCTCCCAAAGGCAAGATCAGCTCTCTCTTAGTGCATAGGCCTGCCAAAGGGAACTGGGAGGGGCAGCATCCTACACCAGCGAGCAGAGCTGGCTTGCTGGGCAGCAGAGACCACCCTGCACTCTCCTGAGGCAAGGTGCAGCATGTATACATCCATGTGCTGTGTGGGGAGCTCTACACGTGGCTTACATCCACCCGAAATTTGGGCCTGTGTATTTAAGGCATCATATGTCCCTATGGGTTGCCAGCTTCCTCTTTCCCCCTCAGCTGTCAGCATAACCAAGATCTTATGGAATAACTAGGCGGCTGAGCCACCTGGCTGCTACGCATGCGCCAACCTCCCCACGTCCAGCTACTACGTGCGCCAGCCTTCCCCCTTGGTCACTATGAGTGCCAACTCCCCTCCCCCCACCACTTTTGCTTTGCTGAGAGAGCCTGTCGATGCTGATGACGTGTTGATGTCATTCTGTTGCCCGGCAGGAACATTCTGTCGCCCGCCATATGGGCTCTGCCCTGCCTCTTCAGCCCCCCATAGCCGCCCCTCATTCCCTGCCCCACGGCCCCGGCCTGTCTACACGGACTTGTGAGGAGGTCGCGCAGCCAACGGGGCATGGCAGGACTGGGCGGGGGGGAGGGGAGGAGGGGAGTTTGAAGGGAAATCTGTGAAAATCCTGTTGTGTAGCCCTGCCCCCACCCCGACCTTGGCAGGAGGTGGGATTGGCAGGAGTCTGCCCCTCCTCTTCCCTGGGACGGGCTTCCTTCCTTCTCTTGTGCAAAGAAAAAACAAAACAAAGGCCCCTGGCCCCACAGGGGCTCTGCATTCCTGGCATTCCAGGGCTGTGCCTCTTTGCTCCGCGGTGGCTCCAGCCCCACACTGCAGACAGCGACTCCTGCACATGCTGGCTCCGCAGCTGCTGCACTCTCTCAGGACAACAGTCCCCTCCCTTGCTCCTTCCCTCACCCCCATGGGTGGGCTGCAGTGGCAGCCCACTGCTCCCCTCCCCATTTGTGAGCTCCCCTCCCAGCCTTCCTGCCTCTGCCTCCTCACACTCCTTCAGATGTTCCCCGTTGCAGCAGGGAGAAGATTAGTTGGTGGGGGCGGTGCCTGTTGACACTGATGATGTGACGAAGTCATTCTGTCGTCCGGCAGGAAAAACCTTTTATATATAGAGAGAGAGATTTTAACTGGGTTATCCAGCATAAGAGAGCATTTAAGACGACTAACAGTTGAAGTATCTGGCGCCCATGCTGAACCTCCGCATGGCAAAATGAACTGTTCTTTGCTTTTAGGGCAATCTCTTTTCTAGGTAAGTTCCAAGTCAGGTCGGCCCTGTTCTATCTCCAGATACCTCACTGAGCTGGTAGATTTGGGCAGCAAGGGTACATCTAGATTGCAGGGAGTTTTTGGTACCTCTGGTATCCCAAAAAAACTCTACCGCAACCAGGGAACACTTTTGATCTTCCACTTTCTTTTGCAGAAGAGCAGACATGCTTTTTTGGAAGTCCTGTCTTCCTCGTTGCACAAGGAAGAAGGGATCTTCCAAAAGAGGTTTTTTCCTCCTGAAATTTGGCCCAGTGTAGACAGGCCAAATTTCGGAAAAGCCTCTTCCAAAAAAAAAAAAAAAAAAAGGAGATAAAGGTACGCATTTTGCGTACCTTTTTCAGAAAAAAGCTGTAGTCTAGACATAGCCCAAGTGCAGTAGGTGAAATGGGAGAGAGCTTTCCACATGTATCTTTTGCTTGCAAGCTAAAGTCAGTATGGAATGCAGCAGCCTTCTTCGTAAGTGGGCCATGAGAGATTGGGTCAGTGTGCCCATATTCATACTGCATGCCTGTGTGCTCCAGCTGTGTTAGTTGTTGGTATAGACCAGTAAAGCCCTAAATTGCGTGAGACTCGTAGCGTCTCTACCATGTGCCATCTTGCCACATTTAAGAGTTGCATGTATTCAGATGCCCAGGGTGTTCATATAAAAGTGAGGGGGCTGCCAACAGCTGGATTTCTGGGAGGACATCCTTCCATGGGGATAAGCTTCCTACTTCTGCCCACGTTTGTCCAAAGGAAGGCTGTGTTGGGGTGATGACTAGGGGGAGTGGGAGTTTGGCTTATTTTTGTGCTGCTTGTTTTGGGAATATTAATATGTTACAGAGTTGATTTTTCTTTTGAGTTACTGTATTTGCCAGGTGCTCTTAGTGCTTGGGGGAAGGGTTCCTTGCTATATTATAAATTTAAATATATATAGAAATTGCAGAGTTGATCTAAACTCCCAAAATGCTTTAACCCACTTGTGTTTTCATTTTTAAAGGGTATGAGAGAGGGGCAAAGTAGTGACCCTGTGAGTGATCAGTTGTGGCTTCATTTTAATTTTTAAGCTAGTGAGGATTGAAAAACAAAGCAGAAAAACCTTTATCACGTTTTTTTTCTGATGTGTGTGTGGTTGGTGTCGCTTTGTTCTTGAAGACAACATATCACATGAATGTAGAAGATCCAAGAAAGGAACTCTGTAGAGTATTTGTTGAGGTCTGGCCTAGAAGAGGGAAATGAAGGTCACATTTCACCCACAATGACTCACCCATTCTCCTCTGTGCCAAGGAAAAGGAGCACTCAAAAAACAATTTCAGCAGAGATGTTGCTGTCAGCCATCAAGAGAATGGAGGAAATTTGAAGGAGAAAATTGATGTGTTTGCTCCACAGATTCTTAAGATGTAAGGTTCAGATGAACTTCTGGAAGACAACTTAATAACTGAGTAGTCAACATCAACACAGGATGTTAAAATCTGAATTGTAGAGTATCTGCTATCTCAAGGACTTTATTAAAGAGAAATGCATTGCTTCCCAGGAGAGCTGAAAAAATTGAATATAAAATTAAGTTGTAAAAAGAATGCTTTCTGCGTCTTCTTTTGTCCCTTTCTGCTCTTGTTCTATGTCCTCCTTCCAAACTCTGTTTTTTTTCCTGCCTTTTTATGTAAGTGTGTTAAGTGTTCTAACTTGATAGGGGAATTCAGACCCCAAGTTCCCTATATCATGCGATAGATACTGTAGCAAATTACATCAATTTTGTCTGTCGTTATTCTGGTTAAATCCACACCTGCAAATTAGATATTTTCTTTGTGTACATAGTCAGAGGCTAAAAATAATTGTCATGCTTTATTTTAAGGGGCCAGAAGTAAGTAAAAGGTATAAGACTGAATGGGAAAAGGGTTACTAAGAAGAGGATGGAGAGAAGGAGTTCAAGAGTCATGGCTGAGTTGTTTTAATGTTTTGGTTTAAATCTCCACCTCAGCTTCACTTTAACCTAAGTCAGATGCAGGTTTACATCTCTCTTGGGCATTGTGTGTAGGTTAAGGAAAGTGGCTGAGTTGAGGGAAGGATTAACTAACATGAGCCAGCTAAACGCACCTAATTCAATTTATTTTTTAGACTGTCAGGACCCAGGTGTGGTCTGGCCTGTGGATTAGTGTCAAGCACTAGCTGAGGGGCTAATTAGCAGGAATCCAACCAGGCTGGAACTCCAGAAGATCAAAAGCGAGAGACAAACCAGAAGGCAGGGGTGGCTCAAGAGTCAGTTACCAAGAGCCAGGATAGCAGGAGGCCAGTATTGCGTGATAGAAAGGGACAGCAGGAACTAGGAGGCATATCCCAAGAGTCAGGCTGAATCAGAATTTCAGTAGGTCAGGATTGGAAGGCAGGCACAGATAACATGAGGCCAAGCGGAAGCCCAATTGTTCAGATAACTTGTTGCCTCCTTTGGGGTGCAGATCCTATTAAAGCCAGTCAGACACACTCTGATTGGGAGAATTCCAGGGTAGGGGTAGGTCTTGTGTCCCAGTTGAGCTTCATGGATTCCAGACCCAGCTGGTGCCTGAGAGCTGCTAGATAAAGGACGGGAGTGTGATGAATAAGGGCATCCATGGACCCACTGTCAACACCCCACAGTGACTGATATAGACAGGAGGCAAAATAGCAAGTAGTCCTGTAGCCCCTTAGGGCATGTCTACACCAGGAAATAAGCTTACTGTATTGCCAAGGAAAGGAGGAGTTATCATTTTGAAATAACCAGCCTCTTATTTCGAAATAACAGGTTTGGTAGTGTGGATGCTCTGCTTGTTATTTTGAAATAAGAGGAGTTATTTCGAAATAACCCCCTAGTGTAGACCAGGGCTTAGAGACTAACAAATATATATGAGGTATCATGAGATTTTGTGGGCAAAACCCACTTCCCCAGCTCATCTGAGGAAGTGGGTGTTACCCAGGAAAACTCATGAAACTACCGTACATATATATTTGTTAGTCTCTAAGGGTATGTCTACACTACCCCGCTAGTTCGAACTAGCGGGGATAATGTAGTCATCCGCAATTGCAAATGAAGCCCGGGATTTGAATTTCCCAGGCTTCATTTGCATGAAGCCGGCCGGCGCCATTTTTAAATCCCGGCTAGTTCGAACCCCGTGCGGCGCGGCAACACGCGGCACGGAGTAGCTAGTTCGGATTAGGCTTCTAATCCGAACTAGCTGTACTCCTCCACGCGGCACGGGGTTCAAACTAGCCAGCATTTAAAAATGGCGCCGGCCGGCTTCATGCAAATGAAGCCCGGGAAATTCAAATCCCGGGCTTCATTTGCAATTGCGGATGACTACATTACCCCCGCTAGTTCGAACTAGCGGGGTAGTGTAGACATACCCTAAGGTGCTACAGGGCTACTTGTTTTTTAAAGTTACAGACTAACATGACTACCCCCTGCAACTTTTAAGGAGGCAGAATGTTTTTCAAAATTTTTAAAATAATGAGAGAGCACAAAATATCCCTGAATAACTTTTTGGTTTTCTCAACTTTGGTAGTTTTATAGAACAACAAAAGGAAAACTGAAATTCTGCAACCCTGTAGCTTTTTTGTAGCTTAAGGAAGTTTTGGAAAGTTACATAGTGGAAAAATTAAAAGTAAAGCAATGAAAGAGCTAGCATTCAGGAGACTGAAAACAGAGGAGTTAGAGAGGGAGTATGTAAAAAGTAGGGTTAAGAAGGGCCACATCCCCAGTAACACACTCCTTCTGTCTCCTTCACCTGCATCTTTATCCAGACAGACAACCTGACTATGAATGCCTCTATCCAGAGCCTAGTACGGTTTTGCAGAGACTGTGCCTGCATTTCCCACTTACAGAAAAACCAGGTCGGGCGGAGGGGGGTCGGAATCCATTGCGAAAGGTGCCTGCTGATAGAATTGCTCAGGAAGCAGGCAGGATCGCTACAGGAGGAGATGGCTAGGCTGAGGATCATCCACGTGCCACTGAGGAATTCCTCAAGAGTATTCATATGCAGACATCCAAAGCTGAGGAAGCTATCCAGCTACAGATAACTGCTGTCACACCACTGGGGAAGCAGCAGACGGTTCTGTCACAGGGAGGACACTGGCAGCTGGAAGTGCTCCACACCGGTACCCAACCAACCCACCCACGCTGGTGATGGAGAGCCGTTACACTGCCCTGGTGACGAGAGGTGAGGAATTATCCCCTAACATGATGGAGGAGAAGCCAAGTACCCGCAAGGTGGGAAGTCCGTAGTCACCACTTCCAGGAGGAAACATAGTGTAGTGGTCATTGGAGACTCTCTGAGGGGGTTGGAGGCAGCCATCTGCCAGCTTGGCATGACATCCCAGGAGGTAGGCTTCCTGCCAGGGGCCCATATCCAAGACACTATGGGGGGATTGTCGAGGATCGTTCAGTCATCTGAACTACTGTCTCATGCTGCTCCTCCATGTGGGCACAAAAGATACTCCGAGGCATGACCCTCATCAGATCAGAAGTGACCACAGGTCTCTGGGGTACAGGTCAAAGAGCTCAGCATGCTGGTGGTGTTCTTTTCAATCCTTGCAGTTAAGGGTAGGAACCCGGGCAGAGACAGATGCACCCTGAAGGTGAATGCTTGGCTGCAAAAATGGTGTTGGCAGGAAGGCTTGGGTTTCCTTGACTACCAGATGCCATTCCAGGAAGGACTGCTAAGCAGAGATGGGGTCCACCTCTTGAGGAAGGGGGAGAGCATAATTGGACATGGACTGGCTAACCTAGTGAGGAGGGCTTTAAATGAGGCTTGATGGGGGCAGTTGACCAACACCCACAGGTAAGTCATAAACATGGAGACCCCAGAATAAGGATCAGAAACTGCAGGGACCATGGGCAGTAACAACAGGGATAAAGGAGAGACAAGACAGAAGTAGGGTGGAGGGGAAATCAAATTGGTATCGTAGATATCTGTAGACCGATGTGAGAAATATGGGAAATAAGCAGGAAAAACTCATAATGGGGGACTTCAACTACCAAGACATCTGTTAGGAAAATAACCCAGTAAGGCACAGCTTATCCAACAAGTTCTTGGAAAGTATTGAAGACATTATTTTATCCCAGAAGGAGGAGAAAACTAGTAAAGGGGAGAGGCAGTTCTAGATTTGATTTTAATAAATAGGGAGGAACTGGCTGAGAATTTGAAAGTGGAAGGAAGCTTGGGTGAAAGTGGCCATGAAATGATGGAGTTCATGAAGGAATGGTAGGCGGGAGGACAGCAAAATAAAGGCAATGGTTTTAAAGAAGGCAAACTTTAGCCAGGCTTCCCAGAGAATAGCAACAAAAGTGATTCAAGGTCTAGAAAACACTGCCTATGGGGGAAGATTAAAAAAAACCTGGGTTTCTTTGAAAGAAGACTGAAAGGGGACATGGTAACAGTGTTGGGGTATCTAAAAGGCGTTACAATGAGAAGGGAGAAAAATTATTCTCCTTAACCTCTGAGGATAGGATAAGAAGCAATGAGCTTAAATTGCAGCAAGGCAGACTTAGGTTGAACATTAGAAAAAACTTCCTAACTGTCAGGGTGTATCTACACAGCAGGGCTTAACTCGAAATAAGCTATGCAAATTGAGCTATGTCAATTGCGTAGCTTATTTTGAAATAGGGAGCATCTACACAGCACTTATTTCAAAATAGAGCACTCTTCCTCCGACTTCCCTTATTCCTTGTACAATGAGGGTTACAGGAGTCGGAGTAAGATATGCTCCAGCCTGACAGTATTTTGACTCTATTTCAAAATAACTGCCTGCTGAGTAGATGTGGAATAAGTTATTTCGGAATTCTGTTGCAGTGTAGACGTATCCTCAGGGTAGTTAAGCACTGGAATAAATTGTCTAGGAAGGCTGTGGAATCACCATCATTGGAAATCTTTAAGAGCAGGTTAGACAAACATTTGCTACATATGTTCTATAGGGCTCTTGGTCCTACCATGGGTGCAGGGGATTGATCTTGATGACCTGTCGAGTTTCCTTCCAGCCGTATGATTCCTTGAAACCTAGCAATATCCTTGGGCCCCTTTCTATTGCACACAGGGGCAAAAAGGAATAAAAGAGAAAACAGAAGAACTCCAAATGCAGAAGTCTGAAAAAATATATAACTTGTTCTGAAGTTTTCTGTTTTGACAAAAAAATGAAAAAATTGCCAAACGTCAAAGTTTTGAATAAAAGAGAACATTCTTTACTGGGTGCATCCTAGCTATGTATGTACCTGCTTATTCCATGTGGTTTCTGGAGTAACACCTGGGTTGAGGTTAGGTCAGCTCCTTGAAGCAGGAAACAGACAAATAAATGTGTGCTATGAATAACAATGCTTTTTATTTTTTGAACTTGTAACCTAACCATTTAGAATGCTAAATACTCCACAAATAAAATATCCTCTGTGCTGGGGTTCAAATTCATCCAAGGTATAACCCCATCCTAATACTCAGTTATTTTCATTTGTTATTTCAGTTCCAGGGGAGCTGGGTAGCATTTAACTGAATTATGCTGACTGCTGAATAGGCTAAAGCCCAATGCTCATGACTTCCAGAGAATGGAAATGTCATGAGTAAAGTCCCAGCTCTTGCGCTGTCTTGTGGATGGAGGTTTTTTGAGTGGGGTGGGGGAGGGAGTGGTTAGCTGTTATTTTTGGTTTTGTTACATTATTATTTTAAATGTAACAGGTCCCTGGAGTATCAGCTGGGTTCTGTCTGGTATGTGGTTACAAAGTAAAACTAAAAATATATGGAAGGGACTGATTTCCTGGCTCTGCCCTAAACTTTTTTTGTGACCTTGGATAGGTCACTTACATCAGATGAATGATACAGGGTTAGACCGATGGTCCATCTAGCTCAGTATCCTCTCTTCTGACCATGGCTGGTGCCAGATGCTTCAAAGGGAATGAACAGAATGGGTCAAATGGGGTGAACCATTCCCAGTTGCCTAGTCTCAGTTTCTGGTAGTTGGAGGTTTAGAGAAACTCAGAGCATGGGGTTATGTCCCTGGCCATTGTGGCCAATAGTTTATTCTCCATTAACTTGTTTAATTCTTTCCAGAATCTGGTTATACTTTTGTATTTCATTGCTTTGATTCCCCATTTCTTTCCCCTGCATTGTTTGCCTTTCAGGCTATTTCGATTATACTTTAATTTGGGTGGTGATTGTCTCTTATTAAATGTATGTGCAGCATCTAGCATAATAGGCTTCAGTCTTCAGGGTCTATAATTATTAAATAACACGATATTCTTATCTCATTGTATATTTTAGAAATGTGCATCTGTCTGTCCACCCATCTGAGTCTTGTTCGTTCAAGATCTCATCCTAAAAGGTAAGAACTAGGACCACCAAGTTTGGTATGCAGCTTCCTCTTATAACTTCAAGTAATTTGAAGTTTGGCCATGCCAGGACAATAGGATGTGCATATAATGTGATTGTTTCACCATAAAATGGATGGGGAGAGGTCTGGCAGGAAGGATAGTTATACTGTAGAATAACCACGGGGGACAGCAAGGGGACAGAGATGGGGACCAGGACAGTTTCATCCCCATTGGGCCAGCAGGGGAAAAGGGAAGAGAAAGGGACAGCTATCTTTTATATATTTCAGAATGTGTCTGCCTGTATATCTATCTATCCCCGAATCAGGGGACATGCACCCCTTCCCCAGCTATGCCTGCTGGAGCTGCAGCAGCCATGGACTGGTGCTTTTCTCACCTGGTCCTCAGCTGTTGCAGTGCAAAGAGGGTTGGGGTAGTTCTCTCTCCCCAGGACAACCTGCTTTCTGAACCCCTCATCCCCAACCCCACCCCAGAACATTGATTTAAATGAAGAAAGACAAAACTTATTTGAATTAAGAATTCACACAAAGCCAGGTACATCTTCTAGTAACAGAATAATGAAATAAATGCTCAAAAATTGTGGGGTTATTTTAAAGTAAAAGTCTGTAATATACAACTAAGGAGACAGTTTTCAGTTGCAATATGTCATGCTGCCAAGTTTTGCCTCTTTGTATCTTGGATGTACTGGGAACAGTTTGCCTGGTTTATTTTTACAAGACCTTGTTTTTGGTGGTACAGAATTCCTCTTAAAATCAGGCCCAGAGTTACTGTCTGTATGAAATGCTTCTTTATAAACGAATCAACTACTTAAAGAATCACCCAAACTCGGTATGAAAAAAGTCAAGCTTGACATAAGCAGTGAAATTCAGATATGAGGAGGGAAGTGTTCCATATGCTCTCCAATACCTAGGCACAACTGGGGGCCACTTTAATGACTATCTAAATGCTCCCCGTTGTTCCTAGGTACTGGAGAACATATGGTATGTTTTCCCCTTTAACTGTGAATTTCCTTGCTTTTGTCAGTAGGTGTCTTAACTGAAATGTATTTTAATGTGGTGTTTGTGTGTCTGAATATAGTCCAACATTGTTCTTAGAGAGGCAAATCAAATGGGAGGTACAGATGTTGATTATCACACATTCTTACTAAAAATATGTTGCAAAATATATGTGTTTTTTAAAAAGCTTGAAATTGTTAATAAGGGCCCTTGTGGGGGTTTAAAAATCACTTCACTGTGCTCCAAACTTAGCATGGATGATAAATGACCGTTTAGTTGCCAATATAGCACAATATTTCAATTTCCTGCCTTCACAGAGGTATTCCAAAGGTTGTATGGAGTTCATACTCACAGTATGTGTTGTCTAGAACTCTATGATCTCTCGCTGGCAAACTTCAACCAAAACCATTTCCTTTAACTAAACCCATTCCTTGAAAATGCCAACTGAAATGCTAGACAAGTATAGCTTGTGATGTTTTACATATGAAAAAACCCTACATTCAGTTTGTGTCTAAACTGTTATTTTAGCTGATATAAAAGCTAGGCATTGGGGGTACGTTTTGCTCTATTATATTAGTATAAATCCAGAGTAATTCCACTGATTTCCATGGGAGACCTGATTTACATTAGTGTACCTCTGAGCAGAATTTGGCTCAGGTCAGTTCCATGGCAATAGTTCCAGGATACTGTAAGTTGTTTTACCTAGACTAAATTAGTCACGGAATCTCATCGAGAGAGCAAGAGACCACGTATTCAGGTTAGCAAAGGCAGGTCTAACACCCAAAGTTCTGTTGGCAGATTTGTGATAGGGTAGTTACATCAACAACTACAAGCATCAACTGCAAAAGAGAATACTAGAATGGGGCGGCCTCTTCAGTAGTCTTATGTTTGAATTCAGTGACCCAAAATAGCGATGGGCAATTGTATCTGTTTATTCCACAAATAGTAAATTCACCAACAGCTGTATTTTTGGAGGCCACAGAAATGATTTGTGAATTCTGGTCGAACTTTGAACATTTTTTTTGGATGGAGAAAAACACTCCCCTTCAAAAAAATGTGAAAATGATTCATTTTTTTTGTTTGTTTCACAACCAAACTGAAAAATGTATTATTCACTCAAGTTTTCTCAGGAAAGCACTACTTAATCCATGAACACCAGACAAAAGTCAAAATTCTCTGGTTAGTATATCACCACCAAATTCATTGCAGTTAAGCCAGGAGAGAATTTGACCTGAAATATACAAATGTATCTCCTCTGAATATTTATCAGTATAGTAAGAAGTTCAAGTGAAATGATAAAACATCGAGAATACTGCCTAATATCTGTGGGTTTCTACTTTCAGCAAAATGAAATAGCATACTCCTTTCCTGTTTGATTACTTTTGATTTGTCCTCTACCAATGACTGGATCCTGCTTCTATTCTTGAGTGTAGATTCAATGATTTGAAGGGTCTTTTCTGTCTCTAGCCCACCTGTTGACTAAAGAGCCCATTAGAACAAGATACGTCCAAGCGTTGCCATATATTGCTGAAGAAAGTATATTACAACTTTGGTGCTGGGAGACACATTTCCATTAGCTGGTTGCTACTGACATATTTAGCTAATGGGTCTCTGAGGGAGCGTCCACACAGCAGCATTATTTCAGAATAACGGCCGTTATTCCGAAATAACAATGTAAGCATCTACACAGCAATTCCATTATTTTGAAATAAATTTGAACTAACAGATGGCTTATTCCGACTTCTGTAAACCTCATTCCACAAGGAATAATGCCTATTCCAAAATAGCTATTTCTGAATAGCTGTAGTGTGGATGCTCTGCTGCTGCTATTTCGAAATAGCCCCTCCCCAGGGCCATTCAAAATAATTACGCCCTAGTGCCTCCTGGAGCTCTGAATTGAGATAGCACGTCCACATTAGGGGAGCCTGCCTTGGACTAATTTTAAGGCGTCCATGTAGTGTGGATGTTCTATTTTGAAATAAGCTATTGTGGAGTATTTCTTCCGGAATAGCTTATTTCGAAATAAGTGCGCAGTGTTGACATACCGTAAGCTAGCTTGAGAGGTCTGCCAGCTATTCATGCAGTGACTACCTTTCTAAGTATACAGTATCCTCAGTGTTTACAGCTGTCAAGCATGCTATTATACTGATGTACATGCAGAAGGGTTCCAACGTGCATTCCTCGCATGCCCATGAATCACTCCCATGAAGTGCAGTGATTTGAGGATGGAACATGGAACTGGCCTAGCAGTGCATAAGAACACTACACATCATCTTGAATAACTGCCTTCCTAGCTGACCAGCTACAGACTGACTAGCCATTAGCTTATCAGGGGTGGGGAACATTTTTAGGGGGTGTTGGGGGCCACTGACCCACATTAAAATTAGCTGAGGGCTGTGCACAAGAGAGAAGCAAACCTTCACTGACTTGTTCCCTGGCTAAGAAGGAGAAAGACACTCCCCCAGAGCCTTGGGGGAGGGGGGGAGGGGAGTCTAGGCTAGTACATTTTGTGTGCTCCAGCCCCATGGTGGAATGATGGGGGATGGTTGGAGCGCTAGCGCGGGCTTCTCAATGTTGTGTGGGAGGGAGGAGCCCTGAGCCTTCGGGGCTGGATCCTGGTAATCCAGGAACCACATCTGGCTCCCAGGCCTTAGGTTCCCTACTCCTGGCTTACGTGATAGCTCCTGAGACTCCAAGTCATCTGACTGGTAGGCCCGGCGTGGTGCCATTTGCAGCTTGACTCCTCTCCTCCCTTTGAACCAGCCCTTCAACTTGTGCAAAAGACAACGTGGGGGATAGAAATGTCCCTTTTTGCCTGCACAAGGTTAAATTGTCTTGTCCCAGCTAGAGTTTTCAGGGGGCACTAGCATGAGCTCTGGCCAGCTCTGATTCTGCATCACTAGAGACAGGACAAATGATGGGCCAGAAAAGAGGTGGCAGATGAGACGTAGGCCAGTTCTCCTTAGACCAGAATTTTTTATTGTCACCATTCAACGCTATTTTCAAAACACCGCTGTTCCGAAAGAAGATGTGCTGACATGAAGAATAAAAACTGCAACGGAAGAAACGTTTTCCTGTTTCACATTAACGTGGCAGCTTCTCTGGACAGTGGGTTGTGTCTTTAAGGAGCTTTGTAGCCTCTAATCCTGGAAAAGCCATGCTCTCCCTTACTGAATAATGCTGGGGTGGGGAACCTAAGGCCCTCGACTTATGTGGGTCTGGCCCCTCAGGGTTGGGGCTCTCCTCCAGCATTGGGGAACATATGCTGGCGCTCCAGCCTCACTGTAGGGCTGGAGCATGCAATCTACTAGCCTGGGCCCCCTAGGCTCTGGTGTTTGATGGGAATGTGGGGAGTGTCTTTCTACACAGTCAGGGGCCATGTCAGAGAGGGTTTGGGGTTTTGTTTTTGTTTTGTTTTTTGCTTCTCACTTTCTCACTGATTGATTTTTTCATGGGTCAGCAGCCCCCAACCCAAAAACGGTTCCCTACCCCTGGAATAATGCAACAAATAATCACTTAAAAGCCCACCCAAATTGCTAACGCTCAAATGAGTGTGTCTATGCTACATCTAGATTTCTTTTTTCCAGTTAGAACGGGCACATGGTGCTTTTCTGGAAACCAGTTGTATTAATTTAGCCGGGCAAAGACATTATTATGATCCTGAAATGGTCCAGCCTGAAACTGTTTTAAACCAAGTTTGGGGTTTGGTAGACAGAGACCTCTGCATGCTTCGTACTGTGGTGAACACATCAGGAAACCCATGTCCAATTTAGATACTTCTTGTGAAAAAACACTCGCGGGGGGGGGGGGGAATAATCAAAAAGAGGTAAAAGGCTTTGGAACTGAAGTTTCTTAGTTATGCAAAACAAACTTAATCAAGATAACAAATAGTGGTTCAAGTGTCTTATTCAGTCGATCATTCTCAGTGGGGAACAAAGGGTTAGTTCAAATCAGGATTGAGAGTCTCATTTCCTGCTTTAGGCCAAAGACACAGAAGGAAAAGAGGAGCCAGGATAGTGAAAATTGTGGTGGGGGGGAATATGGCTTTTATTGGTGTCCTCAGGCTCTGGGGTGGTGAGTTGGTTATGGATGGGTGCTTTGGAGCCAGCAGGTCGGCCGGGACAGCTGTTATTCTGGATCCTAGCTTGCCTCTCAGGCCACAGTGACACCATCTGGCTAGTATGGTCAGGTTCCCTTTCCCTCCCTGGTCCTGCTCAGACTGAGCAGAGATGGCCCGGCTGTTTCATCTCTCCCATGCTGGCGCCATGCAGTACAGCTCAGTTCAGGATCCGCTGGAAAGCCATGCAAGGAGGAAGATGGCAAGGACAAAATAGACTCTCTCATGTATCAGGTTGGAGTCCCCACTGGTGCTGGTCAAGCATCCCTCCTGTGGTATCAAGGAGTGGTATCTCCTAGCAACAATCGTGCTGCTACAGCCACAGGGATGGTTTGTTTTCCTCACCCCAGATTCCCCAAAAGGCAATGGGTGGAATAATCCCTCCTCTTAGGCACTTACAAGCATTGTTCCGTTGACTTTCATTAAGACCTAAAATGACAGCTTAGGCTCCTAAATCAGTTAGGCCTTGCTGAGCAGAGCAATGCCTCAATACCTTTAAGGATCTGGGCCTCAGTGACCTCTCCAAGGAAGTGAACCTGGATCACCGAAATTCAGTGCCTTGGCCAGACGACCATCCATCCTGCCCAGTCCCTTAGAGCAGTTTGTTCAGTTTTGTGGCTTGGAATTGCAGCTAATTAATTCCATGCCTCTGAGGCTGGACTGCCTGCCACATGGCCTGCTTTGCGCTGACTCTGCAGAGCTAACGACGGACAGCAGAAATCCCGGCGTTTGGTCCTAGCAGTGATTTATTTCTAGCTTGTGGGGACTCACCTTCCCATGGGCCTGGCCAGTGGGTGAAGCCCCAAGGCAGGGGTGTCAAACTCCCGGCCCACATGCCATAGTGATGGCACAATCTGGCTCAGAACCCCCAGCAGACCAGAGGTGGAGGGCTGGCCGTTTTCTGGCCCCCAACCCCACCCCTTCCCACTATCACCCCGCACTCTCCCTCACTTGGCACCCTGTCCCCAAGGACACACCTTTGGGAGTCAGTGGGGGGGGAGGGCTGGTACTACAGTCCCCTTCCCCTGTGGCTCCTACCACCACGGGAAGTGCAGGGGGCCCGACTGCCACCACCACACCAGACCCCTCCCTGGGTGATCCCTGAAGCCACATCCTTGGGGATGGGGTGCCATGAGGGAGAGAAGTTGGGTCTTGTGGGCCAATAACGGAAAGGTCCCCCCAGCCTATTGGGAGTCCTGGGCCAGATTGTGCAATCGGTCCATCTGGGGGATGGCCTGTGGACCCAGAGTTTGAGATCCCTGTGCCAAGGGGATGTCAGTTACTCAGGTTAGTAAAAGACTGAGCTTCATGAAGTACGCAGGGCTGTACCATGTCATAGTGCCGGGCATTCTTACTACCCCAGGGGCACCGGGGGGAGTCAGATGGCCATGCCCCCCTTTTACCATCCCTAAATGCGAGTAAAGAGGGACAGAGAGGGGCGAGTTGGGCCTAGGAGATGAGAGGAGGAGGTCGCTCTGGGGGAGGAGGCATCACAAGGGGTAGGGCCTTGGTAGCAGGAGCAGCATAGGAGTGGGGCCTCAGGGGAAGGAGTGGCATGGGCACCAGTGGTCCCCCTTTTTGAGGAACCTTCTTTTGCTCCTGTACCACCCTGCTGCTCTGGGATAAACTATCTTGCCCATCATGTTCTCTGCCTTAAATCTGAATGGTTTGGCTTTTTCTTTCATGTTTTTTTTTTTTCAATTTCGCATTTAGAGAGGGAATGAGAAAGCTCTTTGGTCTGGATTTTCCAGCGTGTGCCAAGTGAACTTAGTGCCACTTGTGCATTTATGCAGCACAAAGGGCCATAACCCAGTCAGGGTGTTCCTTTATGTTGTGAGACTCTTCACCGACATAACCACCTCCTCTTGTCTTAGCTGCCCTACCTCCTCCAGCGTAATGGGGAAGACAGGGCATGGTGGAGCCAAGTTCAACTATATGTAATCCTCTGTGGCTCTTAAGCTCTGTTATGGTGCTTATGGCAGTGGTGGAAGTAGGTCCCACTGCTGCTTTAACCTCTACTGGGGGGCCATGTGGCTTGACTGCAGTATTGAATGTGGGCCTCTAGTTTATGAGTGGGTGAACACTGTGCTTTGAGGCATGCTGCATTGCTCTTGTATTAACTGGTTCTCCTTTAGCCCGTTGCTTTGTTGACACACCAAGAATACTAGAAGACTGGGTAGGCACAATTGTCCTTTGCAGAAGCTGCACTGTTTAGACCCTGTCCTACCAAAGTTATCTAGATTATTTTTCCCATAATCCTCTCTTTAATGAATTGTGTGGACAGAAATTACCTGTTACTGAAGACTAGAGTGAACCAACAGTGACGAATTCCTAGTCTGTAATTCCTAGTCTGTAATTCCCAAGATTACTGCTAACCAAGATTTTTTCCCATAATCCTCTCTTTAATGAATTGTGTGGACAGAAATTACCTGTTACTGAAGACTAGAGTGAACCAACAGTGTTGAATTCCTAGTCTGTAATTCCCAAGATTACTGCTACCCAAGATTTCAGACACCTAGGCTATATCTACACTGGCGCGATCTTGTGCCAGAGCAATGCAAATGAGGCTAAGAGTGGAATATCGCTGAGCCACATTTGCATATCTAATGAGCCGCCATTTTTGCGGAAGAGGCTCTTGCTCCAGAAGGAGCTGTCTACACTGCCCCTTCTTGCGCAAGAAAAACCCTCTTGCGCAATGCCGTTACGCCTGAAAATAATCAGTGTAACGGCATTGCGCAAAAGGGTTTTTCTTGCGCAAGAAGGGGCAGTGTAGACAGCTCCTTCTTGCGCAAGAGCCTCTTCCACAAAATGGCGGCTTCTTAGATATGCAAATGAGGCTCGGCGATATTCCACGCTTAGCCTCATTTGCATAGCTCTGGCGCAAGATTGCGCCAGTGTAGACATAGCCCTACAGTTTTTGCCGCAAAACCCTCTTCAGAATCGCTAGATAGACTGGCTGGTTCTGGTGTTCTCTTGCTGTTTAATTTATCCACTTCAGCCCCTTTTTATTTGACACCCCTGCTTTTTACAGGACTCCTCAAAAGAGGTAGGTCTGGGTAAGGTGTCTCTGCAACATCTTCTGTGACGAAATCATTCTCTTTCCTGCAGTGACCTTCTTCTCTTTAATTGCTCCCTCAACTCCTCCAGGAGCCCTACTGAATCCCTCTTGTGCTTCCCACTTCTGATGCGCTAAGTATCTCTACCTGTTTTAATTTCTTCAGCTCTTTGCTCCTCAAATTCTTTGTTCCTTAAATTCTGCTAGTTGCTACCTCAACATGGATACCACCGATGCCACTGTCAAAATCCGTAGCACTCCATCTTCAGTACGCTACTGCACGTTGCATAAGACCTGCAGAAGTCTGTGTTCCTTTTTATTGCCTTCACTTGAGCTGGTTTTCTGAAAGCTACTGATTTGGCTCAGATTACCTCTTGAATCTGGCCGCTTTCCCATGCTAATTTTGTTTGGCTTTCCTACTCACTTGTGCTGTGTAGGGTGAGGCATTCCTTCTGGGACTCTTAAGTGGCCTCCATGCTGAGTCGAAGGATTTTAATTTCCTCACTTCTGACTTCAGAGCCTTTTAGGCATTCTCTTCCCCCACACTCCTTTTTTTTTCCCTCTAAAGATTCATGCCACATTGCTAATTTTTGGTGCAAATCTTCTCATAAGAATGTTAAACTTAATTATGGTGTCACCCTATTTACTTACAGATGGTTCTTCAACCCCCATGTGTCACTGTGACTAAGGCTTTGTTGTCACTACTGAAATATTTTAGAGAGAAGTAGGGGGTGGTGCCCCCTGCTTGCTACACTCACCAACCCTCCTTTCTGGGGGTAGGCAGCCCTGTCTCTCCTGCTGGCAGGCAGGGAGGGCCAGGCCAAGGCGCGGCAGCCCTGGCCTGCCCCGGCTCTTTCCCCCTGGCCACCAGTGCCCCCTAAGGCCAGACCAATCATGTTTCTCTCCCCCGACCCAGCTGCTGTGGGGGCTGGCCTGGCTCTCTCCCTCCAGCCGCTGGGGGATTGGGCTGTGCTGAGGCTGGCTGCTCCCCACTCACGAGGTGGGAGGGCATATGGCTCCTGGTCCCAGTTCCAATGTGCAAGGGGGGAAGGCCATGTGGGTAGCATCTCCGGGACCCTGCTGCAAGGGGGGAAAGACCGGACAGCTGGCAGCTCTGACCCCAGCCCTCCCTCGTGAGGGGGAAAGGCCACGTGCTCTTCCCCCTGTTCGACATGAGGTTTGGGGGGCCTCTCCAGGACCTCACAGGCTCCACGCTTCCCCTCCCCCAACTGCAAAGCACCAGGGAGGGAAAGGGGAGGAGGGAGTGAGGGACTGCGGGACACAGAGTGACGTGATGACACCATTCTGTCATCCCAGAGGAAAAACTATTTTGTTATATCTGGAGAGAGACTAATGCTTGGGAGGAGCCTCCTGTAAACCTTGACAAAGCCACTTGATTGCTCTCCTTCAGAGCCCTCCTCAAAGCTCTCCTTTGCTGTGAGGCCTACAAAATATTGACAATGGTGTACTGAGACCAGTGTCTATCACATGGCCAATATTGTCTTCTTGTTTCCTTGCACTCCCACATTTAGCTATATCCCTCTCTTGCCTCTTATACCTGCCTCAGAAGCTCTTGTGGGCAGGGATTATCTTTGTGTACTTCGTACAGTGCCCAGCAAAAAGGAGTGTCTGGGGATTGTAGGTTCTACAGAAATACAAATAAATAATCATCACCTACAATAGTTATTTTACTGTAAAATCCAACTGGAGGCAGGATGCCAATAGAAGTACCTAGGCAAAGTCAACACTATATCCTGGTTGACTTTGTCCAGTTAACCTCTCAGTAAGACAACATTACATTATCTGCAATGGGGTTATACAATCATAAAGCTAATGCTATTAGGTTGCATGGTAAGACACTTTTTTTTTTTGGCAGTGAAAACAAAATTTCCATGGGGAATACCTTTTCCTCTTGTGTGCTCTTGCTTTCCTTAGACTTAGCTGCTTTAAGAAGCTACAGTTTAAGATGCTGGGAAATTTCTTCTCTAAACCTTGTCCTGATGTGATATTTAACTAAATAAACCTGGTTATCTCCTTGATCTTCCTCATCCTTATGTACTACTAAGTATTTTTGCCGGGTTCTGGAGACTAGTAGGCTACGTCTACACTGGCCCCTTTTCCGGAAGGGGCATGTAAATTTCACTAGTCGTCGTAGGGAAATCCGCGGGGGATTTAAATATCCCCCGCGGCATTTAAATAAAAATGTCCGCCGCTTTTTTCCGGCTTTTAAAAAAGCCGGAAAAGAGCGTCTAGACTGGCCCCGATCCTCCGGAAAAAGTGCCCTTTTCCGGAGGCTCTTATTCTTACTTCAAAGAAGAATAAGAGCCTCCAGAAAAGGGCACTTTTTCCGGAGGATCGGGGCCAGTCTAGACGCTCTTTTCCGGCTTTTTTAAAAGCCGGAAAAAAGCGGCGGACATTTTTATTTAAATGCCGCGGGGGATATTTAAATCCCCCGGGGATTTCCCTACGACGACTAGTGAAATTTACATGCCCCTTCCGGAAAAGGGGCCAGTGTAGACGTAGCCGTAGTGTCATTGTGCTTGTATATTGGAATTCTTCAGACATGTCCTTCAATAACGCCAGTAACAACATTCATAGATCATAAATTAATGGATTTTCTCACCCAGTCCCCAGCTCCATTCAAATCCCACCTCCTCCCAGGCCAAGTAGAAAAGGCAGGCCCTGAAAACTGACAAATCGAAGTTGTGATCTGGACAGGAAGCAACTTCCAAAGATCAAGTTATTCAGTAACTTCATGTGTTTTGTGCATTTCTGTCTACAATGTGGTAATGGGTGAATCGTTGTTTTACCGGCCAGACTAATGATATGTGTCTGATATGACCCTCTATGAGGGTCTTTTTAACACTGGCCTGTTGCAAAAGCTCCGTTTGTTGCACTGTGCTTCCTTTGTTTTCCATCAGAGCCATGTAAACAGCCTTGTGAGTCTAGTTAAGATCCACTAAATCGAATGCTGAAGGTGACTCTGATTGGCACCAGTACTCCTGGCAGTTGCAAGGAGTAAGGGAATCCAACGGGAGCATTTGCTCCCATCGGCCTCCTTCTGTGAAGATGGTGCTAAGCTTGGCTTGCAGTAAGCCAGCTCCAGCTACATTATTTACATGCACTATCTAGTGTAAACCTGGCCTGAGTGGACAGAGGACAGCAGCTGATGACTCCCTCGGTGAGGGCCTGATCCTAAGATCTTTGACCTCAGTGAAAAGATTATTGACATCGGTGGGCTAGGAATTAGGCCTGGAGTTCATTTTCATATTCCCTATAACAGATCTGATGGTCTCCCTAACCCTGCGCCCATCCAAGCCCTTAAGCTGCTTCTTCTCGCCATCCATCTCCCTATTGCCCCCAGCCCATCTCTCTGCTCTGTCCTACCACTGGGCTCCATCATTAAAATCACTAAATTCGCTTGTTGTGCTGATCCCCAGCCAGATTGTTGCGGCAGAGGGGAGAGGAGTAGAAGTGGAGTTCAGTAGATAGGGCAGGTCAGGACTCACTCTAGCCATTAATGGGCCCACCCTGCCTCCTCATTACTCTTACCACTGCAGGCCCCAAACTTGTCTCTCCCATTCCCTACCCCGACAGTTCAGTGCCTGCCCAGCAGCCCTAGGTGGGAGCCCTGGTGGGTTTTTCCAGTTCTACTCTGAGCCAAGAGTAGACACTCCTTGACCACAACAGAGAGGTTAAATTTTGTTCCCCGTTGTTCAAATGGAGGAACTGATGGGTCATTTTGAAGATCTTGTGGAGGACAGAGAAGGTGAGTTTGCAAACCGTTGTGCCTATAAAGCCCTTGCTGGTGAGGCTGGGGTAGCCCCGCTGCTCCACTGTGAGCGGGCGCAGTCTGAACGGTCAGTTTGCAAACACTCTCCTCTGGTAATTCTGTCCTTTGTCACAGACACAGAAGGCCAAGTGGGGGAGGAATTGATAGTAAAAACCCATAGGCCTTGTTCCATTCCCTCTCTTCAGTTCTGCTTCTGGTCTGCTCAGTAACCTTGTGAAAGTAATTTAGCCCCCCTCTGCTTTTTTCTTATTTTAGCAAGTTCAGACATTCTTTTCACAGCCCGCTGACCCATTTACATCCCTCGTCCCATGTCCTGAAGTAAGAAGCTTCACCTATGTTCAGTCGCTCATGTCAAGGTAGGCCTGCACCAGTAGGTTGCCAAAATTATGACTTTTGCAGCCTTTTGAGAGGAAAAGCACAAACGTTGGGCAATGAGTAGCAAGAACAGAAAAACTCTTTATTACATAATTTTTTGAGTCTTTTTTCTGACCCCTTCCATGAGTAGGATAAGCACTCTCATATTTTTGTATGACTAAGTGAAGAAATAACATTAAAAAATCTATTATATATTTTGAAGCTGTTTTGTTTGTGGATCTGTGCAAAATAGTCATACTTCGCGATTACCTACAGATATACAATTTTGTATAAACAATTCTTCCACTTAAATTAGCTGAATGCACTACTTTTTACACTGAAATATTCTAGGTGAAAGGTTTAAATAATTATTTCATTTCTCATCGGATAAAAGTCATCACTACTATGATTAGCATTCATAAAAATATTTGCTAAAAAAATTAAAATCGAGTCGCCCATTCAACTGTCATTTTAGCGCAAAGAACATTTTTATTGTTAGAAATCACAAAATAATTCAAATCAGTTACAGAAAGAGTAATGGAAGCTTTATGAGCTTCTGATTCAAATTTACTACGTATGGTAAATATTCAATAAAGTGAATAATGTTTGAAGTTGAAATCCTACACATTTAAAACGGTTCTTTTACTTCCCTTTCTCAAGAACATTAATAAAAAAATCTATTAAATACATTTAATTTCTTGAACTTTCCTATAAGTGTAATCTACACAAAATTACTTGGCCTGGCCACCAACAGGCCTCACCTGCTAGTTGCATATAAATGTGACTTAAAATCAGAATCTGAACCTTTTTCCATACCACTGGCAGCTTCTGAGAACAGAAAGGAGCATCAAGTACTTTCAAAATAGCCCAACACTGGAGCCATTACCTGCTTTTTGAAGAAAGAAAATGCCTTTAGTGGAGGCAAATCTTTATTTAATTAACCAAACAGTAAAGGTTTCTTGTATTCCTTTGCAGTTTCCCAGTCATAAGAAACTATGGTGTACCTGAAGGTAGCTCCTACTGGGACTAATTCAGTCCAGACAGCTCCAACTATGTTCATTTAGCTCTGGCTGGGTTTCACACAGGTGGGGTAGGTTAGGTGGCAACAGATAGAGAATGGTACTGATTGTGTTAAGCATAAAACACCATCTGTTTTGCTAGCAGGAAAAGGAACAAAATCTGCGTGTCTTGAATGATAGTGTCCTGCTGCTAAAAGTCAGCTTTTTTTTTTTTTTTTTTTTGGTACTACATTTCCAAGCTTCAGAAAAGAGCAGCTAAAATGTGCGTGTGTGTTTAAATACCAGAGGAGCATAAATCAGGAGGTTGGTGAAGAGATGCTAAATTCTAAACCATCAAAGGGACTTTTAGACTTGCAGGACCCAAGGAATGGAGGGAGTTATAAACAAGTGTTGTGTTTGGCTTGATTCAGAGAGAAACTAAAGTGATGCTTAATTCCAAGAGCTTTTAAGCGTAGGAGTGGCTTAAAGACCAAACTGTGTTGACAGTGCAAAATGTCTTTTCTTGATTGCTGTCTTCTGTTCACTTTTGGACTGAATTACACGATTGAGTAGAGCAAAACCACACACATGGATGCTAACTCTGGCCTAGTTTAACATACAGGTTGAATTTTGTAGAACCCTTGCATTAAAGCGAAAATACACTTTACTATGAATCTATAATTCCATTATAATAAAACAAAGAAGCAAACCCATGAAGAAAGATACATTCGCAAACAAGCTGACTAGCCTTAGATATATCTTATGTACCTGTTATGTATGTCAGGGTATGTCTACACTACCCCGCTAGTTCGAACTAGCGGGGGTAATGTAGTCATCCGCAGTTGCAAATGAAGCCCGGGATTTGAATTTCCCGGGCTTCATTTGCATGAAGCCGGCCGGCGCCATTTTTAAATGCCGGCTAGTTCGAACCCCGTGCCGCGCGGCTACACGTGGCACGGAGTAGCTAGTTTGGATTAGGCACGAAGAGTTCCACGAGGAGTACAGCTAGTTCGGATTAGAAGCCTAATCTGAACTAGCTACTCCGTGCCGCGTGTAGCCATGCGGCACGGGGTTCGAACTAGCCGGCATTTAAAAATGGCGCCGGCTGGCTTCATGCAAATGAAGCCCGGGAAATTCAAATCCCGGGCTTCATTTGCAACTGCGGATGACTACATTACCCCTGCTAGTTCGAACTAGCGGGGTAGTGTAGACATACCCTCAGTACTTTCCAGGACACCTCTGCAGTTGAATTGTGTATCTGTGGTCAGAACTTCTCCTTAAACTCTATTTTTGGCTCCCCAAATCCTTGGGATTTTCTGCTGGGCCTTTTATCTGTTTAAAATTCATAGGCCTCAAGCCTTATGCTGACTTGGTGAAGCTAATGTCTTAAAGGCAGAGCCATGCTGTCCATAAGATGGTTTGTAGTGGCTGCCGCAGGCCTCACTCTTTTGGGAAACCTGTAGTGGCCACCCCAACTGTCCTATGAAGCGGCCTTGTGGGATTACCTGGGGCCAGAGGCCTGGTGCAGGGCAGCAGCAGGGGTCGCCCCCCTCACCACCACACTCACTGAGGTGGCTGGAGCAGCCTGCCCGCTCCACTCTGCCCCGCGCCCTTCTCCAGCTCGCTGTGCTCAGCTTCTCCGCAGTGGTCCACACTCCAGGGAATCAGATCTCTGATTGAGGAGCCTTGGCAGGCCCATACACAGGAATTTCTGTGTATGTGTGTGTGTGTGGGGGGGGGGGTGCTTTTTTTGTAAATGTGGACCGCAATTTTTTAAAATATAATGGAGTTCAAAATAGTGCTGCAATGAGTGTGCATAAGAGAGGTTAATGAAAAAATTGAGTGGAAACAGTGGCCGGTAAAATGATTTTGTTATAACATACTAAAAATGTATACAGTCATAAAGGTTTTATAGAAACTATCTTCTGGGATCCTGCTGTAATATTGTAAGTGAAAAACAATAGTCCAAAAAGTCCTTGGCTGCCCCAGGAGGACTGGGGCAGAATCAGGGTTGCCAAGTGTCCGGTTTTGAACCGGAGAGTCCAGTATTTGAGCTTTCTGTTCAGGAAACAAATTGAGAAAATAGAAATGTCCGGTATTTTCTAAATAAGATGTAATATAGATTGTGATGTAATGTCAAGTGTGTCCGGTGTTTCTGTTGAAACCATCTGGCACCCCTAGGCAGAATCAGCCCCTGTTTTGCCATGCCTCAGCTGAGGCAGCCCAGCCCAAGCTGTGGGAGGGGCCAGAGGGTGCCCCGTTCCTGCCACGGTGGCTTGGCCCAACCCCACCCCTGGACTTGCTCCTGGGAGAGCGGAGGAAAATCAGTCCCAGCTTTCCCCAGCCCAGCTGGATCTTGGAGGAGGGAGGCTCCTTCCTGTCCCTGGCCGGCAGGAGCACAGGGGAGGGAGGCTCAGGCAGTGTGCCGCCCCAGCCTTCTCCAGCCTGGCCGAAATTGGCCCTATGGGGGAACATGGAGGACTATGGGGGTGGGGTGCTGGCATCCTTTGCACACACATCCACCGTGTATGGGCCTGCTCAGTCCGAACTCAGAACCAGAACTTCTGACCTCTCGTTTGGAAAAGTGGGCCTGCCCCACGTAGGCCCTAAAATCTGCATTGGCGAGGCTCCGTGTACAGGCTATCACCTCATTTGCAGAGTGGCCTCAGTTTCATTGGGGGGTTTTGTGCTATTTGATGTCTTTCTGAAAGCCCCTGCTTGTGGAGCTATGCGGCTATATGAGAACGAAATATGTTCCTTTCCCTCGTGAGGGTGGAGAAAAGCATGAGTAGATGATCCAAGTGCAACCTAGATGCCCAAGAAAAGAAGGCAAAGAAAAAGAATCCCACATTTACTTTTTGGTTAAAAAGTCGTAAGCCAATCTCACAGGTTTGGGGGCCCCGGCTTATGATTGTGGAACCTTGGGGATGGGCAAACTGGTCATTCACTCTTTAGTTTTAGAGTGTTTGGGTCCATCCCACAAGCTCTGCCCCCACAAGTAGTGTTGATCCATGCCATTGGGCTGCCAGCAGGGATATGGGCAGCCAGCATCTGGCCCGTGGTTATGCATCTAGCTTGCAGGGAAGAGAAGTTGGTGAGTGCCACTCCCTGACATATTGGGGCCTCCTGCTTCAGCTAAGATTCCCCTCTTACTGCCTTGACTGGAATGCAGGGAAGGAGAAAAGCCCAAATGCATGTGTGGCAAGGAGGGGGATTGCTCACCAACTCACCCTTTGTGGTTCTCTGCATAACCATTGGCTAGGTGCAGGGGAATAGGGAGAGCTAATTGGCTGCTAACTTTGCCTCTTTGATCTAAGCCTGCACAGCGGAGCAGCCACTTGTTTCCCTTCGGGTGTGGATGAGGAGCTGTGCTGCTGACAGTGCCACAGGTCTGATTTGGGGGCTCCGGTTGGCATGTGGCCCAGTGAGATTTTTTTGCTGTTTTGCAGCCCCCAGGAGATACAGTTGGGTTAGAAGTGACAGGGTTTGAGGCACCTACATAACACTCGTACGGTTACTGACCTGTCACAACTTGTGGCCTATGTCTGGGCTGGGTGAAGGCTGAAAGGGCCAGTTCACAGAGACCTGTTGTGCTCATGGTGGGGGAGGAGTCTGATGTCTTTGCTGCTTCAGGTTCCTGCCCAACCTCTGTTATTTGCCCCCATCCCTGTGCAGTGGGGCCAGGTAGAGGTTGCACAACTCTACTGTGTCTGTGAGGGAGACCCAAGGGGTGGCTTGGTTCATGGTAAGAATCCTAGAACCAATGGAATGTCTGGGACATGAAACCTGCGACAGGTAATGTCCACCCACCCCAAAGATTAATTAATACAACTGCCGTCTGCCATTTAAACCCGTCCTGCTCCTGCTAAATGGTTATTGGCAGAACAAGATCTTTGAATGAGTATTTATTGGCTACTTCAATTTGAACTCCTGGGAGGGTCAACAACCAATCGAGCCTCATAGACTCATAGACTTTAAGGTCAGAAGGGACCATTATGATCATCTAGTCTGACCCCCTGCACAGTGCAGGCCACAGAATCTCACCCACCCCTCCTAGAATAATCCTCTCACCTATATCTCAGATGTTGAAGTCCTCAAACGATGTTTTAAAGACCCCAAGATGCAGAGAATCCTCCTGCAAGTGACCCATACCCCATGCTACAGAGGAAGGCAAAAAACCTCCAGGGCCTCTGTCAATCTACCCTGGAGGAAAAATTCCTTCTCGACCCCAAATATGGCGATCAGCTGAACCCAGAGCATGTGGGCAAGACTCACCAACCAGACACTCAGAAAAAATTTCTTTATAGTAACTCCCATCTTCCTAGCATTGGCCTGTTTACCGCTGATAGTGAGACAGCAGCCCTGGTTCATTTTATATTTATGCTTCCTAAATGTTTGTCAACTCCTCCTATTTACCTTACAAGGTTTAGACTGGGAGAGCAGCAGTCTGGAAAGGTCTGATTTCTGCATTTAACTTACAGCTTTTAAAAAGGGTTTCAAATTGTTAGGATTCGTAGGTTACAGGTGTCCACCAACAGGTTTTTAGAGTGACAGGTTTCCAGCTTTGCTTCACTGCATAAGCCTCCCTTTCATTGTATTTCCATCTCTCTGACTCTGTCATTTAAAAAAAAAAAAAAAAGGTTCAACTGAAAAATTCAGATTTTAAGTACAATCAAAAGCAATTGTGGAACCACAAAGGTAAAAGCTGGGTAAGACCTTGTGGTCATCCATCCATGCTGTTACCAGTGCAAAAATTTGTACAATTTCTAGGGCTGGGTCCTGGGAGGAAGTAAAAAAGTTCTAAGTCACCCGTCTTCCTCTTTGCAGATGACCCCTAACATGAGGTAGAGCAGCCTCAAGGCTGCTGTAATTTGTCTCAACTAGTATGATCCCCAGGAGCTATTCTGCTAGTCGAGGACTACTAGGATAACATGCACTCCAATCTATTCAGTGTCATTGCACCCTTCTGCACCAGTGTTAGCAGAATGCACCCACGCTGAAGAGGAGCAAGGGTGTCTGTTGCTGTCTAGCTAGTGTCTTTGATTAGATCAGGCCCAACATCTCTGTGTTGCAGCAGGTGGGCCCAACTGAATCAATTAAAGGGGACAGGATGACACCTGGGGCTCTAAAGAACTGTGGAGGGCAGGAAGTGTTGGACAGAGTGTGGGGCAGGCTGTGTCTGTATCCTCAGAGGAGTGGGGTCCTGGAGCCAGGGGCCAGGTGCTGAGAGAAGTAGCTGCCAGGGAGGGTGCTCCAGAAGGGGAAGGTTGCTGTTGGCTGAGGAGGATGAGCTGAGGAACTATTTGTTTAAAGGAGACTGGGCAGATCAGTGTAGCTCTGGCACTTTGACTGGCCCTGTTACAAAGGAAGAGTGACGGTATTTTTGGTGTCCAGTGAAGACTGAGCTTCCCCTGTGATATTGTCCGACCTCCCCCAGTTTGGGTACAAAGGGCAGAGGTGACCTGCCTGTTAGTCACAGGACTCATGCTGAACTCCAGTAAAGGATGGAGAGCCAGTAGGAAGATTAGGAAGCAGAATTTGCTGCAGGACAGAGGTGGCAAGAAGGCTACTTTCAGCAACAAGAGCAGTGACGTAAACAGGCCAAGTGAGGCCAGGTAACATGGTGGATGATGGGACTGGCAATAAAGCCAGGGCAGAAGAGGATCCTGAGTCCTTTCTACAAATATTTGAGAATGCAGCCAGGGCAGCTGGGAGGAAATCAACATGGGTGGCACTCTTAGTACCGTTCGGGATGGGGAGGAACAGGCTGCCTATCTGGCCATAAATGACAACCCAAGCTCTGATCCAGTAGCAAAGGCAATCTTTATGGAACACTGAGAGCTGACTCCAGAGGTAAATAGTTACTGGCTTTGAGGAGAACTATTTCTGAGAGGGGCATGAGCATAGGTAATGGCCCAAAACGTATGGCACCAAATTGTCCCAGAGCTATTCAACCCATGGCAGTCCAGAGCTGGGTAAGGTGCCGTCACTCGGAGGCCTTCTTTGCGACTGAGGGAGAGGAGGTGCTGGGGCTGTCTGGAAAAAGGAGGGCAACCCAACAGGGAATGGCCCAGGAAAGATCGTGGTACTTATGAGCTACCGGGGGCTTGGTATTCCACATCTTAGTGGAGATGGGCAAGGGTGTCCTATGGTATAAGTTTCAGGTGTAGCCAGCTTGGCTGTATTAGTTGAAAATGTCCGGTGACCTAGACTGTTGTTGTTCACTAGTGCTGAATAAAGGGGAATAATCACTTCCCTAGATCTGTGGACAATGCTACCTACAAATGCCCCCCAATATGCCATTAGCTTTCTTGGCTATAAGCACAAGGTTGCCTTATGAAAAATTCAGGAGTCTCTTTTGGTGGGATGGGGGGCTGTAGTATTATAAGGAGTGTTCTGTGAAATATGCCCACTCCAGAGGGGGTGAGAGTAGCCCCAAGAGGCATCGTATCATAGGTCAAAAGGGGGAAAAATAGGGGGGGGTTCCTCTTAAAAGTGGGGAGGTACATCACAGGGAAGCTGGTCCCTGTGAATAGCCCAGGCCCAGCATTGCTGTGTCAGAGCAGGTGGGCCCAATGGAACCAATTGAAGGGGACACCTGGGGCTCTAAAGAACTCTGGGGGAGGAGGAAGTGTTGGAAAGTGTGTGGGGCAGGCTGTATCTGCAGCCCCAGAGGCATGGGGTCCTGGAGCCAGGGGCCAGGTGCTCATGGAGGTAGCCCCAGGGCTGATGTTCCAGAAGGAGAAGGAGCCGGCTGAGAAGGGTGAGCTGAGGAGCTGTTTGTGTTGGGTTTGCTTATGTTAGAAAAATTCCCTGTTTAATAGGAGACTGGGCAGGGTGGTGTGAGCCTGGGAGCTTGGGAATATGCCAGCCAAGGACATAGTAGGGCAGGGGAGGGTTAACTTTCTAGGTCAGGGGGTGCTGACCCACAGAAAAAGCAGTTGGGAGCCACACAAAAGTGAGAAGCAAACAAAACAAAACACCCAAAACACTGTTCATTGAGAAGCAGAAAGACACTCCCCACATTCTCCATGCCCACTAGAGCCTGAGGGGCCCAGCCTAGTAGACTTTGTGCCCCCCCAGGCTCCGGGGTGGAACCAAAAGGGGTTCAGAGTATGGGAGGGGCTGCCAGGAAGCAGTCTTGGGGTGTGGGACCTGGGCAGGAGGGCGGGTGTGGGAGCAGGCTGAGGGTGGGAGGTCTGGGCAGGAGGAGTATGCAGGAGCAAAGTGGGGGTGTGGGGCCTGGGCGATGTGGGCTACTTACCTGGCACAGCTCCCCAGGGATACACATGTCCCCTGCTGCTCCCAGGCATAACCTCCTGCAGCTCCTATTGGCAGTGATTATAGCCAATTGGAGCGACGGAGAAAGCCCCCTGGTAGCACTTTGCTGTGGCAGCCAGGGGAAGAGGTAGCAGCAGCACGAAGAGTCACTTCCTCTCCCCGCCAGGCAGAGCCCTGGCTTGTCTGACTCCAGCCTGCGAAGCTCGGGACTCCGCCCTCCCCCCATACAGTAGGGAGCTGGCCCCGGTTCCAGTCCCTTGGTGGGAGCCACAGGGTGACCACAGGGCTGAAGCACCAGCGCAGTCTCCCCAATGCTGGGGTGGGGGGAGAGCCCTGAGCCTTGGGGTCGGATCCAGGCAAGCCGAGGGCCGCATCCGGCCCCCAGGCCTTAGGTTCCCCACCCTACTAAGGGAATCCTCTGATGACTGTTAAAAGCAACTTTGTTTGTTTAATTTGCACCTTTTCAAATGATCATAGTGGTAACAGGGTTGCCAGCTTAGTCATCTCAGGGAGATTTGTCTTGACTCTCTTGGGCATGTGTGTGAGAATGGAGGGGGAAGAGAAGATGGGGGGCAAAGTGGCTGGAAAGCCGAGGAAATACATTTCCATGCGGTGAGGTGGGAGGGTTGTGCTAGGGAAATTCCCTCTTTCAAATCTGTATCTTGAATGGGATATGAAACCAAGGTCCAGGCTGCTTACAGTCGCTAACAGTATCTTTGTGAAAGTGCAGGTATTAATTCAAGCATCAAATCAAGTTCTGGTCTGTGGTGTCACGTGACTATCACACGCATCACTTCCTGCCCTATATTATTGAGATGGATTTCTCTAAGAGGTTTTAATCACCTTTTATATTCCAGCCCAGAGGTAAGAGGTGGATGAACTGAAGCACTTTTGTTTTCTTTGCAGAGTTTGTATTCGTTAACCTCCGTAAATTGCTTATAATGTTAATTTTAAAAGCACCACAAAAGTGTCAGAAATCCTTCATGTATAATGCAACTCAGAGCTGTTTGTAGGCTACCAAGGCTACTTGGATGGCTTTGAGCCAGGATGTATTCAATGTGGAAAAGCTGAAAGACTGGGATAAGACTAGTTTATGCCACTAAGAGGTTAGAGTCTGGTCAGTTTCTCTGTAGCTTTAGCAGTGCCGATAACATGAAGAAATGTTATTTTATTTCCCAAGAAGGCTCTCTGCTGGGTTGCATTTGGTGACCTACATTTTAGGCTTTTTTCACATAAAGTATAAATGTTAATATCATTTTTGACCACACAGATCTTTTAGCTAGTAACACTATTAATTAAAACACTTAATGGATGTTCTATAGTTGAAAGGTCTAAATCCAGCAGTGGAACATATGTGTACCTAATAACATCAATATTGAGAGCCCCCACTGTGACAAGCCAGAGCAAGGGCACATACTTCTGGGATCACTAATGATTAATTAGTGTGTATCATAATGTAAAGCAAATGTCACCCTTGCTACCTAGGGCTGCTGTCATTGGACAGTAAAACTATTTCCAGTTGGGCGCCCTCTGTGTAATGAAAACTGCATCATCGTCTGCCATCTTGTGGGCAAACATGCAAATTTCAGCCCTGCTTTGTTGGCCAAGTGCTTTACAGGACATATTTTGTCAGTGCTTTAGAACAGCTAACCATTCTCACCTGAATGGCAATTGATTTCAAAAGAGACCTCTGCAACAACACATGGTTTGTGGGGTGTTTATGGGGAAAATGACTAACATGAAAATAACTATGCTAGTAACAGCATCTACTAAATAGCTGGAGACTGAGAAATGCACAATAAAGTTGTTTAAATAATAATAAAAAAAATAGCATATATGGGATTGGATGGCTATAAACCAAATTACCCAAATAAAAAAAAAGTTTATTATTATTACTCTACTCATAACTCGCCTCATTGTTCCAAGATGTTACAGAACAAGTTGTTTGTAAGATCATCAGGTTGGAGACCTCTTGGACTTTCACTTTGTTACAGTAGGATAAGCTCTAAGGTGAAAACTTTTGCTGCTGTAAACGTAGGTTTTACATTCTTCTCAGCAAAATCTACAAGTTCAGGTATGAATCACATAGTTTTAGAAGCATTCGTTATGTTTTTACCTGTGTACTGTAGCTCTCTTGAGAACTGTGTTCTCCATCAATGGGGAAAACATTTAAGTCCTGATTCTGCAAAGAGATAGTGATAGAAATGTAGCCGTGTTAGTCTGGGGTAGCTGAAGCAAAATGCAGGACAATGTAGCACTTTAAAGATTAACAAGATGGTTTATTAGACGATGAGCTTTCGTGGGCCAGACCCACTTCCTCAGATCAAATAGTGGAAGAAAATAGTCACAACCGTATATACCAAAGGATATGTGTTCATTTTTTTTAATTGTATCCTTTGGTATATATGGTTGTGACTATTTTCTTCCACTATTTGATCTGAGGAAGTGGGTCTGGCCCACGAAAGCTCATCATCTAATAAACCATCTTGTTAGTCTTTAAAGTGCTACATTGTCCTGCATTTTGCAAAGAGATACACACACACACAAAAAGGCCTTTGGGGTTTTAGGGAACTGCATTTAGTTCAACAGGGCTTCATGCAGGCACCAAAGTTTGACGGTGTATCACATTGCAAAAGCTGAAGACATTTGCTTTAATACTTTTTCCTTAATTAAATGGAGCTTCCGAAGGAGTGATAGGACTTCACCTGAAAGATAAAACCCCCATTCTGCAAACACACCCATACTGAACTTTTTACATGTGACTAGTCCCATTCAACACAGTGTGTTTGGTGATATTTTGCATGCCGTAGCCATGTGAGTAAAAAAAATATAAATGTGCTTTCCTAAAGCATGACTGCTCAAATAACTTCAGTCCAGTGATAGTGAAATTAATGACATTTTAGTGTAACTTCATTTTTAAAAGGGAAAGAAAAGTCTGATTTATGTATGCCTGTTTCATGGATAAAAAGTGTGCATGATTTCCTCTATGGATTGTACGCATGACTCAACTCCATATTTTAGATCCATTTTAAGCACAGTAGGATCTTTACATGACAATTTAATAGACTTTTTAAAATAATTTATGTCAACATTTGATCTAATTATAAAAAATTGTAACTTAATCGGAATGTGAACTTAAGTGACAAAAGTTCTAAAAGTAGCTCAATTTCAAATATAGAACTTTACATTTATTTTAAAATTTGAATTGTACAGTAGAAACATAAAAGAAAGGGCTAGAATCTTTTTTTGGTTACAGTAACAGCATAAATCCAGAGTGATTAAATTTGAAGGTGTTATTCCTAATTTATACCTGTGTAAACCTTGAGACAAAAATCTGGCCTAAATTAGCAAGAAAAGGTAAAAATCAATGTGCCTTTTTTATTCTTTGGTAAACTTTAATTTTGAAACAAGTTTGAAAGTTGCAATGTGGGTTTACAAAAGTGACATTTAAAGACCCTGCAATGTGGTGATGTTTAGCAGGTAAGGCAATAATGTTAACTTTTCAGCTGGTGAAATATACAACTTATGGTACCATCATCGTTCTAAGTTTGTCCTTCTCTTTGCTGTGACTTCGATCAGAAAGGTGCCTCAATAACTCACATGATCACTTATTTAAGGTAAGTAAGTTTATGATTCATGCTTCCCTGGGGTAGTGCTATTATTTTCTAGCTCATGGAAATATTCCATTAGATTTGCAACCATTACACTTTTAAAATTTGTTTTATTCAAATGATGTTTCAAATGACAGGTTCATATCTGAAGGTGGCACAGCCAAGAACAGATAGGTGAAGCCATAGTAGCCCCATTGGTATTTTGTCAGGTCATAGATAGATGCTGATATTAATCCATCTGCAGCTGAAATTATTGAATGTTGTCCATGGCCCCTGTACTTCTGGATTATAAACTCTTTTCTCCTCTCTGGCCTGCACAATGTCATGTCTCTGCTGCTCAAGGCACCTACATTACAAATATTGACTGAGATCCTCAGCTGATATAAATCAGCATACTTTCACTGAGTTCAGTGAAGTAGTGCTGATTTACACCCATCGAGGCTCTGGCCCTTCATGTTTTTCTCTCTCCCGATGTTTCTCTGTATCAGAGTTCTGCTTACTCCCACGAGTCATTTCCCAGCACATTTTTAGACCATCCATATGTAGGTTTGAAGGGACAGGCCTTGTTTACACTACACCCCTCTGTTGATTTAACCTACATAACTTCAGCCATGCAAGTAGCATAGCTGAAGTCAATGTACTTACTGTGGTGTCTTCCACATGGTAAGGCCAGTGTGGGCTGCTCTCCCATCAACTCCAGATATTCTTCTTGTTCTGGTGGAGTACCACAGTTGATGGGAGAATGCTTGGTGGTTGATTTATCATGTCCAAGCAGACATGATAAATCAGCCACTGGTGGATCAATTGCACCAGCGTTGATCCACCATATGGTGGAGACGAGCCCTCAGTCTGTGCGGTGGAAGTAATTTCTAATGTGCTTTGGATGAAGTAGGAGTCTGGTAATCTCTTCTACCGATTTATTCGGTAGCTCTGAGCAAGTCACATTCGTCCTTCTCTGCTTCTGTTTCTACACATGTAAGTTGGGGACAATAATGTTCACTTGCTTCAGAGGGGTGCTGTGAGGGTTAGCTTATGTTCATATATGGTTTTGGGATTAGAGCTGATTAGGAATTTTCCACTGAAAGGATTTTCTGATGGGAAAATGCTGTTTCTGCAAAACAGAAATTTTCCATGCTTATTGTGTTGAAAATCACAATAATTTTGCTTTGGGTCAGTCCAACATTAAACTGCATTTCCCTAATGCGACACATGTGAATTGTAGTTTGGGCCCCGCTTCCCATTCTCTTCAATGAGCTGGGATCCCTGGAAGGCTACTTCTCCCACCATCATGCAAAGTGGACTTTCCTCTGATTAAGCTGCATGATTCTCCAAGGCATTGTGAGAGATATAATCCAGTCAACATATTTGGGTCTTAAGGGAGAATGGAGACATGAGGGTTTTTTAAATAAAAAATGTTTAGAATATCTTGTTCTGCCTTTTTTTTTTTTGGATAGCTCAATTTTTTGTCCTAATTTGGGATGCAATCAAATGTTGAAATAACAATTTCCAAAGGGATGGAAATTCTCAATTTTGTTGAGAGGTGCTTTGAACGGTACAAAGGAGAACTGAGCAAAATTATTTGAATGACTTTTTATGATCTTTTAAGAGCCTGTCAGAATGTTTTCAATTAAAATGTATTTTCAAGGAGAAACGGCTTTTCAACCAAGATGAGAATTTTTGTGGAAATTTTTCATTTTATGGAAAACTTTCTGTTTTTACGATGAAAATCTGGAAACCAAAAACTGGGACGTCGTCAGAGTCCTGCCTCTTTCTCTTTGATATCAATGACACCAGTAATGCAGGACAGAGCAGGTAGCTGCAGTCCAGATAATTTCACGCAATAGAATCTTTTTATTCTTTCATTTAAAAAAAATAAAACCTAAGTTTCCATGTGAAAAATGCCATTTAAAGGACACTAGATTTAGGAAGTGAAGAACTGCGAAGTCAGGCAATATCAAAGTTATGATTGCTTATGCAACCTTAACTCTGCCCATTTGAGCATTCTGTTTACAGTTTAGTGCAAATTCTATCCTGTGCCAGAGCACTGCTGAATTCCTGGTGATGATGGTCACAGGGGTGAGGTATCAGACGTTGTAACTGTCTCCCTGATTCTCATAGCTTGGTTGGTTCCTCTGATGTTTAGAGAAGCTTTTTGGCAGTTGTAAGTCACCCCTCTGATGTAGGATCCTTAATGGACACTATACCAGGATAGGATTAATGTAATAGAAATTTCGATTCCGCCTTCCCCACTGGTGGAGGTAGCCACAGGGGCTGGGGTCTGCCTATACATGCCCTGCAGACGGTTTTACTATAACAGGTGAATTTTCTCCTAGCAATATGTGGTCAGAATCTGGCTCCTTACTTCATCTAAGGACTGCAAAGGAGCTAGACCTAAGGAGACAATCTGACCTGTTCAGAGCAGGCACACGCATTGTTTTTAGCTTTTGATGTCAATGGGACTGTTCACTTGCTTAGAGGTTAAACGCATGCTCAAGTGTTTTGCTGGATCATGGAGCAAGGATATTCCAGAGAATATAGTCTGCAGTCACAGAATCAGTTGTATTTCAGTGCATATACAGAGATAAGGTTGTGTTGCAAGGCTTTTGAGTGCTTAATATTGCAACCTTCATGCTTTTTTAATGTAGATATTTGTTTGGAATGTACGCGAATGTGTGCAAATTATATTTATTGCCCTGTTTATACATATACATTCAAACATTCTGCTCCCATCTGTATCCATATATATTAGTGGGCTTGCATTGTCCTTCTTGTATCTAGATCTAAAGACACAGGGAAAGCTTTGTTGTCCAGCATGTTGGGGGAATGGGGCCCAACTCCATTAATACTTAGGACATAATTATATTATTAATGTCTTATGTAAGTGGGTCATTGTACAAGCTTTTATTATTATAAGGTATCATATATTATCCTGTCTGGGCACAATCCCATGTGTCATTCGATCAGTCTTCTTTGTTACTGCCATATTTTTACCATTTAGATTTACCTACCAAAACAAGATTGGGTTCTGATTAGGAAGGCCAGCACTTGAGGGTGTCATGTGTATGTTTTAACAAAGTGAATTCACTCTCTCTAGAGTTTGCTATTTTAAAGATACGCAGCAGATTGCGGAACACAGAGATTCACAGACATGTCGTGTTCAAATTGCCTTGCTGATTACACAGATAAAAATAGCTCTTGGTTCAAATTTTCTGCTTGCTTCTTCACAAATGAAGGAGTTAAATACTGAAAGCAGGTGGATGCTGTAACTACTTTAGAAAAAAGATGAATAGGCTTGATGGTCAAAGCTACAGGGAATCTATTGACGGCCCAGATGCATACACTGCCCGTACTCCACACACAGTTCAAAGTGGGGTGAAGCTGCCTGGGTAATTGGCTATGAAATAACAAACCTCTGGGAGAAAATTGCCCTTGCACTTAATTGCTCATGTTCAGGGTAGCGTGTAGCCACCTGGTTGATTACTGCCCTTACCTATATTTACAACCACCCACGTTTAAATGCAGATACAATTGCTAGTACAACCATGGGACTTCGTTTAGGGATCTTGAAGATTAAAGACAATATGAGCACCAAAGATCAGATTTTCTTTCTCATCTCAAAGACTAGATGGTAAATTCAACCCTGGTGTAAGTCCATTGAAGTAAACTGAGTTATGCCCAGGATGACTTTGTCCTCCTATGTTTAGAGGTTATGTGAAACATTTGAAATTAGAAAGTAAAACAAATAGTATGGAGGAAATGGGGGATACAAATTGTTCCCAGTTCTTCCATATATATATTATATCTTCTACAATACCATCTTGGTGGTAACAAGTCTCATGACACCCCCTTAGGGCATCTCTTGATGCTGCTCCGCCTAATACAAAATAGGTCTGGATTTTTCCTCTGTTTGGTTCAGTCCCTTGTACTACTGCGAAGTCGGGTAAAGTGCTACCATTCTAAATTAATGAATTTTACTCTCTCTCTGCACTGGTATAAATGATTTAGGTAGGGGAAAGGCAGCAGAAAATCAAACCCAGTGCTCATTTTACGAGGCTCTTTTACAGAAAAATAGTGACCTGGTTATATGTGCCTGCATGTAATAGAAAAAATGGCATTTTACTGCAAAATAACCACATCTTGGGATGAATGCATTAGAAAAGCAAAATTTTCATGGTATCCCTCACCCTCTCATTTTGAGCTGTTCATGTAATGTGCAATTTTGGAGGGCTGAGATTGAATGTTTTCAGGGAAACAGATTTGCAATTCAAGACAGTAGCTTGAATCTTTGCTCCTATATGTGAAATGATCTCCATTTGTTGATGATACCTTCCAAAGGCCCTAAGATATACAGGCAGTCCCCGGGTTACGTACAAGATAGGGACTGTAGGTTTGTTCTTAAGTTGAATTTGTATGTAAGTTGGAACTGGTACATATTGTAGGGGAAACTCTAGCCAAACATTTCTCCAGAGCTCAGTTTTATTCTCCCACACCTCCCTTCCCTCAGTCTTTTATTCTCAAGCTGAGGTGTCTGCTGAGAAAAGCCGCTCCGCGTCTCCCTGGTCTGCTGGAGGGGGGTGCTAGCTTCGCGTCTTCCTGGTCTGCTGGGGGGAAGCAGCTAGTGCGGGGTTGCCTCACCTCGTTTGTAAGTAGGGATCTGATGTAAGTCGGATCCATGTAACCCGGGGACTGCCTGTACAGGAGTTCTAATTAGCCCCCAGTGTCTGCTGAGATTTACAGTGGGCAAGATGCTATTCTCAGTTGCCCACATATAAATCTGGAGTAATTTAAGTGATTTTGTTCGAACTACTCAGAATTGCCATGTGACAGAGAGGAGAAACTGGCCAGGGGTAATTTTTTTCTGCCCTGCTTGAAGATCTGTCTGATGACTATCAGTTTGGACCTTATAATCCTGAAGCTGTTGCAGCTGAGTTACTGGGACATTTACCCTAAAATATATCCCAATTGATTTTACCTCAGCTTGCATGAATACAAACCTAGACCCCTGTGCACCATTTAAAAAAAATAAAATGTCCAGACAAAACAGGCCCACTTCTGCATAGAAGTTGGTCTGCAGTGAAAACTATGAAAGAATTCTTGTAGAAAGGTGTTTCATAGACAATCTGGTAGGAAGGCAAACCGCCCTGAACAATGACACCTCTGCTACCCTTGTCACTGTGTGAACTAATTTCCCCTACGTCTGTGTAAATAACTCCCATTTGCATCTGCTTAGAACTGTGGGTGCACAGGATGGGGAGCATAGGGGAAGAATGATCTTGCGATTCAGCCAGGGCCACATTATGACTTTCGTGGGCCCTAGGCACTTTTGCCTTCGTGGGTCCCTTCCTCCATTAAAAAAATATTAAAAATTATTTTTGATATAACTTTAAATACTTCAACATTTTATTTTTTTTCTGTTTTAGACAAAATTTAATAGATTTTCATGGGCCCTAAAAGTTTCATTTTTTTCTGATGTGAGAAAAAAATTAAAACATTTTCTTCGACCCTAAAGGTTCATTTTTTCCCCTCTGATTTTAAAAGAAATTAAAACATTTTCGTGGGCCCCTAAATGTATCATGGGCCCTAGGCACTGTGCCTACTGTGCCTAAAGGATAAGTCGGCCCTGGATTCAGCTGCTTCTTTGGAACACAGAAGAGCTGGGTTTCTTTCATGGCCCTGCTACAGAGATTGCATGCAAGCAATTGGCTATGCGGACGCTGTTGGATGAAAAAGATAATTCTGCCTTTCCTGGCTGTGGGTTGTGAGGATAAATTTATTAATGTTTGTGAGATGCTCAGATGTTACCATGATGAGAAATCTAACAACATCCAGACAGATGATATGTGATGATACAGATTTTAGCAAACTCACTGTCAGTGCAGCTTGTGATCGAGGCTAATAGAATTCAGATCCATGCTATGATGTCGAAAGTGCTTACTGTCCAAAATAGCAACCCAGCATCTTTTTCTTTGTACATGTTGAACCTCTCTAGTCCGGCACTCTCTGGTCTGGCTACATCCACGGTCCGGCATGATTTTAATTAGCCAGATGTCCACTTATCATGGATCTGGCCAAGTTTCGCACAGTCCCAGAAAGTTTGTTTACAGCCACCAGTCCCAGCTCTCAGTGTTCTGTGCTGTTATTTACTGCTAATTTAACCCTAAATATCTTGTAAGAGCCCAATAAGCAGTAGAACTGTTGGTAATGCAGTTAGATAATACTGAATTCCTGTGATCCAGCAAATACTCAGGTTCGACACTAGCCAGGTCCCAAGAGCATCAAACTAGAAAGGTTCAAACTGTATGAAGATTATGTGCTACCTTTAAAGAATCACTGTAGCTATCTTCAAACAATGTAGGAAATGGGAAATTCCTGACTAGTGCACAATGCTATGTAATGTTGCTGCGCTGTGCTGTTTGCTCTGGCTTCTAAGCAGTACAGTACAAGACAGACTCTGGCTCAGGTGTGTCACCAATGAAATCCATCACAGCAGAGATGAATTAACTGAACCAACACTGCCAGTTCAGTTACAGATTTAATTTCAGATTAAGGGGCAATCCCTTACGTAAAATACTATTCATATCTTTGAAGATAAACAGTAGAGTCGCTCTCTTCCCAACATCAATTTGACTAAATACTTCCACCCCCAGTTTTTCAGGAAGGACAGGTAGCTGCTGCTCACTCTCTCCCATCTTCCAACTTAATAGTAACCTGCTATGTGCTGTGGCTTCCACTCCCAATTCACCAGCTGCTGCATTCCACCCCAGAGGCAGCCGCATCTCAAGAGTGGCAGAAGAGAATTCTGCATACAGGGCCTGATCCTTAGACATGCACATGAGTTATCAGGCCAGATCTACACTATAGGGGAAGGTCAAATCAAGATACACAACTCCAGCCACGTTAATTACATAGCTAGAGTTGACATACCTTGATTTAAGTTTTCCCACTGTCCTCACTGCATTTGCTCCCTTCAGCTTCCCTTACTCTTCACAGGAGCAGGAGTACCAGCTGCTGAAAGGGGCACCCTCTGAGTTCAATTTAGCAGGTCTTTATTAGACCTGCTAAATTGAACTCTGGAAGATAGATCATGGTAGTGCCAATCTTTCACGGAGTGAAGACATGGCTTCAGATGGATTACTGGGGTGGAAAAGCAGTACTCACAAATGTCTGAATTATTGGACCATCATTTGAGAAGTGCTTAGATTTTCTTCAGGATGAATGGTATTAGTATAGAATTAGGCTCTGTCTCCATTTACTGGAAGATCGACACTGTGGAGATCGATTTCCTGGGAGTCAATTTAATAGGTCTAGTAAGAACCTGTTAAATTGGCTTCTGGTTCTGTCCCTGTCAACTCAAGTACTCCACTCAATTGTGAGGACTAAGGGAAATTGATGGAAGAATTTCTCCCATTGACCTCCTGCAATGAGTGCGCTGTGGAAATCTGAACTAAGGTACATCAACTCCAGCTACACTATTCAAATAGCTGGAGTTGCGTGTCTTAGTTTGAGTTTGTCCCCTAGTGTAGACCTGGCCTTAGATGATACTATTTATTATTAGTTCATAACCTGTGCAGGTGGAAATGTGATTATTCAAAATATGATGGTGGCTCATTCTCTAATTCTGTGGTGTATTGCTTTGATGTTAGTATAAAAATTCATTCTAAATATCATCTATTATATAGTTTGAAGATTTTGTTTGTCTGTGGATTTGTTTGTGCAAAATTAAGTCATACTTTGCGATTATCTACAGATACCAAATTTTGCATAAACAATCTTGCCACTTAATTCAGCTGAATGCCTTACTTTTTACATTGGAATATGCTGGGTGAAAGGTTTAAATAATTATTTGTGTTTTTCATAGGAAAAAAATCATGACTGTTATGATTAGAGTTCATAAAAATATTTTCTAACAAAATTAAAATTGAGTTGCCTGTTCAACTGCCAATTTAGCACAAACAATTTTTACTGCTACAAATAGCAAAACAATTCAAATTATTTACAGAAAGAGAGATGGAAGGTTTACAAATTTCTGATTCAAATTTACTATGTACGGTAAATATTCAATACAAGGAATAATGTTTGAAGTTGAAATCCTACAACTTCAAGTTACTTTATTTCCCTTTTGCAAGCACCTTAATACAAAAAATTGTTACATATATTTAATTTCTTGAACTTTCCTATAAGTGTAATCTATGCAAAATGTCTTTGCCTGATCAACGACGGGCCTCACATGCTAGTTAAATCATACTTTCTAACTTTTAGAGACTTTGAATGTGGTAATTTAACAGGCTACAGTGAAAAATCTTGCATCAGCTAGCATCAATTTGGGGATGGCACCAACCCAAATTCACAATGGCTGAACGTCTACTCTAAACTTTTGCATCAGATTCCAACTTTGTGGCATGGGTTCACCGCTACATTAACCTTCTCATAGTACAACATTTTATCTTGAGAGATACTGTCATGCAACCTCATGGTCCCCTTATTGTCTCTAAGCCCCTTCTCCTGGAGTCCAGTTATTCTATGAGCAATGTAGCTTTCATTAAAAAAAAGCCCATAGCTTCTAGGCTCACCATTGCTCTGAACAGCGTGAAAATCTGAACTCAGTGAGCTCAAAGATCAAAAAGAAAATAGAAGAAGTTCCCATATTCACTATTTTAAAAATCCCACAATTATTAAGCCAATTTGATACAGGTTGAACCTCTCTAGTCTGGCACCCTCAGCAGCTGACCAGTGCCAAACCAGAGAATTTGCCTAACCACGGGAGGTTAATATTATCTAGCAGCTTTACCAACACTTCCACTGCTTTCTGAGCTCTTAGAGGACATGTAGGGGTCAATTAGAGCTAAATAACAGCACAGAACACTGAGAGCCAGAACTGGGGGCTGTCACTAAACTTTATGGGACTGTGAGAAACTTGACCAGACCCACGATAAATGAACATCCAGCTAAAGAAAATCATACCAGATCACAGATGTTGTCACTGCTTTGGCTTTTCTCCCCCTCCCTAATGATCATGTTGCCATTTTCCTGCTTCCAGATTCAGACACTAGAATTCATCATCTTTCTTGCTGTCAGACACTTTGGTGAATTTGAAGGAAGAAATCAATCAGAAGAAAGATGGGACAGCAGCCAGTTGGAGTAGAGAGATTTGCATATTTATATACAATTGTTAACTATACAGTGTTTATGCTGATTACTGTACTTCTATTGGCTAACAGCCACTATTAGCTGGAAGAAAGGCAAGGGTGGAATTTTGGCAGGTTAGGGGCGGCAGCAGCCATGCGCTCTGGGACACGGCTTGCTTTTCATCCCGTTCCCTGGACACTAAGGAAGTGAGTGGAAAGTGCTTGCATTCCATGTATGCCTCTCGCACCTAGCTGGAGAAGGGAGTTTTAATGCACATTTTGATAACTGATAAAGAGAACAGAGTATGTTTGAAGATACAGGAAAGCTCCACTGAGGAGTTGTTATGATAAAAAAAGAAAGCAAGTCTCAATAGGTATCTTTCAATTGCAACACGAGAGGAGGATCAGTAAGTCATATTTCCAGGTGAGAGTGACAAGGCAAAATTCTTTACTGGTTTATGGAAGAGGATTCATGCAACATTTGAATTTGAGTTGATAAGAGAGACATTTAAATAAATATGTAAGAAACAAAGTGTGGGAAAAAAAGATGAACTATTTCTCCGTCTTTAGAAATATGGGAAACATGCATAAATTCATGGGTTGGGATAAGAAATTGTCTCCCTTGATTCTATTGTATTATAATGAAGCCTTTCCATGTATATTAAAAATGGGGTCTTTAGAACTTGGCAACAAAGAGGGATCATTTCTATTAAAGATTTGTTTAAGGATGGACATTTTAAATCATTTGACCAATTTGTAGTTTTTAATATTCCTGGAGCTCAACTTCTCTGTTTCCTTCAAATAAGGCATGCTATTCTTTGTGAATTAAAGAAAAGTATAGAAATGCAAATGTCACAGATTGAAAAATTGGTGTACAAAGAGTCTGTTTCACTAAATTGATTTCAAGGCTACACAGAACATAGTCAGTATCCTCAGACAAAAGCAAATTGGAAATTAAAGAGAAAAGGGGGAAAGATTTAGGTAAAGAACTTAATATAGAAGAATGGGAATAGATAGTTTAATCAAATGGATTTCTCTGGAAATAAGACATCAAGTTGTTCAAGTTAATTATATTTTATACATAGAACATATTTATATCCTGTTAAATTGCACAAAATATAGAAAGAGATTTCACTGTGTTATAATAGCAGCAAAATTCTGTACCCATTCATGTGCTTAGGAACCCATTCATGTGCTTCGGAATTATACTAAGATCAAACACTCTCAGATAAAGGTTCTGCAGACTATTTCAGAAGTTCTGCCATGTAAATTGAAATCTCAGTCATATTTAGCTTGAATTATGGAGAGCTTGTTGCTGATACCAATGGAAGGAGGAGAGTTCTTTCCCGGTTTCTTTAAACTACAGTATTTCTATTGTACTTTTCAGTGGTTGAACAATAACAGGAGTAAAACGAGTCAAAAAATGACAGAATAGAAAGAATGGTTTGGTCTAGTGGATAGCATTTGACTGGGACTCTGGAAGAAAGAGTTTGGTTCTTAGCTTAGCCTCAGACTTCCTTCATGACCTTAAGCAAGTCACTTAAGCTACCCTGTGACCTAGTACCCTGTGTGTAACATGAAAATATTGTATAAGTATGACATAAGGAAAAAATTGAGTAATATTTGTGAGTGCACAGATGTGATGGTGATGAGGGCCATATAAATACCCAGGGAGAGAATGCTGGAATCTGACTGAACAGAACAAGAAATTAGAGATAGTTGCAAAGCTCTTGAGGCTAAAAAACTTGCCATGTTCTTGGGGTTTTGGGTGGTGAATATCTGCTGTGACATGAATACAAGTGATATTCGGGCGATGAGGTTTTGAGTCATGTCAGTGTTGGCAGATTTGAGCGGTGTCATTCTTTGTGCATGGACATGAGTGGGAACTGTGATGTGTGAACTTCTTCCCAGTTTCCGTGTGGGTCACATATCCATATATCCAGCAGACTATTCAAACTTCTCTGCCCACCAACCACGCCAAAGGTGGAGAAGAAGTGAAGGCAGGGAGTTGGGGGCAGAAGACCTGCAGGCTCCAAGACAGTATGGAAAATCATTGCAAATAGAGATGAGCTTTAAACAAAAACCAACATCTGCTCCAAATTTAGCCACATCCTCCCTTTGGGTATGTGTAGACTTGCCCTTATGCCTCCTGCAAGGAGGTTTACAGGATCTGTCGAAAAAGGCTTTCTTTCTCAACAGATCTCCTTCTAGACTGTCTCTTTTTGCTGACAAAGTGCTGCAAAATATTTAAATCCCTGCCTCATTTGCAAAGTTGACCTGCCTAATCTGCATCCCTCTGCCTACAAAGGGATGTGGTCTAAACATAACCTTTGTGACCTTCTCTTCTGGAAAAAGAAAGGATGCTAAAAGCTAAAGGGAGTGGGTTTCTGTGATCCCTTGTCGGACTAGCTGCCACCAGCTGTCTCTTAATGCCCTGAATAACACAGGGCTATGAGCCATTGGCCTGTTACAAATATGCAGCCAGATTCCATGGGAAACTTTCTGTCTAACGAGGGCCTTGGTAGGTGGTAATAAATATGACCATGGCTAATCTATACAGATCCATTAGGCAGAGCTTTCTGGAATGACTTTTGGAAGTGAAACTATTAAAATATGGCCTCCTTAGGTGTCTTATATAGTGGCTACTGCTTTAGCAAACTAGCCATACTCAACTGGCCAAATAGCCAGATGTAGCTAGTGGCTAGTGTGTTGGACACCATGGATCTAGACTATCCCTGACAGGGTATATCTAAAATACTCATAAAACTCTCCAATGATTGAGAGACGACTACCTTCCTAGGCAATTTATTCCAGTGCTTAACCTCCCTGACAGTTAGGACATTTTTCCTAACGTCCAACCTAACCTGCCCTTACCTCAGTTTAATCCTATTGCTTTTTGTCCTATCCTCAGAAGTTAACGAGAACATTTTTTCTCCCTTCTGCCATCTAACAGTCTTTTTATGTACTTCAGAACTGTTATGTCCTCTCTTAGTCATTTCTTCTCCAAACTAAACAAACACAGTTCTTTCAGTATTCCCTCATAGGTCATGTTTTCTAGACCTTTAATCATTTTTGTTGCTCTTCTTTGGACTTTCTCCAATTTATCCATATCTTTCCTGAAATGTGGCACCCAGAACTGGACACAATATTCCAGCTGAGGCCTAATCAGTGCAGAGTAGAGTGGAAGAATTCATGTCTGGCTTTCAACACTCCTGTTAATACATCCCAGAATGATTCTGGATCCACTTGTTGGAAATGACATTTTTACTAAGTATTTATCACCTGCAGCTATATTGTCTCTGACTTCCTCTCACATGTCAGATGAGGCAGTGTATTCATTCGTTGCTCTTGCACCAAGTAGGAAGGTGATAAACTTTGACAATCATTGAGAATGAAGAGTAAAATTTGTATCCTGCGTGTTGGCAATTTTCTGCCACTCTCCATCCAGCTGGTATTGACTCATGTTCTCCTGTGATCTACTGAAATATCCTTCCTTCATTCCTCCCAAAATAAATAAATGGAAGACTATCAGTTTTAAGAGGGAAACAAAAGAGGGAACTTCAAGTGCAGTTTTACTAATGAGATAATCAGCACATTTAAATGCTAATAAGCACAAGTTAGTAACTGGATCATCTGCCTTCTATTGTCCATTGGGAAACGACATTCAGGATATTAAACCAAAATTCGTATTTAATTCACTTTTCTTATAAATTAATGTGCAAATTTAAATCTATTGTGCAGCATCCCTTCTGCTGCATGCTTTTCCTTCATTGTCTGTCTCCATTAATAATTGCTAGGCGCTAATAAAAATTAGGGGATGAAGGAAATAGTACTAATTATGAATTCTAGCACTGGCATGCAAAGATCCTCATTAAAGCCAGCGATCCACATTTTGTTGTTTAAATAAATGTCTGTAATTCTTGCCTTTGCATCTGAGTAACCAATCTTTTCCCTCCGTGAGTGCAGTCAAGTGTTCCCTTGTTGAGTCACATATCCCTGGTGCCCCAGGAAGGGATTTGTCTCCCAAGAGGGGAGCATAATGCCATTGAGGTAGAGAAGGAAGCTGAAGGAAGAATGTCCATGTGGTTCAGGTATCTGATAAGGTAAAGGAGTGCAGAGACACAGAGCTGTTTGTCTCTTGTTCTTCCCTTTAATATCAATATAGGGTCAGCTATATCAGATCACACCATGACTCTGATAGTGGCTCCTACGACATACAACAATATTACACAAAGGACAATTATCTATCCCGAACCCCGGCCAATTGCAGATTGACTTATACTCTGGAGCAGGAGAGTTTCTGTCCTTTAGATGTTTTGTTCCTACCCATGGATATTTTTATCCATGGAGACTTGGAAGGTTGGTGGCAAACAAATTTCCATGCACAACTCGGAAAAATGTTTCATGCAACACAAACAGTAAAAAAGGCATATGAGTACAAGAGATTAAACGGGAAATTGTAGTATAAACAACACAAAGCAGATAAACTTGATCTAGTTCACTAACTTGCTGAGTAAATGGCAGCTGAATAAGAAACACTGCAGACAAGCTGACTGACTTATTCTCTCTGTTTTTGCACTAGAAAACAATTTGGCTTTGCCTGTTAATTTTTGTAGATACCATTAAAAGTAATACCGCAACTAATGTTATATCAGACCCAATTACTCGAGTGCACTGCTTCTATTTTTTTTCTTTCATGCTGTGGCATTTCCTTTCCCCTGAAAACACTCTTTCACTCAGTCTAGCAATTAACTGCTTGAACAGTATAATAAGGAAGCAATTAAGAGGTGACAGAGAAAAATTAACACTCCATTTCACATTAAAGGCCAAGTGAGTATCCTTGCCATTGTGAATTAAATGTGTCTTTGAAAACCTGTAGTTTGGATGTATTTTCCTTTTGAATAAGAAGCCAGCTCCATGTTTTTTGTCTAGTGTCCCAATCTGAAAATGGATGATAACTAATTGGGTGCTGTCTGCTTAAACGGGCTGTATTAATTGTAGTTTGTTCTCCTGGAAGTGTCAAGGAAAACAAAATCTTTGTAATGTGTAGGCACAATGTACGTGGTCTTAATTTGAATATGCAGGCCATGTACCAGAGCAAATAAAGCAAACTCCTGGATGCAATGTTGCCATGGCAGGCGGTATTTGCATAATAAATAACAGCTATCATGAGACTTTCTTTATGAAGTTCTCTCCTGTGTTGTCAGCTGTAAGGGTCTCTAATAAAGGAGCCAATATTGAGGAGGCAAGAGTGTGTTTTGCTTGCAAATGCAACACCCAGCCACAGTCACTGTTCAGAACATGTCATTCCAGTGTTGCTGGTGAAACGCAGAACTCACATGCTACACATGGAGTCACAACCATAGTCACGTTGTGTTTGGTGTCAGGCTGAAGTCTCACAGGGTGTGCTTTGGTGTGGGTATTTGTGAATTGTGTGCCTGTGAACTGTATATCTTTGCAAAAACACCCCCTGCAATATTCAGTCCAATGCGACAAAAGAGCAATTGCTCTTTATTTTTTCAGGGCCTGATGGCTCAGTTGAAGTGAATAGGAATTTGCTGTTGCCTTTAAAAGCAGGAGCAAGCAGCAGATCTATCCAGAAGGAGATTTAGACCTTGAGCCTGCACTAATGAAATAATGAAAATCTTTTTCTTGTGACTTCAGGACTTCAAACTCTGTGGGTGAGGTTCTGCGAGGCATGTCCGGCACACCTGGGGTGGGGAACTCAGGTGGCTTTATGGAGTGTTTGTGTCCTTCTGATTCTTGGATGATCAGGGAGCTAGAGAATCCTCTAATGCAGCAGTTCTCAAACTTTTTGGACTCTGGAGCCCTTTACTCACATAAAAATTTATGCAGAGCTCCAGCGGTCCACTGATTGTATGTGTTGTACCTATCGATGTTTCCAGTTTGTCAACCTCACGGAGCCCTCTGAGGCTCCGCAGAGCAGTTTGAGAAACACTGCTCTAATGTAATGTAGGCATCTCTGCAAGGCTGGCTATCTCGGCCTGTCTGTGGGCAATAACCCTGATCTAAATTTCCACTGCACTTTGTGCTGTGTGACAACTCTGCCCTGGCACACTCCCTACTTCAGATTTTGTAACGGGCTCCTCGGAAGCCAACCAGCAGTTGTTGTCTGTCTCCTGTGCGGGGGAAAGTCTTTCTCCACTGGGATCACAGGTCTTATAAGCTATTCTAACCCCTTATTACTGGGTAAGAATTTCACCCTGGCTACGTCTACACTGGCATGATTTTCCGGAAATGCTTTTAACGGAAAAGTTTTCCGTTAAAAGCATTTTCGGAAAAGCGCATCTAGATTGGCAGGACGCTTTTCCGCAAAAGCACTTTTTGCGGAAAAGCGTCCGTGGCCAATCTAGACGCACTTTTCTGCAAAAAATCCCCGATCGCCATTTTTGCGATAGGGGCTTTTTTCCGGAAAACAAATCTCTGCTGTCTACACTGGCCCTTTTGCGCAAAAGTTTTTCGGAAAAAGACTTTTGCCCGAACGGGAGCAGCATAGTATTTCCGCAAAAGCACTGACAATCTTACATGAGATCGTCAGTGCTTTTGCAGAAATTCAGGCGGCCAGTGTAGACAGCTAGCAAGTTTTTCCGGAAAAGCAATTGCTTTTCCGTAAAAAGTGGCCAGTCTAGACACAGCCCCCGTGTTACCAACCTGACAAAATACTATGTTCCATCTTTGGACTTTTTTAAAGTGATGATTAAATCCTCTGTTAAATGTTTATTGTTGTTTGTCCTGCTCCAAAGCGACAGCTATCCACATCTGTGTGCTCCTCCATGCTGAGAGATGCTGGGGAGAGGTACCCTCTAATTGCCTGCTGACACTTGGGATGGGTTGCTGACACCCATGCTGTCACTGTCAGCATATCTGCTGAGGCTGCACACAGAGCATTTCCTTCACCCCGAAAAGGACACAGTTAAAGCACAGCTCTGGGACGGCAGGCATTGTTACTGCCGATATTCTTGCAGATAGATGGTGGCTTTCAGTGTCAATCCACTGTGGTACTATATATATGTTTTTGTCAGTCTCTATGGGCTGAATTCAAATTTAGCCATGCAAATTGAGCTATGTCAATTGCGTAGCTTATTTCAAAATTGGGAGCGTCCACACATCACTTATTTCAAAATAGAGCATTCTTCCTCTGACTTCCCTTACTCCTCGTACAATGAGGGTTACAGGAGTCGGAGTAAGAAATCTACCAGCTTGATAGTGGTTCCCAAACTTTTCTGCATCACGCCCCCTTTTTGATTTTTGAGAAACTCTCATGCCTCCCCTCCCCAAAAAATACCAGCAAAATTTGGGATGGGATTAGCGGGGGGGAGTGTGGCTGGGTTACCTCACCCCCCCCCCCCCGGAAGTTCTTCACCCCCCAGTTTGGGAACCCATGAGCTTGACAGCATTTCAACATTACTTTGAAATAGCTGCTTGCTGTGTAGACATGGATTAAGTTATTTCAAAATAATGTCATGTAGACATACCTCAAGATGCCACAGGACGACTCCTTGTCTTTAAAGTTACAAACTAACATGACTACCCTCTGAGACCTTCAGCAGAAGGCATTCCAATTTCAGACATCTGGTGATGAGGTTTCCTTATTAACCACAAACTCACATTCTCTGGAAGGTTGGCAGACACTTGTGATGAGTGCAGGCACAGGTCCAGGCGATCGTAATGGAGGCTGTGGCATCATATTGACTGGACACCTCAAAGCAGAATGCTTCCTGTTCCTGCCACTCCACTTGTCTGACCAACTATTTTTTAGGGGTCTGGTCAGTAGCAGGCCTGAGACCAAATTCCTGTTTCTTTTCCTGATTCCCACTTCTTCCCATTAACTTGCCGTGTTCCTGGTTCCTGCTTCCTCACCTTAGCTCCAGCAACTAACTCTAGTGTAACTCTTGGCAAGACCACTGACTCTAAATCTGTTCAAGTCATTGGTCTGGCTCCTGACTAACTCTTAGGCTATGTGTAGACTATATTCCTCTTTCGAAAGAGGAATGTAAATGAGGCAAATCGAAAGTGCAAATGAAGCGCGGATTTAAATATCCTGCGCTTTATTTGCATATTCGCATCCATGCATTTTTTCGAAAAAGGGTTTTTCGAAAGTGAAAACTCAGTCTAGACACGGTTCTTTAAAAAAAACAACCCATTTTCCAAAAGAACCTGTACTCCTGAAAAAACCCTGAGGAGTACAGGTTCTTTCAAAAAAGGTTATTTTTCCCAAAAGAACCGTGTCTAGACTGCTTTCACTTTCGAAAAAACCTTTTTCGAAAAAGTGCTCAGACACAAATATGCAAATGAAGTGCGGGATAGTTAAATCTGTGCTTCATTTGCACTTTCGATTTGCCTCATTTACTTTCTTCTTTTGAAAGAGGAATGTAGTTTAGATGTGCCCCAAGTGTGACTCCTGGCTATGGCCACATGTCTGCCTGTGCTCTGACCACTAGGTCAGACTGCCTAAGTTCCAGTCCCTGACAGGAGAGGAGATCTTTTTGGAACTTTTCTTCCAAAACATTGGTGAGATCTTTGTTCCAAGAAAAAAGAACAGTAATGGGAAGGGTTTGAGGAGGGAATCAAAGGTAGCAAATACAATAAGTAGCTAGGTTTGGAAGGGTTGGCAAATCGTCTATTTGACAAGGTATATGGAAGAGCCGAAGGAGGAAAGAAGAAACTTGTAGTAGAAAGTCTGTGGTTTCCGGACTTTCTGCAGAGTTTTATTGCTTGTCCTGGAGCAGAGGATGTTGGGGGCGAGCCAACATTCACTGTCACATGCTTGTTGGCCTGGAATGTGCAATCCATTGCAACATTTAATAAGTAGGGAGGCAGATTTCATTGTTCCAGAGATTTTATGACCAGAAGGGACCATTCGATCATTTAGGATGCTGGCTTGTGTTTTAAAAATAAAAATAAACAGCATTTGCTAGGAGATTCCCTTTCGTATTCCTGTATGATGCCATCGTAGTGATGCTGCAATGTCTTCCATTCTTTGTATCTTAATTTTTAAATCCGTACTGATTCTGTACACTGGGTGGACTCGCACTCCCCATTTGGAAGACTCATTGCAGATCACCAAGCCTTGCAAATTAATTAGGCAAGCAAATGCTCTCCAGAAAATGAAGGATACTGTAGGCACTGTGCTCAGTGTCCTTTAGGTCAGGGCAAAAATGAAGTCCATGGAGTTGCCTTGCCGTGGCTGGTTCAAGATCAGACCCCTACTGCAGCAAAGGTTCTCCAGACCAGTGGTTTTCAAACTATGGGTCATGACCCAATACTGGGTCATAGAAGGTCGAGCACTGGGTCTCGTTGCTGCAGGGGGATCAGGTGACTTAGGGGAGGCTAAGGCAGCTACCTGCCTGTCCTGGCACCGCAGACTGCATTGTGCCCCAGAAGTGTCTGGCAGCAGGTCCGGCTCTTGGGGAGGGTGGGGGAGAGCATACAAAGTTCCACGCACTGTCCCTACCCCAAGCACTAGCTCCGCACTCCCATTAGCTGGGAACCTGCTACTGGCTGCTTCTGGGGGCAGCATGGTCTGTGGTGCCAGGAGAGGCAGGAAGTTACCTTAGCATCCCTGCTGCACCGCTGACTGGGAGCTGTTCAAGGTAAACCCTTCCTGCCCCAGGCCTGACACCCCCAAAGCTCTTCTACACCCCAAAGCTCTCATCAAATTATGTTGGATTGCAGCATCAACAATTTTCTTCAGCTGGGTCATAAGGGAAAAAGTTTGAAAACCATGGCTCCAGATATAATTATTTATGGTATTTCATAGTGCTCAAGCAAATGTGCTGTAGTGTGATCTATAGAAGTAATGAACTCTTAGTCACATGAGATTTTACGCCATTACCTCTTCTATTAAAACTTTCCTGGGATGGGGGATGGGGAGAATGGGAGACTGCAGGGTTTCTTGTGAGCATGGTCAAGTTGGGGGATTAACGAAGTGAGAATTACATGAACTGTAATGCTGCGACCCTGCCATACTTAATCCTTCTTCTTGAAATACAACAATGCAGTAAACCTGTATGAGATTGTTCAAACTGTGCTTCTAGGAATTAATGAAAAACGGAAGTTATCCTAACATGTATCTAGGGGGACTTTTGAAATTGAAATAATTTGATTTTTTTTCCCAGGCACAACCTGTCTATTTGCTGGTGTGTTAAATAAAACATAGTCTCTTGCAATTTATCTTTGATGGTGGAAATGTTTTATCACCAGCAGCTACACTTTTATAGATGAATCCGAGGCACTGATGTTAGTGAATGGGTTGTTTATTATCTAGAGCCCCTGGTACCAGCTTCTAAATCAGAGGAAAAAAACCCTCTTCAGATAAGCAACCTAAGATCTAATACAACAGCACAGCATGTGTCAGTTCACACTGCCTCACGTGACCTGCAACTACTTAATACAACCAGACTCGAGGTGACATTTGGGTTACACCTTATCACAGAATTCAGAAATAACACTTGCTTTCACAAGTAAGTAATTATCCTTGCCAGTTGATGGTGTTTTGCTATTTGCAGGTCAAAACGGAAAATGGGTCTGGTTTAGTGAGTTTGTCTTGGAAAGAAATAGATGGGGAAGAAAACTGGTAGGAAGGGGAGCTGAGAGGACGCTAGCAGGCAACACGTCTGAAAGAAATTATGTTGGGGAAGGGTGTTTGTGGCTTGGATGTCATGTGACTAAGGGTTTGAACTACAACAGAGGGAAACCCAGAGAGGGATTAGAAAAGCTGCTGTGGCTTTTGGGCTGTGAGCAAGCAGGAGTTTGTTTAAGGCTAAAGGGGAATTTTAAAGGGCAGGCGACGTTAGGTTGGACATTAGGAAAAACGTCCTACCTGTCAGGGTGGTTAAACACTTGAACAAATTGCCTAGGGAGGTTGTGGAATCTCCATCATTGGAGTTTTTTATGAGCAGGTTAGACAGACATTCATCTCGGATGCTCTGGATCAGTGTTTCCCAAATGGTGCTCCGCGGAATCCATGGGGTTTCATGAAGTGAAAGTAAGGGTTCCGTGAGAACGCAGAACTGCCTCCCTTAAAGAGACAGTCTCCCCCCCCCCTTTTTTTTTTTGCTCGACCAATTTTCCTGGCTGGGATTCCTCAAAATTCTAAAAGGGTTCTGTGGCCAAATAAAATTGGGAAATGCTGCTCTAGATGGTTCTTGGTCCTGCTGTGAGGGCCGGGGACTGGACTTAATGACCTCTCGAGGTCCCTTCTAGTTCTAGTGTTCTGTGATTCTATGAAATAGTAAACACTGCCAAGTATTGATGTCACATCTCATCCTCCACATAACTCATCCTCAGCCACAGGAACAAGGGGTGAGGTCTAAGCTCCTGTCCCACCATGGTGCTCCACCTTTATCATCTGGGCCATTTAAAATCCTGCACTCCAGCCACTTGTATCCCAATCCGAGTGCATTTATTCCTTTCTGGACCTAATTCTCATTTGTCTTAAGATCTTCAGGACCTATAAGCTAGTGTAAATGAGAATTGGGGCCTTTGCCTCTAGTGGGAACAGAGTAAGGGTACGTCTACACTAGCCCCCTAGTTCGAACTAGGGAGGTTAATGTAGGTATTCGAAATTGCAAATGAAGATGGGATTTAAATATCCCTGGCTTTATTTGCATGTTCTCGTCCGGTCACCATTTTGAAATTCCACTAGCCCGAAGTAACTGCCCGTGGCTACACGCGGCAGTGAAACGGTAATTTGAACTAAGTCCTTAGTTCGAATTAACTGTTACTCCTCCTGGAATGAGGTGTAACAGTTAATTAGAACTAAGGGCTTAGTTCAAATTACTGTTTCACTGCCACGTGTAGCCGCGGGCAGTTACTTTGGGCTAGTGGAATTTCAAAATGGTGACCGGACGGGAACATGCAAATAAAGCCAGGGATATTTAAATCCCGGGCTTCATTTGCAATTTTGAATGCCTACATTAGCCTCCCTACTTCAAACTAGGGGGCTAGTGTAGACATACCCTAACTTCTCCCCCCAAAATGAACACAAACGGGCCTGAATTCAATTAAAAAACTGAATGTGTAGTGCAATGACAGTCTGAAAGCCAGAGCTGTGTTAGAAGCATTGTTGGCATCTACATGGGCTGCAGCAACATCTTGTGGATACAGAAAGAAAGCGAAGAATTGGTTGTAACAATGATGCTGTGGATGTTCTTCCTGTTGGCTCATCCCCTCAACAAAGTAAGACAGAAATAAGAGGCCAGAAGGATCCATGTAACTATGCCCGTTTGCTCTAGGGTGTAGTATTTGATTTATAACTTGCTAGTTGTTTTGTGGCAGTGTGGGAAGAGATTGCTGGCAGTTAGTTGCTGGGAGAGGCATTGTCTGTGCCTTCGAGGACTGGCCCATTAGAGGAGCTCCATCCCCCTGGGAATTTTATTTGCTGCCTCTCTGATTTTTCTGAATGATGGTTGGATTCGGTTCTCTGTCTTTTCCACATGTGCCAGAGGCGTTTTTCACACTCTCATGTTTGTACATTGCATCCAGGGCCATGGGACAGGAATCCAGTCCCATGCACTTAACCCCATCAAATCACCCTGTTCAGAAAACTGATCAAGCTTCATTCTTAGGGCGCTGTTCCTCTTATTCTGGTTCCAAAACAACAAATAGTCCTGTGGCACCTTAGTGTCTAACAAAAAATATCTATAGTATGAACTTTCATGGGAAAACACACCTCATTTGAGGAAGTGTGTTTTACCCACAAAGCTCATGATAATATCTATATCTATATCTATATCTATATCCAATGCTTTTTTTGTGACCGTATGCCCCGGGATGGCATACCGGCACCTATTTTCCCATCTTACTTTAATTGAACGGGATTCCCTTCTAGTGTACCGGCACCTATTTCCTATTTCCTAGGGTGCCTTGGCTCCCTATGGAAGAACGCCTGGGACATGCAGCTCTCAAAGGGGCCGCAACTACATTTCGGCTTTTGTTTATTTGTTTGTTTGCTCAACAACTTTTCCTTTTTTTGCTCAACAGCTTTGAGCCTGGAGTACCAACACATTTTTCTTACAAAAAAAGCACTATATATATACAGGGCTCGACAAACTGTGGCGAAATCCAGTCGCCAGCCCCACACCGCGCATGCGCCAGACCAGCATTGTGCATGCGCACACTGCCAGTGAATGGGACGACCGGCTAAAATCTACTCACCACGGGTGAGTAGATACACTGATTTGTCAAGCCCTTATATATATATATATATATATATATATATATGGGTAAGCCAACATAGCAGGGCCCATAGTAAGCCCATATATAATCTACGCAACTTGAGCTATGATAATTGCGTAGCTTAAGTCTAAATAGCTTATTTCAAAATTGGGTACAACTACGCAGCACTTATTTAGAAATAGAACACTCTTCCTCTGACTTCCCTTAATCCTCATAAAATGAGGGTTACAGCAGCTGGAGTAAGAATTCCTCTGGCTGGACATTATTTCAACATTATGTTGAAATAACTGTTTGTGTATACACGCATACTTCGTTATTTCAAATAACGTCAGTTATTCCAAAATAACACCGTTGTGTAGACATAGCCTAAGTTGCCACAGGACTACTCATTGTTTTTAAAGTTACAGACTAACACAGCTACCCCTCTGAGAATTCTAGTTCTAGGTTCCCTGGTTACAACTGGCCTGATTGTTTCATTCCAACTCCCTCCTGAAAGGAGAAGGAAGATGGAGAAGGAACACAAGTAGCTACCAATGTGTATATAGCTTCATTGCTGCCCTCCCCACTGTTAAAGCACACCCTCTTGGCAGAAAGCTTGAGGAAGGCCAGCAAATGAGTGAGCCCACCCAATATGGGCTGACAGTTTATGCCAGGAAGGTGCATGGTCTCCCCCCATTAGTGCTGACATTTCTGCTTGGTGAAGTTACTCCGGATTTGCACGGGTCTCATTGTTCATACTGATAAAGTGTGAAACTCTGCAAAGATGAGGAGAGCATCAGGTGGTGCACTACCATACATCTCCTCCGTGTGCTCATGTCACCTCGCTGATTTCCATGAGGTCTCATGGCTCCAAGCTGAACTGCACCTCATCTAATGGGCCTCGGTGTGTGTTTCCCTGCTTTCAAAACATCGAGAGACAGCACGCTGGAAATATTCGCTGTAAATTTATTTACGCTGTTTTCACAGGGTTTTTTTATTTAAAAATCTACAAATGACGCTCAGCATCCTGATCTTCCTCCTTGGGTGGAGCTGCTATCAGAGTTTGGGTATTGGACTAGTTGCCTCCTAGCAGATAATTAATTTAACCTTTTCATGATCCTTTTCCATGAGATATGGATACGGTGCAATACCACTTGGGTTTTATTTGGTCTTTGTGTTAGCCCACCCAGTATTCTTGGAGGGTTATGGTCATGTAAGAGCATTGATCCTATATTATTTTTCGTACTCCCTTGCAGTCTCCCTTCAACCACAGGTGGGCAGTTGTAACCAATTAAGTTTGTATTATTTGTTGTGGGCTCCTAGGATTCTGCTGTTTCGTACTGTGGTATTTATAGAGCTACCTATTATGGTATTGTTCTTCCAGCTCACAGCTGGGAATTTGGCAACAGCTGGTAGGAGCAAATGATAACCAATTAAGTTTCTCACTTCAAAATTTATTGAATTGTCTCTCTTGACATTCGTGTATTTATGAAGCAGCCATTGCTGTTTTTCTTTGCAGCTCTAATAGGAACCACAGCTGGTAAGTAGGAACTAATTAAATTATTAGTTTTAAAATGTGCCATATTGCCTAATTTGACTTTCTTTGCTATGTTAGGTTGCTTCATACTGTTCTTTTCTCTCTCTGAGAATCGGCACAGGTGGTACATTGTGATGAATGCAAATCACTGCGCACAGACCATAATGCATGTAATGGTTTGCTCTCACAGGGCACTTTGAGTAGCACCACTGAAGTTATCCTCTGCCTCTGTGCGTGGATTGTGTGAATGGGCTATTCTAAAGGCTTGTGCTGCTACAGCGGTGGCTCTGTGACAAGACTGACAAGTGTCTTCACTGGGCCCTGAGGAGAGTCGGCTCTAGGCCTCCTGGAAAGGGCAGGACTTTGGGTGGAAGGGGTGGAGCTGGGGGCTAGCTTCCCCTAGCCAGCTCTTCAGTGCCACCAGCATTGCAGAGTGCATGATGCTGAGGGCTCCGGCCATGATTTCAAGGGTTCAGGGCTCCAGCTGCGGCCGTTGCCAAGGTCGTGGTGGTGGCTGGGAATCCAGCTGCCCCTGTTGATCCTCCCCACATCAGAGTCCCTGCTCTAGGATCAGAGCTAACCAACAGAGAGGCAGGACCCCAGCAGTATGCCTGTACTCAGCTCTGCTACAGCCAGAGACAGCAACTGGGTGACACAAGTGCCGCTCCGCTAGCTGGGAATCGGACACTGCCCTGTGCAAACTCCCTCCAAAACTCCCCCGTTTGCCATTCTTGTTTACTCACACAGGAATTCACTTGGCAACTGATTGATATACTGAGCCTCCATGTTCAGCTCCATGCCTGTACGAGCAGGGAGAGAGACCCCCTCAGAGACGTCCAACATTTGGGCTGATTTACAACCCCCACATCCCAACCACGCAGCCTCCAATCATCTTCTCGCCTGCACCTCAGTGACTTCTCAGTGCAGCTCCTCCACTGCATTGCCATCCCGATCATGGATTTCCTGGGGTTACAGAAAAGAAATCCCTGTTGATACTGAGGGGAAGGGTGTTTGGTTCATTCTTGTTCTTTTGCTGTGCCCATCACTATGGTATCTGAGCTAGAGGCAGTGGTAACAAGTGTGGCAAGGTTGGGTATTGAGTATCTAGGAAAGCAATATAACAAAAATGGGGGGATATATGGATAGATGAGAGGTAGAGGGAGGAGTGGGGGCAATTTCTGAGGTTACAGGCATCTTCTCAATAACTTTTCAGTTTCAGAGTCAGGCATCTCTAAATCTGGGAGCTCTTAGTTGGATTCATCATAGTAAGATCCTTGGACCCTTCCACTGTCAGCTGAGCTAGAAAGCTGAAGTCCCAAAATACCACTAAATGCAGAAGCTGCTCCCATGACATTTCCTACTAATCCAGGGTGTAGTCAGAATGTCTAAGAAAACCAATCTTGTGAGATTTCCGAATAATATTTTCCCCAGTCACTGAGGTTGACTGGGAAAGTTAAACAGTGATTAATCAGTCTATAAGGGCATGTCTACACTAGGAAACTATTTTGAAATAACTAAATTTGACTTAACTCCTGATTTTACAAAATCAAAATATCATATCCCTGCTATGGGGAAGCCTTGAAATTAGTCCGGGGCAGGCTCCGTTAATGTGGATGTGCTATCTCGACTTAGAGCCCCAGGAAGCTTTGGGGAGTCATTAGTTCAAATTACTCTGGGGAGTAGTTATTTCAAAATAGCGGCACCAGAGCATCCACACTAACGCTATTTCAAAATAAATGTTTTGAAGTTAGCATTATTCACTAAGAAAGGAGGAGTATAGATTTAGAAATAAGTGACCTCTTCTTCGAAATATTGGGCGTTGTACTGTGATGCTCCTCTTATAAATTCATCCTAAGTGGGGGTTATCGAAATAAAGCCCTAGTGTAGAACAGGGCTAAGAGGCCACATGAAGAGAAGATATCTGATCCTAGAGGGCTCCTTAATGGAGCAGATAAAAATTATAGCAAGATCCAATAGCTGGAAGTTGTTGAAGTCAGCTGAGTTCAAAATGGAAATGTGCCAATTTGTAGGTGAGAGTAATTAATTATTAGACCAGCTTCCCAAAGGATGTGATAAATTTTGTCTCTTGTAATCTTTAAAAAAAGTTTGGATGGGTTTCTAAACAAAATGTTTGGGAGCAAGTCATTGGGCTAGGTCCAAAAATTGCTGGGTGAAATTCAATGGCCTGAAATATTCAGGAGTTCAGACTAGGGGTATGTCTAGACTACATCCCTCTGTCGCCAGAGGGATGTAAATTAGACATACCGACATTGCAAATGAAGTGGGGATTTAAATCTCCCATGCTTCATTTGAATAAAAATGGCCACTGCGTTTTGCCGAGTCAGCACTTTGTCGGCAAAAAGTGGCTGTCAAGACGGGGATTGGGCGACAAAGAAAGCCTTTGTCGGCCGATCCCTTATGCCTCGTAATACTAGGTTTACAGGATCGGCTGACAAAGGCTTTCTTTGTCGCCCGATCCCCGTCTTGACAGTCGCTTTTTGCTGACAAACTGCTGACTCGGCAAAACGCGGTGGCCATTTTTATTCAAATGAAGAGCGGGAGATTTAAATCCCTGCTTCATTTGTAATGTCAGTATGTCTAATTTACATCCCTCTGGTGACAGAGGGATGTAGTCAAGACGTACCCTAGATGTCCACTGTGGGATCTTCTGGTCTGATGATCTATGAATGCAGGCATATGGAATAGCTAAGTACCAGATAAGAATGCTGAAGATGGAGTGTTTCAGCAAATTCTTTGCATGGAGTGAGGTTGCAGATCTGCTAACACCATGCAAACTGAGTCATGCTCATGCATCTGCCCTCTGTCATGTATTTATACATCCCAGGGGAAGGGAGGAGAGGCTGCAGAAGCTGAGCAAGGGTGTTTTTTTTTTTTTTTTTTTTTTTACAGTTAATCCCTTCCTGGTTTTCCTGCGGAGCCAAGTATTGCTCCAGGAAATACTGAACATGGTGAGACCTCAGCACTGGGCGCTAAAGTCAATGGGAGTAGGTGTGGTTCCTTGCTCTTTTGTGGCTTGCACAACTGCTACTGTAATCCACACACCTACTGGATGTGGTTCACTGTCCCATGTAGTGGCAGTGAGACTGCTTACAGAGAGAATGAGTTTGTTCTATAGCCTTAGTTGAGTGCCAGCTGGCTTTTAGCTCAAGTTGTAGAGGCTCCTGCATTAAGCTCCAGAGGTTCCAGATTCAGTTCTACCTGTTGATGTTAAACAATAACAAACTACAGTGACTTGAAGTCATCTCAGAAATCTGCAGCAAAGTTAAAATGCTTTTGAAGGGCAAGATCAAGACTCCTATGAATGAAAAAGGAAAATCAAAGTGGTCAGAATAGGCTGGTAGATGAAAAATGTTGCCTTTCATAAAACCCTTTAGACTGAGAGAGTCTCTTTCATAAAAATTCCCTAGAGGAAGAATCATATTGTGTTGGCTGGGTGACAGTCAGTGATGGCTTTTTTCACAATCTGTGAGGTGACAGCTGCATCTTCCCTGACATTTGAAAGAGGAAGAGCGAGATCTCCTAAAAATCAGGGTTGACACATATCCCGTCTCCTCTGTAGCTTGGCAGCCTCCATTCTGAGCCCTAACCTGTACTGAGTGTCTTCTGAGTTCAGGGAGACAGCACAAATACATCTTGTGTTAGCAGCATAGGCGTGCACAGAGAGTCTCAAAACACCTAATGTCTCAAAAAAAGTGGCTTTGAGTTTTAATTTAATCATATGATACAGTCTTTTAAGTAAAGTTTAGTTGTTAATTTTAAAAAAAAAGTTCAGTTAAGTTTTAGTTTCTTTAGTTTGTTTGCTGAATAAAAATAATGTCCTTTATGACTGAGTATTCAATAAATGTTTGCCTTTAAAAAAAATAAAAAATAAAATTCCCTGGATGCACACCCTAATGAAATGTGCTGCGCACGTCTATAGTTAGCAAATATGAATAATCGCAGGTGCGGAATCTGCCCAACTGCTACTAGATGCCACTTTTCCTTCCTGGTATAGAGAAGAAGAGGAAAAAAGGAATGTATCAACATTCTACTTCTGTCCCTGAAAAGAAATAAACTCCATTCTTTAAAGCAGGTCTACCTAGGTGATCTTCAGTTTTGTCCATCTAACGTGGGGGATTTTGCAACGCATCATTGCAATAAAACACAATAAAAATGTAATGCCTGGTGATGCTTACTGAAAATCAGTCCAGGACAACTACAGTGCTCCCAGGGCACTCTTCAGTAGTCTGCTCCTGTGGCATCTTATCGTCACAATGGATGATGACAGAGAGAGCTACATTTATCCCCATTGCACAAAGGTGGGGTGGGTGGCGAGGAGGTATATAACTCAAAAGCTCCCCTTCCTTTGACCCTATGGCTATGTCTACACTGTAGCCTTTTTCCGGAACAGTTTATGCAAATGAAGCATGGTATGGAATATCGCCGTGCTTCATTTGCATAATTAATTAGCAGCCGCTTTTGCGCAAGAGACTTTTGTGCAAAAAGGAGCCTTGTAGAGGACTACTTTTTGCACAAAACCTCCCTCTTGTACAAGAGCCATTCTTCCTCATTTTTTCAGAAAGAATGGCTCTTGTACAAGAGGCGGGGTTTGTGCAAAAAGGAGCCCTTTACAAGGCTCCTTTTTGCATAAAAGCGGCTGCTAATTAATTATGCAAATGAAGCTCCACGATATTCCACGCCGCGCTTCATTTGCATAAGCTTTTCCAGAAGAAGGCTACAGTGTAACCATAGCCTATGAGTGTGTGAGGAACATTGGCCCCAGTCTCCATGTACAGTAGAATTCCTTCATGTTCCTGTTCTCTAGCCAGCCAGCTAAGTGGCTGCAGTGATAACGGTCTCTCTGCCATGTATCTGCTCTATGATCCTTCTCATGAGGATGGAGGAATGTGGAAAAGAAGTTAATGGTGGTCAGAAAAAGCCACCTGGCTTAGAGAGGCCCATGCCAGAGAGAAGGGCTTGATCTCCCACCCAGCCCTATGGAACTTCATGTATTCAATGCCACTTTGGCTCTCTTTCACTCTTCCCCTGGGCACTGACTGTACTCCACTTGAAGGCTGTGTCTACACTGGCAAGTTATTCTGGAAAATCGGCCGCTTTTCCGGAAAAACTTGCCAGCAGTCTACACTAGCCGCTTGAATTTCCGGAAAAGCACAGACAATCTAATGTAAAATCATCAGTGCTTTTCTGGAAAAACTATGCTGCTCCCGTTCAGGCAAAAGTCTTTTTCCGGAAAACTGTTCCAGAAAAGGGCCAGTGTAGACAGCACAGTAGTGTTTTCTGCAAAAAAGCCCTGATCGTGAAAATGACGATCGGGGCTTTTTTGCGGAAAAGCGCATCTAGATTGGCCACGAACGCTTTTCTGCAAAAAGTGCTTTTACGGAAAAGTGTCCTGCCAATCTAGACGCGCTTTTCCGAAAATGCTTTTAACGGAAAAGTTTTCCATTAAAAGCATTTCCGGAAAATCATGCCAGTGTAGACGTAGCCGAAGTGTTTTCTGGTGCAGAGGGGAGAACCTGAGCTGAGGTTTTGATCCTACATACTTTACTCACCTGCATAAGTGTTGTAGGACAGAGGCCTTTCCAAGTGACCCCACTGAAAGACTGAATGAACTTTGCTGTGCTGTGCTGGGTCTGACTCACCGCCTGCTGGTCTCCTTGGGAATTAGCTCTTCTTCAGCCTCAGAGCGCCCTCTGCTGGCCAGTGTCTCACCCTCAGTTACCTAACTTCTGCTACATTCGTTTAGTCTGGTGTCCCCTCTGGCCCCCGGTGCCCTTTCCTCATGGAACTGCTCTGTGGCAATACCCCACATTCTGGGGTCCTCCCCTCCCAGGGACCCCTATCCCCTACATTCACTTTGCCTCAGTGACCCACAGCCAGGCGTCATCGAGCTCCTGCCTTGGGGCAAACTGCAGTCTGAAGTGGCCACTCATCATAGGCAACGGGGTGTGGACCTGCTGCCTTCTCCTGTCCTGGCTGCCCCCCTGCAGCCTAGTACCCTTCGGGCCCCTGTATCAGACTTGCAGCCTGGGAGTTGGGTCATGCCAGAGCTCCCCCATGCTGCCTGCCTTTCCCCACCACTGCCCTGTCCCAGGTACCCTCTGTAGCTTCCCTGGCAGCCAGGTCCTTCCTGCTCCACAGCTGGAGCAAGAGTTCTCCTCCTCTCAGGATCCCCTATTTACACAGCCCCAGCTGGGCCCTAGTTAACTGTATCTGCCTCAGCCACTTGCTCCACAGCTCCAGCCCTCTTCTAGGGCTGGGTTTAACCCGTGTACCACCTGGAGTGGGGTCACCACCCCACTGTATCTGCATATTATATTTCTTTGTTGCACTTTCACACAGGTGCATCCAGAAAATGCTTTTCTTACTAGCCTTTGAAATATCATTGCGTTTATATATTTTTCTAGAATACAAGGATAAAATGCTGTATCATTTTTAAAATACATGAACACATGTCCCTAGACAGGTTTTAATGGGACAGATTGTAACAGGTCCATAAAATGTGCAGGATTTGAGAGCATACCAGATCTACTAGACACAGTTACATAATCTCAAGGCGGGGTGTAGTGAAAAGCTTGTCGCTGTTTTCTGGTTAAAAGAACGAGGAGTCCCGTGGCACCTTAACAACTAACAGATTTATTCATGAATAAGCTCTCGTGGGTAAAAACCCATTTTGTCAGATGCAAAATCCGGCAAAGTGGTTTTTACGGAGGAAAACTTAAACCCAAATAAATCTGTTAGTCTCTAAGGCCATGTCTACAGTAGGAAACTATTTCAAAGTTATTAAATTTGACTTAAGAATTCCCGATTTAACAAACTCAAACTAGAGTGTCCTCACTATGACCAAACTTAGCAGGCTCCGTTAACATGGACACATAACCTCAACTTAGAGCCCCAGGAAGCACTGGGGAGTCATTAGTTCTAATCCCTCTGGGGAGTCATTATTTTGAAATAGGGGCACCAGAGCATCCACACCGCCATTACTTCAAAATAACTATTTCGGAATTAGCGTTACTCCTGATGAAAAGCAGGAGTTCAGATTTAGAATTCCACAGCCCATTATTTCAAAATAATGGGCTTGGTAGTGTGGATGGTCCACTTATAAATTCGACCTGTAGGGAAGTTATTTTGAAATAAAGTCCTAGTTTAGACCGGGGCTAAGGTGTCACAGGACTCCTCATCGTTTTTACAGGTACAGACTATCACAGCTACCGCTTCAGACATTTTTCAGATTGTGGTTTCTTAGCAAAGACATTCTCATCTCGGTAACCTCCTTCCATTTACTGTTACATAAAAATCCGAGAGAGACCAGCAAACTGTCTAAGAGCCCTTTGGATATAAGGAGAGAGAGAAACAGCCTAACTCTGATGTTGGTTTTCCTTTTGGTTGTGACACTGCCACATGCAGTTATAGTTGCTGAAGGTGTAAGAACGTGTCTGTCATTGGAGCAGTATCCTTTTCCTTGAGAAACCAGGTGGCTAAATACTGAGAGGGAAAGACATTGCTTCTGCCATGCTTGACAATGTCATTTTCTCCCCCCTTCAATATTTTGTAATGCCTCTTTTTTCTGTCTATCATTCTGCTTTTGTTTTTTACATAATTTGTTGTTCTCCCTTCCTGTCACTTCTGATCACGTAGGGTACGTCTAGACTACATCCCTCTTTCGACAGAAGGATGTAAATTAGACAGGTCAAAATTGCACATGAAGCTGGGATTTGAATTTCCCATGCTTCATTTGCATATTCGTGTCATGGCACTCTTTCAAAAAAGCGCTATTTCAAAAGCGAAACCGCAGTCTAGATGCGGTTCTTTCGAAAATAGAAGCCTTTTTCGAAAGATGTACAGGACCTTTTGAAAAAGGCTTCCATGTTTGAAAGAACCGTGTCTAGACTGCGGTTTCACTTTCAAAATAGCACTTTTTCGAAAAAGTGCCATGACACGAATATGCAAATGAAGCGCGGGAAATTCAAATCCCAGCTTCATGTGCAATTTCGATCTGTCGAATTTACATCCCTCTGTCGAAAGAGGGATGTAGTCTAGACACACCCCTGGCTTTGATTGGAGACAATCCTAAGCCATGGAGTTTCACTGAGAATGGGAGGTTTCTTGAAGTTCAGAGATATTTGAATCAGGCTATTGGTGTAGGCCAGTCTCTAATTCTGGTGATGCTCGTTTGGAATCATGAGGAGCAGCCTTGGCCTGACCCCACTCACCCAGCACTGGCCTCTGCGAGCAGGTAGAGCAGCACCAGGTAGAGGCGGCCGAGAGATTGGGAGGCCATGGCGGTCATGCTGCCTGCCACGATCCCAGAAGGTAATTTCTATAAAACCTTTATTTCTGTATAAATTTTTAGTATGTTATAACAAAATCATTTTACCAGTCACTGTTTACACTCAGTTTTTTCATTAACCTCTCTTATGCACACTCATTGCTGGACTATTTTGAACTCCTTTATATTTAAAAAAAATGCAGTCCACATTTACAAAAAAAGCAATCCCCCCACACACAGAAATTGCTGCTTACAGGACTGTTCCATCAATTACCTCTCAAGAAGATGGATTAACTATACTGTTGGGAGACTGCCCACCATCAGTGTAAGTAGTGTTGAATTGCTACAGAGGCACAGCTGGGGAGGTTTAAGTGTAGACATACCCTTATTTTACACTCCACTCGTTTGTTTGTTGAAATGATATCTTAATTTTCTATTGTTTTTCTGGCTGCACAACTAATAATGCTTATAGTGGATGGAGTGTGCACAGAATCCTGCTGCCAAGAGAATTTGGGCATGCAAGTCAGCATTTGTTTCCTGCTGTTTTCTTATCAATTGCTTTTAATTTCAACAGCTACCTGCTTGTGCTTCTCCTCTCTTTTACCCACCTCAGGTATTTTGTGCTCTTATTGTGATTCAGTTCTGTTCTGCTTGAAAGGTTTCAGTGTTTGTTGTCATGGTTACAAGTGCCAGAACTGGAAAATAAATGAAGGGGGTATCAAGGAGTTGCCATGGTTCTGAGGGAGGCTTACCACTGAGATGTTAAGATATTACTTTTCTGGATTGTATTATGTGGCGATAGATCCATTTAAATAGAACATTTAAATGCGTGCTTGAATATAGATTGCACTAAATTGAAATATGTATAACTGGATTTAAAGTCAATAAGTATTTCTTGAAACATTTTTTGAATGCATTCCCAATGGGACAATCTACAACTAAAGGAATGGTTTGCAGAACATGTACTAGTGACTGGCTGGGTAATGCAAGCATTTTCATTAGCACTTTCTATCCCCACAGCCTGACTGGGTATTTGACTTTTCCTTTAACTTCACATAAGTGCACGTAATGAACTAAAGAATCTTGCCAGAAATAAAAAGCTGCTTTAGAAATACCTGCCAGTAAACCAGAATAAAAAGGGATCAGCGAAAAACCAGGTGCCTCTCTCTTGGATTCACAGTCCTCACTTGTGGTGTATGTGCTACAGTTAATTGGAAATTTCCTTACTAAATGTTTTTTTCATGGGAAATCACTGGTTCTTCTTCGAGGATGTCCCCGTGGGTGCTCCACTATGGGTGCTGGGCTTACCCCAGCACCCATAGTGGAGCACCCGCGGGGACACCATCTCGAAGAACAACAGTTACTGCACCGAGGTGAGTAACTTCGCTTTTGTTCTGGGAAAGGGTCCATTGGGACAAATCTACCAATTTGGAGGGAGATGTGTGGAATGAAGAAAGTTTTCTAACCGTCAACATTGCATTATCACCATTTCAAACTGAAAAAAAATCATTTTCATTTTGAAACAACTTTTTCTTTTGAAATTTGAATTTATGCTAAAAAGAGTAAACATATAAAAAGGTGAAAATTGAAGCAAAAGGTTTCAATATTGTCAAAATGAAATATTCTGATTAAACCCAATCTGAAATACTTTTCAGATTATTGGTTTGTGATTTTTTAAAAAGATGTTGATCTTTTCTTCTGATTCTAGAGGGAAAAAAATTGAAATTTCAAATTCTCATAGCACAGGAAAATCTACTGTAGGATGTGGTTAACAATGCCTGGCAACAGAGGACAGGGGAGCCTGATAATGAAGATGACACCAGAAATTTTTCAATGCCAGATTTCATTTTCTTCCAACTTCCTTGTCCTTTCTCTTGGCCAGTGGAGTGCTGAACTTTTTAGATGCTTCTTGTGCTTTCTGATTTTTGAAGATGATTCATCTCATAAGTGGCTGATTTGTTTCATAGATGATAGTGTAAGTTAGCACGAGGGACTAGATAACAACGTGGAGATTCATCAACCCTCTAAAATAGTGGTCAAACTTGATGCGTGAGCATTAGCGACATTCTGACTGGACTTGACCGGGGAAGGGTGAACATAACTTTGGTGCTTCAAAAGTTATTTTCCTATATGGCTGAAGTCTATGGCCCAGGGATGGAATGAAGTTAATATCAAGTACCATAATCACAGACATGTATTCAGAGCTACACAAGAGACAGAAATCAATATGCCCTGCCTCAGGGAGCATACAGCCTAAAAGACCAACAAAGAAAGGCAGACACTGGGAAAAGTAGGAACAGAAGCTGTTAAAAATGGAAAATTTACAAATTTTTTAAAAAATGCTATTCTTACAATTACAGTAATTCCTCACTTAACACGTGCCTGCTTAACACGTTTTCGTGACAGCACGATTTTTTTTTAGGGAACATTTTTCAAACAACACGACCCCATCCCCGCAATAACATGATTTCCCCTAGGGCTGGCCGGTGGTCGGCAGCTGCGCGAGGCTTCCCCTGCCTCCCTGCAAAGCGGCAGAGGTTTGCCGCTCACAGTGCCGTTCTCCAGTGACCCCCTCTGGCCAGCTGTCTTGCTGTATTGGAAAATATCTGAAGCTTTGAAATTTCTGCACTATTTTTTTCAAAAACTGAAAAAATTCCATGAGTTTCCAAGGAACCCAGTGAAAATGTCACCGGCCTTGTTTAGAACTTTGTGTTTCCAAAACTTACAAAATGTTTAGAAAAAATGTTGACCTAGCTAGCTGTAGGTAATATTGAGAGATGTGCGTGACAGCAGATGTGGGTATTTATTCAGGTGGAATAAGATTTCCACTGGGATTTTATTTTACTTGCTTACCAAGTACAGCAGGTTGGATCAAACAATAATTTTACAAAACAAGTGTGTTTTTTTAGGTAAGCGTACGTATAACAACAAAGGTTTTGCATTTTAAAGAGTCGCAAAATTCAGCTATAGCCTCTTAACATAGTGTTTCACTCTGAAGTTGTTAGCAAAAGGCAGACAAAATGGTATCTTTGCAGTGCTCATTAATAATTTGTACTTGGGGATAATTGTAGGAAATGAAATTTTACTAAAATATGATGTTTTCATAATAAACTCAGTGAAGGTTATTATGTTATTCCTCCTTTTCTCTATTTTTTCTTTATTTCTAATTACAGACCGACATATGGAATTAACCCTTCCTCCAGTAAGAATGCTTAATGGGATTTTTTTTTTACATCTAGCCATGAGGGATTAATTTTGTTGAATAGTTTTGATAACACTCCTATAATTGAGCATTTCCCCAATCAGAAGCAGAACTTGCACTTGCCTATTGCATAGAATATTGAATTCATCCTTGAAATCTAAATTTCTCCCATGACAGCCTGAAATTAATGTATAGGAAAATCTCAATGTAATGGGCTGTAAATTTATGAAATGTCCCACCCTGTTGAGTGGAATTAATACTGCTGGGCAATGGTTAGGTGAGTTCTAGTGACTCATTACACAGATGGCTCATTACCCAACAACCATGCCATAAGGTGATAAGCAGTGCTTTCTGGAGAAGGAGGATAGTAGGGTGTGGGCTAAGCTATCCTAAAGAAGGAACCAACCCCAGAGAGAAGGTTGGAATTGAACTTTGTGTTGGTAATAGAGCTAGGCAAACTTTTGTTGGTGAATAAAACATACTGTTTCGGTACATCTGAAACAATTTGTGAATTCTGCATAGTTTCAGCCAAATAAATGGTCAGCATGGGAATTTTCCAAATGAATCATTCGGACACTCTGTTGTAGAATGAACTATTTTTATTTTGAAATGTTATTTTGAATGAGTATTTCATTGAGAAAATATCCTGTTATTAACTCTACATTATGCATAGACTTTGTTTTGGAGAGGCTTAGGAAAAGCAACTATTCACACTCACTTTATATAGAAGTCTTATGGGATACCCAAAGTTTTCATAAAACTGGGAGGTTGCAATATGAATTTGCAATTGCCTATTTATAGGCTGGGAAATACATAGGCACGCTAGATAACAGAAGGTGTCATAAAAATTCCTGTTAGCCAGAAACAGCATTAGCAAAGTAAAATATCAGCTGTTGTCTTGTGGCATTAGTTTCTGTTCATGGTTCTGCCTACCTTTGGCTGTTACTAATCAACCTATTGTGTTTTCCTTGAGTCTCAATATACTGTAGTTTGCTAGTATACTTATTTAGAAACATAAGATGCTTTCACCTGATGGATAAATTGGTAAAGATTGGTCATTTTACTTGTTTTGCTTTCTGTCTCTAAATTACTATTTTGATTAATTCTTTATGATTATACACTCATTAGGATTTTTTTTTCATTAACTAGTAAGATTATTGCTATAAAGGGCAACAATGACCACTAGTGGAAGAAGATATTTTTATTAAAAAAACCTCACACTAACATAAAGACAAAATAATTGGTCTAAAATATGATTTCCTGAGAATGCAACACACTGGATGAGTGTTTCTGTGTAAAATGTGCTTAATGACTGGAAACTCTTTACATTTTTTTGCAGGATGTATCTATTATGTTAGCCTTTAATGGGCACATGACACAATCTGCAAAATGTCAATAAATATTTTATTTTGAAACAATCCTACACAAATTATATGTTGCATCTCTTCCCTTGTTTTGTGTTGCTAATTGAATTTGCATGGAAACTGTGGGCAGGATCCTGCATCTTTTTGAGTCATTTTCATTAGAGCAAGGTGGATGGAAACATTCACCAAATCCACTTTGCTCTGCTATAAATGACTGAATCAGACTATTTCTTTTGTGTTTCAAGTGTTCCTTGCTTTTATTCGCCCCTTAAAATCATAGCATGCTCTTTCTTATAACTGTCATGTCCACGTTTCCAGAGCTTATGATGCCACAGGCAGAAGATGATGGCTTCAGGTGAAGAGTAAACCGAGGCAGATAAGGTTGTATATCTTTATTGTTTAAAAAACTTTATTCTGTTCTGACTGGCCTTTTGTGCTGTCATCTACACCAATGCAAATTCAGGGCACAGTGGTTGTAAAACGCAATTATTTTTATTGGTAGACTAACGTATAGATAATATAGAATTATCACAAAGGCTTTAAACTTTTATCAGTAACTTCTGTTAGGTCGGTCACTTTTCCTACCATTGGTTCACTTGTCAACTCTTGGAATCCTTCTATCTTATTGCAAAGAATTTTTAAAATAAGAGGAAAGGCTCAAAATATTTGCTTATGCAGTCAAGTCATTCAATCCACAGCAGAGCGAATTTCTCCTATTAGTGCAAATGTACCCGTCATGTTATCATTAACGAGCTACAGGCTTGATGTGAAGGGAATGTATTCCACAGAGCTTACTCTACAAGGCAGTATGTAGTTATTGTTTTGAATGGTCTCAGCTCTGTGTAGCTGAAACCAATCCAAGGGCATGATGCCAAAGAAAAGGAAAAAATATTTAAGGAGCCAGTTTGCCAGTAGCTCAGCAGCTGTCAACTATTTTTTCCAGGAAGACATAAATATTTCAGATTAATGACATCTGGTTGTGTGTATTTATAATATAGAATTGTGAGTGTAAATCTAGTATGTGTGTATAAGTATAAATATATAGAAACAATTCTTCTTCCATATTCTCATTCATACCACACGTAAACATGTCTTCCTTTATGACCTCCCACCACACCTTCTTGAGATGTCCTCTGACTTTTCTTTGAGCCTTCATCGGCTGTACTGTCTTCCCCGTGCAGTTGTCAGGAACGCACAATTTATCACCTCCCCATCTAAGCCTTCACTCCCTCATTTTTTTGTTTGGGTGTTACTTTGCACGCTGCTCTAACACACGCATTCCTCATATGGTATTTCTTGCTTCCACCATTCATGCATCACAACATTTGCATTTCTGTGAAACAGATTATTTGCTCATGTTTCTCTGCTGCCCAGCACACAGTGCTGCACATTAAAGCTGGACAGATCCCTGTTTTATGGTCTCTCTACATTTTTAATCGTTTTGATCTCTTCCTATCACCTACTACACCATTACTATGTCTACACTGCAGGCTTTTGTTCTTGCGCAAAAATTTGCAGAGCATCTACACTGCATCTGCGTTTTTGCGCAAGTAAATTTACAGTAAAGCGTAGGAAAACAGGGCTTCTTGCACAAGAGTTATTCCTCTCTCCATGAGGAATAAGCCCTCTTGTGCAAGAGCTCTTCCACAAGAAGACAGTGTAGACAGGCAATAGGGGATTCTTGTGTAAGAATGGACGCTCTTGTCATGGATGCTCTTGCACAAAAGCACATGGCAGTGTGGATGTGCTCTTCTGGAAGACCTTTTTCACAAGAACTCTTGCGTAAAACAGTTCTTGGGCAAGAAGCCTGCAGTGTAGACGTAGCCCATGGCTACGTCTACACTGGCATGATTTTCCGGAAATGCTTTTAACGGAAAAGTTTTCCGTTTAAAGCATTTATGGAAAAGGACGTCTAGATTGGCAGGATGCTTTTCCGCAAAATCACTTTTTGCGGAAAAGCGTCTATGGCCAATCTAGATGCGGTTTTCCGCAAAAAAGCCCCGATTGCCATTTTCGCGATCGGGGCTTTTTTGCAGAAAACAGTACTGTGCTGTCTACACTGGCCCTTTTGCGCAAAAGTCTTTCGGAAAAAGACTTTTGCGTGAACGGGAGCAGCATAGTATTTCCGGAAAAGCACTGATGATTTTACAGGAGATCGTCAGTGCTTTTACGGAAATTCAAGCGGCCAGTGTAGACAGCTGGCAAGTTTTTCCGCAAAATCATCTGATTTTGCGGTAAAACTTGGCAGTCTAGATACAACCCATATGTCTCTATCGATAAAAAGAATTATTATTGCAAAATGAATATCAACTTGAAACAACAACATAAACACTACGATGTTTAACATTCAGAATCAATATTTAATACAAGGGGGTTTTGTCTTCGCCAAGGCCCATAGAGAAAAGAATAATCAGTGATTAGAGTGTTAGTCTGGGATTGCACAGAACTGGGGTAGGTTCCCTTTTCCACAACAGACTTTGTATGACCATGGGCACGTCACTTAATCTCTGTGAGTCCCAGTTCCCCACCTGTCAAATTAAGGTAAAAGTTGGATCTCTCTGGTCTACCAACATAGGGACCTGACCAGTCCTGGACAAGGGAATTTGCTAGATCAGGGAGGCTTAGGAGGGAGGGACACCAGCTTCCCAGTTGGGCTTCTTTCCCCAGCCATCTGGCATTATAGCCTCTGGCTCCTTGGCAGTGGCAGCCCAGCAGGCATCACAGTCCACTGATCACCTGAAGCCCTGCCAGCTTTGCTGCCCTGTGAGCTCCAGCACCCTTGAGAGCTCCCACAGCTTGACAAAGCAGGGGACCCAGCAGGACGTAAGCACTGGAAGGGTTGCCACAGCTCCCAAGACTGTAAGCGCCGCTGCCCCTCTGGCCCTGCCAGTGAGCTCTGCTCCCAGCTGCCAGCACCCTCTGCTGCTGGTGCTCTCTAGTCCAGCAACATCCGTGGTCCTACTGGACCACGGATGTTGCCAGACCAAAAAGTTCTGAGCCACAGAGGTTCAACTTATTACAGCATTTTCTTATCTCCCAGGAATGTTGTGAAGATAAATACATGAAAGACAGTGAGATGCTCTCCAATGCTGGTAAATGAGAGCAGAGCAACATACTTATTTAAGGTTGCAGATGAATGAATATATAGTTTTGGTTTTGGTTTTGGTTTTGGTTTTGTGAGACAAAACAAAAAAAATCCAAAAGAAAAATCAGTTCTATACTGAAATTACTTTATTTGATTAAATGAAAGAAATGGGGAAAAATTGTTTCAGGTCAAATGAAAGGGTTTATTTGGCCTGAAAATATGTTGTTTTCTGTTTGTTGTTGGCGTGTGTGTATGGTGAATTATCTTCAGGTGTCTTTCATCTTTTGTGTTTGTTCTTTTTAATTTGCAGCTAAATTTCTAAATAAAGAACCATTTCAAATTGAAAATTTAGTTTTGAAATGGTTGAAACAAATTATTACAAAACAAAAAGTCAAAGCATTTTATTTTGAAAGTAAATAGTTTGGACTTAAAATAATTCATTTTTTTCAGCCAAAACTATTCATCAAATTCCATCCAAATTTGTGAATAGTTTCAATATCTGGAAAAAAATTTTCACTGAATTTACTATATGTGAAAAAATGTCACTCAATTTTGTTTAAAGTAGTTGATTGAAAAACATAATACATTTTCCTTTCATAATTGCATTGTGGTGGTGGTGGTGGTGTTTTGAGAGATTTCTTTTTACAGTTTAAAGTCAAATTTTCAGTCACTCTATAGCTGGTGATAAATGAGAACAAAATGTGTCAAATGCATTGTGAAACGTACCCCCATCCTTTTATCATAGAATCATAAGGTTGGATGACACCTTAGGAGGTCATTGAATCCAACTCCCTGCCCAAAGCAGGACTGACCCCAGTTAAATCATTGCAGCCAGGGCTTTGTCAAAATGGCACTTAAAAACCTCTAGGGATGGAGATTCCACCACCTCCCTAGGCAACCCATTCCGGTGCTTGGCCACCCTCCTAATTGTGGTTTAAAGTAAAAGGTTCGGAAATGTGGCTAGTCCCAGGAAGGCGCAGAAACAGGCAAACTATTACCAAATATCTTTTAAACTTTTATTAAAGGGCTTCTACGTATAAATTATGATTTGATCAATTTCTTACATTCGTAGGCACTAAATAATTATTAGAATGTCCAATAAGCAAAATGCAATACAGTGAAGAAAATTCTTTGAGGTTTCTCTAAATCCCAATAGTTGTTAACAAGGGACTAGGGATTATTAACAGTTACATTTACATCAGTCTTACTTATAAGACTAATCATTTATCTAAAACTTTTAACACTACTACTTAACAATACCTCTAAACAATTTCAGATAACAATACTTACATTTAACAGACACACAAAATACAACAACAACATATTTGGTATTCATTATGTTTGGTATAATTTACACTCTACAGGAACTCGTTTGGTTCGGTGAGCGGGAGGTGGCCCTCGGGTGATCAGTCCTCGGACCTGACTCATATTCCGCCATCCAATGTTTATTCGGGATTCCTCAATTTGATACAGGAGGGGAAGCTGTTTTATAGAGAAAGCTTTTGCGCGCTTTTTGTGATAGGCTAGCAGACCCTGTCTGTTAAGTGACAGGAGTAAGGGGGTGAGATGGTTTCCTGTTTTTTCCTTTTCTGCCTTATCGGGCATGGCACAGTCAGCACAACCAGCACGAACTTTACATGAACCTTTTAGGTCTGGTTTTGGTTCCTGTTCGTTGCTGATCTTTAAGTTACAAACTGTAAGGGTTTTCATCAAGGGGAAGTTGACCTTTTGCTTGGATGACAATACGCGCGAGAGGCCAAGCCAGCAAAGAGCCTGCTTCCACACTAATGAAATAGTTTTTCCTACTATCCAATGTAGACCTCCCCCGCTGCAACTTGAGACCATTGCTCCTCATTCTGCCATCTGTTACCACTGAGAACAGCCTCTCTCCATCCCTCTTTCGAACCTCCCTTCAGGTACTTAAAGGGTGCTATCAAATCCCCCCTCAGTCTTCTGTAGACTAACTAAGCCAAATTCCTCAGTTTCTCCTTATAAATCAAGTGCTCCTTCCCCCTAATCATTTTGGTTGCCCTCTTTCTTTTGCCCTCTTTGGTTGCCCTCTTTCTCCAAAGCATCCACATCCTTTCTGTAATGGGGGTCCCAGAATGGGATGCAATACTCCGGATGTGGCCTCACCAGTGGCGAATCACGGGGAATAATCATTTTCCTAGGTCAGTTTGCAATGCTCCTACGAATACCCCTAATATGCCATTAGCCTTCTTGGCTACTAGGGCACACGGTTGACTTATATCTAGCTTCTCATCTACTGTAATCCCCATATCTTTTTCTGCCGAAGTGATGCTTAGCCTGTTGATTCCCAGCCTGTAACAATGCTTGGGATATTTCCAATCCAAGTGCAGAACTCTGCACTTGTCCTTGTTGAACCTCAGCAGATTTATTTTGGCCCAAAACTTCCAATTTGTCAAGGTCATGCTGGATACTTTCCCTACCCTCCAACATATCTACCTTTCCCCCTATCTTAGTGTCATCTGAGAACTTGGTGCAATCCATCCCCTCATCCGGGTAATTAATCAAGATGTTGAACAAAATCGGCTCCAGTACCGATCCTTGGGACACTCTGCTTGATACTGACCACCTGCCAGATATCGAGCCATTGATCACTACCCATGGAACCCAACTACCTAGCCAGTGTTCTATCCACCTTACAGTCCATTTCTCCAATCCATACTTCCTTAACTTGCTGTCAAGAATATTGTGGGAGACCGTATCAAAAGCTTTGCTAAAGTCAAGATATATCACGTCCACCGCCTTTCCCATATCCACAGAGCCAGTTACCTTGTCATAGAAGGCAATCAGGTTGGTCAGGCATGACTTGCCCTTGGTGAATCCATGTTGACTATTCCTGATCACTTTCCTCCCTTCTGAGTGCTTTAAAATAGATTCCTTGAGGATCCCCTCCATGATTTTTCCTGGGACTGAGGTAAGGCTGTAGTTCCCTGGATTAAAAACTTCAGAGGGGTAGCCAAGTTAATCTGTAACATGGAAAACTTAAAAATCAACAAGTAGTCTAGTAGAACCTTAAAGACTAACAAAACAGATGGTATCATGAGCTTTCGTGGGCACAACCCACTTCTTCAGATGACCGGACACTCCAGTCATCTGACGAAGTGGGTTATGCCCATGAAAGCTCATAATGCCATCTACCTGTTTGTTAGTCTTTAAAATGCTACTAGACTATGTTTTGTTTTTTAAGTGTTCCCTGGATTGTCCTTCTTCCCTTTTTTGAAGATGGGCCCTACATTTGCCCTTTTCCAATCATCCGGACCTCCCCTGATAACCATGAGTTTTCAAAGAAAACGGCCAATGGCTCTGCTGTCACATCAGCCAATTCCATCAGCACCCACAGATTCCCTATGGATGTGTCCAACTTTTCTAAATAGTACTTAACCTGTTCTTTCTCCACTGAGGGCTGCTCATTTCCTTCCCATACTGCGTTGCCTAGTGCAGTAGTCTGGGATCTGACCTTTTGTGTGAAGACAGAGGCAAAAAGAGCATTGAATACTTCAGCTTTTCCCACATCTTCTGTCACTAGGTTTCCTTCCTCATTCAGTAAGGGTCGCACAGCTTCTCGGACCACCTTCTTATTGCTAACATGCCTATAGAAACCTTTCTTGTTACCCTTTACATCACTTGCTAGCTGCAATTCCAATTGCACTTTGGCCTTCCTGATTACTCCCCTGCATGCTCGAGCAATATATTTATACTCCTCCTTAGTCACCTGTCCAACTTTCCACTTCTTGTCAGCTTCCTTTTTGTATTTAAGCTCACCAAGGATTTTACTGTTAAGCCAAGCTGGTCGTTCACATGTGCAGATTCACATCTGTTGGTGCATTTAATGTTGAATTTTGAAGCTGAAATGGTTACACAAAATCAGGGGTGAGTGTGACCCTCACACAGCCTCAAGTCAGAAAGCACCAAACCCAATATTTTGTTGCTTTTTTATAATTATTTTTAAGCCCAGCTCATGTTTCGCCGGTCAGTGTGCAAAATATTGATGAAAAGCTTGACAAGCTATGTTAGCCAAATCTGCCCATCATCCTGAACATAAGAACATAAAAATGGCCATACTGGGTCAGACCAAAGGTCCATTCAGCCCAGTATCCTGTCTGCCGACAGTAGCCAATGCCAGGTGTCCCAGAGGGAGTGAACTGAACAGGTAATGATCATGTGATCTCTCTCCTGCCATCCATCTTTACCCTCTGACAGAGGCTAGAGACACCATTCCTTACCCATGCTGGCTAATAGCATTAATGGACTTAACCTCCATTAATGTATCTAGTTCTCTTTTAAACCCTGTTATAGTCCTAGCCTTCACAACCTCCTCAGGCAAGGAGTTCCACAGGTTGACTATGTGCTGTGTGAAGAAGAACTTCTTTTTATTTGTTGTAAACCTGCTGCCCATTAATTTCATTTGGTGGCTCCTAGTTCTTATATTACGGGAACAACTAAATAACTTTTCCTTATTCACTTTCTCCACACTACTGCATGTCTCACACCATGGAAAGCAGTAATGTGGAGCACACAAGATGGGAGTCACTTCTGGCTTCTCAATGACTGACAAGCTGTGTGATGTTAGCCCCTTTTGTGCCTTTGGTTCCCTTACCCACAAGGGTAGTAATATTTCCCTGTCTTTGAGATAGAGCTTTAAGATCTTCCGATGAAAAAGTGATCTGCAGTTAATTACTATTAAAGCTAGAGGAAATCTTGTGCAGAAATTGGCACACCAACTGCAGATACATTTCTGAAGGCCACATAATGGGCTTCCTGGGATCGACCAGTCCCAGAAAGTGATGTATGCTCATTATTCACACAGCTAATCTATGATATTCTAGAGAAAGTTGACCATTGCTTTTTTGCTTAAGAAAAAGATCCTGCTCTGTGGAGAGAAGGAGAAGCCTTTATGAATGAGACCTCTGTCTCCTGTGATTTCTAGCTTCTCTTATATTTAATGGAATCCAAATGTGAACTTTTCATGCTGACACTAATACCTAGTCTACACTCACCCCTGCCATCAATCTAATCTATGTTACTTCAGCAATGCAAATAGCATCACTGAAGTCGACTTACTTACCGTGGTGTCTTGTGTGTGGCAATGGTTGATGTGGGCTGCTCTTACATCAACACTGGTTACTCTTCTCATCCTGTTAGAGACCACGCATTGATGAGAGAGCATTCAGAGATTGATTTATCACATCTAAGCAGACACAATAAATCTATGTCTGGTGGATCGATCACTGCAGCATCATTCCCCGACTAGCGGAGACAAGGCCTAAGGGATGCTACAGAGTAAAGAAGGATGGGAAGGATGATGGGGAAGAACATAAAATAATAAAAGGGGAGAGGAATAAATGTGAGCTTCTTAAGGGTTGGGAGATGGTGAGTACAAGAGCTTCTGAGCTACCGATGAGGAAGTTCACATCTGTTAGCACATTTAAGGTTGAATTTTTAACTTGAAATGGTTACACAAAATCAGGGTTAGGTGTGACCCCATCCAGCCTCAACTCAGAAAGCAACAAAACCAATTCTTTGTTGTTTTTTGTAATTATTTTTAAGCCTGGCCCGTGTTTTGCTTTTTGTACTTTGATTCATAATATTTTCATTTTTTGGGGGGTGGGGGAAGGTTCAGTGAAATTTGGTTTTGAATTCTCAGACTCTTATAAAAATGATTTTCTTTGGCCTTGAAACTGGAAAGTTTTGTTTTCTCTACAAAATCCCAAATGCATTTGATGAAAATGGAAGCTTTTTACATGGGCATTTTTATTTTTGTCCTAAATCCATTTTCCATTAAAAAAACCTCAAACCCTCAGTGGAAAAATGTCTGCCAGCGCCGAGACAGCCCTGGGCAGCAGCCTTTCAAAGAAGCTATAATGTTTCTGAACTGAAACAAATTCTGACTCTGGGTTAAAAAGCACTTACATGTCCTCTCTGACGGCACTAATTTAATTTGTTACCAGGAGCAGTCCTTGTATGGGGCTCTTTGGAGAATCCTGTATTGATGCATGCTGTTCTAATTTGCAAAGATTCATCTGAAAGTCAGGCTAATTGGAATGGTTCATTACTGATATTTCCTCTGCCAAATGTTCTGAGGTCAGCTGTTCATTAAGCTGCCATAGACAAAACATTGTTTCTGGGATGCAGCCATTTTGAAGGTAGCCTTCTATCTGAAAATGGCCATTTTGCTACAGCTGTATTACTAAGGCTACTTTGGGAGTCGTTTTTTCAGTAGCCACAGCAAAAAATGGAGTGAGATCTTTATTACAGTGCACTTGGCTGTGCATAACAGTGACAAGGCAAAGTCATCTAAGGTTATGTCTACACTAGGAAGGTTTGGCAACAAAAGTGCTGTTGACATGCAAAAGTCACCAAAAGTGAAAACTGATCGAACCAGTTTTTCTGCCTCCCGTTATTTTTCTTGGCCACACTACTAGAACCTTGTCCACAGAGAGAGCAAAGCAATGTGGATAAGCATTTCTTTGTTCCCCAAACAGAGCTGCTCATTCAGCTGTCAGATACTTCCTAGAGCTTTGAAAGGGGAAGGGTGCATCCCTTCAGAGCAGCAGAGATTACAAAACACTGAGCACAACCATCAGGGCAAGCTTTGTGGGATACTGGCAGAAGCCAATTCTCTCGACAAAACAAACAGCAGAGTCCACACTGGCTTTTTGTTGACAAGAAAGGAAGAGGAAAAGACAAAAGACTCTCACAGGAGTAGAAACAAAGTTGCATTGCAGAGTAAATGCTCTCATTCTTTTGTTGCCAAAAGGCAGGTTTTGGCAATAAAACATGCCACTGTAGACAAGGCCTAAACAATGGCAGCCTTAGAGATTACATAATGTCTTCTATTGGGCCTAGCACCTTGTTATGAGTGTAAGATGAGTACTGCAGTGAATACTGTATGCATTTTTTTCACTTATTTAAATAGGAACATTTACTTCATCTGGGTTTGTACCATCTGGTGTCTGCTTTCCCAGAACTTTCATGTAAACAAACTGTGCTTATGTGATTGTTTGCAGAAAACCAATCCAGAGCTTTCATGTCTGAATGTTTGTGGAAAGGGAATTTGAAATTTATTTTTTGCAAGAGTTCACACCAGAAAACTGATTCACTGGAGTTACGTATTAATATCTTGAATATCTAAGGGCCCAGTAATCTTTATCTCTCTTTCATTCACACACCAATCAGAGAACAATACCATATAACTACGGGTTGAACCTCTGTAGTCTGGCACTCTCTGGTCCGGTAACAGCTGTGGTCTGGCATGATTTTACTTAGCTTGATGTCCACTTATCATGGATGTGGCCAAATTTCCCTCCATCCCATAAAGTTTGTCTACAGCCACCAGTCCTGCCTTTCAATGTTCTGTGCTGTTATTTAGCTTTATTTTACCTCTCAGTGTATTTTAAGAACTCAGTTAGTAGTGGAAGAGTTGGTAATGCTGCTAGACAATATTGACCTCTTAACTAGAGATCACCAAATTAAATTAGTAGGTAGCAGATTTAAAACAAACAAAAGGAAGTTTTTTTTTCACTCAGCTCACAGTCAACCTGTGGAACTCCTTGCCAGAGGAGGTTGTGAAGACCAGGACTTTAACAGGGTTCAAGAAAGAACTAGATACGTTCATTTTCCGTCAATACTTATTAGCCAAAAATGGGTAGGAATGGTGTCCCAAGCCTCTGTTTGTCAAGGGCAGAAAATGGATGACAGGATAGGGATCACTTGATGACTACCTGTTTCTGTTCACTCCCTCTGGGGCATCCGGCTTTGGCTTCTGTTAGAAGATAGGATACTGGGCTAGATGGACCTTTGGTCTGACCCAGTGTGGCCGTTCTTATGTTTTTATGTTCTTATGTTCTTATGACCTCCAGGAGCGGTCTTAGGGCAGCTGCAGCAGCTGGTGCCCCAGGCAGAAGGCATGATCAGTGCCCCCGCCTGCACGGCCGTCAATGGCCGTGATGTAATCACAGGGCACCAGGGACAGCGGCGCCCTAGGCAACTGCCTAGTTTGCCTAGCCTCACGGGCCACCCCGATGACCTCCCATGGTTCAGCAAATTCTTTAGTTTGGCACTGGTCAAGTCCCAAGGTTGCTGGACTAGAGAGGTTCAACCTAATTATAACTAAGGGAAAAACAGCGTGTATTTTGAGAGTCAGAGTCAATTCCCCTTCATGAATCATTACAGAAAACCGCTTTCAGGAAATCACAATTTGTTTGTGAAAGCTTCCTGAACAGAAAGGAAAGCACAAATATTCAAATTAATACTTGATTAACAATTATTAGACTACCTCTAGCAATTCTCCCAAAGAAGAATAGTTCAAATTTCTAGATAGTAGGTCTGATTATACCTCCTAAAGTTCAAAGTTAGAAGGAGGCAAAGAGGATTAAATTATACACTTTAGAAATGCTGTTTTTATAATCTTCTGCTCGCTGTTCTGAATTTCTCTTGTAAAAGATTGCACAGTTTTGGTCATTTCAGCTTTGTGTTAATAGGTGGCAGTCTTGATCAATTTTTCAAATAGAATGAAATCCAGTCTCTCTTTCTGACACCAAGAAGCTAAGCAGGATGATCACTCTCCCTTTAAGTACAGGAACACTCCAAATTAGAATGGCACCTTGGAATCCATCAGCTTTTAGTTACACGTTGTTATGTTGTATTTTCATCCAATCGCTTGTTTGTGCTTTTGATTTATTTTGTGGGGGGAAGAGCCATTGGGAGGGAGACTCTGTCTTCTTTCCTGCTGCAGCTTGTAATCATATCTAAAAATATCTTGTCTCACTGACCATGTTGGTGAACTGTTTTCAAACTTTACTCTGCCCACATGGTAACAAAATAGATCTCATGGGCCTGAGAGTTGCAATTGGTTATTTGCAGCCAGACTACAACTATAGAACCCATCTACAGAATCAGGGATTATGGATTTGCATTTCTCTGAAAATATAACTATATAAAAGTGGCTACAGTTAACCGAGCAATAGAGGATGCGGTGGAATCCTGACCCTATGGAAAGCAATGGGAATTTTGGCACTGATTTCAATAGGGTCAAGATTTTACCCCAGTATATGATCTATAATGTGGAAATCTTTGCTGCTTCTTTATATAGCATCCATTGCAATGGGGCTGTGATCCCTGACTGAATTCCTTAAATACTGCTGCAGTAGAAATAATCTCATGTGTTATGGTTTGGAGCACAGTGTTGGCCTTTGGTCTAGTCTGGAATCTGGAGAGCAAAGAGAAGAAGGTATGTTTCCCTTTGCCCCAACCCCATCATGGTCCATGAAGGAATACAATCAGGTCATTTTTCCTGTAGATATGTGAGACCAGCAACTTAAAGTTTGGATCCAGATCTGTAACTTTGGAGGACTTGGTTGGGTTCATCTCTACTAGCAATATGGAAAAATGTGTATATTTATATAAGCAATAATGCTACAATATAAGTAAAAGAAAAATGTGACTCATGTACACTGTTTGGCTGTATGAATAAGTGACCAGGCAATCTATACATTCCAGTAATGGGAACTTGCTGTATTTCTGAGATTTTTAGCATCAGTTGTTATTGAAAAATGTCCTGATTTAATGGGAGGGGAGGCAGTGTGGTCTAATGCAGGGTAGTCTGCTGGGATGTATGCTTTGCCCCTGGCCTGCTGAGTAGATTTTAGCAAGTCATTTGCCCTCTCTGTGACTCACTTTTCCTATCTGTAAAATGGGGAAAATGACACAGCCAACCTTTGTAAAGCACTTTGAGAGCTACTGATGACAACTGCTATAGAAGGATTAGGTATTATTATTAATAATAATAATTATTGTTATTATTATTATTTTATTATTATTATTTGTTCTTCTTTCAGCCAGTCCATATAGCATTACACCATGTTCAGGAAAGCCAAGAGTGATACTAACAGGCCAGCAGTAGAACTGGGTAAAGACAGAACATTTTTGGAGGTAGGGGAAATTGTTGGAAAATGAGCCTGTTCCCCTTTCCTTTCCCTCCCCCCCCCTCTTTTTTGGGGGGGGAAGAGAGGTCAGGAACTTTAAAAAAAATGTTGAGTCCCAGGTCCAGGTCTCTACGTTTATACTCTAAGCACAGGAGGAGGAAATCAGCTTTGCAACTCATTTCTCCTCTTCCGTATCTTCCCCCATGGGCTCCACCCCAGAGGAAGCTCACCCCATCATAGTATGACTTATGGGGATTTTTCAAAATGTGGACATATTTCTGAGTCTTGATGTATTGGTAAAGATGGTGGCTATCATGCTAATTCTCATGCAGACAAGCAGTCTTATATTCAGTGGGATGACACATGTGGAGGGTGGGAAGATATGCACATGTGGATGAATTTCTGTAGGGTAGGAGATTTGTTCTCAGTTTGTTCTGTTTTTTTTTACCCATGTTGCTTTTTCAAGATGTTCAGCAATTTCATTTTTGCATAGTCATCATAATGTTGGGCAATCCTAATTAAAACATTAAATTAGATATATTCATCTTAATTTTTTTAAAGTACATCATTTCTATTAGAAAACTCACCTTTTGCAATTGTGATAGTGTTATTTAAGTGATAAATAAGGTCACATCTATTGTATTTCTGGACCAGATAAGAATAGGGCCCCATTCCTACTCTGAACATGATCTAGAACAACTTTTAAGTTCAAAGGTTAGTTATAAGTGTAACTTCTCAACCAGAAGTTATGGGATTGATGCAGTGATCACTGGGTGAAATTTATGAGATGCTGCTTGAAATTCAGGAAGTCAGTCTAGATAATTATAATAGGCCATTAAAATCTATGATTATTTTTTAGTCTTGAGGACAGAGAGGGTTTCAGTGAAATATTATTGAACAGTTGCATCAGTAATATAATGGGTAAAAAAAGATCCAGTGTCTGACTCGGAGAATCCTTAAATGCTATCTATCTCCATGATCCTCTCTATAACAGTGATTCTGTACCTGGGATACAAATACCACTGGAGGTAGAAAGAGGTCTTGCGGGGTTACACCAATTCACCTAGCCATTTGCCCTGTCTTACAACAGGCTACCTAAAAAGCACCAATGAAGTCAGTGCAAACTAAATGTGTGCATATGCTCTAAATTCTATATCTTCTTACTGTATATTTTAGAAATGTGTGTCTGTCCATCTGTGAGTCCGAGCTAGAACCATCAAATTCGATATGCAGCTTCCTCTTATCATAATTTAAACCTAGGTCGGGGTTTGGTAGTGCTAGGACAATGGGATGTGCCTAGAATTTGATTATTTCTCATAAAATGGAAAGGGTGGGTTCTGGCACAAGAGAGTTATGCAGCTGAATGACCACTGGTAAATATATGGGGGGCTTTGGTGGTGTAATGGTTAGCAGGGCTGCCTTCTAGTGCTATAATGTACACTATTAATATTCAAATTATTTTATTTTGTAATTATATGGTATCCATGAGAAAAGTCAACAATTTTTTTAAAAAAACAAGTAGTCCTGGGACACCTTAGATTCTCACAAAAATACATAGAATCGTGAGTTTTCGTGGGAAAAACCCACTTCTTCAGAGGAATTGGAGTCAATTTTTTAGTCACAGTTGGCTGTGACACTTTTGTATTTTTACATATGATTTTGTTAGCAAGTAGTTTTTAAACGAGATGAAAGTTGGGGCTACACCCGACAAATCAGACTCCTGAGAGCAGTTCTGTATCTGTAAAAGTTGAGAGCCACTGCTCTGCACTACTTCCTGTGAGAGACCCATGGCATCCGCAAGATGGCACTGTGTCACAATATTAGTAATGCTGAAAGTTTTCCTAATTAGATTTGTTTTATTCTGTAGATCTATATGTAATGAAGTGAATTTCTATATAGTAACATTTTAATTCAAATGTTTCATTTTTCTGATTTGCTGTTTAGTTTTATGTTTAGTGTGCTTTGAAATTAAATACTCTAAAGGGCCAGATTCTGTTGTGATTCAGACTTCTAGGGTGCAGTTATTTTGTTTTTTAAAAAACACATCAGATGTAGACATGTTTTAAAAGACTTTAAATAGACTTCTGCTAAATATTTCCAAAAAAAAAATTTTTTTTCTTTTTCATCCAGTCACATCAAATAAGATGTTGTAATTTCAGTGCTATATAAATTCAGATTGACTGGAATTGTGCCACTGAAAAGTAGCTCATTAAAGCATCAACAAATCCTCTACCAGTGTCAATGAAGTAAAAGGACATTAAAATAATTGCATTATTCCTCCTTAATGTGAACTCTAATAATAAATGTTATCGGCCATAAGTAGATAAAAATCAATGGAAAACCAATAAGTTTTAACCAAGGGACTGTCTGGGTCCCAATGGATATTAATTAATGAAAAATAAACAGAATAAAATAAGACAATGTATAGAAACTATGAGAGACTATGTCAGTCTCATCTCAGACAAATAATGATGGGAAAGATAAAATTATTTCTATTGCTTTCTTCTGGTTGATGATCTCTTAAACCAAAATATGCACTATATTGTTATTCCTCTTGACCTTAGCATTTTGACCACAGTGGTTAGTTGGTATTTGGGGCTTTGGGGTAATTTGCATGAGGAGGGGAAATTGATAGTGGAGTCCTATATTTCTTTGATGCAACCCTGCTGAATTTCAAATCCAAAGTTCTCTTTCCTTGCACATAATAGAAATAAAAAATCAGGACACCGTTTCACAGCTCAGACTTCCAAGCCTCCTTCCGATCAGGGTTCTTTTCCAAAATCTCTTAGCTTTTTGTGTGCTCCCTGTGTTTCTTTGTGCTTCCCGTGCCTCTTTGTGCTTCCTGACTCCCTTTTCTATCAGCTTGTGCTCTTTCTTTCTCTCTCTCCGATGGCCTGCTCTTGCCTGCAGTCTAGTCTTTGCCTAGTGGTTTCCCATTGTTTCAGCTATAATTACACAAAAGGACATTTACTTGTTCCTTTATTTAGTCTGCATGAGAGGCAGCTGGACAGCTTCAGTGAGGTGGTATGAAAGCACAACCAGGAGCACCATTTCAGATTTTGGTGTAAGGAGGGCATCTGTGCAATAATGGAGGGGGCAAGTGAGGGCATGGGGGTGGGGTAGGGGAGACTTAGGACAGCAGCTTCAGCAGTGTTAATGGGCATGCTCAGTATAAGCTAAGTAGTAAATTCAGTGGGAGAAGTCTGACCCTGTCTGTGCCCACCCCACAAATCACCTCTTTCCAGAGGCTGCTTGAAAACTCTGTTTTTTGGGCAGATAATTTGGCAATTAGGTTACAGAAGCACTGGGTCTAGTTCCTATATAAACAGAAAAATAAATAAATATTAGATCCACTCATCTCTAACACTAACAAGTCACTTACGGGACACTGATTAGGCTTAACATTTTAATGTATATTTTTGTTACAAACTCTGGAGAGAGAGAGAGAGAGAGAGAGAGACTGACTCTCTTGGGCTCTATCTCAACTCTGGAAAGAGAGTGGGGTCTAATGGGTTACAGCAGGGGGCAGATACATTTTGGTTCTATAGAAGAACATCAGACTGGCCATACTGGGTCAGACCAATCATACGTCTAGCCCAGTGTGCTATCTTCCAACAGTGGCCAATGCCAAGTGCTTCAGAAGGCATGAACAAAAGAGGCAATCATCAAGCAATTCATCCCCTGTCACCCATTCCTAGTTTCTGGCAAACAGAAGCTAGGGACATCATCCTTGCCCATTCTGATTAGTAGCCATTGGTGGACCTATCCTCCTTACATTCTTATTGGAACCCTGGTATAGTCTGCATGACCGCGAAAAAATAATTTATTTTGTTTATTTGTTTTTTTTTTTTTAAATTTACTGCCTATAAATTTCATTGGGTGACATTCTTCTATGATGTTAGTAAAAGAGTAAATAACATTTCCTCATTCAATTTTTCCACAACATTCATAAGTTTCTAGACCTTTAACATATCCCCTACCCTTTAATCATTTATTTTCCAACTGAAAAGTCTAGTCGTTTTTAATCATTCCTCATATGGAAGTCTTTCCTTACCCCTAATCACTTCTGTTGTTCCCTGTATCTTTTCCAAATCCAATACATCTTTTTTTAGATGGGATGACCAGATCTGCACACAGTATTTAGGAGGTGGGCATACCGTGACTTTATATAGAGGTGAGATGATATTGTCTATCTTATTATTTATTCATTTCCTAACAATTCCCAGTATTCTGTTAGCTATTTAAATGGTCACTGCACATTAAACAGATATTATCAGGGAACTATCCACAATGATTCCAAAATCTCTTTCTTGAGTGGTAACAGCTAAATTAGACCCCATCTTTTTGTATATGTGTTTGGGATGTTATTTTCCCATGTGTTTTACTTTGAATTTATCAGCGTTGAATTCCATCTGCCATTGTGCTGCCCAAGTACTCAGTTTTGTGAGATCTCTTTGTAACTCTTTGCAGTCACCTTTGAACTTAACTATGAGTAATTTTGTATCATCTGCAAATTTTGCCATCTTCCTGTTTACCCCTTTTTTCAAAAGAATTTATGAATCAGTTAAACAGCACTGGTCTCAATACAGATCCCTGGAGCACACCGCTATTTATTACTCACCTTCATTTACTGTCTTTGAAGTGGAATACCTGGCAATATTTTCACGATCGTCTAACAATCCTTCAATTATTTGAATGACAAGCCTTTTTTTATCATAATCTCCCTGCCTCCCCCTGTTTATAAACAAAGTCCCTGCTCCAAAGACAAACTCTGTTGCATTTAAGAGCTATGTTTGGGGCTGGGGTATGTGCTTTAATCAGCTCTCAAGTATGAAATTCAAGGGTTCAAACTTTGGGGGAAGGGGTTAGAGGATCTCCACCCCCAATGACACCCCTGAACCCAATCCTTGGCATAACAATAAACATGATGTTATTTAATGACAGTTCAAAGGTAGCCGAACACACCCTGCTCTCATGCAAAATCTTCAAAGCATGGAAATAAGAGTTAAGGGAAAAGTCTCTAGCATTCCTTGTCATTTTCATGTTGCCTACAATGCTGCCAGCAATATAGACTTGCCCTCCATAAGGCATTCACCTGGGGTGCATCTATACAGCAGGGCTTAACTCAAAATAAGCTACGCAAATTGAGCTACATCAATTGCATAGCTTATTTCGAAATTGGGAGCATCTACACAGCACTTATTTTGAAATAGAGCACAATTCCTCCGAATTCCCTTACTCCTTGTCCAATGAGGGTTCCAGGAGTCGGAGTAAGAAGTTCTCCAGCTTGACAGTGTTTTGACACTATTTTGAAATAACTGCCTGCTGTGTAGACACAGACTAAAATATTTCAAAATAGTGTTGCAGTGTAGACGTACCCGAATTGCCAACAGATACTGAATAAAAGGACAAACATAAAAGTTCCATAAAATGTAGGCTGTTGTGTATAAACCCTTAGCCATGACCCCATTCACTTTTGTGTCATTAACCTGGCACTTGTGATGGTCATCCAGGCCACATGTGTGTAGCATTGTTCTACTGTCACAATGCAGCAGTTGCCATAAAGGTGCAATGGTTCCCTGCACTGGCTGAGGCCTCTTGGAGTGGTTGTAACAGAAATGTTGATGATACTAACAAATGTGATGGAGTGGGGGTGTTATCCATTCTTGTAGAACACCCTCTTGTAGTCCTGTGTTCACTTTGTTATAATCACTTTTTTCTGTATTGTGCTGTGTGTGTGTGTGTGTGTGTGTGTGTGTGTGTGTGTGTGTGTGGCCGCACGCACATGTGTGTACCTCACTTTTCCCCAGCCACTGCAGCACTCTCTGCATGAGGAAAGGGAGGGGATGGGCATGACTCACTGCCAATGTGTATTGGGCCCAGACACCCAAGGGCCAGACATAGGACATAACAACTCCTACGCAGGAAGGGAGACAAAGGATAGGCAGGGCTGACACCAGTCTGGGGGGTAGGGCCTGGGGAAACAGTCAGTCAGGTCTGGACTAGGAAGAGAAGGGGGCTTAGGGCAGGAAAGAGGGACAAGGGCTGGGACCCCTTCTCTGGAGAAGAACAACGCTGCCTGCTCTTGGACCCTGTGTTAACATCGATCCTATGCCACACTGTGTCCCTGTGAACCAATAAACCTTTTGTTCTACCTGCTAGCTGAGAGTCACATCTGGCTGTGGATGGGGATGCCGGGCTCGGGGACACCCCGACACTCTATGACAGAAAAACAAAGCATCCAGGCTATCTGGCTTGCAATAGAATCACTAGCTACAAGCAGAAGACCAGGACTGGTGTCCCTGCACAAACACTACATGAGAGAGACCCCTGAGACATGCTTGGAATGGGTTTGAATATCAAATATGAAGCCAAACTGCCAAATGGGTCTTCATTTTTTTTGGAGCAAGTGGTAAAATGCTAGTTCTTCCTACATGCTGCCCCTAGCGCTGCTACTCCTGGCAGCACTGGAAAGAGAGATGCTCCTTATTGTTTCCTGGGGAGAATGCAAATGGTTCCCATCTCTTTCCTTCCTATTAGACTGCATAGGTAAAGCAGTTGGGACAATTTTCCTCCCCGGGGAGAAGGATGGTGCAAGGGATGGGTTGTAAAGCTTGGGCTACCTGCTGAGCTTTTAGAGTTCTTTGGGAAAGTCACATGGTTTCTCTTCCCCATTTGTAAAATGTTGATAATAGGATCCTGCTCTCCCCTGGGGTGTTGTGAACGTACCCAATTGAAGTTTGTGAGATGCTCAGCTCATATGCTACCAGTGGCCACAAAAGTACTATCCCCAGTGTAATAATCACTGTTCCTCTTCATTAAAAGCTAGACTTTGCACATGGTAGTTTCATCATCCTTTCTCTATTACTTTAATGCATTTTATGCAAATTCACACAGTTGGTTTGAAAACTTAGAACCCATGACAAAATTTGTCATCAAAATTTCACACGGAAAATAAAACCAGGACATAATGTTCACAAAATTGTTCATTAAAAAGTTGACCCATTTTTCTACTAGCTCTGCAATTTTTCCCCCAATATGATGCTGCTTAGAAAATAGTCAGAATAGACAATCAGAGAAAAAAAGAAGCTAAATTAGTTGAGTACAGGTTGAACCTCTCAAATCTGGGACCCTCTGGTCCAGCAACATCCATGGTCTGGCAGGGTTACGGATGTTGCTGGACCAAAATGTCCTGGAGGTGGGAACGGGAGGCAGCTGAGAGAACACGGGCTGGGGAGCTGCAGCTGGGCCAGCAGTAGCTGGAACAGGGCAGCAGCCGGGGGAGCTCTCAGCCTGGCCAAGGAAGCCCTTACGTCATCTGGGCCAGGCAGCTGGGGAATCCTGGCATCAACTGAGGAATCCCAGCTGCAGAGGGGCTTCCGGTGGCAAGCGCCCTATCTGGGGATCCACCCCCTCTCCCCCCTGTTCATGGCAGTAGGGCTGGTGGCGGCTGGGTGGCCCAGGCTTGGAACTCCACGATACATCTGATGGAAGTGGGACCAGATTGGGCAGCCCCAACCACAGAACCTGCAGCTGAAGCGGGGCTGGCAGAGGTGGGCGACCCCGGTTGGAGAACCCCAAGGAGCTCCCACTGGCAGCGAGTCTGGTCCTAGCAATGGCACAGTGTGGCCGGGCAATCTCGGTCATAGAACCCCCAGCAACAGTAGGTCTGGAGGGTGCTGGATGGCCCCAGCCCGTAACCTCTGGGGAACACGAGGTGGCAGTGTAGATGGCAGCAGCCAGGCTGTCCCAGCTGGGATCTCTGGGAGACCTAGGGGTAGTGTGTGGGCAGCAGGATGGGGAGTCTGTGCCAGGTCAGTGTTAACGGGGTCAATGGCAGGGCAGGGAGCCCAAGCGAGAGGAACCCAGGAGCGGAGAAACCAACAGGGGAGCGCTGACTGCCTCTGGTCTGGCAAATTCCCTGGTTTGGCACAGCTCAGGTCCCTAGGGTGCCCAACCTGTATTTGTGCAGATTCATTATCATTTTCCAGCCAACTCAGTTCAAAATATGAATAAACCCAAATTGTAGAGCCACTTTTCACTACTGCCAAGCATGAACATCAGGATCAGTGCATATCTATGTACCTTATGGCTGTGTCTAGACTGCATCCCTTTTCCGTAAAAGGGATGCAAATTAGACATATCGCAATTGCAAATGAAGTGGGGATTTAAATCTCCCCCGCTTCATTAGCATAAAAATGGCTGCTGCTTTTTTCCGGCTCGGAGCTTTGCCAGAAAAAAGCGCCAGTCTAGACACGGATCTTTCGGAAAATAAAGCCTTTTCCAAAAGATCCCTTATCCCTTCCGAAAGATCTCTTTTAAGAGGGATAAGGGGTCTTTCGGAAAATACTAGACTAGTGCTCTAGACTGGTGCTTTTTTCCGGCAAAGCTCTGAGCCGGAAAAAAGCGGCAGCCATTTTTATGCTAATAAAGCGGGGGGGGAGGGGCGGGATTTAAATCCCCACTTCATTTGCAATTGCGATGTGTCTAATTTGCATCCCTTTTCCATAAAAGGGATGCAGTCTAGATACAGCCCAGATATTTTGCTTTTGTAACTTACATAAAACGCCAAAATATACAGAGGCCATGAGATAAGTGATAGATACTGGGCTATGTTCTGTTCTTTGGCCAGGTCTACACTAAAGGGGAAGATGAGTTAAAATATGCAATTTCAGCTATGTTAATTACGAAGCTGGAGTTGAAGTATCTTAAATCATGTTCTGGTGCTGTCCACATAGTGGAAGGTCAATGGGAGCACATGCTCCTGTTGTCTTCTCTTATTGCTCATGGGGAGCAGGACTACCATCATGAATGGGAGCACTCTCTCTGTTTGTGTCTTCACTAGACCAGCTAATTTGAATGCTGAAAGATCGACTGTGGCAGCTTCAATCTTCTCTGCAGTGTAGAAAAGCCCTTAGTTATGCCAGTCTGAATCTGGAGCAGCTCAACTAAAATCAATTACGTTATTTCAGATCTACACCGGTGCAATGGAGATCAGAATTTGGCCTACTCCACATCTTCTATTGTCGTATGTTGAGCAAAGTATTCATTAAACTATACCAACAGTATTAGCCAGTGAACTTTGCTAATACATTTGATGATCTTTGAAGACAGATTGAGCCAAGAGCAACACAAAGTAAGGTTGTATAAATATTTAATGTAATTTTATTGACTACATTTTACTGGAGGACTTGATCATAAGCACTTTGAAACCACACATGACTCAAATGGCATCGAGACAGAGCCAGTTCAGCCAGAAATGAGTTCAGACTTCCCTAATAAACACCCCTCTAGGGATCATTTTGAAGTGGTAAAATTTTATGAGTAGCAAAAAACCTCTGACATTCTGTACTCAAAGGGAAGTAACAATGTATTGTCTCCCTATGTGGATGAAAATGACTGTGTATTTTTAATGGAATTATTTCACTGAGGATCCTCGTGAACAACAGAGATAAGACTCATAGATTTTAAGACTAGAAGGGGCCATCGTGATCATCTAGTCCGATCTCCTGCACATTGCAGGCCACAGAATCTTAACCACCCCCTCCTGTTAGACATCCCTAATCTCTGGATGGGTGACTGAGGTTGTCAAATCAATGTTTTAAAGATTTCATATGACAGAGAATCCACCATTTTCACTCGTTTAAACCTGAAAATTACTCATGCGTCATGCTGCAAATGAAGGCAAAAACCCCAGTTGGACCTGGAGGAAAATTCCTTCCTGATCATGAATATCAGTTAGACTCTGAGGCCGTGTCTATACTATGCAGAAGATTGACGCTGTCACAGTCGATCTTCTGGCGTTTGATTTAGCGGGTCTTGTGAAGACCCATTAAATCAAATTCAGAGGGTGAGCCCATTGGCACCAGTAAGCCTGCTCCTTATGAGGAGTAAGGGAAGTTGATGGAAGCATTTGCTCCCATCAACCTCCCATTGTGGTGGACAGCAATTTAAGATATGTCCAATCCGGCATTTGAATCTCTCCTGGGTGGCCGCTCATGCGCTTAGCTCACAGGGAACAGTACATACCATTTGCGGCAGCATGTAGGATATATATAGCTGCACCTATAGTGAAAAGCAGGCTGTATCTACACTGTGGCATGTAAGTTGTTTCGGTGCATTGAGAGCCATTTGGGTATATACCTCAGGTACATACCCACAGAGTTCAGTCATTTTTTCACTGAACTGCCTAAGTCAGTGTTCCCCAAACTTTTCAGGGTCATGCCCCTTTTGTCACTGTTGGCCACAACTGGGGGGTGGATGGGACATGAGCAGAGGGAAGGGGACTGGGACTGGAGCCATGGTCAGGTGCAGGGCCTGGAGCTGGGTCTGCCACCAAGGCTGAGGCCAGGGCTAGCAGTGGAGGCTGGGATGGAGCCGACTGAGTGGAGCTCCTCCCCACCCCCTCTGGGGGCTGGCCTGGGCCTTACTGAACCCCCTCTTAATGTTCCTTTGTGTCCCCCGAGGCATGTGCACCCCAGAGTTTGGGCCCCTCTGGCCTCAGCAGTGCCTCACGTACTACTCTGCTGTTCCGCCATTGCCAGAGATCATGTTATGCATATACTGTGCACGCTGCCCAAGGGAGTGTGCACTATCGCTATGCCCTTACAGAATATCTTCACCGGGGCAGGGAGAGGTATGTTCTTATCTCATGGTAGCTAATTAAATGGCAGTGAAGGCATGGCTGTGTGGGTATAAAACCAGTAGGGTACCCTGGGTTGCTTAGCCAGAGTTAAAATTGTTCCCTGTTATTTTAACCCAAATTGGCTACCTTGAGTTAAGACATCTCAGAAGGGTAGCTGTGTTACTCTGTAACTTTAAAAACAATGAGTAGTCCTGTGGCACCTTAGGATGTGTCTACATAGCACCCTCAATTCAAATGAGATATGCACTTTGCGCCACACAAATTGCCTATCTTATTTCAATTGAATTTCAAAATAGTGTATTTCAAAATTTGGCTCTGCTAGACAAGGGTTACAGGGATGGAACAAGGCTTACAGGGATGCTGAAATAGTGCGTCTGCTATTTTGAGACCTATCTTGAAATAGTGGGCATGTTCAAAAGACATGGGGTAGCTACTTTGGGATATTTCCGGTATCCCGAAATAGCCCCACTGTGTAGACGTACCTTTAGAAACTAACAAAAATCTATATAGTCTCGTGGCTTTCATGGATAAACCCACTTTATTGGATGATGAGCTGGAGAGGAATAACAAACCAAATATTTGTTAACAGATAAAAAAAAAGTACCTGTCAATTGTTGTACCAGTACTAATGAAACTAATTAAGTGGGCTGGAAGTATCCCATACTTAGCTTTTGATGTAAATAAGGTGTTAAATGCAGGGGATACTGGCTTTATAATGTGACCTCCAGTTAACGTCTTTATTCAAGCCCAGGGAAGCAATATGGAATTTGCTGATGACTGTCAGTTCCACACTCTCTCTCTCTAATTCCTTTGTAGAGGAATGGCTACTTTTAAATCCATAATTGAGTGACCAGGCAAGTTAAAATGTTCCCTACAGGTTTTTGTGTATAACCTAATTCGGATTTGTGTCAATTTATCCTTTGTTATAGAGACGGTTTGTCCAATATGCATGGCAGAGGGGCACTGCTGGCATTTGATGGCATAGATCACATTAGAGGATGTGCAGTTTTATGGGCCCCTGATGTTTTGGCTTATGTGGTTAGGTCCTGTGATGGTGTCACTTGTTGCCTGTGATGTGGCCATAGTTGGCAACGGGGTTTGTTGCAGGGCCAGGTTCCTGGATGAATTTCTGAATTAAGAACACAGCTTTCATTTGCAGTGAAGCCCTACCTTAACATAGAGTCTGACAGATCATGGATAAAGACACAGTTAATCTTAAATACTTATCATACAACACACCCATCTTGCAGTTATTTTTCTTACACGTGCTTTGAGAAGCATTCGTTGCTATTTAAATATTATGCATTGGCCTTGCATTGTTTCCTTGATTCCATGGAAATTCTTTGTTCCTTGACATTACAGAAGGGGAGGTTACATGACATGTTTCATATCCAAAAACAACCTTAGAGAGCTGACAGAGCATCCACACCACAGACCAAGAATTTGATCATGTGATGCTTCCCTGTTTTTTCCTCAGTTCTGTGGTCTAAAACCAGGGAATTAACATTGCAGGGATTAAATAAATTATACAGTGGTGCACTACTTATTTAAGACCAATAGATTGTTCTGTCTTCGGAGGAAGATAATTTTGTATTCTCATCATGCCTAATATACTAGTGCAGACATATAATCATGCCATTGCATAACTTAGCCTAGTGTTTACTTTTAAAATGCTGGTTAATATAAATAACATTTTAATGAGTGTTTGTATTTTCTCCTTTTACTCCCAGCTGGCCTCTGATTTCCACTGTCATCCCGCTTTGAATTGTTTTCATTGCACATTTCACTTTGATTTGTTTCCCCACAAATACTACAGTTGAATAGGATTTCCTCCATCCCAGGAAAACTTCTGTTTCAAAGATGTATCCTATTCCTGTCAGAAAAATGCTAGTGATTTGTAGGAGGTGGAGTATGGAAAGAATGTGGAATGGAAAGGAGTAATAGAATCATAGAAGAACCCACATGTGACATTTCACAGGATACAATCGGAACTGATTAATAGTCTTCTAAGTCTTCCAACTTGGGATGCATTTTACACTGCTCCAGGTCTGCTCTCACACAGCCTCCAGCATATAAATTACTCTCATTTGTATTGGATGAGTACTACCGCCAGCCACTCTTGAGTTACACTGCTAAGAAACACCATTGTCCAGTAATTTTCTACTCCCAGACTCTCTCCAGGAACATATGTCTTGTATTGCCCAGTTGTCTCCTGGACAATACAAGCTCATATAAAGTCCATCATTTTATTAATAGAATAAGATATGCATAAATCTTGTTATTCCCAATTGAGTTTCCTGAACACTTCAATCCAAACACACTGCTCTCAGAAAAATAATAAAACAAGTTAATTAACTACGAAAGGATTTCTAAGTAATTATAAGTTATGAAGCATGAAAGTCAGAGTGGGTTACAAGAAAATAAAAATAAAATGCAACTAATACCTAACTTAACAAATTACCTCCTTAGCTAATAAGCTAAGTGAATTCAAAGCTAAGTCTCACCACATGTTCCGTCAGTTTTACTGACTGAATATCTTTTAGTCAGGTTCCCTACCTGACCCAATGTAGGTAGAAAGAGAGGGAGAGATAATTTGGAGAGTCTGCTTTCCCCTGTACAGCTTTTCTCTTCTTTAAGAATCATCTCCACCTGAAATTCAAGAGATATTAAGTCTGTGTGGAGGGGAACCCCCAGCTATATTTTTGTCAAGATGTAGAATTTTTGTCCTCACCTTCTTTCCTTCCAAAGAATGGCCACTTAACCAGGTGATGGTCCAACTGATTTTGTTGATACCCGATTAAAGTATCAGCTAATCTGTTGTCTCTGGTATGTGACTTCACTCTCAGGCTACGTCTAGACTGCAGGCTTCTTTTGCAAGAAGCTTTTTGCGGAAGAGATCTTCCACAAAAACTTCTTGTGAAAGAGCACATCCACACTGCAAAAGTGCATCAGAAAGCGATGAGCTTTTGCGCAAGCGAGCGTCCAGACTACATGGGTGCTCTCTTGCAAGAAAGCTCTGATTGCCACTAACAGAATGGCCGCCAGGGTACCTGTGCTTCTTTCAATAGGCTGTTTTGGCGCAAAAAACCCTTGTTTCCCGTCCACACGCACCTTTTTGCGGAAGAGCTTTTGCACAAAAAGGCTTATTCCTCATAGGAAGAGGAATAACTATTGCACAAAAACTCCTCTCTTCAGATTTACTGTAAATTTTCTTGCACAAAAACGCGCTTGCAGTGTGGATGCTCCATGAGTTTTTGCGCAAAACCAGCTGTTTTTGCACAAAAATTCTGGAGTCTAGACGTAGCCTCAGACTTGAAATATATTTTAGTAATACCCATGCAGAGCAATCTTATAACTTTACATAAAATGTTAGCACATATCATTTAACAGGACAATAATGATAAGCAAATTATGAGTTTTCAAGTGAAACCTGACAAGGCATACTTCGCATGAAATGTGTCATAGTGCTAATGCAGGATTAAGTAAACCTAGGCCATCTCTGACAAATATTTGTTTAACCTGTTCTTACAAAACCCCCAAGGATGGGGATTCCAATCTCCACCCTCCAGATCTGTTCTGGTGTCTAGCTAATATCTAACTTAAATCTCTCTTCCTGCAAGCTAAGCCAGTTGTCTCTTGTCCTATCTTGAGTTTGATCCCATAGCTTTCAGCACAGCAGCATGGACCTCTACCACATCAGTTAAAGGAATGTCTTCATTTGCTGGTGACAGAAGTGCATTGTTATCCTCTATTGGACTCTAGCCAGTAGAAGGGTATATAATACAGAATGCAACAATTGTAGGTTTTCAGCTGCGGCTATGAATTTTAAACAATCTGGAAAAATAAAAGAGTAAACTCTCAGATAAGCTCTTGAGAAATATTTCTTCTGCTTGGTTTCCCTCAGCTACTATATTCTCACACTCACCCATCCATGAACTAATCAAGCCATTTCAACTATTGGTTGGGAATGAAGAGAGTTCTATTTTTAAACCCCTGAGTGAAGCTTAGGGATGCAATGCTGTTAAGGACTTTGTGTCTAAATACTTGGATGACACTTCTCTGGATCATGCCAAAATGGAAACGATACCAACTAGAAGCCACATGAAAACAATACTAAAGAGACAGTATGACAATAAATCTTCAGGGCTCCACAGCTGTCCTGAGAAATTAAATATGCTACTGCACTAAGAGATAGGAGGGGGAGACGGAAAGGGTGATTTCCCCACAAAAAATTCACACTCCCAGCTCCTGATTTCATCCACGAAAATAAAATTCAACAAAATATTGTAAGAGATACAGATCATCCCATCTCTCTGCAACTCCAAGGGTGTCTTTATATCATCCACAAAGGTACCCCAAAGGTACAAATGACAGCTTAATAGGGTTCCCCCCATACATGAGCTCTGTTTTTTCATTCTTGCTACATGTCTCCAACCCCCACTCTAGCTGTTGCCTTTTTATCCAATTCACTCCAGCTCAGCATGGTTGTTACAAATGGATTAATTTATAGCACAATCCCATGTTCTTGCTTTTGCTTTATGATCTGGAGAACACTCACCAGAATGGGTGACATTCCAGAACAAGACCCAACTCATATAGCAGATATGCGGGACATGTCGATTAGTCTGTAATTGATCGTAGTTCTCATGTTGACTCAGTTATTTACTCTGATGTATGTCGCGAGAATCACAGGTCCAATAATGAATACCCAAGGGGGGAAGGACAGAACCAGGTGGACAGTTTTATCAAATAAAAAATATTTATTTATGACAGTGGTGAATTTATAGTATTTATTCTAAGATTTTTAATAGACCGTGTTAATAATGAATGTACAGTATTTATTATATTTATTCTATGATTTCTAGTTAAACGTGTCAGATATAAGGATGGGAATGGCAAGGGGAATAGTCTCTAATCTTAAAATATCCAGCTACACTAATTAAATAACAGTGATAACTACAAACTCTATGTACTACCCAAAACAACTACAACACTAAGCTTATACAACAAGAAAAAATCAAATCATACATAGCAACTTACACAGCACACGGAACATTTCACAGATATCGGTTCGGTTGCGAAGGCCTGGGTTACGCCCGAGAGTCGGGGGAGGTGGCTGGTCGGTTGATCAGGCCGCAGCGCTTTGAAGTATGCGAGAAGGCACACGCACGGTGGAACGTGTGTTGCGAAGACCTCCTAGAGCGAACTGTGCGATGGGTATTTATCCCCAAATCTGCACATTGCTTTCCCGCGCTTGCATATTACCATATATGGCCGAATGGTCACCAAGTGGGGGGGTCTGTGTCCCAGGGGTAGGGCCAAAACTGTGCAGGTTTCATGCGACCAGGTAAGCCCCGCAGTTCTCACGCCAAGGTGACAGGTGGGAGAGTCTGAGGCTATTTTCCCCTTTTCACACCTTCCCCTTTTCTAAAGGCAATGGTATGCAGGAAGGATGCGGCCAGTTTCTCTCAAGGAGTCAAGAGCGGCCTGGCCAAACTTTTTTACTGGGGGGGCAGTTTCTTTTCTCTAACAATGTACATTGGGTGTGTGTGCTCAGTTTATTTCAACAAATAATTCAAACCAGGCAAGAGCAGGGGAACAGATGGGATTTCAGTGGTGTTTGTGAAGGGAAAGGTGAAACCAAATGGGCCTTTCTGAGAACTTAACCTTTCTAGGTATCAGCTGTTGCTAAGTGACTTGTTTTCTGGCCCATCTCCATTTTTTGATGCTGTGCTGTTATGTTTTCTCTCCCTTATGTGAACAAGGACCCTAATCTATCATTTACCAAATTCATTTCCGTCTACCCTGACACAAGCTTTGCTCTTCCCAGCAGGAATGTGTTAACCGAAAGAAAGGGCACACTTCTCTCAAGCAGCATGGCTATAGATCAATATTATTAGATTCAACCTCCTCCACCCCACCACACAGAAGCTAGGAATAGATGATCATAAAATGACTGTGGTGGAAGAGCTTTTAAAACAAAGCACTGAGAAAGGAGGATGTGGGTAAAAAATAGTTCTAAGGAAGTACAGTAAAAGAGGGATTTGCAGAAAGATGACAGAGAAACGTTTTTTAGCATTAAATACTGCCCTGATGTGTTGGTAGGGTCCATAGCAAGAAAGGCAACTGCTGTTAGGCTCTATGTCGTCTCCCACTCAGACCCTACTGTTGGGAAAGTGTGGTAAATATCCAATTTTCACCTAATTAAATCAGCCTGCAATGGGAATACATTGATTTACACCCTCTGAGGAACTTCTTCTAGTCAGAGCAGGAAAAAAAATATGATTTTCCTTGGAAAAAGTTGAAATGTTTTGTTTTTGAAAACTCAGAAGACTGAAAAAGTTTTGTTTTTTCAAAGATATTCAGTTGGAGTTTTTTTCAGTGAATCAAAGAAGGCCTTCAGACTGATCCAGGCACAAAAGCCTAATTTTGCTGCCTTCTGACCCAATGCACCAGCCATCAGTTTTAGGAAGCCCAAATCTTTATTTAATAGAGTCAGAGATTCTACCACCATAAGGAGGACCACTGTAACCCTTTAGCTGACCACCTGGAGAACTCAGGTCATAGAAATTCCCTGAAACATTTGGGAGAGCAGTTCTTTTAGAAAAACATCCAATCTTGATTTAAAAACTGCCAGCTTTTGGAGAATACCCCATGCCCCTTAGTAAGTTGCTCCAGTCGGTAATTACCCTCACTTTTTCCAATCTGAATTTTTCTTACTTCAGCTTGCAGCTATTCGATTGTGTTATACCTTTCTGTGCTACACTGCAAAGGCCTAGGTAGTTGCTTATAGGCTGCAATCAAGTCACCCCTTAACTTGTTCTTCGTTACTCTAAATAGATAGAATTCAAAGAGCTCAGGTAGATTATCAGGTAGGTTTTCTAATCCTTTAATTATTCTCGTGGCTCTTTTCTGAACCTTCTTTTGTTACCAACATGCGTCTTGAACTGCGGACAGCAGAATTGGACACAATATTCCAGCAGCAGTTACATTTCTGTCAGCTCTAGTCAAGATTTCTCTGTTGAAGCATCCGAAGATTGCGTTAGCTCTTTTGGCCACAATGTCACATTGGGAACTCACCTTCAGCTCATTATCTACATTCCCTACCTACCCTGCAAAAATACCCTCTTTTCAGCATCTTTTTCTCTTCAGCATCTGAGGAAGGGAGTTGCAGCGGACAAAAGCTTATGCTCTAATACCCTAGTTAATTTGTTAGCCTGTAAAATGCCACCAGACCCGTTGTTTTTTTTGTTTTGTTTTGTTTTCTCTGAAACAGACTAACACAGCTACCTCCCTAAACTTCTTTTCAGAGTCACTGCTTGCCAAGATGGAATCCCTCATGCTCTAAGTATGCCCCACATTCTTTGTTTCTAGATGTATACATTTACATTTCATTGTATTAAAATGCATGTTTGCTCACACCCGGCTTACCAAGTGCTCCTGATTGCTTTGCCTGAGCAACCTGTCCTCATCGTTATTTATCATTTCCCCAATGTTAAATGTCATCTGAAATTTTTATCCACGATGATTTGATATTTTTAGTGTTTAATCAAAATGCCAGGTGGTACCACATGGCCTTACAGAAATCAAAGTATATTACAACATCACTGTTACCTTTTTTTTTAATTGGATTACAAGCTTGGTTGAGAAAAGTATCATATAGTTTTGATAGGATCTATATTCTTATGTTGAGTGACATTAATTATATTACCTCAGACCAACAAGACTCAAGCCTGCTGGGAACCTCCAGGCAGGCTATACGTAGGTGTCTTTAACAGGGACACAGGACTGACATTCAGTTTTCAGTCCAGATCCACCCTTCTTCAGGGATTGGTGAGGAAAGTGAGCATGCACTGATAGAAGAACACTAATGCTCTCCTACGCTCCTAGCCATGCTTTGCTTACCAACTGAAGGATTTTGGAACTTGAGGGAAGCTAACATATCAAAGGCTCACCAGCTATGCAATATGCTTTCTTTTTTTTTTTTGGCCTCATCTATGGCTTGCTTTGCTTTTGTGAGTTTGTTTCATAAACTGCAACTCTCTTTATAAAGCCCTGCAAATCCATGGATACCCATGGTTCATTTTTTCAGAAAGGGAGGTGGAGGCGAATACAAATTTTGTATCTAGAACTCTGCAAAGTTGTGGATATCTGCTTTATATCCATGGGTATCTGCATCTGTGGATGTAGATGCGGATCCCCATGGACAGTGTTCCCTCTACGATGCACGTCTGCACGGATGCGCACCAAGAATTTGAGGCCTGCCCACTTCCTCAGCGGAGCCGCGCAGTGGCTGCTCAGCTGCTCTGGGTTGGGGCAGTAGGGCAGACATCTGCAGCCCTGGCCCTAGCTTAAACCCTTCCCCAGGGCTGGAGCTGTGGGCCAGAGCTGGAGCCACGATGCAGGCAGCAGCTACTCCTCTGATGGCCCCGGCCGAGGCCAGAGCCGGAGCTGTGATGCGGGCGGCAGCAGCTCTTTCAGTGGCCATGGCCAAAGCCAGAACTGGAGCCATGCTGCAGGTGACAGCAGTTCCTCCTGCAGCCCTGGCCTGAGCCAGAGTACCACCAAAGTAAATTTCTGGCCCCCTGTCTTACCACCAAATCCTTTGTGTAAGTCTTTAATTATACATCTTTAATTGTGAATTCTTGACTTTATTGATCTGACTTTCATGGGTTTTGTCACCTTGCCAGTGACTGGGTTGGGAGATGGGTTGTTATTAAAGACGGGCTGTTGTTACAGATCTTATGCACCTGCTTAACGTTACTCATGAGAATAGTCCCATTGACTGCTAAGGAACTGGTCACATGGGTAAAGCTAGCCATATATGTAAGTTTTTTTTAGCTGGAGAGTCTAAAATGTAAAATAGGATTTTCAAAAAAGCTCAGTATTAAGATAGCACTGCAAAATTCCCATGAAGTCAATGGGAGCAGAGTTGTTTATCTGATTACTCATTCATTATTCTCTTGTTTAAAAAATGAGTCTTCCAATCAGGAAGCAGAAAAATGTAATGTTATTAAGTGACCAAACACCGACCACTAAAAGGTAATTGTGCATACTAAAACTTGAAAACTTAATAACCATCTCAGTCTGAAATGTGTTTTGAACTGTTAGAAGAAGTTTCGCAAATAAATAATAATCTTGCAGAAACCAGAGCAGTTTGCAAATGATCTGAAAGCAGAAAAAAAAGAATCCAATTGCAATGAATAATTCAGCCAGCTCTAGTCTCTACTAGATTGTTCTGGGCAAACATTTTGATGGAAAATGGCTTTTTGGGGAAAATGGACATTTTACAAAGATGTCTAGTCCATTTGAGATCTTTTTGTTTATATTAAAACATGTCAGTCAATTGTAGTCAACCTACCCATTAAAAACATCCAAGTTATGCTCTAAATCCCTGTTCCAAATCCCATTGAAAGTTTTCAATTGTTTTCAATGGATTTTGGGTCAGACCCATAGAACCCTCTTTATCTTCATCTTTCAGGTCATTTCATTGTACCTGTCTATTTTGATTTTAAAGTTTTTGTAGCACAAAATATTTTCTTTTCAATATTTTGCCCAGAGCGAAGCAATCGCTAGCATTTAATAAATAATGCCACTAAAGGTGTGTCTAAACTCAAAATAAGATACGCAATTTTCACTATGCAAATTGCATATCTTATTTCGATTGAATTTCAAAATTGGCTATTTTGAAATTTAGCGCATCTATACAGTACCAATTTTTTAAATAACGTGCTATTTCAAGACATCTCTTAACCTTCGTGGAACGAGGGATACTGGGATGCCGAAATAGCATGCCCATTGCTTAGAAAAATATTTTGAAATACAGGTGGCTTGTGTAGACGTGAGGTAACTATTTTGGGATACCTCTGGTATCCCAAAATAGCCATGCAGTATAGACGTACCCTAAGGGTACATCTAGACTACAGGCTTTTGTTGACAGAGGCTTTGTCAACAGATACTGACTGCTAAGGAACTGGTCAACAGATACTGTCGACAAAGCTTCTGTTGACAAAGAGCGTCTAGACTACATCCAGTTCTGTCGACAAAGCAAGCCGCTTTGTCGACATGACAGGGTAGATGCAAAGGACAGTGTAGATGCAATAATACCTTCTGTTGACAAAGTTCTGTCGACAAAAGATGTTATTCCTCATAGAATGAGGTTTACCACCGTCGACAAAACTGCTGAGTTCTGTCGACGTTATGTTGACAGAACTCGGCGGTAGTGTAGGCGCAGTTATTGTTTTGTTGATAAAAGTCCACTTTTGTCGACAAAACCCTGTAGTCTAGACACACCCTAAGGGTATGTCTACACTAGCCCCCTATAAGATTTAACTGGTCATTTGAAGTAAGGAGTTTATTTTGGAATCGCCCTTCTCTGCCGCGTGAAGATGCGGACAGTTCTTCCGGGCTAGTCAATTTCCAAAATGGCGGCCACCCAGGAACATTTGCAATTTCAGTCGCCCTCATTAGCCTCCCAAGTTCGAACTGGGGGGCTAGTGTAGACATACTGAAAGAGAATAAGAGAGACTGGAGATAGAAAAGAGCTATTAGGTCAAATATTGTCTCTTCTTACTAACATAGGGTTGCTTCCAACATTGTCTTTTCTATAGTATAACATTAAAATCATGTTGCCCCCTTTCTTACGTTGTAGCTGAGGAGTTTTTGGATCACCATGGGGGGACCCTTGCATATTTGTTTTATATACCTTTATTATGTAAAATGAAAAGCACTATTTTAAAGACAAATTTCTAGACCACATTGTAGATCTGTAAACATTTTGATAGTGGCACAAATTAAAGTAAGCCCTCTACAGAGGGGAGGAAACTGAAACTTGTACTTTGTGATACCTGTGGGGCTTGAACTAAAGTTATTTGCTTTGTTTTGGAACATTTCACAGTTTAGGAAATCTAACAGCAGTATTCTTCAAATGAACTTAAATGAAAATGCACACATGAAGGAAAATATGTACATGGATTCAGGGAGATAGGGTGAAAGTTGTTTCACACTGAATAGAAACTAATAAAATTTATTAAGTTATTGTTACAGAAGTAACAAGACTCATGTTTAAATATGAATCTTTGTGACACACATCCAAACAAGCGCACATGACCTCAACATTGGTGCACAAGACCGAACTCACTCCTCTCATGGATGGAAAATCTTAGAGGGAACACTACCCATGGCTCATTTTTGTGGATGGGGATGTGGCTACAGATACACATTTTGTATCCATGCAGGGCTCTGACTATTTAGATTCAGCTGCTATTATGTTTCACTCTAAACATGAGGCCTTCTTTTAGTAATACTGCCTAGAGAAGTAGGATTTCTTTTTCAATAGCTTGCTGAGATGGTTCAAATTCATCTCTCCATGATTATTAAGATCATAAAGTACTGGATGGGAAAATTCCAAGCTTTTCTCTTTGTGCAAGCTCAAAGGTACAAGGTTCACCTGGTAGTTCAATATTGAAAGTAAAGCTGACAGCTTTGTCCATATAAATTACCTTAATGAGATGTTTGATCTCGCACTAAACTGTTTGTGCACATCTTTTTTCTGGATATTTTCTCAGCACTATAATCCCATGGGCTCCCTCAGATTCACCTTGTGATCCTCTGCCTAGAGTCTGAATAGAGCAACAGTCATTACCAATGCCATACATACCAGGAGATCTGAATAAACAGGGACCAGGCAGAACTTCCAATGTGCAAAGCAGGAGGCCATCCCTGTCATTAGGTAAAAGTTTGCCTATTTAAAATGAAAGGAAAAAGCACTTTTGTTAATTCCTTCTCTGCAAACTCTGGTTCAGCAAGTCTCTCGTGGTGGGATAATTTTGTAATCAATGTTCCTTTTAGTCTTTTCCATGTATGTGTGGAATAATTGTATGTGCACTGAGGCATGTGTGAATGTGCACCACCAATATAAACATAAAACCTCTATGTGGGCACTCTGTTAATCAGCTTGGTAGCATCTGAATTTCTCCTGAGCAGTTTCACAAGTGCACTGTACAGGGAACATTGTTTGTAATCCTCTATTTTTATTAGCTGTTATCTAAAGACATTTTCACATAACATCATTTTAACCTAAATAATTTATTATGTAGGTCTCTTTTCTCTACCTATATTCCAGATTTTTCACTCATCCCCATATCATTACTTGTCTGTACTTGTGATATTGAAGGGTTAACATTAGCAGTCTTAGATTAAAACAGTTAACACCCCCAGTCTTTGTGAAATGTGCTAAGATATTTTGAAAATATCACCACAGTTTCTACCAAGAAAACTCTATATTCCAAAATCTGGGCAAAAGCCATTTTTGGAGCTCTCACAGCAAAGAGTCGGCATGAGCTATACACGTTTGTCCTCTAATGCAGGGAGAACATCACTTCAGAGGAACATGTTTTGAAATGATGGAAAACAGAAGTGGCTGTACTTCAGTAAATTTTCAGAAATGCTTTCCTCAACTTAACCTTCAACAAAGCGATCTTTGCAACACAAGCATTTCCCTCCGAAAGCACTATACCTTCCTTCAGGGAAAAGAGAGAGTAATAGCTTGGCAACCAGCAGTTATCTAGCCGAGGAGAAAGGGAGAGTATATTATCCCCTCATAACTCTCAAACTCATCTGTCCTAGATATCATTGCCAAGAGAGTAAATAGGCATAAAACCGACAATCAAATGAAATACAGGCTACATGGCTGCTTACCTGCATCTGGGGAGAATTGTCCCCAGAGAGGCCAGACACTTGAACATATCCAGTAGAGGGAATTCAGCCCTTAGCAGCAAAAGTTTAATGTTTGAAAATCTTGACTTTCTTGCTTTTGCTCCTCTTTTCTCCACCATTTGTGGGTTCCAACGGCATGTTTGGGGAAAACAAGCATGCTTTAGGTATGTGGGGCCTGATTCTGGTGTCATTCATGCTAGTAAAGCTCCTTTTTCTTCAGTTCAAGAGCTGTTACTCTTGATTTACTCCAATGTAAGCTTCTGCTCCATGCTGGCCATTAACAGGGATAACAGAGCCCTAGGGCGGCAACACAAAAAGCAGCCAATAGGAAAAGGTCTGTGAAGAGCAGTCAATCAGGCCATATGAAAAGACCATGAGAGAAGGATCTGTAGCTCCATGGAGCTCAAGGAGAAAGAACTGGGTGTCTTGCAGGTAGATGGAAGCTAGCACCTTGGAGAGAACAGTGCTAGGTAGGAACAGGAGAACCAGAGGAAGGTCCTGTCTGGCTGCTAGGACTGGCATGCTGAGGCCTTGAGGAAAGGGTGAAGGAGATGCTGGGACTGAGCATGTGGGCTAAGGAAATGCACTGAGGAGTTTGAGAAGATGGAGTATGGGTCTGCAATCTACAGGTTCACTGAGTCAACACATGGTGTAGTGGACAGGTCTGGGTCTCTACCTTGCCATTCACCACTCAGGAAGTGGCTAGACAGTTGACTGCAGGGCACCTGGGAGGGGCAAGCGCAAATTGTGAACATGCCTAGAAGGCTGCATTATGAAGAGGAAATCACAGTCCTTGGAGTGATGTGGGTCCAAGAGCAGATGTGATATTGATGTATGGTGATAATCCCAAAATGGCCAGTAGGAGGCACTAGTGAGGTAAGTGGAGCCATGTCTAAAAGAATGACTTCACACTTGGAACTTTGTTGCAATGTCACCAAGTGAATTTTGGAATCACATGCAGTCTCTTTTATCGGCATTGTGGCTACTAGCTTTATTTATAGTGGGTGTTATCTGAGTGCCTTTTAACTTGATTAATGCACAGAATGCAGTGCAAGGGCAGCAGGCAAGAGCTCATTGTTGACTCTAGTGTGAACTCATGGGAGAGCAAAGTCTAAGGCAGACTCTCCAAATAGAAGTGGCTTTCCAGAGATTTCTTCCCAGAAATCAGTTCTACAGTTCAGATTGAGATGAACCACTGCTTTATGCCAATGGCCTTCAACGAGTCTGAAATCCTGTGAGAAGCAGGGCAACGTCTCAACAGCACACTAACTATTGGGTAATTTTAGTCCAGAGAATTGGGTCTGTGTTTAGCAAATGAAGCAGAAGTGGGAAGTGACTAAATCCAAGGAAACCTCAGTTGCATGCACCACAAAGACCTGTGCTTGGACTTGTTTGGCTATTTCACATCAGAGCCCTAAACAAAATAAAACTCCCGTGATTTGGAGGTTTGCTTTTGGGATTCAGTCAGACTTGGGGAATGCAAGGGAAAGCCTTATTTTTCCACCCAAAGGTATCCATTGTCCAAGAAGAACTAGCTTTCTTCCCCCTTCCTTGCTGCTACTTTGTGGATGGTGATGTAATAATTGAGCTTATAGATTTACCCTGATTTTGAGACCAATTGTGAAACATGAGTGAAAGTTTGTAAAAGGTCACAATAGCCTAATGATAGAAATGTAGCTGTGTTAGTCTGGTGTAGCTGAAACAAAAAACAGGACTATGTAGCACTTTAAAGACTAACAAGATTGTTTATTAGGTGATGAGCTTTCATGGGCCAGACCCACTTCCTCAGATCAAATAGTGGAAGAATATATATGGTTGTGATAATTTTCTTCCACTATTTGATCTGAGGAAGTGGGTCTGGCCCACGAAAGCTAATAAACCATCTTGTTAGTCTTTAAAGTGCTACATAGTCCTGTTTACAATAGCCTAACAGACTAATGTCAGTGGGGAAAGGTGCCAAAAAGAGACAGAATGAATTAGCTGAACCAGAAAGGCCTACCGATATAACTCAACGACTGGGTTAAAGTCACGCCTGGTAAACAAGAACATTGTGAGTCTGGAAATCTGTCAACCAAAATTTGTGGATTGGAAATTTAGGCCTAAATGGTGGACACAGTAGTGAGGGGATGGGTTAGTCCATCCGTCACTCCCTTTTGGGGTCCTTAAAATAGAAGAATTTGGCAGTGAGGGGAGAGGAGGCAACTGCAATGCTGGCTGACCCAGAGCAGGGGGTACAAATGCTGGCTGACTGAAAGTCAAGAGACTGGGATAGAGGGTGCTTCCCTGTCATGTCTACCAAGACCACTATCTTCTGGGACCCCAGACTTCATCTTAATCCTGAGCAATCTCCTGATCAGATCAGAGCAGAAAGAGGGACCCAGATGACAGCACCAACTCCTCCAGCTACATCCCAAATGCCACCTGGAGGAGGAGACTCTGTCTTTCCCTTATGGCCCCACAGGTCTTGTTCCTTCATTTTCTCTCTTTGGTGTTTTTTACTCACCTTTCTCTTTCTGTGTCTTTGTCTTATTTTGTTTCCTAGGAAATGGCATCAGATTTTAACAATAACAAGTTCAACAAGGACAAGTGCAGAGTCCTGCACTTGGGATGGAAGAATCCCAACCATTGTTACAAGCTGGGGACCAACCACTTAAGTAGTAGTTCTGCAGAAAAGGACCTGGGGGTTACAGTGGATGAGAAGCTGGATATGAGTCAACAGTGTGCCCTTGTAGCCAAGAAGGCTAATGGTGTATTAGTTGCATTAAGAGGAGCATTGCCAGCAGATCCAGAGATGTGATTATTCCCCTTTATTCGGCTCTGGTGAGGCCACATCTGGAATCTTGTGGCCAGTTCTGGGCCCTCCCACGACAAAAAGGATGTGGACGCATTGGAGAAGGTCCAGCGGAGGGCAACCAAAATGATTAGGGGGCTGGAGCATCTCACTTATGAGGAGAGACTGAGGGAATTGGGTCTGTTTAGTCTGCAGAAGCGAAGAGTGAGGGGGGATTTGATAGCAGCCTTCAACTTCCTGAAGGGAGGTTCCAAAGAGGATGAAGAGAGGCTGTTCTCAGTAGTGACAGATGGTAGAACAAGGAGCAATGGTCTCAAGTTGTGGTGGGAGAGGTCCAGGTTGGATATTAGGAAAAACTATTTCACTAGGAGGGTGATGAAGCACTGGAATGGGTTACCTAGGGAAGTAGTGGAGTCTCCATCCCTAAAGGTGTTTAAGTCTCAGCTTGACAAAGCCCTGGCTGGGTTGATTTAGTTGGGATTGGTCCTGCCTAGAGCAGGGGGCTGGACTTGATGACCTTCTGAGGTCTCTTCCAGCTCTATGGTTCTATGATAAATTCATCTTAACAAACAGTTTCTCTTTTCCCCCAGAAAGACAGTTACTACCATCTTGTGTATCATCTCTTAAGCCAGGTCTAAATTCATAGGGAACATCGTATCAAGATATGCAACTCCAGCTACATTACTTTATTTTGCCTTTCCCCACCATTCCCACAGAGGGAGGCTGATGGGAACAAACAGAAGAAGCAGGAGTACCAGTGATGATGGGGGCACCTTCTGAGTTTGATTTAGTGAGGCTTAACTAGACTTGCTAAATCAAACTCAGGAAGATTGATCACTGCAGTGTCAATCTTCCCTCTAAAAAAGATATGGCCCTAAATGGTATGAAAGGTTTTTTTCCCCTTTCTAATGACTCTCTTTAAATGTGTTTTTGCCATGGTACTAAGCAGACTGAGGTGTTTGAATATCAAACCACGAACTGTGTCAAACTCCTTTAATGTTGGACAGGGACAGGGTCATGTTACCACCTTTGGATTTTTGGGTCCAAAGGTTCCATCTAAATTAATATATTGGGGCAAGTTGATAGATTTCTAACCCATTGCTCCATCCCTGGTGAAAGGTGACTCCTTCCGAACTCTGCACGAGGGGGTTGACTAGTATTCTGATCCTGTATTTCTTTGGGGACAGTGAGGTAGGCCTTATGCTCCAAGCCCATAATTTCTTCTCAGACTGGCACATTGTATGTTTGAATCTCCAAGATCCCTGTGTGCAGTGGTTGGAACAGGAGACTGGGGAAACAGGGCTCTTGGTTCTATTTGCAATTCTGTTAATGTCTCCCCTAGCGACTTTGGGATAGCTACTTAGCTCACCGTTAAAATAATCCAAACTGCAGGCATCTTAAGTAACCCGTGCTGAGACCAATTATTGTAATGGTTACAAAGTGCAGGCCTTAGACGATATTGTCTTTCCAGTATATTTTAAGGGCCAGATGCTGCAATTTCATCTATGCAGGTGCAGTCTTACCCCAAGTCACCTCCTGCTGAGAATAACTGGACTCCTGTCAGGCACAGGGATCTACCTACTCAAAGCTGATTGCAAAATAGGAGCCGAAGCTGTTCGAATCTAAAAATAATCACAGCACCCATTTCACTAAAATGCAATTCATTGGTCTGTTTTCATATGCGTTACTTAAAGATGCTAATATTTATTCCACTAAGACTTGAAATGTGTTTATTACTGTGAAGTCAAGGCAAACATCAGTGTGACCTTCCTGTAAAGTTTGGGTTCAAGGCCTAAACCAGTGGGGGAAAAAAAATCAATAAATCATAGAATTAAAAGGTGACATGTTGGATAATTGATTCTTCCGGGAAGACTTTCCCCAAGGTTTCAACTATTACCAACAGCACGAAGTTATAATGAAGACTAAGTATTTTTATGAAGTGGAGTCATTAACAATGGATTAGACAGCGGAATCCAATTTCCTGTTCCATCAGCGATGCTAACGCAGACTGAAATCTCATTGATGTATTGGACATTGTTGTCGTTCTCTCAGCGGAGAGAAAAATTATATTTGCCATTCTCCACTGGCTGCATCTCACAGGCTAAACTGTATTTTTTTTTACAAAGGCTCAAACCTGAATCTTACTGGAATAAACATAAACAAGAAAATAAATATAGATACAGGCATAAATATTTTACAGCCCTTTTACAGCTTAGTGTGTTCACAGCATTTAATTTAATATAGCTATTCTGGTTGTTTGGGGTTTTACCTCTTTAACTATATATTCAAAAGCATAAGGTAGGCAGTGGCGGGAGTTGGGGAGAGGAGGTAGTGTGTCTGTGCACATACTCAGGCATATATTTTTATAACTGCACAATCTTCAAGTGCCACCTGAGAATGTGTCCCTGTGTGTGTGGAGACATAGAGTACCTGGAATAGATATAAATTATAAGGTCTGTAGGGATATGTCTAAACTACATGGCTCCGTCGACGGAGCCATGTAGATTTGATTGTTCGGCAAAGGGAAATGAAGCCGCGATTTATATAATTGCGGCTTCACTTAAATTTAAATGGCTGCCGCGCTGAGCCGACAAACAGCTGATCAGCTGTTTGTCGGCTCAGCGCGCTAGTCTGGACGCTCCCGTGCCGACAAGAAAGCCCTTTATCGACCTCCCTGGTAAACCTCATCCTATGAAGCATAACGGGGAGGTCGATAAAGGGCTTTCAGGTCGGCGTGGGAGCGTCCAGGCTAGCGCGCTGAGCCAACAAACAGCTGATCAGCTGTTTGCCGGCTCAGCGCGGAAGCCATTTAATTTAAATGAAGCCACAATTATTTAAATCGCGGCTTCATTTCCCTTTGCTGATCAGCCTAATCTACATGGCTCCATTAATGGAGCCATGTAGTTTAGACACACCCTAGAACAGTGGTCCCCAACCATTTGAGGTTGCCGGGCGCCACGGGGCGTGGCCGTTCGCCCGCCGGGCGCCAGGGGGCGGCGCTCCCCCCCGCAAGCGCCACGTGCCCGGGGCCGGCGCTCCCCCCGCCAAGCGCCGCGCGCCCGGGGCCGGCGCCCCCTGCAAGCACCCCGCGCCCAGAGCGCGGGCGGCCAATCCGTGGCGCTCCCGGGGCCGGCACTCACCATGCGCCATGTGCCCGGGGCCAGGCCAGCCCCGAGCACTTGGCGGGCACATACAAATGTCCCGTGTTGGGAACCATGGCCCTAGAAGAATATCCTGGACATACAACTCAATTTTCAGGCTGTCATAACCTGAAGCCCTTGCCCTATTCACTTTAAATCATATAAAATAAATTCAGTCTTGAGCCCAGGTCTAATCTACCAATTTTGTGGCTGATATAACATCTTGGTGGGTTTCAGAGGCATGGTCAAAATCAGGCTTGAAATGGAAACTCAACCTTAACTATGGAAGTGCATGTCACTGCAAAATGAGATTTAAAAAAATTAAATGCTTTTTTGGTGAGGGAAATATCTATTGTGTGTTGGATTCTGGCTGGAAAGCATCACATTAGTCAGTGTATTTTGGCAACTAGAGCACTCATAACAAAACAAAAAGAACAGCCATACTGGGTCAGTCCAAAGGTCCATCTAGCCCAGTATCCCATCTGCTGACAGTGGCCAATACCAGATGCCCAGAGGGAGGGAACACAACAGGTAATCATCACCTGATCCCTCTACTGACACCTTTTTCCAGACAAACAGAGGTTAGGGACAGCATTCATAACCATCCTGGTTAATAGCCATGGATGAACCTAACCTCCATGAATCTATCTAGCTCTTTTTTGAACCCTGTTGAAGTCCTAGTCTTCACCACATCCTCTGACAAGGAGTTCCACAGGTTGACTCTGTGCTGAGTGAAGAAAAACTTATTTTGTTTGTTTTAAACCTGCTGCCTACTAATTTTATTTGGTGACCCCTAGTTCTTATATTGTGGGAATAAGTAAATAATTTTTCCTTATTCACTTTTTCCACACCAGTCATGATTTTATAGACCTCTGTCATATTCCTCCTTAGACTCCTCTTTTCTAAGCTGAAAAGTCCCTGTCTTTTTAATCTCTCTTCAGATGGGACCTATTCCAAACCCCCTAAGCATTTTTGTTGCCCTTTTCTGAATCTTTTCCAATCCCAATATATCTTTTTTGAGATGAAGCGACCACATCTGTACGCAATTTTCAAGTAGTGGCTGTACCATGGTTTTATATAGAAGCAATAAGATATTCTCTCTCTTATTCTCTATCCCTTTTTAAATGATTCCTAACATTCTCTTTCCGCTTTTGATGGTCACTGCACACTGAGTGGATATTTTCAGAGAACTATCCACAATGACTCCAAGATCTCTCTCTTGAGTGAGATATCTAAATTAGTCTCCATTTTAATGTATGTATACTTGGGATTGTTTTTCCATTGTGCATTACTTAACATTTATCACATTTCATTTACCGTTTTGTTGCCCAATCACTTAGTTTGGTGAGATCTTTTTGAAGCTCTTCACAGTCTACTTTGGTCTTAACTATCTTGAGCAGTTTGGTATCATCTGCAAATTTTGCCACCTCACTGTTTACCCCTTTTCTCTAGATCATTTATAAATAAGTTGAATAGGATTGGTCCCAGAACAGACCGTTGGGGACCACTAGTTATCTCCCTCCACTCTGAAAACTTAGCATTTATTTCTACCCATTTTTTCCTGTCTTTTAACCAGTCCAGAAAAGGACCTTCCCTCTTACCCCATGACAACTAACTTTACTTAGGAGCCTTTGATGAGGGACCTTGTCAAAGGCTTTCTGGAAATCTAAGTATACTATATCCACTGGATCCCCCTTGTCCACACGTTTGTTAACCCCCTAAAAGAACTCTGGTAGATTACTGAGGCATGATTGCCCTTTACAGAATCCATGTTGATTTTCCCTCAACAAATTATGTTCATTAATGTGTCTTACAATTTTGTTCTAATTTGCTTGGTACTGATGTTAGACTTACTGGTCTGTAATTGCAAGGATCACCTCGAGAGCCCTTTTTAAATATTGGCATCATGTTAGCTATCTGCCAGTCATTAGGTACAGAAGCTGATTTAAAGGACAGGTTACAAACCACAGTTAATAGTTCCACATTTGAGTTCTTTCAGGCAAGGGACTGAGGCTATGTTCCTGATTCTATCACTGGCCTGCTGAGTGACTTTGCTTAACCCTTCTGGGCCTCACTTTACCCATCTGTAAAATGGGGGTCTTGATACTGACCTCCTTCGTGAAGTGATCTGATGAGAAGTGCTATATGGGGGTGTTATGCAGGACTGATGTTCAGTGGTGAATGCATAAACATTAGAAGTTTGAAAGTGTCTTTGGTTTCTGCCAGTCCTGCTGTTTTGATCGCAGGATTTCTCTCTGAAATCCCTGTACAGCAGTGTTTCTTAAACTTTTTAATACTGAGGAACACCAAACAATACTTTTTTCTATGAGGAACACTAAGAATTTTTTGTTGAGACCCCCAAAAAAATGGAGCAGGGGAGTTATTGACATCCCCCCCCCAAAAAATCGCTTGCCCCTTTAAGGGCAGCCATTTTGAACTCTGTTGTTCTCACGGCACACCAGTGTGCCACGAAACACAGTTTAAGAAACACTGTGTACAGTGTGTAGCTGTTTTACACTGCCAGTCAAGCTGCATCTGGAGGAACAGTGCCACAGTTTTGTGAACCACATAGCACAGGAAATTGCTGGTATTAGAGCCCATATAGACAAGTAATGCATCTGTCCCTCATATTTCGCTTCAAGAGACAGATGGACAGGCTCACTCAGATTCAGGGAACTGGGTCTCATTTGTTTCCATCCCTGTTTTCCGGGCATATCTGGCTTAGTGAGCACTGCAGTACTATTCCCTGTGGAGATGAATTTGTCTTTTGTGCTCCACACTGATCTGAGTGCAGTTGCCAATCAACTGGGAGCCCATGTTCCCAGCCCAGGGCATCCTGGATTCATGCTCATGGTTTGCAGCAGTTAGCATTAAAGCCTGTGGCTAAACAGCTGTTGTTCAGAGTCTGCAGTGACTTGGGTAAGTTGATAATGAGCAGACAGCAGAGAGAGTGGATGGTCACCTGTCAATTCCATGCTGGAGAATAAGTTTTCAGTCCTTAGCTGAAAACTGTGTCAAGACAGTTAAAGTTGTAAATACACTTTACTGTGGAAGGTGCTTACATGAGCTGGCTCATCACTCTCATTGAAAGTCAGTGGGATAAGCCCCTAATAGCTGCCATCAGCGGAGCCTTGGAGCCAAAGACCATCACTTGGCTGGATGGTAGGTCAGCCCTAACCCAGGTTTTCCCTGGCTGCAAACACAGCGCTGGGATGCCAGTTGCAGGCTCATGTGGTGAGGCAGAAAACCCAGAAGGAGTTGTGTGTGCGCTCAGGTGAACAGGACTCTGTAAATAATGTTACATCACACCGAGACCCAACTCATATCTCAGACTCCCTATCCTAACTGAAATAACCCTACAAGGCCCTGAATACTGGCTACCTTACTGGGACAAAAGAGGTAACATGGCTTTAGTTATGGGGAGGAGGCAACAAAGAATGCTGCTGAGAGAAGGGAAGTAGTTGGGTACGAAAGATTATATTATTTATAGTGTTTCCAGATATCTAGAGCAGTGGAGGGAAACATGCAGCCCGTGGGTTGCATATGGCCCAGTAGGGTAATCTGACTGCAGGCTATGAGATACTTTGCTGATGTCGATTGTCCACCATCACAGCTCCCAGTGGTTGTGATTCACTGTTCCCAGCCAGTAGGGGTGGTGCCTGTAGGTGAAGAGGCTGCGGGGATGTGCTGGTTGCCACTTCCTGCACTATCCATTGGCAAGGATTTGATGAGGTTCAGCTAGGACAAGCGTAGAGTCCTGCACTTAGGACAGAAGAATCCCAAGCATTGTTACAAGCTGGGGACTGACTGGCTAAGTAGCAGTTCTGCAGAAAAGGACCTGGGGGTTACAATGGATGAGAAGCTGGATATGAGTCAACAGTGTGTCCTTGCAGCCAAAAGGCTAATGGCATATTAGGTTGCATTAGGAGGAGCATTGCCAGCAGATCTAGAGAGGTAATTATTCCCCTTTATTCTGCTCTGGTGAGGCCACATCTGGAGTATTGTGTCCAGTTCTGGCTCCTCCCCCCACTATAGAAAGGATGTGGATGCATTGGAGAGGGTCCAGTGGAGGGTGACCAAAATGATTAGGGGGCTGGAGCACATGACCTATGGGGAGAGGCTGAGGGATTTGGGTTTGTTTAGTCTGCAGAAGAGAAGAGTGAGGGGGGATTTGATAGCAGCCTTCATCTTCCTGAAGGGAGGTTTCAAAGAGAATGGAGAGAGGCTGTTCACAGTAGTGAAGGATGGCAGACTGATGGCAATAGTCTCAAATAACAGTGGGGGAGGTCTAGGTTGTATATTAGGAAAACCTATTTCACTAGAAGGGTGGTGAAGCACTGGAATGGGTTATCCAAGGAGGTGGTGGAATCTCTACCCCTAGAGGTTTTTATGTCTCTGCTTGACAAAGCCCTGGCTGGGTTAATTTAGTTTGGATTGGTCCTGCCTTGGACAGGGGACTGGACTTAATGACCTCCTGAGGTCTCTTCCAGCTCTATGATATTATGATTCTAAACTGTGGGAGCTTCAGAGGGTGGTGCTTGCAAAGGGTTTACATTAGCAAAATGTCTTTCAGGCTGCAATCCCATTATCCAGAAGGGTCACAGCTTGCCCGCCACTGACCTAGAAGGAGAGGCCTGTGGTGTTTGGTGCTGTACAAATGCACAACAGACAACCCCTGCTCCCTGAAGCATTTGCAATCTAAGTGTAAGGCAAGGGACAAGTGGGGAACAAGATGAATAATCTGGGATTTCCCCCCTGAAGTACTCCACCTGACCACAAGGGGGCACTCCATTGGTGAGTCACACTCTTACCACTAGAAAAGACTCTTCTTTGTCTATATATAGAGCTAGAGGTACCACTGAGATGGTAAATGGGTGCAGTGGAAATAGGAAATAGAGATAAGTTCCTCTGGCATAAAAAGAATTCTCAATATTTCATAGCAAATACCTCTACCTACCTTTTATCCCTACAAATAGCCACAGACAATGGAGACACATTTGAGAGTATGGATGGACAGGTACCAGTTTTCCCATCCCCAAAAGAAGTTTTGAGATTTTGCAAAAATTTCCCATCTGAAAGCGTGACAAAAATTGAAACGACTGAAAATTTCCATAAACCAAAAATTCACCGAAAAGTTTCTTTGGGTCGATTGAAAAGTTACATGTTGATCCATTATGAAAGCTAAAAGCACCATTAATTGCCCCAACCGATGTGGCTTTGGCAGCAACAATGCATTCTTCCACTGCTATACCTGACCACTCTGGTGGTAGAGTGCCAGACTGAAAGCTGCCCTCTGTGTGCATGAGAAGGTGCTCAATACCATGTATGTTCACTCCTGGGCATCTCTACAGAGTTTCAACACAGCTGCCAACTGTGTGCTGGACATGTATTATTTTAATTTATAGCCTCTCATCAGTGAATTATCTGATTGTTCCACTGGGAACTGAAATGAGACCAGGGGTTTGCTTAACACCAGCAAACCACTGCTATTTTTTAAGAGATATAGAAAATCCCTTAGCTTCATAGTGATCAATTTCTCCCGATCCCAGTGCAGAATAATTTAACTCAGTGATTAGCACAATATGCCTGATTAGGTACGTAATATTGACTAGTGTTGAACCATTGCATGCTATTGATTTTTCAAGAGGGAATGATACGGCTCTCTAAGTGCACAGTATTTGGACTCACTCATAATGTTCAAATGGGTGCATTTTAAATTAAATCTATTGCCCATTGTATGGCTTTAGATGACAGCTGTCTGCATTGCAGCATCTCATTCAACAGATAACATCTCTTCCCATAAACACTGAAGAACAGAAGCTGTTGATGATTGGGGCTGTAACAAAAATAATAAAGAAGTCTGTATTGAAAGTGCCAGAAGCTGCTTTGTGAAAGCCTTGTCTATACTAACCCAGAGACTGACGGGCTGGAGATTTATCTTCCGGGGTTCAATTTTGTGGGCCTAATAAGCACCCACTAAATCAAATGCTGATGGCACTCCCATCAACCCCGGTATTCAATGCAGTCATGAGGAGTAAGGGAAGTGGACAGGAGAGTTTCTCCTGTCGACTTCCCGCAGCAGGGACGCCGCAGAAATTCAGCGTAAGGTATGTTGATTCTAGCTATGCTATTCTCATAGCTGGAATTGCACATCTTAAGTCGACTTTCTCAGTATTGTAGACCTGGCCTAAGGCTAGAGCTTCTATGCTACCATTTGCCACCTTAACAGTGATGTTATCCTATTTATATTTTGAAGTCAGGATATTTGGGGTACAGTTTATTCATAATAGCTATGGGCTAGCTGTGACCTGTTACACCTTGGTTTGGTGATGTGGTGGGAGCCTCAAGGGTTAAAGCCGACTACCCAGTGAAAACTATTGGATGATGGTGAAACAAATGATTTTTTATTAAATGGAATGATTCTTTTATCAAAACCAAATAACTTTCAAATGTTTTTAAAAAACAAGCATTTACCTAATGCTTATACAGGGTGGAAAAACCTAAACTTAGCTATACGTAACTAATTACAAACTTCTTTGATTACAATTCAACTATACCAAATCACTGTTTCTAATTCTCTTAAGGCAGTGCAGCATGCAAGCAAAGAATACAAAAACAAAGCTAATATAATGACAATAAAAACTTCGTCCACAGCCAGCCCCTTTATGGTTATTTTAGGCAGCTGGTGGAGTTAGTCATAAATCTACCTTCACAACTTAACCACTCCTGGGTTTCTATTTCTAACACTTATACTTGGCCTAAATACAACACCACTACACAACACAGGATTATACAATTTACACAGTGTGATTAATAGAACTCAGTTACACTTTACAGAATTACACAGTGAAATTAACAGGATTCAACTGTTAACTAAACCAATAACTAATATATTTAAGCAATTCTTACAAATCTAGCAATGATAACAGTGTAAGGACACACTAGAACTCGGAGCATGCTCAGGAATTGTGCACCCCTATCTTTGACTCGAAGATGGGGAGGCAGCCTCAGGGTGATCAATCCTTCAGCCAGGCAAAAAAAGACACGTGCCCTCAACACTAGGAACCTCTGTCGAACAAAGGGGTTGAGGGTCTTTTATACAAGAATTCGATGTCTAATGCCATGCTAGGGTCTGCATTTGGCAGGGTCTGATAGGCTGGTAATGAGGTAGTATGATAATACAGCCCTATAGGAGTTTTTGTTATGCATGCGTGATCCCCTCGTGGACAGGACCAGATGGGGCATGGTCAGTATGAGACAGTTGTGCTTTATTACCTTATGTTTATTTCCCTTGCCTCAAGGACCAGTCAAGCCATGGTCAAATGAGCCTTATCTGTTAATTACAGCTGGGCACTATCTAGTCATGCTCACCTCCCTGTTTTTCAGCACCTGTGAGTCCCAGGATGCCTGTAAAGTTAAATTCCGTTCACAGAAAGCTGCATTGTGCTTCCCATGCTCCTCTGAGTAGCTCACGGTCTGGTTTCAGTGAGGGGCCTAGTGTGGCAGGATGTACTATATGCGAAGGCCATGGTCAGAAAAAACCTGCTCTACAACATGACCTTAGATGTAAACTATACCAAAGGAGAAGTAACTCCAGGACATATTTTATATCAGATACATACCTCTGAGTCACAATCCCTTCCCTGCTGCCTCCTTGCTTCTGGGAAAGGATGACAGGGTAATAATTTCCTGCTATAAATTAAACCTTTCTCTTTCTTTACCAACCCACCCTGGCTCTAAGACTGTCCCATGAGGGTGTGAGTATGTCTGTATTAATGAGTAACCAAGGCCACATCCATTCAATACCTTCTCCCCATTCATATGTGTTAAGGAGGAAATAGGCAGGTAACTGTCCATTGTGTGATTGGACCCAACACCCAAATAGCCTGTGTAAGAGATGATGCTCTGTCCTTTGTACTGGTGTGTAGTCCAAGTCATAATTTGGCCTTTAATGTCAGAAGCAGATAATGAATTCTGAGGGTTGGTAGGTCATTGTAAGCCAATGTCAATATTTCCTTCATGAGACAATAAATATGAATGTTCACTGAAGCATGCATTCCAAGATTCTCCTTCAGAATTACAAGGCCATTGATATCTAAGTTACCCATGTATTCTGAAATGGGTGCTGGGAAAAAAAACCAGTGCTTAACCTGGTCAGTAAACAGACATTTGCATGCCGTGTGATTGGCTGTTCAGATCACTTTGTTATCCTTATAATTTTGAGATATTGTATTTGCTATTCATGGTTAGGGACCTTGTTGTCTTGACTATACATTAAACATGGGAATTGCCAGATTATATCAGACTTGTGGTCCACCTAGTCCATCACCAGATGCTGTAGAGGGGAAGATATAAGAATTCTGCATAACGTTAACTTGGGATGATCTGCCTCTGGTATAGGTCTCTTCCCGGTCTCTAAGGGTATGTCTACACTAGAAAGTTAGTTCGAACTAACGGACGTTAGTTCGAACTAACTTTCCTATGCGCTACACTAGCGCTCCGCTAGTTCGAATTTGAATCGAACTAGCGGAGCGCTTAGTTCGAACTAGGAAAACCTCATTTTACGAGGACTAACGCCTAGTTCGAACTAGCTAGTTCGAACTAAGGGCTGTGTAGCCCTTTAGTTCGAACTAGTGGGAGGCTAGCCCTCCCCAGGTTTCCCTGGTGGCCACTCTGGCCAACACCAGGGAAACTCTATGCCCCCCTCCCGGCCCCGGACCCCTTAAAGGGGCACGGGCTGGCTACGGTGCCCGTGCCAGGTGCAAGCCTGCCAGCACCCAGCTAGCAGACCCTGCACCTGGCACGGCACAGAGCCACCCACCCGATGCCTCCCAGCCCACCCCCTCTTGCCGGGACCAGGCTGGCGGCTCCCGGGAGCTTGCCCTGGACCGCAAGAGGCGGGCACCTTCCTGGGCTAGTGCGGACATCGTGGACCTCGTCCACGATCTCCGCACTAGGCATAGGAAAGTGGCCGGCTAGGGCAGGAGAGCTGCCAGCCTGGCCACCCAGGAGCAGGTGTGCATGAAAATCAAGGGGGTCCACTGAGACCCCCGACCCTGAGCCCTGAGCTTACAATGGCCGTCCTGGGTCAGACCAAAGGTCCATCTAGCCCAGTAGCCTCTCTGCCAACAGCGGCCAACCCTAGGGACCCTGGAGGGGATGGACCGAAGACAATGACCAAGCCATTTGTCTCGTGCCATCCCTCTCCAGCCTTCCACAAACTTTGGGCAGGGACACCACTCCTACCCTCTGGCTAATAGGACTCCATGGACCCAACCTCCATCACTTGATCTCACTTCCCTTTAAACTCTGTTCTAGTTCTAGCCTTCACAGCCTCCTGCAGCAAGGAGTTCCACAGGTTAACTATTTGCTTTGTCAAGAAGAACAACTTTCTCTTACTAGTTTGAAGCCTGCTACCCATTCCTTTCCTTTGGTGTCCTCTAGTCCTTCTTTATGGGAACTCATGAAGAACTTTTCTGAATGCACCCTCTCCACCCAACCCCTGCTTTTAGAGACCTCTATCCTGTCCCCCCTCCGTCTCCTCTTTTCTAAGCTGAACAGTCCCAGTCTCTGTAGCCTCTCTTCATCTGGGACCTGTTCCCAACCCCTGATCATGTTAGTTGCCCTCCCCTCTCCCAGCCTTTCTCTTCCCCTCTCCCACCTCCTTTTCCCAGTCTCCCCCAGTTTTTTTCAATAAAGACAGAGTCAATGTTGGAAGAAACGTTAGCTTTATTTTGTACATCAATAAGAAGGGGGGCTAGGGAAGGGCAAGTGGAAGAAGGTGAGGGAGGAATGGGTCACGAGCCCCCGATGGGGAGGACTGGGCTGGCTCTGCGGGCTTCTGGGGGTGGAAGCTCTCCTGCAGCCCCCCAATTACTCCCTCTCCCCAGATGGCAGCCTGCGGCAAGTGCAGCCGGGCTGATGGCCGAGTGGTGTGATGTGCCCAGTGTGGGCACTCAGGGCACTCCAAGCCAGAACTTCTTTGCAAGCGGGGCACCCCTTAGAACTGTGTGTCCGGGGTGGGGGTCGGGACCCTTTAAGCGCAGCCCTCGGCTAGCCTGAGACAGTATCTCCACGCTCTAAGTCCTCCTTTTATGCCCTGCCGGCACTGCTTCCGGCCATCATTAAGCCCTGTTCAGAGTCCACTCAATGTGGACTTACTAGTTCGAACTAGCAAAACGCTAGTTCGAACTAGTTTTTAGTTCTAGATGCGTTAGTTCGAACTAGCTTAGTTCGAATTAACTAATTCGAACTAAGTTAGTTCGAACTAGCGCTGTAGTGTAGACGTACCCTAATAGATTTAGATTGGCCTAAATCTTGAAACATGAAGTTTAATCTCCCTTCCAATAGTAGTATTGTTAATTGTGGTAGCTCTAGATATTCCTGGTACCCTTTGAATTGTCTAGTTTCTTCTTGAATCTTGATACATTTTTGGCCTCTATGACTTCCTGTGGTAATGAGTTCCACAGTTTAATTACACATTGTGATGTTCATTTGTAACGTTTCCACCTTTTGAATTTAATTGACTATTTCCTAGTTTTTGTGCCATGAGATTGGGACCCTCTGCCTGTCTCCCTTCTTTAGACTATTCAGTATTTTGAACAGATACTCATTTGAGAAGTACTATTGAAATCAGCTGCTCACCAGTATGAGATAAGGGCTGCTAATTTGTGCATGTCTGTGTATACAATGATAGGAAGTATAGTATATAAAAAAGCAATTTAGCTCATTCCTATTTAACAAAGAATAAATCCACATGAACATTTGCTAGCAGCCAGCCAGTCCCGCAAGGAGTAATTGGCAGTGCTCACCCTGTGTTTTGTCATCTAGAAATCATGCTCTTATTCCTCCACGTTGATGGCTAATATTTTTTAATGTGTTTGTACCCAGAATGATTTGATCCCCAGGAACTACTTGATGCAAAACTAATAAAGTAATATTGGAATACAACTGCTGGTCACCAGTGGGGAAGTTACAGTCTATGTATTGTTGGTTACTGATTGTCCCCAGGACAAATTACAGGAGATCTTACTTCATTTTTACTTGGAGAAGGCACCTGCCACAAGGCATCTGAATGCTGCATAAAAAAATAAAGCTAAAATACAAAAAGTCAGATCTTCTGACCCTTTTGCACTGTGGAAATAGCTATTTACAGGACAATTGGGGAATCCCTTCACCACCCATGTGGTGTTGAAGTGGGAAGGGTTGTGGCCACAGGGTGGTTTGCTTTGTTGATGAATTGGTCCCTTATTTATAAGACAGTGCAAATCAGGGAAGCCCTGAGATTGGGGCAGATTTGGGGGTAGGAGGAAGGGGATAAAATGCTGCACCAGTGACATGGGGTAGTGCAAACACGAGAAATCCTTTGCACCCTTATGCTGTGCTAAGCCAAGCAGAGGTCTGGTGCATCAGTGGAGGCGGGGGGGGAGAATCCCAATTAGCACTGACTACACCCAGGGATGCTACTGATATTACTCAACACAGACACCTCCCCAGGAGCACAAGGAATCTGTTCTCCACTGGCTAGAAAGGAGAGCAGAGAAATCTGTAGATCTCATAAATGGAACTGATTGAAAAAAATCCCCAAGCACCCCAGGATTGCCCAAATGGTAAAGAGAAAGTAATTTGGTAATGATGTGTTCGTATAGTGTATGGCACAATGAGGTTCTGGTCCATGACTCTGGCTTCTAGGCATTACTACTGCATAATTATAATGCTCATGAGAGGCTGCGAGTCTCCTTTTTGCAATAAAGTAGCATGATTTGGTTGTTTATCTTTTTTGGCAAGTGCCATAAATGAGCACAGCAGAAGTGAAGAGGGTTTCCCTGTGTTGAACTGCTGACAGGAAAGCCCCCAATTCAGGAAAGGATCCCTAGGCAGGAGAACACTGTAATCAGTAAAACAGTAGCAGCTATTGTGAGAAGACCTACCCCGCTGAAAAATAGCCAAGTTAATATGGTGACTATGTTCCATATAACACAATGGCAACATAGTGTTGGCAGGCTGACCTGAATTAGAGCTTGGTTTTGTATTTAATTCTCTTGTTAAAGAGAAAAATCAAAAGTCTAAGGAGCTATGGTCTTGAAAGCATGAGTTAGGTGTGGGGGGGAGGAGGAGTTTAACTATGATAGCTGACAGGTTTCAGAGAGGAGTCCCGTGGCACTTTACAGGTTAACAAATCCACTAGGGTGTTAGACCAAAAGCTTTTGTCAGCTGCAACTCACTTGCTCACATGCCCAAGAGAAAAAGATGCTGAAAAGAAGGTGTTTTTGTGGGGCAGGTGGGGTATGTAGATAATAGCTGAATATGAGTTCCCAGTGTGGTGATGTGGCCAATAGAGCTAATGCAATCCTTGGATGGGTTATTAGGACATAAGCTTTCGCGAGCTACAACTCACTTCCTCAGATGCTAAAGAAGATCATAAAAAGATGAAGTGGATTTTGCCCACAAAAGCTCATGATACTATATATCTCTATATTTTTGTTAGTCTCTTAGGGTATGTCTACACTACCCTCCTAGTTCGAACTAGGAGGGTAATGTAGGCATACCGCACTTGCAAATGAAGCCTGGGATTTGAATTTCCCGGGCTTCATTTGCATAAGCGGGGAGCCACCATTTTTAAAACCCTGCTGGTTCGAACCCCGTGCAGCGCGGCTACACGGGGCACGAACTAGGTAGTTCGGGCTTCCTAGTTCGAACTATCGTTACTCCTCATTTCACGAGGAGTAACGGTAGTTTGAACTAGGAAGCCTAGTTCGAACTACCTAGTTCGTGCCCCATGTAGCCGCGCTGCACGGGGTTCGAACCAGCGGGGTTTTAAAAATGGCAGCTCCCCGCTTATGCAAATGAAGCCCGGGAACTTCAAATCCCGGGCTTCATTTGCAAGTGCGGTATGCCTACATTACCCCGCTAGTTCGAACAGATGTTAGTTCGAATTAACGTTGATAGGCGCTACACATGCAAACCGCTAGTTTGAACTTAATTCGAACTAGCGGAGCGCTTAATTCGAACTAGGTAAACCTCATTCTACGAGGACTAACGCCTAGTTCGAATTAACTAGTTCGAATTAAGGGCTGTGTAGCCACTTACTTCGAACTAGTGGGAGGCTAGCCCTCCCCAGCTTGCCTTGGTGGACACTCTGGCCACCACCAGGGAAAGTCTATTGCCTTCCTCCCGGCCCCGGAGCCCTTAAAGGGGCACGGGCTGGCTACGGTGCCCGTGCCAGGTGCAAGCCTGCCAGCACCCAGCCAGCAGACCCTGCACCTGGCACGGCTCGAGCCAGCTACCCGCTGCCACCCAGCCCTCCCCCTCTTCCCAGGACCAGGCTGGCAGCTCCTGGGAGCATGCCCAAGTCCGCAAGAGGCGGGCACCCGCCTGGTCTAGTGCAGACATCGTGAACCTCGTACACGACCTCCGCACTAGGCACAGGAAAGTGGCCGTCTAGAGCAGGATAGCTGCCAGCTTGGCCACACAGGAGCAGGTGTGCATAAAAATCAAGGTGGTCCACTGAGACCCCCGACCCTGAGCCCTGAGCTTAGAATGGCCGTACTGGGTCAGACAAAATGTCCATCTAGCCCAGTAGCCTGTCTGCCGACAGCGGCCAACACTAGGTACCCTGGAGGGGATGGACCGAAGACAATGATCAAGCCATTTGTCTCTTGCCATCCATCTCCAGCCTTCCACAAACAGAGGCCAGGGACACCATTCCTACCCCCTGGCTAATAGCACTCCATGGACCCAACCTCCATGACTTTATCTCACTTCTCTTTAAACTCTGTTCTAGTTCTAGCCTTCACAGCCTCCTGCAGCAAGGAGTTCCACAGGTTGACTATTTGCTTTGTGAAGAACAACTTTCTGTTATTAGTTTGAAGCCTGCTACCCATTCATTTCATTTGGTGTCCTCTAGTCCTTCTATTATGGGAACTAATGAAGAACTTTTCTTTATGCACCCTCTCCACACCACTCGTGCTTTTATAGACCTCTATCATACCCTCCTCAGTCTCCTCTTTTCTAAGCTGAGAAGTCCCAGTCTCTTTAGCCTCTCTTCATATGGGACCTGTTCCAAACCCCTCATCATTGTAGTTGCCCTCCCCTCTCCCACTCTCTCTCTTCCCCTATCCCACCTTCTTTTCCCAGTCTCCCAGAGTTTTGTTCAATAAAGGGTTTCTATTTTTGAACACACGTGTCCTTTATTTTGAACATCAGGAAGGGGGGCTAGGGAGGGGTAAGTGGAAGGAGGTGAGGGAGGAATGGGGTACGAGCCCCCGATGGGGAGGACTGGGCTGGCTCTGCGGGCTCCTCGGGGTGGAAACTCTCCTGAAGCCCCTTGATTGACCCTCCTCCCCGGATGGCAGCCTGCGGCAATTGCAGCCGGTCTGATGGCCGAGTGCTGTGATGTGCCGAGTGTGGGCACTCAGGGCACTCCAAGCCAGGACTGCTTTGCAAGCGGGGAACCCCTGAGAACTGTCTGTCTGGGGTGGGGTCAGGTCCCTTTAAGCACAGCCCTCGGCTAGCCTGAGGTAGCAGCTCCACGCTCTAAGTCCTAATCTGATGCCCTGCCGGCACTGTTTCCGGCCATCCTTAACCTCAATTCAGGGTCCACTCAGTGTGGACATGCTAGTTCGAATTAGCAAAACGCTAATTCGAACTAGTTTTTAGGTCTAGCTGCGCTAATTCGAATTAGCTTAGTTCGAATTAACTAATTCGAACTTAGTTAGTTCGAATTAGTGCTGTAGTGTAGACATACCCTAAGGTGCTACAGTATGACTTGTCATTTTAAAGTTACAGACTAACACAGCTACCCCTCTGAGACCTAATACATTCATTAGTCTTTAAAGTGCCACTGGGCTCCTTGTAGATTTTGCTGAAACAGGAGGTAACATGGCTACCTCTCTGAAACCTGTCAGTAATCATAGTGAGTCCCCTCCCCCAACCTAACTAGTGCTTCCAAGACCTTGCTCCTTAGACTTTAGATTTTCTCTCTAGCAAGGGAATTAAACGCAAAACCAAGCTTTAATTTAGGTCAGCCTGCCAACTAAGGCACTATGTTGCCATTGTTTTATATGGAACATAGTCACCATACATTTCACCAACTAACTGTTATTTTTCAGTGGGGTAGGTCTTCTCACAATAGGGCTACATCTACACTGCAGGCTTTTTGCGCAAGAACACTTGTTCTTGCGCAAAAATTTGCAGAGCGTCTACACTGCACACGCGTTTTTGTGCAAGTAAATGTACAGTACGGCGTTGGAAAACAGGGCTTCTTCCGGAAGAGTTATTCCTCTCCCCATGAGGAATAAGCCCTCTTGCGCAAGAGCTCTTCCAGAAGAAGGCAGTGTAGACAGGCAACATGAATTTCTTGCGCAAGAAACCCCTATGGCTAAAATGGCCATCAGAGCTTTCTTGTGCAAGAGAGTGTCTACACTGCCATGGACGCTCTTGCGCAAAAGCACATCTCTTACGCAAAAGCACATGGCAGTGTGGACACGCTCTTGTGGAAGACCTTTTGCACAAGAACTCTTCCGGAAAACAGTTCCTGCGCAAGAATCCTGCAGTGTAAATGTAATGTAGCTGTTTTTGTTATTAAAAAAATTGCTTTCATCCAATATAAAGCAGGAGAGGGGTTTGGGGACGGGGCAGAGTGGGGATGGGGTGGGATGGTTCAGAGGCAATGTGGGGGTGAGGCCTGTGGCAGGGGCATTTCCCTGGGCCCCATGCCTGGAGGGAGTTGCCCCAGGCCCTGCGTCCCCCTAGAGGCATCCCTGAAACTAGTAATAGCTCTACCTTGGAGAGGAAACCTGTCTTTGTGGTTAAGGCACTGGATTAGGACTGAGGACACCGGAGTACGATCTTAGTTCTGTTGCAGACTTGTGGCCTTGCCAAATCACACAGAGATAATAGTTCCCCCTTTGTTGTATCAATTTGGAGTATGAGCAGCTCCCTAGGGCAGGAATGGTCTCTTTCCTCTCTCATGATGCACAGTGCTAGTAAAATTGGGCTCCTAATCCCAGTTCTCTGGGCTTTTATCACAAAAGCAAATAACACGTGTAGGTCTAACTTGTAGCCTGCATTCCATGAGTGAGAAGGAAATTGCTCCCCCGTCACCACGCTGTGGAAGATCAGGCAACTCACAAAAAAAAAAAAAAAAACCAAGGAAAGTTTCATGATGTTTCCTCATGTCCCCATTATTTTAGGTCTTGACGATGTCACAATAGGAACTCAGTCTTTGCCATCCAAATTGATTAGGTTAAGAGAGTCTGTCCCATTACAGAGCACCTCACAATATTTTATGTATTTATCCTCACAACACCACTGGGAAGTAGTCACGGGCAACTGGGGGAAGGCCCAGCTGGGGAAGGCCAGCCAAAGCCCTGTCTCTTCCACCTGAAGCCACACTCCTTCCACTGACAACATGCCCCTTCAATGACTTTCTCCTCCCCCAGCCAAGTCCTGCCCAACCCCAGATGAGGACCAGGGCTGCTACACAGCCTCTGGGAAGCTGGGTAGTGAGGGCCTAGCCTTCCTTGGTCACCGATGGTTGGGTGGCTGGACAGTGTAGGCAGTTTTGACAAGGCGATGGGTTCCTTTGCCTGCATTACCCACTGACCATGGAAGTAGTAAAGTTCCATTATCCCCATTCTGCAGATGGAACTAGGACAGAGAGGTTAAGTGACCAGTGACACGTGGCAGAGCTGCGATTTGAATGCAAGTGTCCCAAGTCTGTGGCTACTGGCACGGCTCTAAACACTGGCTCCTCCTGATAGGAAAATCTTCAAGGATTCAGGATCAATATCCCATTTCAATATAAAGAACTGAGCTAAAGGTTACCTTTATGTGTGCATGCATTTGCTTGGCTAAAGCTTTTAGAAGGAGGCACTGCTGACCAGCTGATGGATATCCAGACGAGTTTATCCAATTCCGAATATGCTTGAAAAGTGATAAATCATGCACAAAATATTGGAAGATGGAGGCTAAAGGGCACTTCATAGTATTGAGATTGTATTTTTTGCACCTACATCTAACACTAATCTGGAAACATTATTCCATTTAGAAATGCATCAAAAGCTGTTTTCAAAGCACAGCGAGTGAGTCGGGCCCACATACATGCTCTAGCATTTTTGAAACTGCTTTTACCAAGTCATTACACTTTAATGATGTGATTGATGACTTTGCTTCTCCCAAAAGCTGCAAAGGCCTTTTCTGACTTTGTAAGCATCTTGCATGTCAATAGTGTTTGTGTCTGGTTTCTTAGCTCACTTGCAACATGCTCTATTTGTGTAGTTGTGAGCCAGGGGACAAGCATTGCTAAATAAAATGTAACTAGCAAAAATAGAATGCGCTCAAACTCCACTGTATTTACTCATTAAGATGTGAAAAAAACGAGTAGTCCTATAGCACTATATTATGGGTATGTCTACACTATGAGATAAGGTCTAATTATGAGATGAAACTTCAGCCGCATTAATTGCATAGCTGAAGTCAAAGTACCTTAACTTGACTTTTGGCACTGTCTACACTGCAGGAAGTCTAAGGGAGAACACTAATCTGGAATAATCATTTTATGAGGAGTAACAGTTATTTTGAGAGAAGGGTTTTCTCTCGAAATAGCGCTGCTACATGGGGCATTTTATTTCACAATAACTCAATTTCAAAATGGTGCCCAGGCGCGATTATGCTAATTAAGCACGGGATATTTAAATCCCGCGCTTCATTAGCAATTTCAGTACACTACATTTGCATCCTTATCTCGAGGTAGGGAGCAAGTGTAGATGACCCTTAGAGATTAACAAATATATATATAGTATCATGAGCTTTTGTGGGCAAAACCCACTTCCTCAGATGAAAGTGGAGAAAAAAGGTGGAACCTCACTATTAAATTGTGGTTTGTATATAGTTGCAGTCTGCATTAATGGAATTAAAAAAGGGTTTGAACAATCAACACCCAGAGGGCAGCAGTAGATGACATCCTTTGGGGGACAGCCTGCTTTTGCATTGCACATCAGTTAATCTAAGCTGGTTATATAGCTGTAGTGTAAGTAACCAACCATTTGAGTTTTCCTAGAGCAGCCCAGAATTTGTCATTCTGCATCGTGAAATGAGGACATATTTCAAGCAGTGCAGGCCTGTGCTAAAGGACCATCAACTTCAGCAATTCTTCTCGCCCTGGTGGAGTAATGGTATCCACAGGAGAGCACTTGGAGATCGATGTATTATGTCTAAGCAGATGCGATAAATCGATGGCTGGTGGATCGATCACTGCAGAATTGATCCCTGGTGTGGTGGAGACAAACTCTGAAGTGTCACCAATGCCTGAGGCCCCAGCGAAGCCCACATAATTCGAGTAGCTGCTTCACAATGCAGACAAAGGCATAACAAAACCAAGATCAGTCAGACTGACCTGAGGAAAATCCTTTCCCAGCCCCATTTATGTGAGCTTTTTTCCACCAGGCAACTGAAAAGGATTCTCTGGACCATGTCAGGGCTCTAGTCCACCCTGGTCCAACGTATGATGAAATCCTCATGCTTCTAAGGAAGTATCCACTCCACTCCTGGCCAATTGAGCACTGAGGGAAGCATCCCTTCCTGACCCCTGCAGGTGACTGGCTGCAGCCCTGAAGCATGAGATTAGACTAGAATATCTGTTTGAATGCTAAGATGAAAGAGCTATGACTGTGTTGAAGGAGATCCAGACAATCCTCTTCTCCCCATGGAGAAAGGGGATGAACAACATGACCCATAGTCAGAAGTTTCAGGAGCTAGCCGAGTTAGTCTGTAACAGAAAACAACAACAAATGGTCTGGTTGCACTTTATAGACTAACGAAACATGTAGATGGTATCATGAGCTTTTGTGGGCACAGCCCACTTCTTCAGGTGACCGGACTTATGCATTTAGGATGTGCATACTCAAAATAAATAGGAGAGGGGAAGGGGAGAGGGTGGGGAAAAAAAGAAGGGGGGTGGGAGACAGGGAGCTAGAGGGAATCAGTAAGTATCTGAAGGTTGGGTAGTTAAAATGAAGCAGATAAGAATCAAAGTCAATAGATAGTATCCTTTCTGACATAAGAGGCTACACAAAGAGCTGTTTGCACCTTCAATGGCTCTTAAGTTGGTAGTGTCCCAACCAACTTTCATTATGATTGAGTCCATTAGCATGTGAATTGAATTTGCAGATGAACTCTAATTCCAGTGCTTCTCTGTGGATCTGGCTAGTAAAACTGGTTTGTGACAAGACAGCTACTTGAAGATCTTTTAAACAGTGATTCGGAAGATTGACGTGTTCCCCAATAGGTTTCTGTATGTTTCCTTTATGTACATCTGATTTGTGTCCATTGATTCTTTCCTGCAGAGACTGTCCAGTTTATCCAATATATATAGCAGTGGGGTACTGCTGGCATTTGATGGATTGAATTTACTGGATGTGCAGTCAAATGAACTTTTGATTTGGTAGCTTTTGTTGTTGGCTCCTGTGATGTATTCGCCAGTATATATACGTGGGCAGAGTTGGCGTCGTGTTTGGTTGCAGGGCTGGGTTCCTGGAGGCTTATGATGTAGTTGTGTGGCATGGTTACCAGAAAGAATTTATTTCAGGTTGGGGGGTTGTCTGTAAGCAAGAATAGGCTTTTCTCCCAAGGCCTCTCAGAGTGAGGGATCGTTTTCCAATATGGGTTGTAGATTGTGTATAATGTGCTGGAGGGGTCTGAGTGGTGGACTTAAGGTGGACTAGAGGACAAGAGGAGTTCTGTTATTTTCTCTTGGGGCCTGTCTTGAAGTAGTTCATATCTGGGTACTTTTTTGGCTCTGTCAATTTGTCTTTTCACTTCACCAGGTGGGTATTTCAGTTTTAGGAATGCTCTGTAAAGATTCTGTAGGTGTTTGTCTCTGTCTGTGGGGTCGGAGCAAATCCGGTTGTATCATAGGGCTTGGCTGTAGACAATAGACTGAGAAATGTGTTTGGGATGGAAGCTGGAGGCATGAAGGTAAGTGTAGCAGTCAGTGGGCTTCCCATATAGGGTGGCGGAAGTTTGTCCATTATTTATCCACTTCCTGGACACTACAGCACAGTTAAATAATGGACAAATGTCCACCACCGCTAGATTCTTATCTGCTTCGTTTCAACTACCCAATCTTCAGATACTTACTGATTCCCTCTAGCTCGCACCCACCTTCTTTTTTCTTCCCTCCCCTTCCCCTCTCTTATTTATTTTGGGTGTGCACATCCTAAACTCATAACTCCGGTCATCTGAAGAAGTGGGCTGTGCTCACGAAAGCTCATGATACTATCTACCTGTTTTGTTAATTTATGAAGTGCTACCAGACCTTTTGTTGTTTTTTTTCTATGACCCACAGTTTCATTCTTCAGCTTTGCTTGAGTCTTCAGTACCCGCTGGTCAAACCCAGTACCAGTCCCAATGGTGGCACGAACACTGGGCTGCAGGCCATGCAGCACGAGGGGATTATTCTTGGCACCTCTTTTTATTCCTTTATTCCCGTAGGCTAGGTCTACACTATCACTTTTTTCGGAAAAAGCTATGCAAATTGTGACGCACAATTTCCGTAGCTTTTTCCGATTGCTTTTCCAGAAGAGGCTTTTCTGCATTGAGAGTGAGGTAGACAGGGCTCCCTGAAACAGCGTATTTGCTCTTCCAGGAAAAAAAGCAGAAGAGCAAACGTGTTCCTGGGACGCGGCAGAGTTTTCCCTGGCAGTCTAGACATACCTTTACGCGCTGTCCCACTGTTGGCAGCCCCATGGGTGTAACTACTCAGGAGCACTACTGCAGTCTACCAGCCTGCCCCACATGCTTTGGGGTGCTCCCAATCCCATTAGTTCAGTAATAACGAGCTGAAAATCCATTCTGTTCCCTGGGTGTCATTTGAAAAGTCCTGGGCCTGCATGTGCAAATGATGATGCAACTTGGGGACATTTTAAACAAAAAGAGCCTCTCAATGCTACCCATTCTTGTTGCTCTTTCCGTCATGTCACACAGGCTCAACAGCTTTTCTAGGCTTCCTAGTGACACCCAGACAATGTGACAATCCTGGAACTGTCTTATACAGCCGCCTCACTGCTCTTCAGGAACAGATCTCATACCAGTCCAAGGAGGCTGTCAGGACCCTTCTTCCCACTCCGCAGATGGGTAAAGTTAAGCACAGAGGGAAAAGTCACCCTGCAGGCCAATGGGCAGAGCCTGAAGCAGAACTCATGTCCCTGAGAACCCGGCCAGTGCCCCACCCACTAGGGCAAGCTGCCCCTCCCCTGCTATTTTTACTATTTATGAGCCCCTGGTCATGGACCACAACTGCAGTGCAGTAGGTCAGCAATGGGCAATCTATGCTAGTGAGTGGATGTCACGTTACTGGATTTTGAAGAGAGCAGCCATATCACTGCTGTACCTGGGGGGGGGGGGGGGGGCGGTTGCTCCAAAAGTGGGTATAAAGGGGGCCATGTGAGGTGTCAAACAAAAGCTTACTTTATACTGATTCTATATATGCTATTCATGTAATAGTATAATGTCTGTGTGTGAAGTTATAAGCATGTATTCTGTGTGGATACTGAATATTTCTCTGTTTGTGGCTGAGAATAGACGAAGAATGCTCAGCCTATAGACATGCTAATGAGCAAGTCTCAAAGGAAGAATGGATCTCTGGAGGCCAAAGACACACCTGGCCACTGGCCATGTGACTCTAGCCAGCTTGGAAGAAACCAGGAAGGAGGTATAAATATGCCATGTGGTCGACTCCATGTTGGTCTTCAGATCTGCTTCTGACCGCAGATGCTGCCTCGCAGGGAATCACGAGCCGGGAAGAACTGTGGACCCATCCTGCCATAGGATGTGCACCAAGGATTTTTAAGCCAGCAGCTGTAACATCTCTGCTGCAAGCCTGCATCAAGAACTGGGAGATTCGATGCATGTAATGTATGATACTTTAACAACCTTACTCTCATGCTTTTCTTTCTTGTAGTAATAAACCTTTAGGCTGTGTCTACACTGGCACCTTTTTCTGGAAATGCTTAAAACGGAACAGTTTTCCATTATAGATATTTCCGGAAAAATAGTGTCTACATTGGCAGGATGCTTTTCCGGAAAAGCCCTTTTTCCGGAAAAGCATCTGTGGCCAATGTAGACGCGCTTTTCTGGAAAAAAGCCCTGATCGTCATTTTCACGATTGGGGCTTTTTTGCAGAAAAGACTACTGTGCTGTCTACACTGGCCCTTTTCCGGAACAGTTTTCCGGAAAAAGGACTTTTGCCCGAGCGGGAGCAGTATAATTTTTCCGGAAAAGCAGCTGATTTCTTACAGTAAATCGTCACTGCTTTTCCGGAAATTCAAGGGGCCAGTGTAGACAGCTCGCAGCTTATTCCGGAAAAGCGGTTGCTTTTCCAGAATAAGTGGCCCAGTGTAGGCACAGCCTTAGATTGTAGATTCCAAAGGATTGGCTCAGCGTGATTTGTGGGTAAGATCCAGAGAGTAAATTGACCTGGAATCTGTGGCTGGTTTCTTGGAACCAGAGAGGACTTGTTCGGGGAAGGTGAGATTGGGTTTTAAAACCCCTCACCTGTGGGCAGGTCCGGGGCCGTCTGGGGCATGGATGTTGCTGGGGTGTCGGAGGGGTTTTGCTCATGAGGCTTCAGGCAGGCAGCTGAAGCGCTCTGTGGGACTGGTTTGTGGCCTATTAGGAAAGGTCTCCAGCCTGGGGGCTGTAAGGAGCCCCGAATTTGAGCAATTCACCCTGAGCGGATGCCCTCAGCTGTGCCCAGACCCGGCCCGGCCGATTACAGTAGGCTGCAGGAGTGGCCTTCATGCATCTCAGTGGGCCGCAAGATTGCCGTGACCAAGACAGCCTCCTGGGATAGGGTAGTTTTGCTAACTGTGCTTGCATACCTAGAATTTGTGGGGCGTGTTGACTAAACCACACCAGCACTTTGATTGGCTGCAGGGGGAGCGCTTGGCTCTCACAGTCAAAGTTTTGTGCAATCAGCGTGCACCTCACTTCATGTGTCTTTGCTTTATGTGCGTGTCACTTTAGTAATACTAGTAGGAAAAAACTAAGCAGCCAGACTTAGCAGAACCTGACAACCCTGAGTGCGGGCAAGGATAAACAAAATGTCTTGGGGCCACACCCAGAACCCCAATGGGTCTCATGCAGCCCGCAGACTTCAGGTTGCTCACCACTTTGCTAAGTTCTCTCTATACACAGACCAGAGATAATACCTGAGAGCATGGCCCAGTGGCTATTATACTACACTGGGGCCTGGGAGATCTTTTCTCTCTTTGGCCTTCCAGGCCACCCCTCTCTGTGCTTCAAACCCCTCACCTGCAAAAAGGGGACTGTAACCATGCCCTGCCCTGCAAAAAATAATCTATCCAGGAGGTGAAACTAGAAGATCACATTGGTTCCTTCTGGCCTAAGAATCTATGCAATATTACATTAACTCATCAGTATCAGCTGTTGGATGAGGGACAAAGATCTCTCGTTTGGGCACCTATAAACCTGGGTGGGACATATCAGCCGTTTTTTTTGAAGCAGGAAGATTTCTATCCTGTGGCTTGTCCAAGAGAAACCTAAACACCGAGTTGGATGTAAACCGATTGCTAGCATTGAAAGATGCGATGTGCTGCAACAGGACACTGGAGTTACGTCTATACTGCACTCTTCTTGAGCAAAAGCCTATGCAAAAGAAGCACGGAGTAGCATATTGCCATGCTTCATTTGTATAATTAATTAGGGGCCGTTTTTGCACAAGAGGCTTTTGCACAAACCCCCCCTTGCACAAGAGCTGTTCTTCCTCATTTTTTCAGGAAGAACGGCTCTTGTGCAAGAGGTTTTTTGTGCAATAACGAGCTGTGTAGACGGCTCCTTTTTGTGCTAAAGCTCTTGTGCAAAAACACCCCCTAATTAATTATGCAAATGAAGTACAGCAATATGCTAATCCATGCTTCATTTGCATAGGCTTTTGCACGAGAAGAGTGCAGTATAGACATTGCCTGGGTGTGTGTATGGGGGGGGAACCTAACATTGCATGCCCCTACTCCAGAAGCCCAAGTTCTGAGTGTAGAATGAGTCAGTTACATTGGGCGACTGAAGCAGCAAGAGGATGCGACTAGCAAAGAGGTTCTCTAGTTTTTGGTCAGACTTTGTAATCCTCATTCCTCTCTTCTCTCTCTCACGCAAGGGCCAGAGGGACATTTTCTGGGCTCTCTGGTTTTAAAATCAAGCCGTAGAAGATCTGAAATGTACCTTTGTTCCAGTCCTTTCCAGCAAAGTATATTGTCCCAATGGAGGCTTTTAATGGCAGGCAAAGAATGCAGCATTTGGGAGAACCTATTATTACTGACCTACTGCACATGTCTCTAGAGAACTTCCCCTCTTGATACCAGGCAAACAGATCCTGGTGGGTGGGATCTGCAGCTTTCCCTGTGGAGGAGCATTAACGGCACTGAAAAAGAATTATGTAGGAATTATGTGCTCAAGATAAACGACCCACTGTGTGTGTGTCACCTAAGAAGAGTCGATAGTTTATATTTAAGAGGATTGACTCTGAGTCAGCATCTGTGAAACAGGAGGAGATTTAGACTTGTGCTGAAGTAACTACACATTCTCATCTTCCTTGAAGGTCTGGATCTCACTAATCCATGTCTGTACCCTCTTGCATTTAAGATGAAATAAGACCTGAAGTGGCTAGTGGCTTAATTGGTCTCGTCATGATGTCGAATCCCTGGCTGAGACAAATTATTCATCAGATGCATGCCTGGAACACAACTGACCATCACACTCAAAACATAGGATGAGACCAGTCCTCCAAAGCAAAATAGGACTTGAGCAACAACCTTTGCTTTCATTACTGAACAGACCAAAGACACTTGGCTGGAGTTATGGGCTTGCTAAGCAAAACAATGAGTGAAGTTAGTGGTTGATATGACCATCTGGCAGAAGTATCCCAGGCTCAGGGGTGCTATTAGATAAAATTAGCTTTCATGAGAGTGCACTAAAGTTGATTGGATTCGGAGATTCAAAGGAGAGGTTGAGACCTTGGTGGGCCAATTCTGGAGGAGAGTTCCAAATGGAGGGGGCCTAAGACAGTGCAAAAGATGCGGAGACAAGTTACAAAAAGGATGATGGAAGCTTGGGCCGAGTACAAATAGCAAGAGACAGGGGATAATAAGCGATAAGGGCAGAGGTGGAAGCAGGCACGGAGTTGTGCAAGTAGCAGTCAAGGTTCACTAGTGTGAAGTCCTGACAGGTTTCCTGCTCTGTCAGTGATGATAATCGTTCAGCTGCTTGCATCCATGTGTTTGCTCCCCTGTTTACTGTGTTGACCCCGTGCAATAAGTCAACACAAGAGGCTCCGAGAGAACCCCCAAAGACCACAAAATCAGATAAGGATCACAAGAGCCAGCCGGGTTTATTGTAGGTGAGGTACAGTCCTAGCTTCCCTGGGTCAAAGGGTCTACAGTCAGGCTAACGCATGTTTGCCTGTTACAATGGACCGTCTCAGTCAGTGCCAGGGATGAGACACTGTCCCCTAGGTCAGTCAAAGACAGCTTCCTCCCCCACCAGGCAGAACCCATGGGTTGGATCCAGCCCTGGCTTGCCTGACTCTGGCCCGTGATGCTTCGGGTTTCTCCCCCTGAGAGCCATGGGGGTACCGCAGGACTGGAGCACCAGCATCGGCTCCCTGATGCCGGAGGGGGGCACCTTGAGCCATGGAGATGGGATCCAGTAAAGTAAGAGAGCCAGATCCAACTACAGACTGTAGATTTCCCATCCCTGATCTAGTGAAGTAACCAGCAGGATTTAGCAGCAATGTTGTCTCCTTAATAGGGATGCTGCCTTTGAAGGTAGGGGTTACAAGTGAACATGGAAATAATATCATTTAGTGTTCTCTGGGTGCTTGGTGAGACTGCATCTGTCTTAGTCCCTACAGGCTTCTCTGGCTAAACCTCACCCACAGCATCATGTTCCAACATCAGCATATGTTGGCATGTTACTAATTGTGGTATTGGACAGTTCACACTAGTGTGGTAAAAGTTTAATTTCCCTCATAGGCCTGGAATGAGAAACCTTTACATAAGAACATAAGAATGGTCATACTAGGTCAGACCAACGGTCCATTTAGCCCAGTACCCTGTCTGCTGACAGTGGCCAATGCCAGATGCCCCAGAAGGAGTGAACAGAACAGAGAATCATCAAGTGATCCCTCTCCTGTTATCCATTTCCAGCCTCTAACAAAAAGGCTAGGGACACTATTCCTACCTATCCTGGCTAATAGTCATTGATGGACCTAACCTCCATGAATTTATCTAGTTCTTTTTTTAACCTTGTTAAAGTCCTGGTCTTCGCAACATCCTCTGTCAAGGAGTTCCACAGGTTGACTGTGCGCTGCATGAAGAAAAACTTCCTTTTTGTTTTAAACTTGCTACCTATTAATTTCATTTGGTGACCCCTAGTTCTTATGTTCTAGGAACAAGTAAATAACTTTTCCTTATTCACTTCAGAAGTCATTGTTAATTCCTGCATTAAATAGGAGATGTAATGATCAGTTTAAAGGTACTTTGGAAAAATGTATTTGCTGTAAAATTATAAGCAGTAGGGGAAAACATACTAAACTTTAGAAAATTAGGCTCTTGGAGTAAATAAGCTGACAAAATGCTATTAAACTGTTAAGTGATTGTATGGTAATGCTATTGTATTTTAATTCTGTAGTTTCCATAGATGCACATTTGACAGTATTTTACAAACAGTGCATGCTACTTCCAACATAATAATTACACAGATTATGTTCTGTACAATGCACTTCTTAAACATTTAATAATAACAACTAAATAGGTTTTCAAATGTTGTTCCTATTTTTTTCCCCAGAAATACAAATCTAAGACTGCACAAGCAAAGTGAGCCCTTAGTCGAAAATCTGTTGTCACTTTTGTCATGTACAAGTTGAACCTCTCTAGTCCAGCACTCCCTGGTCTGGCAACATCCGTGTTCCGGCATGATTTTAGTTAGTTGGATGTCCACTTATCATGGGTGTGGCCAAGTTTCCCAAGGTCCCATAAAATTTGTTTATACCCACCAGTCCTGCTCTCAGTGTTCTGTGCTGTTATTTAACTCTAATTTATCCCTAAAGGTATGTCTACACTACCCCGCTATTTCGAACTAGCGGGGTAATGTAGGCATACCGCAATTGCAAATGAAGCCCGGGATTTGAATTTCCCGGGCTTCATTTGCATAAGCCGGGCACCGCCATTTTTAAATCCCGGCTGGTTCGAACCCCGTGCCGCGCGGCTACACGCGGCACAAACTAGGTAGTTCGAACTAGGCTTCCTAGTTCGAACTACCGTTACTCCTCATGGAATGGGATTTAAAAATGGCGGCGCCCGGCTTATGCAAATGAAGCCCGGGAAATTCAAATCCCGGGCTTCATTTGCAATTGCGGTATGCCTACATTACCCTCCTATTTCGAAATAGGAGGGTAGTGTAGACATACCCTAAATGTCTTCTAAGAGCCTAGTAAGTAGTGGAAATGTTGGTAAACAATATTGACCTTCTATGGTTCAGCAAATTCTCTGGTTTGGCACCAAAAAGGAACAAGGATGTACATTAAACTACCTGGGATCTCTGGAGCTTAGTGCATGAGCCTCTACTGCATGAGCTAAAAGCCCACTGGCTCTCAGCTAAGGCTGTAGAGCAGACTCATTATTCTTTCTTCTAGGTGCTTGTGACTGTAGTTTTAAAAGAAGCAATATGCCTGCTTGGAGATGTGTATTCTTGAGGGAAAATAAGTTCTTCTCTAGGAATGAAAAGTGAAAGGTTCAGGACAGAACAGTAACCGGGAAGATGCGTCAGCATCTTAGGACAGATGTTTTTTATTTGAAGGATGGTTAAGACTTTCCCCTAAATAAGCAAGGCCTTGATAATTCTCACCAATAAACAACTAGGTTGGGTAGGAGTCAAAACCGAAAGTGACGGATTTCAGGAAGCAGAAAACATATATTCTACTGTCAGCCTTAGTATACGTTTGCACAGGTGGGACCAGATTTCAAAAGAAACAGCATCCATGTCGGCACTTAAATAAGGACCAGATTTTAAAAAATAACAGAGTCCTTTGGTACCTTAGAGCCTAACAGATTTTTTAGGGCATAAGTGTTCATGGGTAAAACCCAGTTCATCAGATGAATTGGAGTGAAGTTTACAGATGCAGGAGTCTATATAAGGACAACAAAAGAAAGAGGGTACTTTGTGTAAATGAGGCTAATTAAGTCAGGGTGAAAGTGGCTCATTCACACCAGTTGAGGTAGAAATGTGGATATCAACAGAGGGAAAATTGCTTTTGCAATGTGTTAACCAATTAAGATCCTTATTCAGTCCTAAATTGATTGTATTGAATTTGCAGATGAATTCCAGTTCAGTGGTCTCCCTTTGAAATTGGGCTCTGAAGAATGCTGCTTTCAAATTCGTTCCTGAGGGTGTATCTAAACTACACCCCTCTGCCGACAGAGGGATGTAGATTAGGCACATTGCTATTGCAAATGAAGCGGGGATTTAAATATCCTGCACTTAATTTGAATAAAAATGGCCACCGCTTTTTGACAATGTGGCACTTTGCCAGCAAAAAGCGGCAGTCTAGACAGGGATCGGTCGACAAGGAAAGCCTTTTCTGACCGATCCCTTATGCCTCGGGCAACGAGGTTTACAGGATTGGTCGGAAAAGGCTTTCCTTGTTGACCGATCCCCATCTAGACTGCTGCTTTTTGCCAGTGAAGTGCCACATTGGCAAAAAGCGGCGGCCATTTTTATTCAAATGAAGCACGGGATATTTAAATCCCCGCTTCATTTGCAACATCGATGTGTCTAATCTACATCCCTCTGTCGGCAGAGGGGTGTAGTTTAGACACACCCTGAATGTCCAGGGAGGTTAAAGTGTTCCCCTACACTGGTTTCTGTGTGTTACCATTTCCGATGGCTGAATTTTAACTGCTCCTAATGCCTCCCAGTGAGACTCTTCAGGAGAGTTTTTCAGTCGTGTGCAGTATCCAGCTTGCACCTCTTTGGAAAATCTGGCTCCAATCGTGGGTGCTGAATGTTCTGGAAAATCTGGGCCAGGAAGCACATGAATAATGAAAACATTCAAATATTCCCCAGTTCTCATGTTCAAAAAATCCTAGTTCATCTTCATGCCAAATATGCATTTTCCCTTCATACTCTAATTACAACTAAAGGCTGGGGAGAGGAGGAGGAGGAGGACACTACTAATAATACTGATGACATGTCTGGCTAATGACAAGGAAGAGAAAAACAAGTTTGAATGGATCTGTGAACAATAAACTGGAAATGACTCATGCTTAATAAACCTCTTCATTGTTAATCCCTGTTCACCTGGGGGCTGTTTCACTTATTTCTAAATGTCTAGTTCTCACCTTCTGTTAATTTATTGAAAAGAAGGATCTTTCATTATTACACTTTATTGTGTGTTTTTTTTTCCTGCGGAAGCTTTTGTAAGCCTATGCAGAGACCTCTGCCAGCTAAATGATTTTAGCACAGTTACTTTATATTGCTGGCAAAGATCACATCTTTTCTTCTGGCCTAGGCAACACTAGGTCTTTTGACCGTTTGTTGAAGTAAGAGTATGTGTCATTGCTCCATTCTCTGTGCAGTCCTGCTCCACCTTTTGTATATACCAAACACTGACAACAGGAAGCAAATGCATTGAAAGACGAAGGGGATCACAGGTGCATTGTGGAGTCCATACTCCAGATATCAACAGTGTGAATGGACCCCGAGAACTGTTTTTGGCTATGCAACTGCAGGAAATCCCACCCAGACTTCATTCTGATTGGAGGAGAGGGGTGCCTGTTTAGAAATGACAGCACAGGCTGCTGGATGTACTCCTGTACCTGCACAGCAAGCTGAGACTTTGAGTGCTGGGAAGGGGGCATCCTGAGTATATGGCCCCTGGGAATCAGCCAGCTATAAAAGGAAAGAAAACACGCTGATGAATGACAGGTGCGGGATGGGCACTCGGACTGAGGTTTGCTGATAAAGGGGATTGTTATGACGGCTACGGGTGACTTCTGGGGGGAATTCCTGCCTCTCCAAAGGCTGTAGGCGGAATCTCCATCCCAAGACTAAAGGTGGAAGTTGGGAACTTCCTACCAGAGAGGGGATACCCCTGTTGAAAGTCAGAGTCGTATTTAGGACACACCATTGAAAACCATGTTTTTCAAGCATGACACACCATTTTATAACTGCTTTTACCTGCCATGGAGTCATGCCCATGAATTTATTCTGGGCTACTGTCTCTGAAGAGGGGAAAAAAAGACACTGATGGGATAGAGTTCTCCTATTTTACATCACCTGAATTCTGTAGTCCTTGATGGTTTCTTCATTCCACCTGCCCCACTGCCTGCTTTTTAGTTTGGCTCTGAGGTTTGTTAAGTTTTGAGTCTGTGAGGTGAAATGCCGCCACTGTCATTATGAACCAGCGGTGGCACTGGAGGAGTGGGTGACTCATACTCCCTGTAACTAATCACTCCTAGTGTAAGCAGATGCTATCAATATTATTGAGTTCCCTGGAGGACCTGTGTGCTCCTTGCAATGTAGCTGCAGCCATACGCAGCTGAGTAGCGGAGGAGAGAGACTGCATATTCAGTGCTGGTGGTTGCTGATTTATTGGCAAGGGAAATGTGAGCTTCTAAACCTGTGCCCTCTGGTTAGCAAGCAGAGGAGGTACAATGCCTACCACAGCTGCTGCCTCTCCATCTGTTCTCCCTGCACCTGTTCCTGCCATGTGAGATCCCATGCTCTTCTTTCACCACTTTATGCTACTGTTACAGCAGAAGCAGAAGTACTAGAGAAGATAAATCAGAGAGAGCAGGTGCTGCTGGGCAGTGTCTTAACAGGAGATACAATATCTTGTGTAGTTAGCACAGATATTTCTTTCAGTGTCCCTCTAGTGGGAGCCCCACCCCCTTGACCTAGGTAAGGCCCTAAGCCTCTGGGTAGCAGCTCCCAGTTCTTAAGCAGAAGACTTGGCTTTACTAGAGCTTTCCATGGAGGGTTGTCCAGGAGAAGTCTAGTGTCCAAGTGTAGAATCCAAGTACCATGATTTTGGGGTACTAGCTGCACAGCTTGAATACCGCCCTTAGATCAGTGGTGAGCAACCTGTGGCCTGAGGGCTGTAGGCAGCCCATTGGGGTTCAAGGTGTGGCCCACGAGACATTGTCCTTACTGTCACCCACATCAAGGTTGCTGGATTCTGCTGGTTTTCATCCATGTAGGGTTTTTTTTACCTACTGGTATTACAAGAATGATATGCAGGTAAAGCAAGGGCACATGAAGTGAGTTACATGCTGATGGCACACAACATTGACTGGGAGAGCCATGTGCTGACTCGACAACCAAGCAAATTGCTCCTAAGGTTCAATCGGCGCTGCCCGCAAATTCCAGATATGCAAAATGACCTGATTCCAGGAGACTGTCTTGGTTATAACAATCTTGCAGCCCACTGAGGCTATGTCTAGACTACAGAGTTTTTCCGGGATACCAGAGATAAAACTCCGCTGCGTCCAGGGAACACATCTGCTCTTCCGACATTTTTTGCGACAGAGCAGCGACGCTCTTTTTGAAGCCTTGCCTTCCTTGTTTCATGAGGAAGAAGGGCTCTTCCAAAAGAGGAGGTTTTTCTGCAATTTGGCACAGCATAGAGGGGCCAAATTTTGGAAAAGTCTCTTCTGAAAAAACAATCGGAAAAAGGTACACAAATTGCGGAGTGCATACATTTTTCTGAAAAAAAAAGGATCAGTCTAGAGACAGCCTGAGATGAAGGAGGGCCACTTACTAGTCTAGGTTGCCCCTCACTGCCTTAGATGATGTGGGGAAATCACAGTGAAACTTAGAGGGCAGAGTGAGCCCATCCATTGTCTAGACCAGGATCTCCTCTTTTTTTCTTTCAGGTCAGTGTCTTGGCGTTCCCAAGTTCCTTCCGAGCAGTGCTACTTAGACCAGAGCTGGAAGAGGAGAGTATCAGGAACTTTGGCAGAGACTGCTTCAGCCAATGAGGTTTGTGGTTTAATATTTCAGGGGGTCAGAGCAGAAGCTGCTTTTGCAACCTTAAATCCCATGGATGTGCCCAGTACTCTGAGGAATGAATGGTTTAAAAAGAAATCTCAATTGTAAAAGAGTACAAAGGCCCAAGTGAACGTCTGTACAAAACAAGTTTTTATTTCAGCTGGTGGAAAACCCATGACAATTATTAATCTGCCCTGACAAGTGAAAAAGCATTTTCATACCTGACAGAGATGATAAATGGAGGAAATATCAGCTATACGTTTTAAAATCAATGCAGAATATTTAGCAGTAATCTGAAGCAAGCTCTGTACAACAAATGGTAGTCAACTGAAAACAACTGGAAATAAGTGCTGAAATGATGAGCAGATGGTGCTGACTCTATTCATAGGCCCCAATCCTGCAGAGACTTAGGCACATGCTTAATTTTAGGACTACTCCGAGCGTGAAAGGGTAAACACTGGCATAAATCTGCATCAGTTGCTAACTCTTCAGTTGCTAAATATTCTACATAGGTGCAGGAATGTGCTTGCATAGAACATCTTGTGGGTCTGGGCCCTATCGCTTCAGTTTTAGTATGTTCATCTAGAGTTCCAAATTGGGGCAGATTTTTAGAGGGTCTTTCAAAATACTCTGTCGATTTTCATAAGTGCAATTACTAACAAAAGACACCTCGGTTTGCTTGCACAACAAGGAGCTGCTTTGAAAGAAAAGGATTTGTTTGGGGTGGTTTTTTGAAGAGGTGGAGGAGGAATTTAAAATTTGTATCAAATGTTTTAAAATGTCAAGACCAGGTGTAGAGTTTGCTGAAAACCAGAGAAGTGGTATGGCACTTTAGAGCATAAGGTGCCACAGGACTCCTCATCATTTTTGCAGATACCGCCTAACTACCCCCCTGAGACTGAAAAACAGAGGGTTTTTTTAAAATATATTCTGAATAATTTCTTCCTTCAAATTTTCAGAAGTCCAAATTCAAACAGTTTCAACCAGATCTGTGTTTTGTGTGGACAGTTGTGTACTTGCAAATTCTGTCCAGAAAATTTCCAGTGAAGAACACAGACCAGACCCTTCTCTTTAGAGAGGGGCTGAGAAACCCTGAAGATGGGCAAGGCTGTAAGGATTCAAACTTGTATCTGAAGCTAGGGCTGATATGATGCCTATTGAAGTCAATGGGAATTTTCCCATTAACTTGAGTGTGTTTTGTTCTGGTGGGGGGAGCGCAGTCTCCTTTTGGTTTCATCAATCTCATTTCAAAAGTATGGATCTAAAATCCCTGAGTTTTCTTTTTGAGAAGAAGGGGTATTTTAAATTTCAGATTTGTATACTAATTAGTATAATTTGTATACTAATGAAAACATGTATATGACACATACTCAAGAAGTTGTCACATGTAAAATAGTGGAATCCCCCTACAACCACCTCAGTGGATATCAACAAACTGCTCTAAATCAAAAGTATAGAGGCAAAATGAGTGTAGGGATTGGAACCTTTTAATTATTCTCCAGGCATCAGCAATGTGGCAGAATTGTACATAATGATCTTTGTATTGCATAAACTTAAAAAACAACAACAAATAGTCTTGCAGCACCTTAGAGACTAACAAAACATGTAGATGGTATCATGAGTTTTCGTGGCCACTTCTTCGTTGTTTTGTTTTTCCAGTTATAGTGGCGAGGAGTCCTGTGGCACCTTATAGACTAACTGAAGTGTAGGAGCATAAGCTTTCGAGGGCAAAGACCCACTTCGTCAGATGCATGTCATGCATCTGACGAAGTGGGTCTTTGCCCTCGAAAGCTTATGCTCCTACACTTCAGTTAGTCTATAAGGTGCCACAGGACTCCTCGCCGCTTTTGCAGATTCAGACTAACACGGCTACCCCTCTGATACTTTCCAGTTATAGACTCACTTGGCTACCCCTCTGAAGTCATCGTATTGCTTGTCTGTCAGTTTCAGCATCAGCCATATTAATGACTGTAAAGGAGCCAGCTCTGAATCCTGTACTCGTTAACAATTAGATTCCCTCTTGTTCCGTAGTCATTTCAGAAAATTGGGGGATCAATTTCATTTAGAAATAAAGATTGCTATTTAGAAAATTCTTAATATAGTTAATGTTGCTTACCGTTCCTTGGGGACTAAGTGTAAAGTCATATGAAATATATTCTATATATACTCTCTGAGTTGAAATCAATTCAGTTTATCTAAAAAAATAAAATTACTAGAGTTGCAGTAGACCACAGTCAGGAATGAGGTGCCACAGTGTGCAATCTCTCTTTCTGTCCTTGCCCCAGAAACTTTGCAATTATTACTTAAGATAGGTGAGTATGGGTCTGTCTAGACTATTTGACTGTACCCTATTTTTTCTGCTATCATCTTCTAGGCCACAGTGTGGCAGGGACTATGATGTACTTAATGGCAAGAACATAATGTAGGAATGAGAACTCTGGAGCTGAAATCCTGGACCCATTAAAGTCAATAGCAAATCTCCTATTGTCTTCAATGAGGTCAGGATTTCAACCCTGGTTTCTAATTCTAGCAATAACAAGGTTTTACTGTGCCTTCTTGAGCAAATCGCTCTTTGACTTGATTTTCCCATCTCTAAACTGAGTGTGGTACCTAGCACAATGGGCTGTCATGAAGCACTTTATGATCTTTAAGTTCCCTAGGATAGCAATAAATTGTCTTTTGGTTTTAAACTGGTATATTTTTAAGGCATGTTCTAATATATTTCACTTTTCTAGTTCCTGGGTTGGAGTATTTTTTAATGTTTTGTTTTTATTAAAAAAAGCCTGGCTTTTCATTTGTTTTTATTTTCCCTTTTCCAAGGGACTTTTTTGAAAATCAATTTTAAAGCAATATTCATCATTAGGGATGAATGTCAGAAATGCTACCATTTCTCTTCCCCTGCTGCCTGTGACTAATATGGAAATTTCACCTGCCGAATCCTTCAGGGTTCACTTTACTTTAATGTTCCACTTTATGAGGCTATCATGCATCAAAAATCTATACTCTGAAACATTCATGTCCAGACAAAATATTTCAGATTCAGAATACATTTGTGGTTTAGGAGGCAGAGTATAGTGCTGAAATAAGATAGCTACAAGAAGTGCTGTTCTCTCTGCTTTTCCCAGAAAACATAAACACCCAAACGCAAGTGAAAACATCAGACTATTAAAACTGAGAGAACACTTTAATAAGCAATGGAAGTCTGCCATCCCACCCTCTCTCCAAATCTTAGCCCAGAAACAGTACTCTCATGTGTATAAAATCACAAGATTTAATTCAGTATCTCTGGTGTCACGTAGGGTATGTCTACACAGCGCCATTATTTTGAAATAACAAAAAGTGCATCTCCACAGTAAACCATTACTTTGAAATAATATCGAGATGAAGGACTTCTTGCTCCAACTGCTGTTACCCTCATTTCACAAGGAGTAAGGGAAGTCGAAGGAAGAGTGTTCTTCCTTTGACTTCCTGCTGTGTAGATAACGCCAAAAGCCGGATTAAGCTATTTCTACTTCAGCTATGCAATTGATGTAGCTAAAGGTACGTATCTTAATTCAGCTTTTGCCCTGCTGTGTAGATGTACCCTTAGTGCCTCTGTATTCTTCACACAACATATCTACTTACAAAAAAAAACCACCCTAGAAATTCTCTCTAATTTACTACATGTCCAGTGTTTATACTTCAGAATACAAATATTAAACCCAAAGTTGCTAATGCATTTAATTATTGCAGCAGAATGCAGGAGATTTTTAGAAAGCACTGAACAGATTTAGGAACATGGCTTTCACCTCGGCTACGTCTACACTGGCATGATTTTCCGAAAATGCTTTTAACGGAAAACTTTTCCGTTAAAAGCATTTTCGGAAAAGCACGTCTAGATTGGCAGGATGCTTTTCCGCAAAAGCACTTTTTGCGGAAAAGCGTCCGTGGCCAATCTAGACGCGGTTTTCCGCAAAAAAGCCCCGATCGCCATTTTTGCGATCGGGGCTTTTTTGCGGAAAACAGTACTGTGCTGTCTACACTGGCCCTTTTGCACAAAAGTCTTTCGGAAAAAGACTTTTGCCCAAATGGAAGCAGCATAGTATTTCTGGAAAAGCCCTGACGATCTTACATGAGATCGTCAGTGCTTTTCCGGAAATTCAAGCGGCCAGTGTAGACAGCTGGCAAGTTTTTCTGCAAAAGCAGATGATTTTGCGGAAAAACTTGCCAGTCTAGACACAGCCCTCCAGTGAACCTCAATTACTTAGACTCTTATGAAAACCAACTTCTTCATCTGTGCCAAAACTTTAAAAGGCAACAGGTGGCCAAATGTCAGGTGTTGGTGCCTATTAATGAACTGGGAATTGGACAATGTGGATTTTTTTTAAGCAGGGAAGATCGTGGGAGGGCTAGAACTCCTGACTGCTGCAGCCAGTCTAGAGAGTGATGGGGCAGACCAACACTAGTAATGGTCAGCAATGCGCCCTGTAAGCTAAGCGCTTGGGCAGCCACACTGGAGAGATTCATGTGCTGCCCAGCTGATTAGCAAAGCATCCATAGCCGGCTGGATGTGTTTCTACTTGTGGTGCACATCTGCACATATCTTGGTCACATAACAAAATTTATTCTTCACACGAATGGAAAACTTAGAAGGAACATTGATGGTTAGCATCAGATGCAGGGGGGCAGATTTCAGTCTGGCCATATGTTCATGAATGAAGCTAGGGTATGTCTACACTACCCCGCTAGTTCGAACTAGGAGGGTAATGTAGGCATACCGCACTTGCAAATGAAGCCCGGGATTTGAATTTCCCGGGCTTCATTTGCATAAGCGGGGCGCCGCCATTTTTAAAACCCCGCTGGTTCGAACCCCGTGCAGCGCGGCTACACGGGGCACGAACTAGGTAGTTCGAACTAGGAAGCCTAGTTCGAACTACCTAGTTCGTGCCCCGTGTAGCCACGCTGCACGGGGTTCGAACCAGCGGGGTTTTAAAAATGGCGGCGCCCCGCTTATGCAAATGAAGCCCGGGAAATTCAAATCCCGGGCTTCATTTGCAAGTGCGGTATGCCTACATTACCCTCCTAGTTCGAACTAGCGGGGTAGTGTAGACATACCCTGGGAGACTAGGCCTGAGGCTCCTTTGTGTGTCAGTGTGTGTGCACCTCAGACTAGACCCACTCAGACAAACCACCAGGAACAGGCTTTATTCTGTAAGGAACACAGAACAGGATTACAATTCAGCAGCGTCCTCTCTGCTTGCAGCCTGCGTGCTCCCCACTCAGTCAGCGCTGAGATCCTGCTAGGGGCAGAGGGGACATCCCGGCAGGAAGTTCTCCCAACATGCCGCAGCTTGTTCTCCGCAACTTGTAGTTCCCAGGGCTGCTGCTGAAGCACACTGGACCTTGGGCTACACTACGAAGCACCTGATCATAGAGAGCCATTGCAAGTAAAATAAAATCAGTGCACCAGGTGCCCTTTATCTTAAGTGGCACTCACCATGACATAGCTGCTCCATAGCTAAAAGAGTATTCATTACCTCACCTCCATGTTGGAGGTGAAAGGGGTGGTAGTGTGTGTTACCTTACCGTTGCTATCTTAAGACACTTCGTTGCTGTTGATGATTGGAGAATGAATATGAACTGCAGTAAGCAACTAAAGTTACCCTGTGAGTTCAAACATCTACACCAGTGGTCCCCAACCTTACAGGGATGCCGGGTGCCCAGGGGTGGGGTCTCTCACACACCGGGCATCCGGGGGTGGGGCCGCTTACACGTCGGGTGCCTGGGGGCAGGGTCATGTACATGCCGAGCGCCCAGGGTCGGGGCCACCCATGTGCCACGCGCCTGCGGCCGGCACTGCGCATGTGCCGCACGCCGGGGACGGGGTCGGCCCAGATGATTTGGTGGGCTCACATAAATGCCCCGGCGGGCGCCATGGCGCCCACAGGCACTGTGTTGGGGAGCACTGATCTACACAAACTCTGGGCCTGATATTCATGGGGCCTTACCCAGTGGATTTTACCTCAGCTATTTAATAGCAAAATGTGGAAGCACCTCCCACACCTGCATAGATTGGAGATAGTGCAGGAAAGACCCAATGCTAGATAATGAGTAGACCTGTAGCACCTTAGGGTACATCTACACAGCAGCGCTAAAGTCAAATTAAGATATGCAACTTCAGCTACATCAATTGCATAGCTTAAATCGAAATAATTTAATCTGTCTTTTGGCGCTGTCTATACAGCAGAAAGTAGAAGGAAGAACACTCTTCCTTCGACTTCCCTTACTCTTCATGAAATGAGGGTTGCCATGAGTGGCAGTGAGACGTCTTCCATCTCGACTTTATTTCGAAATAAAGGCTTGTAGTGTAGATGGGCACTGTGTTATTCTGAAATAACAAAAATATATGGTAGCTTTCATGGATAAAACCCACTTCCTCAGATGATGAGTGGTAGTGGAAATAACAAAACCAAGATATTTATAACAGAGAGGGGGAAAAGTACCTGTCAATTGGAGGACCAATACTAGATGGCAGGAGACAATGTAGGTTCTGTTATCCCTCCCACACGATGACCATTCAGTCTCAATAGGAGATGGGGCTTGATGAAGTTTTGGATGAGCACCCAAATAATGTCATACTTTTGGATGGCTAACTAAGCCAAATCTGTTCTCATGGAAACATCTAGAAGATGTCAATAAGGCTGCAGCCAATAAAACTCACTAGGAGGTTGAGAGAGGTCCTGAGAAATTATATTTAAAACCTAGAGGATCAATTTCTCTGTTAGTGTAACCCCATTGCCTTAAATGGAGTTACAGAATTAGATCCTATCTCCTGCAGGGTTTGTTTCTAGAAAATTGTAGCTGGGATATAACTCTTGTTAAAATTCTATAGGGTGTTTTAGATGCCTCCTTCTCCTCCAAACATATAGACAATGTGAATCTCTTAAGTCAGTAGGACTTTTCCATGAGGCTCCAAATGTTCTGAAGTTTATCCATCATGGAAAGATTTGAATTACCTGATTTTCGTTAGGAGCAGCAACTCCTAGGCAGTGTTCCCTATCAGCGGTGCACTTGTGTGGCGATTCAGGAGAGATTTAAATGTGCCTAGATGATTAGAAGAGTGCCTAGAGCTAGGTTTTTTGTTGCTATTAGTGGTGCACATTTGCACATATCTCAGTACACATAGAATAGTGATAGAAATGTAGCCGTGTTAGTCTGGGGTAGCTGAAGCAAAATGCTGAAGCAAAAATGTCATCAATTCACAGACACTTACCTTCCTTCCTTCCCCCCACCCTGCATCCCCCTCCTGTTCTGAAATGTGATTTGTCCTTTTCATATGTGTTCATTTTTTTTAATTGTATCCTTTGGTATATATGGTTGTGACTATTTTCTTCCACTATTTGATCTGAGGAAGTGGGTCTGGCCCACAGAAGCTCATCATCTAATAAACCATCTTGTTAGTCTTTAAAGTGCTACATTGTCCTGCATTTTGCTTCAGTACACATACATATTTATTTCGCACACAAATGGAAAAAAATCCACACATGGATGGAAAAGATTAGAGGGAACATGCCTCCTAGATCCCTTTTCTGCCTAAGAACAGAACCCAAAATCTGTGCAAAGAAAAAATGAGTCAGGGAAACACTCCAATCAGTCGAACAGAATTTCTAAGCATGTGCCCTTCTCCTTTAGGTTTAATGCCCAATAAATAACCAAGCTGCTGGGAGCCACTGATTTGTTTGCTATAGTCAGAAGTATATCCGAGTAAAGATCTGCTAGATATAGTCCTATATTTAGAATCAGATAATACACTGGAACAGGCAATTATCTTGATTCATCACTGTGTCCAGCAACTGAAGCATCCTCGTGTGACATGGAATTCTCTGTTTCCTTGTTTCTAATGTGACTAGAGGATTTCTTTGTGAGGAAGTAGCTGCTTTAAGGGTAACATGTCATTTCAGGAAGATGTATTATCAATAGATTATTCTGTCAGCTGTTCAGGTTTTCATTCCTTTAGCATCGTGCATTGCACAATTCACCATGGCACTCCGGGCATTCCAGCCGTAGAATGACCCCACTGGCATCAGTGGTCATTGAAATAGATCTCTAATGTACGTAAAGTGTGTTCTTGGATAAGGTCCTGAATCGGCTTTAGTAGAAAACACATGGAGTTGGTCCCTAATACCCTCAGTTAACAAGTGATACCCAGAGACTTCTTCAAAGTTTCACAAGGATGTCTATAGAAATTTTTCATCCTTTTAAAAGCTTAAATTTAAAAAAATTCTGTGCAAAATTTTCTAGAATTTGTCATTCTTAGACTCCCGCTCACATATTTTTAATTGCCATAGTTGTAGCTATGCAAAGTCTTTGCATGTTGCCTACAGTTGGTCAATGGTCAGGACCATAATTAGATCATTTTATAAGTTGCAGTATACAGTATTGTCTATTGAAAAGTGTTTGCTCCAAAAGCCACCAATCAAAAAAAAAAAATTAATCCAGACCATTGAAATAAGCACTTGGAATATAAACTAAAAGAGAACATGGACTTTATATAAAATAAAATGTGTTGCAAATTAGATTTATAAAGGGATTATAGAAAGCAGTTAGTTAATGCTACTTGCAGTAAATAGAAATTAAAATATTTATCCAGCTGTAAAAATATGCATGATTAAATAATTTATTAAGTAATGTAAAGAAGCCACGCACTTTACATAGACAACAAATACCACTTTCTATTATCACAGATGTTTTATAATGTATATATTTCACAATATCTCATGCCTTCCAATTCAAATCAAACTTTCCACACACACACATCTGATCTGCCAGTGCTTTATACAAACTGAACAACAGACACACACAAAAAGGTGCAGAACACACAGTATGTAGGCCTACCAGTGCCTAGAGAGAATGCCCTGGTGAAATAGGCAATGAATCCTTTCTTTTCCTCCCATAGGGGCATCAGATCTGCTTACAATGACCATTCGTCCAGTGCTCGTGTTTCTTTTCTTTCTTTTTTTTTGCCTCTTATTATTTTACACTTCAAATGATCACTCCTTCAAGTTTTTCCTCATCACTAGACTGTTTTAGAGAGCAGTTCAGCTCTTTTATAAAATAAAGTACCAGATTCCTGAAGAAAGATAGCATCTCACGAATTCTCTGAAATACTACAGGTTGAACCTCTGTGGTCCCAGGCTCTCTGGTCTGGCAACATCCATAGTTTGGTGGGGCTGCCACAACTCATGGGGCCAAGGGGCTGAGGACTGGAGTGGGGAGCCTGGCGTCCCCTACTCCCAGACCTTCCTTGGTCAGGCAAACTCCCTTGTCTGGGGCTGGCCAGGTTCCCAGGGTGCCAGACCAGGGAGGTTCAATCTGTACACTCATCACCAAACTTTCTCATGGAACTGTCCTTGGTAGCAAATTTTGACCTGGGCAAGCACTGTAGATGATTCTGCTGCTGGACCCTGGGGGGTTCCAGTAAGTACTCTGCCAACTGCCTACAACTTGCCACTCCTTAACCCAGGACACCCCACCCTTTAGCCTCTACCACAGAATCTTCCCCTCCTGGCCACCCATGTCCCCTTTGAACCGAAAGAAATAGGCCCCACGCTGCCGCCCTTGGCCAATCTGCCATGGCTCAACAGATTTATCATATGGAAAAGACATGGTTAGATTAGTCCTTGACGGGTTGTGCTAACCCTCAGCAAAGGCTGAAGGAGGGTTTCTGACTGTAGGAAGACTATCTCTCCCTGAGATTCCTAGTATGAAAGGAAGGGCTTTGCAGTTACACACCACCTGGCTGCTTCTGGTGTGCCAGGCCTCTGCAGGTTTATGCCAAGGAGAGTGAGGGGCCATGTTTCCATGGTGTATTTGGAGCTGCTCTGTAATCATTTGTAAATAGGATAGGTTCTCTCTGTTTGTCTGACTGTGTTGGAGACACTGTATGTCTGGAAGGTTTTAAATTAAGAAGGGGTTGGCTGCATGTGTAGTGTAAGGGGGACAACAGTCTGACAACAGCTGCTCCAAAGGCTCTGAGGTAATGCACCACCCCCTGCTTTGAAGTTCGCCTCCAACAACCTGGTCAGCTGCCCAAACTGGTGTCACCAGAGTCAAGAAACACAGGAGAGAACCTAGAGGTCTGGCTGGTTTTCAAAAGGGACACAGTTAATGTTCCCGCTATTTTTTCCATCCATGTGTGGAATAAATTTTGTTGTGTGCAGCAAAGCATGTACAGATGTGCACCATGTGGGAGGATATGGGCACTCTGTTATAAGGATGCTAACTAATGAGTAATTTACTAGTCGAGTAGTTGATAGGCACTTCCACTGGGGCTCTTGTATATTTCAAAGGAGGAATGTGGAACTTTTGTGCATTTCAACGCAGAAGCACCACATGGAGCCTGGAGTCAGCGGGACTTCCCTCTGGTCCCGGGCTGCACATGGCGTGCCAGCTTTGAAATACGCAAGAGTCCCCAGCTCTTGGGTATTTCAAAGCAGAAGAGCCCTCATGGAGCCTAGGGTCAACGGGGGACTCAGAGTCCCCTGCTGACCCCAGGCTCCATGCTCTGCTCAGCATTTTAAAGCGGCAGTGTCGCATGGAGCCCGGGGTCATCTAGGGACTCCCCAGCTGACTCCAGGTTCTGTGGAAATGCTGCAGGGAGTCCCCAATTGACCCCAGGCTCCATGCAGTACTGCTGCTTTGAAGCACTGCAGCGGCGTTTCAAAGGGGTAATGCAACATGGAACCCAGGGTCAGCTCTGTGCAGCACTACCGCTTTGAAGTACCCTCCCCCCCCTTGCTGCCTCTATCTGATAGAAGCATGAAGGGGGGCTGGGGGAATCAACTAGTTGACTCAACTAGTCCTTAACATCCTCACTCTGTTAATCAACGGGGTGGCATTTGAATCTTTGCTGAGTGACCACCCAAATACTGGACACAGTTAGGAGAGGGAAGCAGACACTGATCTGTTGCTTTAAAAGATACGCTCCAGTCCTGTAGTGAACACCAAGCAAGAACTGGTGTCTTCCCAAACAGTGCTTGTTTCATTGTTGGGGCTGCCGTAACTTTCAGGAGCTCACCAGGCTATATCGTGCTATTTAAATGTTCTAGAAAATGTGAGAGCAAGTCCTGAATTCAGCTCTGCTGATGCTCTGAAAAAGGTTTGGACTGGGTTTGTCTTGTGGCAGGAGGGGAATGTTCATGGTGACTCATTGTCTTGCCTCCCTCCCTCAGTGCCTAATTTGAGGATATGCTCATGAAAACACCATTCTTTGTCTATCTGGGTCACTGCAATAAAATAGGACATCAGCAGCACAACCACAAAATGGATAAACCAGTTTAGCAGGATATAAATCAAATCAGCATCCCTTCAAACATGCAATCCCCTGCCCCATAGCTATTGCAACTAATAAAGAAGTACAGGCTGAACCTCTCTAGTCTGGCACTCTCTGATCTGGCAACATCTGTGGTCCAGCATGATTTTAGTTAGCTGGATGTCCTATTATCATGGGGGCGGGCGGCCAAGTTTCCTGTGGTCCCATAAAGTTTTTTTACAGCCACCAATCCTGGCTCTCTATGTTTTTTGCTGTTATTTAGCTCCAATTTACCCCTAAATGTCTCCTAAGAGCCCAGTACACAGTGGAAGTGTTGGTAATGCTACTAGACAATATTGACCTTCTGGGGTTCAGCAAATTCTCCGGTTCAGCACCAGTCAGGTCCTAAGGATGCCAGACTAGAGAGGTTCAAGCTGTACTAAAATGCAATTTCACAAACGCTAAAACTGTAGGAATTTGCAAAGTGGCTCTGACCCCAGACCCATGTAGTCTGAGACCATGGCCAGTACAAGGTGATCCAGAGCGAGATGTGAGAGAGTTGCAGTAGGCAGAAGTGTGATAATCTGTGTCCCACAATACTTTCATCCTCTCTCTGCTGTACTATATTCTTATCCTATCCTATCAGCTGTCCTTAACTGCTTGTTTGCATCTTGGCTCCAGCCAGCCGATGGCCTTTTTATACTTCTACAGCAGTATTTTCAGGTACTCTCTTTGGTGCACGCTCGACTAATGACAGATCCCTCCTAAAACATTGGCACGTCCTCAGCCCATGTAAAGCTGTGTAGCTCTGTCAACGTCTCTATTGGGCTCTAATTACAGCCTGACATGGAGTCTTCACTCCCAGCTAGAGTCTTGGATTCATATAATTCTCCCAACAGATGGATTCAGATGGAAGCAGAGTAATGGGCCATTTTTCATCCAGGATGCCATTCCACGGGTGGCAGGGAGGTTGTCAATATGGTTGTTTAAAGCACACATGTCTTGCTGTTTCCAAATATTTGAACAAACTCATGGAGGAGGGAATGTTGAAGTTCTTCACTTGATTGGCCAGAGGAGGGAGTTCAATACAGTCCTAGTTTTTGCTCTTACTACATATGCCAGCTTTGGGTTTAAATGTTTACAATTCTCCCCCAGGAAGGTAAAGGAGCACAGCTGGCTCTGCTTCTGTCGTCCTCAATTCCCATGACAACTGACTAAGCTAAACAGTGAGGGTGCATCTAGACTGGCAAGATTTTGCGCAAAAGCAATTGCTTTTGCACAAAAACTTGCCAGCTGTCTACACTGGCTGCTTGAATTGTGCAAGAACACTAACTTTGTAATGTACAAAATCAGTGCTTCTTGCGCAAATACTTTCACGCTCCCACTCAGTGTAGACAGGCACCTTAATTTTTTGCGCAAGAAAGCCCAATGGCTAAAATGGCCATCAGAGCTTTCTTGCACAAATGCTTGTCTAGATTGGCACGGATGCTTTTGCACAAATGCACTTTTTGCGCAAAAGCATCCTTGCCAATCTAAACACTCTTTTGCGGAAATACTTTTAACGGAAAAACTTTTCCGTTAAAAGAATTTCCACAAAATTATGCCAGTCTAGACGCAGCCTCTGTGACTTCCAGCAGATGGTTGTTTCCTGTGTATCTTCCTCCATTGGTAATAAATAAACTTCTACTTACCAAACTGAAAAATTGACATTAATAACAATTCTGGGTGGCCAATTGTTCCCTCTTTCCCTGCTGGAGTCGTCTAGTCTAGTTATTCTTTCTGCTTAAGAAAGAGTAAGAGTTTATTCAAATATTAATCTTTTATCCCTTAATGTGGTGGTCCCCTTGATCTGCATCGACATTGTTAGTTATTTTGTGTTCCCTCTATTTTGTGTTTGAACTGGGAGCTGTGTTTGTGAATCATCCATGGAGAACCATTTGCAATACTGAAGTTTGTACTTCCTGTCAAACAGGGCATGCCTAAGCTGTGTTTCAAGCAATAAGAGCAAAAAATTGACACTCACTTGGGTGCATGCTTGGAAAACATGAGAAAAGGTAGAGTTTTTTAAAAAAATAATAGTGGCCTAGTGTTTACAAAAACCATCATCCCATAATTTCTTCAATATGTGCAGTGGCAGTCAAAAAATGTTAGGATGCATAAGGAATAGGATGGAAAATAATCCTGAAAATATGATACAAACCAGTATTATTTTATATTCCTTTCAGATCACTTGTCTTAAAAGGAGATGGCAGAAACCATGGAGGTGTGAAGAAAGGCCACAAGAATGAAGACTAGGTATAGGACAATATCATAAGAAAAGTGTTTGAAAAGACTTGGATAACTGAGAGTATCTCAATGGTATGTAGAATAAAGAACAGCAGAGAGAAGGTAGAGCAGGCATTTTGTTTTATCTTTCTTGCAAGAACAGTGAGATTTTAAATGAAACTGGATTGCTACATACTTAAAACTGATCAAGTGAAATGCTGCCTCATACAGTGCATTAAACACCACGGAGGCCAAGAATGTGACGGGGTTCAGGAAGGGAGATGATATTTATATGTATAACAGTTATATACAGCATTATAAGGGTAAGAGTTGGGGGGGGTACAAACCCTCCCCCCCTCCCCAATCTCCTTGTAATTCTGATGCTTCCCGGTGTAAGCAAAATACCTAATGAGGAAGTTAGAAACAATCTTGATTATCTACTATAATATTTTTAGGAGCTACCTCTGAAACATCTGGGATGAGCTTCTGCCAGAGAGAAGATACGGGACTAGATGCATAACCAGTCTAACCCAACAGGGCTATTTCTGTTTACTCATTTTAACATGACTATCAAGTAGATGTGGTCCATTGTGGTAGGTGTGGGGAATGCTGTAGGTGCATGTGGTTTAGCTGGTCATGCTGATATAAGCTCAGGTGATTTGGTACAATAAGTCTTGGACCTACAAGGGACTTTCTGATCATGGGAGCTGTTTACAGTGCTTACAACTCATGACCTACTGGAGCGAGAAATGGTTGTGATACAGCATTGGAAAGCTGGGAATGCAATTTCCGAAGAGTCTGTCGGATGTTTCCAATCTTGGCAGGAAATGGGGAATTAGTTCTTCAAGGTATCGAGCACTTTTGAGCTTGATCCAGCAAACCGCATAATCACGTGGTTAACTTGAAGCATGTGAATTGTCTCATGTATGTCAATGGGATTTACTCGCACAAGTGTTCTTGCTAGATCAGACTGTTCAGGATTGAGCCCTAATCAAGGGAAATTCATAAGTACAGTCCTTCTAATTATGGTGCCGGTTCTCATTGCTACAGGCCATCTTTTCCTTTCATACAGTCTGCTCCCAGATGTTTGGGGAGTGGAATCAGTTGGACTTTTAGGAAAGGTAAGCAGGGTGGAATACAGAGGTGGAGACTGAGACTGGTGAGCAAAACTGAACAAACACGTAACCACATGTGCAGGTAGTACACCTCAGCAGGCAGTTACATGCACTGCAGGTTTTTCCTGCCTAGGAGGATGTTCACCAATTCACACTTCTTTTTTGGGTGTGGTGTCCAAACACTTGGCAACAGGCTTCCATTTGGGGAGGCAATGTCAGTGGTTTGTTTTTAGCCAAGAACGATGATTTTGGAGTTGCACTACACAAACGGTAAGTCCTCACAACAGATCTGGTACCTGTCAATGGTAGATATAGACTGTTTTACCAGAGCATCCTATCAAGAATATTTTATTTACTCCTTCAAGCTGCAGGATCCTGTTCACAGAGATACACCCAGACTGGGAATGCTGATCCATACTCTCAGGGATTTGGGGAAGTTTGGGTTCAGTTTTGAACTTTGCAACTAATCTCCAGCACTATTATTAAAGATTGCAAGTAGGGAAATTTGTATAGAAAAATAATGCCACTGCTTAACATTTTTCGTGCCTCCATTTGGTAGCTACATTTTTTCATCATACTCCATGCACACTTGAACATGTTAGTACTTGAACTATAGAGATTTTTAAAACATGAAATATTCATACAAGCTCATAAGTTACTTTGAATGAGCAAATCAATACATCCCTGTTTCTTTTTATGTCCTGTAAAACATGAAATGGGAAGCAAGAGCAAATCATCCCAAATCTTTGCTGACTTGACTATTGACTTTAAAGAAGTAAGCTCCTTGATCTTTTTTTATTCTGGTTGTATTTTTAAAGGGGGTTTCTTCTTACAGTGACATATTAGAAAACCTTAACATAAAATATAGCAAATAATAATGAACAGAAACATATATTGGGAAAATAGGAAGGAAAAATACCCCAGAGAAATATAAACAATAAATAAAAAATCATGAAGTCCAGCAAACTTTCACAGTTTCACAGCCCCTTTCTTGGGGGCATAGTGAGATGCTGTATCTGAACGGATCAGCAGATTTGAGACTCTGATTTTATTATTTGCCATAGCATTTTGAAACCAGCTATCATATTAGCTAAAATGTCTGGCATGTTTCTTGCCTCCTCTAAAGTATTTCTATATTCATAAAATACACTAAGGCAAATAAACACTGCAAAGAAAAATTATCAGTTTCATACTGATTGAAAAGTTCTCCTGTAGCCATGCAAATAAGAAGGGACTGATTTGTCTCTGAGGCTATGTATAGACTGTAGGCTTCTGCGGAAGAAGCTTTTCTGGAAGAGATCTTCCGAAAAAAACTTTTTCCGAAAGAGAGCATCCAAACTGCCAAAGTGCATCGAAAAAGCGATCTGATTTTTTGAAAGATAGCGTCCGCACTGAATAGACGCTAACTCAAATTTCAGCTGTGATTACTATGGATGGAGTGGCCACCAGGGCACCTGTGCTTTTTCTTTTTCTTTCAAAAGACCTCTCTCTTCCCCATGCGCACACACCTTTTTGCGAAAGAGCTCTTTCAGAAAAACACTTCTTCCTCGTAGAAAGTGGTTTACCAATGTCGGAAAAAACCCTCTGTTCTTTCAATTTTTTTTTGAAAGAACGCAATTGCAGTGTGAACCTAAGTGAAGTTTTTTTCAGAAAAACATCCGTTTTTCTGAAAAAACTCGGTAGTGTAGGCATAGCCTGAGTTTGTTATACATGTAGGCAGGGATTCTCCAAAATTAGATTAGGATTCTCAGATGTGTCCAGTGTAGACCTAGCTTCAAGTATAATGAGTGAGAACAGTATTAGTACTGTAATTAGTACTCTTAAAAACAACAAAATCCCATATACTTGCTACTTATGCCATAGAGTGCTCATGGGCTGTGTTGGTCAGGATTCTTCTGTTTACATAGGTTCTGTGAATAATAATTTTTTCCTAAGAAACTCCAGTCCTATTCAAAATGTTCTTTTGTTTGCTAGCAAAACATGCTAAGATGGAAGACTTGAGGGAAGTGTTATGCAAAATGTCAGTACTTCAGAATGGAATATAATAATTTCTATGTGGAACTTTTTGCAGAAAGTTTATGTCATTTACTTCAGAGGGGTAGCTGAGTTAGGCTGTGTCTAGACTACATGCCTCTGTCGGCAGAGGCATGTAGATTAGACACATAGGCAAAGGCAAATGAAGCCGCGATTTAAATGATCGCGGCTTCATTTACGTTTACATGGCTGCCGCGCTGAGCCGACAAACAGCTGATCAGCCGTTTGTCGGCTCGCACGCTAGTCTGGACGTTCCCCCTGTTGACATCAAAGCCCTTTGTCGGCAGCCCCGTTATTCCTCGTGGGATGAGGTTTACCGGGGCTGCCGACAAAGGGCTTTGATGTCGACAGGGGGAACGTCCAGACTAGCGCGTGAGCCGACAAACAGCTGATCAGCTGTTTGTCGGCTCAGCGCGGCAGCCATGTAAATGTAAATGAAGCCGCGATCATTTAAATCGCGGCTTCATTTGCCTTTGCCAAAAAAACAAATCTACATGCCTCTGCTGACAGAGGCATGTAGTTTAGACGTACCCTTAGTCTGTAACAGGAAAAGCTTTAAAAACAACAAATAGTCTAGTAGCACCTTAAAGACTAACAAAACATGTAGATGGTATCATGAGCTTTCGTGGGCAAAACATACTTCTTCAGATGACAGGAGTATAAGAAGTCCATATGCAAGAATAAATAAGAGATGGAGGGAGGGGATAGGGAGAGAAGGAAAACAGGGAGGAGAAGAAGAAAAAGAGAGACAGTGAGAAATAGTTACAAGAGGCTGTGAAGAACCATTAGCACCTCCATTGTTTGGTTGTTTTTTTTAAGTCATTAAAAGGTAGGAGATAGTGTGCAAGCCATCCTAAACAAACCACAAGCCAAATACACAGAGAAGGATTGGAAAGTAACTTCATTCACAAGTTTAATTCTTATGTTTATGGTCTGAACCTAGATGATTTTTCACACTTGCTTCTGGTCATCCACTGCCATCCCTCATTTTTAATGAAACAGAAGTTGAAATATTTGGAGATGCTAGGACCCCTCAGTCCAGCCCTCTTGACAGCTCTTGGCTGTCTTCCTCTTTGGCAGTTTGGTCTGAGAATCTTGATGATCTTTTTGAGGTTGTTTTTACAGTACATCCTGACCTGATGTCAGTCTCTTTTTCCCTCCACCCAATTGTGGATAGTTCCCCAAGCATAACTTTATTATTAAAGTGGTATGAACAAGGGAAGATCAAGCCAATCACTGCTTTCAGTCTCATGGGTTGCTTCCTGTTAAAAGTTGAAAAGCAAAACAATATTTGAAGTTTGTGCTTTTAAATGAGCTCTTGCTTTTCTCTGACAGCTCTGATAGACGTCTGTGATGTATATTTTAGTATATGTTCATGTGCTGCTAATGAGAAGTCAGAGATTTATTTACAGAAATATGGGCTGCTTTTGTTAAATTACTGCCTGATGATAAACATTGTTTTGCTGTAGAGTTACATGCTCAGAGATGCTGGTACAAGGGGTACATCCCTCTGCTTGAGGTGGATTTCATTATTTACGGGGTTTACAGTTTGGTTCAATGCCTCTCAGCACCTATACAAATTGTTCCAAAACCCCTGTACATGGTGCATTCTTTACATCTTTAGCTGAGTACTGTATATTGCCACTGACTTATAAAACAGCCAGTAAGCCCTGACCACAAAGCTTTTGAGATCATTATGTGGCACACGAAGGTTTGGCTAAAACATTCAGCTGCTATTTTAAATCAGGAAATGGATTTCCACATCATAAAGCAGATTTATAAATAGCAGTTGATTTATAAATCAGACTAATAAGCACTTCATAAAGAAAGATTTAGTTTATAAATCCTCAGATTGCACTTTGAGATACATGTTGACTGATTTATGTGATCCCAGACTTTGAAGCTATGCTATTCTAACAAGGTGTATAAGTCCCACTCTTCTATTTAATTCCTAAGTTTTGATTTATAAGCCCTGTTCAGGTTTTTATAGCTTATTTTTTCTTATTGCCTTTTACAATATAAAATTATATATGTATAAAAGCTGTAGCATATGGTATTTTCCCCAGTTTCTTTCTTGCACTCCATTAATGAGAATTTGATGCATTTTAAACAGGATTCCAGTGTGCCCTTATTCCTAGGTTTTATTGTGCTCTGAAATCTTCCTCCCTACTTGTTCAGTCTTCTTTTTTCCTTCTCTTTCATAAAATTGAGCTAGTCGCAGACTGCAGGTTTTAGAGACCTGATCCAAAGCCCATCAAAGTCAGTGGGAATCTTTCCATTGACAGAAATGACTTTGGATCAAGTCCATGCTATCCTGAAGTGGTAATCACCTGCCAGATAGGCTCACACTTTTCACAAAAAAAACTTAAAAAACAACAAATAATATGGTAGCACTTTATAGACTAAGAAAACGCGTAGATGGTATCATCAGCTTTCATGGGCAAAGCCCACTTCTTCAGATGATGGGAGTGTTGGAAGTCCAGATCCAAGAATAAATAAGAGAAGGGAGGAAGGGGGGAGAAGGAAAAAAAAATGGAGGGGAGGAAGAAAAAAAGACATTGAGTAGATAAGTGTCAGAGGGATAGCTGAGTGAGTCTGTAACAGGAAAAACTTAAAAAAAAACAATTAGTCTAGTAGCATTTCAGAGACTAAATAGTTACAAGAGGCTGTAAGAACCCTTAGTTTGCACTTGGAAAGGAAGATGACCAACACCAGATTCTACACAGACATCAAGAACCATTGCCACCTTCATTGTTTGATTGGTTGGTAAGGTGCAAGCCATCCCATATCACAATTCAAACCATTAGCATAAGAATTAAACTTGTGAATCAAGTTAAGCTCCAATCCATCTCTGTGTATTTGGCTTGTGGAATTGGTCTGAAACAAAACAGCAACTTGGAGATCCATTAATGAGTGTCTAGGAAGATAAAAGTGTTCCCCAACAGGTTTTTGTGTGTTGCTTTTTCTGATATCTGATTTGTGTCCATTAATTCTTTCACGTAGAGATTGTCCAGTTTGGCTGATATACATTGCAGTGGGGCATTGCTGGCATTTGATAGCATAGATCACATTAGTGGATATGCAGTTAAATGAGCCTCTGATTTGGTGGCTGATGTGGTTGGGTCCAGTGATGAAAACGCTTATGTAGATGTGTGGGCAGAGTTGACACCGGGGCTGATTTGCAGGGGTGGGATCCTGGATGCTTATGATGTAGCTGTGTTGGATGGTTACCGGAAAGAATTTGTTTCAGAGGTTGTCTGTAAGTGAGAATTGACCTTTCCCCTAAGGCCTCCGAGATTGAGGGGTCATTTTCCAGGATAGGTTGTAGATTTTTGATAATGCGTTGGAGGGGTTTAAGTTGTGGACTGTAGATAATGACAAGTGGAATTCTGTTGTTTTCTCTTTTAGGTCTGTCTTGAAGGAGTTCATGTCTGGGTACTTTTTTGGCTCTGTCAATCTGTTTTTTCATTTCTCCTGGTGGGTATTTCAGTTTTAAGAATGCTCTATATAGATCCTGTAGGTGTTTGTCTCTGTCTGTGGGATTGGAGAAAATCTGGTTGTATCTTAGGGCTTGGCTGTATACAATAGATTGAGAAATGTGTCTGGGATAGAAGCTAGAGGCATGAAGGTAAGTGTAGAGGTCGGTAGGTTTCCAGTATATAGTGGTGGAAATTTGTCCATCATTTAATTGTACTGTAGTGTCAAGGAAATGGATTTCCCGTGCGGACTGATCCAGGCTGAGGTTGATGGTGGGGAAGCCTTTGCTTTTCTCTGAAGCTTTCTGACACTCCAGAATCAACTGACATAGATGGGATCAGGACACGGATTAAGATAATTAGAACTCACTGGAGAGATCCATTTTCAGGAAGTAGGGAATCATTTTTTGGAACTTCTAGGTATATTCTTGCAAGCCCTTCATTGAAGAAGGAGCCCTAAAGGCAGCAATGGGATCTCCTTGCCTCAGTAAGAATGTCTTATGTGAGCAAAGTTTGCTCTTTGGATTTTTATTAGGCCAAAGATAATATTTTTGCACAAAAAGATGTAAATCCCAATTTAACACATCAGTGCAAAACTAATGATTTTAAGAAAAAAATGGTGAACAGTGACACTTTTGGATGGCTGATCTAGAAAAAAAGTGTGATTTCTTTTAAATGAAATGTTGAGAACTTTTAGACATTTTTCTGTGCCACAAATTATTGTCTAGGAATATCTGGCTGTGCTTACTGCCTAGATCCATCTCTACCTCTTTTTGCTTGTAAACATTTTAAATTTATAAATGTTTCTCACTGTATCTAGACCATAGTAATTAACCAGTGGTCTGTTCTAACACACTTATCATCATATATAAGGACTCAAAATTAAAGTCTATAATCACAGGCAACAGTTTCAAGAGTTCATATAATTTTACCAAAAAGTGTCTCTGAATAGAGGGATAGTGGATCACAAAGAGCTTGCAAAAGAAACAATGAAAAAAATCTCCTCTGTAATTTTTCCCTAATACTCAAAAGACGGGGCATCTTGCACGGTTCTTTGGGTTCCATCCTATCAGGATTCTGGAGCATCGGTTTGGACTGACCGATGTCCGGTTCCCTTCTCTCACTCAGACTAACTGGCTACTAGACTGATGCAAGCAACATGAACAGAATGGGGTGTGTGTGTGTGTGTGTGTGTGTGTGTTTACTTTGGATTCTCAATAAACCCAGGATATTGCTTTTCCCCTAAAAAAAAATCTTGAGTGTTTCTCACAAGCATAACACAGTGGCTTCAACTGCATTGCATGTAGCAGATGCCTTTGATGTTAGATGTCAACACATGCGTGTTTTTCCCATTAATGCAAGACAAATGGTGGATATCGCACCTCTCCTGGCACTGTGCGGATGTTGTCTGACTGGCTATGGAGCAGATGAGATGCCAGTAGATATATTTACTGAGGGAAGGCTGCACAGCCAGAAGTGTTTTTGTTTTCACTGAGGGAGCGGAGTGTCAAAACAAAGCAGAGTCAGCAGTGGGGATCTTAATCTGCAAAATCTTCAGCCGTAGATTTCTATGGCTCCGGGTCATTGCAAAACAATTGGATGCAAACTGTGGCCTGATGGAGCAAAGCATTGAAATATGGGAGTGATTCCATTATTAAAGAAGGTGCCTAAGGGCTCGATCCAGCCCTCACTGAGGTCATTGGAAAGACTCCAACTGACTGTAATGGAAGTTGCACCAGGCTCTGAGTGTCTTGCTCTGTGGTGGGCAAACTGCAAGCCCACAGGCCACATGCAGCCCATCAGGGTTCTATGAGTGGCCCTCGTGACATTTTGTTCACTGTTGCCCGTGTTTCAGGGTTGCCAGATTCTGCTGGTTTCCATCTGTGTCGTTTTTTTCCCCTACCAGTATTACTAAAGTGACACGCACGTAAAGCAAGGGCACGTGAAGAGAGATGCATGCTGATTGTGTAACGCACACACCTAGTGTGGGTCACTGACAAATGCTGTGGCACTTAGACCACAGCAAAAGATAAGACCAAGAGACTTCTACAGCAGGGGCTGGGAGCCAGCTGGCTTTTAGCTCAGCTAGTAGAGGCTCCTATACTCTGCTCTAGTGGTCTCCAGTTCAAATCTGCCTGGTGAGTGTTACAAGTAGGGGCTCAAACTGGGTCTCTGAAGCTTGGGATGCTGCCTCACCTAGAGGAAGTATGCAACCCATACACCTAGGCTATGTCTACACTGTGCTGGTTTTGCGCAAGAAATATGCAAATGAGGCTACATGTGGAATATCACGGAGCCTCATTTGCATAATTAATGAGCACCCGCCTTTTGTGCAAGCAGCTTTTGTGCAAAAAGGAGCCATCTACACGGCTCCTGCTTGTGCAAAACCCCCCTCTTGCACAAGAGCCGTTCTTCCTGAAAAAAAACCCGTGTAGGAGTCTCCTTTTTGCACAAAAGCCTCTTGCACAACAAGCGGCCGCTCATTAATTATGCAAATGAGGCTCGGTGATATTCTACATGTAGCCTCATTTGCATATTTCTTGCACAAAACCAGCACCGTGTAGACATAGCCCTACTGTGATTCACTGACCAATGAAGTGGCATCTAGACCACAGCAACAGATAAGACCAAGAGACCTCCACAGCAGCCGTGGCCAATCCACAGCTCGCGAGCTGCATGCGGCTCTTGCCCCGCAAAAGTGCAGCTCATGAAGCTGCTCCTGTACCCTCCCAAATGGCCCCTGCCAGCTTTTCCCCCCTCTCTCCCACCCTCCGCATCCCTGTACTTACCAGGTTGGAGCTGCGGGGTTTTAAAAATGGCGCCCAAGATAGTGGCCATCTTAAAGGGGCAGTCTCCTTTAAAAAACACATTTAAAAATTTTAATTTTAATTCTGTTCTGCAGGGGCTTTTTTGTTTGTTTGTTTGACAATTCTGGTGCGGCTCTTCGCATTTTTTCCGCTGCTGTTTTGGCTCTCTTTGTTAAATGGGTTGGCCACCTTTGCTTTACAGCATGGGCTGGGACCCAGCTGGCTTTTCGCTCAGAGGGTAGAGGCTCCTATACTAAGATTCAGAACTCCCAGGTTCAAATCTTCCTGCTGGGGGTTATGAGTGCACACAACACTGACTGTGACAGCTGGGTTCTCCTTTTGCACTGGTCTTTCTGGATAAGGGTCCATGCACATGATTGACTATGCTTTTCCTAGCCTTTTCTCCGTCTCTCCCCATCCCCCCTGCACATGCAGTGTGCTAATGTAATCTTACTATACAATGGCTGCACTCTACCTGAGCCTGCAGCACCTGGCACTAGAAAGAGGAATAACATGTGAACAAGGATGGTGCTGTATATTTGGAGCTATGTTGTGCTGTTGCCTTATTCAGGAACACCCCTAGCTTGTCCCAGCCTGGATCTTGAGCCTGGTGCAAAACGCAGTCCCTGTTGCCTGAATACTCCCCGCTGTTTACAAGTGGGCAGGGAGGGACCCCATCTCTTGTCACTTGCAAGAGGTGGGACGTAATTTACTATTCCCCTGAAGCAAGTGGGGAAGAATTGTGGCTTGGACATACTTACACACTGCCTATTGCTAACACAGCCTATGCTTTGGGTAATAAAACACTGAAGTCTGTTCTGCTCTGCCTTCACTGCATTCATTGAGGCTGCATTGGTGGTGCCAGCTGTAGTAGGCCTGTTACCTTCCCATTTCATCTTCCCAACATCTGAGTAATTTGCTACTCAGTCCTGGAGCCAGTGTCAATAAAAGAAGAAGAGAAAAATGAAGTGTGTCAGTTCCAAATATGCCCAATCAGTCAATTTCTTGGCAGAGTGACTAGCATACCCTTTCTGGCATCCTGTTCAACCATCAAGACTTGGAATACAATACAATGGTTCAGTTTTCCGTACCCTTATCCTAATGATGCATCATCCTAATGATGATGACAGATTGAGGCAATTATAGAAGTTCCTGTATGTCTATCACTACAGTTAAGGTCACAGCACAATTTTTATCATAATACCCTGGTTTTCAAATACTCATCATTCACTCTGGGGCTGAGAGCTGTGTAGAGCATCTGAAAATTTGGGGCACTATCGTGTCTTAATGTCCATCCATCTGCCTCTTCCTACCCGTTCTGTGGCTCTGCTTCCTCCTGAGAGGATCTAGTTAACTTAAAAGTGAAAAAGCCTGCCAGACCTCTTAACAGAACCTGGAAACTGTGAAAGAGCCATTCCAGTGGTAATGAATCCATTGAACAGGCATTTGCCAACCCCAGGTACATACTGTCAGTTTCTGAATGTACTAGATTAGTCCACAGGACCTTAGTTTAAAATTTGCTCTAAAATATTTCATTGGTGTGTTGCTAAAGATTACAGAATCACACCTCTAAAAAATCACCCCCCCTCCTTCTGCTGGGCTGTCATTGGGGATAAAGGCACCAGTTTAATAGAACTGCATAGGGCCCCATACATCCTAAGAACAGCCTTGATTTAACAAAATAGTTTTGACGTGTGCTGTTTTGGGGGATCGAGAAAGGGATGGGGTGGAATAATTGATGCAATTCAATCATTAGATCCCATTCCTCAGTCGATGTATATTTGAATAATTCCATTGGCTTCTGTAATCATCTGGGTTCACTGGTGAGGCGTCCTGACGGGTCTCCTGCTTCTTCAATGATGATAGCCATTCAGCTATGTGCGTTAATGCCTTTGCTCCCCTGTTTACTGCGTTGACAATGTGCAATGAATCAACACGACAGACTCTGAGAGAGCCCCCAGGGACCACCAGGCACCAGGCCAGGTTTATTGTAGGTGAGGTACGGTCCTAGCTTTCCCAGACCAAAAGGTCTACAGTTAGGCTAACACATGTAGCCCATTACTATGGACCAACTCAGTCAGTATTAGGGATGAGACACTGTCCCCTAGGTCAGGCAAAGACAGTTCTTTGGGGTTCACTTTTATACACAGGAACAATCAAGTTACACATCAGTCCTCTCCTGTTGCTTAGTTAACACCCATAACCTCATACAAGAGTGGGGGGTCAATTACTATATATGGGTATGTCTACACTACCCTCCTAGTTCGAACTAGGAGGGTAATGTAGGCATACCGCACCGAGACATACCGAGGTGGAATGAGGTGTACCGGTAGTTCGGAATAGGAATCCTAGTTCGAACTACCTAGTTCGAGCCCCATGTAGCCGCGCTGCACGGGGTTCGAACCAGCAGCGTTTTAAAAATGGCGGCTCCCCGCTTATGCAAATGAAGCCCGGGAAATTCAAATCCCGGGCTTCATTTGCAAGTGCGGTATGCCTACATTACCCCGCTAGTTTGAACTAGTGGGGTAGTGTAGACATACCCTATCATGCTGTCAGTTTAGACCCAGCTTTGAGCCGGTGTTGGTATGCCTGTGATCTGCAAGGAGGAGGTTGGTACCAAGATGTTTCTTCATAAGGTGTTCTGTTACATCCCCTCTGGAATGTGATTACAGCCTGTGCCTAGTACCTCTTAGATAAGAGAGTTTCTGTAATATCACCACTTCACTTTGTATTAGCAAAGTCTTGACCGTTGTGCCTAGGCCTCACACCAGGCCTGTGATACATGGGCTTATGCGTTAGGTCCTCATTTTACTCCAGCTTGGGTGAAAAAACACTGATGCATCTAGCTGGGGATAAGCCTCTTAGCATTTAAACGGTGCATTTGGATTTTACTCCCAAGGGCTGAGCAAGAGGTTCTGTACTGCTCTGGAGATGAAACTCATCCACTTCCTTTGCCACTGCCATCCATGCAGCCCACCCAGCATGTGCAAATGCGCACTGCCTTTGGCCTTCCTTCCTTCAATTCATTTCTTTGCCACTGAGCTGTAGGTTTGCCTGCTTGACACACTGCAGTTCAAGCACTCTTCTCTGTGCTGTTGAGGCTGTTCCCAGTCTGACAGCAGTCTGTAATTACCATGTGTCAGGCAGTGTTGGTGACAGATAGAGCAGCATCCGAATCCAGGGATCACTGAATTCGTGGACCGCTCCAGGGTATCTAAGATGTAAAATGATACCTGTTGTGATTAAGACCCTGGAAACACTTATGAATGTGTTCAACTCACTGAAGTCAATGGAACTTCAGACGGGCGTACATTTTGTACCGACAGAAGCATTTATTGAAGGTTTTAATGTTAATTCTATTTGCTTGAGAATTTGTCTGTACTGGCAGTGTGCATGTGAATGCTTGTCCATATGTTGCATGTGTTTCTCCAAACTAACTTATCCACTTGGGCTGTGTCTAGACTACATGCCTCTGTTGGAAGAGGCATGTAGATTAGACACATAGGCAAAGTCAAATGAAGCCGCGATTTAAATGATCGCGGCTTCATTTAAATTTATATGGCTGCCGCGCTGAGCCGACAAACAGCTGATCAGCTGTTTGTCTGCTCAGCGCGCTAGTCTGGACGCTCCTCTGCCGACATCAAAGCCCTTTGTCGGCAGCCCCGTTATTCCTCGTGGGATGAGGTTTACCGGGGCTGCCGACAAAGGGCTTTGATGTCGGCAAGGGAGCGTTCAGACTAGTGCGCTGAGCCGACAAACAGCTGATCAGCTGTGCTAGTGCATCAGTGGAATCCACAACCGCACTGAGCAACATGGTAGCCCAGTTGCATCCAGTGCAAAGAGCTAGAGCAGCCACGTGGCCGAGGTGGCTCAAATACCCTGAGCTAAAAGAGGGCAGAAGGGATGTGGTGTTGGAGGGAGCTAAGGCATGGAGCACAACCCCAGTGGAAGTGCAGCCATCAGAAAGATGCCCCTCCCTCCACGGCCAGCAAATTCTACTGGCTGTAAATTGAGGGGTAGACAGGGATCTGGCAGCTGCACCACAAGCCCCGTCATGCTAAATATAGCCGTCCTGTGCAGCTTGCTCCAGGGAATCCTAAACCAAGATGGCATGTCAGTGCGGAAAGCCATCACTTACGCTTGTGGGCTGCAGGAGCAGCTAGAGAATGAGGTGAACACTGGAAAACAAGCTGTCCTCCGAAGATTTGACAGAACAACTTATCAAGCTCCCTGCGAGTCTGCTTCTGCCTTGGCATTCTTGCCATTAACCTTTAGTAAGGGCCTTTCGTGTTGGTGAGAGACAAAGCACAGAGCACTGGTTGTGACTGCCAGCACATGGCTTCTGAAACATCTGGAAACATATACAGATACATTTTCAAAGGGGCCTGCAAATTACAGGCCCTCGTTCACCAATGTGCTGCAGGACCCTTTGAAATCAATGGTAGTTGCTTCTACGTAGCGAGGTAAGAATTGGACTCAAGTATTTTATATTGTCCCTGTTCTCTCTCTTGCTCTCTCCCACACACACTACTTTGTGATGAAGTTCCAGAGCTGTGACAGTCATGCCAGAGGGCTTATTGAGGTTTCTCCCTATGGCAGAAAAATAACTATGCTTCATGTCTCTCTGTGAAGGTCAGTGCAGCCCCAGCCTACGCAGTGAATGGCAATTTTTAGAGAAGCAGTAAAGTAGAGGTCAAGGCAGCCTGGCGACTTCAGAAGAGGAACAGGGTGAAAGTGGGGAGTGAGCAAGTGCTATGAAGCTATTTACAGTAGCATGCAACCAGGCAATGTCTGTTATGTCCACCCTAAGCAGCCCCTACCACGACAACTCTCAATACAATGCCTGCACAGTGAAACATACAGCTTTCTGGTTTGTTTTCCTGCACTATTCAGGATGCTGTTCACAACTGAATTTGCCTATCATGTTCACTAGTGCAGTAAATGTTTCCCTAGTTATATGAACATTTTTCTGGACATAGATATTTATAGCCATTTTCAGAAACCAGGATCAATTGATAAAACTATTAGCCTGACCTTAAGATGTGTTGAGTGTGCAGGGACAACCGCACCATGGTCTCAGCCCCCAGAGCAGCCGCACTGCAGTCTGGCTCCACCTCCTGCTCCAGCAATGGTTCACCAGGCAGCCTGCCCTGGCTGCAGCTCTCATCCTAGAATGTCTCCCCCTTTGTCAAGGTGTTATATCGGGCGTGGGCTGGGGATGGAAGCATTTTGTGTCTAGACCGCCTGCCCCAGCCTTCGGAAGCCCCCGTTTGTCTCCTCTGAGATGCAGCCTTATGGTTCTCATGGGTCATGATGATGAACTGGTTTGGGCACACAGTAAGCACACACAGTAAGCCAAAAAGGAAAAACACAAATTTAGCAGAGTTCCATTTTTGCATGTGATGTTTTGGTTTTACCATTGGCAGTGCAGGGAAATTTCACATATGTTGACATTTCAGATTCCTAGATGAGTTTTGTTTCTTTGTCTTCCAAAACCTCCAAATTTGAGATTATTGCATTTCTTGTTTTGAAGAGCTGAGAAGTTTTCCCTAAGGCTACATGTAGACTACAAGCCTCTTTTGAAAGTAGCTTTTTCAAAAAAACTTCTTTCGAAAGAGAGTATCTAGACTACAAGCGGATTTTTTGAAAAAGCGAGCCGCTTTTTAGAAAGAGAGTCTAGATGCTCTCTTTCAAAAAAGCACAGTTTGCATTCAATAGCTCCTTTTTTCGAAAGAGTACTTTTGAAAAAAGGTGTTATTCCTCGTACAATGAGGTTTACCGTGATCAAAAAAACTGCCTCATTCCTTCGATTTACTTTTGAAAGACTGCGGCTGCAGTCTAAATGCAGGGGAAGTTTATTCGAAAAAAGGCTACTTTTTTTTGAAAAAACCCTGTAGTCTAGACACACCATAACAGGGAAAGATTTTTAAAGTAAGATGTTTTGTTTTTAATGCATGAGTTGGGAGATCATGTTACTTTGGGTTTCTGAGTCTTTATAATGTAGTATCCTTTTAGGTTTTGTTTGAAAAAACAGTTTGAGGAACGACCCCATAGACTTTAGTTCAGACTTTTTTTGATTTTACGTGCTTTTGAGCCTTTTTTGTTTTATTTTTTAAATTTTTTAATAGAGAAATCAAACTTTTCTCCTTATTGGACCCCTAGTTTCACTTCTGCAACCATTCCACAAATAGAATCTTGTGCCAAAAAAAAAAAAAAAAAAAAAAAGAGAGCAACAATAATTATCACTTTCTCACATTAAGATACTTGTCCCTGTAATAACATTTTACTGACTTTGTTCTGTTGTTCTATGTTCAAAAGGTTTCTAGTAAATAGATTTATACACAGGTATGCCTTCCAGTCTTCCTTAAACGCCACAATATCTTTTTTGTCTGTAAGCAAATTTTCTGCAGGCACCTTTTTTGTATCTAATTTAATTGTCCATTGATTCATTTGGTGTGGTAGACTTGTTTTAGTGTGTCATAATACAACTGAGTAACAGAAAAGTCAGCCTTGGTACCACTAGGTAAGTCTATCCTGTGCGGCTGGTATCCCAAAAGAGATACCTTGTATCTACACAAGCTGGCCGATACTTTGAAATATTTTTTGAAATAATGGACATGCTATTTTGCCATCCTGCTAAACCTTGTTGCACGAGGGATAAAGGATGGTTCGAAATAGCACATTATCTCAAAATCTGGTGCTGTGTAGATGTGCCAAATTTCAAAATAAGCTATTTCAAAATAGATTTGAAATACGATATGCAATTTGCATAGCGCAAATTGAACATTTTATTTCGAGTTTAGAGTGCTGTGTAGACGCACCCACTGAGTACCTGCCCAGACCAAAGTATCTTTCAGACACCTTAAGATAGTCTTTATTTGTAATACTCCCTTATCTTCCCCTTGGATTTTCAACACGGAAAGCATGTTAAACTTGTTCCTCCTATCATATATCAAAATATGTACAAGACACAGTCTAACATTATGGAATAGCTGTTAAGAGAAAATTAGATATGTTCTGGTAATTATTATGAACTAAGATTCCTAATGTTCATATGAGCTAAGATTAGTTTATGTGAATGTCGTTTGCAAACATAAAGCTTACAAGACAATCCTGAAGAGACAGAATTTAAATGTGTATGTTAATGGAGGAAAGTTTATATACCCCATATCTTCTTTTCAATAACTTCTTGTCATCTCAGCACAGGGTCCAGACAGGTTTAAAAAACTTGAGGGTATGTCTACACTACAAAGTTAGTTCCAACTAACGTCCGTTAGTTCGAACTAACTTTCATAGGCGCTACACTAGCGCTCCGTTAGTTCGAACTTAATTCGAACTAACGGAGCACTTAGTTCGAACTGGGTAAACCTCATTTTACGAGGATTAAGCCTAGTTCGAACTAGCTAGTTCGAATTAAGGGCTGTGTAGACCCTTAATTCGAACTAGTGGGAGGCTAAGGCTTCCCAGCTTGCCCTGGTGGCCACTCTGGCCAACACCAGGGAAACTCTATTGCCCCCCTCCCGGCCCCGGAGCCCTTAAAGGGCCACGGGCTGGCTACACAGTTTGTGCCAGTTGCAAGGCTGCAAGCACCCATGCCAGCAGACCCTGCACCTGCCACAACATGAGCCAGCCACCCGACGACACCCAGCCCTCCACTGCTCCCCAGGACCAGCCTGGTGGCTCCCAGGAGCCTACCCGGGGGCGCAAAAGGCGGGCGCCCGCTTGGTCAAGTGCGGAGATCGTGGACCTCATCGAGGTTTGGGGGGAAGCCTCCAATGTCCACGATCTCCGCACTAGCCACAGGAACGCGGCCGTCTACGGCCGCATGGCTACCAGCCTGGCCGCCAGGGGCCACCAGCGCAGCCGGGAGCAGGTCCGGTGCAAAATTAAGGACTTGCGGCAGTCCTACTCCCGGGCCTGCCAGCCAGGGGCCGACCCGGAGGCCTGCCCCCACTTCCATGCCCTGGACCGCCTCCTGGGGGCTCATGCCACCCCTGCCCCCCGGGACGTGATTGACCCCGGGGCAGAGGGACCGCTCCAGGAGACAGAGGAGGAGGAGGAGGGCTCCGAGAGCCAGGAGCCTGCTGGCAGCCTGCCCAGAACTTGGGACCCCCGAGGCACCCCACAGAGCCGCTCGCCTGTGTCGTCCGAGGCCGGGGAGGCATCCACCTGTGAGTACCATCGTGCTCCCCTTATGTGTATGGGGGGCTGCGGTGAGAGGGAGCCCCGGGACCGTGTGCCTGGGCCTTGCCCACCACGGAGCAGCAGCTGGGGATCCTGCAGGGGCCCTGGCCTTGCAGAGGGGAGCTGGGTTTCACACACCTGGGCCCCTGAGGTAATTGACCGCTGTTCTGGTTTCACCACAGCCGCAGCACCTGGGCCTGCAGGGCGCACCACCCCGCCTGCAGCAGCCGCCCGTGCCCGGGCAAGCAGGAGAGCCAGGAACCAGGAGGAGTACCAGAGGCGGCACCTCCGGTTCCTGGAGCAACAGCTCCGTCTCCAGGACCACTGGGTCCAGGAGGACCTGAGGCTGCGCCGGAGGAGCTTGGAGGCACTGGAGGAGCAGGGCTGTGCCCTGCGAGGCCACCTCCAGAGCCTGCTCGACCGCTTCCCAATTCCTCCTGCTCCCCCTGCTCCTCCTCCTCCTCCCCCTGCTCCCCCTTCTGCTCCCGCTCCTGCTTCCTCCACACCCCCCGTCCCTCCTGCCCCACCCTCCACAACCATTCCCCACCAACGCCCCCAGACCCGCAGCGTTGCGAGACAGGAGAGGCAGCCGGACCCCCACCCCTGTGCTTTCCTTTCCCTTCCTCCCTTCCCTCCCCTTCCAGCTCCCTCATCCCAGGTTTCCCCCTCCCCTCTCTCACCCTCCTTCCTCCCTCCCTCCCCCCACCCCAGTTATGTAAAATAAAAAGACGTTTTTGTTTGAAAAACAGGTGTCGTTATTTGACAGTAGGTAGGGAGGAGAAAGGGGAAGGGGGGTAGGGTGGAAGAAGGCCCCAGTGGGGCATGCAGGGAGAGGTCAGTCCTCCTCCTCCACCAGGAAGCTCTCCCGCAGGGCTTCCCAGATCCGGACGGCCCCCCGCTGGTGCGGGGCTGAGCGTAGTGGCCAGCCATGCGGTCAGCCTCAGCCATCCAGGCTGGCAAGAAAGCCTCCCCCTTCCGCTCACACAAATTGTGGAGCACACAACATGCCGCCACCACGGGAGGGATGTTGTGCTCGGCCAGGTCCAGACGGGTGAGGAGGCATCGAAAGCGGGCTTTCAGTCGCCCGAAGGCCCCCTCCACCATGATGCGGGCCCTGGTCAGCCTGGCATTGAAGGCCTGGCGGGAGGGATTGAGGTGCCCCGTGTAGGGCTTCATCAGCCACGGCTGCAGTGGGTAGGCGGCATCCCCCACCAGGCACACGGGCATGTCCACGTCCCCGACCCTGATGTGGCGGTCGGGGAAGAAGGTCCCGTCCTGCAGCCGCTGGCACATGGAGGAGTTGCGGTACACCCAGGCGTCGTGTGCTTTGCCGGACCAGCCCACATTAATGTCCGTGAACTGTCCCCGGTGGTCACACACGGCCTGCAGGAGGATGGAGAAGTACCCTTTGCGGTTGACGTACCGGGACGCCTGGTTTTCCGGGGCACGGATGGGGATGTGCGTCCCGTCGATGGCCCCCCCACAGTTGGGGAAGCCGAGGGCGCCGAAGCCCCGGATGACGGCATCCGGGTCGGCGAGGCGGACCACCCTGTGGAGCAGCACCCGGTTGATGGCCTTGACCACCTGCGGAGAGAGACACAGCAAAGCTCCAATCAGTGGGGCACCCGGGTGGCTGGGAGCATTCGTGCCCTGGCAGTGCCCCGCGCCCCACTCCCGGAAGCAGCCCCCCTGGCAGCGTATAGTACGGCCGGGACAGACCGACCCCTCCGGTGCAGGGCGCTTTCGCCTCCTCCCTCCCGCCCGTTTGTCCCTGGGGCGGCCCATCCTCTCCTTGCAGCCCCCCTCCCCTCCCGGCGCAGTGGCCGACGAGTGCCATACGTGCATGAGCACCGCTCCGACGGTGGATCTCCCCACGCCGAACTGGTTCCCGACGGATCGGTAGCTGTCCGGCGTGGAGAGCTTCCAGAGGGCGATGGCCACCCGCTTCTGGAGGGGGATGGAGGGCCTCATGCGAGTGTCCCTTTTGCGCAGGGCAGGGGCGAGCCACTCGCAGAGCTCCAGGAAGGTGTCCCTCCTCATCCTGAAGTTCTGGGTCTACTGTCGGTCATCCCAGCGCTCCAGGACGATGCGGTCCCACCAGTCGCTGCTGGTGTCCAGACGCCAGATGCGGCGGGGCACGCCGGTGCTGGGGCGCCGCCGCGGCTCCTCCACGGCCCCCAGGGCGGCCAGGTGGAGAGGCAGCGGGCTGACGTGCACCAGGTGGTGCCAGGCAGCCTCGAGCCATTGCTGGCAGGCTTGCAGCAGCAAGTCCAGAAAGTGCACCAGAAGGTGCAGGGCGAGCTCTGGCTCCATGTTGCCACCTGCGGCGGCCCCCCGAAGGGAAGCACCGACACAGACGGGCGCAGAGACCAACGCTTTGCTGTCCCTCGGCGAGGTTGGCAAGCAAGCAGGAAAAGCTGAAAACCGGCTGTCCGGGGGGGTCCCTGTAAGCACCAGCCTCAGATAGCCTCAGACAGCAGCCACACAACGCAACTACTGACCTGAAGACCTGCCAGAACCGGTTTCAGCCGCCCTGAAATGCTCCCCTGCGTCCAATCAGTGTGGACGCGCTAGTTCGAATTAGCAAAACGCTAATTCGAACTAGTTTTTAGTTCTAGATGCGTTAGTTCGAATTAGCTTAGTTCGAATTACCTAATTCGAACTAAATTAGTTCGAATTAGCGCTGTAGTGTAGACGTACCCTGAGATATCATCTAATCCAGTGGGGGAAAGGTCTGGGAGAAGGCTATAAACAGATGAAGCAGGCTACTGAAAATTTTGTAATATTAATTTTCTTTTTATCTGACTTCATATTAAATAAGCATTTAAAGTCATGCACCTTGTTAATTATCCCTTGTTTTCATATTCTTTCTTCCATAACATTTAAAAAAATATGCAAGATATTTGTAAATAACTTGAGTGCCACAATGGCACACACCCGAACAAGATCACATGACCTCAGTATTGGTGCACAAGACAGAACTCACTCCTCTCATGGATGGAAAATCTTAGCGGGAACGCTGGTGCTAAGGCAGCTCCCTGCCTGTCCTGGCACCGCAGACTGCTCTGTGCCCCAAAAACAGCCGGCAGCAGGCCCTGCTCCTAGGTGAGGGGGACAGCACACAGGCCTTCGCACACTGCCCCTGCCATGAATGCTAGCTCTGCACTCCCATTGGTTGGGGACCTGCTGCTGGCTGCTTCTGGGGCACAGCAGGGTCTGTGGTGCTAGGAGAGGCGGGAAGCTGCCTTAGCACCCCCACTGCACCGCTAACCAGGAGCTGCTTGAGGTAACCCCCTCCTGCCCCAGCCCTGCTCCCCCCCAAGCCAAAGCCCCTTCCTACACCTGAAAGCTCTCATCCTCAGCCCCACCCCAGAGCCCACACTCCAGTCAAATTACATTGGGTCGCAGGCATCAACTATTTTCTTCAACTGGGTCATGAGAAAAAAAGTTTGGCACCCCCTGAGTTAGGGTGTCCTCACCAGATGCAGCTGTAGTACTTCTAGTGCAGTCTAGCCCGGCACGAGTCTGCGTACTAGAATGGGACCTGCAAATTTATTTCATTTTCTACTTCACCGAGGGTTTGGAGCAATGACTCCAGAATGGAGTCTAAGATTACAATACAGTAATTTGGGTATCATGGGCAAAGTGGATTGAATGTTGATGGGAGATGCTGCACTAAGACGAACAGCAGCCGCCTCGTCATTTCCCAATCGTTAGCCCCGATGGTATTTTTTGAGTAGTAGGCTTTGATGGATGCCTGATTGGTCTGGAAAGCAGAATCACCTGCAATCAACATATTAAAAGAAAAACTTGACAAGCTTGCCACTCTAAAACAATCACATGTTCAGTAAAAGCTCAATTCCATATTTATAAGGCCTGATGCTTCTCCTTTACTGCAATCACCGTTCACCAGGCTCTAAATCACTTTGCTCGGGGATTTTAAAAACGCCTGAAATACTGATGTACTTATTGTATTGTGTGGAGAGTTGCAGAAGACATGAGTGCTTGTTTGTCCTTGGGCATGTTACTTCTCACCTTTCTGATCCTCCACTTCTCCTCGTGCAAACCTGGAAACTAGCTAGATGAACCATTCTAAGTACGGGCTGAACCCACAAAAACTGGGATTTTCTGGTCCAGCAACATCCATGCTCTGGCAAGTTCTTGGGCCAGAGAGCCCCAGCAGCCAGGAGTCAGGCAGCAAGAGGACCTATGGCCGGCAGCCCTGCTGGGGTGGGTGTCAGTGGGGGCAGCAGCTGGCCGGGATGGGTGACAGCAGGGCAGAGCACAGTCTGTCTGCAGGGCTGGTGGTTGGTGAGGTGGCAGCTGGGGCTGGGAGCAGAGCTGAGCTTGGAGGCCTGGAATTGACCTCACTGGTCAGGCAAACTCCCTCATTCAAGACCAGTCAGACCCCGAGGGTGATGGACCAGGGAGGTCCAACCACTATTAACATCACATTGGTCAGTCGCTCTGGGCTGACAGTCTGATTTATTCAGAGAAGTAGCAGAGGATTCCATAAAGGATGTAATTTCTGTTATTTCAGGAGCTGGTGTCCATCAGCTTGACTATAGCTCAGGTGGTCAAACGCCCAATTTTACCTCTAGATGTTTGCACACAACTGCATTTGAAGGGAGCCAGCTTTCTGGGATGAATTTGGCCAGTTATACAGCACGTTTTTTTGCTCTGCTGCTCTTAACTGCAAAGTCTTTTTGTAATTGTTGATATGTTTGACACACTAATTATGGTTCATAATGAAGGTAAAAATAGAGGGACAGTAAGAACTAGATATTATCCACACACGACCTGATTATCTATCACCCTGCTCTTGTGCATCACTGACACCAGTACAAAGTGGGTGTAAGTCCCTATCACATCAAAATGGCAGATTTCCACCCACTTCGCATTGGAGTAAATGGCTCTGGGAGATAGAGAATCAGGCACACAGCCATGTCCTCCCTGTATAAACCACAATGCCACACACCCACTTACAAGTGCCACCTCCTAGGGTCTGCTTCCTTAACAACAGGTAATTAAAAATAACCTGCAACATGGACTGGGACACTGCTTCCTGCTGCTCCCAGTAGCTGCGAATGGTGATCTGCCAATGAGAGACCCCAGTGCACTGTAGGCGGGTATCTACTTACCTCTGTAGTAGAGGCTTGAGCATTATGCTCCGAAGGTCCCAGGTTCAATTCTGCCTGTCAGCATTACATGCACTTTGTTCAAATTCCATAGGCTTCCTGAAAAGAGCCCTTTCTGTTAACATTTTGTGAACAATTCTATCTAGTCTCTACTATAGTTGCCTCAGTGACCTAATAAAGTACAAATATTCAAAAGACCAGATGAGACATTTTGTAAGTAAAGTATCTGCCAGGTAAATTATAAGGGGATGTAATAATGCTAGACTATATACTTGATCAATTTGCTAGGCAGACATGTTAGGGTTGCCAGGTGTCCGGTATTCTACCAGACAGTCTGGTATTTGTGCTCTTTATCCAGTAAAAAAAAATCAGAGAATACCGGACATGCGCAATGTCTGGTATTCTCTGATTTTTCCAGCTGCGCACCGGATGGAAGCCTGGCGTGGGCGGGGGGAGCAGCTGGAAGGCAGGGCCACGATCGGCAGTAGGAGCCTGTGATTGCACAGAAGCCTGGTGGGGGCAGGAGGAGTGGCTGGGTCTCCCCCGTCCCCGCTAAGCTTCTGCGCAATCACAGGCTCCCAGCGCCGATTGCGGCCCCAGCCTCCCAGCTGGGACTCCCAGGCTGGGTGGCGGGGCCGCGATCGCCACTCTTGGCATGTCAGAATCCTAGTGGGGGTGGGAGGCATGGCTGGGAGTCCCAGCTGGGAGGCGGGGGCCGCAATCGGCGCTGGGAGCCACGCCCCCCGCCCCTCTTGCTTCTGACATGCCCAGAGTGGCGATCACGGCCCTGCCTCCCAGCTGGGACTGCCAATCTGGGAGGTGGGGCCGCGATCGGCACTGGGAGCCTGGGAGTCCCAGCTGAGAGATGGGGCCACTATCGCCGGTCTGGGCCCATCAGAAGGGGCGGGCGGAGTGGCTGGGAAAGGCAGTATTTATTAGCCTGTGCTCTTTTTTTTTTTTTTTTTGCTTGACCAAAATACCGCACGTCCGGTATTTTTGGGGGGATCAGCTGGCAACCCAACATGTGATTTGGCTGTGTGTTGAATCAAACAGAAAAAAGTTGGTGCATGTACTATGTTGGAAAAAGGACAGAACCACAGATCAAAATTCTCTGGGGCTCCAGTGGAAAAAATCTCCTGTTGTTTTGAAGTAACTAAGAAAGTGGCAGGTGTTTACAAATGAAAACTGCAACTTCTCTGTAGAAGGGAATGAATCCAGGTATTTTAGTGGTACCTCGTACTGTTCCGACAACATTCAGAGGGGCACAGGCCTGGATCCACAAGGGGATGTAGGCACTACAACACTTAACTTTTAGGGGCCTAGAAAGTCACTGGAACAACAATGGGATCCACACAGTCAAATTAGGCTCCCTGTAGATGAATGAGGGACAAGCATTCTTACAATGAGATCTACAAAAGTGTGGTGATGGATTTCTGATGATAGTTGAGAGGCTTGTTAAACCTTTAACCCAATGATTAGGGTGTTTATTGGGCATGTGGGGGACCTCCAGGCAAATTCCCCCCAGATGATGATGAGGAAAGATTTGAACAGGCGTTTTCTCTCCGGCTCACATATTTGCCCAAACATTCCTTCTACCTTTAAGCATTTTGTGTGGAGTTTAGTCAGCCTCTGAGTACATCTACTGGATTAGGCCCTAAGTGCAAGTTATGGAGAGGAGTGGCTATCTTCCTCTGGGTCATGGATTGCAGGTGAGTGTGGTGTTTTAGATACTGCTTGTAATTATTAGAACTAGGGGCACTGGCTATTGGGAGTCTGGAAGCACAGGAAACAGGAAGGAGAGGGGAGGAGATGAGCCAGGGCTGAGTGAAAGCTACAGTGGGGTGCAGCAGCTTTGTAAAGAGGTTTACTTTTGGTCAATAAAGTTCTGTTGAAGATTGTTAGTACCTTGCTTGCATGATAAAACAGTGGGAGATAGGTGCCTGGATAACTAGAAGGAGGCAGCTATGTGCATGCTTAGATGTGGTGTCTAGAGGAACTTTTACAGTAAAAGCCTAGGCACCAAGGGAGTTTGGATGGCTAAAGATTTAGGGGGCAGCTGAGTTGGGTTTTGTGGGTTGCAGTGGCTTAAATCTGGGGATGAGTGACTAAATCCCTTTGCAGATCAGTCTTGAGATTATACTTGTCTACTTTCTTCTCCCTTTGTCATTGGCTGTCCTGCGCCTTTAAAAGCCTGGACCCAGTCAGCCCAGTTCAGTTAACCCTGCACTGCTCCACCTGTGTGGGATCTGGGACTTAAAAGGAGGAAAGCACAGCTGAGTCATGGGCAGGCTGCAGAGGAGAGGCCCAGGCATAAAGGCCTGGGGCAGATTCCAGGTAGGAAGGCCTGAGAGAGGCTGCTCAGGAGACTGCAGGGAGCTGAAGGGAGAGTTGGAAAGGAGCCTGGGAAGGGTGAATACAGAGCCCGGTGTAGGGCTGGCCTTACCATGAGGTGAACTGAGGCGGCTGCCTCAGGTGCCAGACAGAGTGTGTGTGGGGGGAAGGTGCCACTAGGACCCAGAGAATTAAGACCTTCCAAAGTTTTGGCCCAAGTGAGGGGCCATAGGGTGTCATTTGAGCTCCCTGCCTCGGGTATCAAAATGTTGTGGGCTGGGGCTGGCCCTGTGGGTGGGGAGGAGACAGAGAGTGTCTGAAATTAGAGGAGAGCAAACCCCTTAAGAAGGAGGAGCTGGACCTACCTGGAGACAGGGCAAAAGTTTGGCTGCAACTCCTGTCCTATTCACAGCAGCAAGCTAGCAAAGCAGCCTGGAGGCATTGCTAGCTATGTGGCTATGCAGGCAAAGCTGTTGTGGTGCCAGGAATGCTGGAGTGGTTGACAAAGGCTTCCCTTGTCACCCGCGGCGCGTCCAGACTGCCCTGCTGTGCCACCAAACAGCTGATCGGCACAGCGTGGAGGCCATTTTGATGTAAATGATGCGATTTTATTTAAATCGCAGCTTCATTTCCTGTGTCTAGTAAACTCCTCTACATGGCTCCGTTGAGTCATGTAGTCTAGACATACCCTCATGGATTGGGAATTCTGCTGCATTATACAGGCTGAACCTCTCTGGTAACTGGAAGCATTTGTGGTCCAGCATGATTTTAATTAGCCAGATGTCCACTTATCATGGGTGTGGTCAAATTTCCTATGGTCCGTTAAAGTTTGTTTTCAGACACCAGTCCTGAGTCTCAGTGTTCTGTGCTGCTGTTTAGTTCTAATTTACCCCTAAATGTTTTCTAAGAGCTCAGTAAACAGTGCAAGTGTTAGAAATGCTGCTAACTACACCATATTGACCTCCCATGGTCTGGCAAATGCTCTGTTCCACATTGGTCAGATCCTGAGGGTGCTGGACTAGAGAGGTTGAACCCAAACATAACAATGTAAGTCCAGCTAACACAAAGTGGTTGTCTGACCTTCTATAGAGGTTATTACCTTTGAATTAGTGCAGTGTTCCTTAAACTGTGTGCCGTGGCACACCAGTGTGCCACAGAGAACAAGTGTTCAAAATAGTTGCCCTTAAAGGGGCAGGCAACATTTTTTCTCTTTCCCCTGACCCCCTTCTACCCCCCCCCACCCCCCGCCTTTTTTTTTTCTTTTGGCTCAACAAAAAATCCTTGGTGTTCCTCATTTAAAAAACAAAACTATTGTTTGGTGTTCCTTGGTCTTAAAACGTTTAAGAAACATTGAATTAGTGTATTCCTTTAAATCAAGTAATAGAGACTTATGGTTTGTGATCTAGAATTTGTAGGTCGGTCCCCCCAGAAGTGCCAGGCAGGGAACATTGATATGAGTAGAGGTGGATAAAAATGCACACTGCATTAAAATAATACTTATATGAACATATTAATACTTACATTGAGTGTGTTTTTAAATATTATTTGTATAGCATTTTACAATGTGATCAGGAGAGAAGATCCTAACACTAGATGTTTATGGTCCAAAAGGGCAACCACAGACTGTTGGGAATGGGATGTAATGGTGAGCTGTTTGCTTAAGTGGGGTGTTTCTTTCCAATGACTTTTGTTGGGTGTAATTAGCCCATACTGCTGTGCTAGGATAATTTTTTTTTTGAAAGACTTCTTAGTTCTAAGGGAGATCTTGGAAAGGGTTGTGTCACAAATGCTACCACTTTCTCATGTTCTTCACTCTGTGAGCTTATATGGAAAAGGGCAAAGTAGCAGGTTTCCCCTCCAGCAATAATGCCCGGAGCTAAGCAAGCGCAATGCAGGAAAGATTTTTATAATGACAGTTTTGGACGAGCCTACAGAATGGTGAGTTTTGAATAACGGGTGTTTGTCAAATGTTTTATTTTCACTTGGCGCAGGCAGATGCAGAGTCAAAGTGATCCGAAGCAGGACGAAAACAAGCCAATTGAGAGAAGTGCTTTTAATGGCAGTGTTCTAAAGTGTAAATGATAAATAATATATAGATTTGCATTACTTACCAGAGCCGATAGATGTGCGCACTGGGGATTTTATTGCTGAGAAATCATATGTGCCTGCTGAAAGAGCTAGTGTAAAAGCTGTACACTGAATTTGAAGCGTGCTGGTGATTTGCTGTCCCAAACCTGAGCCGCACACGGAGGAGTCTAGGGTAGTGATTTGATGACATTGGAAACGACCTTATAGCAGGTTCCTAGGTATCCTGTTTTTTAATTATTTGAAACAGTCCAGTTCCAATAACCCACCAGTAAAAATCGATTGAATGGGCACACGCTGTGGAGATCTTTTCCTTCAAAAACAAGGTGGGCAAAGGGGTTTCTTATTGTTTTTGAACTTTGTGTTGAGGAGGCCAATGATCCTGAGAATTGACCCTGACAGGGGCTCTCGGGGATGCCATGTGGCTTAATGATCTCGTGGCTCCCTCCAGTGGCTGGGCTCAGCCTTCTACTTTTTCCACAGTCTCCCCCTTTAGTTCACTAGAGTGAGGCCCATCCTGTCACCTGAACATCCTCTCCATACCCTTTCTCCCTCTCAGCATGTTGAATATCTGCCCTTCCTCCTCCCCCTCAAACAGACTGAGGGTGCGTCTACACTGCAGAGTTTTTTTCTGGAAAAACAATATTTACATCCACACTGCTATTGCATTCTTTTGACAAAGTCTAAAGAATTGAGCAATTTTTTTTTCAATGGCAGTAAACCACATTCTATGGGGAAGAAACCTTTTTCCAAAAAATCTTTTTCAGAAAAAGGCATGTGTGGATGTGGAAGAGTGTGGGGTTTTTTTTGTTTTTTTTGTCCACCTCCCCCGCCCGAAAGAAGAGGCCTCCAGGAAAAAACACAGGTGTCCTGGTGGCCCTCTGTCCATAGCAATCACAACTTAAATGTGAGATAGCATTCAATGAATGTGGACGCTATCTTTTGAAAAAGCATACCGCTTCTTTTGTTGTACTTTTGCTGTGTAGATGCTCTCTTTCAAAAAGTTTTTCTGGAAGATCTTTCAGAAAAGCTTCTTCCAAAAGAAGCCTGCAGTCTAGCCATAGCCTGACAGACACAGGGGAGGGGACCAAAAAGAAAAAAAGGTGATGTGACTGGCTCTCAGTGGCAACCCCTGTCCTACAGCTCTGGGTCTAATTTCCCTCTCCAGGCACAACGAACAGTGCTACATCCGTGCCTCTCGGGTTTGGCACTTCCACCTCTCCACAGATGGAGAACCAAAGCAAGGGAGGGACAAATTTGATTGGTGTTGTGAGATGACCCCTGATGTTGCAATCACATTTAGTTCTATCTCCATCTATGGAGGGGCAGAGGTGCCAAACCTCAGCTGTGCTATGACACCATGGGCTAGTCACAGCTCCTGGAGGTGAAAAGAGCCAGCACTGTGGGGTGGGGGAAGGGGATCATAGAATTTGTTCAAATTCCCAATTATTTTGAACACCAATAGCTCTGTGCCAGATCTGTAGCCTTAGGGAGATGGATGAAAGAGAGTGAAGGCTGAGAGGGAAAATGGGGAAGGAGATTTTGGAGTGATTTTTGAGGGAGGAGAGAATGGATATTGCATGAGGAGAAGCTGGGCAGAGTGAATAGGTTTTGGGCAGGTTCATTAGGGTGTGATGAGCAGAGCTCGACAAACTGTGGCGAGAGCTACTTGCCAGCCCCGCACCGTGCATGCACCAGACGGGCACTGCGCATGTGCGCAGCACCGGTGAATGGGGCGCACGGAGCGACCGGCTGAAATCTTCTCGCCACGGGCGAGTAGAAACTGCAGTTTGTCGAGCCCTGGTAATAAGCTTTAAAGCTGTGTTGCCTGGTAGCATCTGGTAATGTGAAGGCAGGTCAAACACGACTGGAAAATGCAGATACAATATTACTGTCCTAGTCCACTCCAGTTTTATCATCAGTCTCACAATATTTGGTCTTTCTTAAAAAGCTGCTGAAGTTATATGAAATTCATCTTCCATTAACCCCTTCCCCCTTCCCCCCCCCCCCCCACTTCTAGCCTTCTTGCTTATGAAGAAAATTGGGACAACATAGCCCAAGTGTAAGCTACAGGCTCAGCCACTAGCAAGCAAAGAAAAAGAATCCACAGTGTTAGTCTGTAGAATTTCATGACTTAGGCCAGTGTCATAATTTTGGCATGCTTCAGGTTGACACGTTTAAGCTTATGATTTCCATGGGACTTGAACCTGCTCTCAGCAGGCTTCAGTGGAGGCTATTCTCCCTGGAAGAATGATCGTCTCGCTTTATATTTTAGAAATGTGCATCTGTCTGTCTGCCCTTCTGTACCACCAAATTTGGTATGCAGCTCCTCTTTTACTAACGTAAAGCAAGGCCAGGGTTTGGTTGTGCCAGCATAATGGGATGTGAGTGGAATTTGATGGTGTCTCATAAAATGGAAAAGGAATAGTCTGGCAGGAGGAGGTTATACTACAGAATTATTACAGGGGGAAGAGTGAGGCCAGAGATGGGCACTGTGCTATGTATAACCTCTTTTGGCCAGTAGAGAGCACGGGTGGAGAAAGGGACAGCTATCTACTATATATTTGAGAGGGTTTGTTTGTGTCCCAAAGCCGGGAAACATGCGCCTCTCCCCGAGCCGTGCCCACTGGAGCTGCAGTGGCCATGGACAAGCGCTTCTCACCTGGCCCCAAGCTGCTGTAGCGAAAGAGGGCTGGGGTTGTCCGCTCTCCCCATGGCAGCCTGCTTACTGAACCCCTTGTCCTCAACCCTACCCAGAGTAATGATTTAAACAAAGAAAAACAAAACTTATTTGAGTTAAGGACCCGAGAAACTCCGGGTAAATCTTCAGTCATCTATATGTTGTACCCTTTTCGCAGTATTGTTCCTTAGCCCTATTGATATTTGTGATTGCTCATCGGGGGATAAAATAACATTGACTTAGGCTTTCAATTCAACTTAATCAACAGCTGACAGGTTTTTTCAGAGTCCCTCTGCCTGCAGTCTCCTCAATATTCATAAGCCTGATAACTTTGCACTTGCAAAAATGGAATTGTGTCTTTTCCTCCCACTACCGTTGATAGAACATATGGCTCTGTGTTTGATTCTAACTAGCCAGATGAGGCACATTTTACAGCCTGGTAGCAGTCTCTTACTGTTTTTTTTTTTAATAATTTTGCTCTGCCTTTTGACAAACTATCACTTTCTGTTGTGTTAATTTAAATGTGGCTTCATATTCTATAGCATAAACACTCTCCTTTACATGACTGAGCTTCTACATCTTACAGGCCTAGACACTGTCAGGGAATCTGTATTTTGTTTTTAGCCGCCTTTAATTGTTTTCATGGTGCTGCAGTGGAAATGACTTTCTAGGCACTGATTCAATAGTTAATCATTTCAACAGCGAGGGTGAACAGTTTGTTTTTGGTTTTGTTTTAATTCATTAACTCTTTACTTCTAATTAACCCATTTTTTTTTTTAGCTTTAGAGTATCCTCTGCATTAATTTTTAGTTATTTATTACTTTGGAGAGTTGATTAATAGGATATGTTAAAATTCTAAGGCTGGAAGTAGGATGCAAAACCATTTTCTGTCAATATTTACTTAAATTGATTAACTCTGACTAGACACACACATTGACTTCAGTGTCATTTGAACCTTTTGAACGTTTCTACAAACCTATTTCTATTACTGCTACAGTGGTTCACAGAAAGCTAATACCCATCCTCAACTTAATACGTCCACAGAAACCAAATCCATTATTTGTACAAGCAGATACTCACACGGAAAATATTTGCACACTTAAGTCAGAGAATGTGAGCAATACCATGAATCTTACCTGACCAATCATAACTAACCTACTCGGTGTCAATAGCCAATACTGTATATTCCCACAAATCTCATGATAAATACAGATTAAAAAAGGAGAGAAATCAGTGAAGAAATTGTCAAATAATATCAAATCACAAACAGAAGACTTCCGCTTGCAATTGTTCTATGAGCAGAAAGAGGCAACAGTCACTGAATACATTTGTTGTGACTTATTTGCTCAGCTCTTACAAGACAAAGTCCCAATAATGATTTGGTATTTAAAGGTCCTGTAACCTTTACTCATATGACTTGGATGGACTACAAGGTGCACAATGGATGAAGGGCTGAGGCTAATGACTGAAAGACACTTTGCTTTACAAGCTTGTTCTGGATTCCCTAACTTTCTCAACAAAATTCTTTCCAAGCAAAATTTCTCCCATGAGCTCTGCATTGTCTGACCTTTATTTGTGCCTACCCTGCCCGTATTAGTCTGACTACTAATGTTGGCATTTCAAGATTTTGAATGTGGTATGTTTTTCTAACTTGTTTTGCTCATTCCTAAATCAGAGATAATTCAGTGTAGAAATCTATATTCTGTACTAATCCCTACCTCTGTCATTCCCTATTAGAAATTTAAAGCAAATACCGATATTGACATTGAATGGGAGCTGATAGTACCATACAGAACTTTGATGTGATAATCTGGATTATGTTCCCTCTCTGTTCTTGACAGCCTCAAAGGAGGGCAATCAAACCTTTCTGACTAGAAAAATTTTGAACACCTCTGCCCCCATTGTGGTGCACAGTCTTGGTATCTCCAATTCAATGAGACGCATCTGTGGCCTTTCTGACTGATCTAGGGCGCTAAACAGAGCTTACCCACGGCAGCATAGGCAGTGGGAGGGACTAGCTGCCCTGATATGATCCCATCTGAGATGCTATGCAAGTACGAGGGCAGCTGGAAACTACACAGTGCAGATCCTGCATAGATGCACCTAGGACCATGCCCATACCACAAGCGTATTGTGAGTTATTGAGCCAATCCAGCCCAATTTACTCTCATGAAAAGCTTCATTGACGTTGATATCTTGGGGCTATTGGCTTCTCTGAAGGCCTGACCGCAAGCCTACCGCAGTGATGGGTGTCTTTCCAATGACTTGGGCCTCAAGGAAGATCAGTAAGGTGAGTGGATCAAGTCCGGTTGTTTTTGAAGGCCTTTGGAATCCTTCAGGTGGAGACAGGCCTATCAATTTACAGGGGGTAGGGGAGTAAAGGGGGCAAATGCCCTGGGGCCCAGTGATTCTAAAAGGCCCTGGGTGCCCTGCCTCTTCTTCATGAGGACACCCCCCTTCTGGGAGCATGGAGCCAGCCTTCTCCATCTTGCCCAGGGGCCCGGTGTGGCTGTTACCTCCCCTGCTGCTGTGTGAAGTGTTCAAATGCAAGTTGCAGGCTGGCTAAAGGATGCTTTTGAGGGAATACATTTCCCTCCACACCCTCAGGCTTCTCTCTTCCCTTCTGCATCACCTTTAGCTTTAGCTGAGATGACCCCAACCCTTCACCCTACTTAGATGCTGAAAGAGAGTGCAGAAGGGTTGAGCAATTTCCCTTGTCTTTCCCTTTAAATGAACAGAGACAGAAACCCAGCTCAGATTCTCCCCTTTCTGTTCTTCCCTCCTGTCTGCAGATGATAACCACTTTCTCTGTCTTGCTGTTGATGCAATTTACAATGACGTGCCACAGGAGCATGCAAGATTAATGAAAATGTTCTGTAATTCTTCAAGTCTTTCTGTTGAGGTAATGTAATAGAGATTGATTTGGACCAGTCGTTTGCCTCGTCCCCATTTCCCAAGGGCCGTGACAGATTTTTGTGAGATGGGGAAGGGAGAATATTAAATGGCCTTGTCACCAGCTGCTTATTTGGAGCTCTGTTGTATCACTTTCTAAGCAAAGTGCCCCTTTCAGCTACTCTAGTCCATTCCTGTCTTGATTGTGTGTAATGCTGCTGACCACTTAAAAACCCACAATTACCTTGCCATGGTATTAGTTACTGAGTGATATGCTGTATTTCCCATACTTGGAATAAGGACGACTACTGTAATATAATGTCATTCCCTCCTGCCCCCTTTGATAGTAGCAGCCACTCTATGGACCAGATCCAATGCTCCTGGAAAGTCTCAAATCTCAGCGACCTTTGGCTCAGGCCCTATGTATCAATTTACTCAGCAACTCAGATTTTTGGATGATAGGAATTTGTTTTTCAGTTGCACACATGATTATGTGGAACAGCTGTCTGCATTTTTATCTCACTCCTGCTCTATTCTTTCTAATGTCCTTGAAGCCTGCTTCTTTCGCAAACCCTTTATCCTCTGCAATCTTGCTAGTGCTGTCATTGGTAGTAAACAGATATTAAAGTCTTTGCTGCTGCTGCTGCTGCTTTGCTCCAGCTTGAATTGCTGCACATGTATGCCGGGTGCTGCTGCTGCCGGAATAGCCAACAGCAATGTTCCCCCTATCTTTTCCATGCATGTGCAGAGTACATTTTGTTATGTGCACCACCCGTAGAAATACAAAACCTAGCTGTGGGTGATCTGCTGAGTAGCTACACAAGTGCACAGCTTACAGGGAACACTGTCCAACAGCTCCTTTGCTTGATGAGGTGTTTGGTACTGAACCCAAGCAGCCTTATTTTCCGTGTCTTAATTACAATGAAAACCCTCATCTTCCCATTTCATTAAATTTGAGAGCCATTTTTTTGGTCTTCAGTACTCTTTTTAAGGTTGCCAGATGATTTAACCAAAAATACAGACCCCCCCAAAAAAAAACACCGGGGAAAAAATTCCGGGGGGGGGGGGGGGAACCAAAGTTAAGTTGAGCAGAAAAAAAAGGACCCCAAGAGTTATTAAGCAAAAAACAAACAAAAACAGCATTGCCCCTTTACGAAACACTTTTGAGGCTTTTTGGCCCTAACAGACTGTTGGCTGCCATCCACCATCTTGTCTCCCTGCTCCAGGCCAGACAGCTCCCCTGCAGAACGAGGTGAGCACCAGGTATTTTCGCCTCCTGGATGGGAAAAAAAGTCAGAAAATACCAGATGTCTTAGGTGTCTGGTATTTTCTGAATTTTTTTTACTGGATGGGAGATAAAAATACTGGATTGTCCGGGTCAGTACCGGACACCTGGCAACCCTTCTCTTGTTTATGCCTGGTGCTTGCCCTTTGTACTTCCATGTTTTCCCCCTCTGTTTTGAGATGGAACTACTTGAACTGCATGCAATATTCAAGGTGTGGGTAGATCATGAATTTATTTAGTGCATGGAAACCCTCTGGGCAAGCCATCAGTTGGTTTCAGGGGGTCCCCACCAGGCAAATCTGGTATTAGACTCAGGGGAGCTCTGGGTGAAAGCTGATATATGCCACCCATGGCTGAACCTAAGAAACTTAGCTTGTAGAACCCCCTATGCCATGGGACTCCAGGCAGTTTCCTTACCTGCTTCCCCCTCATGCCAGCCCTGGCTTTTGTATGTAGAAAAACAGTTGTTGTGGAGTTTTTATCGCATGTGGGGAAGTAGGGAAGGATCAGAAAGAAAATGCTTGAGAACATCTGATGTAGTGACATGTTGGCATTTTCTCTCTTAATGGCCCATAACATTCTGTTTGGGGTTTTTTTGTCTACCACTGCATATTACACAGATGCTTTTCAGAGAAGTATCCACAGTAACTTCAAGATCACTTTCTTGAGCGGTAACAGCTAATTTAATTTGTGTGCATAATTTGGATTTGTTTTCCAATGTGCACTACCTTGCATTTATCAACATTGAAGTTCATTGGCTATTTTGTTGCCCAGTCACTATGGACATTCCTTTGTAACTCTTTGCAGTCAACTTTGGACTTAAGAATAATTTTGTATGGTCTGCACATTTTTGTCTCCTTATTGTTCACCCCCTTTTCCAACCAACCAATGGATACTTCTAGAGGTGCAAATTGATCTTATCAGCCTCTTGTGAAATGGAATGTTCAAGTTACTATTTTTTTCTCCTTTCTCCCGCCCCCCCCCCCCCGCCTCATTCCCTCCCTATCCCTCCTCCTCCCGCCTTCTACCTTCCCTTATTTATTCTAGAACAGCTCAGGTCCCAGCATAGATCCTGAGACTCCTCTGTTTCCCTCTCTCCACTGTGAAAACTGCCCATTTATCCCTACCTTTGGTTTCTTAGCTTTTAACCAGTTACTGATCTGTGGGAGGACCTTTTCTCTTATCCCTTTGGTGTGGAATCTTGTCAAAGGCTTTTTGAAAGTCCCAGAGCACTATAACAATTGGAATACTCCTGTCCACATGCTTGTCGATACCATGAAATAATTCTACTAGTTTGAGGTATGACTTTCTTGGCAGAAGCTATGTTAGCTCTCCCCCAACAACATATCATGTTTATCTGTGTGTCTGATAATTCAGTTCTTTACTGTAGTTTCAATCACTTTGCCTGGTGCTGAAATGAGACTGTCAGGATCACCCATGGAGTCTTTTTCTTTAAAAAATCAGCATTGCATGAACTCTTCCAGTCATCTGTTACAGGGGCTGATTTTAAGGGATAGGTTACATACTGCAGCTAAGGCAGATGAGTAATATCTATCACGTGTGGTTTCTCCCTCTTAATGTAAGCTACATATCCAGGATATTTCCTTCACACTTTTTAACCATATTTTCCTGGAGTGGACCACTGCATCAGTTTTAAAATTGATTAGAGAGCATGTCCTACTTGCTCTGGTTGGGTGGGAGTCTTGCAGTACTCCTTAATATTACAATAATTTAAAATACAACTATCGAGGACTCATACATATAATAGTCAGCGGTGAAATTCAATTTCATCACAGTTGTAGCAATTTGACCTGTAGTGCATGAATAGCAGTGCATCCCAGGAAACTTAAAACTATAGCCTAATTAGTGACATTTCTGTATATTTTTGTTTTAAAATGTATTTATTAAGAAATTGTCAGGGCAGCATGCATGAAAATACTACTTTTTTTTTATACAGGGCAAAAGATCTGTTCCTGCTGCTTGCTCCCCCCCCTTTTTTTTATTGAAGTCATTATCCCCTGAGTGTAAAACCTCCCAGTGAATTGCCAGAGCTGTGATTAGCTACCCAGTGCTCATACTTTAAAATACGTACTTTCTAATACAAGCAGTAGTCTTGTAGCACCTTAGGGCATGTCTACACTAGGAAATTATTTCAAAATAAGTTTATTTTGAAATAATAACTCCCAAAATAATAATTTTGAAATAGCGGGCCCGCACTACGGGGAAGCCTTGAAATCAGTCCAAGGCAGGCTCCATTAATGTCACACTATCTCAATTTAGAGCCCCAGGAAGCACTGGGGAGTAATTCGTTTGAATTACTCTGGGGAGTAGTTATTTCAAAATCACAGCACCCGTAGCATTCACACTACTGTTATTTCAAAATAACTATTTCAACATTAGCGTTATTCCTCATTGAAAGCAGGCATTATTATTTTGAAATAACCAGCCTGTTATTTCGAAATAATGGGGTTGGTAGTGTGGACGTGCCGCTTGTTTCGTAATAAAGTGAGTTATTTTGAAAACTCCCTAGTGTGGACCAGAGCTAGAGACTAACGAAAAGGTATAGATATCATGAGCTTGGGTGGGCAAAACCTTCTTTCCCAGGGTACGTCTACACAGCAATGTTATTTTGGAATAACTGGTGATATTCCAAAATAATATCGACTCTGTCTATACTACAAGCAGTAATTTTGACATGTCAAAATAATATCAAGCTGGAGGACTTTTTACTATAAATCCCTTAACCCTCCTTTTGAGGAGTAAGGGAAGTCAGAGGAAGCATGCTCTTCCTCAGACTTCCTGCTGTCTACACAGCAGGCAAAAGCTGAAGTAAGCTATTTCGACTTAAGCTAAGCAATTGACTTAGCTGAAGTTGCGTAACTTAATTCAATTTCTGCCCTGCTGTGTAGACATACTCTCAGTTGAGCGGAGTGGAGAGAAAAGAGGGGGGAAAAGTACCTGTCATTGTTAGTGCTGGTGCTAATGAGGCTACTTGAGTGGGCTGGAATTGTCCCATAATTGTCATTAAAAGCTAAGTGCGTTGAATGTAAGGAGAGCAGGTTTTAAAATGGGCCATGCAGTTCTTCAGTTTTTCCCCCTCTCCTTTTTTTTTCCTGTTATAAATTGAGTGTCCCCCCTTTTCTCTCAACTCTGCGCATCTGAGGAAGTGGTTTTGCCCATTAAAGCTCATGATACTACCTATATTATTGTTAGTCTCTAGAGTGCCACAGGACTACTCATTTTTCAAGTTACAGACTAAGATGACTACCCCTCCAAGATTCTCATACAAACTTCATCCAGCTGGACATGTGGCATCTCTACCTATGTCTCTGAAGCCACCGCCTAATTAGTCTTCCCACTAGATTTTGACACCACCCAGGTGCAGGTCCTTACTCCTGCTTTTTGGGGTATGCATTTCTACCAGTACTTCTGTACCTTAAGCACAGCCAGATCTTGTGGAATGAACCAAATTATAGTTTTTAAATTAAGGCCCATGGGCAGTGGCTTCAAATTAGCATTGTATACTTCCCATTATTGCTAACAGAAATGCCCATTCATCGCAAGGGGAGTCTCACACAAAGGCGAAGCATAAAATATGGGTGTGTGTGTGTGTGTGTGTGATGTTACTATTTATATATGGTTCACACTTGCTCTCACTTTCCTTCCCTAATCTTCTCTTCTACAATTTTTGTTCCTTAGCTTCTTAGCTTCAAGGTCAGTATGGTGTCGATAACCTTTGTTTCTATTTTTATTGTGTTTTAAGATAATTGTTTAGCTCTGTCAGAGCATTGTGTTCTAATAGTTTACTACCTCATGAGTGCTTTCCAAAGGATGGTTGGTTGTGTGTTCGCACACGTGTGTACCACAGCTGTCCACAAAAACACTTACCCGCTTTTTGCCTGTTCCTCATTTGTTAGTAGGAAAGAGGATACCAAGCAGGAGAACAATTAAATGGCAAGCATTGACAGGGAAGGCATTTCAACCTCTATGCAAACACGTGGCATAGCTTTGTGTAGTCAGCATCATCACTCTTGCTTCAGCTTGTCAGCATGAATTACAGAAGTAATTAAGTGAATGTATGTCATTAGTAGAATGACATTGCATAGTGTACCATCCAGCTGGAAAAATAATAGAGGAGGACTTTATTCGAAACCACCATATCGAGATTGCCCCTTCAGCACCCTGATGGAGGCATTTGATGTTTACTTGTGAATAAGGACTTGAGAATTTGGCCTATGGAGGTGAAAAATAAAACCGGTCTTTCCTACTAGGGACAAAATAATCCCTTAACGCAGGGGTTCTCAAACTTTGTGATACCCCCCTCTTAGTTGCTTGCGACCTCCCCCCCCCCGAAGGGTCAGGACCCACAGTTTGAGAAACGCGGCCTTAACCAAACAACTAACCAGAGTTGTTTTGCACGTACAATGTGTATATACTCTTTCCTCCTGGCAGAGGGCAAAATTCTGCTTTATGTTACATCAGGGTAAATCCAGGGCTTTCTGTTTTCAATAATAGTTTTAAAAAAGAGATCAGGCAGAGTCCATTCTGGGGCAACTTTTCTCCTAGTTTAGTTTTATGGCAGAACATTTGTCTTCAAAGTAAAAAGCTTTTTGTCTGTCTTAAATGTTGTCTGGCTATGCCTTTGTGAGATCCTTCTTTCTCTGTCATGTCTTCTGTCACCAGACACCACTTTTAGAGCTGGCCTAACACTAACAACTATTTTCTACAAACATTGATTAGAATTCAACCGCAACCATGCTTCTATTGTGTGACCTAGCTTTCTCAGAGAACGAGATTCAACTGAGTCACTTGCTGGTGGTGGGAAAAGAATTAAGCTTGCACATGAAAAATATTCTCCCCAGAGAAGAGTTATTTTTATGTGAGGGAATGCTGCTTCCCACAGCATGGGGGAGAGGTTTCCAAAACTCCTTGCTGGAGCCCTAGCATACAGGCCAAGAACAAACTAGACAGAGAATTGGGCACATCTTTCATAGGTAGGATCACACATGCACATGTGATTACATTGTGTGATGTTTACAATAGAACACTAAACAAAACCCAGTCAATAAATCTTACGGGCATGCAGACTTTCTGTGAGAAACATCTCTGGCTCCGAATGGAAAGGTTCTGAAATTCTTCATGAAGGCAAACTGCAGAACAACTAATCTTGCACCCCTCCTTAAACCATTCCCTCTCCCGTGAGAGATCCAAATCTGTAGGGTCTTAAAAATCTCTCCTAGTGCTAAGCTATGCTTCTCACAGCAGGGAAAAGAAATTACTTGCTGACAAATCACCACTAACCAATATAGCTTGGATTTTGAGTATTGAGTATCAAATTCCGATCATGATTAATCTATAGAATGATAAAAACACAGACTACACAAAAAATGCAAGTAAATATCTGTCAGCTCCTGGACATTCCATAAGGCCGCAGAAGCTTAATTCCTCCAACAGTAAATTTTGTTGCTCAGCTCTGTCCTGTCTCTCTCTCTCATTATCTCTTCTCCCAACTATCTAGCTGCTTCTGTAGCCCTTTAGACTGACAAGCCTCTGAACTGCTGCTTATCTGAAAGTGAGAGCTCAAACCTTTATCTGTCCTATTAGTCTGTAGACAGATATTTGGCTTATTTCTTGGAAAATTTGGATCCACTGGTGCAAAACATTACTGTGCATTTAGGCTCAGCTCCTTTAAAGCCCAGATCCTAGGATACCACAAATATTGGGTGCTCTTTTGGGGAGCCAGCCAGATTGCTGAGCAGTGGGGAGCACCAGCAAGAAAGAAAGAAAAAGGCAGGTAGGAGGTCCCCTGATGACAGAATAGCACACACATAGAAGCTGCAGTTATGCAGATGGAAGTCAGCCTCAGGATGAAGCTGAATTTATGAGCTGGCTGTTCCTGGAGGAGGGGAAAGAAGAGACAGGCTGGTGGGGGTTAGAGGTATATGAAGAGTCACTGAATCTGTGGAAAGAGTTTTCAGAGTTATACACTTCTGGTCAGAGCTGCAAGGTGACCTCCAGAGTCAACAGGGAATGTGGGGTTGTAGATCTGTCTTGCATTCAATTCTGCCATGCCCCGTTACAGAAGGGATGTGAACACATTGGAGAAAGTCCAGCGGAAGGCAACAAAAATGACTAGGGGGCTGGAACACATGACTTATGAAGAGAAGCTGAAGGATTTGGGCTTATTTAGTCTACAGAAGAGAAGAGTGAGGAGAGATTTGATAGCCGCCTTTAACTACCTGAAAGGGGTTCCAAAGAGGATGGAGAAAGGCTGTTCTCAGTGGTGACAGATGACAGAACAAAGAGCAATGGTCTCATGTTGCAGTGGGGAAGGTCTAGGTTGGATATTAGGAAAGACTATTTCAGTAAGAGGGTGGTGAAGCACTGGAATGGGTTACCTAGGGAGGTGGTGGAATCTCCATCCCAAGGCTTATCAATCCTGGCTTGACCTAGCCCTAGTGGGGATGATTTAGTTGGGATTGGCCCTGCTTTTAGCAGGGGGTTGGACTTGATCTCCTGAGGTCTCTTCCAGCTTTTGTCCCTTTAGTCCGGTTGGCAGGGGTAGACCTTGTTTTACATGCAGCAGCCCCACGCAACCTACTGTGATTAACTCCCCGTTTGCTGAACCGGGAGGATGCTAAATGCAAGAGCAGGCCACGTTTCAGGCTGGGCTGCAGCCTTAGAAGGGCTGCAGGGAACCTCCCAACTGTTTCTAAATGCTCCTTTTCATTTGCTGCTGCTGGGAGTGGAGGGCGAGCGAACCGAAAGAGCTGGGATTTCAGACATGCCCCGAGCGCGCCGGGATTCCGAAGAAGCTGCGGCGATGTCAGTGAGCCAAGCATGGAAAGCAGGTTCCCCAGCCCCCTGCAGTGACACTTCCCATTCAATTACATGAAAACGTTGGCAGTTACAGGAGCGGTTGCCATGGCAACATCACAGCAGCCTCTGCTGCTGGCGGTCCCTGGGCCGGGTATTCCTAGGTTTCCCCCATGCACGCGCACAAACCAGAGGATTGCTCTGGAATGCAAAGAAGCGGGAGCTGCCAAATAAATAAAGCAAGCCAAATCAGACTGAAAAATGGAGGCAGTGGCTGACCATCACCAGGTGTGCACAGTATGCACAGGACAAATGATCCTTAATGATCAACCGCCATTTGTTCCTCTGGCAAGTCGAGCCACTGTGATCACTCAGCACTGTGTCTTTAATGCAGTGGCCTCCGCATGTCCCTGGCAGATACTGCTCAGCAGAGCAGCAACATTTTTTTGTGTGTGAAACTTCAGCTTTCCCGGCTCAGTTTGTAAATCATGGCTAGTGCCTCCGTAGGAAATGGTCAACGTTGACCTGCTGTGGGAGAGGCTCCTCTTCCCTTTGCCCCTCACTTAATAGGTGCCATGTTTTCAACCAGCATAGCAATTTTATTAACGTCATCGCTAAACATGCACACACAACAGTGCCTCTGCTGGGCAGTGGCTGAGAAGAGGGTGTGATCAGAGTGCTAATGTGCCTTTCCAGCTCCTGGCTGGTCCCAGGATCAATGCTCATGCAAGTGAGGAAAAGTGACCTTTTGCCTTCCCTATCCAGCCCCTGTGTTGAGCATAGCTCAGTCAGAAGGAAGGATCTGGCCTACTGAATCTGCCACTTTCCTAACACTTAATTCCCTTCACCTTTCTTTTGGAAGGAAAAAGACCTGAGTACAAGCAAAAGACATTTATAATCATCAGAACCTTCCGGGTGATGCTCTGTGAACATGATGTACTGTTCTCTCTTCTCTCCATTAAATGATGTTCCCTTGTTTAATGGTCTCTCTGCTTCTAATGTAAGTCAGACTTTTTTCAACCTTGGGAGCTTCCTGTACCGCAAGTTCCCTAAATCTTTATAGCCCCGTAAGAGTCATTGGGATGGGCAGGTGAGGAGGACAGGACAGCATCTTCAACCAGACCCCATGCTGCAGAACTTTTATGGAGTCCATCGCATTGCCCCAGGGGCTGAATTAAAACATCATGGCCTGAATGCACATCCCAAGGCAGGCTCAGGGAGTAGAGAGCATGCAAAGCAATGGATTGCTCCCAGCTGCCTCTGATCTGCGCTTCAGGGAGGCCCTTTACAGATGGGCCCATGTGCTGCACAAGCAATGCTAGTACCCCTAAGGCAAACCTGTATCTTCTTGTTCTTGAAATGCAGTGAGTGTGGAGCTGCGGCCGCTAAGCAGAGAGATCCTGAAGCACTGTACCTAAGCAGGGCAAACCCAGCCAAAGTGGTACATGGGGATCATGCTCTGTAGCTGCCTTTATTCTGCCCTAAAATATGGCAGTGAGCACCCCTCTAGCTGACACATTCCTGCTGCTAGTAAGGGTATGGCTACACTGTTGGGGGGTTTTCGGAAGAAGATATGCAAATTGAGCTTATATTTGGATATTTTCTTCCAATTTTTTTCTGGAAGAGGCTTTTCCAATATTTGGACTGTCTACTGTTTTATTCCTCATAAAACGAGGTTTACAGGGGCTTCCAAAAGAGGGTTTTTTCTGACATTTGGCCCCACTAAGACTTTTTTATCCCGAAATAGCATTCTGCAGATCTTAACAGCATGCCTGTTATTTCAAAATACATTTGAAATAACAGACTTCTTATTCTTGCTTCCTGCAAACCTTGTTGCATGAGGATTAAGGAAGACACCAGAATAGCAATTTATTTCGAAATGTAGCACTGTATAGACCAGGGTTTCCCAACCTATGGGTCGGGACCCAAATATGGGTCGCCATTACATTTCAAAGGGGTCGCCAGGTGTCTCCCCAGGTGGCTGTTAAGGAGCCATTCACACTTTTTTTTTTTTAATTGCCCTGGGTCGCCACGTCTTCCTGAATTGTCAAAATGGGCCCCTATCTGGAAAAGGTTGGGAACTGCTGGTATAGACACCGCTAAATTTCAAAATAACCTAAGCAATTTGTGTAGCTCAAATTGCATAGCTTATTTCGAGGTACATGCTTCCGTGTAGACGTACCCAATAGAACTTCTGCCTTATCTGTCTGTGCACTTATCTTGTTTCCAGCTGCTAAGTTGCATTCAGATTGTTAAAGATACACTGAATAGCATCTTACTCTTACTTTTCCCGGCAGGCCACTCTATAGTTAACAGAAGGATGTCATGTGATTGACTAACAGGAGTTGGTTTACACCACTTAGAATAAGTGGAGAGGCTGTCCATGCTACAGTCAATGCAAGAAGGGGTGTCCATGAGTCAATCTCACTATTAAGTTCTCCCATACTCTATGGACAAATCTGAGAAGCCCTCCCTGAGCTGGTCTCACAGAGATGGAGACATCTTACATTTGGTTCCCCAGCTAAGTGACATTGGGAGAGCGCTGATGGAGTATAGAAAAGGACTAATGCTCAGTGAGATGTATTGAAGACCATCTGTTGGTAAGTATCCCCCAAAAGTTCCCAGGACCAATGAAATGACACTGTTCCTTTTAACTATAGCGCAGACCATCTTCGTTTAAGTGTCCTCCCCATTGCTTTGTAACTGGTTCCTTGCTGATCGGAGCTAGCTGTATGATGAACAAGAAACTACTTCTTGTGTCTTTTCTTTCCTCTTCCTTCTCTCTTTTGCTAGTTCTTTCATTCCTGTTCACCCTGCCTTTTTCCACTCCAGCAACTAACAACTTAATGAGGAAACATGTAAACGACAAGACTGTGTGCAACTTATACATGAACAAATGGGCCTTTTTTTTGTTTTGTTTTTTTTGTTCTCCATCCCCAGCAATGCAGCTGTCTCCTTTAAACTATAAGCTTTCCCGGTTTGGGACTGCCTCTTACACTAACTGCATATGGAAATGGTTTGAGTTGACACTGGCCCTCCAATGAGACCTTTGGAGGTTGCCATAATGTAAATGTTTTTCATAATAAAAGTATTTGATTAGGGCTGACTCCTATAGGCCTCATGCAGTCAAACCTCCCATAGGTTTCAGAAAACAAACAGACAATGCAAACCTTAATCAGGGTCAGCTTATGCTGAGCCTAAAGTGACTACTCAAGAGACCAGCAGAATGGGATCTGAAATTCTGCCTTGGTTGAAGTCAGTGGAGTTATTCTGTACCTAAACAGAAAGAAGTGACAGCAGAATTTGGCCCATGCTCTTGGAAAAATAAAATAAAGCTGGGAATGAGTGACGGGAAGGAGTTCTTGATGATTCTCTGTTCTGTTCATTCCCTTTGCATCACCTGGCATTGACCCCTGTCGGCAGACAGGATACTGGGCTAGATGGACCTTTGGTCTGAACCAGTATGACCATTGTTATATTTTTATGTTCTTATGTTAAAAGGTTTGGTGAAAACCTTGAGGGAGGAATCAAGGTATGAGATTTTGACAAAGGATTGCAGGATTTGGCCTTTGAGAAAGTGGGGGTTACTATATTCTTAATTAATGTTCCTGTTGACCAAAGTTGAGCCTGATCTGGTCGTAGCTACACCCAAAACTATATCATTACAGTCAGTTTCTTCCCAAACATGACCAAGGATAATCCAAGAGGATGATACTGGGATCATACATGATTTGTGAAGAAAAAAAATAAACCATGTACCTTTTAGTGCTGCAGAATAAATAGATGACCATTTTGTTTTGGGTGCAAGTAGAAAAACTGATACAAATTTTGTCACTGAGCAAAAAGGGCTTAAATTAATACACCCAGGCTTGCCCCTCCACCCATTTTTTAAAAATTTTCTTTTCAAGAAAAGGTTTGGAGACTGACTCTTTTTTTCTCTTTCTCTCGTAACTCCTTCTGAAATGTGCAGACTGTCTGCTAATGTAATTTTATGCATCTGCCAGACCCTGACAGGCTACTAAGCTTCTAATTCCTTGGGGGTGGGGGGAAGGAACAATTCAAGCGCATACGATAAGTAAGCTAGCGTTAAAATAGATGCTGTTGGCTGGGTCGGGGTGAGTAATGGCTGCAGTGATCAAAATATGAATGTAAAAGTACTCAGCCCATTCCTAGTAATTGTGTAGGACTTTTTAGAAAATCTCACTTCTAAAGCCAGGCCCTCTGATTTGGGGGAGGGGGAAGAGGAGCAAAAGGGGCAATTGTCCCAGGACCTGGCAAAGTCTAAACGGTCTGGGGCTCCTGGATGATGCTGCCACAGTAGTGTTCTGGGCAGCACTGAGGGCTGCTGGGGGGAGGCTACTCCAACCCCGCCCCTTTCCGCCTGAAGCCCCGCCCCTTTCCGCTTGAAGCCCAGGTCCCCCGCTTGTGGGACATTAAGCAGCCCCCTCATCTTGCCCATGGGCCTAGTGAGTCTGTCAGCTCCACTGTCTAAAACAAAGTTCTTCTGGTGGGAATATCTCAGTCAGTAATAACCTACATTGGAGGCATAGGCATAATCTGACCTCTATCTTGGGAGGCAGCCGCAGTCAGGCCAATGGGGCCATGGGTGTGTCAGAAAAATTCTGCACCTGCTGATCCTTGCAGTTGGGGGGCAGTGCTCCTTTGCTCGCTCAGACTCTGCTCCTGGTTGGAGGACGTCGCAATGTTCCAACTGAAAGTGCTGCAGGTTAGAGAAAAGGGGCCCAACTCTGACCTTGCATACATGGACACAACACCCACTGATGTCAGTAGGAGTTGTCCTAGCATATCTGTCTTCTCTCATGGTATGTCTGCACTGCAGAGGTATCCCGGAAAAACTCTGCCACGAACAGGAAATGTCCGCTCTTCCAAAATATTTTTTCGGAAGAGCAGACGTGCTTTATCGGCATCCCTGTAAACCTCATTTTATGAGGAAGAAGGGATGTTCTGAAAGGACTTTTTTTTTCCTGACACATGGCTCAGTGTAGATGAGCCAAATGTCAGAAAAGCCTCTTCCAGTTTGCAATTTGCGTAGCTTTTTCCGGAAGAGAAGTGCAGTGTAGACACAGCCCCAGTGATGGAGAGTGATGTGTCTGTACCCTTTGGGCCAACTTCTCTGGTCCTTCCTTAGGATGGATAGCACCTTTCTCCACAAGGAATCCCATGTCCTTCAATGGGATTATTTATGGGGCAACATATTATTTAGCATTGAGGAAGGGTATCACAATCTCTCTAAATAGTACTGGCAAGTAACAAGCTTCAATTGTAACTGGTGCTTACCTTGAGTGGTTCCCTGACCCCCACTAATGTTTGGATCTGATTTTTGTTAGCTGCAGCATTTGAGATAACATATCCCACTCATTGCTTTAGCTTAGTGTTATGGAGTGATTGCCTTATTATAGAGTACAAAGGGTTAAAACAGTCTTTGGGAGAGGGCTAGGAAAGGAGGCAAGAGGCAGCCAAGCAGAACCAGCTTGGCTGAATAAAAGGGCTTCTAACCTGGAAGTGTGGCCAGTCTTACTGCTGCGGAGGAGAGAAAGAAGGATCTGGCACCTTGATAGAAATGGGTACCTGGGACAGAGCAGTGCTGGGGAAAGGCAGGGAGAACTTTGACCTGGTGATTTGCTAGGCTGAGATGTGAGGAGGACTAGGGCTGCGGGGCAGCCAGGGTAGTAAGGCAGCAATTCCATCTCCCTTGCCAATGATGAGTGGCCAATTTAGATTTCAATTTGCCCCTGAGGGAAGGGGTTAGGTGAAGTACAGCAGGGGGTCATTGAAGTTAGGTGGGCTTAGGCGTAATGGGGTTTCCTGGGAGTGGAGGACCGCAAGCATAAAGGCACCACCAGAAGGGCAGTTCCTTCAGGAAAGGGGCATTGAGGTCTGGGAGGGATGTGATGGAAAGATGGAGAAGAGGTGAAGACAAAAGGACAGGTAACAGTGGGTGAGACCAACAGGAGAGGGTGCTTTTAGGTTGAACTGAGCTAATTCCTGGAGTGACCAGCAGGAGGTACATGGCAGTGAGTGGAACATGTCTCACGTAATAAAAATGTGCATACTTTTAGATCCAAAGGTCATTGGTTTGATATATTCTAGCATTAACATCCTCTTCCCCTAGGGATGGTAAGTTACATAAGAACAAAACTTCATTGTTACAGCCCTGTGCAGATACAAAATTCATATCCGCATCTGCATCTGCATCAAGAAGAACCCTGGATGTCCTCATTTACATCGCAGTTGTGGATATAAAGTGGGTATCTGCAAATTTGCAGGGTTGTACATACAATTTTTTTATCCACTTTCATATCTGCAAAAATGAGCTGCAGATATTTGCATTCACATCTGCAGATTTGCAGCGCTCTACTCATTGTGCTCTGTTCTGAGAAGTGCATTAAAAACAAAATGGAAGACAGGTTGATTAATGCCATTAGAATATTCTCTTGGAGCAGGCATTGTACTTGTATCTTTAGGGAAGTGGTGGGGTTAATGTTATGAGCTACCTAGTTATTAGCTGGCATTCAAGAAAAGATAAAAGAATGAGTTTGATCAATAAGAATCATTTCTATATCTGAGAGACTCAAAAAAATCAAAGTCAAATGCATTTTGAAATAACAAGCTCAAAGATGGAACAATTCATATTTGCATATCTTTGTAGCATGGAGAACATATACAACAAGTGCATGAACAATCATCATCACAGCTCATCTTTTCTTAGTAAGGTTTATGTAAATCAAGAAACAAGGTACAACTTATGAACAAATCCAGTAGATAAACAGAGGGAAGTAAAAATCAGTAAAAACTTATTTTTTTCTGGACTTGGATAAATGCTAGAACTTCATTAGACACAAGATAATGTAATCATTTTTCGTTTTTATTATGGCAATACCATTGACGGTTTAATGGTGGAATAACAGCACGAAAGGTTATGTAGCTTTCATAGAATCACACAATACTAAAACTGGAAGGGATCTTGCATGGTCATCGAGTCCAGTCCCCTACCTTAATGGCAGGACAAAGCACCATGTACATCATCCGTGATAGATATTTCTCTAACCTGGTCTTAAATATCTCCAGGGTTGAAGATTCCACAACCTCCCTAGGCAGTTTATTCCAATGTTTAACCATCCTGATATGTTAGGAATTTTTTTCTAATGTTCAACCTAAACATGTCTTGCTGCAATTTAAGCCCCTTGCTTCTTGACCTGTCGTCAGAGGTTATGGAGAATTTTTTTTCTCCCTCTTCCTTGTGACAGTTTTTTAGTTATTTGAAAGCTGGTATCATGACTCCTCCCAGTCTTCTCTTTTCCAAACCAAACAAACCCAGTTCTTTCAGTCTTCCCTCATAGGTCACTTTTTCTAGCTTTAATCATTTTTGTTGCTCTTCTTTGGACCTTCTCCAATTTCTCCACATCTTTCCTAAAGTGTGGTGCTCAGAACTGAACACAGTTTTTTGTATTTTAAAAAAGCAAAAGGGGTACAGTAGTATTTTAAATGGGCTTTGCTTTGATTTCTATCCATTAATAAATCCATTTCACACAGAAGAAGCATGATTTTGTTTGAGTTTTTAATGTGTAGTTTAGTCTCTTATTATTTAGTTAGTGAAATGCATAGCACAAAGCACATGAAATTCTGCCTGATGTGTGGGTACCCTAAAATTGACCCCTACTGTGTCCTATAAGTGCTGATTCTAGTGTCCATGTGAGTCTATGGCTGTCAGTATATAAAGTGAATTACTATATTCATCTGAAGCTTTGAAATAGTCCTCTTTTTTTTTTGGAGTTACCATGCCATTATTAAAAATTGGAATAATATTTTTTCCAATGATTCATTAGAAATGCAGAAAATGTTCACATCTTGCTTTCTGTGACAGCTTAACAACAGCACAAACCTTTCTTCCTCCAGCCCCACTGCACCAAAGCCAATTTAAAAATCATTCTGCAAATGCAAAGATCATTCTCCTATGATAACAAAGGAAATGAAAGAGCCGGTATTCTTATCTCCATGTGCCCAGGAAAGGGAAGGAAATGTAATATTTTAACACAAGAGCAGAGCTGCAAACTTGTAAACAAAAATTCAGTAAAGGATTTCATTTCATTACCAGCTTTGATCTGGCCCCAAGATCACTCTATTTTTATTTACTCTTAACACTGACCAGATTGCTTTCAATTTACAAATGAATACAAGGAAGACAGGTTATTGTAGTATGCTTCCTGAAATGGGATTTATTTTGCTGTTATCTGAATGGGCAGCAGTGTGAAACATAACATTTTTTGAAAGAAAATTTTTAAAAAACCTTCTTTAAATGAGATTGAAATGGGATTTATTATACTTTGAGGCAAAACCTTTGTTTGATTAGTGAACCAACATAAGAGGAAGAAGACGGGGGCAGATTCAGCTGAGTTTACTCCCTCTGAGGAGCACTTCCCTTCTTGAGTAATGCTACTGAAATCCGTGGCAAGACTTTGATAGTAAGGTGTAATTTCACATTGTGAGTGTGGCTGACCCTAACCAAGGAAGAAGATTCCAAGGAGATGGAGGGTCAAAGCAGACAGCTTAATTGTTTTTAGTAGCTATCACACTTCTCTTCTGCACAGCACTTCCCTCTTGCTTAAATGCAGGTACAAACCCAAACATGAAATCTAAAGATCATCGTTTGCCTCATCCCAGTCATTTCTTGCCAACAATGCAATAGGTCCACGTGGGCAAACAGAACCAGAGGTGGCTCTGTTATTGTTTGTGTACATACTGCCTAAGCACCCTAGTCATGTACTGAGACATCATTATGCTAGGTGCTGCACAGAGAACAAAAAGATGATTCCTGCCTTATAGCCCTTGCAATTTTAAGAATAAGACAGGCAACCGGTAGATGCAGACAAAAAAAATAAACACAGAGGCAGTTTCCTGTATTAATCTACAGGCCCTTAGTCCTAAAAACAGCCCTGCCCTTCATAAACTTAGCAGGCTCATTCTTGAAACCAGTCAGATTTGTTGTCCTTCATCTTCTCACTTCCCTTGGAAAGCTGCTGAAGAATTTCACTCTGAAGAATCTTCATCTGATTTCAAGCCTAAACTTCTTGATGGCCAATTGGCCATCCATTAAAGACCAAATGGAGCTATGCCAATTTATGCCAGTTGAATTTCTACATACAATACAGATTTCTAGATAAGAGAAACTTATGTGGTTAAATTTTCACACTGTAACTTATTTGGAGATGGGGATTCAAACAACAAGACATAGCATCTTCCAGAAATAGATGCACCAGTGGGAGTTGGAACAAGGCTTCAGACATAATTACTATCCTGTCTGGCGTGTCAGATTTATCAATAAAAGCAAAGCAAGTCTATAGTATTTGAATAGAACATATCCTCCATTCTGAGCTAATTGTTTGAACTAGATGTTTTGCTAAAACTGAAAACATGCCAACGGAAGACTGATCTTTGTAGTTTTAATGCTGAGTAAGGATAGCAAAACTGGGCCCAGGATCTTTCCCTAAAAGCTCTTCAGAGACTAGAACGTTTACAATGCAGTACTTCATTCCTCTTCTAATTTTAGCAGACGGCCAAGGATTGTTAGATCCCAAATTAATAAAATTCCTTTTGGGGGAAGACCTAAAACTCACAAACAGCTCAAAGAAGAGATTGGAACTACTGAGGAGAAAGCTGAAGTGGAGATGTGACTCATTGGAAATCAAAGAAAGAAAAGTTAGAGGACTACAATTCTAATGTTCTAAGGAAAACAGCTTCTAGCCTCTCTCATAAGATAGAACAGGGGTGGTCAACCTAGTCTGGGCAAAAAGCCAAGATAGTGGATCCAGTGCGAAGAGCTGGAGCAAACTTATTGAGCTAAATAAATAAATAAAATAAAAACCCCACCTCTGCCCATTTAAGAACATATTTAAATGCATTTTGAGGCTTTTGGGCCACAGCAGGCTCCCAATGCCATCTTTAATTCTGCATCTTTCATGGCCGCGCTGGACGGTTCCCCTGTCCGGGTTATCACAGGGAGCCGGGAGGGCTGTTTATGGGGGTGCAGGTGCAGCTTATGAGCCCCGGGGGGAGGGGGGCTTCACAAGCCACATGAGGGGGGGGGGGAGGGAAAAGCTGCATGTGGCTTGTGAGCCTCAGATTGGCCACAGCTGAGAGAGAAGAATATGAGGACAGCAAAGATTTTGGGTAGCAGCCAAAAAGGCTTCCACGGACTCTTTCCAGTATAACAATTTCCAAAGGCTTCTGTGCATCAGGACCAGGCCCTGTGAGACAAATGCTCATCCGAGCCTAGTTTAGGTGCCCAACATTAGCTACCGGTTGAACCTCTCTAGTCTGGTACCCTACTGGTGCTGAACCAGAGAATTTGCTGGACCATGGGAGATCAATATTGTCTAGTACCACAATCAGCACGTCTACTGCCTTTTCATATTTGTTCATTTTTTTTAATTGTATCCTTTGGTATATATGGTTGTGACTACTTTCTTCCACTATTTGATCTGAGGAAGTGGGTCTGGCCCACGAAAGCTCATCATCTAATAAACCATCTTGTTAGTCTTTAAAGTGCTACATTGTCCTGCATTTTGCTTCTACTGCTTAGAAGACATTTATGGGTAAATTAGAGCTAAAGAATAGCACGGAACACTGAGACCCAGGACAGGTGCCTGTAAATAAACTTTATGGGACAACGGGAAACTTGGCCACTCCCATGATAAGTAAACATCTGCAAACTAAAATCATGCTGGACCATGGATGTTTTTGGACTAGACAGGTTCAATTTGTATTTGCTTGAGTGTTTCGCTAAAGAAAGCCAGGCAGCGACTTGCAGGATCAAGCCCTGACACTACCGCAAAAAGTAGTGTGCTTTATGGAATGATTTGAAGTGGCTGATCATGTGACCTGCTTAATCAGGGAGAGAATTAGAATATTGTTTCCTGTTACGATGTAATTATTTAGGGAACCAAGAAGTGATTTTAGTTAACCTGGGTGGTGGTCAGTTAATAAAACAAATCAAAAGCTTCACTGCCAGCCAGGCAGATGCTCTAAAGTTTCTGTCTCAACTTTAGAATCATTGGGTTGGAAGAGACCTCAGTAGGACGTCAAGTCCAACTCCCTGCCCAAAACAGGACCAACCTCAACTAAATCATCACAGTCAGGGTTTTGTCAAACCAGGACTTAAAGACCTCTAGGGATGGAGATTCCTTTACCTACCTATTCCAGTGCTTCTCCACCCTCCTAGTAAAATAGTTTTTCCTAATATCCAATCTAGACCTCCCCTACTGCAACTTGAGACCATCGCTCATTTAGCTATCTGTCACTACTGAGAAAAGCCTCTCTCCATCCTCTTTGGAACTCGTTTCATGTAGTTGAAGGCTGCTGTCAAATCCCTTCTCGCTCTTCTCTTCTGTAGACTAAATAAGACCAAAATCCCTCAGCCTCTCCTCATAACTCATGTGCTACAGCCCCTTAGTCATTGATTAGAGCTAGTTGACGTTTTTGGAATTTTGAAATTTGAATGAAATTTCAAAATGTAAAAAAAAAAAATCTGGAAAAATTTCAGTTACATTTCATGACCTACCTCTGCCCACTTTTCATCCAAGAATAGAACTGGTCAACAATTTTCAAATACAAAAATATATTGGGGAAAAATTCACAATGTTTCCCCTGATCAGCTTTACTTAAGATATCTTTCTGGGTCCGCCATGTACCTAAACCTCCTAATCAAATTACTCATCTGGGTCTGATCCTGCCAGGTCCTGAATTCTCTGACACCAAGCCAGCAGAGTATTTAAGCCTGTGCTTAATTTTATGCATATGAGAAATCCCATTCAGTTCAGTGGGACTACTCACATGCTAAAATTGAGCATGGGCTTAAATACGTTACTGGATCAGGCCCAGAGTGTTCAGAATTTTGCAGGATCAAGCCTTTTGTTTGGGATTCCTCATCTCCATTTCATTGCAAGGAATTTTAACCTGCCATAGAACAAACTGTTTTGCAATTTGGTGGAGAAATCATGCTTTCAATGAATGGAACAATTATAATTAGGGACTACTTTCTGTAATCACTTGGTTAATGTAGGAATATTGATACATTACCTTGCTAGGAGAAAAGAATCTGCATTCTTTGTATTTCAAAACCAGTGTGGTAGTTAATTAATATGTTTTGTGGAGGGCATGGGGACCTATGTATCTAAGAACAACTGTGCTCTATGGAGCTTCATAGCTCATTGACTCAAGGGGAGACATAATTTACCTCACTTCTTAGATATAACGAAACTATTATCCAAAAAAGTCAGAGAGGGCTAATTAAAAAAGATTTTATAGTGTAAATAGCTGTCTTGATGATTTTAAGTAACAGTCACCATAATTGATTTAATTAATTGTTATAGGCATGCAAGATTCATTTTTGTAGCTTTTAATCAACTCTGCTGCTACCAGACTTTCAAATCAAATTTAAAAATGCTGCTATCATATTAGCAGGTTTGTAATGGACTGCTGTTTTTCTTTGTGCATGCTAAATTATAGCAAGTTCCTAATTCCCAGCCATGGGGCCTCTTGCTGGTCACTCCAGGAATTAGCTCAGTCCAACCTCAGAGAATGCCTTCTCCTGGTGGTGTCTCCTGCTATTACCCTTATGTCCATTCTCTAATACTTGTACAAATCCATGTCCCTCCCAGACCATGGTGCCCTTTCCTCAGGTGCTGCCCCACAGCAGTGCCCCACACTCTGGGGTCCTTCCCTCCCAGGGGATCCCAAACCCCTATGCCCACCTTGCCTCAATGACCCACTTCCATTCATCATCTAACCCTGCCTCAGGGGCAAACTGCAGTCTGAAATGGCCACTAATGGTTGGCAAGAGGGGTGTGGCTGTGTTGCCTTCTCTTGCACTGGCTGCTCTTCTGCAGCCCTAGTACCTCCCTTGACCCCTCTTGCTGGAACTCAGCCTGGGGTATATTCAGGCTTAAGCTCCCTTGGCTCACCCTGCCATTTCCCAGCACTGCTCTGTCCAAGGTACACTGCTAGCAGGCAGCTAGGTCTTTCTATAGCTGGAGCAAGTGTGCTTAGCCTGGCCAACCATCTTTTTATACAGCCCTGCTGGGCTGTGATTGGCTGCCACAAGCCCTCTCCCAATTGGCTCCTGGGATCAGCTCTTTCCCAAGGCTGTCTTAACCCTTTACATTCAATGCATGCATATCTGTTTATATCAAGCACCTTTTCTCTAGTGGAAGAAACATTAATATAAATTCCAGTACCACTTTAGATTCTGAAAATTCAAAACCAGAAAGAGACAGTGTGTGCCTGTCAGTATCTGGAAAGAAAAATGGGGCAAAACCAAAGTTAGATCCATCACTCTTTTGTTTATCAAACTGTGTAGGAAACAGTGGTGCCTTTTCTAGGTTCCAGATTCAACACTTTAGAAGTTCTCCAAAGTTTCACACCCTCCTTCTATCTGCAGGTCTCCAGCAGATCCAATGGCATGGTGGTTTTCTAGCCAGCTTCCTCCATCACAGCATGACTACAGCATTCTGACAGACAAACTTCCTCCTCCACTCACATAAAGCCTCCCAAAGAGGAAGGAAACAAGTACACAGTTTTGAGCCTACCTAAACCCCACTACTCTCTTCACAACATAGGCCTACAAGAAGAGGGTTAAGGGGAGCTACTCATATCCCCACACAAACACAGATATTTTATCCCAGTTTCACTAGAGACGATTCTGAAATGACTGGACAGGAATGGGTGTAGTCTGAAAATGGGGTTGGCGTGGTTGTATTTCTTACAATTATCTTATTACGGCCTCCCTTTTCATTAAAGCTAAGGAAATTGCCTGCCTCGACAAGTTACAGCCTGATCCAAAATCCATGAATGTCAAACTCCCCTTGATTTCCATAAACACTGCATCTGGCATAAAGTGATGTGAGATGCTGCTGCTGGAATTATTTAGAGGCACTGTCTAATTGATGGGGTGGGGCAACGGTGAGTGGAAGATAGAGGAAATGGTTTAGTAAATTGGCCATGTAGTTGTGAAAAAGACCTCTAACTCCAATGTCATTATGCCTATTTCATTTGGTTCTAAATAAACACATCTCCATAAGTTTGCAACAGTTCTGTTGGCTTGCTGTCTCCTGGGAGATCATGGTGTGCCTTTAGTCTGACTTAATGCCTATTGATTCTCAGAGACATTTCCTGAAATGTTTGGCTTATCCTGCCTCTTGTGATTTGTCCAAACTTCAATCAGAAGTCTGAAATCAGAATTAATCCAGCTGTCCTAGTTAAGCCACTTAAAATACATTTATTTATATATAGTATTTTATGGTAAGTGATCGGTTTTAATCTTTAGATCATAATCACTGAGATCCTGGCCTCGTTGTGCTAGATTTTGTACAAACACAAGTTCCTTTCCCAGACATAGTCCAGTTCCTAAAACATGTACAATCTAAACAGACAAAGGCTGCGAATGGGAAACAGACACATAGAGACATGAAATGACTTGCCCACTTCAGGACCGGAGCCCAACTTTCCCTGTGTCTTCTCCACTGGATCATGCTGTCTCTCTCTTACTCAATAACAAAAGTAAATGTTGCGCTCCTGATGGCCCCAAAGTGGAGGTGTTTAAATGCTAAATTCATAATTTATTAGTCAAAGGAGCATCATCCTCATGAAAAGAGAGCAAAAAAAATCTAAAATGAGGCTAAATCATAATTGTATGTAATAAACAAAGGCCTTGTACTGGTGGAGCCAAGCTGAGATAGGAGAGAACATTGTTCTATTTTAGGCACGGTGTGTGGGTGAGTAAGATCAGTGGTAAAAATGCAATCAGATGTGCAGGACAGCTCAAAACCTGCCGAGATTACCATGGTGATAATAGCTGTATTTCATTTCAGCTTTTGCTCGCTGGCACTGGAGTGAGTAAAAGATTTTTGCTGTTGTGTTTATCACTTGCTTCATAGTGTTTCTTTGGTGCAGACCTTCACTTTCAATTAATAAATTGCAAAGGTGTTTATTATCTTATAAATATTATCTGATCCCCTATTTGTTATGTAGAATCTGCTAGGGTGTAGGAACATCAGAATTGCCAGACTGGATCAGACCTGGGGTCCTTTAAGTCTAGAAATCTGTCTCTCTCGGTGCTCAGCATCAGCTTCTTCAGGGGAAGAGAAACCTTAAAGTAGGCAATTACTGAATAACCTGCCTACACTAAAAGTTTCTTCCTCATTCCCATTCGATAGCCCCAACTACACTATAATCTCTGCCTGCAAAATTTACGCTGCTCAAGTGGGTGAATATTCCACTCTCCCCACATGACATAAGTTACATCATCCGTTACACCATTAGCATGCACAGTGCAAGAGAGCACCTCCTGCCAACATAGCTGGTTGGGGGTGGATTAATCATGTTGAGGGAAGAGAGCTCTCCCATCAGCCTAGAACAGCTATAGAAGAGATCTGACAGTGGTGCAGCTGCTGTACATTCTCTAGTATAGACATGACCTAAGAGGTTGGCTTATGCTCTGAGGCACTAGACCCTTGCAAAACTCCTCGGTTTTAATGATTGCTCCTTATCAGTATAACTGGATGATTTTGTTATCACCTTCATGCTCCATTCTTTTTTTAATCTTACCAAGCTCTGGCGCTCCATGATACCTTGTGCCCATGAGTTCTGCAGAATGAATGCATATTGTATGAAGTATTTCTATTGCTATCATGGGAGTTAGGTGCCTAAATACCTTTGAATCTGGGTCTAAGTGACTTAGGAACTAAAGTTGCATTGATTTAGGTCCCTGAGGGTATGTCTACACTACCCCGCTAGTTCGAACTAGCGGGGTAATGTAGGCATACCGCAATTGCAAATGAAGCCCGGGATTTGAATTTCCCGGGCTTCATTTGCATAAGCCGGGCGCCGCCATTTTTAAATCCCGGCCGGTTTGAACCCCATGCCGCGCGGCTACACGCGGCACGAACTAGGTAGTTCGAACTAGGCTTCCTAGTTCGAACTACCGTTACTCCTCGTGGAATTGCGATATGCCTACATTACCCTCCTATTTCGAAATAGGAGGGTAGTGTAGACATACCCTAAGTGATTTAGGCATAGTCAAAATTGTTGAACTTTATGGAGCATCCCATTTCAATTAAAAGCAAATTCGGTGACTATAAAATCAATGGGCAAAATGGCTAAATGACAGTAACACATTAAAGCTGCTCTCACTGTTTAGTTGCCAACAGTGTGTCTCATGGGTTGGGGAGCTGCACCTCATCTTGTGTAAAATTACAAATATGCTGGCACCTAGTGTGTTCTGCCTTCTAATGGTGTGATTTCCATGATGGAGGAAAATGAGAACTGCTAAGATAATGCTAGTAGGGCTAACAGATGCATGCCAATCAAGGACCTAAATATGCAGCACTCTGACTTGCTTGAGAACTGCTGTGATTCTAATAAACAATCTGCACAATGATATACAGAGCCAGGAGAGATTAAATATGCAAAATGGATGGAAATGAAAGGACCCTCAACATGGTGAACCATAATACAAATGTTACCAGAGAATTTCCTTCTCTCCCAGGTATCTCCTGAAGGAAAGGGTTCACACGGTCACTGTGTTCTCTTTAGGAAAGCTTGTATCTCTGGTGATTTCTCCTTCACTTACATTTCAGTATTCACACTTTGAGAACTTACGTCTTCGTTGCTAATGTCAATCAGTGTCATTTCCATTTAATACAGTATCTGTGTTTTCAATGTGCTAGAAGAGTCCCTTGCTGAGGGGTAAATTCGAGGTTCTGGTTTTTTTCCTAGTCTCTAGTTAGTGCGCTCCTCTTTCTTTTTCCACTTCTATTATTCTTACTTTATTTCTTAACCTTCAAACAGGAAAGAACCTGGAAAACATTTTCCAGAATGTTGTAACATTCCTTTTTGAATGACAGATCCCAGTCACAAAAGCTTTTCATATTTTGTTACCCATTTCCTCACAATCTACATCGTAAACTTGCAGCCCTCACCAGTAGTACCCACTGATTCTTAAAAGAGGAAAGCTCAACTGTACATCAGATATAACTTTTACAGTTCAAATCTATACAGCAAAAGTATTAATTTAAACAAGTCCGCTAGCCGTTTCTATTGATTTGGTACTTAATCATGTGAACACCATGAATATTCAGTGCCTTTATGATATAAAAAGAACAATCAGAATAAGCTATTATGGGTGCTGGAATCTCATTTAAAACCTAATTAGGTCTAGTACAAAGCTAGAGAATTTCTGTCTGTGTATAAAGAGATGTATCTGTGTAGGGAGTGAAATGATTTCTTATTTCACCCATCTCCCTGAATTTATTAGGAACCTAGCATTTCTTTTTGAACTCCCATTTAGGATTACATTATTCTGTCTCGCTCAGAGATTCCCTAATAGCCGAGTGCTTCAATTTAGAGATTAAAGAAAGCTTGTTCATTGCTGCACAAAACTGTACTTTATCAAGGCTCTAGTCAAAATGTTAGGAATACACACTGGATGTGGCCATTGCGATCCCCTTTGTGAATGGATTTTGAGTAACCTCTTAGCATTTTACATCATGCATGTTTCCCCAACAAAGCCAAAATTGTCTGAGTGAACTAAAACCTGGGCCTGGTTTCAGAAGTGCTGGGTGTTCAATTTGAGTCAATGAGAGTTCTTGTTCTTCAGCCCTTATAAACCACTCCTTTACTACCCAAGGCAAAGCATCACAGGTTGAACCTCTCTAATCCGGCACCCTCAGGATCTGACCACTGCTGAACAAGGTTCCCTCTAAGCTGCATGAGAGCACGACCCCACAGCTGCTTAATGAACCCCGCATAAAGCTACCTGGCTAGGGGAGGGCTATTTCTCCCTCAGCTACAGCAGCAGTTCACTGCTGAGGACAGAGTAGCGAGTCTCTCCCAGATGGTACAGGAAGCTTAGATGAAACCTTGGTGCCAAACCAGAGAATTTGGCAGACTAAGGGAGATGAATATTGTCTAACAGCATTACCAACACTTCCACTGCTTGCTGGGCTCCTAGAAGACACGTATGGGTAAATTAACAGTAAATAACAACACAGAACACTGAGAGCCAGTTTTGGTGGATGTAAACAAACTTTATGACTCAGTGGGAAACATGGCCACACACATAAGTGGACATCTAGCTAACTAAAATCATATCAGACCACAGTTGTTGCCAGACCAGAGAGTATCAGACCTGAGAGGCTCAGCCTGTACAAGGAAATCTTTATATCGGATGATGGCCCAAATTTAGTGAGATATTTAAGCCTAGGAGTAATCCTTTTGAAGGTAGTGGGATTACTGACATGCGGCATGTACTTCAATACCAGACTATCCTCAAACATTGTTTCTCATAATTGGGACTAAGCAGAGGTGAATTCAATATCAAGCATATGTTCGTATTCCACATATTTTTTCTTAACTGTCTTATTGAGCCTGCTTCAGCTCCCTCAAGGTACATCTACACTGCAGTGTTATTTCAGAATAAGTGATGTTACTCTGAAATAGTGTACTACACTGTCTATATTACAAGCCTTTATTTCAAAATAACGTCAAACTGGAGGGCTACGTCTACACTGGCCCCTTTTCCGAAAGGGGCATGCTAATTTTCAACTTCGTAATAGGGAAATCCGCGGGGCATTTAAATATCCCCCGTGGGATTTAAATAAAGATGTCCGCCGCTTTTTTCTGGCTTGTAGAAAAGCCGGAAAAGAGCGTCTAGACTGGCCCGATCCTCCGGAATAAAGCCCTATTCCGGAGGATCTCTTATTCAAAGAGTTGCATATACTTTGAAGTAGGAATAAGAGATCCTCCGGAATAGGGCTTTATTCCGGAGGATCGGGCCAGTCTAGACGCTCTTTTCCGGCTTTTCTACAAGCCGGAAAAAAGCGGCGGACATCTTTATTTAAATCCCACGGGGGATATTTAAATCCCCCGCGGATTTCCCTATTACGAAGTTGAAAATTAGCATGCCCCTTTCGGAAAAGGGGCCAGTGTAGACGTAGCCGAGGACTTCTTATGCTGACTCATGGTAATCCTCATTTTATGTGGAGTAAGGGAAGTCGAAAGAAGGATGTTCTTCCTTCAATTTCTTGCTATGTAGACAGCGCCAAAAGTTGAATTAAGCTATTTCTACTTAAGTTACACAATTGATGTAGCTGAAGTTGCATAGCTTAATTTGACTTTAGCACTGCTGTAAAAGCGACAAGGAGTCCTGTAGCACCTTATAGACTAACAGATGTATTGGAGCATAAGCTTTCGTGGGCAAAGACCCACTTCTTCAGATTCATGTCCTGCTGTGTAGTTGTACCTTCAGATGCTATTAGCAAATCTCCCAGGGTATGTCTACACTTGCTCCCTAGTTCGGACTAGAGATGCAAATGGAGCATACTGAAATTGCTAATGAAGTGCGGGATTTAAATATCCCACACTTAATTAGCATATTCGTGTCCAGCCACCATTTTGGATTCGGAGTATTGTGAAATAAGTTGCCCCATGTAGATGCGTTATTCTGAGAGAAAACCCTTCTCTCGGAATAACTGTTATTCCTCAATCTGAGGTTTAACAGTTATTCTGAGAGAAGGGTTTTCTCTCGGAATAATGCATCTACATGGGGCAACTTATTTCACAATATCCCGAATCCAAAATGGCGGCCAGCTGCGAATATGCTAATTAAGTGTGAGATATTTAAATCACACACTTCGTTAGCAATTTCAGTATGTTCCATTTGCCTCCCTAGTCCGAACTAGGGGGCAAGTGTAGACATACCCCTACTGAATTAAGGAGGATTGGGAGGAGACCTAATGAAGTAAATGCAAAGTATGTCTCCTCCCCTTGACATATGAATTTTCTAATGGCCTCTTTAACTCTGTTCCCAAAGTAGCTCTCAGTCTTGTCATGTCAACATTTGGATTTTCCCACCAGACTTCAGTACCACAGAGCACTTGGTGTCTTCATGCATAGAAATTCTAAAATATTTCCATACTAAGATTCCTTTTTCTCACTTTTTGGCACCATTAGTAGGCAATGGGCTTAAATTGCAGCAAGGGCAGTGGAGGTTGGCCATTAGGAAAAGATTTCTAACTGTCAAGGTGGTTAAACACTGAAACAAATTGCCTAGGGAGGATTGGGAATCTCCATCACTGGAGATATTTAAGAGCAGGTTAGGTATACATCCATCAGAGATGGTCAAGATGCTTCTTGGTCTTGCCGGAGAGCAAGGGACTGGATTTGATGACCTCTCGAGGTCCCTTCCAGTTCTAGTAATCTATGGTTCTATGAAGGTCCAGAGTGAGCCCCTAGAACCCTTACTCAACAAACTGCAGAAGTACCAACATCTGATGGGATGTGACTGTACCATGGTGAATCGATCTGGTAAAAGAGGATCAGTTTAATGAGGGACTAACTGTGGTGTAGCACCAGGGGTTGGGCTACTGCTGCTCAAACAGAAGAACAACAGCATGTAACTGGCAATTCAGCATGCTCAATGAAGATCAGTCTCCTACAACTCCGCCTGCTGCACCACTTACAGCTCACAAAACAGTGACAGCAATGGTGTGAGAGTCAAGAGCATCACTGTAAGGTGAATGGCTTGAGGTGTAGCCATTTTACCATGTGAAACTGTAAAAACAATCTGAGTTTGAGCCCTGCACACTGAATAGAGCTTTCTCTGTGGTTTACATTTTGTGCTATTTCCTCGTAGTAAAATGAGTGGGTGAGGGAAAATATTGGTGCCTGTATCTGAAATCCAGTTAACACACCAATTCTGCCACGCAGGAGGGCCTTTGGGACAAAATAATTCAAAAAACCCCACAGACCCTTTATTAGAGATTATGGCAGAATTTGATTCAGCACATTAAAGGGAAAAAGGTGTGTGTGAGTGAAAGAATCAGATTTTAAACAGCTAGTGATTGTCATTTATACTTTACTTTGAGGCTATCTGAGGAAAGGAACAGATGAAAAAAATGCATCTTTCAGCTATGGATGTTCAATAAATAGGACAGTGCTTTCTGTCTTAAGGCTATATCTTTCTGTTAAGATCATGCCTGCAATGTGGATCTGTTATTCAGTGCATGTTCTAGTTTCCCTTGTGCTTTTCTTGCTGAAAACAATGTCTGTAGGAGTCAGTACTGCTGGCACTATCGGACTGTTCATATCTCTTGCTGTACTTTGCTATTGTGCTTTTTCTAATAAAAGATGTGATTATCTGAGGAGAGGAGCAAAGAAAGTGTCTGGAGAGGCGCTTTAATTTTTTGGTCAGAATTTCCATTATCAATGTGTACCTTTTACTGGTGAAGTCCAAACGCAGTTGAAAAATGTTGCAGCTGATTTCAGTGGAGTTAAGCTTCCACTTCACTAAGCGGAGCAAAGCTACGATTGCTTTATTAAAGATTGTGAAAACCTTATCATCAAAAGAAATACTGTGGTCAGCTTTTCTGTGTATCTGTTAGGTTAGGGATGTACCCAGAGGCTCATAAACTTTCTAGTTTACATTTCTTTGTTTAATTGAGAAGCCATGTAGGCTTTTCAGATTCCTCAGTAGTATTAAAAGAGAGTTCCCTGTATTTTTTGTGTGACAAAGTTAAGATCAACTTTAATTACTTAAAGGCATTTCTATCAAAAACAGTCCTTCAAACGCCGAGGGCTTTCTTGCATAAAGACAGGATTGAGGTTTGCTTGGATGGGCAGAATCAACTCTGCAAATGATTTGCCTCTCTTTAACAGACTCGGTTTAATGCATGCTTGATTTCGCTGCACGTTGGAATAGCCGAAATATGTAAATGGAGATCAGCCTTTTATGAACCGTGTGTGTTTATTAATCTGAAGTTTATTTAATATCAGTAAGTCTGGTTTTAAATTGATTCAGGTTGATTGGAATACAATATATATTAATTCTCAATGCAGTAGGGACCCGATCCAAAAAGCCCATTGAAATCAATGGAAATTTTTCCATTGACCTCAATTGTCTTTGGTCATTTAATGGATTAGAATTTATCTCCCCAAACCCTCTGTTAAAATGTCATCAACAAAAAGGTACAGACTGAATGGTTGTAATGTTTTCAGTAGGGACTGGTCTATTCCCTTTGAGAATCTTGAGAAAAGTTTGCCCACAATTTATTTATGGCTTCTCCTCTGCATGCTAGGAGATGATTAGACACCTCCATTTATATGGTAGTTGTGTATTCATGGGAAAGAGGACCAGATACAAGTAATCCTGCTTCCCCGAGATATGATTGAGCATTTCATAAATCACTCACTCTGATTGTATCCAGAAGTAAAAATCAGCTCAGAGACGGAAAAGGAAGCTGGGCTGGCCCTGCAGAATACACATTGAAAAAGGCAATCCATGACCCCCTATTGTAAAGTGCAAGATGGAATAGACAGAACCTACTCAATTGGGTCATTTCATGTGCTTTGCCAGAAAGTTGGGAGCGTTAGTAAACCAAGTTCACCTGCATTCTGATTAATATTCAGCATATATTAAGCAGCTTGAAGTAATGGATATTTCTGCAGCGGGGACATGCGGCAATTAGAACCATTGGTGTAGCTGTGCAAATGTTCAGTGTTGGTGGATGAACCCTCTGTCACCTGTGATTTATCTCAGTGCAGCTGCTTTACTGGTTGTTTAATATGGATAGAATCATAGAACACTAGAACTGGAAGGGCCCTCGAGAGGCCATCAAGTCCAGTCCCCTGCCCTCACAGCAGGATCAAGCACCATGTAGACAATCCTTGATAGATGTCTAATGTAACCTGCTTTTAAATATCTCCAGTGATGGAAATTCCACGACCTCCCTCGGCAATTTATTCCAGTGTTTAACCACCCTGACAGAAAGTTTATCCTAATGTCCCACATCTTCTGCTGTAAGGGGTGATTTCTTATCTCCCATATCCAGAACAGCGTAACGGTTTCCCAGTACCACGGTTGGAGGGTTGTAAGCAGGGGGAGAGCACTGCCTGCTGCCAGAAGTGACCAGCTGCCAGTGTGCCCCCGAGCAAGCTCCTCCTCCACCAGTGGTGTGGCAACAGTTTTGTGTAGTGGGACAGCTACCTCAGCCTCAGCTGTCTCCACATGAATACTGTCCAGGAATTGCTCAAGGATTTAGGTGCACCTCAGCCTCGCCACCTCCTCCTGTAGCTCACCCATCTGCTTCCTGAGAGATTCCACCAGCAGGCGCTTTGGTACACGATGACCCATGGGACTGGGACAAGCTCCTTCCCCCTTTACTCTTTGCAATTAGAGAGGTACCCCAGACCTCAACCAGGTACTCTCCTTTCGAACTTTTGTACGGGCACCGCCCGCGGGGAATGCTGGACCTTTTAAAGGAGGGATGGGAGGAGCAAGCATCTACTGCGCTGGGGTTGGACCAGTACGTTATTAAGCTACGAGACCGACTGTGTACCCTGGGCCAATGGGCCCGTGAGAACTTACAGCGGGCTCAAGGGGCCCAAGTACGGCAGTACAATTGTGGGACTCGGGCGAGGGAATTTAACACAGGGGACCCGGTATTAGTGTTGTTACCAACCGGGGACTCTAGATTGTTAGCCCGATGGCAGGGCCCCTTTAAGGTACTAAGAAAAATGGGGCAGGTAAACTACGAAGTGCAGGTGGAAGGGAAAAGATGGCGAAGTCAGATCTACCATGTGAATTTGTTAAAAAGATGGGTACGCCGAGAAACACCCCCGAAAGAGGCGCTAGCCATGGAGGTGGAATTCGGACCCTGGGGGGAGGAAGAGGTTACTTGGAGAGCAAGCCAAATAGGGGAGGCTCTGACCCCCCGCCCAATGGGATGAACTACAAGGAGTACTAACACAGGCTGAGAAGGGGCTGACGAACTGGCCAGGAAGGACGCCCCTCACGAGCCATGCTATCAGCACAGACCTGGGGCAGAAGGTGCATGATGCAGTTCACCCAGTACCACAGAAAATGTGGGATGCGGTGCATAAGGAGCTACGCGATATGATCCGTTGGGGCATAGTGGAGGAATCACATAGTGACTGGCGAAGCTCCATCGTACTAGTACCCAAAAAGGACGGGACCATACAATTTTGTATAGATTTCCGCAGGGTGAACGCCATCTCGAAGTTTAACGTGTACCCAGTGCCCCGGGTAGACAAGCTACTGGAGCGGTTAGGACAGGCCAAATACTTGTTGACAATTGACTTAACAAAAGGGTACTGGTAAATCCCACTGACACTGGAATCCCGCGAAAAGACAGCTTTCGCAACCCCCTTTGAGCTGTACCAGTTTATAACCATGCCATTCGGGCTCCACGGGGCCGCAGCTACGTTCCAATGGTTGATGAACCAGGTTCTTAATGAATACCATGAGTATGCAGTAGCCTATATCGATGACGTCGTCATCTTTAGTACGTCGTGGGAGGAACACCTACGACATTTGGATGCAGTACTAAAGGCACTGATCCAGGCAGGTCTGACGGCCAACTCAACAAAATGCCACTTCAGAAAGCGAGAGGTGTTGTATCTGGGGTATACAGCTGCGACCATTGGTGGACAAGGTACAGGCCATTCAGGACTACCCATGACCAAACACGAAACGGCAGGTACGGCAGTTTTTAGGGTTGGCCGGGTACTACCGGCAGTTCATAGAGCATTTTGCCTCATTAGCAGCCCCATTGACGGACCTCACGAAAAAGGGTCAACCTCAGCGGGTGGTTTGGACCCCCCAAGGGGTACACGCATTCGAGACGCTAAGAAAGTGCTTGGTAACGGCCCCTGTGCTACGCCAACCAGACTTTAATAAACACTTTGTCCTTCAGACCGACGCGTCGGAGGTGGGTCTAGGAGCAGTATTGGCACAGGAAGAGGGGGAGTCGAACACCCGGTGTTGTACCTGAGCCACAAACTGTTCCTTAGAGAGAAAAACTACTCCACGATAGAGAAAGAGGTGTTGGCCATCAAGTGGGCCGTCGACACTTTGCGTTACTTTCTTACAGGAAACCACTTCACGCTGGTAATGGACCACGCACCCTTGAAATGGATACAGACGATGAAGGACACAAACACCCGGATCCTACATTGGTACCTGAGTCTACAGCCTTACCATTTCGACATCATCCATAAGCCAGGCAAAGAGAACCAAAATGCAGACTGTTTGTCAAGAATACCCGAAACTGGCCGTGAAGTAACGGTGAGTATGGGGGTTGACTTAAGGAGGGAGGTGTGTGGCGAGGTGGAGCAACCCTGCCACTATCCCCCACAAGGGGACAGGGACGCGGCGGGAGCCTGCACGGATGCAGCCTGGGCAGCGGCGAGGCAGGCACCACTAGAGGCTGAAGGGGAAGCGGCAGGCCGGGCAGGCACGCAAGCACGGCGGGCGAAAGCAGCAGAGGCACTTCAACCGCACGCAGGGCCAGCTACGGGGGATGACATCACCGGCGCGCCGGGCGCCGGAGATGACGACACCGACGCGTCGGGGGACGCCGCTGGTGTGGTGGGTGCCGGGAATGATGTCCATGTTGCGACGGGCGCGGGGTATAAAAGGGGACCAGGGGTAGCCCAAGGGAGGAGGGCTGGATGCGGAAGAGCTAAGGAAGGGGAGTCAGGGTGATGGAGGGGCAGTAAGGGCTGCTCCGGGAAAAAGGGAAGCTCGGTGGCAGGGTTGAGCATGGTCCACGGTAGGGTCGTGGAGCCCGAGAGTGGGTGCATTTAGGGGTACGCCCCCGCTCACTACCATTGGGAGCTCTGTTCCCAGTGTCAGGGCCCTGGGCCGGGATCTGTGAGAGCGGGTGGGCCCGGACCCCCTTCCCTGCTACTGGCAGGTGCTTCGGTGGCATCTAGCTTAAGGAGTCAGAGGCTCGCCTCTTGGGGGCCTTCACAGTTGGCTCAGAGGCAGGCACGTTACGAATCAGTTGGGGCACACTAGTCACTGTAAACTAACAGGGTGCGAGACCTGAATAAAGCAAACGTGTGACACTGACCCCCTCATTCCCAGCCCCACCCCAGAGCCATGATTTAAATGAAGCATGCACATTTTCATTTTATTTTCCAAAAAACCCCAAGAATTACTTGTGTTAAGGACCTGAGCAATGCCAGGTAAATCTTCTGGTCGTTTATAAGGGTAGAATTAATGATGTTTTAATGAACAATGAACCAATTTTTATAGATTGCTATCAAGTCCAGTAGGTTCATAGGTTGCTTATGCCCTCTGTAACACTGTTCATGAATGTGCTGATAACTACTTGTAACCCATACCACTCATGAGTGTAACCTGCTTTTAACATCTATTAACTGTCACCCCTTTATAAATATGAAGTGTGACCCTGACACCTATTGAATTCCCTCTCAGAAATTACAGGAAATGTTGTTTAGGATGGAGGCAATCCAAGTAATGATCTAATGACTATGGAGTCAGAAAAGCAACAGTACTGTGACGTTCTTCTTTTTGTATGGCGTGAAGAAAAAACAGGATTAGACAATTAAAGCTCATTCACTTGTGAGTATAAACTTGTTTTAGTCAATCTGGATGTGGTGTTACAGAATTTGATGAATCGCATATCTCTAGATAGAGTGGAACGTATGAAAAACATCAGTAACCAGCTGAAAACTACAACAACAAATAGGAATGACAGGTCAATATGTATCCAAGATCAAAAATGAATCTTATGAGTTGAGAGAGCTAAGCGACTCATGGTTAAAGGATAAGATTGTTTCTGGCGTTAATTACCTCAGTTTGAAGGAACAGTCACTAAGGCATCCAAGCTTAAGGTGAACTAAAGTGATAGGTTTCTACAGAGCTGAAGAAGTTACTATATCATAAATAAAAATGTTGATAAAGCAGGAAAGAAAAGACTGAAGTCGCTGGTATGGATGTCATTAAAAAGAACAATGAAAACAAAATGATTAAAAAAGAATAAAGCAGGAGCTCCTAGAAAAAATGCTAAATAAATAAAAATAACCGAATCAATAAGCAACAAAGCAGGCCAAAAGCTGGGCCATGAGAGTGAAGTTAGATTGACAATCCTAGAAGTTAACGGGTCAGATCTACAGAATTTGTAACAAATCCATTTTATGATTAGGGTAAAAAGATGCAGAAAAACAATGACCAGTCCTCTCCTTGAATGCTGTTGCTCAAATGAGAGCCTAGCAAGGAAGCAAATGCTCCCTGCTCAACACTGGATTAAAATATAATCAGGTAAAGCTACCGGAGTCTTTGCAGTGACTAATGAGCGTGAATCCAGACGTAATAAAAAAAGAGCTTTTAGAGCCTAGCAATGCTGAGAGATGTCCAGGTAAAGTGTGCAGTGAAATGCCTTGGTTTGGATGCAGTGTTGCAGTGCATAATTGACAGGAATAGTGGCAGCAACCGGAGCTAGTTGAAAAACGGGGAGACAATTTTGTAAAAAATGTAGTCCAAGACAGTTTCAAATTTGAAAAATGGCATCAATGTTTTTGGGATCATTAGTAATCTCAAGACAGGCCCTGTAGTAGGATTCCAGGGAGCAGATGTAGTCACCCAGAGGGGTTGAGTAATGACTATCCATATTCAGGGCCAGCTTTGAATTTTTTTTACTCACTTTGAATAGCCCCCCCCGGAGTGCTCCTATTGAAGCCTGATGCGTGATATGCTTGTCTGTTCTTCCAAGTTTGTACACTGCTTAGTGCAACGTGACTCTTGCTTGATGCCTCTGTGGTACCATCAAGAACATATTAAATAATAGCATTCGGTGTGACAGAGGAACCCGTATCTTCCTCTTACTGATTAATGGTATTAATGCTTGTAGGAAGTTTGCTGACCCTTGTTGCTTTGAAGCTGAGGTTAGAGAGGTAAACTGAGATTTTTCCAAGGCATCTGGGGGATCGGATGCACTATTCATATTCATTTTAATGGACTGTAAGCATCTAAATCCTTCAAAAATTAAAGCCTTTGTAAATTGCCTAAAAGACACAACATTTCTTTAAGTTAATCCCTACTGCTGACACTATTATCCTTGCCTAACGCTGCATACTATAACGCTCCAGGGCTGTCTTCTGAATAAAACACCACCACTCATGGTCTGCAGGACCTTTGGCTCTGAGTCTTCTCTGACTGAATTGTTGTGGATCTTAATGAAGTAGTTTGGGATCCACTAACCACCGCAAACCATGTGTTGAGGGGGAGGGTTCCAAAATAGCTTAGAAAACATGCACTTTTATCCAGAACACTTCTATTCTATTACAGGACACCTCTCATGCGAGTAAATACTTCTGGGATCACCATTAGCAAATTACTTAATCAAAAGGACTGCATTATTCAGGGTTTCCCTTCCTATTTTTACCTCCCTTTTACCCTTGAATAATTCTTTCTTACAGCTTTCCTGTTTCTACACCTTAAAATATTTATTCCAATATTCCCCTTTCTCGTCTCTTCTCACAACTGTATTTTTAATCTGTCTCTAAAAATTCTGTACTCCACTTCTTTTATCATTTGGATTCCTTCTTATATATCTTTCTGTTATTGAGGAGATCTAAAATTGTATGCAACGTATTTGTCAATGATCTGGGGAAAAGAGTAAACAGTGAAATGGTAAAGTCTGCAGACTATACAAAATTACACAAAATAATTAAGTCCAGCACGGACTATAAAGAGCTGTAAAGGAATCTCACAAAACTGGGTGACTGGACACAAAAGAGTGGATGAAATTCCATGTTGATAAATGCAAAATAATGCATACTGGAAAACATAATCCTGAGTGCACGTCCAAAAAGATGGGCTTTAAATGATCTTTTCCCACTCATGAAATAGATCTTGGAGTCATTATGGATAGTTCTCTGAAAACATCTGCTCAATGTACAGTGGCAAGAAAAAAGCAAACAGAATTTTAAGAACCATTAGGAAAGGGTTAGGTAATAAGACAAAAAATATCAGAATATCACTTTATAAATACCTGGTATGCCCATGCCTTGAATGCTGAGAGCAGTTCTGGTCACCCAGTCTCAAAAAATGTATTACAATTGGAAAAAGTGCAGAGAATAGCAACAAAAATGATTAGGGGCATGGAATAGCGCACATTTGAGGAGAATTAAAAGAAAGGGCCTGTTTCCATTTGAAAAAAATGCTAACTGGGTGGAGAATATGACAGAAGTCTATAAAACTATGAATGGGGTGTATGTGTGTGCGGGAGCAGGGAGAAGTGAATAGGAAAGTGTTATTTACCATGTTATTTAACATGCTATATTAGAACCAAAGGGTCACCCAATGAAATTAATAAGTAACAGGTTTAAAACAAACAAAATGAAGCACTTTTCCATATAGCACATAATTAATCTGTAGAACTTGTTGCCAGAGGATGTTGTCAAGGCCAAAAGTATATCTGGGTTCAAAAAAAGAATTAGATAGGCTAATGGAGTCTAGGTCCTTCAATAGCTATTAATCAAGATGGTCAGGAATAGAACCTCATGCTCTGGGTGTCCCTCAGCCTATGAATGCCAGAAGTTGGGACTGAAACATGAATCTTTTGATAATATGTCCTGTTCTGGTCATTCCTTCTGAGGCATCTGGCACCAGAAGACAGGATAATGGACTGGATGTACCAATGGTCTGATCTAGTATGGCCATTCTTACATTAAATAGAGCTAGTCAAAAATCGGTGATTTTTTTTTCTGCACAGCACTTTGAAAAGCTTGAAAACCTTCCATTTGGAAATGTTGTTGCAGTCCCTTATAGGAGCTGTAGTTTGTGAGCCTCATGTCTCCGTATTCCCCTGAGAGTCTCTGGTCATGATGCATCCTGGGAGTTTTAGTCTTTCCAAGGAGCCTGGCCCATAGAGGAGAATAGGGATGTTAGGCAACAAAATTACACTTTTATGAGATTTTTTTAAGTGGTTGGTTCTTTTCAGTGCTATTTGTCGCTAATTGATGTAGGAAGTGTAATAAATATCAAGCTTCTGGGTGTGGAGATTGCAAGCTGATTATTTTCAGGGGAAATGAAGAATGCTTACCCTACACAGCATTAAATGCTTGATTGTGGGTTTCTTCACAAGTTCTCTGCAGTGTCATTACAGGGGCAGAATGTAAAACAAGAGGTACCTGTTGCCCGATGTGGTTTGACACATCTTACATTGCTTTATCTGTGTGCTGATTATTTATGGCCTTTTCATTGGATCAGATACCTGCTTATTTTTATATTATAGCAATTGGAAAAGGTGAGAGAGACGATGGCAGTGTAGCTTTGATTAACACAGTTGGCAATATTGTGTTATTCCCTTCGATCCAGACTCACTTTTAGTGAGAACAGGGCAGATTTGGACACTGTACTATAGATAAAGGCATCCTTTGCTCCACACCATTACCTTATTGTCTGTTGATTTCATATCAGGGCTTTCCACGATAATAATAGCCTATTGGCATTGGGGAAAAAGCATTGAAAGTACTGCTTTAGGGAGGAAATGGCCTGCAGTTGGCCCTGATTCAGGAAGGTGCTTGCGTGTACGTTTGACACTAAGCATGTGCTTTCAAAGTTCCTTTAAATCACATGGTTACAGCTCAGCATCTGCTTAAGTGCTTTCCTGAGTTGAAGCCATGAGTTATCAAACACACATATGAAAACCTGAGGTCAAGTTTAGTCTGAAAACTTGGTATTGACTCTTTAAACAGACTCCACTGTAAACTGTAATTTCTTGGAAAAAACTTAGTAGCACCTTAGGGTATGTCTACACTACAAAGTTAGTTCGAACTAACGGACGTTAGTTCGAACTAACTTTCATAGGCACTACACTAGCGCTCCGTTAGTTCGAATTTAATTCGAACTAACGGAGCGCCTAGTTCGAACTAGGTAATCCTCATTCCACGAGGGTTAAGCCTAGTTTGAATTTACTAGTTCGAATTAAGGGCTGTGTAGACCCTTAATACGAACTAGTGGGAGGCTAGCCCTCCCCAGGTTTCCCTGATGGCCACTCTGGCCAACACCAGGGAAACTCGTCTGCTCCCCTCTTGGCCCCGGAGCCCTTAAAGGGGCATGGGCTGGCTACGGTGCCAGTGCCAGGTGCAAGCCTGCCGGCACCCAGCCAGCAGACCCTGCACCTGGCACGGATCGAGCCACCCACCCGATGCCCCCCAGCCCTCCCCCTCTTCCCGGGACCAGGCTGGCGGCTCCCGGGAGCTTGCCCGGGTCCGCAAGAGGCGGGCACCCGCCTGGGCTAGTGCGGACATCGTGGACCTCGTCCACGATCTCCACACTAGGCACAGGAAAGTGGCTGTCTAGGGCAGGAGAGAAGCCAGCCTAGCCACCCAAGAGCAGGTGTGCATGAAAATCAAGGGGGTCCACTGAGACCCCCAACCCTGAGCCCTGAGCTTACAATGGCCGTCCTGGGTCAGACCAAAGGTCCATCTAGCCCAGTAGCCTGTCTGCCGACAGCGGCCAACCCTAGGGACCCTGGAGGGGATGGACCGAAGACAGTGACCAAGCCATTTGTCTCGTGCCATCCCTCTCCAGCCTTCCACAAACCTTGGGCAGGGACACCACTCCTACCCCCTGGCTAATACCACTCCATGGACCCAACCTCCATGACTTGATCTCACTTCCCTTTCAACTCTGTTCTAGTTCTAGCCTTCCCAGCCTCCTGCAGCAAGGAGTTCCACAGGTTGACTCTTTGCTTTGTGAAGAACAACTTTCTGTTACTAGGTTGAAGCCTGCTACCCATTCCTTTCCTTTGGTGTCCTCTAGTCCTTCTTTATGGGAACTAATGAAGAACTTTTCTGTATGCACCCTCTCCACCCAACTCCTGCTTTTAGAGACCTCTATCCTGTCCCCCCTCCGTCTCCTCTTTTCTAAGCTGAAAAGTCCCAGTCTCTTTAGCCTCTCTTCATATGGGACCTGTTCCCAACCCCTGATCATTTTAGTTGCCCTCCCCTCTCCCAGCCTCTCTCTTCCCCTCTCCCACCTCCTTTTCCCAGTCTCCCCCAGTTTTGTTCAATAAAGACAGATTCCATTTTTGAACACAATTGTCCTTTATTTTGTACATGAAGAAGAGGGGCTAGGGAACGGTAAGTGGAAGGAGGTGAGGGAGGAATGTGGTACATGCCCTCGATGGGGAGGAATGGGCTGGCTTTGCGGGCTTCTGGGGGTGGAAGCTTTCCTGCAGCCCCCCAATTGCCCCTTCTCCCCAGATGGCAGCCTGCGGCAAGTGCAGCCGGTCTGATAGCCGAGTGTTGTGATGTGCCCAGTGTGGGTACTCCGGGCAATCCAAGCCAGGACTGCTTTGCAAGCGGGGCACCCCTGAGAACTGTCTGTCCGGGGTGGGGTTAGGGACCCTTTAAGCACAGCCCTCGGCTAGCCTGAGACAGCATCTCCACGCTCTAAGTCCTCCTCTGATGCCCTGCCGGCACTGCTTCCGGCCATCCTTAAGCCTGGTTCAGGGTCCACTTAATGTGGACATGCTAGTTCGAATTAGCAAAATGCTAATTCGAACTAGTTTTTTAGTCTGGATCCGTTAGTTCGAATTAGCTTAGTTCGAATTAACTAATTCGAACTAAGTTAGTTTGCATTAACGTTGTAGTGTAGACGTACCCTTAGAGACTAACAAAACAATATATATAGTATCATGAGCTTTTATGGGCACAAAAGAACAGTTTTTGCGTCTCATCATCTGAAAAAGTGGGTTATGCACACGGAAGCTCATGCTGCTATGTATATTTTTTGTTAGTCTTTAAGGTGCTACAGGACCACTCCTTGTTTTTTAAGGTTGTTTGTTTGATTGTTTTTTTTTAAAGTTACAGACTAACACAGTTACCCCCTCTAATTTCCAGGAAATTGTAAGTGCAAGATACAGACCCAGATACAAAATTAGACTTGATTGATGGATTTATTTTGTTGCTTTTGAATGTTTGTGTCTGGAGTTATTTTTATGCTTTCCCCACATTCCACAACTTTCAACAACCTAGCAATTAGGACACCTTGTCCAGAAAATGTTCCATTTATGATTATATATTTGGCCTTCACTTCTATTTGTACAATGCTCAGCTTGAAGCAAATCTGCGACAACTCCTCAGTGCCAGCTGTGAGCATCACACTCCAGCTGTTTGTCTGAAATTATTATTAACATATATTTTAATGTAGGGAATTGGAGTTTCAAAGGTACATTACTTCTTATGTAACGTATAACTAAAAAGACATTTAAGAAAGTTATATTGATCTCCTATCCTGCTGTTATTACAATTCACTCCCAGGCTAAAAGACAAGAAAATACTACAGGTTGAACCTCTCTAATCTGGCACTCTGTGGTCTGGCAACATCTATGGTCCGGCATGATTTTACTTAGCGAGACGTTCACTTATCATGGGTCTGGCCAATAGTGTTCCCTGTAACCTGAGTGCTTGGGCAGCTGCCAAGGAGAAATTCAAGTGCCTCCCAGCAAAAGTGGCAGAGTGCCCACATCAGCCCACAGTTGGCAGCATGTGTTTCTATTAGTGGTGCACATCTGTACATACCTCAGTGCACACGACAAAATGTATTCTGCACATGGATGGAAAAATTAGAGGGAACATTGGTGTCCAAGCTTCCTGTGGTCCCATAGATTTTGTTTACAACCACCAGTTGGCTCTCAGTGTTCTGTGCTGTTATTTTGCCCTCATCAACCCCTAAATGTCTTCTCAGAACCCAGTAAGCAGTGAAAGTGTTGGTAATGCTGATAGACAATATTGAGCCCCTGAGGTCTGTCAAACTCTCTGAATTGGCATCGGTCAGGCCCCATGGGTGCCAGAGTAGAGAGGTTCAACCTGTAGCTAGTACAGGTATGCTTTTGAGCATCTGTAATAGACATATATTGGAAGACTATTTGTTGTGGTTGTATTATTGATCGGTCTGGTGTATACTTTATTCTAAACAGAGTTCTTGTTCTGTGGGAATTTCAGTGGCAAGGATGCCTTATGCCTGCATTCATATGGCAACATATGCACCATATCATCAGGACACCACCTTGTAAATGCAGTGTGTCTTGAAGTTGCTGCCTTACAAAGCAAAAACACCATTTCCAGGAGTATGGATTCACCCAGAGCATGTTTATTCCTAGGCTGATGATTCCAAATGCATTCTAGTCATGACTGGAAGAGGTGGTGTTCTTCTTTTGGGGGAAAATGTCTTATGTTATAATGTATTGTGCAGTGTTTAAATTGGTGTAGAAATGCTGCTTACATTAGTGAGCACTCAGTGGGATTTCTGATATGAGATTCCTGTCAAGGAAACATTCATTATGTTTTTCATCCAAGGGGTAATTCATTGTATGCTTTTGAACCATTGTTATCTCTTACTGAATCTTAATAGCTGTAGGGAGCCATGTACTTTCTTCTCTTCTGCCTAAGTTCAACCCACTGCCTTGCTCAGTGTTGTCTAAGTATAATCTGTTTCACGCACATAGTTTTCAGGATGTTTATTTTAATCCTGGTCCATCTCATTTCAGATTATTTTAGTCAGAATCGATTGTGATTTACAGAACATCTGAAAACATATTAGAAGGGTTGGTCTTGCAGTGGCTGGGAGAGGGACTAGCTGATGTATTTGGTTTTAAAATTCTAACTAGCTTCTAATTTACAGCGTCTAACATCTGTGATTTTCCAACACTAGCCTAAGCTGGTTTATAAATGTGCAAAAAACGAGACAAGAAAATACGACCCATCTGCCTGTTTAGAAGTGTAGCAATGCTTTTAGTAGTTGTACTGTAATTATTCTCACAACTGAGATGGCTAATGACAGGTTATTATGAGCCATTGAATTTTGCAGTGGCTCCCTAGTGGATAGTAGCCAACCAAAGGTGAGTGTTCTGTTTATTTTAATGTAATTCTTTAAATGAATTTATACTGTGTTACTGACATTAACAGTATTCTTCAGAATACTTACTGATCTCACTATTTCAATGGGAGAAAGCGTTTGGTGTGGATGAAATAATATTGATAACCTTATCCGGTGGATGAAGACATATGTTTTACTTCAACCTCAAAAGTGTGCTTGTTCTACTGTATAACTAACAAGTTCTTGTTTTAGGTGTCAGATATAGTCAATTTCATTTCTCTAGAATCTGGACATCATAACCTTTGATATCATAACCTTTAATGTAATAAACAAGTCTGATGTAGTTTGCATTAGGCTTGCATTATAGAGGAGAATGGATATATATTTTAATCTCAAATATCTCACATTACTTTTTTTTTATTTTACTGCTTTCCCTGGTGAGAGAGCTCTGTGAATTTCTTCTACAAGTGCACAATATTAATACCATTTCTCTAAACTACCAAAATCCAACTAAAGACTTAGTTGATTATTAAAAGGTCTCTTCTTCTAATCATTTTTCATTTCCATTGATGTCCATCAAGGTCAGCATATCTAATGCTGCAAGTGAGGGAAGTCTAGGTTGGATATTGGGAAAGACTATTTTACTAGGAAGGTGGGGTAGTACTGGAATGGGTTACCTAGGGAGGTGGTGGAATCTCCATCTCTGGAGGTTTTAAAGTCCCAACTTGACAAAGCCCTGGCTGGGATGATTTAATTGAGATTCGTCCTACTTTGGACAGGAGGTTGGACTCGATGACCTCTTGAGGTCTCTTCCAACCCTATAATTCTATGATTCTGTGATTCAATGATTCTATGTATATTGGGTAATTTAATAGTATAGTCAGCTGGGAAAATACTCAAATACTTTTGTCTTTAGTCTTTAATTTCTTGTTAGGGAGTTTCACTATAGACCTTCACTAGAGGGCAAAGTTGAACTAAGGAATGCAACTCCAGTTACGTGAATGACATAGCTGGAACTTTTGTTGTTTTTTAAGTTTATTGCTGGACTTGACATTCCTGAGTTTGACTTACTGTGGCATCCCCGCTGCCTCTGCCATCAACTCCCCTAACTCCTCACAACTTGGTGGCATACCAGAGTCAATGGGAGAGTGATCAGTGGTTGATTTAGCATCTTTATTAGATCAACTAAATCAACCCTTGGGAGTTCAGTCTCCAGGCGCCAATCTCCCAATAAGTGTAGACAAGGCCCTAATTCCTGTACTACTTTTTGCTCATTTGTTGTCCCATATCCTTAAGTTAAACACTTAAGCGCTTTGCAGAATTGGGACCTTAGGAGGAGAGAGAAAGTCCTTATGCAAATGTGTTTATGCACTGTCATGTGCAAACATCACCAGTTGTTGTGAATCCTGCCTTTGGTATGAAAATTCTCCATTGGTGTAACGCTCACTCCTACAGGTGTCAACAGAAGTTTAGCCACTCGCTACAAGACATGCAGAATTGGGCCCTTCATTCAGTTTCGGAGAGGAGCCTGCATTCCTCCCTCCATGGGAAGATCAGTTTACCCTCGTATAAATGAAGTGCATTATTCTCAAGGAACATGCCCAATTTTCAGTGATTTTAGACCTTGTTTAACACTTAGCTCTGTATTTCACCAGAGCAAAACAATACACTAGGGCACTCGCAACAAAGAGACTTCATTGGCTAGCACTCTTGTGAGGCTGTAAATTCCGTGGTAAGTTTACAGCTCCAGCATCAAGCCACCTTTGTACCTTTCCAATCTTAGACTGTTAAAGGGGCCAGTGAGGTCGCTGGTCTCCTTTAGCCTCTCTGGGAGCCTATTTTATAGCAGCCTCTGAACCAGTGCAGGACAACCTAGGCTAGTGAGTGGGCTGCAGGAGTGGCCCTCCTTCATCTCAGTGGGCTGCAAGATTGTCGTAAACTAGGGTAGTCTGGCTAACTGTGCTTCCATAGCTAGAATTTGTGGTGTGAGCTGACTGAACCATGGCAGCACTTTGGGTACAGAAGGAACACACAGCTCTCTCAGTCACTGTTGTGTGCACTCAGCATGCATCTCACTTCACATATCCTTTAAGTTCACATCACTTTTTTAATACAGGTAGGAAAAAAATCATTGTGGACAAAAAACAGCAGAATCTGACAATCCCATGTGTGGGCAATAGTAAACAAAATATATCATAGGACACACGTAGAACCCCGAATGTGGCCCTTGGGTTTCTCCTCCACATTGAGTTCTGTGATCCAGTCCAGACACTGCCCCTCACACCAACATTTGTGAAAGCAGGATCAGGAGCAGCCTGATGATTGACTTCCACAATATCCCTGCCAAAGGAATTGTTCTCTGACCTTCTGTGGTGCTCTTATTGCCCCTTTACAAAGTACAAAGGGATTAGGGTAGGTGAGTAGAGGATCTCAGCTCTTTGTCGCACGTTGTTTATGCAGCAGTCCATGGCTTCTATCCTTTCCTCCAGATCTCCCAGCGGAGTCGACATCTGAATGTGTTGTCTAGAGTGGACAAAATTAACTGCAGTCTAGTGCTTTTTTGCTTATTAGTCGCTCCTGAGTCAGTCTTCATAGGGTAAGAAGAAAGAAAGAAACCCCTCCCTGCGTGGAGCTAGAAGGTGATCTCTGAATGACTTCCAAAGCTGCGGAACGTGCTCCAAAGCAGTATTGCTTTTCTCTCCTTGCTTCTCTGCCCCTTTCATCAGATGCGGTAGTTATAAATCAGGGGAGGTTCCCAAAGAAAAGAGATTTTTTTGAAGGAGCCTAATACTGTGTTCAAATTGCTGTACAGCTGTGAAATCTCAGCTGTTCTAAGTTCACTAACTACTTCAGCAGAAAAAAACATTCGCATCCTATTCCAATGACGGTGTCAGAAGCTTACCTTAGTGATAGAAATGCAGTCGTTATGGCCATGCATGGTGTCAAGAAAGAAAGAATCCCCTCCTCCCCACTCTCCAGTTATATTGGCAGGCAATTTGAGTTGGGTAGGGGGTTGCCTTCCTCTGCAACATGTGGGTGTAGGTCATTTTCCGGAATTATTGGGGGAATCTCATTTAATCATTTGCCTATGATTGCAGGGGCCTTGGGCACTGGTGCACTTCAGTCTCTCCTATTCTGTGCCTCTGACATTATATAGTCTAGTTTCCTGAGGGCTGTGATACTTTGGTCTAATGTGCAAGTGCTGGGTGGTGTTAGTAGCTCAAGTGATAGGTCATACTGGATAATCTGGAGGTCCTTTCTGGCCTAAAACTCTGTGACTATATACACTAGATTGGGATTTAGGAGACCTGGATTTACTTCTAGGCTCGCCTCTGCTCCCTGTTTGACTTTAGACAAGTCACTTAATTGCTGGGCCTTACTCCCCAGTCTGTAAAATGGGGAGAATAATCCTCAGTTTTATTTGTTTAATCTGTAACCTCTTTGGAGCAGAGATTGTGTCTTCCCATGAATATGTATGGCACAGTGAATCCCTGATCTGGACTGGGGTCTCTGCACAACTGCAATACAAATTATTAATGATGAAAAAGTCCTATGGAGTTCAGAAGGCCCCTGAATTCCCAGCTCCAAATCCTCTGTCTCAAACACAAAAGCTCTCTTCAGAAGAGTTTTGATATGTGAATAACCAGGGATACAAAGTTAGGAGATGGTTACACTTCAATCAGGAGGTATTATTGTAGCACCAGTAGACTTGCCTGTCCCCGTTATGCTCAAGTTTATATCTAATTAGCTATATCAAAGCTATCTCAGGTAATGGTACTTGTGATGCTGTTGCAACTACACTTCTTGAATCTAGTGCAGACATACCCTTTGAGAGAGAGCCTGAGGTCAGGCCTGCACTACAGGGGAAGGTTGAATTAAGATACACAACTGCAGCTACGTTAATTGCATAGCTGGAGTCAACGTTCCTTAATTTGAGCTTCCCCACTATCTCCACAGTGGGAGGCTGACGGGAGCAAATATTCCTGTTGGCTTCCCTTACTCTTTGCAGGAGCAGGAGTATCAACCACCTCCAGGGGCACCCTCTGAGTTCAATTTAGTGGGTCTTTATTAGACCTGCTAAATCAAATTCTGGAGGCTTGATCACGGCAGCATTGAACTTCCACTTAGTGATGACAGTGAAAGTGAAAATTAATATTGAGATGAAAGAAGAAGAGCCAGATCGATACCTTTACTCCCCTTTGATAGTAAATTACTCTGTGACTAGTCCTCTTGACCTTAATGGGCGTCTAATAATACTCGGCATGAGTAAGGGTACCATAATTTTCTCTTTGTCATTATTCCTCACTAGGCAGAATTATACTCTTAAATAAGCACTAAGATATTTAGTTCAAGTTGATTGTGAAAATCAGCTCTGATGCTACATCCTCTGGATTCACTTTCCTTACATAAATTACCATTTGGTGTATTCTGCCCATGTTGCATGTAAACTGCCTTCACACCAAGCAGAAACATCAGACTCCTCTCATTCAACATTTCCATGACAGTGTTCAGTTGAATAGTAAGTGGCAGCAAAATCCCTGGCTATATCTCCAGAGACTCATTAAAACCAGATAACTCGGAAGTACAGCAAACTGGTTTCTATTTGGACTACAGTGCCGATGTAATAGCTGTATGAAAAGTAAAATGATTAAATAGTTTATTGTAAGGACATTCATCTACCTAGGCACTTCCTAAAAACATTCAATACATATTTGCTTAATAGGTCAGCTTTGTTGACAACTTCTTTGAATCATACAGCTGATACCTGAGCTGTACACAGGTTTTTTACAATGCTCGGGGCTATAAAGGCAATTCATATATATGCATTTCAAAATGAAAATATTAGAAAAGTCACATGTACTGTGCAGAGTACTGATAATTTGTAGTACAGGTTGAACCTCTCTTGTCTGGCACCCTTGGGGCCTGACCAGTGCTGAACTAGATAATTTGTCAGATTACTAGAGATCAATGTTATTTAGCAGCATTACCAACACTTCCACTGTTCACTGGGCTCTTAGAAGACATTTAAGGCTAAATTAGAGTTAAATAACAGCTCAGAACACTGAGGGTATGTCTAGACTGCATCCCTCTGTCGGCAGAGGGATGCAGATTAGTCAGGTCAACATTGCAAATGAGGCAGGGATTTAAATATCCCGTGCCTAATTTGCATAAAAATGGCCACCATATTTTGCCGATTCAACACTTTGTTGGCAAAAAGTGGCAATCTAGAGGGGGATCTGTTGAGAAAGAAAGTCTTTTTCGAGAGATCCCTTATGCCTCCTGCAAGGAAGTTTACAGGTTCTGTCAAAAAAGGCTTTCTTTCTCAACAGATCCCCCTCTGGACTGCAATTTTTGCTGACAAAATGCTGAGTCGGCAAAATGCAGTGGCCATTTTTATGCAAATTAGGCAAGAGATATTTAAACCCCTGCCTCATTTGCAATGTCGACCTGAGTAATCTGCATCCCTCTGCCGACAGAGGAAAGAAACTAGCACGTAGTATGTGCTACTGTAAATAATAATCTTGATACACATTTATCCAGAAAGTGGGCAGTAGGTATCCATCACATTTAAGAAAAGGAAATGGAACAATCACTATAAATGATGCAGTAGAACATAGATCTTCCAACTGAATCAGTACCCCATTGCACACACATCATAAGAGACCGTCCCTGCCCTGATGATGCTGGAATCTAATTAGACAAATCAGACAAAAGACAGGAAGGGAAACAGAAGTGAGGTAACTTCCCTTTGGCGGTCACTTGTCTCTCGGTTCAGTGCATTATCCACTAGACTCATAGCTCCCAAACTTTTTAGTACTGAGACTCCCTTATAGATATTTTAGAAATTCGTTATACCCTATAACCAAATACCATTTTTTAGCCAACTCTGGATACTATATTCAGAGGGATGATAGAGAGTGGGTTGTTTTGTGACTTTTATTTTTAATAAAACAAACAGTTTAATTATATGATTTGTTCTAATCTGGGTTTAAAAACTATGATTTGAAAATTTGGAATGTGTATGTGTTCAGAGAGGTTTTTTGTGAGACTTGGCCAGTTTCAAGATGTGTAGTAACACAGTGTTTGTTTGAATCTCTTGTACCATCAGGAATAGCTTGTTTTTGAAGTTTAAATAGTATCTGTGCTTAGTTTTCACGGAAAACCCAGAGTGGAAGTGAATGGAAGTGGCACTTTCATAGCTTTGGTACTGAGTTCTTTGTACTTCTCACAGAAATCCAGAATTCCTGGTTTGATAGACTTGAAAACTTGGTTTTCCCCCTTTGTCACCTGATCATTCTAAGAAATGTTGTTGAGCTGAGTTACTTAAGGCTGGGATGGAGCTTGCTGTTACTGAGAATGCGGAATGGGAATCAAGTTTAATTATCTTCAGCCAAATGTTTGCTCTGTGTTGTCTTGGCAGTTGGTAAGAATCCTTCCATGCTAAAGAGAAGATGTACTTGTCCCTGCCTCAGGCTCCTTGTCCTATGTGCGGGGCTGGTGTTACTAGCTCTGAAAGCATTGTTTGGCTTTCTGCTCCAGCAGGGGTCTTTCAGTTGAGAGACTTTCTGCTGAATGATTCTCCTAGCAGGAAGTCTCTCTGCTGAAGCCCTTTGTAGGAGAGGCAGACACAGAGAGACTCCCAGCCTAGTCACAGCATAAATATAGACACCAATGTAAAACACAGGTGATTTTAAAGCCTAGTTGAATAGTGCATAAGAATGGGCATACTGGGTTAGACCAAAGGTCCATCTAGTCCAGTGTCCTGTCTTCCAAAAGTGGCCAATGCTAAATTCCCCAGTGGGAATGAACAGAAGAGATAACAATCAAGTGATCCCTTTCTTGTCACCCATTTCCAGCCTCTGACAAACAGAGGCTAGGGCCACCATTCCTACCCATTCTGGCTCAAAAGTATTGATGGACCTAATATCCATGAATTTATCTAGTTCTTTTTAGAACCATGTTAAAGTCCTGGTCTTTACAACATCTTCTGGCAAGGAGTTCCACAGGTTGACTGTGTGCTGTGTGGAGAAAAATGTCCTTTTGTTTGTTTTAAACCTGCTACTTATTATCTTAATTAGAAGTAAACAAAGCAGCCATTTCAATTCAATTCTTCTCCCCCCGCATACACACTCATGGCTCCTCCATTTCGTCTCCCCACAAAAAGCCAGGCAGGGAAGTACTGCACGAGACCATGCTGTGATTGGTCATGGAGAGCAGATTTCCAATGTCTGTGTATATAGTTCATTCATAAAACAAGCAAGAACATACACGTCCATCTTGTACAAGTGATGGTGCATCAAAACAACAACAACAACAACCTGAGCTGGTTGAAAAACAAGACCGTTTTTCTGGAACACTGTCTTTTTTAAAATCAGAACATTTCAAATTTTGATTTTTTTTCTGAACATCTCTAACATCATGCTGCTCTCACAAGGGTGACAAGGAGGGAAGTGTTGTTCATGACCCACAGCTGACTGTGGTTTATAATGATCCAACAATGTTAGATCCCATGTGGATTTAAAATGTTGAAACCGCATGAGTTGTGACACCAAAGAGGAAATAATGCCTCCTCGTGGAAAGGTAAATAAAAAAAATGTCATTTAGAAGGTCCAAGCAATCCCAGCCACACAATTAAAACATGTAACTACTCTCTGGCAACCTTGAAGCTGCCAACCCAACTGCCCAGAGAGTGTGCCAAAGAGCCCGGTGCTGCTAAGAAACATGTTGGCATCTGGGACATCTTAGGGCCCCTAAAGAAGAGCTGTAAGATATACAGTGCCTGTGCAAGACAGAATGTTTCATCACCGCAGGCAGGTTTTTCTAAATTGTTCTTAAAATATGTAATCAAACAGGAAAATATTTAATTTGATGGGGAAAACAAATGTTTTTTCTTTTATTTTAGAAATTATACTTTAAGCATATGATAGCCATCTGCCAGTTCTCTCCAGGATTGTCAGGGAGTTATAATTGGACACACAATTTTGACACCTCCTGAGAGTCTGGCATTAACACTTTAGGAGATTTTAAATGGGATACAGCAGTTGAGACTGAGAGTCTGTGTTTGACTGCAATCCAAGTAGCATTATTAAGGGATCATCAAATGGTGAAGGAGGGAAATGTCTAATAGAAAGTCTGCTTAGGTTAAAAAATGGTAAGTAGAAAAAAGGAAAAGACCTTTTGTGACTGAGGTTGGACTCTCCTAGGGCCTGGTCCTAGGGCCCCTTTCTGTTGATTTCATTGGCCTATGGGACAACACCCTTATTTTGTAAACCTACCACAGAAAGTGAATGAGTTCTAAGGTGCAGTATGTGAAAGTAGCAGTTTGAACAACATAGAGTAAAATCAGCATCAGATTTGTGGCTTTATTCTATAGCTTTCATTGCATCATTGCCAATTTAGCACATTAGTGTTAGTTTGAGTTCTCTACTTAATAAAACACAGCAAATTTTCATCCGTGTTTTATTAAATTAGCTGTTTTAACCTTCTGGGGGTGTTGCTAAATTCTCTTTGATCTTTTTTATTTTCAGACTAGCTAATCATACACATTAGAATGAAAATTTACATGTAAGTACGTAGTTACACTTAAAGGATTTTCCTGTTCTCTGGCCCCAAAAGAAGCTGCATATTATAGGTTCCTCCTCTCATACTATAAATTAATCATTTGATTTTGCCCCTTAACTGAAGAAAATCTCAAAATAGCCCAACACCTTCTGAACTCATGCCACAGTACAGCACATGGATTAAAATAGCAGCATTTACAGCAGAATCCATGGGGTACAGTAGTTTATCTAGGCCTTCAGTCTTCTGTGACAGAGATTGGCTCACACACTGGGGAGAGGGGTCATTGGTTACAGCTCCCTGATTTTGTGGCTGGTTCTGCTCTACCAGCTCAGAGTAGCTTAGCCCATCTGAACTACACTCCAGTGGTGTCCCTGAGAGAGATTCCCAATACTCAACACATTCTAGCCACATCCTGACATCTCTCTCTGCCTCGGGCTCAGCTCCACATTTGGTGGGGATTCCTGCAGGTCATGCCAGCCTAAAAGCTTTCTTTGATGGGATAATAAGCCTTAGGGGTAAGGGGGAAGTGGTGGATGTGGTATACCTAGACTTCATAAAGCACTTGATACAGTCTTGCATGACCTTCTAATTAATAAACTAGGGAAATACAACCAAGATGGGGACTACTATAATAAGGTGGGTGCATATCTGGTTGGATAATCATTTTTAGGGTGTGTCTACACTGCACCCTTACCTTGAATTAAGCTACGCAATTTGTGCTACACAAATTGTGTAGCTTATTTTGTGTGTATTTTGAAATAACTTATTTCTATATTTGGCACTGTCCACAAAGTAATTTCAAAATAAAGTGCTATTCTGACAAGATCCTAAACCCTCATGGAATGAGGGTTACTGGGACGCTGGAATAGCATGCCCATTATTTCAAAATTATATTTTGAAATAAGGGGTGCATTTAAAGATGTGGAATAGCTATTTTGGGATACTTCTGGTATCTCGAAATAGCATCACTGTCTAGACATAGCCTTCAAGAGCAGTTATCAATGGTCCACGGTCATGCTGGAAGGACATAAAGGCTAGGGTTCCACAAGGATCAGGTCTGGGATCAGTTCTATTCAATAGCTTCATCAATTATATAGATAATGGTGTAGAGAGTACACCTATAAAGTTTTCAGATGATACCAAGCTGGGAGGGGTTGCAAGGGTTTTGGAGGATAGGGTCATAATTCAAAATGAGCTGGACAAACTGGAGGAATGATCTAAGGTAAATATGATGAAATTCAGCAAGGACAAATGTGAAGTCCTCCATTTAGGAAGGAACAATCAGATGCACACATACAAAATGGGAAATGACTGTCTAGGAAGGAGTACTGTGGAAAGGGATCTAGGGGTCATAGTGGACCACAAGCTAAATATGAGTCAACAGTGTGACACTCTTTAAAAAAAAACCAAACAAACAGCATTCTGGGATGTATTAACTGGAGTATTGTGAGCAAGACACAAGAAATAATTCTTTTCCTGTACTCTGTGCTGATTAGGCCTTAATTGGAGTACTGTGTCCACTTCTGGACCCCACATTTCAGGAAAGATTTGGAGAAATCAGAAGAAAGTCCACAGAAGAGCAACAAAATGGATAAAGATCTAGAAACCATGACCTATGAGGGAAGACTGAAAGAACAGGGTTTGTTTAGACTGGAAAAGAGAAAACCAAGAGGGGAAATGATAACAGCTTTCAATTATGTAAAAGGTTATTACAAGGAGGATGGAGAAAATTATTCTCCTTAACCTCTGATGATAGGACAAGAAGCATTGGGCTTAAATTGTAGCAAGGCAGGTTTAGGTTGGACATTAGGGAAAACTTCCTAACTATCAGGGTGGTTCAGCGCTACAAGAAGTTGCCTAGGGAGGTTGTGAAATCTCCATTGTTGGAGATTTTTAAAAGCAGGTTAGACAAACACCTCTCAGGGATGATCTAGATGGTATTTGGTCCTGCCATGTATTCAGAGAACCGGTCTTGATTACCTCTCAAGGTTCCTTCCAGTTCTGTGATTCTGTGTTATGTGGCAATATCTTCATCGAAGGAGACAGGCAGCTTGGCCCCTTTGCAGTTTCGTCAGTGCACAGGGGATAGGGCAGGTCAGAGAATATGGTACATAGCTTTCAAGTCAGTGAAGGTGAGTCGACACCCACACCAGGCCCCTGGGCAGGGTGGGGGGATGGTTCTACACTCTGAAAGATGCAGAAAGGCCTTGGGCAGAAAGGATAAAGCTGGGACAGCCAGCCCTCAGCACTGCCCAGAGCATGCCCTGCTAGCCCCCTTGTCCTTAGAGCCGCTTGAAGGGTGCCATGCAGCTCTCCAGCAGTGATTTAATGACTCCAGGGCTCCAGGCACTATCACTGCTACAGTAGCAGTGCATGGGAGCCCTGGGCCATTTAGAATTACTGAGTCCTGGGGCAATTTCCTCCTTTCTCTCCTACCCTCTGCTGGCAGGCCTGGCTGGGGATGAGAAGGTCTGCAGTGTTTTGCCACTGGTCAGGGACAGGGAGTCTGCATCTCTTTTGCATCATGCGCTGCATGTTTGCTGCAGCCCTGAGAGTTAGGGCAAGGGCATAACGGGAAAGGGGAAGGATTGTGGTCCATGAATAAATGGGTAACTGAGTCCACAGACCTTCAGCCATGACCAGAAGCTAACACCTTCAACTGTGTAGCGAGGACAATCTAAATGTTCCACTAATGAAATCCCGAAACCTTGTCAGTAATTACGTAGCTGTCTTAATGACGCATTAAAAAAACAGGTGGAAGGTAGGTGATTTATTGGATTCTTTGTTGAAGAAGCCAATATTTCATTGTTCGCATAGTTCCTCATACGGTATTATTTATGAACAATATAAGAAAATGATATTTCATATTCTATTTAGTTATGACTTAATCAAAGGCAGAATACTCCTCTGCTCTTGTTCAATATGAATGTAGTTTAGTTCTTATTACCATTGACTTTTTGCTGCACCTTTACCTCCTTATTATGAAAAGTAGCATAAGTTTCAGCAATACACTAGGATGTTGGAACAATAACACAGATCTTTCTTTCTCTCCCTAGTGGTAAATGGGGAGGCAGAGAATTCCTGTTGCCATAAGGGGTTTTACTTCAGCTGGATTATATGTCTTCTACAGTCCCCAAACAAATATAATGTTCACTAATCACCATTTGTATGTAGGACTAGAGGAGTTAGAAACCATCTGGTGTTTAGAATAGCTGCAGTCTAAATGAGCGGACATAAATTACCCTTAAATCAGAATGTTGTATCTCAGAGTAATAGCATACTGTTCCTTAGTTCTCCATTATTGAAACCTCAGGATAAACTCCACTGATTTCCTGGCTAGATGCACCAACCATGTGGTTGGTCTCAGTGCAGTAAAAAAGTGATTATATACCATACATGGTATTCCTTTTTAACAGAAAATAAGGTACATATTTCTAATCTAACAACACTTTTATTTCAGTTAATTGGGGATTTTCTGGCATTTTTAATTGCACTGTATTGGCACACTATGAAGTTAACATGCATGTTTCTACTAGTTCATGTATGCAAGCTAGGGGTGTTAAAATTAGATTAATCAGCTAATCGAATGGAATTTACATCGATTATTCAATTAATCGATAAGGGTGCTTCTGCTTTAAAATATAGCAAGAGCCCACCCAGCTGTTGCTACATTTCAAAGGCGGAAGTGCCCTGAGGTGTTCTGCCTTTGCAATGTACAAGAGCCCCAGCAGAGATTCTTGTACATTTCAAAGGTAGAATGTGCCCCTCCGCCTCCCACAGAGCTGGAGCTGGGAGGAACCGGCTTTTAAGCCAGCTCCCCCCAGCACTGCCTCCACTTCCATCACCTCTTGCTGACTCTTTCTGATAGAAACAGCAAGTCGGTGGGGGGAAGGAAAATAGAGACTAGTGGATTAGTTGCTTACATCCCTTGTATTTCCCTGATGAAAGGGAATACCTGGGTGGTATACACCAGGGCTACGTCTAGACTGGCCACAAATTCCGGAAAAGGGATGCAAATCAGGTAAGTCAGCATAGGGAAATCCGTGGGGGATTTAAATATCCCCCGCGGATTTAAATAAACATGTCCGCTGCTTTTTTTCCGGCTTGGAGAAAAGCCGGAAAAAAAGCGTCTGGACTGGCGCGATCCTCCGGAATAAAGCCCTTTTCCGGAGGATCTCTTATTCCTACTTTCAAGTAGGAATAAGAGATCCTTGAAAGTAGGAATAAGAGATCCTCCGGAAAAGGGCTTTATTCCAGAGGATCGCGCCAGTCTAGACGCTTTTTTTCGGGCTTTTCCCCAAGCCGGAAAAAAAGCAGCGGACATGTATATTTAAATCCCCTGCGGATTTCCCTATGCTGACTTACCTGATTTGTATCCCCTTTCCGGAATTTGTGGCCAGTCTAGACGTAGCCCATAAGAATGGCCATGCTATATCAGACCAAAGGTCCATTTAGTTCAGTATCCTGTTTGCCAACAGTGGCCATTGCCAGATGCCCCATAGGGAATGAGCAGAACAGGGAATCATCAAGTGATCCCTCTCCTGTCACCCATTTCCAGCCTCTGACAAACAGAACAGGAGAAGCCCATTCTATTTTCCTTGCCTAACCTCTGGCCACACAGAAAGCACCCATTGCAGAAAGGAGGTATCCCCATGACTGGTATTCCAAGTCTGACACTGGACACAACTGAGTCTGATACAAGCAACAGAGCCGGTATGACTACTACAGGTGAAGTTGCCAAGCTACCACATTTTTTGGTGCAGTATCATGTAATACTTGTTGTAGTCTTTGGTTTCTACTATCATTATCCTGCTACTCTGTCTCTACTGTTTGACAACCCACTTGCTTCATTTTAAAAATAAGTTTATCTGTGCACAGAACATTTTACAATACAATAAAAAATTATTGCTGGTACCTTACTAAAATCTAACTGGAAAAACTTTAAAAATAAAAAATAGTCTGGTAGCACTTTAAAGACTAACAATATATGTAGATGGTATCATGAGCTAACTACCGAGGGCAGGAAAATGGGAAACATTTGAGGTACTAATATAAATGAAATAAGAAAAAACAAACAAAAAAACAACCTTCAAATGTCTTCAAATGGTTTCAACAATTGATTGGGTGAAGTAACAATCCCTTCTAAAGCTCTTCATGAATGTCGTACTTACAAATCCATATCAGTTACTTCTAAGAATATACCAACCAATCAAACTTCAAACTTATAGTTAATTAGTGAGAATGACACTATTTCCCAGAGAAAATGAAATAGTCAAAGATTGTCATACAGCTTTTTTTTTAATGCAGTTACAGAAGCAAACTGTCTCTTAGACACTTAAATGTTCCAAAGGTGTAAACCAGCAATACCCTTCTGAAAATAAAACCACTCAAACAAGTACAAGAACATGCTAGGAGGGAAGAAGGTCTAATAGGATTATTTCTATAGCTGTGAGAATTTGGAAGAACTGTCTTGTCAGGAATAGAATCTGTCAGTGCCTGTCTTCTTATTAGTGTCAAAACTGCCCTATCATTCCAACCGAGATAGCAGTCCTCAAGAAATAAATGTGAAATGTTTTTTCTCTCTTAAAGTCCCTCTCCTGGACTAACCTCATTTGCCAATTTGCCAAAGGGGTGAATCACTATACATACAACTTTGCTTTTCACCAGGGGGGCAGCAGTCAGCTCACAAGCTTTTCCTGTAAGGTATTGTGAAACAGAAATCTAGTGTCTGACAGAAGAGCTCTTCAACTTTTCCTCTGGGGATCTGAGACTGCCGTTCTTCCAAGGAGCTGGGGGTTGGATGCCAGAGACCAGACCCTGCATCTAGACTGGGAGTACTTATATCCCAGATGTTTCTTCCCACCAAACCCCCTTCATGTGGTATCTAATTTAGGTGGTGACTTCTGGCAAAATATAAATAAAGTCCTCAAAACAGTGTAGACTAATTATTTAGAGTGAAGCCAGTTAACATTTATAATAAGAATTAATGTTATTAATATAAAGGGAGCAGCTGAGAATTATATGTTGATCAGTTTAATATTGTTCCTTTTTTGTAATGAGATTCTGGTACATAAATTACATTAGACTCTCTTGTCTGCAATAACACTGTAGTGGCACTGCATAAAAATGGGGCTAGATTAGAGTGAATGTTGTGAAGCTTGTCAGTTTTGCAAATGTTGTAGGAAGAGGGTCTGAAGGACCTTGGTACCAACACATCACCCAAAAGAGAACAAGAACATGCTGACCCAGCTTAAAGATAAGGTCAAAATAATGGCATGACAAAGAAAGATGCTTTGATTGAACGAACAAGTACAAGAGAGTAGGTGGGGGTTAGTTACATCAGAGGGTAGAATCTAGGTATGTCAGAGGGCAATACCTAGCCACCTCAAGGAGGCAACACGTAACTTGTTTGTATCTATGTATAAAGATGTCTCTCAGAGGAAGTGTTTTTATCTAGCTGAGGGAAGAATGGAAATTCCCGCTATTGCTGAGTGAGGCCATGGTCATACATGTACCTGAATATGGGCAACGGGCCTATCATAGTGAACCTGTAACTATTGAGCGGGAGCATTAGCACCATGCAATAAACCTCACTAATTAGTATCGGCAATAAACTGGTACAATCAACCTCACCAGCTAGCACCAGTAATAAACCTCACCAAGTTCTAGAGTAGCCAACTCTCTGAGACTGGACGGACCAGACGTCTGACCAACTTGGTCAGACTGGACGGACCAAACACCATTGCTGCAAATGGTCCATCTAGTCCAAATGAGTTGAGAACCCGACCAAGTTCTTTCATCGAAAACCAAGTCTATGGATTTATTGGAATGTTCAACCGAAGTCTTTTATCTCCCTTATCTGCACAGAGCTGGGACAGCCTGCTGAAAGAACACACGTGCAGCCGACATCTGTCAGCAGCAGATACTAGTTTGATCTCCTGGAATCATCATTGCTTGGGTTTCTGGAGAGGTGCTCAGATGGCTGAGTGTGGGTTTGGTATAAGCCCCTCAATAGAGTTACAAAGATCATCTCATTCAATCAGGAACTAACTGAACTAGTTACAACCAAAGCAAATTTACGTCAGGGTGATTTGAAACCAAACCACTCAATGTGTGTATGTTTGTTAAATATCACCTGTCTGATTAACCAAAAAGACCTGGGATATTCAAGACTGAAGCAGAGGAGTAGCCAGGTTAGTCTGTCACTTTCAAAACAATAAGTTGTCCTGTAGCATTTTATAGACCAACAAAAATATATATAAAATCATGAGATTTCTTGGTAAAAACCCACTTCATCAGAGACTCATCTGATGAAGTGGTTTTACCCACAAAAGTTCATGTTACTATATATATTTTTATTAGTCTCTGAGATGCCACATGACTATTTGTCATTATTAAAATAATAAAACATTAATTCTTATAAATATCAGTAAGAGTTCAAATGAGCGAGAGATGGGATTGAAATACTCAGTAACTACTCACACATACTCAGTAGCTACTCACACAGTATGGCTGCTTCCAGTGGATTAGCCAGCTCCCTGATTAACCACACAATTTTGATCAGGTGTGAATTTAAATCTGCAGCCTCGCTTTAAAATATAACGGAGATGCCAGAATAAAACCACAAGTCATGGATGGCGGGTATAATAGGCTAGCAGAGGCTAAGGCTTCCTAACCCCAGGCTATGGTCCCACCTACACTATGCCCCAAAACTCCTGCCCTTGTTCCCCTTCTCTCCTGAAGCTGCAAAAAGAAAACAAGGGAGAAATTGGGGGAAACAAAACATGAACGCTGGAAACAGCCATTTTGTTTAGCCATGTAAGGCCAGACTGGGTCCTCGGAGATGTGTGTGCACCTCCTCTTGACTTTGAACTGTGGGTAGAATCTTGACTTTTTGAAAGAACCCTGCCTAGACTGCGTTTTCTTTTTCGAAAAACCCTTTTTCAAAAAAGCACTCTCACGCGAGTGTGCAAATGAAGCGCAAGATTTGTAAATCTGCGCTTCATTTGAATTTTTGATCGGCCTCTTTCGAAAGAGGAATGTAGTTAAATGTGCCCTAAGGGAAGTGTTTGTGTGGAAGCTTTGAAATTTCTTCATGGGGTTTGGTCATCTAGTTACAGATCAGAAATAATAGCAGGTGACTCGGTGCCCACTCATGCTGTTTGGACAGCAGCTCATTTACAGCCGTAAACACTTTGAGCAAGAGTTGCAGTGAATAACATGCAGACTGCCATGTCCACAGACTGCAATATCTTCATGTAAAATCGCTGAGCAATTTCTTGTATTGAGGAAAGTTATAAACAGTGAAGTGGCTTTGTAGATAAGATGTCAGCACAGAAAGGCAGTACCCTGGAGAAATGAACTGTTCCCTGAACTCTTTTCCCAGCTCTTAGCTTGTCTGAAAAAAACTCCATAAAGCTTAGGCTGTTATATTTTAGCTTCATGGTGAACTGTTTATTATCCCCAATAATTATATTTCAGGACCAAGAATCAGTTTACTCATTAATGGAAAACACTTTTGGCTTTACCAAAACCAAACCAAAAAACAACCCTCCCTGCAGGAGTGAAAACAATATAGATAGAATTTCAGCAGCACAGTGTGGGCTAACCAGTTTATGGCACTGAATACAAAGCATGTGTGATAACCTGCCTTATGGACAGGTGGCATATGTGTGCATTCAGTGCCTGAAGCTCACGTCCCTCAGAGACCAAGGGTACGTCTAGACTACATGCCTCTGTCGCCAGAGGCATGTAGATTAGGCTACCAGACATAGGAAAATGAAGCGGCGATTTAAATAATCACTGCTTCATTTAAATTTACGTGGCTGCCGTGCTGAGCCGACAAACAGCTGATCAGCTGTTTGTCAGCTCAGCGCGGTAGTCTGGACGTGCGGGGGTCGACATCAATGGCATTTGTCGACCACCCAGGTATGCCTACTGGAAGAACCACATAGTGACTTGCCTGCCGGGTGCGAAGGTTGCAGACCTATTGAGACATCTAGACAGTGTTATATTCAGGACTAGGGAGGAGCCAGTGGTTGTAGTACATGTCAATCCCAGTGACCTAGGGAAAGGTCAAATTTAGGCTGCTAGGTAAAAGATTAAAGTCCAGGATCTCCATGGTAGCATTAATCATAGAACCATAGAACAGTAGGACTGGAAGGGACCTCGAGAGGTCATCGAGTCCAGTCCCCTGCCCTCATGGCAGGATCAAATACTGTCTAGACCATCCCTGATAGACATTTATCTAACCTACTCTTAAATATTGCCACAGATGGAGATTCTACAACCTCCCTGGGAAATTTATTCCAGTGTTTGACTACCCTGACAGTTAGGAACTTTTTCCTAATGTCTAACTTAAACCTCCCTTGCTGCAGTTTAAGCCCATTGCTTCTTGTTCTATCCCCACAGGCCAAGATGAACAAGTTTTCTCTCTCCTCCTTATGACACCCTTTTAGATATCTGAAAACTGCTATCATGTCCCCCCTCAATCTTCTCTTTTCTAAACTAAACAAACCCAGTTCCTTCAGCCTTCCCTCATAGGTCATGTTCTCTAGACCTTTTATCATTCTTGTTGCTCTTCTCTGGACCCTCTCCAATTTTTCCACATCTTTATTGAAATGCGGTGCCCAGAACTGGACACAATACTCCAATTGAGGCCTAACCAGCACAGAGTAGAGCGGAAGAATGACTTCCCGTGTCTTGCTCACAACACACCTGTTAATGCATCCCCAAATCATGTTTGCTTTCTTTGCAACAGCATCACACTGCTGACTCATATTCAACTTGTGGTCCACCATAACTCCTAGATCCCTTTCTTCCGTACTCCTTCCCAGGCAGTCGCTTCCCATTCTGTATGTATGAAACTGATTGTTCCTTCCTAAGTGGAGCACTTTGCATTTGTCTTTATTAAACTTCATCCTATTTACCTCAGACCAGTTCTACAATTTGTCCAGGTCCTTTTGAATTATGACCCTCTCCTCCGGATTAGTCGCAACCCCTCCCAGCTTGGTATCATCTTCAAACTTTATAAGCGTACTTTCTATGCCAATATCTAAATCGTTGATGAAGATATCGAAGAGAGCCGGTCCCAAAACAGACCCCTGCGGAACCCCACTTGTTATGCCTTTCCAGCAGGATTGTGAACCATTAATAACTACTCTCTGAAATGCTTCCAGTTCTGCACACAGGACCAGTTAAACAGGTAGAGCTGCAGGGTTTCAATGCGTGGATGAGACAATGATGCCAGAGAAGGGATTTAGGGGTCAGGAACTAGAGAACTTTTTGGGAAAGGAGGAGCCTATACAGGAAGAGTGGGATCCATCTAAACCAAAATGGAACCAGCTTCATGGCAGATAACATTAAAAAGACCATAGAGAAGTTTTTAGACTAATTGCTGGGAATAGTCAACAACTGTGTTGGAGCAGATGGTTCAGACAGACTCATCCCTTAGGGGAAAATTTATTAAAGAGGATACTTTATGTCCAAGTAAAGAGAAAAGTCTAGACATTGATAAAGTACAGGAAGAAACTGAAGAGAAATACTCAAATGAAAAAGAATCCAATTCAATTACATTACATGAAGTCAGACAACTAAATATTGACAGATATTACAAGTGCTTTTAGACATAAGCAAGAAGTCCAAATGTTAGGAAGAGACCTTGTGTAACTGGTATTAAATGAAGACATGGCTATAATCAATGTTGTCTTCAAGTCATCATTGTCAAGTCCAAGTCGAGTCTCAAGTCACTACAGTTCAAGGCTCAAATCGAGTCTTGAGTCCCTAAAGTCACTTTCGAGTCAAGTCCCAAGTCGAATCTCAAGTCTTAATTTAATAAATATCAAGTCACTTTTGTACAAGCCATAAATGTCGGCATTTTCGGACAATTTTTTCACCAAGTAGATTTAACAAAATTAGCAAGTCTCAAGTTGAATCTCAAGTCACAAACAATGAACTGGAATTGAATCTCAAGTTGAGTCACCTAGGTGACTTAAGTCAGACTTGTGTTCAAGTTGTGGGACTCGAGTCAATAACTCTGACTATAACAGACATTGCAGAAACTTGGTAGTATGGTGATAATGAATGGCATGTAATAATGCCAAGAGGCCAACAATATAGGAATGACAGAATAAGTCACGTTGGTGGGGGACTGACACTGTATGTAAAAGAAAGCATAGAATGGAACATAGTAAAAATCTAAAATGACTCAAATAGTTCTATAGCATCTCTATGGCCAGAAGTACCATTTCTGAATAATAAGTGTATGAGAGTAGGAATACACTACCGACTTCCTGACCAGGATGTTGACAGTGTTTGTGGAGTGCCCGGGACGATTAGAGAGGGTACAAAAACAGAAATCCCAATAGTAATGGGGGATTTCAACTGTCCCTCTACTTCCTAGGCACAGATCACCCCAGGATGAGATACAGAGATACATTTTTTTAGAGACCAATTAATTCTGCTTCTTGGAGCAGTTAGTGCTGGCATCCACAGGAGAAGATGCAATTTCTCAATTTTGTTAGAAGTGGCGCACAGGATCCAGTCCAAGAGGTGAATAAATCTGAACTGCTTGGCAATAGTGACTATAATAAAAATACATTTAACATCTTTTAGGAGGAGAAATACAGAGAAATCCACCACCGTAGCATTTAACTCCAAAAAGAGAAGGACCCAAAAGTGAACTAAAAAAGGGGTAAATGATGAGGTGGCAAAGTCTACAGACAATACAAAATTACTCAAAACAGATAGCTGCAGCGGCACAGGAGCCAAGCAAACCAAGCTGTAAACAGGGGAGTTTGAGTGGGAGTTCTGTTGGAGGGGCAGTGTGCTGGGAGAGAAGCTGAGCCCTGATTAGGGGGCGGGGCTTCACTGATTAGGGGTCCTATAAAGGTAGCCTTCTAGTCAGGCAGCGGCATAGATAGCTGCAGTGGCACAGGAGCCAAGCCAACAGAGCTGTAAACAGGGGAGTTTGAGTGGGAGTTTGGATTGTGGAACTTGTTTGGAATTTGTTTTTGCTGTGGAGAGGGTGTTTTGGTTTGTTTTTGTGTTCACCGGACTAATAGGATTTTGGTGAGAAAGTAGATAAAACACAGAGGCATTAGTGGCCATGTCCCAAGTAGTAGAGAACACAAGGAGGATGATTGGATGTGGTAGCTGCGGTATGTACATGATTCTGGAGGGGGTACCTGAAAGGAGTTTTGTTTGCATGAAGTGCCGCCTGATAGAGCTGATGGAAGAAAAGATCCGAGGACTGGAGATGCAGGTGGAAACTCTGGTCGAGTTTCGAAGGGGGTTTGAGCAGATGATGGGGCAAAGGCATGACGTGGCTGAAGGGGAAAGCTTAGATATGCAGATGGAAGCAGGATCAAGGGCCTCAGATGTGGGGACATCTGAGAAAATGGACAGTGGAAGAATGTGACTCAGAGGACCAGGCAGAGGAAAAGATGGGTCAGTGAAGGAGAAATAGAGCTCAAGAACAGGTATGCGGAGCTGGAGAATGAAGAAGGGGTACACCAGGTAGATAATGAAGATGGAAGGGTAAGGAAGAAGAGAAGAGTGGCTAGTCCCATAGATAAAGGGGAAGACTTAATGGAGACAACACCAATAATGAGCATTAGGATTACAAGGGAAAATAGGAATGGCAAGGACTTGCAGCCAGAGGAAGCTAGAGATAGACCAGAGAATTTCACTGTCACTAGGAAAAGGCAGGTCTATGTGATTGGGGACTCCTTATTGAGAAGAATAGACAGGCCTGTAACCAGAGCTGATCCAGAGAATAGAAGGGTGTGCTGTCTGCCAGGTGCTAAGATACGAGATGTGGAACTGAGGTTGAGGAGAATTATTAAGGGAGCAGGAAGGAATCCATTGATCATCCTTCATGTAGGAACAAATGATACGGCTAGATTCTCGCTGGAACGAATTAAGGGAGACTATGCTAGGCTGGGGAGGATGCTTAAGGAAATTGAGGCTCAGGTGATCTTTAGTGGGATTCTGCCTGTTCCTAGAGAAGGACAACTAAGATGTGACAGGATTATGATGATCAATAGATGGCTTAGGCAGTGGTGCTATAAGGAGGGCTTTGGGCTGTATTGTCACTGGGAGGCATTTATGGACAGAGGACTGTTCTTTAGAGATGGACTTCACCTAAGTAGTGAGGGAAATAGACTTCTAGGATGGAGGCTGGCTCAACTTATTAAGAGAGCTTTAAACTAGGAATTTGGGGGAGACGGTTGGGAGATGTCCAGGTAATCTCTACGCCAGATTTTAACACTGAGAGGGAGGAAAACGAAGTAAGAAAGGATATAGCTGGGGGTGGGAGAATGAACATGAGGAAGGGTGGAGTCGATATTAGTCTAATAGGTCATATTGGAGGTATAACGTCTGTGCCAAATTGGGTAAAGAATGTGAATGAGGCCAAACAGCAAAAATTAAGATGTTTGTACACCAATGCAAAGAGCCTAGGTAACAAAAAGGAGGAACTAGAGCTATTGGTCCAGGAAGTGAAACCAGATATTATAGGAATAACAGAAACATGGTGGAATACTAGGCATGACTGGAGTACAGGTATTGAAGGGTATGTGCTGTTTGGAAAGTCAGAAATAAGGGTAAAGGTGGTGGAGTCGCATTGTATATCAAAGATGAGGTAGATTGTAAAGAAATAAAAAGTGATGGAATGGAGAAGACAGAGTCCGTTTGGGCAAAAATCACAATGGGGAAGAAAACTAACAGATCCTCCCCTGGGATAGTGCTTGGGGTGTGTTATAGACCACCAGGATCCAATTTGGATATGGATAGACACCTCTTTAATGTTTTTAATGAAATAAATACTCATGGAAACTGTGTAATCATGGGAGTTTTCAACTTTCCAGATATAGACTGGAGAACAAGTGCTAGTAATAATAATAGGGCTCAGATTTTCCTAGATGTGACAGCTGATGAATTCCTTCATCAAGTAGTTGCTGAACCAACAAGGGGGGATGCTATTTTAGATTTGGTTTTGGTGAGTAGCGAGGACCTCATAGATGAAATGGTTGTAGGAGACAACCTTGGCTCGAGTGATTATGAGCTAATTCAGTTTAAATTAAATGGAAGGATAAACAAAAATAAATCTGAGACTAGGGTTTTCGATTTCAAAAGGACTAACTTTAGTAAATTAAGGAAATTAGTTAGGGAAGTTGATTGGACTAAAGAAATTATGGATCTTAAAGTGGAGGAGGCCTGGAATTATTTTAAGTTAAAGTTGCAGAAGCTGTCAGAAGCCTGTATCCCTAGAAAAGCGAAAAAATGTATAGGCAGGTGTGTTAGACCAAGCTGGATGAGCAAGCATCTCAGAGAGGTGATTAAGAAAAAGCAGAAAGCATATAAGGAGTGGAAAATGGGAGGGATCAGTAAAGAAAGCTACTTTATTGAGGTTAAAGCATGTAGGGATAAAGTGAGAAAGGCTAAAAGTCAGGTAGAGTTGGACCTTGCAAAGGGAATTAAAACCAATAGTAAAAGGTTTTATAGCCATATAAATAGGAAAAAAGCAAAAATAGAAGAAGTAGGACCGCTAATTACTAAGGATGGAGTGGAGGTTAAGGATAATCTAGGAATGGCCCAATATTTGAACAAATACTTTGCTTCAGTCTTTAATGAGGCTAATGAAGAGCTTAGGGATAATGGTAAGTTAACAAATGGGACTAAAGTTCTGATTTTTAAGAAAGGGAAAAAAAGCGACCCAGGTAACTATAGGCCTGTTAGTTTGACATCTGTAGTATGTAAGATCCTGGAAAAAATTTTGAAGGAGAGAGTAGTTAGAGACATTGAGGCTAATGGCAATTGGGACAAATTACAACATGGTTTTACAAAAGGTAGATCGTGCCAAACCAACCTGATCTTCTTTTTTGAGAAAGTAACAGATTTTTTAGATAAAGGAAATGCAGTGGATCTAAATCTATCTTGACTTTAGTAAGGCATTTGATACAGTACCACATGGGGAATTATTGGTTAAATTGGAAAAGATAGGGATTAATATGAAAGTTGAGAGGTGGATAAGCAACTGGTTAAAGGGGAGACTACAGCGGGTCATACTGAAAGGTGAACTGTCAGGTTGGAGGAAGGTTACTAGCGGAGTTCCTCAGGGATCAGTTTTGGGTCCAATTTTATTTAATCTTTTTATTGCTGATCTTGGCACCAAAAGTGGAAGTGTCCTAATAAAATTTGCGGATGACACAAAGTTGGGAGCTATTGCCAATTCAGAAAAGGATCGGGATATCATACAGGAAGATCTGGATGATCTTGTAAATTGGAGTGATAGCAATAGGATGAAATTTAATAGTGAGAAGTGTAAGGTTATGCATTTAGGGATTAATAACAAGAATTTTAGTTATAAGCTGGGGACACATCAGTTGGAAGTAACGGAGGAGGAGAAGGACCTCGGAGTCCTGGTTGATTATAGAATGACTATGAGCCGCCATTGTGACATGGCCGTGAAAAAGGCTAATACGATCTTGGGATGTATTAGGCGAGGTATTTCCAGTAGGGATAAGGAGGTGTTAGTGCCATTATACAAGGCATTGGTGAGACCCCAGTTGGAATACTATGTGCAGTTCTGGTCTCCCATGTTTAAGAAGGATGAATTCAAGCTAGAACAAGTACAAAGAAGGGCCACTAGGATGAGCCGAGGAATGGAAAACCTGTTTTATGAAAGGAGACTCAAGGAGCTTGGCTTGTTTACTTTAACCAAAAGAAGGCTGAGGGGGGACATGATTGCACTTTTTAAATATATTAGAGGGATAAATTCCAGGGAGGGAGAGGAATTATTTAAGTTTAATACCAATGTGGACACAAGAACAAATGGATATAAGCTGGCTAGTAGGAAGTTTAGACTTGAGATTAGACGAAGGTTTCTAACCATTAGAGGAGTGAGGTTCTGGAACGGCCTTCCAAGGGAAGTAGTGGGGGCAAAAGATCTATCTGGTTTCAAGATTAAACTAGATGGGTTTATGAAGGGGATGTTTTGATGAGATAACATGATCTTGGTAACTAATTGACCATTCATTATCAGTGGGAAATAGGTCAATGGAGGGAAGATAGGAGTTACTATAGAGAACTTTCTGGGTGTCTGGCTGATGAGTCTTGCCAACATGCTCAGGGTTTAGCTGATCGCCATATTTGGGGTCGGGAAGGAATTTTCCTCCAGGGTAGGTTGGCAGAAGCCCTGGAGGTTTTTCGCCTTCCTCTGTAGCATGGGGTACAGATCACAGCTAGAGGATTCTCTGCATCTTGGGGTCTTCAAAGTATTTGAAGGCTTCAATATCTGAGCTATAGGTGAGAGGATTATTCTAGGAGGGGTGGGTGAGATTTTGTGGCCTGCACTGTGCAGGGGGTCAGACTAGATGATCATAATGGTCCCTTCTGACCTTAAAGTCTATGAGTCTATGAGTAAATCCAAAGCCTCGGGTGAAGATTTACAAAGGAATCTTGTAACTGGGTGACTGGACAAAAAATGGGGAAAATTGACTGGATCTAATTTAGCTGTTATCACTCAAGAAAGAGATCTTGGAGTCATTGTGGATAGTTCTCTGAAAAACATCTGCTCAATGTGCAGTAGGCATAAAAATGCTAACAATGTTAGGAACCATTCAGAAATGAATAGAAAATAAGACAGTAAATATCATAATACCACTATATAATTATATGGTACGGCCCACACCTTGAATAGTGAATGCAGCACTGGTCACTTCATTTAAAAAAATATATATGATCAGAAAAAGTACAGAGAATGGCAACAAAAATAATTAGGGGACATTGAACAGCTTCCATATGAGGAGAGATTAAAAAGATGGGGAATGTTCCGATAAGAGCAGAGATGACTAAAGGGGTATATGATCAAGGTTTATAAAATTGAGAATGGTGTGGAGAAAATGAAAAAGAAAGTGTTAGTTATTCCTTCACACAATTCATGAACCGGGGGGATTATTTAGTGGAATTTAATAGGCAGCAAGTTTAAAACAAACATAAGGAAGGAATTTGTTGTAGTAACTCAACAAATCTAAAGATACCTCTACACAGCAGCATTATTTTGGAATAACTGGCATTCTCTCAAAATAACAAAATGCGCATCTATGCAGAAAGCCATTATTTCAAAATAATGTTGAGATGAGGACTTCTTACTCCAGCTCCTATAACCCTCATTTCATGAGGAGTAAGGGAAGTCGAAGGAAGAGTGCTCTTCCTTCGACTTCCTGCTGTGTAGACAGCGCCAAAAGCCGAATTAAGCTATTTCCACTTCAGCTACGCAATTGATATTAATTCACCTTTTGCCCTGCTGTTTAGATGTACCCTAAGTTACTACAGATAATTCTTTTCCAGATGTGTGGTTGGTGGGTCTTGCCCACATGTTCAGTGCTAACTGATTGCTATAATTGGGGTCAGATTGGCAGAGACCCTGGGTTTTTTCTCTTTGTCTGCAGAATGGGACAGGGTTCACTTGTGGCTTTAAATTAGAGTCAATGTTGAATTCTATATAACTGAAAGTCTATACATGATTATTTGGGGACTTCAGTATCTTAGCCAGAGATGAGGGGTCTAGTACAAGAGAGGGTGGATGAGGTTCTGTGGTCAGACTAGATGATCATGATGGTCTTTCCTGACTTCAGTGCCCATCAGTAAAGATGGTCAGGGACTCAACTCCATGCAAAGGGTGTCCTTAAATCTTTGAGTGCTAGAATGTGGGACTCGGTGACAGAGGTTGGATCATTCAATAAACTGTCCTTTTCCATCCAGTCTCTGTGAAGTCATTGTTCAAAGATAGGCTATTGTGCAAGAGAGGCCATTGTTTTGACTCAGTATGGCCATTCTTACGTTCCTCAAAATTTCCTGAATAAATATACTTTTTTCTTTGAGTGGTGTCCCTATGAGTGCTACTGATCAGAAAACTTTGGTAGCATTCTCCGTCGGGTGCGCACACACGTGTTTTCTCATGCTGCAGCACAAAGCTAGCTATCCCAAGTACCTGCTCAACCACCCCTACCTAGAGATGGAGCCTTTTGCTAGCCATTCGTGGATAGTTAGCTGTCTGAATTTTAGCTCCCTTTGAAATCTCTGTTGTTACTTTTCATCTTCTAACTGTTTATTTGGGCGTGAATAAAAAAAGAGGGGGGAGGGAAAGATGAAGAAAGGACGTTGTTCTTTTGTCAACTCCCAGTGGGGGAACACCCCCCACTACTAAGATATTCTTGGCTTTACAGGAGTCAAGAAGTGATGATCTTGCACCAAGGCTACCCTAATTATCAGCAAACTGCTGTCCCAATGAGGGCCACATCCAAGAGACATGTTCTCTCTGCCCGCCACTCCAGCTGAGCTCCTTCAAGCACTGTGAGTTTTGCCGAAAATCATCTTTAAGGAGGAGGCTCTCTGACTCCAGCCCTGGGGTGGCTGTGAATCATCCGCTCATCCTCCAACTTTGAAGGCGAATGTATTGAAGAAGGAATATTGTTTGGGAGCCACCTACACTAGAGCACCATAGGGTCACTACTCAAAGAGGAAGAAGTTACTCACTTTGCACAGTAACTATGGTTCTTCAAGACGTATGTCCCTACGTGTGCTCCACTCCCTATTCTCCTTCTCCTGCTTTGCAGTTCTTGATTATGACTCTGGATCAGAGAAGGAACTGATGACAGTTAGCCTGGCTATGTCTAGACTGCAGGCTTCTTTCGAAAGAGCCTCTTTCAAAAGATCGCGTCTAGACTGCAGGCGGATCTTTCGAAAGAGAAATCCGCTTTTTCGAAAGAGAGCACCCAGCGAGTCTGGATGCTCTCTTTCGAAGACGGCCTCTTTACATTGAAGAACGCCTTTTTTCGAAAGAGGAACTTTCGAAAGAAGGCGTTCTTCCTCGTGAAACGAGGTTTACCGCCATCGAAAGAAAAGCCGCGTTCTTTCAAAATAATTTCGAAAGAACGCGGCTTGAGTCTGGACGCAGGGGAAGTTTTTTCGGGAAAAGGCTACTTTTCCCGAAAAAACCCCTGAGTCTGGACACGGCCCCTGTGTGTGCTGGCTCGCTAGACACACAACTTAAAAGACCAGTTACCATACAAGTCTCATGATGTGAGCTGCAACTTATCAAAGTGTATTCCCTAATACACTTGTTAGAAGAGCCATCGCTACTAATAAGCAAAATGTGCATCTGCATAGGGCACCGTGAAATTTGGGGCACCAAGAGGCCCCAAATTTCATGGTTGCCCTATGCAGCCGCATGATACCTTTGGGCTTTGGCTGCCTCTGGCACTGTTCCCCGGCCACCAGCCTCTGTCTCAGTGCTGGTCTGGCCACTCCCGTTCCCATCCTTGACCACCCAACTCAGCACCAGTCCAGATTCCTCCCACTCCATCCCCTAGCCACCTCCGGACTTAGCAACATTCCGGCTGCCCTCCTCACCACTTCCGGGCCATCCCGCTTCTCACCACTGGTCTGCCGACCCCCCACTTCTCCTCCAGCCACCCCTCCCAAAGCTCTGTGCCCAGCCCCCACTCACCAGGTGGAAGCAAGTAGCCCTCATGGGCTGGAGGACTGAGCAGGGAGCAGCTACACAGAGGGCAGTTAGAGAGAAGCGACGCTTTCTGGTGGGCTGTGCAACCACCAGCTGCTCCTCCGGCCTGTGCCTCCCTCCAGGTTGCCAACTCTCCTGGATCAGACATCACTATAGTTGGCAACTCCTTTCCCCCCCGTAGCGTCAACCCCACCCTCTGGTAGGGTACTGGGGCTGGCTGTGTAGGGCACTGGTCATGGGGGGCCCTGCTCGTTAGTTAGTCTTTAAGGTGCTACTGGACTCCATGTTGTTTTTGCTGAAACAGACTAACACAGTTACCCCTCTGAGATTTCGTCTTCGTTTATGCGCCAAGTTACTGAAGTTTGGCATTTCAGCTTTTCTTCCTTGGCAATGCTCTAGCAAGATCTGATTCATGGTAAGCAATATGCTGCCTTCAAGCAGGCCTGGCATACAATTAGCCAAAAGTAAATATGTGCCAATGATTGCAAATAACAGCTGTTGACAAGGGAAGCTGGCCGGTCTGTCCATCGTGTGGATGCTTGCCCTGTTGTGCCTGTCTTGTTTTGCCTGATCATGCAATGAATAGCTAGAAATGTTTGGTTAAACAGAATGGTATTAAGCCATGAAGACACTGACATCTCAACTCAAGGGACTGCAGGAAACCTATAAGAAAATGCACCTTTTCAAAAATTTGTATTAACAATCTTTATGCAAAGTATAGACTTTCTAGGTAAAGACAAAGAGAGATTTGGGTGCTGAAACTCTGATGTTCATAGATCCTTTGGGAGCAGAGTTTAGGGGAGCAACACTGAGGCTGCTCTAACTTACCTGCACAGCCCTGGAATATAGAGGAAAATGACTTAAAACCACCACTTACTGTCCCAAATTTGGAAACATTGTCACTGAAAATCAGGCCCTCTCTTTGGTTGGGTCCAGTTCTCCTTTCCCATACATCAGCTTTACATGTGTGACTCTGTTGATGTCAGTGGAGTTTTTCCCAGTTTACCCTGGTGTAAAGAGAGAGGAGACTCACTCTTATTGCATTTGCAAAGATGCCAGACTCACAGATTTTGAAAATGCCATCTGTTAGTTATCTACAGCACAGGTAATTGTATGCCTGCTTATGCTGCCCTTCCAACCTTACCTGCAGACCCCCGCTCAGCTGGCATAGCTCCATTTTGCTGGGCCATTAATTTCACGACTTCTTTTCTGACTACCAGCAAGGTTGTAGAATTCAAAGGAGACCAGTAAATCATTTCATGTACAGCTGTCAGATCATACCACTTAGCCATTTAGCTCTGTCCAGGATTGGATTTAGAGCAACACAAAGCGGAGGGAGGAGGATGCATGCGGGTAAGGGCTCAACCGGGACCCAGAAAAAGAATATAAGAATGGCCATATTGGGTCAGGCCAGTGCCAGGTGTCCCAGAGGGAATGAACAGAACAAGTAATTATCAAATAATCCCTTCCTCTGTCAGCTATTCCCAGCTTCTGACAAACAAGAGACTAGGGACACCATTCCTATCCATGCTGACTAATAGCCATTAATGGACTCATCCTCCATGAATTTATCTAGTTCTTTTTGGAAATCTGTTATAGTCTTGGACTTCACAACATCCTCTGTCAAGGAGTTCCACAAGTTGACTGTGTGTTGCATGAAGAAATACTTCCTTTTTGTTTATTTGTATTAAACCTGCTACCTATTAACTTCATCTGGTGACCCCTAGTTCTCGTATTATGGGAAATAATAAATAACTTTTCCTTATTTACATTCTCCACACCAGTCATGATTTTATATACCTCTATTGTGTCCCCTCTTAGTCATCTCTTTTCCAAAATGAAAAGTTCCAGTCTCGTTCATTAATTTCCCCTCATATTTTTGTTGCGCTTTTTTCAACCTTTTCTAAATCCAATATATCTTTGAGACGAGATGACCGTATCTGATGCAGTATTAAAGATGTGTGCAAACCATGGATTTTTAAGGCTGCAGTAAGATATTTTCTATCTTATTAAGTATTCCTTTCCTAAAGATTGTCAATATTCTAATTGCTTTTTTGACTGACATTGAACATTGAGTGGATGTTTTCAAAGACCCATCCGCAATGGTCTGAGATCTCTCTCTGAAGTGGTAACAGCTAATTTAGATTCCATCATTTTATATATATGATTTGGATTATGTTTTCCAATATGCATTACTTTGTATTCATCAGCATTGAATTTTATCTGCCATTTTGTTGCCTAGTCTTCCAGTCTTGTGAGATCCTTTTGAAGCTCTTCACAGTCTGCTGTGGCCTTTTATCTTGTGCAGTTTTGTATGCCCTCCCCCTCCTCCCCAGACTGCCAAAATGCAGATCTTTTTGCAGGGCACCCTTAGACTGAGGCACTGGGCTGCAGCCATTGAAGCCCTTGCGTGTTATCTAGCCCTGTTGGGTGTTGGGGGACACTACCATTCACCCCTCAGGGCTGGAGTGCATCACCATGAGTGCCAGAGAAAGCTTCATCTCCTTGCTGCCCTCACTTGCAGGATTTGCCCCTGCAGCTCCCATTGGCTGGGAATGGCAGCCAATGGGAGCTATGTGGAGCGGTGCCTGCAGGTGAGTGTAGGGCCTCATGGGTTGCACTAAGCCACCTGCTTCCCCTCCTCCCCACCGGAGGGCAGCTGCCCCAGGTAATCCCAACCCTGAGACCCTTCCCACATCCTAATTCCCTCTCTGACCCTACCCCCTAATCCTGTGCCCCAGCCATGAGCCTCCCTCACTGCAAACTCCAAACCTTCAGCCCCTTCCTTCATCCTGAACCCCTAATCCCAGCCCTAGCCCCAAGGCCACACTCTTAGGGTATGTCTACACTACAACGTTAATTCGAACTAACTTAGTTCGAATTAGTTAATTCGAACTAAGCTAATTCGAACTAATGGATCCAGACTAAAAAACTAGTTCGAATTAGCGTTTTGCTAATTCGAACTAGCATGTCCACATTAAGTGGACCCTGAACCGGGCTTAAGGATGGCCGGAAGCAGTGCCGGCAGGGCATCAGAGGAGGACTTAGAGCGTGGAGATGCTGTCTCAGGCTAGCCGAGGGCTGTGCTTAAAGGGTCCCGACCCGCACTCCGGACAGACAGTTCTCAGGGGTGCCCTGCTTGCAAAGCAGTCCTGGCTTGGATTGCCCGGACTACCCACACTGGGCACATCACACCACTCAGCCATCAGCCCGGCTGCACTTGCCGCAGGCTGCCATCTGGGGAGATGGGGCAATTGGGGGGCTGCAGGAGAGCTTCCACCCCCAGAAGCCCGCAGAGCCGGCCCAGTCCTCCCCATCGAGGGCTCGTGCCCCATTCCTCCCTCACCTCCTTCACTTACCCTTCCCTAGCCCCTCTTCTTGATGTGCAAAATAAAGATAACGTGTCTTCCAAAATGGAATCTGTCTTTCTGGAACAAAACTGGGGGAGACTGGGAAAAGGAGGTGGGAGAGGGGAAGAGAGAGGGTGGGAGAGGGGAGGGCAACTAAAATGATCAGGGGTTGGGAACAGGTCCCATATGAAGAGAGGCTAAAGAGACTGGGACGTTTCAGCTTAGAAAAGAGGAGACGGAGGGGGGACAAGATAGAGGTCTCTAAAAGCAGGAGTTGGGTGGAGAGGGTGCATACAGAAAAGTTCTTCATTAGTTCCCATAAAGCAGGACTAGAGGACACCAAAGGAAAGGAATGGGTAGCAGGCTTCAAACTAGTAACAGAAAGTTGTTCTTCACAAAGCGAAGAGTCAACCTGTGGAACTCCTTGCTGCAGGAGGCTGGGAAGGCTAGAACTGGAACAGAGTTTAAAGGGAAGTGAGATCAAGTCATGGAGGTTGGGTCCATGGAGTGGTATTAGCCAGGGGGTAGGAGTGGTGTCCCTGCCCAAGTTTTGTGGAAGGCTGGAGAGGGATGGCACGAGACAAATGGCTTGGTCACTGTCTTCGGTCCATCCCCTCCAGGGTCCCTAGGTTTGGCCGCTGTCGGCAGACAGGCTACTGGGCTAGATGGACCTTTGGTCTGACCCAGGATGGCCATTGTAAGCTCGGGAGTCTCAGTGGACCCCCTTGATTCTCTTGCACACCTGCTCCTGGGTGGCCAGGCTGGCAGCTCTCCTGCCCTATCTGGCCAGTTTCCTATGCCTAGTGCGGAGATCGTGGACAAGGTCCACGATGTCCGCACTAGCCCAGGCGGGTGCCCGCCTCTTGCGGTCCCGGGCAAGCTCCCGGGAGCCGCCAGCCTGGTCCCAGGAAGAGTGGGAGGGCTGGGGGGCATAGGGTGGGTGGCTCGATCCATGCCAGGTGCAGGGTCTGCTGGCTGGGTGCTGGCAGGCTTGCACCTGGCACGGGCACTGTAGCCAGCCCGTGCCCCTTTAAGGGCTCCGGGGCCGGGAGGGGAGCAGATGAGTTTCCCTGGTGTTGGCCAGAGTGGCCACCAGGGAAACCTGGGGAGGACTAGCCTCCCACTAGTTTGAATTAAGGAGCTACATACCCCTTAATTCAAATTAGCTAGTTCGAACTAGGCTTAATCTTCGTAAAATGAGATTTTCCTAGTTCGAACTAAGCGCTCCGCTAGTTCGATTTAAATTCGAACTAACGGAGCACTAGTGTCGCGCCTATTAAAGTTAATTCGAACTAACGTCTGTTAGTTTGAATTAACTTTGTAGTGTAGACATACCCTTAGTCGGAGCTCTCACCGCCTCCTTAACCCACTCTCCCACTCTCTGAACCCCGGAGTGCTCCAAAAATCTAAGAGCTCCCAAAAGAGTTAATCTGGCCCTGGAGCCAGGCACTTATTTCAAAACAATGAGAGACAGGATCAGGTCTGCCAACATGGAGGGAGTGCGGGGGAAGAAAGGGATATCTGCCATGGGGCCCAGTGATTCTAAGGGGCCGGGAGCTCCCAGCTGGCACTACTGAGGCAGCAACAGTATCCAGAGCCCCAGGCCCATTAAATCACTGTTGGAGAGCTGCACAGCATGCTCCCATGAGCTCTAAGGGCTGAGGGCTAGCTGCCCCACCCCATCTCTACTGTGCGAGGCCCTGCCCCTCCTGGGAGCACAAAGCTGCCCCCCTACACACTTTGCTCAAGGGCCTGGCACAGCTGTGGACCCCGCTGCCTGAGAAAGTCATACAACCTGTTAATTTCAGCAGACAGGGGGTTTGGGGCACAACAGCAAATGCTTGAGATCTGTGGTAAAATAAGGAGAGTTGCCAATAGCACTCTCCTAACTCATGGTAGTTTTGTGAGGCTAAATTCCTCGGGATCCATGAGGTGCTCATGTTCTATAAACTATGGTTTTGAAGGCTCGATATATGTATCGCTGCCAGTCACATGAGACCCAGTGAATCAGGTGGAAAGCTCAAGATTGTCTTACATGGGATGCTGTCTCTTCACTGGGCTCTTTTTGGATGAGATTTTGTGCCGTGTGACAGGGCGCACTCACCTCACACTGGACAGGAGAGGGTTAACCCGGCTCAGAAAGCCACACCCTCTCCATCTTACTGGACATGCTCAAGCTGCACAGATATAAAAGAGAGACGCTCACCTCAGTTGTAGCTGCTGACTGGTGGGAGAGGATGTGCTCCAACTGCTCCAGGCAAGCTGCAGTAACCACCCAGATGCCGAGGCACTACCACGCAAGCCTGACTCTGACTCTTGAGCTGTACTGCCCCACAAATAGGTGCAAATTTCCTGACTCTGGGCATTGGACCACTCTGTCCTGGGGATCAGGGAAGGTTTGCTGATGTCGGCAGGTAGACCACTTAGTCGTAGAACTGTGGGCGGAGCTATAGGCACGGATTGGGGAGAAAAAGTAGAGAATTATACAGATGTGCTAGAAGAGAGAGGGGTGCACTCACCCCACACGGGGCGGGGTCTTCCCCTTCATGTCACATGCTGCTCCTCTAACATCACAGGGAGCCCCCTTTTTGCTCTCCCCGGGCAGCTCTGTGGCCCCCACAGTGACTTAGCCTTAGGGGCCTTTCTAAGTTATGGCAATCTCCCCAGGCTGCCCTATTGGCCCCAGGTCAGAACAGCAGCAGGGGCTGACAGCTTCAGCGGGCCCCCAAGGAAGCTGAGGCAGGGGGTCCAGCCCCTGGAAAGGGCAGAGCCTTGGGCAGAAGAGGTGGGGCCAGGCGCAGTGAGCCCTTAGTGCTAGTCCCTCAGAGCTGCACAGAGCGGTGCTCTGGCGGTGATTTAAAGGGCCTGGGTCTCCAGTTGCCACCGCTCCCACAGTAGCAGCAGCAGTGACCACGAGCCCCAGGTCCCTGTGAACGGCCGAGCCCCAGGCAGGAGGGACAGGATGGGGGACTGTGCCGCTCCCCCTCTGCGCTGTCTGGAGTGCACCGCCCGGGGCTCTGGAGTGTGGTGCACTGTGCTCCGGTGACGATTTAAAGATCCCAGGGCTCCTTTGAATCACTGGGCCCCAGGGCAGTTTCCCCCCCATGGATGGGGCTGCTGAGGCCCCTCTCCTGACCTGGCCCAGCACAGCCTCTCAGCCAGGGCTTGCCAAAAGCTTCTTGGAGGCAGAGGTTCCCACTTCCAGCTTTCTCTGGGAGCGCTGTGCCCCCAGGCCCCACCCCCGCACTGCCCCTTCCCTCCAGGCCCCAACCTCGCCCCACCTCTTCTCACCCCTGCTCCAGCCCTCCATCAAACAGCTGTTCAGTAGGTGGCTGGTGGACACTGGGTACCCATTATATTTTTTCCATGGGTGCTCCAGCCCTAGAGCACCCCAAGAGTCTTACTGCTTCTTCCACATCCTTTGCCTGTGCAGGAGGCAAATATGGGACATTTAGGGACTCCCCTCACTTCTAATGTCATAGACTCTGTATTCTTGGTATTTTGTACATGCTTTTCTTGGTGACTTTCATGACCGAGTGGGTGCAGAGGCTTCTTTCATTGATCGTATCACTCACATCTCATCCTGCACTGAGCTCCCCAGATCCTTGCTGCATTTTTTCACCCATGACTCTCTAAGGAGAAAATTCTCTCCCCTTGCGTAGGAAAATAAGGGCTACCTCCACTGACTGCATTATTTGCTGCTATTAATTTTTAACTTGGCTCCAGCAGTAGGCACCAGTGGCTGCTATTCAGTGTGGGGAATAGGCAGAAAATAACATTCCTGCGTTTTCAATGTCATGGTTTGATTCTTGCCATCCGACTACTGCAGACGTGATGGGAATGAGAATTGTGGCAGGCTTCGTGTAGTGCTGTGTAAATGAACCTCTTTGATCTCAGGCGGGTTTCCCCTTTCTATTTTTAGATAGCGTGGGGATAACCGATGGAGGAGAAGGAACTGGTTTCAATGCACAGAGAAAGGGGTTTCCACTGTGATTTTCTTTGAAAAACACTGTACTGTATAGGAAAGAGGAAGATTTTTTTTTTTAAATTGAAGGAACATTTCACATTCTTTTTGGAATGTACAGAGATTTATCTCCAATCCCCCAGGTCTGGAAAGGAGATTTTTCCTGAATATGTATGACATCAAGTAGATTTCTAGCAACACTCCTGACGTTTTCCCTTCCTGATCTATATAAGGTTCAGAAATCACTTCTGAGGTGTAAACAAAAAGGGCTTTGCAGCATTGTGAATATATTGATGCAAGAATTTTCTCCTATGAACGTTATTCATGCAAAACTTGTCTCATTTCTTTGTTTCCAGAGAAAAGAATGCATTTTTATATTTCAGAATTTGTTATTTTAAAATCATACCATTTGCTGCTTTGAAATGTTAATTCAAAATAAAAATTACCCCCCTCTCTAGCAAAACTGCAAATACCTAACAACATAACAAATCTTTCTTAAACCATCAAAAATTTCAGTAGCATCTTTGTGCAGATTTTCAGGAAGGCTGCTAAAATGAGAGGAAATCAGTTTACAGTGAAAAAGCCATTTAATTTTTTTCACCTCTTCACACATCTCCTGTTGCTAAGGAAACCACTTTCCGGGTCTGTGTTCAGTACAGCTGACTCATTTGGAGTCTCTCCCTCAGTCAGCATGGATCACAGCTTGTTATAAGGAACTGAAACAAAGGAAAACAGACTTTAAAATTTTAAACAGAAATACATAAAAACATACTTCACAAATATGTGTAGGGTTCACTTTGTGATAGTGGTAAGGAGGGGAAAGTCCTCAGAGACTATAGCAAAATGCATAGTCCATTTTTATTTGTTATCCTATCTTGTGGAAGAAAGGAGAACATTGTTTAGAAAACCAAGGATCCCATGCTATAAAATGTTTTGTGTCCCTTAGGATCATGAAGAAATGTTTGGAGGATGAAGATAGAAGGAAATCCTTCCTATGCCTGATCCAAAGTCCACAAAGTCTGTGGGGAAAACGCCCATTGATTTCAAAGGGCTTTGTATCAGGTCCAGAGATAAATCCTTTCCAGAAATATTTAAAGGAACATGGGAGAATCTCATTTCATTCCCCTCTTCTCCTGGTTTGCTTGTTTGTTTAAATGTTTTGGTGAAGGACATGTTTGGTAAGGCATCTTAACCAGGTTTCTTAATGTCACGCTCCAAAAGTGCATGTGGACTTTTGAGAAGACATGGTCTGCATTGCTTATGGCTTTGTATATCTCAGAAGCTGGTGCACATCTTTTTCTGTGCAAATGCAGTTGAATAGTTAGAAGAGAATTTGTTTGCACAGATTGGACTCTTTCGCACGTTTAGTATTGGCAACCTGAAGCATTCAAAAATAATGAGTTTGGATTAACAGTAATAAACTATAGGTTCTTTCTTTTTGCCTTTTGATTCTTGAGCCTTTTGGATTCGTGTTTTCAAGCTTGTCCCCACTCACATGAGGATGGAAACGTCATCTGCTCTTTTTTGTACAGGTTGAACCTCTCTGGTCCAGGACTCTGGTCCGGCAGCATCCGTGGGCCTACACTAGAAGTTTCAGAGCAGGGAATAGTTTTGACAGCGTGCAATGGGAGTTCTCTGCTTTTCTTTCTGGGCCTGGAGTGTGCACAGCATCTCCCTCCCTGGCAGAGTATCTGGCTGTTGAGGGGAGATCACTTGTGACTTGTTTGCTGGAAACCGCTGTCTGTCATTCCTTTCCTGTCTGTCATTCGCCAGCAGGGGGCAGTACATTCCTACACCAGCTTCTTTCCATTTAGCATGACTAGGGTGCCTGGAAAATGGATCTTCCTGTCATGACCAAGGCTTGGGTGGTCAGAGCCTGTGCCAGAGCCAAGGGCTAGGTTGGGAGTCGGAACCTGGGTGGGTGTGTAAGAGTAGAAGCCTGAGTTTGGGGTCCTACTTCCAATGCCAGAGGGGCAGAAGTGGAGCCAAGATTCAAAGAGCAAAGTCAGGGTTCGCATCCAGAGACACAGTTCAAGTGTGAAAGATCAGGATCAACGCTAAAGACGGATCTCAAGTACCAAAACCAGGCATATGAAGATGGAGTCAGATCCCAAGTACTGGAGTCAGGGAGCAAAGCTGAGGTCAGAGCTCAAGTAGCAGAGCCAGATTGGGGTCAGAGTTCAAGGTAATGTGTGCCGCCCTGCTACGCCTGCTGGGTAGTAATGGGGCACCATTACTGGAGATCTGGGTCCTAGTCCGCAGCCACAGGGTCTCACAGCTGCACAGCCTGCTGCTTTGGTTGTTGTTCAGTGCAGAGGTAGTGTGCCGGAATAAATGATGCCGTAGTCAGTGGCCCTTTCAAGTCAGTCTGCAGGAGGCCCTAGACGTCCTTCAACCTTATGAAGTGATTGGGCAATCGCTAAACCCAGGAAAGCTATCCGACGTCAGATGAGGGAGAAGAATAATTGAATGGAAATGACCAAGCGGTATTTGAAGCAGAGGTCAGCGGATCGGAGAGGTCTTCGCAGAGATGTGTGGAGATTTGGCTTTTGAGTTCAGATTTGGTTCTGAATTCCTAAAACTTGCTTGCTTGGTTCCTAACTCTGTAAGTAGGTCATGCCTGTTCTCTCCTCTTCAGTACCCATACAGTTTGATAGATCTAAGTAATAACCCTGCCTTTCCTCGCTCTTTGATGTTGGGTGTCACCAAGGTGATCAGTAAAGTTTGCTTTTAATTTCATCTCTTCTGACACGGTAGCATTTTGAGGTCCAAAGAGTTTTTTTTATAAGCTTGGAATATTGTTTTTCCTCCTGTCACAAACACAATACATGCTTTGGAAACATTGACAGGACTCAGGTGAGGCTGTGAAGTCTGACAGAGGACACATCACTGAGTAGTTCCTGACAGGGGTGGCAGGCTTGTATAATTTTTGGCAGTGCCCAGAATTTCTCCAAGTCTTGTCCCACTCTGCATCTGCCTCAGAAGGGTTGGAATGGGAGAGGAGGGCTCTGGCTTGGGACTGGGGTGGGGATGAGGGATTTGGAGAGTGGGAGGCTTGAGCAGAGAGAGTGTGGGCTCTGAGGTGGGGCTGGGTCACCGAGAGGAGCTCAAAGTTTGGGATGTATCAGACAGGCTAATCTGGGATTGGGGCCAGAGAGGATGACTCCCCTTGCCTTTCCTGGCACTCACCAGTAGCTAGTGAGGGAGTGCAGGGGATCTGAAGCAAGTGAGAGCAGGAGAGGTACACAAAGGTGATGGGGTAGATTCAGGGAAGAGACCCAGCCTTGACATTGGTGGAGTCCAGGCACCACAGGCCCATATAACTTGCCACCCCTGGCTTCGGAAGCCTTTATTCAAGCTACAGTTACAGTACATGCTGACAGCAACGGACAGACCCACTTCCTACGAAAGAAGCCCAGATCTAAGTTGCTCCCCAAGTGTTCTGAGACAGCCAGTAATTCCTTCAGATCCCAGAACTTTACCATGACATACCGGACAGTTTTTCAACCCACCCCACCAGTGTCTACCATCTTCAGACACATAGGGTATGTCTGCACTACCTCCCTAGTTCGAACTGGGGGGGGGTAATGTAGTCATACGGAGTTGCAAATGAAGCCAGGGATTTGAATTTCCCGGGCTTCATTTGCATAAAGCCGGCCGGCGCCATTTTTAAATGCCAGCTAGTTCGGACCCAGTGCCCGCGGCTACACGCGGCACGAACTAGCTAGTTCGGATTAGGCTTCCTATCTGAACTAGCTGTACGCCTCGTGGAACGTACACTGGTGGTAGACACTGGTGGGGTGGGTTGAAAAACTGTCCCGTATGTCATGGTAAAGTTCTGGGATCTGAATCCCGGGCTTCATTTGCAACTCCGTATGACTACATTACCCCCTAGTTCGAACTAGGAGGGTAGTGTAGACATACCCATAGTTTCTCACAAAACCAGGTGATTGGGCAACAAAACGGCAAATGAATTTTAATGTCGATAAGTGCAAAGTGATGCACATTGGAAAAATAATACCAATTATACATACAGTGTGATGGGGACTAATTTAGCTATAGCCATTGGAGAAAGATCTTGGAGTCATTGTAGATAGTTCTCTGAAAACATCCACTCAGTGTGCAGCAGCAGTCAAAAAAGCAAACAGAATGTTAGGAATCATTGAAAAAGCAATAGAAATAAGACAAAGAATATCTTATTGCCTCTATATAAATCCATGGTATGTCCATATCTTGTTATTGCATATAGACGTGGTTACCTCATCTCAAAAAAAGATATCTTGGGATTGGAAAAGGTTCAGAATAGAGCAACAAATTGATTAGGGGTTTAGAACAGGTGCCATATGAAGAGAGATTAAAAAGACTGGGTCCTTTTAGCTTAGAAAAGAGGAATATGATAGAGGTCTATAAAATCATGACAGGTATGGAGAAAGAGAATAAGGAAAAGTTATTTACTTGTCCCCATAACATAACAAGTAGGGGTTACCAAATGAAATTAATGGGTAGCAGGTTTAAAACAAAAGGAAGTTCTTCTTCATGAAGCTCACAATCAACCTGTGGAACTCCTTGCCAGAGGATGTGGTGAAGACCAGAACTTTAACAGAGTTCAAAAAAGAACTAGATAAAATTATGAAGGTTGGGTCCATCAACACTTATTAGCCAGAATGGGTAAGAATGGTGCCGCTATCCTCTGTTTGTCAGAATCTGGAAATGGGTGACAGGAGAGGGATCACTTGATGATTCCCTGTTCTGTTCACTCCTTCTGGGGCATCTGGCATTGGCCACTGTCAGAAGACAGGACACTGGGCTAGATGGACCTTTCGTCTGATCCAGTATGGCTGTTCTTATGTTTTATGTTTCTCAGTGGCTCTAGGCATCCTTGGTGAATGCAGGGGCCATATGAACTGCCTCTCTTCTGAGATGCTCTGAGGCTACTCATAGTAATTATTTCTCATTCTTTACAAAATAAGATTACTTATTCTTTTCACAGGTGCAAACCAGTTCTCTTTCTGAGCCTGCTGCTGTTCTTCCTCCTCGTCCACTGAAAATTGTTCAGGAAAGATCTTGGGGGGGCATTATACAGAGCAAAAGCTAAATAGCTTGTAGGTTTTTCTTTCAGGAACATTTATGGTACAGTACTTGACCCCAGGAGATTCCGCATAAATATGATCGAGTGAGTGGGGCAGTGAAAAAAGCAAGGAGTAAGTAGGTTCTCGATTTACATATGGCCACCATATTTGCCCTCTAACCTCGGCAATTGTGTAATGCCATTTCCTGGTCCATGGCTAAGTTTTCCCCTTTGAGAGGTTTTGTATTAAGCATGAAGATAATTAACAACACTACGTAAATATCTCCAGTATGTCAAAGAGATAAAGGCTAGGGCCTGCTCTACATTTCCCCAGGCATGAATGCAAAAGCTGGTGGAAAATGTGCACTAGTTATTCTGTGTCAAGGCAGGGTCTTCTTCTGGCATGGTGCGGGCCGTGAACAACAGCATTACTTCTGCTATGTCAGATTGTGTGTGTGTGTGATATGTTTGTGCATGTGCACACGCACATCTCTACATGCAAGCCTGATCGAAGGGGAAAGCCAACGGTATTCCAGTGTCAGGCTGGAACTAACCTTGAGCTGAAACATGGACTATAGGTCCCCGTTGGTTCAATTTAAAGGACCTCATACTCAAGCATGAAAGGAAGAGAGGATGAGGCCATGCTGCCAAGCAGCAGCACATCTCTGTGAAGTAACTGAAGAACTAATTGCACATATGCTTGGTCCTACTGAGAGGGCAGGGGACTGTACTTGATGCCCTCTCAAGGTCCCTGACAGTTCTAGTGTTCTATGATTCTTTGATTCTTGGGTGGGGGGGGGGGGGGCAGATGTAGTTCTCTTTTGGCTTAATCTTTCAATCACTTCCTGCCTCTTACCCAATCACTGCTGAGGTCCCCTTTGCTTCTCCAGCTCTTTCTGAAGCAGAGTTCATGCTGGGCAGTCAGTGCTGCATGTTTTACACCATCCCCTCCTTGCATGGCCATCCAAAGGTACTGAAGGCAACATCAGCAATGGGCCTTACTTTAGCTGCTGTCTTTGGAGTCAGTGGAAAGACTTCCATTGACTTGAATCAACTTGGAATTTGACCTAGAGAGTATGTGGGATACAGGTTCCCTTTTCAGTAAATCAGGGCTAGCACGTGTTGGCCACCAAGGAGGCACCATCTCTGCCTTTGAAAGCAAGTGTGTTGTGAAAACTAACCGCATAGCCACATTGTGTTTCTTATCCTACTTTTTAAAGTCTCCAGCTCACTGATTCTTACATGAGGGCTTGCAACATATGGCCCTAAATGTGGCTGAAATTAAGCTTGTATAAAGGACCCCGATTAATAGAAGATGTATGTCTAAATCTTCTTGGTTTATTTTTTAAATCTCCACCATAGCATCTAATGCCTATGACACCAATTTCTTATACAGGCAGTCCCCGGGTTACATGGATCCGACTTACATCGGATCCCTACTTACAAACGGGGTGAGGCAACCCCGCACTAGCTGCTTCCCCCCAGCAGACCAGGGTGACGCGAAGCTAGCGCCCCTCTCAGCAGACCAGGGAGACGTGGAGCGGCTTTTCTCAGCAGACACCTCAGCTTGAGAATAAAGGACTGAGGGAAATGAGGTGTGGGAGAATAAAACTGAGCTCTGGAGAAATGTTTGGCTAGAGTTTCCCCTACAATATGTACCAGTTCCGACTTACATACAAATTCAACTTAAGAACAAACCTACAGTCCCTATCTTGTACGTAACCCGGGGACTGCCTGTATTCACATTTTACTCTACGTTCCTTATGTACTTTCAGTTATTGCATTTTGGTTCTTTAACACATACCTTGAAATTCAGGTTTTAGTTTCAACATGGTGTATTTTACGGATCTTTCCCTAACTATGATGCATCTCTAGTGACATTTAAAATTATGGGTGAGTTTTGCAAAGTTCTTTTAATATGCATTATTATGACACACAAAATTTCATCTTTGCTCTAGCCTGTGAATTATGGCAGATCTTTGTTTAGATAAGGATAATTTAATCCATTATGGCTTGAACATACACAGTTTGAAAATGCCTGACCCTGCATGTAGAGTATGCAAGGAATAAAACATGCAATATAACATTTATTAAATTTCCAGTGTTTTATATATTATGCACACACACAAATACCTGTTCTAAAAACAATAAACTTGCAAAGTCAAGCATGCAAAAGTTAGAAAATATCCAAATTAAGGTTGCCCGTCAAAAAGTGGGGGAGGGGGGGGATTTGTTTTTGAGGAAGTGTCACCAAAATGAAAATAAAATGTTTGATGAAAAATGAAAACAATTTCATTTTCCTCAAAACATTTTAGGTGGAGGGAAGAAAGAAATTGCTTTCCTATAAAATCAAAACTAAAGGCCCAATCTTGTAATGATTCATACCCATAAAGTAACTTAGTTCAATGTGTGTTGGCATGCACACATTTACCCACATGCTTGTCTTTCCTACAAGGCAGGAAAAAATCTTTTATTCTGCACATAGTGCTAATGATAATATTTTTAATGTGTGAAATCCTTGAAAGTTGACATGATAAGGCACAGACTGGGTGTAACTTATTGTTTCTCTGAGCAGGGTGTGCAGATCCTGCCTACTCTGTCTTGGTCAGAGGCAGTGCTGCGGGAAGGCAGCAATTGTCCAGGAGTGCTCCTTTCTCAGAACATGGAGTGTTAATGCTAGTGGAGTTCATCTGCTACAGCACTTCGGTGCACCAGGGGGGTAATCTGGGGTGCTCTAACACAAAATCCTTCTCTCCCCATTCTTCCCTTCCCACAAAAGCCTATGTGGCAGCAGCAGAACTGAGACTTAGACTGTAAGGATATGTCTACACTACAGCATTATTTCGAAATATCTTATTTCAAAACAGTTAATTCAAAATAAGTTATTTCAAAATAACGCGTCTACACACAAAATGCATTTCGAAATAGCGTTTTGCTATTTCAAAATAGCGCACGCGCACTGAGTGGATGCTGAATTGCATTTAAGGCTGGTCGGAACCAGGTCCAGCAGGGCATCAAGTCAGGTGTAACTTTGTGTGGCTGCTGCCTAAGGCTATCTGAGGCCTGTGCTTAAAGGGACCCCCCCCCCCCCTCCCCCCCGGACAGCCAGTCCTTAGCTTTCTCTGCTTGCTTGCCTACTTTGATGAGGGACTGCAAAGCATTTTGTCTCTGCGTGCTCTGGTTGTCCTCACTCGGGACACCACAGCACTCTGCAACTTGGAGCCAGAGCTGCCCCTGGGCACTCTGGTGCTTCTCTTGGATGCATTGCTGCGAGCCTGGCTGCACTTGCTGCAGGCTGCCATCCAGGAGGTCCATTGTGGGGCTGTCAGTATCCAGGAGGCCCTGTGGGAGAGCTTCCACCCTAAGGAGCACTCAGAGCCTCCTTGGTCTGCCTCACTGGGGGCTTGTGCCTCATTCCTCCCTTGTGTCCTTCCACTTACCCCTCCCTAACCCCCCTTCCTGATATCAAATAAAATACATGTATTTTCATGAACACAAACTTTCTTTATTTAACAAAACTGAAGGGGGCAGGGAATGATACCCTGGTGAGACTGGGGAAAGGAGGTGGGAGAGGGGTGAAGAGAGAATGGGAGAGGGGAGGGGGAAACCTGGGAGGAAGGAGCTGGAAGGGGGAAGCAAGGAGAAGAAGGGGGAGGGGAAGCTCAGGGCTCAGGGTTGAGGGTCTCATCCGACCAACTTGATTTTCATGCAAACCTGCTCCTGGGTTCGCATGTGGCCTTTGGTGGCCAGGCTGGCAGCTATCCTGCCATAGATGGCCGCGTTCATCCATCTAGTGCAGAGATCATGGACATTGGGGGACATCCCCCCAAACCTGAATAAAGTCCATGATCTCCATCCTGGACCAGGAAGGCACCCACCTTCTTTGGGCCCTTGCAGGCTCCTGGGAGCTGGCAGACTGCTCCTGGGGAGCGGTGGAGGGCTGGCTGCCAGTGGCTTACTGGCTCATGTTTTGGGGCACTGGGTCAGGGGCAGTGACTACTGGCTCTGGGCTGGCAGATTTGGAGCTGGTACAGGCTCTGTGGCCAGAGTCTACCCCTTTAAGGGTTCCGGGAAGGGGGGTGGGAAGGGAGTGTTCCTGGTTGAGGCTGGAGTGGCCACCAGGGCACCCTGGGAAGGCTGGAGGCCCCCTATTTCAATACAAGTGTCTACACAGCACTTATTCCAAAATAGCTATTACAAAATTGGCATTATTCCTCGTGGAATGAGGTTTACCAAATTCAAAATAAGCACTCCGCTATTTCAAATTAATTTAGAAATAGCGGTTTGGCTGTGTAGATGCTAGTAAAGTTATTTTGATATAACGGCTGTTATTTTGAAATATCTTTGCTGTACAGACATACCCTAAGGTAATTATAGAACAAAGAACAAGGTGTTTGCTTCAGCATCTGACCCATAGCTTATATTCAGTGTTCTAGGCCAGGGGTGAAGAACCTAAGGTCTGGAGGCCGGATGCACCCCCCAGCTTGCTTGGATCCAACTCCCGAGACTCAAGCCCCGCCCTCCCCCCCCAGCATTGGGGAGCCAACACTGGTGCTCCAGACTCCCTGCTGGCCAACTGTGGGGCTAGAACATCCAAAATCTACTAAGATGGGTCCCCTGAGGCTCTGCTTGAGCAAGGGAAATATGGGGAGTGTCTTTCTCCTTCTCAGTCAGGGGCCACATCAGTAGGGGTGTGGCTTTTTCCCCCTTCTCACTTATGTGTGGCCCCCGAATGATTATTCTGTGGGTCAGCAGACTCTGACCCAAAAAAGGTTCCCCACCTCTGTTTTAGGCATTCTCACTGTCATGGTTAATCCCTAATGAGAGCTCTGTGGAGAACTGCAAATCCTTTGGCTAACTATTTCCAGTAGTATTCAAGTCTTTGTATTCATGTATTTGTATTACTGTAGTATCTTGGGGCCCAATCGCTTATTAGCGCAGAAATATACTACATGAATGGCAAAAATACATAACCAAGAGTCAATATCCTATCACTATGATCAGCCTTCTTTCTGTTCAACCTATTTAAATGGCTGTGCATTGTGGATTTAGCTTTTAAAAAATCTGATGTATGCAATCTTAGAAGTAATTTATTTTGGAAGTCTGACATTTAATCGGTTTGTTATCCTGTTACAAAGGTCATGGGTTACTTATCAACCATGACTTTATGAGTGGTTGGACAGCCACCCTCCAGTCCACAGTAATCAGTAGTCAGGATCTTGTAATTAATAATCAAGCTCTTGCTCAAATATATCTTCAGCAATTGGAACTGAGGGCTACATCCTTAGAGATTTTATGCTACAGGCCTCTTAGTTGGTTTGTAGCTAAAGTTGCCAGTTTTGGTTGGACTTATTCCTGGAGACTTCATGGCTACATCTAGAATACTGCCCTCTGTCGGCAGAGAGATGTAAATGAAGCACTGTGAAAGTGCAAATGAAGCCGGGATTTAAATATCCCGCGCTTCATTTGCATAATCACGTAATGGCACTCTTTTGAAAAAGTGCTATTTTGAAATTGAAATCGCGGTCTAGATGCAGTGCTTTTGAAAATTGGGCACTTTTTCGAAAGATCTTGTAAAGCTCAAAGATCCTGTAAACCAAAAAATAAGATTTCCAGGATCTTTCGAAAAAGCGCCCCGTTTTTGAAAGAACCATGTTTAGACTGCGGTTTCAATTTTGAAATAGTGCTTTTTGGAAGGAGCGCCATTACATGATTATGCAAATGAAGTACAGGATATTTAAATCCCGGCTTCCTTTGCACTTTCAAAGTGCTTCATTTACATCCCTCTGCCGACAGAGGGATGTAGTCTAGACACACACCAGAGGACAGTTCTAGAGGGTTGGCAACCTACTTGCATCTCTGACACAGAGTATCATCAAGGCAACCTTTGCCAAGCCCCCGGCCTAGAACATGGGTGCACCTGAGTAATGTTACAGAGGTTCATCCATATTTACCAGACTGGAGCCTCAGACTAGTGGTGAAAATAAGGAGTCCATTGGCACTTTAAAGACCATACAAATTCATGAGGGTATTGGAGCATAAGCTTTTGTGAGCTACAACTCACTTCCTCAGAAAAAGAAAAGCCCGGAAAAAAAAAGATACAGAGATGGGATTGTAACATCAGTGCGAATTAAATCAAAATGGACGTGGATTATCTGCAACAGTAATGAGAAGGTGAAAGTACCTGGGGCTATGTTTAGACTGCAGAGTTTTTCCAGGATACTGGAGATATCCCGGAAAAACTTTGCTGTGCCCAGGGAACGCGTCTGCTTTTTTGGAACAGTTTCCGAAAAAGCAGGTGTGTTCTTTTAGCATCCCAGTATTTTCTTCATTAAGAGGAATAAAGTATGTTCCAAAAGAGTAGGTTTTTCTGAAATTTGGCCCAGTGTAGATGGGCCAAATTTCAGAAAAGCCTCTTCCGGAAAAAAAAAAAGATACACAAATTGTGGTTCTCAATTTGTGTATCTTTTTCTGAGAAAATTCTGCAGTCTAGACAAAGCCTGAATGGCAAATTACCTATTGTAATGTGAGAACTGCTTCCTGTATTTATTTAGACCTTGGTTCAGGGTGGTTGCTGATAAAGAGTAAGCAACTTGCTGGTTATAATCTCTTATAGATTATTCTGACAAACTTCCCTAGCCCTGGAAGCACTTCATTTGGTTTTATACTGGGCTGACTCTGAGTATTAGCTTGATAAAAAATGAAAGACAAATACCACTGCCTAGAATCGGGCATAACAAACAGGCACTATTCATTCTGTCAGTTGCCTATGTCAGTGGCCTTCAAGCTTGACGTAAACATCAGTGTTTCTTTCAGGAGTTCTGACCTGTCCTGGTGTCAGATAAATACCCAGTTCATTTCACTCTAACTCACCAGGGCTGTGTCTACACTGGCCGCTCTTGTGCAAAAATTTGCTGCCTGTCTACTCTGGCCACGTGTTCTTGCGCAAGTAAACTGACGTTCTACTGTATAAAATCAGTGCTTCTTGTGCAAGAACTATGATGCTCCTGCTCAGGAATAAGCCTTCTTGTGCAACTGTTCTTGTGCAAGAGGCCAGTGTAGACAGGCAACATGAATTTCTTGCGCAAGAAAGCCCTATGGTTAAAATGGCCATCAGAGCTTTCTTGTGCAAGAGAGCATCTACACTGGCATGGATGCTCTTGTGCAAAAGCACATCTCTTGTGCAAAAAACACATGCCAGTGTAGATGCTCTCTTCTGGAAGAATTTTTGCACAAGAATTCTTCCTCAAAAGAGTTCTTACGCAAGAAGCTTCCAGTGTAGATGTAGCCCAGGAGTTCAAAGTTTTTCATGGGGGTGGACCACATCTGACTACAGGTACCTTGCAGCCCATTTGCAATTGAAGTCACCTCTTCCACCTTGTCTGCTGCCATGTTATAACTCTGTGGCAGCTGCAGTAGTTGCATAAAAACGTTATGCTAGGAAATAACCATGCATTTATGTTGCCAGTGTTTTGCCCATTTTAGGAAAGACCTATGCCCATGGTCTGCTATTGATCGTCATATCACCTAATCCTCTTAGCTGTTCTAAGTCTAAAACTGGAAAGAAGGAGGGCTAGGACCATGTAACCAAATAGCTCCCCGAGGGCCACAGTTTGGGGATTCTAAGCCATTTTGAATTCAGACCTATATAGGGAGAAGGGCTTTTCTAATAATCCATTGTTCAGTCACATCTTCTCATAATTACAATCACAGACACACAGATTACTTCTCTAATTTATACTGAACAACGCCCACTTGCCAGAAAGGCAGATTACATGCTTCCCCTCTTGTCCACTCAAAAGAGCTGTGCTAATGGGTTGTTTAAACGTCACTCAAGCTCTCTGGGAATTTATTAAAGCTTCCCTCTTAGATGCTCTATGTTTTGATTTGCAGATTCAGTTTGCATTTGTATATGAATTGCTGCCTTGATCCTTGGGAATGAATTTAAAATGTTACATTTAAAGAACCCTCTTTCCTCATTACTACCGCATCAAACGTGCTATTTGGTACTTCTAAATAAGTGTTAGAAATAGTCCTTTAACGTGGTCTTAATCAAAATGATACATTCTATGTTTTGTAGGGCTGTTTACAAGTAAGTAGAACATATTTGCTTGCTGCTGTGTTATTGGTTTATTATATATTATAGCAGGAGGTTCACCAGAATTGCTGGAGTAGTGTTTTTATGCACAGATAAACACATTAGTATTTGGCACAGAATTGTTATGCACTACTTAGGAAAGTCCTCAGGAGATATTTATTCTGCTCATAAGTGAGAGTAGTCTCTTTCTAGTTATAAAACAATGTAGTTTTAGCTCAAGGTCATTATTTGTCTTCTTTCATGTTATAAGTAAGCCTTTAATTGGAGCCATTAATTGAAGCCAATGCTCCTCAAACTGGCCTTGAAACTGCCTCTTCCAGGCTACTATATGTTCACTGTCTGTTGTTTCTCATCTTTTGCGTTGCCATCTTGTGACCATGAGGATTTTCTCAAGTGAGCAAGCCCCTAGATGAGGGATCCTTTTCATTGCAGTGGATATTCTGACAAACGTTGCCTTTGTTGGTTTGGAGATTTAGGAAAGCACCTCCCATCACCAAATGGGCTGAGTTTTTATTAGTGTTTGACGAAGTTTTGATGTACTCTTAGGAAAAATGCTTGCTTCTGGAGGCAGTCCCAGATTTTTGAAAAGGTCAGCTTCTTCGTCATCATTAATATCATCCCACTCCTCATTTATTCTCTAACACATTTTTTTTTTCATTTCTGTCACAGTCTGGCTGGCCCTGAAAAGGGAGTTGGGCCCAGCTTTGCTTATGACCTAGCAGCTATCCCTCTGATCTGGCAAATTAAGGATACTTAGTGACTCCAGCTGTGAAAGGGTTAGGAAAGCCAACAGAAAAGAAAGAGCCCTAGGAGAGAGAAGGTCAGGAGTTTCCACTCTCTTGGAAGGTAGACTGAAGAAGCCAGAGGGGTGGAATTAATCCCTGTCATAGACCCTGAAAAGATGGTGAAGCATAGAGATGTAATCCTGAGGGAGTCAGCAGTCCAGGAGAGGAAGGAAGAGCTGGGAGAATTTGAGGAGGAGCCTGGCAATTAGTGGAGAGGCTGCAGAGAATAAAGTTGCCAGGTGTCCGGTTTTGAACCGGACAGTCCGGTATTTGAGGGTTATGTCCGGGAAACAAATTGAGAAAATACCGGACACGTAAAATGTCTGGTATTTTCTAATTAGGTACGTTTTATTATTATTAGGAGTATCAGTACCTAGTTGCGAACTGCCTGGTCGGCAGACATGCTCACGTTGTGTGAGCCAGGAAGTATGCAACTATGGGGGGGGGGGGGCAGGATGGAATCCCCGGGGATGAACTCGCTTGTGCTTCGCTGGAACCAGCCGCGGGATGGGCAGCACCCTGGGATCTGTGTGCGCCCAGGTCAGTCCTGCTCCCTGCCAGCCGATTCTCTCCCCCCATTCCTCCTGGCCAGCCCTGCTGCCCCCGATAGCCCTCCGGCCAGCCCTGCTGCCCTCCAGCTGGTTCTCCACCACCATCTCCTCCCGGCCAGCCCCACTCCCCTCCTGGCCGGTGCCTCCCTCCTCCCCATCTGAAATCAAGTTTGTTCGGTATTTTTTTGAAGCCACCTGGAGGAGGAGCTTGGAGATAGAAAGTGACCTGAACAAAAGCTCATCTGAAGGAGCAAACTTGGTTCCTCAATATAGGAACTCTGGGTCATAATTCAAAACAGAGGGTGGATCTAGGTCCTCTTACCGTTCCTGAGAAAGGGACATCATGGCTACGATAAGGACTATTGAACACATGGAGGGGCCCAAGTGTGAACCTCAAGTTCACACTTTGGCCAAGAGGGCCCAGAAGGATCTTTTGTGTTGGGACAGGTTTTTTTTTACTTTTATTTGTACCTTTGTCATCTGAGGAGGGGTCTGGATTAGACAGGAGTTAGCTGGAGGGCTGATTGATGGACAAAATCCGGTGACTGCGTAAACAGACAGTGAAGGGGGCATAACAGGTGAAGACCTCATCATGCCCAGCACAAGGATTGTGCATTGTGGTGAGTGCAACCACTTACAATTCCCTTATCTTATCTTTTTCTGGTGAGCCAAGACTGGTTCTGTGATCTTGTTGGGCTGCCTACACCCTTCTCCTTTTCCATGGCCAGGGCTAGCTTGTTTTCTTTAAGATTGGGATACTTGAGCAATTTCCTGAGAAGTCTCAGTGGCTTACAGTCAAGGGGATCGGGGTCTGCTGAAACTTTTCATGCCATCTTTGAAAGACTGCCCAACCTTCCTGCTCCCTCAATGATAACTCCTTCCATTGGGCAAGCAGGCAAATTAAACAGACATTCAGAAGTAAGATCAAATCCTGCTCACCTACCTAATACAAAACCAACTAGAGATGATGTCTCAATGGAACTGCTTGCACGAGCAATGCTAGCAGAACACGGCCTTTGATCCCCTGATTGTCTTTTCATTTGTGTTCTTGGATACTGACACCTTGGAAATCTCTGGGTATGTCTACACTACAGAGTTAGTTCGAACTAACAGACGTTAGTTCGAACTAACTTTAATAGGCGCTACACTAGCGCTCCGCTAGTTCGAACTTAATTCGAACTAGCGGAGCGCTTAGTTCGAACTAGGTAAACCTCATTGTACGAGGACTAAGCCTAGTTCGAACTAGCTAGTTCGAATTAAGGGCTGTGTAGACCCTTAATTCGAACTAGTGGGAGGATAAGGCTTCCCAGGTTTCCCTGGTGGCCACTCTGGCCAACACCAGGGAAACTCGTCTGCCCCCCTCCCGGCCCCGGACCCCTTAAAGGGGCACGGGCTGGCTACGGTGCCCGTGCCAGGTGCAAGCCTGCCAGCACCCAGCCAGTAGACCCTGCACCTGGCACGGATCGAGCCACCCACCCAATGCCCCCCAGCTCTCCCCCTCTTCCCGGGACCAGGCTGGCGGCTCCCGGGAGCTTGCCCGGGACTGCAAGAGGCGGGCACCCGCCTGGGCTAGTGCGGACATCGTGGACCTCGTCCACGATCTCCACACTAGGCACAGGAAGGTGGCCGTCTAGGGCAGGAGAGCTGCCAGCCTGGCCACCCAGGAGCAGGAGTGCATGAAAATCAAGGTGGTCCACTGAGACCCCCGACCCTGAGCCCTGAGCTTACAATGGCCGTCCTGGGTCAGACCAAAGGTCTATCTAGCCCAGTAGCCTGTCTGCCGACAGCGGCCAACCCTAGGGACTCTGGAAGGGATGGACCGAAGACAGTGACCAAGCCATTTGTCTCGTGCCATCCCTCTCCAGCCTTCCACAAACTTTGGGCAGGGACACCACTCCTACCCCCTGGCTAATACCACTCCATGGACCCAACCTCCATCACTTGATCTCACTTCCCTTTCAACTCTGTTCTAGTTCTAGCCTTCACAGCCTCCTGCAGCAAGGAGTTCCACAGGTTGACTCTTTGCTTTGTGAAGAACAACTTTCTGTTACTAGTTTGAAGCCTGCTATCCATTCCTTTCCTTTGGTGTCCTCTAGTCCTTCTTTATGGGAACTAATGAAGAACTTTTCTGTATGCACCCTCTCCACCCAACTCCTGCTTTTAGAGACCTCTATCCTGTCCCCCCTCCATCTCCTCTTTTCTTAGCTGAAAAGTCCCAGTCTCTTTAGCCTCTCTTCATATGGGACCTGTTCCCAACCCCTGATCATTGTAGTTGCCCTCCCCTCTCCCACCCTCTCTCTTCTCCTCTCCCACCTCCTATTCCCAGTCTCCCCCAGTTTTGTTCAATAAAGACAGATTCCATTTTTGAACACAATTGTCCTTTATTTTGTACATCAAGAAAAGGGGCTAGGGAAGGGTAAGTGGAAGGAGGTGAGGGAGGAATGGGGCACGAGCCCCCGATGGGGAGGACTGGGCTGGCTCTGCAGGCTTCTGTGGTCGGGACCCTTTAAGCACAGCCCTCGGCTAGCCTGAGACAGCATCTCCACGCTCTAAGTCCTTCTCTGATGCCCTGCCGGCACTGCTCTTGGCCATCCTCAAGCCTGGTTCAGGGTCCACTTAATGTGGACCCGCTAGTTCGAATTAGCAAAACGCTAATTCGAACTAGTTTTTAGTTCTAGACGCGTTAGTTCGAATTAGCTTTGTTCGAATTAGCTTAGTTCGAATTAACTAATTCGAACTAAGTTAGTTCGAATTAACGCTGTAGTATAGACATACCCTCTGTGATCTGCAAGCCCCTCCCTTGCAATGTTGAATTTGAGTAGCTTTTATTTGCTGCTGCTCCCAGGCTCTTCTGTTATTTTCATGGCCTCCTGCAGCTCAGGTAGCTTGCAGGGTCATTCTCATAAAGGGCAAGTGAATGAAATGACATTTTTTATTGATAAATTGTCAAGATAACGTTGGGAAAAGAGATCAAGGATTTTCTTAAGGGTGCAGTATTTAAACCTCTAAGGACACGTCTACACAGCAGGGCTAAAGCCGAAATAAGCTACACAACTTCAGTTACATCAATTGCTTAGCTTAAGTCGAAATTGCTTATTTCGGGTTTTGGTGCTATTTACACAGCAGGAAGTCCGAATTAGAGCATTCTTCCTCCGACTTCCCTTACTCCTCGTAAAATAAGGGTTACAGGAGTCAAAGTAAGAAGTCCTCCAGCTTGACATTATTTCAATGTTATGTCAAAATAACTGATTGTTGTGTAGATGCAGACTGTTATTTTGGAATAACATCAGTTATTCCAAAATAACACTGGTATGTAGACATAACCTAACTGAGCCTGCCTTTGGCCACCCTGTATCTGAGGGTCTGAATATTCTGTTCTTCTTCTTTGGAAAATGATTTGGGGCTGAGCTAAGTAAAAGAAATGAGTTCACAGAGATCACAGGGAAAGGCAAGTACCTGCAAAGTCTTACCCCGTTTCCAAGTCAAATCTTCATCTTTACCGCAAGGCTGGCTGGTCTGAACTATTCATGCTCTGGGCAGAGCCTAGGGCCACACAGAAGGTGGACCCTCAGAAAATGATAGACAGCATGAGGTGAACATGAGAAAAAGCACCATGCTGATGCCACGAATGACGTGTCACATGGCTGCTGTGAACAAGTGACTACAGATACACATTTTGATAATTATCCTGAACCCTCGCACAATGGGCACATCACACATGCAAGCAGCTTAGTGATCCTGAGGAAGACACCTCCCCGCTTTGTGCCTCAGTTTCTCCATCTCTAAATTGGGGATGATGATGATAATGCCCGCCTTTGTAAAGCACTCTGAGATCTCTGACTAGAAGAGTTAGATATTATTGCAATTACTTTAGTATAAAATAGTATTATTATTATCAACATCTTGGACTGCAGGTGAATGCTGTTTTCCTAAATTATACCACTAGTTCAGAAGTCATGAATTGTATTTTTGAATTAATGCAGTGAAAATAACACCACCACAAAATGCCTGCTTTTACTTAAAAAGGAAAAAAGTTTGATGTTTGTTAAATTGCTCTGCATTATTAACTTACTTAATTATCATTTGGAATAGTTCAGTGATTAGACAATTAAAGCAGTAAACAGCTCAGAAGGAAAAGTTCATCGGTGTGTTAGACAACGGGAAAAGGTCAAACAATTTCTAATACTGTTCTGAAAAATCATTTGGGATGACAATGGGATTAATTAAATTTTGAACTGGTTCAGTTTATCTACAAATATTTCACAGATTAATCACAGTGACATACTTACACATTAGGTAATGGCTGAGGTAATTCAACACCAGCGTGAACTTTGCTGTGCTTGGTAAAACTATTTTAAAGTCAACATTGACTTCAGTTTCACTGGAGTCAATGGAGTTATTCTGAACCTACTGAAGCAGGGGGAATGGGCAGGTCATTGATATAAAATCAGGAATCCAGCAGGGACACTGAATAGAGAACCTCAGGTAGTTACTCTGAAAATGTGGTCAAATTTTGGGCTACAGCTTTCAACACCAGTTCTGTAATTGGTTCCAGAACTTGTTCACTAAAGCATTTATGGTCTAAACCCTATTGAAGTCAATTAGATTCCTATTATTAGGGCAACACTTCTGCCAACTGTTTTTGGCAGCAGCAAGGGCCAGGTTCTGATGGCACTGATGCAAGTCCCCACTCAGAACCTGGGAAACACCTTCTCTCAGTGCCTTATCATGCAGTAAGCACTGAGCCTGTATAAAACCAGAGAACTTCATTAGGGGAGAAAGGAATACGGAATCAGCTTGGGGAAACCTAGCAAAAATCAGCTAAAAATATAGATGTCTGAATAAGTAAAGCACTCACCCCCCTGGTAACTATAGCACCAGTCTTTTACTTCAGTGTCCTACCCATTGATGAGACCATCTCTTTACCCTGTCATCTCCCCACTCCTTCATTACCTCGCACTCACACCTGGTGTCTGTGGGTAGCATAGGCCCAGAGTCCAGGAGTACAATCAGCCAGGCCAGCTCCAGCCTCAACCCCTAGGAGAATCCCCTGGTCCACTTCTCAGATCAGCCACCTAATCCAGTGCTTGTGATTTCAGCTTTATTGGTATTGGGAGGGGTAGCTACATCTGGGTTCCCTCAGCTTTGTTGCTTCTTGCAACAGGGAGCCATCTTTCTACCCTTGCCTTGGAAAGCCTTCGGGTGAGAGAGAACAATGGTATGTGGGGCACACGAATTAGGCCCTTGCCGTAAGATATACACTCTTTCCTCCTCCCTCCCCTTCTTACGTCAGTCTTGCTACCCTAGCAATTAGGGTATGTCTACACAGCAAAGTTATTTCAAAATAACAGCCCTTATTTTGAAATAACTTCCCTAGCATCTATATGGCCAAACCGCTATTTCAAAATAAATTCGAAATAACGGATCACTTATTTCGAATTTGGTAAACCTCATTCTACGAGAAATAACGCCAAATTCGAAATAGCTATTTCGAAATAAGTGCTATGTAGACACTTATTTTGAAATAGGGGGCCTCCAGCCTTCCCAGGGTCCCCTGGTGGCCACTCCAGCCTCAACCAAGAACACTTGTCTCCCTCCCCCACCCTTCCCATAACCCTTAAAGGGGTAGACTGGCCACAGTGCCTGAGCCAGCTCCAAACATGTCAGCCCAGAGCCAGCAGTCACTGCCCCGACCCCAAAACATGAGCCAGCAAGCCACTGGCAGCCAGCCCTCCACCACTCCCCAGGAGCAGACTGCCAGCTCCCAGGAGCCTGCCAGGGCCCAGAGAAGGCGGGCGCCTTCCTGGTCCAGTGTGGAGATCATGGACCTTATTCAGGTTTGGGGGGATGCCCCCCAACGTCCATGATCTCTGCACTAGATGGGGGAATGTGGCCATCTATGGCAGGATAGCTGCCAGCCTGGCCACCAAAGGCCACATGCGAACCCAGGAGCAGGTTTGCATGATAATCAAGTTGGTCTGGCGAGACCCCCAACCCTGAGCCCTGAGCTTCCCCTCCCTGGGTATGTCTACACTACAGCACTAATTCGAACTAACTTAATTCGAATTAGTTAATTCGAACTAAGCTAATTCGAACTAGTGCATCTAGACCTAAAAACTAGTTCGAATTACCATTTTGCTAATTCGAACTAGCATGTCCACATTGAGTGGACCCTGAACCGAGGTTAAGGATGGCCGGAAGCAGTGTCAGCAGGGCATCAGATTAGGATTTAGAGCATGGAGCTGCTGTCTCAGGCTACCTGAGGGCTATGCTTAAAGGGACCCAACCCCCTTCCCGGACTGACAGTTCTCAGGGTTCCCCGCTCTCTTGTCTAACTCAATGAGGGACAGCAAAGCAGTCCTGGCTTGGAGTGCCCTGAATGCCCACACTCGGCACATCACAGCACTCGGCCATCAGCCTGGCTGCACTTGCCGCAGGCTACCATCCGGGGGAGGTGTCAATAGGGGGGCTGCAGGAGAGCTTCCACCCCAAGGAGCCCACAAAGCCACCCCAGTCCTCCCCACCGGGGACTCGTACCCCATTCCTCCCTCACCTCCTTCCACTTACCCCTCCCTAGCCCCCATTTCTGATGTACAAAATAAAGGACACGTGTGTTCAAAAATAGAAACGCGTTTTATTTAACAAAACTGGGGGAGGGGGAGATTAACCTCTGGGGAGACTGGGAAAAGGAGGTAGGAGAGGGGAAGAGAGAGGGTGGGAGAGGGGAAGGGGAAACCTGGGAGGAGGGAGCTGGAAGGGGGAAGCCAGGGGAAGAAGGAGGAGGGGAAGTATCAAACTATGGTACGCCATATCTTCAGTACTGTATACAGATGTGGTCTCCTTACCCCAGAAAAGATGTTTTGGCCTTGGAAAAGGTTCAGAAAAGGGCAACTAAAATGATCAGGGGTTTGGAACAGGTCCCATATGAAGAGAGGCTAAAGCGACTGGGATTTTTCAGCTTAGAAAAGAGTAGGCTGAGGGGGGATATGATAGAGCTCTATAAAATCATGAGTGGTGTGGAGAGGGTGCATAAAGAAAAGTTCTTCATTAGTTCCCATAATAGAAGGACTAGAGGACACCAAAGGAAATGAATGGGTATCATAGAATCATAGAATAATAGGACTGGAAGGGACCTCGAGAGGTCATCGAGTCCAGCCCCCCGCCCTCAAGGCAGGACCAAGCTCCGTCTACACCATCCCTGACAGATGTCTATCTAACCTGTTCTTAAATATCTCCAGAGAGGGAGATTCCACCACCTCCCTTGGCAATTTATTCCAATATTTGACCACCCTGACAGTTAGGAATTTTTTCCTAATGTCCAATCTAAACCTCCCCTGCTGCACTTTAAGCCCATTGCTCCTTGTCCTGTCCTCAGAAACCAAGAGGAACAAATTTTCTCCTTCCTCCTTGTGACACCATTTTAGATATTTGAAAACCGCTATCATGTCCCCCCTTAATCTTCTCTTTTCCAAACTAAACAAGCCCAGTTCATGAAGCCTGGCTTCATATGTCATGTTCTCTAAACCTTCAAACTAATAAAAGAAAGTTCTTCTTCACAAATCAAATAGTCAATCTGTGGAACTCCTTGCTGCAGGAGGCTGTGAAGGCTAGAACTAGAACAGAGTTTAAAGAGAAGTTAGATAAAGTCGTGGAGGTTGGGTCCATGGAGTGCTATTAGCCAGGGGGTAGAAATGGTGTCTCTGGCCTCTGTTTGTGGAAGGCTGGAGATGGATGGCATGAGACAAATGGCTTGGTCATTGTCTTTGGTCCATCCCCTCCAGCGTACCTGGTGTTGGCCGCTGTCGGCAGACAGGCTACTGGGCTAGATGGACCTTTGGTCTGACCCCGTACGGCCGTTCTTATGTTTTTATGTTCTAAGCTCAGGGCTCAGGGTCTGGAGTCTCACTGGACCACCTTGATTTTCATGCAAACCTGCTTCTGGGTGGCCGGGCTGGCAGCTCTCCTGCCCTAGACGGCCACTTTCCTGTGCCTAGTGTGGAGGTCGTGGATGAGGTCCACGATGTCCACACTAGACCAGGCGGGCGCCCGCCTCTTGTGGCCCCGGGCAGGCTCTTGGGAGCCGCCAGCCTGGTCCCGGGAAGAGGTGGAGGTGGAGGGCTGGGTGGCAGCGGGTGGCTGGCTCGTGCTGTGCCAGGTGCAGGGTCTGCTGGCTGGGTGCTGGCAGGCTTGCACCTGGCACGGGCACCGTAGCCAGCCCGTGCCCCTTTAAGGGGTCCGGGGCCGGGAGGGGGGCAGAAGAGTTTCCCTGCTGGTGCCCAGAGTGGCCACCAGGGCAAGCTGGGGAGGGCTAGCCTCCCACTAGTTTGAATTAAGTGGCTACACAGCCCTTAATTCGAACTACTTAATTCGAACTAGGCGTTAGTCCTTGTAGAATGATGTTTACCTAGTTCGAATTAAGCGCTCCGCTAGTTCGAATTAAGTTTGAACTAGCAGTTTGCCTGTGTAGTGCCTATTAAAGTTAATTTGAACTAACGGCTGTTAGTTCGAATTAACTTTGTAGAGTAGACATACCCCCTCTTCTTCTCCTTGCTAACCCCTTTTAGCTCCCTTCTCCCAGGTTTCCCCCTCCCCTCTCTCACCCTCTCTTCTCCCTTCTCCCGCCTCCTTTCCCCAGTTTCACCAAAGTTTCTCCTCCCTCCCAGTTTTGTTAAATAACGAGAGTTTGTGTTCATGAAAAGACATGTATTTTATTTGATAACAGGAAGGGAGGTTAGGGAGGGGTAAGTGGAAGGACATGAGAGAGGAATGAGGCACAAGCCCCTAGTGGGGCAGACCAGGGAGGTTCTTAGTGCTCTTCAGGGTAGAAGCGACAGTGTTCGAATCCACATCTGCATGCTCCCCAAACCTGGGCTCTGTCACGCAGGGCATGGACTTTGGATGAGCAATTATGTGGGGAGTTTCTGGGATGGGAACCCTTTTCCACTGGGTACTAGATTGTGATTGTCAAACAGCTGTCCTGGGGTAGCAACTTTTGGTTGCTATGGTTACTTGCCAAAAGCCCACTGAAATGAAGCCTCTTTCCATTGATTTCAGGAGGCTTTCTGTCAGGCCTCATACCTGACATCCCTCAGACTGTCCCCCCTGCTTTCACCCCTCAGACTGCCTGTTGTAAGGGTGCTTATGTTTTCTTGTTTGAAATGGCTCAAGGAACTCATTCCACATCCGGCGTGAAAAGAAACATTGTTCTTCCAGCCTTATTTTCAGTGGTTTGGATGTTGTTAAATAAAATGTTTGAGGTTGAAGCCCAGATCAGTGTCCTGGAAAACAAGCCCAATGCTAGACTCAAATGAACACTTGTGTGATAGGCAGAAATATGACCGTGGGATGTTAAGAAGTGGGTATTTCTCTAATTGTATAGTCATTCCTGGAAGGGGGTAGTTGCCCCGGGGCCCTCGTGATTCTACAAAGCCTGGTGCTCCTGGCTGCTGCTGGCACCTTTAAATCACCATAGCAACATCCTACAGCACACTCCAGAGCCCTGTGCCCTCAAAGGGCTGATGGAGGGAGATATGGCGCAGTCCGGGCGGTGCTGGGGGCTGGCTAAGGAGGAGGTGAGGACTGTCCTGAGGGGCGTGCGGGCCTAGGTCAATCCTTCCCAGTGCCTCAGGTGTGGTGTTGGAGACAATGCCCGCTGCAGACCCAGCCCCTTCATGCTCCATCCCCTATGCAGAGGGATTATCAGGGGTCCTGGTGCTGGATGGCAGCAGGGGTCACCTCACTCCTGCACTCGCGGGAGCTGGAGCAGTCCGGTAGCCTGTTTTGCTCCACCCTGCCATGCTGCCCTCCTGGCGTCCTGTGCCCCACTTCTCTGCTTCCTGCCACAGCAGTGTCCTGAGGCTGAGGAGCAGTGGACCGGGAGGGCAGTGGGGAGGGGTGGCACAAGCTTCTGGGCCACTCTGGCTCCTGCTGCTGCGGTGAATGTGTGTATGTGGGGAGGATGACCCCTGCTGCTGCCACGCCAGACCCCGGTCTCAAGTAATCCCCTTGGTCCCACTCATAGGACAGTTGGGGTGGATGCCATGGGGCCTCCAAAAGTGGGGGCCTTGAGGTGGCTGCCCCGAACCATCCTATGGACAGGACACCTCTGGGTAAGGCATTGACTGGTCTTGACTAGTCAGGAAATGAGAACCAGAATGCATCATCTTTGTCAGCAAAATGTGACACAGCCTCTGTTTCTGTCGGCGAAAGTCTCGCTCAGTTTCATAAAATACAGCATTTACTTGGCATGTATTTTAAGCAACGTATTTGAATGTATTACCTGGAAAGAACCCTCTGCCCCCAGTTATAATAATTGTCCTCGCCCACATTTGCCATTATTAACCACTTTTAGACATATTCAGCGACCAAAGAATTATGTTCACATAATAGCCCAAGGTTTGACTTAAGCCCAGAAAAACGGGTAATTTAGTTATGGCTTTGAAATTGGAAGATAAGGACTTGGCAATGTTACAATAGCATTCCTTTGTGGTGGTGTCAGTCTAGGGATTGGCATTGGCCCATGGTAGGTAGGAGCCATTGGGAGGGATTCTTTGGGAGCATTCTGACTTGGGAATGAGAAATAAAATAATAAATATGTAGTTTGCAGAGGTACTATTGTGAGTAGCGGTAATAAAATACCCATAGAAGACAATAAAGGGCATAAGCAGAGTAGAATCATAATTCAGTGCTTTGGATGGCTTTAAAACCTTTTTTGTTGCTCCTCTTTAGTTCATCCTGGGGGGCGGGCGGGAGGAATCTCTTCTTATCCATCCAGACCTTAATTTTAACTCCTTCTTTTGGTGCCCATTTGCTCCCCATAACAGCATGCTACATATAACTTACTGAGAGCATTAGAGTTTTTAAAGATGCTAGTAAAAATGTGGCCTTATGGATACAAAAAATATTGAACTATTTATTCCGGACTAGCAGTTCATTCTGAAGTAACTCATTCATCATCTAGTCCAGAAACACATTGCAGTGTGGCCTTCCAAATGCTTTATGCATGCCCTCTCCTCAGATGACAGCTGAACATAAGCATCTCCAGTAACCTGAGAGGGAAGCTACAGGAAGAAAGCGATGATCTTAGTTCTTTGTGCATATGTCTCCATTATAGAATCATAGAACACTAGAACTGGAAGGGACCTTGAGAGGTCATTATGCCCAGTCTCCTGCCCTCATGGCAGGATCAAGCCCCATCTAGACCATCCCTGACAGGCATCTGTCTAACCTGCTCTTAAATATCTCCAATGATGGAGAGTCCACAACTTCCCTTGGCAATTTATTCTGGTGTTTAACCATCCTGACAGGAAGATTTTCCTAATGTCCAACCTAAACCAAACCTCCCTTGCTTCAATTTAAGCCCATAGCTTCTTGTCCTATTATCAGAGGTCAAGGAGAACAATTTTTCTCCCTCTTCCTTGTGACACCCTTTTAGGTACTTGAAAACTGTACCTAAAGTGTCCTCTGTCAGTCTTCTCTTATCCAAACTAAACAAACTCAAACAGACAGAGAAAGGAAAGCAGAAACTGTAACCTGAACCACTTAGCTTCCATTTTGTGTGTCTGAGCCTGATCCAAAGCCCATTGGAGTCCGTGGAAACATTCCCTCCCCACTTCGGTGGGCTTTGGATCAGGTGCTCACAAAAGATGTGGAGACTTAGGCTGCCACTCTACTGAGTTTACAGGTTCCTTGCTTTGGTGATGGCTCTTGCCCAGCACGGGATACCTGCATTGGCTGGAAGAGGACCTCTTCCCTTAGCTATACTCTGGGACCTGGGCTGTGCCTAGCTTTCAGGTCTGCTGTGTGTGCACTGCCCCACCTCCAAGATTTATTTAAATTTCCTGCAGCTCCGTGACCCTCCAGCCCACATCCAGGGATGTTCCCTGGGGCTGCATCTTTCCATACACTATACTTTTTGCTAAGGTCAGGCCCCTGGTCCCCAGTGGCATGTGCTTTATATAGCAGTGCTCAGCTGCCATAAATACACGCACCTGAATTACAAACTGCACCAGCACACTGGGAAACACAGAAAATATTTTAGGTGACTAAAGAGAATAATGGGACAAATACATTCCTGGTGTAACAACCCTGATGTCCTCCGGAGTAACCTCTATACCTTCTGGCTGTGGTTCACTGTCCCTCTAGGGGCTTGGCTGCTTTACTACTAGAGGCCACATCATTACAGGGTATCAATGGTCATTGCTCCTTTGTCTTCTGTGGAGTGATGACAGTTGATGCCAGCTGAAGTCTGTCCTCAGATACAGTCAGAGGGAGGCAAAACACACAGGCTGTGTCTAGACTGGCAAGTTTTTCCGGAAAATCAGCAGCTTTTCCGGAAAAACTTGCCAGCTGTCTACACTGGCCGCTTGAATTTCCGGAAAAGCACTGACGATCTCATGTAAAATCATCAGTGCTTTTCCGGAAATACTATGCTGATCACGTTCAGGCAAAAGTCTTTTTCTGAAAGACTTTTGTGCAAAAGGGCCAGTGTAGACAGCATAGTACTGTTTTCCACAAAAAAGCCCCAATTGCGAAAATGGTGATCGGTGCTTTTTTGCGGAAAAGCACGTCTAGATTGGCCACGGACGCTTTTCCGCAAAAAGTGCTTTTGCAGAAAAGCATCCTGCCAATCTAGACACGCTCTTCCAAAAATGCTTTTAACGGAAAACTTTTCCGTTAAAAGCATTTTCGGAAAATCATGCCAGTCTAGACGTAGCCACACTGTATTGCAACCAGGACAGCACAAATAGACATACTAGCGGTGACTGAAGGAGCTTGCTAAAAATAGCAACGTAGCCAGGCAGCATGGGCAGCGGCTCAGGCTAACCGCTTGAGGATGTCCCTTGGCTCCTGGATGGGATTGTACTTGCATAGCTACTCCGTGCTGCTTGATTGAAGTGTTGCCATAGCCAGTGTTGTGAACGGTACATGCTCAAAAAGGCAAAAAGCACATCAGCAAAAATCCTGAGATCTGAAAAATAATACACTTTGTGGGACTCATTTTGTTTGCCATCTGGGTTTTGAATATTTAACATTCATGCTTGCAAGCTGTACTTTGCAATCCACCAGGGCCAGCTAGTTAGAGTGTTTAAAAACTAAAGAAAGCTGAGAATCTTTTGCAGTTCTGGGACTCCAAGAAAAGCCTCAATTTCAGCCAAGCTAGTGGTAAAATGGCAACCACTAGCAATACTGCCTTGAGCAACATGACGTAGATTGCTGTAGCACTGCACAGAGCATGAACGAACATCATGTGCCTGTTGTATACAACATGTAGCATGAATTAGCTAAGCAAAGAATGTAGGGTGAATTCACTTCTGGGAAACTTCAAATCTCACCAATAAAATTATCACAGCATAAATAAATATGTGGTGACATTTAGAGACTTCTAGCAGGGTTTTGACCTCAAACTTTTCAACCCTGTAAGATTTTTCAGGTGACAAAAATAACTTAAGATAGATCTGCCCAAACAAATCCTGAAACCCCATACAGAAGGCTAGGATATGAATAATAAATAGTAATTGACACTAAGTAAAACTATATCTGCAATTTTGTTGGCTTCACACCACAGAAATGTAACACATCATCTCATGTTTGCTTGTAACATAATTTGTTATAATGTGTAATTAGCTTATACATTCAAGAAATTGATATTGATTCGGAGCCTGATCTGAGCAAATGCTAATGGCCTAATCTAATGCCTCTTGAAGTCAATGGAAAGACTGTAAGTGACTTCAATAGGCCTTAGATCAGACCATAAGCTCTCATTGATGTCAGTGAGACCTGAGAGCACTTAGCACATGGCAGAATCAGGTTCTTGCAAGCTGAATTTTGGTGAAAGAAACCAAACATAATTGTTGATGATTGGGCAGTGGTATATTTAAAGTTAGTGGGGCTCAGCTTCATTTTTGGAGACCCCCTTGGGTACCCATGCAAGAAAAAGAACATAAGATCATAAGAACGGCCGTACTGGGTCAGACCAAAGGTCCATCTAGCCCAGTATCCTCTCTGCCGACAGTGGCCAGCACCAGGTGCCCCAGAGAGGGTGGACCGAAGACAATGATCAAGCAATTTGTCTCCTGCCATCTCTCTCCAGCCTCTGACAAACAGAGGCCAAGGACACCATTTTATCCCCTGGCTAATAGCCTTTTATGGACCTAACCTCCATGAAATTATCTAGCTTCTCTTTAAACTCTATTATAGTCCTAGCCTTCACAGCCTCCTCTGGCAAGGAGTTCCACAGGTTGACTACACGCTGTGTGAAGAAGAACATTCACTCTTCCTCCCCCTTCCATGTTTCATTGTTTTTTATTCATTCTCCTCCTATATGATAAGAAATAAGAAGTAAATTAAAATAAAATAAGGCACTTTGGGTGTGGGCTTTGATATAATTTTACTTTGATTGTTTTTGCAGTCTAACTTTTTTTTTCACAGACCACTGGAAAACGCTGGTTAAAATGACCTTTTTGATTTGACACTGATGACTCATCATGTCCTCTTAGAGGTAGTCCCAAAGAAGACAGCAGTTTCACTATGGCAATGTTCCTCTAATAAGAACACTCCTTCTCAAATTGAGTCGATAACGCAGAATCGATTCTTCTGGATAATTTACATCTTTGCACAAATTTACACATAGCATTAATAAGAGTTTTGGAAGCTTCATGATCAGCAATATCTCTTGCAACATATCTCCAATTAGAATGCCCATCGACCAATGTTTGTTTTCCTTTTCAATGGTCAGGGAATCATTCTCAAACATAACAGTAAGCTGCCTTGGTGGTTTCCGAAAAAAATCCCCCAATTTCTCATTTCTGTGGTCCCATTTTTCTCAGAAAATGGAACTCACAAAGACCTCTAAATTGTTTTTGTCGTCCAACCTTATATCCCTCTCTCAAGTTTTCCATATAACCTACGTTTTTTGGTTTATTTACTAAGAAATATTCTATCCTATCCAATGAAATAGATGTTGTCCATAGTGCAATGTCTTTAGGGTAGGGTTTCTTCCCTTATTTTAACAAAATTACCAATATTTTGTAGTTCTATTGCCACTTGACTGACATACTCATAATATTGCTTCGTTATTGCGAAAAAGCTGATTAAAAATGTCTGAAAGCGCAGGGGTGTAGCTACGGGTGGGCCTGGGGGGTCATTCCCCAGTTAGGTTTAATGCCAGTGGCACTGGAATATTTTTAATAGTGGGGTGCTGAAAGCCAGCCCCTGTGGCTCCTAGGCGCACCTTGGTGTGGGCCACAGGTACAGGAACTAAGGGTTCAGGGAGGGCTCCTGACATAATAGCCAGGGCCCTGGGCAAGGTGTGAGGGGGTAGATATGGGCCCCCAGAAGGGCAGAGCCTCAGGTGGAAGGGGCAGAGCTGGGGGCCTAGGTCAAGAGCAGACCCATCACGTTGGGGCTGGAGAAGAAGACTGACGGAGGAAATACGAAGATCTCCATGGCAATGGAGTCAGTTTCAGGTACCCCAGTGGCTCTGTGCTGGCTCTCCTGGAGAAGTGGGCAGAGACCCACAATTGCCCCACCTGAAGGTGAGGGGGGCACAGTTCCATCGGCTGCCTGAGCACACGCCCCCCCTCCCCCCCCCGCCTGGGCTCTTCATCTCCTAGCCGCTCTCCCCTTCGCCCGTGGGCAGCAGCCTCTCACCAGGCGGCAGCCAACAGCAGTGTAACATTATATGGGCTGGAGAACTCAGGAGGATGGGGCAGTGCAGCTGCACAGCCAGCTGCCAGAGAGAAGCAGCCCTTTCCTGCTTCAAAGTGCGATGTTGTCCTGTTGGCTGTGCAACGTGCGGGCTCTCCATCCCGTAGCCTTCCCTCCATTATGGGCAGCCATAGCGTGCCACTCTCCCCACCCTGCGGGCAGCCGTCACTCACCAGAAGGGGGCCAGCAGCATGAAGTGACCAGAGAGAAGCGGTCCTTTTACACTTCAAAGCATTGCTTTTCTCCAGCCTTCTGTGTAGCTGCCCCATGCTTCTGCGAAGCCTTCCAGCCCATGTTGGCACTGCTCACTGCCTCCTGCCAGATCTCCTGAGGCTGCAGCATGCACATGAGTCCCCTTCTTCTCCTGTTCCGCCCTCCCCCAGCCCTCTCTGCAGAGGGACTGCCCCCCCTGCAGAGTGCTCCCCCTGCTCAGGGGAGGGGAGAGGAGGTGTTGGACCCATTGCTGGATTGCCTGGGCCAAGGGGCCCCATGTCACTGGGGGGCCCGGTGCCAGGGCATGGTACGTTTCATTGTAAATCTGCCCCTGTCATTGGGGTTATGCGTTTAGATAAGGAAAAGACAATTTCCTTTATACGGTAGCTAAAAATCTCCTAGCTGATCCATGAGGTTTTAATGGGACTATATAAATTCTGTCCCAACTACAGGCAGTCCCCGAGTTACGCGGATCCGACTTATGTCGGATCCGCAGTTACGAACGGGGCTTTTCTCGCCCCGGAGGACGGGAGTGGTGGGACGCCCAGATGCGCCGCGGTCCGCCGCCCCCGTCCTCCGGGGCGAGAAAAGTTGCTCCCCGTCTCCCTGGTCTGCAGGGAGACGGGGAGCAAAGCCTTGGAGCACACCCGCAGCGGGACAGCCTGGGCGCGCTTGAGCTGTCCCGCTGCGGGCGTGCTCCGCGGCTTTGCTCCCCGTCTCCCTGGTCTGCTGGTCGGGAGATGGGGAGCAAAGCCGCGGAGCACGCCCACAGGGGGACAGCCCAGGCGCGCTTGGGCTGTCCCGCTGCGGGCGTGCTCTGCGGCTTTGCTCCCTGTCTCCCTGGTCTGACCAGCAGACCAGGGAGATGGGGAGCAAAGCCTCGGAGCATGCCAGCAGTGGGACAGCTGCGGGGCGCCTGGACTGTCCCGCTGCCCGCGTGCTCTGCGGCTTTGCTCTGCGTCTCCCAGGTCAGCAGACCAGGGAGATGGAGCAAAGCCGTGGGGGACTTGGGCGGTCCCGCCACCCCCGTCTCCCTGGTCTGCTGGGGGGGGGGGGTGCAGCTAGTGCCCCCCCCCAGCAGACCAGGCTTTTCTTGCCTACCCCTGGGGTAGAGCAGCTGGGGGCTGTCGGGTTGGTCCCGCAGCGCCCCTCTGGACCAACCCGGCAGCACCCCAGCTGCTCTGCCCCAGGCGTCTCCAAGTCAGCCGCTGCTGAAACTGACCAGCGGCTGACTACAGGAAGCCCGAGGCAGAGTTGCTCTGCCCCGGGCTTCCTGGAATCAGCCACTGATCAGTTTCAGCAGCAGCTGACTTGGGGACGCCTGGGTTTCTTAAGTTGAATCTGTATGTAAGTCAGAACTGGCGTCCAGATTCAGCCGCGGTTGAAACTGATCAGTTTCAGCAGCGGCTGACGCCAGTTCCGACTTACATACAGATTCAACTTAAGAACAAACTTATAGTCCCTATCTTGTATGTAACCCGGGGACTGCCTGTATGTAGATGGAGGAGGCATTTATTATTGTGGTTTTGCTGGTTAGTGTGAAAAATGTTTCAAACTTTTGATATTCCTATAAAAGGTCTTAGTGAGCGCAGCAAAAGATGAGCAGTCCAGGTTGAATCTCTTTAGTCTGGCACTATCTGGTCCAACAATATCCATGATCTGTCATAGAATCATAGAGCTGGAAGAGACCTCAGAAGGTCATCAAGTCCAGCCCCCTGCCCAAGGCAGGACCAATCCCAACTAAATCAAACCAGCCAGGGCTTTGTCAAGCTGAGACTTAAACACCTCTAGGGATGGAGATTCCATCACCTCCCTAGGTAACCCATTTCAGTGCTTCAGCAACCTCCTAGGCAAATAGTTTTTCCTAATATCCAACCTAGACCTCCCCCACTGTATCTTGAGACCATTGCTCCTTGTTCTGCCATCCATCACTACTATGAACAGCCTTTCTCCATCCTCTGTGGAACCTCCCTTCAGGAAGCGGAAGGCTGCTATCAAATCCCCCCTCACTCTTCTCTTCCGCAGATTAAACAAACCCAAATCCATCAGTCTCTCCTCATAGGTCATGCGCTTCAGCCCCCTAATTATTTTGGTCGCCCTCCGCTGGACCCTCTCCAATGCATCCACATTCTTTCTATAGTGGGGGGCACAGAACTGAACACAATACTCCAGATGTGGCCTCACCAGAGCGAAATAAAGGGGAATAATCACTTCTCTAGATCTGCTGGCAATGCTCGTCCTAATGCACCCTAATATGTCATTCGCTTTCTGGGCTACAAGGGCGCATTGCTGACTTATATCCAGCTTCCCATCCATTGTAATCCCTAAGGCCCTTTTCTACAGAACTGCTACTTTGCCATTCGGTCCCCAGCCTGTAACAATGCTTGGGATTCTTCTGTCCCAAGTGTAGGACTCTACACTTGTCCTTGTTGAACCTTATCAGATTTCTTTTGGCCCAATCCTCTAATCTGTCCAGGTCACTCTGGACCCTATCCCTGCCCTCCAGTGTATCTACCTCTCCCCCTAACTTAGTATCATCTGTGAACTTGCTGAGGGTGCAATCCATCCCCTCATCCAGGTCATTAATAAAGACATTGAACAAAATTGGTCCAAGAACAGATCCTTGGGGCACTCCACTAGAAACCAACCACCAACCTGACATTGAGCCATTGATCACTACCCATTGGGCTCGACAGCCTAGCTAGCTTTCTGTCCATCTTACAGTCCATTTATCCAGTCCATATTCCCTTAACTTGATGGCAAGAATATTGTGGGAGACCGTATCAAAATCTTTGCTAAAGTCAAGGTATATCACATCCACTGACTTTTCCATATCCACAGAGCAAGTTACCTCATCATAGAAGCTAATAAGATTGGTCAGGCACGACTTGCCCTTCATGAATCCATGTTAACTATTCCTGATCACTTTCCCCTCTTCCAAATGCTTCAAAATGGATTCCTTGAGGATCTCCTCCATGATTTTTCCGGGGACTGAGGTAAGGCTGATTGGTCTGTAGTTCCTTGGATTGTCGTCCTTCCCTTTTTAAAAGATGGGCACTACATTTGCCTTTTTCCAGTCATCCGGGATCTCTCCCGATCTCCACGAGTTTTCAAAGATAGTGTCCAAAGGCTCTACAATGACATTTGCCAACTCTCTCAGTATTCTTGGATGCACTAAATCCGGGCCCACGGATGTGTGTATGTTTAGCTTTGCTAAATAGTTCCTAACTTGTTCTTTCCCAACCTAGGGCTGTCGACCTCCTTCCAATACTGTGTTGCATAGTGCACTTGTCTGGGAGCTGACCTTGTCAGTGAAGACAGAGGCAAAGAAAGCATTGAGTACTTCAACTTTCCCCACATCATCTGTCACTAAGGCCGTGTCCAGACTCAGGGTTTTTTTCGGGAAAAGTAGCCTTTTCCCGAAAAAACTTCCCCTGCGTCCAGACTCAAGCCGCGTTCTTTCGAAATTATTTTGAAAGAACGCGGCTTTTCTTTCGATGGCGGTAAACCTCGTTTCACGAGGAAGAACGCCTTCCTTCGAAAGTTCCTCTTTCGAAGGAAGGCGTTCTTCAATGTAAAGAGGCCGTCTTCGAAAGAGAGCATCCAGACTCGCTGGGTGCTCTCTTTCGAAAAAGCGGATTTCTCTTTCGAAAGATCCGCCTGCAGTCTAGACGCGATCTTTTGAAAGAGGCTCTTTCGAAAGACGCTTTCGAAAGAGCCTCTTTCGAAAGAAGCCTGCAGTCTAGACATAGCCTAAGTTACTTCCCTCATCTGGTAAGGGCCCCACACCCTCTCTGATCACCCTCTTAATTCTAACATGCCTGTAGAAACGTTTCTTGTTATCCTTCACATCCCTTGCTAGCTGCAATACCAATTGCGCTTTTACCTTCCTGATAACTCTCCTGCATTCTAGAGCAATATATTTATATTCCTCCCTAGTCATCTGTCCAAGTTTCCACTTCTTGTAAGCTTCCTTTTCGTGTTTAAGCTCACCAAAGATGTCCCCAGTAACCCAATCTGGTTGCCTACCATATTTGCTTTTCTTGCTGCGCATCCGGATGGTTTCTTCCTGTGTCTTTAATAAGGCTTCTTTAAAATACTGTCAGCTCTCCTGGACTCCTTTCCTTTTCATGTAAGCATCCCAGGGAATCCTGCCCATCAGTTCTCTGAGGGAGTCAAAGTCTGCTTTTCTGAAGTCCAGGGTGTGTATTTTGCTACTTTCCTTTCTTCCTTTGATCAGAATCCTGAAATCTACCATCTCATGATCACTGCTTCCCAGGTTGTCACCACCTCTACTTCCCCTACTAGTTCCTCCCTGTTTGTGAGCAGCAGGTCAAGCTGCGCATAGCCCCTGGTCAGTTCCTTCAGCACTTATACCAAGAAGTTATCCCTGACATTCTCCAAAAACTTCCTGCATTGTCTTTGTACTGCTGTATTGGTCTCCCAACAGATGTCAGGGTGATTAAAGTCACCCATGAGAACCAGGGCCTGCAATCTGGATGCTTCTCTCAGTTGTCCAAAGAAAGTCTCATCTACCCCATCCACCTGATCCAGTGGTCTATAGCAGACATTAACCATAACATCACCCTGTTGCTTCCACCTCTAAACTTAACCCATAGACTCTCAACAGTCTTTTCTCCCTCTAAATACTGGAGCTCCGAACAATCATACTGCTCTCTTACATACAATGCAACTCCTCCTTCTTTTCTCCCCCGCCTGTTCTTACTGAACAGTTTATACCCTTCCACAACAGTGCTCCAATCATGCGAGTCATCCCACCAAATCTCCGTTATTCCAATCAAATCATAGTTCTTCAACTGGGCCAGGGCTTCTAATTCTTCCTGTTTGCTTCATAGGCTTCTCGCATTTATGTACAAACACCTTAGATAACCAGTTGATCGCCTTGCTTTCTTCATTTGAATCAGAGGTCCTTCTTTGTTGCTCATTCCTCCTTATGTTTCTTCCTGGTATCCGACTTCCTCACTTACCTCAGGGCTTTGGTCACCATCCCCCACCGAATCTAGTTTAAAGCCTCCTCACTAGGTTTGCAAGCCTGTCCACGAAGATGCTCTTTCCTCTCTTGGTTAAGTGGATCCCATCTCTTCCTAAGAATCCTAGTGCCCAGAACAGAGTCCCATGGTAGAAGAAACCAAAGCCCTCTCTCCGACACCACCTGCGCAACCACGCATTTACTTCCTCAATTCAAGGATCCTTACCTGGACCTTTTCCTTCAATGGGAAGGATGGACAAGAACACCACTTGCACTTCAAATTCCTTGATCCTTCTTCCTAGCCCTGCATAATCTGCTATGATCCACTCAAGTTTATTCTTGGCCATATCGTTAGTTCCTACATGGAGAAGCAGGAAGGGGTATCGATCCAAAGGTTTAATCACTTTCGGAAAACTCCCGGTCACATCCTGAATGCAAGCTCCCGGTAAGCAGCACACTTCTCAAGATTGCAGGTCTGGATGGCAGCTGGATGACTCAGTCCCTCTTAGGAGGGAGTCCCCGACCACCAGCACCCATCTTCTTTTTTTGGGGGTGGTAGTCATGGAACCCTCATCTCTAGGACTACACATCTCATGATTTTAGCTTTCTGAATGTCCACTTATCATGGGTGTGGCCACGTTTCCCACAGTCCCATTAACTTGACAACCACCAGTCCTGGCTCCCTGTGTTCTGTGCTGTTATTTAGCTCCAGTTTACTTCTAACTGTCTTGTAAGAGCCCAGTAAGCAGAGAAAGTGTTGGTAATGCTGCTAAACAATATTGACCTCCCAGCAAATTTTTTGGGTCCACACTGGTTAGGTCCTGAGGGTGCTGGACTAGAGAGGTTCAGCCATTAGTGGTTTAACTCTTCTAACAACTACAGTAGTCTGCTGCTGAAAAAAAGTCCTGCTGGAATGTAATGCCTTGCTACTGGAGATGATTAGGGAATGAGTCTATTTCCGTCTACTCCTGTCATTGCTAGGATGTACTGCACAAACATTACTGGCCAGCTTCTTCAGTGCAATGTGTCCATTACACATGGCACCAAAGGTGTAATCTAGCCCCAAATGAAGATCACTCTTGCCCCATTCACTAATCCTTGTGGCAGCATAACATAGCAAGTAACAAGGGGTAGGACATAGGAACTTCATCATGGCGTCCATGTGCATCTATTTGGCACTTGGTGTCATTTACCTGGTGTCATTTGACAGCTGACATATGAAAAAAAGGAACACTATCCCTATACACAGCCACCTGAGGCTCAGGGGAGGGACAGAGCATATGCTAAGCCACCTTAGAATGCAACCTCCCAGATCTGCTCTTGTCCCAGTGAGTGGTCAGCGGTTCCCATTTTCATTATTTCTTGTAAAATACCAAACAGATTGTAATGAAAATATTGGTCTATGTATGAGTGTGTGGGTGGGTTGTGGTTAGAGAGATTAGTTGCTAACAGAATGACATTAAGTACAAAATGGTTTTCTAATGATGAATCATTTTTCTACATTAGGGCTGCTTATTGAGGTTTTGCTAAAAATAGCCCATAGCCTATATTTTAATCTATGGTTCAGCCCCCCCTCTTTCCCGCCTCTCCCCCTCCCAGTTTAAAAAACCAACAAAACATGAGGGCTACGTCTAGACTGGCCCCTATTCCGAAATAGCCATGCTAATTTCCAACTTTGGAATAGGAAAATCCGCAGGGGATTTAAATATCCCCCGCGGGATTTAAATAAACATGTCCGCCGCTTTTTTTCCGGCTTGGGGAAAAGCCGGAAAAAAGCGTCTAGACTGGCGCGATCCTCCGGAATAAAGCCCTTTTCCGGAGGATCTCTTATTCCTACCTGAAAGTAGGATTCAAAGTCCTATTCCAAAGTTGGAAATTAGCATGGCTATTTCGGAATAGGGGCCAGTCTAGACGTAGCCGAGGGAACTGATAATAACTCATCCATCCACTGACTTCTTTACCCCTAAAATTCTCACCCCAAAGCCAAGTCAAACTAAAACTTACTTCTCCTCCATGGGAAAATCTGGGGGGGCAGAGATCAACCAATGTAAATGGAATTTCAGTTGAGTTAATGAGAGGCGAGTGAGGTCCTGTGTTCTATCAGACACTCCATTTCTGGATTCTGTCTGGGGCTAGCAGGACTGAAATATTTGTGTTCTTGTGTCATTTTTCCCCAAATTCAGTGCAGGAAGTACTAGATATTTCACTAGTGGGGCTATTGTCTTGTGAATTTTCCAGCCTGGCTCTGCAGACCCAAGACCCAAATAAGCTCTGAATAAACACACAATTTAAAGGACATTTATTAGAGCCAAAGCCAACCTCAGAATCATCTATCAACTATTGTTAGAAAAAAATGACATGATATGAGTTATCTGTTTTCAAGTTTGCAGGCAATATCCACCAAAAAGGGTGAAAAAGAAGAAAGTTTCTGAAATACAATAGGGCTGTGTCTACACTGGCATGAATTTCCGGAAATGCTTAAAACAGAATACTATTCCGTTTTCAGTTTTTCCGGAAAAGGAGTGTCTACATTGGCAGGCTGCTTTTCCGGAAAAGCCCTTTTTCCGGAAAAGCATCTGTGGCCAATGTAGACGCGCTTTTCCGGAAAAGAGCCCCGATAGCCATTTTCGCGATCAGGGCTTTTTTCCGGAAAAGACTACTGTGCTGTCTACACTGGCCCTTTTCCGGAACAGTGTTCCGGAATAAGGACTTATGCCCGAGCGGGAGCAGAATAGTTTTTCCGGAATAGAGGTTGATTTTGTACAGTAGAGCATCGTTGCTTTTCTGGAAATTCAAGGGCCAGTGTAGACAGCTCGCAGCTTATTCCGGAAAAGCGGCTGATTTTCCGGAATAAGTGGCCCAGTGTAGACACAGCCTAGGGCTATGCCTTCCAGCTCCTCAGAAACAACTTAATGAGTATTTTTGCTCTTCTTCTTCAGCATATTAAGTTTGCAGCTGATACCAAGCTGGGAGGTGATTAGATGATAGGGTTATAATTCAAAATGATCTGGACAAGCTAAAGAAATGGTCTGAGGTAAACAGAATGAAGTTTAATATGGACAAAACCAAAGTATTCCGCTTAGTAAGGAAAAATCAGTTTCACACATGCAGAATGGGAAGCGACTGTCTAGGAAGGAGTACTGCAGAAAGGAATCTAGGGGTCATAGTAGACCACAAGCTAAATGGGGCACTGTTTTAAGAAAAGCAAATGTGATTCTGGGATGCATTAACAGGTGTGTTGCAAGTACTCCACTCTGTGCTGATTAGGTCTCAACTGGAGTATTGTGTCCAATTCTGAGTACCACATTTGAAGAATGATTTGGAGAAAGTCTAGAAAAGAGCAACAGAAATGATTAAAGTTCCAGAAGACATGACCTATGAGAGAAGACTGAAAGAGTTGTGTTTATTTAGTTTAGAAACGAGAAAACTGAGAGGGGACATAGTAGCAGTTTTCAAGTACCTAAAAGGATGGTACAAGGAGGAGGGAGAAAAATTGTTCTCCTTGACCTCTGATGATAGGACAAGAAGCGATGGGCTTAAATTGCAGCAAGGGAGGTTTGGTTTAGGTTGGACATTAGGAAAAACATCCTGCCTGTCAGGGTGGTTAAACACTGGAGTAAACTGCCTTGAGAGGTTGTGGAATCTCCATCACTGGAGATATTTAAGAGCAGGTTGGATAGACATCTGTTAGGGATGATCTAATGGTGCTTGGTATTGCTGTGAGCGTAGGGGACTGAACTTGATGACCTCTTGAGGTCCCTTCCAGTTCTAGGATTCTATGATTTTAGCCTTGCCTCCTGCTGCTTTCGGGAGCCATTTGTGGAGCCAAACATTGGATAAAAGTTGGTCTTGCAATATTTACCCCATCCTAAGAGCTGATGCACTATTTGGAGGGGGCTTGCCAGTTCCCTGAGCTGGTGTTGACCAGGGGTTCTCAAACTTTTTGATACCGGGGACCAGCAAAACCATTCACAAACTTTTGGTGGACCGGTAACATTTTATTTGCATATTTGCATATTCATTATGTAAATGATGAATATGCAATTATGCAACTAAAACATTTCTGGTCCACCAAAAGCCCAGCCCGCAGTGCCAACCCTAACCCCTAGAGCCCCTACCCCTCCGCTACCCCCCAACACCAGCCACTGATCCCAGAGTCTGCTGCACCCAACCCCATCAGTGCCAGCTTCCCACCCTCAGAGCCCCATCCCAAATGCCTCAGTGCCAGCTCCCTGACCCTTAGAGCCCCCCCCACCACCAGGCCCCCCCAGTACCAGCCTCCTGTTTCCAGAGCCCCACTGCAGTCATACACATCCCATGAGTCTCTCTCTCAGGCCAGTCCCCAATATTAGCCCCATCCCCGGAGCCCCACAGTGCCTGCCCCCCCCCCCATCTAGCCCTGAGTTGCTGCCAGTGTCACAGTGGCTCTGGGGACTGGGGCTGAGGTACACCGCCCAGCGCCTCCCCTCCCACTGTGGCTGTTGGGTGAAGCGTGTCCTGCCCTGCCTCTCAGCCAACCAGGGACAGGGGTGGCATCTCCTCCGGCCATGGAGGAGCCCGACACTGGCTGGCTGAGAGGTGGGGCAGGACACGCTTCTCCCAACAATCACAGAGAGAGTGGTGTGCCTATCCCCACAGTTGCCACAGCCCATCAGCCAGAGGTCTGTGGCCCGGTAGCAGGCTGTGGCCCGGCAGTTGGGAACCACTTGTGTAGACCATCACAGCTTCTGTGATGTCCCTGGAACTACCCTGGTTCACACCCGCTGAAGTTCTTTTGACCTCAGGTGATTTTGGCCTTGCACTTTGCTCTCAGATACATTTTAAAAACCACTGAGGAATAGAATGCTGATTCCCCGTAATGTGCAACCATGGTATTTATTAAATAAAGCCCAGAAATGAGAAAATGGAACTAGTTGGGTCCAGAGATTTCTTAAATGTCTGCAAGTTAGCAATAGCAAAGCTCAGAAAAGAGAGTGTGTGTGCTAGGGAAGATATTATACAGTTGGAGATAGGGAGCTATTGTTTTGTACAGATTGTCTGTCCTCTGTCAGAGCTTTGCTTAGCCCAAGAGGGAGAAGATTGTATCAGGGAGCCAGTTATGGCAAAGCTCTGCAGATCCATCTCTGACACAGGTATAGACCCAATTTCACCCAAGCAAGAGTTCTGCTACTGCAGAAACATTTTCCGCTGTGAATTTAGGGGCAGATTATGTCCTCTTTGTGCCACCTGAGGTATTAGAGAACTGAAAGTGAGTGGTGAGGAACATATGAATGGTAGGCAAAGACGCAGAGTGGGTCAAAGTCATTCTTTGTGTTAAACAATTGATTTGAACAGAGTTTCTCTGAGTGTGAAATTAGCTTGCTCTGCAGAAGAGGCAGAGATAGCCAAGCTGCTAAGGCAGGAGATACGGGGAGGTCATTCAAGAACAACCGCAGAACATTTATGAGCGATGGATACACATACAAGATGGATGGATGGACAAAGATGGTGGAGTGGCCTGAAATGGTGGCTGCCACCAGTAATGTGAAACAAGATCTCTGCATTGCAAGAAAGAGTAGTGGCTTCCTTCCAAGCAGGGCTCAAGAGATAACATCTGACTCTTAATACAGGCCTTTGGTAAAGCAGCTCCAGTAGGTGGATCAAGAAAGTAGTCATTGTGCCTTACAATGGTAGTGCAGCTAGTAAAGTTCCTTCCAGTTTCATGGCTGATGTATTTTATCTCAAGGTGGCAAATACTACTTTGCAACCTGCATGAAGGCTTCCAAGGAATTCAGGCAGAGAGGAGCAATGTACAGTGAAACGAAAAGCTCCTTCAGACCTGTTTTTTACTTGCTGTCTAAGGGTATATCTACACTAGCCCCCTAGTTCAAACTAGGGAGGCTAATTCAGGCATTCGAAATTGCAAATCAAGCCCGGGATTTAAATATCCCACGCTTGATTTACATCTTCCCGGCCGGTCGCCATTTTTGAAATTTACAGGTCCGGACTAACGGCCCATGTCTACATGTGGCAGGGACCCGGTAGTTCAAAATAAAGCCCCTAACTCAAACTACCTGTTAAACCTCATTCTGGGAGGAATAACAGGTAGTTCGATTTAGGGCTTTATTTCGAAATAACGGGTCCCTGCCGCATGTAGATGCGGGCAGTTAGTCCGGACTTATAAATTTCAAAAAATGGCGACTGGCCTGGAAGATGCAAATCAAGCACGGGATATTTAAATCCCGGGCTTGATTTGCAATTTTGAATGCTTACATTAGCCTCCCTAGTTCGAACTAGGGGGCTAGTATAGTCATACCCTAAGAGACAAAGGCAAAGTTCATTGTCATGGGGGACTTGCTGACTTCCCCTCTTGCTTGCTGCCCAGACAGTGCACAGACTGAGAGATAGAGCAGAAACTGGGATGCCAGGTGTGCTTTCAATGTTGCAATTAGTTAAGTAAATGAAATGTCTTGTACCGAATGCATGCAACTCAATGAAGGGTTCAAAGAGCAGCCTTTTGCTGAGAAAACATGAGTGATGATCTGAGCTACATCAGTGCTATAGACATGCATGGAAGAGGGGCAAAGATAAAAGAGGGGATACTCTTTATGGGTTAGAAGAAATCATAGGGAGGAACAGCAGGAAAATGTTCCTGAAACTGCTGTGGATTAAGAAGATGAAAAATAATTTTGTGAATAGCAGATCTGGGAATAAGAGCAAAACTTTGGCTGAAATGCTTGTGTTGCTGCTTCCTAATGAAGGTGTTGGAGACCAGTCTGTTGGAGCTTTGGTTACTGTCCAATAGTTTCTGCTGCAGTTCTTCTTCTTATGTTTTGTCAAGGACATGATTTCTCTCATTCCCAGGCTTCCACCTGTTCATGCTGGAGCAGTTACCGTGCCAATGCAGTGAAATTAGTTGGTTTTTTTGCCATCTATCAGTTTGCGTTTCCAACCATGTGTTGTGGTAACAGGTTTGTGAAATAGAGGGTGTGGAAGGGAAAGCAGCTGTCTGAGGATCCATCCAACAGCTTTAAGCAGAGGCACTGAAGGAACAGGGCAGATGCTTTTAAATCTGTGCCTTGGAAGCAGTTGATTTTGTTTCTGCTCAGTGGGGAAGAGGGGTTCTCTGGTTAGCTGAGATTTTTGGTCCACTTCCTTATCTGCCAAAGGGGGCATGTTTTACACTGTTTGAATGCAGCCACTGATATGTCTTTAAAATCTGTTTCTGATTCTGTATGCATACTAAAGCTGACCATTAAACCAAACCTCACAGTCCAATGGCATCTTGAGCATAAAACCCGCCCACATCATATTACTACATAAATCGGTGCCTATGCTATCCAATGACGTTTAGCGGATTTCAGTTTCAATCCACAATGTCTTGTTTTAATCTGTCACCAGATGTAAGTTGTGGCATATACACTTCTTTTGTTGGTTGAGGGGCTATTACAAAGCTTATGAATGTTAATTTCACACCCATTTGATGTTTGTCTTCATATACGATGTTGCCCATTTGAATTTGACATTGCATAATGTTTGCAGCAGAACTAATTGAAATAATAGCCATTAGAGTCCTCAGTATTTGTATCTTTTGTGTTCCATTCTGCTGGCCAGTTTCTAAAGACAAAAATCTATCCTTGTACCTAGCTTGTGTTATGTTAGAAATATTTGCCAGGATTCCCCTTGGGATCCCAGGTGGGATTTTCCCCTATCCCCTCCAATATTTTTATACAGGTTTAACCTCTCTAGTCCGGCACTCTCTGGTCCAGCAACATCCGTGGGCAAGCATGATTTTAGTTAGCCAGAAGTTCAGTTATCATGGGTGTAGTCCAATTTCCTGCAGTCCTGTAAAGTTTGTTTACAGCCACCAGTCCTGGCTCTCAGGGTACGTCTACACTGCATGCTTATATTGAAATAAGCTATTCCAGAACAGCTATTCTGAAATAGCACGTCTATACAGCAGGGAAGCCTCAAAATTAGTCCAAGAGAGGCTTCCCTAATGTAGACGTGCTATTTAAAGCCCCAAGAGGCACTGGGGAGGAATAACTTAGAATGGCCCTGGTGAGCAGTGGAGCATCTATATATGCCTTATTTCAAAATAGCTATTTCAGAATAGGCATTATTCCTCATAGACTGAGGTTTACAGATTTCGGAATAAGCCGTCCTTTATTTCAAAATTATTTCAAAATAATGGAACGGCTGTGTACACACTTGCATTGTTATCTCAAAATAACGGTGCAGTGTAGACACATCCTCAGTGTTCTGTGCTATTATTTAGCTCTAATTTACCCCTAAATATCTTCTAAAAGCCCAGTAAGCAGTGGAAGTGTTGGTAATGCTGCTAGACAATACTGACCTCCCAGGGTTCGGCAAATTCTCTGGTTTGACACCAGTCAGGTCCTGAGGGTTCCAGACTAGGGAGGTTCAATGTGTATCACCCAAAGCCACAGGGTGGCCACATCATCCCAGGGAGCAACAGTCCTTTCACCTGCACAGCTTATTTAACATGGAGAATCGATCGTAAGTGTGTTTACAAAGCACTCTTTTTGCTACTGCAAGCTGCCTCTATGCCAGGAGGGTTTGCCATTGTAACTATACTAGAAAACCCTTTCTAGAGTACACAAAGCCTTTTGCCTCCATTAGAAATTGATTCTTTGTTGTGTTCCTCCTCACCAACCTGGTATATCTGTCAAGTCCTGTCAGCAGTAAATCAAGGAATTTCTTCAGAGGCGGTTAAGCCAACATTTGTTATGGAAATATTTCTCGTTGTGCCTTGGTACGCACGCCCCTGAAAACACCCATATTTAGATGAATCTGGGAGGAGTGGATTCAAGGAAATTCTCACTATGATGCTACAATCTGAGAATGAAGCACAATAGTATGAACTTGAGAAGGGGCCGGTTATTTCACAGATAAAAATGTGAAGCCTCAAGCCTTATTGATGAGGGCTGGTCAAAAGAGTTCCCATCAAAACAGTTTTTTGATGGCTAACTGGGTTTGGCCCGAGTCACCATGCTACAGACAATTCTACTTTCATCAAAAACAAGTTATCAGTTTTTTGGTGGAAATTCAAAATTGTCCTCGAAGTGTTAAGATCCCTCTAGCTAGCTGAACATCAAGTAGAGACCACCTGTAGGTATTCAGAGTCATTCACATGCGTCTCAGCACCATGAGACTCACAACCATGAATGAATAGCCTCATATCACCGTTGTGAGTTTGGCAGGACTGCCATTTTATGTACAGGAAAAAAGCATGCTATCTGAGGCTAAATGGGACCCAATCCCAGCTTCATCGTCTCTCTCCTGAATCCTTGTGCTTCCGTCTCACTCCAGTGTGGTTGACAACACACCTGGCCTGGTTATCTGTGGTTAGGTAGGCCTCCTCCCATTCCTCCTCTGAGCACATATGAACTGGCTTTACTGCTCATTGCCTCTGCAGCCTGCCGCCAAAACTTACTGCTTCACGGCTGACTCTGAGGCGACCATATGGCCATTTGTGCTCTGGTCATTTCTTCAATTTGCCTAAAATCACTTCCTTCTATGCCCCATATTGTTGTCCTCTAGCTGCTAACATTAATCATCTTTGTCTTCTAAGACCGTGTCCTTTGACTCCATCTGTTGTAATATATTTAAACTCTTTGTCCTTGTCGTCAACACACCACCTCTTTCCACCCTAGCCTATATCTTGGATCTTATCCCTTAGCCACTCTCCTTCGTGCCCTCTTTACTCCACCAGTGACATTGGTCTTAGCACTCCCTTTCTGTGTCTTTTCCCCCATACATGACTAGCTTCCCATTCACTGTAGACCTTCACTGCAGCCAAATCGCTGGATGAGCCACGTCTTCCAGGAGACCACAAGCTTATTGTTACAGGCCTCCTCTGTGAGAGAGAGAGGTGCAAAACTGATGCCAACCCAATCCCGTGCAACTTGTACTGTCCTCTGGCTCGTCTTGTCTCCACTGTGCCTTGTACAGTTCAGCCTATAAATTCCCCAGTGCAAGGGCCAGGGTTATGTAGAACACATCAATTAGGATATGTGGGTTGGCAAAAAGATTGGAACGCTGGCTTACCTCTGCTTCAGTGAGGAAGGGTAGAGTGAAAAAAAGGCTTAAAACAAAAAAAGGGGGTGCGAAACCTTTGCATGCATGTGAGGTCTCCTCAAATGCCTGTTGCGAGGGAGTGTTCCCTGGGGAAGCCAGAGCTGTGCTGTGGCTTGTGAAGCCCATCAGCCGTGGTGTTGACTGTTTCACAAATTCCGTTCAAAACTGAAGGGAATGCAGCACAGCGTCTGTCTGCCATTTTGCTGCTTGGCAGCGTGTGCACCACTGAGTCTGTGGGTGGAGAAGGTAGGTAGGGTGGGATGATGGCTGCTGTCGAGCATGGCAGGGCTCAAGGGGACTGGAGACCAAATTCTTGGTAGCACACAAAGAAGGAATTCAGAGGAATATGTTGTGAGGATGGCTGACCTGTAAATCAGGAAACTTGAACAAGGCTCCTGGGCTGGCACTCAGCTCCCTTGCAAGCCATTGCCCGCTTCTGTGCTCAGCAGACTGGACTAAATAAACAAAGGGCCAGGAATCGGCATGCCACGAGAATTGCTTAGATTACAGAAATAGTGCTTTGATCATCATGTGAGCCAGAGATGCTCTGAGCCGGACCAGATGATTGTGTGCTGCAAGAGACCAGCAGCAGCCTGTGGCCCAGTGTTTCTGATGGCACTAGCTGCTAACTCCTCTGAGCAATGGTGCAACATTTCACTAGTGTAGACAAAACACAATGGAACTGGTTTTAAAAACAGTCTGTGGTAAGGAAGTGCTAATGAGCTGGTTGAAAAATCTTTATTTGCAATGTCCACTTCTCTGCTTTTTATTTAGAGATGAGGTTTTTAATTTCATTTTAAGCCACTTTAATGTTGGTGCAGTGTATTTACACTAGCATGGTCAGCCATGAGTAACAGGAAGCGGAACCAGGTGTGCCTGTCCTAGAAAAAGTGCCATCTTTCAGGTAGTACCACCTAGCAGTGCTGAAGCTGCATCAGCGCTGGGGTCTTGTGGCTCAGTGATATTTTTCCCCCCCTTCCTTTATACCAGGAAATGCTGCTCAGAGCAGGTTTTGGAACCAACCACCCGAGCATTGTGTACACGCGCAGCTTTGGGCAAGCTCACCATGTTTGGTTGTTGCACAATCTTGGGGTTATTAGCCCTGGGGGCAGCAAGCTGGCTGCTCGAGTTTTGATAAATAACGTTGCCCTGTTGTGGGAGCCTCATCTACTGACATACTCCCCATCCCCAGTCAGCTTCTTGGTCCCCCTGCCAACTTGTCATACACACTGATGGCCCAGTCCAGTGGTGCCTGCCTGGTGGCACAATATGAATGCAGCCCAGGCACCCCGGGGCTAGTAACTTTTTGAAATTCTGCCCCAGTTATTAAAGATGTTATATAAAATATAGCAGTGATGCTTCTGGTGATTTTGAGTCAACACGTACAAGATTACATAAAAGCATCTCAGGCAGTGGAGCCAACCTGCGGCCCAGTCAGGACACAGCCCTGCCAGTCATGTGTGAAAATAGGATTTAGGCACCTAAGTGCACACGTACTTTTGACCCCCCGCCCCTCCAGTGCCCAAGGAGGATGACGCGGAGGAATGCTTGGGGATGATGTCTTTCACACACATACATTTGATATCTGTGACTTTCATAGGGCACTCAAAAGTGCCTCCCCTCCCAGCCATTGAAAAGCCCAGCTGCTTCAGGAGTGGACAAAATCCAGCTGAAAGCTGGTGGCAAGAGAGGCAGCACATAGCAAAATACCGGAGCAGAGCGAATTAGCCTGTGTCTTGTTGGTGTCATGGGCTGTATTCCTTTTCTGGGGGTTTGTCTGGAACGTGCTGGCTAATTGTCATCTGTCCCCCATCCCAATAGGGGCTAAGCTACATAGGGTCTAAAGGAGCTACAGTAACTGGAGTCAGGCACCTCACAGCTCTAGGCTGCTTTGACAAAATGCCAGCGACAGGAGATACGAGCCAATATCTGTGGTCAGGTCACTGCATTAGCGCCTTTCGTTCACCTCGTAGGCTGGCTGCCATTTATTTTTGTCACCCCTTCTGTGAGGGAACAGCTGGAGTTTATAAGGGCCATAAAGGAAGGTAAAACTGCTGGTGAATTTAATGTGACACAAGTGTTGACTCTTCTTGTCCTAGCAGAATAAAACACTGGGGAAAAATAAACATCTGCTTTCCCACCTTGGTCTCACCTGAGTCTAGAAAAATCTCAGGGTTGCCATTTAGATTAGTGACATGGCAACAGCTGCCTGGACAGCGGCTTGTGGCATTTTGTCATTGTTCCCAATTAAGAAGGTTTATGAGCTGAAAATAATTCAATCTCATCCTTTTTAGTCTTAGGCAGATCTGCAGCTTCAGCTGTTCCGAGGGGAACAGAATCTTGATGGATGTTACTGACTTTCAGGAGGCCTTGTGCTCCCATGTCAGTTCTAAAATGCTTGCTCTGAGGGCTGGAGTTTTCAAATGAGACCAGTGCCGGATTTTTCAAGTGTTCTGCTCCCACTGTAAAATGTAGGGCCAGTTTTTCAAAAGAATACTTGGTACCTGTGTTTAAGTCCCTACCAAGGGAGCCAACTGCTTTTAAAACTCTGGTGTTACTAGTGGGTGCCGAGCCTTTCTGAAAATTACAGCTGAAGGCATAGGGCAGTTTTAGTGCTCAAAAAGTTTACAGAAACTAGCAACTGGAATTGAATCGCCGTTTTTAGGAGTGGGTAGGTTGACTAATTATACATAGAAAGCGATGTTCCCTGATGCTAGCCCTTTGACTTGACAAGTTTTTAGCTTCTGGGGTTATATTGACATTAAAGAATATAATTTAGCTGGCTATATGCTTAGCTGGTACTGCATGATTTTGTGTTCTCATTAATGTTCTTTACTTCAGAGATTTCTAGGCCTAGCAAAAATAATGTTTAAAAACTAGATACAGAAAAGCTGCTATGACTTCAAAGCAGATGCATCAGTTACAATTGTATCAGAATTTTTGCACGGCTTATTTCAGTAGGACATTAGGTATTGTGAGCATCTCATTGTCATATACGGGCCTAGGCTGTGGTTTTAAATGACAGCTGGGGAGGATGTGTGGCTCTGTCAGGGCTCTTACCTTTAGGACATTGATCCCTGTAAGCTGTGCATTTGTGAGGCCACTCAGGAAACAGTCCAGTGCTGCCCAGCTGATTAGCAGATTGCCCACAGCTAGGTTTTTTGTTTCTAGTGGTGGTGCACATTGGCACATGCCTTGGTGCACATAAAAATTCCACACCTGGATGGAAAAAATCTGCACGTGAATGGAAAAGATTAGAGAGCATAGTGCTTTGGGGCAGCACAGCTGGAGCTTGAGGTTGTACATAGAACACTCTACGCATGTGCCCTCAATGGAGCTTGTAAACATGGGACCTTATGTTGAAACCTCTTTGGAGGAAGTACACTGCTAGTTGTTTCCGGACATATTTCCAAGGTTATGGAGGCTCCCTAGAGCTGCAGATAGGTACCTTTGAAAATCCCAGGAGTAATCTAAGTTGGTGAAGTGTGTAAGTCACAGTAGGCACCTAAATGCTTTTCGAACATCTGGCCCTTAGTGTTTAGCACCCAGCTGTGGCTACTGTATAGAATGGCTGGTAGAAGAGGATTCTGCAGAAGTTCTTGCTGAAAGCGAGATCCGTGTGTATCCAACAGTGGCTGTATCTCATGGGAACTCTTCCGAGACATATCTAAATGAGTGCAGAGCAAATCTCAAGTATTTAAAAGAGTTGGTTGAGATAAGCCAATCTATGTAGTAGGAAACAAATCTTTACTGGAGGAAATAGACCAAATAACTTAATATGTTGCACTAATTTCTACCTAAAGTTTATAGAAAACTTTAAAGTCTCTCTTCCTGTTGTGTTCTCTTTCTCTCTACCTCCAAATGTGCCTTTCCACTCAAATCTCATCAAAACCTTTTCTTTCTACTGCTGCTTACAGTAATTCAAATGCTGATGGCTGGTCTACATTTGTGTATCCACTGTTGCTGCTGACACCAGTAGTAAAAAAAGAATGGGAAGTTTTAGGGATAAAAGTGTTGTATCCATAGTACCTATGGAGTTTGCACAAGTTCTGGGGACAACACCATTTGGCCTGATAAACCTTAGTTGTGTTGATAGGGACAGAATGCAGCCAAGCCAAAGATGAATGTGGGACTGGAATTTAACAAACCAACATACCTTTTTCTTGTAAATGGAATAGATTTAATACAGAAATAATGAGACAGGATAAAAATACCATTTCCTAAAGGGTCAACTTGAGTAGTTTTGAGATCTAAAGTCTGGGCCAGTTATTTTACCCATGTCCCTACTTTTCATAGGATTTCAAAAGTTCTTCTAGGAAAAAAAATACTTCTTATGTAATTAGCATGTTGTTTGCAGTCTCTAGGTATTTAAGAAGAGCTCTGGATGTTTTCATTTGTACTGTGAATAGTATTCGGAGGATGTAAACTATTTCACATATAGCTGTTTACAAACCAAAACATTTTATATATAATATTAGTAACACTCAAAATGTGTATTTATCTGTCATTTCTGTGTCTCCAAGTAAGCAAAGTACCTTGTCTAATAAAACAGCAAGCTTTTAAAAAAAAGTACATCTTAATATAAATAGTTTATTCAGTGCATGGTTGTGTGTACAATAAATAATAAACAACTCTTTTGTACATAGCAGACAACTGCTTGTACAGAACTATGTCAGTTTTGGAGCACAGAATCCAATGATGGTTAATGCACAAAATCTTACACATCATGCAACTCTATGCCAATATTCCAACTTTCTCCCATGCAACAGATATGATGACCTAAATGGAAACCTAACTAAATTTTAAACCATTTTCTCAATAGCATGTATGAGTATATGTTGTTTAGGGGTAACCTGTCCTAACACTTCCTCCTACACAAGAATCACGTGTCCATTACAGGGAAAGAAGGACTTTTACAAATAAGACATTTCTTATAAAAAATTAAGTCACCTTAATTCCACAGTTTCTGTCTTTAGAAAAGACGCCACAACGATAGTTTAACATGATACACAAAATTGAGTTAAGCTAAATCTACACTGGAGGATAAGTTTATCCCTTTATGTTACCTTCCACTGACTCAGGTTAACAAAACAACTCAATTCCTACAGACTGGGGTCGGCACACGAACTTTACCAGAATGCTACAAATCTATAAAAATTTATATTTCAGTGTGTTTAAAAGCACAAGAACACTGTTTGCTTGAGCCTGAGACACCAACGCTCAGTTCCAACCCTGAATTTATTATTGTATTTTTTTAAAGACACAGCTTTAAAGGCCCATTGGAGTTGACCATTCGAAAAATTGCACTAACCCAAATTAAAGGATACATTTGTAATCAAGCCTTAGATATAAAACAGTAAGCCAAGAAAACAACAGAGTTTACATTGTTTGTTGTTTGCCCCTATAAAACATATAAGCGTTAAAATTTTCTTTGAAGAGCAAAAGTGGTCTTTTTTATTTCTTGGTTGGAAAGCAAATTCTTATCAGCAGTGAATGCTGTGAAATGTTTTTGTTTAGTTTTCCACAAAGCACAGGAGAGAAAAAGAGAGAGGAAAGAGAGAGAGGAAAGAGAGCCGGACATTTCTTCTCCAAGATTTCTTCTGCAGTTATGTTTTGCTGGCTATCCGGGTGCTTTGTGATATGCACACGCATATTCTACATTATTGGGATATATCCTTTGACAACCAGAAGATCTAATGGCTGATAAACGAGTAACCTATGCAAGTTCGGTGGCTTGTCCTGAACAATTGGACGGTTTGGATGAAAGACTGCTAGTAAGAATTCAACTGCATCCAGAGGTAAGGTTCCATTTACAGAGCACTTGGCTTGTCTGAACCTGGCTACGTTGACTCATTTTGACTCATGGATTTCCCCCCATTTAACGCTCCTGAAACACTTCTGCTTTTTGTCGGGGTCCCACTTCCAGACCTTGAAAATTCTGTGAGATCATGAAGAGAAGGTTCTTTGTACATGGCCACTGAAAATAAAAAAAAAATAGCAGCACATCAGCACATTTTATATGCTACTTTTTTGCCTTTGTTCTTGGCTATTCAGTTTCAAGGGATAAGAAGAACTTTTCATTCAATAATGAATCAATAAGTAACGTGGGAGCAGTAAAAGTACCTCCAAGCACTCATGAAAAAAGAATTTCAAAGATTCAGGGGCAAAATATTAGAGGTACTCGCTAAAATATGCAATAAACTCTGCAAAATTCTTTAGGCTAGATCTTCATGGAGAGTAAATCAACACTTCTCCATTGACTTCAATGGCACTATGCTGTTTCACACCATGTGAGGGTCTGACCCAGCATTTTTGCACATGAGTCCAGGTAAATGACCACCAAAACAGACCTTTCCGTTTTCTATTTCCTTTATTTCACAAATGCAGTGGTTTTTGTAGAGGCATTAGATTCTGCTAAGCATCTGTCGCTAAATGTGTAGACTACAAAGCTAGACTGGACATAGGCTAAAATGGCCTATCTAGCCATATACCATTGTGCATCTCGGAGATAATCTCTATGATTTCAAAATGGTATTTGCCTTAAAAGGTTACTCAGATAAGCCTAGGGCTAAGACAGGGCTTTATCTGTCTCTCACATGAATTGTGTAGTAGAGATAAAATGTTACCATCTGAATATTATACCAAGTCCTAGCCAAGATTAGAAATTAGTTTAATAAATATCTCCGAAGCATAAGCGTGACATGATACATGTTTCTTCTAGTTGCCAGTTGTACTCTCCAGATGAAATCTTCATGGACTGTAGTGGACATACTGGGAACTACCAGCACAAATGAGTGAACATACGTCTTTGAATGCATGAAGCAAATTATATATCACAGGCTGTAATCAAATCTCAAAAAGCTCCAATAACATCAATGGTGTGTTGCAAGATGTTAAACCATTTACATCATGTAACTGTAACACTTAAAATATGTGGCTGTGTCTAGACTGCACCCCTTTTGCAGAAAAGGGATGGAGATTAGACACAGCACAATTGCAAATGAAGCGGGGATTTAAATCTTCCCAGCTTCATTTGCATGAACATGGCTGCCGCTTTTTTCCGGCTCAGGGCTTTGCTGACAAAAAGCGCCAGTCTAGACGGGGATCTTTTGGAAAATAAAGCCTTTTCCGAAAGATCCCTTATTCCTCTTTAAAATCAGGAATAAGGGATCTTTCAGAAAAGGCTTTATTTTCCAAAAGATCCCCATCTAGACTGGCGCTTTTTGCCGGCAAAGCCCCGAGCCGGAAAAAAGCGGCAGCCATGTTCATGCAAATGAAGCGGGGAAGATTTAAATCCCCGCTTCATTTGCAATTGTGCTGTGTCTAATCTCCATCCCTTTTCTGCAAAAGGGGTGCAGTCTAGACACAGCCTGTATGTTTTGCAATTAAATATTTCTGACATAATGTAATATCATTTCATAGAAGCTGGGAGAACGAAATACATTACCTTTTAAGGGTTTTGGAAGAAAGTGTGCTGCAGGTTTGTTTTTCTTCACATGGTTTCCTTTCATTATTTCTCCTTCTTTGTTAAGACCCAGATACCAACCCCTACCAGATTGTTGCTGTCTGTAGATCATTGAAGAATATGTCACGTAATAGTTTTCAAATACTGATTCTTTGAACTTGCATTCAGGTGTGAAGTGTTCCTGTAAAAAAAGTAACAGATCAATACCTGCAGCGCTGACTCATACATCAGTTAATACAATCAGATTTGATACCCATTGCCTTTCAGATGGTTAAGTTTTAGCCTTTCCCCATCCAATTATGAAACACTGGTCCTAAAATATTAACAACAGACTATCACAGGTTGAAACCCAGGAAATGCTGCAGGGAGCAACTAAAAGCAGAATGATATAAAATCTTGCCGACCAATGAGTGAACTCAAAGTGAAGAATTATTGATCAGTGAGATTCCCTCTTGTGTTGGGTAGTGGTGGGCATGCACAATGACAATATAAACCAGCAGTGAACTACTCAGTGTTTAAAAGAGAAATGTTCAGGAAAAATTCCAAACAAGGATACAGTGAGAAAATTGGTCTCTTTCCAAGCACTTGATATTGAATTAGCTTATAGCAGCTATTTCAGAATTATTTATACTCTTTGACGAGCACCAGCATATGACGTGCTGTATATCCTTGAAGCTTGTGAAAACAACTGGAAAACCAGTATGTGCAACCAAGCTCTGAACTGAGAACCTGCAGCTCCGAAGTACAGCGGTAAGGGTTAAAGATGACCCATTAACCTTCAATTTGTACTTCATTGCTTCAAAAGGAATGATATGGGCTAATGGTTAAAACAGTGAAGAACAAACCTGGAGTTGCCTAGTTTGTAAATCTGGCTGAGTGATTGACTATAGCATGGCATCTGCTATCCGTGGTACATTCCTTCAGACCCAATGCGAGCCATGGGGCTCCCCCTCTGCAGCAGAAGTGGGTTGTACCCACAAAAGCTCATGATACCATCTACATTTTTGTTAGGCTCTAAGTGCTGCAAGACCATTCATTGTTTTTTTAAAGTTTTTCCAGTAAGGCTATGTCTAGACTGCCGCTTTTTTGGAAATATGTGTGCAAATTGCACTCTGCAATTTGCGTACCTTTTTTCTATTGTTTTTTCGGAAAAGGCTTTTCTGAAATTTGGCCCATCTACACTAGGCCAAATTTCAGAAAAATCTCCCTTTTGGAAGAGCACTTCTTCCTTGTGAAACGTACTCTTCCTTCTGAGTACGTCCGCTTTTCTGCAAAAAATGTCAGAAGAGCAGATGTACTTCCTGGTATCCCGGTATCTTAGAAAAACTCCATAGTCTAGACATAGCCTTTCAGACTAACATGGCTACCCCTCTGAAACTTAGGGTTGCCAGATGATTTAACCAAAAATACTGACCCCTCATCCCCTCAAAAAAACACCGGGGAAAAAATTCTGAGAGGAAAAAAAAAGGGGGAGATCAAAGTTGTGAGGAAAAAAAAGCTAAAATAATAATAATAATAATAAAAACCTTTAAGAAATGCTTTTGAGGCTTTTTGGCCCTAGCAGGCTGCCGGAAGCCATCTGCCATCTTGTCTTCCTGCTCCAGGCTGGACAGCTCCCTTGCGGAACCTGGTAAGCACCCGGGATTTTCGCCTCCTGGCCGGGAAATAATCAGAAAATATCGGACATTTTAGGTGCCTGGTATTTTCTGATTTTTTTTGCCGGACAGGAGGCGAAAATACCGGACTGTCTGGGTCAATACCGGACACCTGGCAACCCTACTGAAACTTCTATCTATTACCCAGTAATTCTGGCTGAGCCTGTTATCTTCTTTTCAGTACTGGAGGTCAAAGAGTAACAAGAGGGAATTTCCCTGTAAACTGACAGCTGAGCTTTTGAAGATAAATTCACTGTTTGCAACTGGCTGCATGGTCACTGTGTTCCAGGCCTGCTCCTTGTTTTGAGGCACAGCACTTCTCATGCACACTGAGCTCTTGAGCAGAGGGGTGGCCAGGACAGAGGCCCGACTCTTCAGTGCACGGGACACCCATGACTCAAAAGTAATTGCCTCAGGAGACAATGGAAAGGTCAGTAAATAATAATAAACCTCTAGTCCAGTGGTGGGCAACCCATGGCCCATCTGCAGCCATGAGACATTTTGTTTATCTGCCCATAAGCAGGGTTGCCAGTTTCTGCTAGTTTTCTTCCATGTAGTTTTTTTCCTACCAGTATTACTAAAGTGTCACAAACAGAAAGCAACGGCAAATGAAGCGAGATGCGTGCTGATTGCACACAACGTTGAAAGCTGTGTGTTCCTTCTGCAACCAGTCAAAGAGCTGCCACGGTTCAATCAGCACTCACCACAAATTCTAGGTACACAAGTGCAGTTAGTAAAACTGCACCATCAGAAGAATGGCCATACTGGGTCAGACCAAAGGTCCCTCTAGTCCAGTATCCTGTCTGTTGACAGTGACCAATACCAGATGCCCCAAAGGAAGAGAACACAACAGGTAATCCTCACATGATCCCTCTCCTGTCACCCATTTCCAGACAAACTAAGGCTAAGGACACCATTCCTACCCATCCTGACTAATAGATTCATGGAGGTTAGATCCATCACTGGCTATCTAGCTCTTTTTTGAACCCTGTTAGGCTGTGTCTAGACTACATGCCTGTGTCGGCAGAGGCATGTAGATTAGACACATAGGCAAAGGCAAATGAAGCCACGATTTAAATGATCGCGGCTTCATTTACATGGCTGCCGCGCTGAGCCAACAAACAGCTGATCAGCTGTTTGTCCGCTCAGTGCGCTAGTCTGGACGCTCCCCTGCCGACATCAAAGCCCTTTGTCGGCAGCCCCGTTATTCCTCGTGGAATGAGGTTTACCGGGGCTGCCGACAAAGGGCTTTGATGTCGACAGGGGGAACGTCCAGACTAGCGCGCGAGCCGACAAACAGCTGATCAGCTGTTTGTCGGCTCAGCACAGCAGCCATGTAAATGTAAATGAAGCCGCGATCATTTAAAGCACGGCTTCATTTGCCTTTGCCAAAAAAACAAATCTACATGCCTCTGCCGACAGAAAGTTAAAACTCAGAAAGTAAAGTCTCAAACTAGATAACCAAAATCACTTGGGGTGCAGGATTAAACCATATGCAGGGCCATCCTTACCCATATAGAATACGCAGCTGCGTTGGGCAACCAAAAATGTGCATCATCATTGGGTCCTAATGCCTCTGCCTCTTCCTACCCTGTTCTATGGCTCAGCTTCCTCCACAGAGGATCTAATTAGAAGTGAAAAAGCCTGCCAGACAAATTAGCAGAACACTGAACATGTGAAAGATGCATTTAAGTGGTAATGAAGCCATTTAACAGGCATTTGCCAACCTCAGGTACACGCTGTCAGTTTCTCAATTTACTATGTTAGACTCTAGGGCCATAGTTTAAAATTTGCTTTAAAATATTTTGTTAACGTCTTGCTGACGATTATAAAATAACATATCTTAAAATCATCATCACCCCCTCCTGGGCTGCTGTTGAGCATAGAGATACCAGTTTAAAAGTATTGCATAGCTCTCATAAAGCCTAAGGATGGCCCGGAACGTATGCAAACAAAAATGAACACTCCAGTATTTTTTCTCCAAAGAATAACCATGTGCTGTATATGTACAGATAACATACAGACAATTCTAGCCCTAGAACTTATTCCAGTTAAAAATAAGTGATCTGATTATTAGTTTTAAATTCAGTGTTAATTAATAAGTCCAAGCTGTATAAACGAGGGAGGGCACACTTTTTTTTCAGTGTTTACCTCCTATCTGTATCACTGTAGTTATTGTAAGATATGACTAGGTTCCACACACAATACCAAGGTCAACATTAACAGCAAAATAGTCACAATATGCATCTCAAGGTCAACATAGTATGTTTAAAAACAAAAACAAGTAAACAGTTGCACAGAGTCTTTTCCAGGTGTGTCAGCCACTTCGTCTGCACACCTTGCATTGGCTCCTTCGCGCTTTTCCAGAGAACAAGTCTCTGATTTACCATCCTCCAAAATCTGGGATTTGTTGAGAGTAATATGCATGTTGACGGAGAAGGAGGTGTTTTTTCCATCTCTTAAACATGCGTCACAGATGGAAATTATTTTCACCTAGGTTCTAGCAAAATATCTGTTCTTTAAAATTTAAATCCTTCTTTCAGTTGTCACATTTTTGTGCATTAATTTCCTTTGTTTTTTTACAGTATTCTGTATGAAGAACGATTGCAGGGAAAATAACTTCCTTGAGCTGTATGGGTGTATCTACACAGCAAAGTTATTTCGGAATAATTTCCGTTATTCTGAAATAACTTTGCGAGCATCTACACAGCAAAACCGCTATTTCAAAATAATTTCAAAATAGCGGACAGCTTATTGCAGCTTCTGTAAACCTCGTTCTATTAAGAATAGTGCCTATTCTGAAATAGATATTTCAGAATAGGGGATGTATAAACAGGAAATAGCTGCTATTTTGAAATAGGGGGCCTCCAGCCCTTCCCAGGGTGCCCTGCTGGCCGCTCTGTCCATGCTCAGCAAAACTCTATCCCCCCACCTCCTCTGGAGCCCTTAAAGCTGCAGCCTCTGCAGATAGGATTTGTGGCTTGCAGCAGGTCTGACAGCCCTGAGCCATCCTGCAGCTGCCCCTGTCTTGCTGGGCCCCCACAATGAGCCAGTCTGATGGAGTAGTCCCGGATGGGAAAGGTCGCCCCTGCCAGTCCCTTTCATCTGCCGGGAGATTATTTATGGTTTTCTGAAAAGCAATCCTAGTCCAGGCACATCCCATTTTCCTGGCACAACATAACCCTTACTTTGCTTTAAGTTCTGATAAGAATCTGCATACCGAATTTGGTAGTCCTAGTTCTTACTCTTTGGAAGGAGTTCTTGAACAAACAGCCAGACAGACAGACTCTCTCAGATGGCCTATGACATTTCTGAGTACAAGACAAAATCATTTGTAAGGTTCTAATGAAATCAGTGGGAATTTTGAGTAAGAACTTCAAAGGACCTAAGCGCATTCTTAAGAAACAATCTATGTCAATGCTTATTAAGGACTGCTTTCAAACAGCAAACCTAAATGCCAAGTCTCAGCCCACAAAGGCTATGTCTACACTCGCGGCTTCTTGCGTGAGTGATATGCAAATGAGGCTAAGCGTGGAATATCGCCGAGCTTCATTTGCATACTAATGAGCCACCATTTTTTTCAGAAGAGGCTCTTGCGCAAGAAGGAGTGTCTACACTGCCCCTTCTTGCACAAGAAAAACCCTCTTCCGCAATGCCATTACACCTATTACTTTTCAGAAAGAACGGCATTGCGCAAGAGGGTTTTTCTTGCGCAAGAAGGAGCAGTGTAGATGCTCCTTCTTGCGCAACAGCCTCTTCTGAAAAAAAATGGTGGCTCATTAGGTATGCAAATGAGGCGTGGCGATATTCCACACTTAGCCTCATTTGCATATTACTCGCACAAGAAGCCGCGAGTGTAGAAATAGCCAAAGTGTTTATTCTAGGTGTTTATAATAGAAACCCTAATATGATTTTAACTATATTAGTGGTGGCTATCGTTAAACGCCATTGTATTTTCCCTAACATTTCTGAGGTTAATTTTGCTTGCCTTCTTTATATATGTAGTCTTTGTTGGCTGCAACAGAGTTATTCATGTGCATAAGGATTTGACGCCAATTATGTCAGTACTATAGTAAACACAAGAAAGAAAGAAGTTGTGAACGTCTCTTGAGAGTAATTTTGTTTCTTGAAAAAATCACAGGAAGGAATTTTGTCCCTGTTCCTTCATGTTAACTGGTTACAATTTAGTTACTTGAAAGTCAGCTTCAATCACTATCAAAGGGGAACAGTCACTGTATTTTATGATTTCTAAATAAATCCCCATTGACCACATTATTCCGTCCATAGCTTGCTGTGTTAATTAGGGATGTTGTGAATCTATCATCCAATTAAGAGCAATACAACGGAAAAGGATGGGATGCCACTGAATGGGTATGGCTTCTGTATTGGCAGCTGTTTACAAAACAGCTTGCTTTATTCAGTGAGGGAGGTTCAGATTAGGAACCGAACCATAATATCAGCACTGTCTCTCGCATTCTCAAGATGCCCGTTGATTTCAGAGTGTGCTGCTTTCACATGGAGTGGTTGCCTGTCGCTGTGGTAGTAATACGGAAGCAAGTATCCATTCCACCCCCCGTCCCAGATTAAGTGTCTGACATTGTGACATTCTCACCACAGGATCTGTTCAAAGACTGCAGCAAGGATCCATACACTGCCAGAACGTGTTGTGACAGAAGATAAGGGGTGAAATAGAAAGGATAACATTCTAAAAAGCCTATTTTGCCCTTGATTTTTCTTGGCTTTGTTGCTCTCACTAACACACTGTGCTTAGTGCTACAATTCAGCGGCAAGCCCTATTCATGCCAGATATCCCTTTGATACCGCATGCTCCGCCGATGGCACAATGCCATGGTAATTCCTTCCCCTCTCACAGGAGGAAATCCCTTCACCTGGCTTCTCTAGAAACTGATCATTAACATGGGTGTGATTTTCTTTGAAGGGGAGCAGCATCAGACACACTGATTAAGGTGCTGGAGCACGTGACCTATGAGGAGAGGCTGAGGGATTTGGGTTTGTTTAGTTTGCAGAAGAGAAGAGTGAGGGGAGATTTGATAGCAGCCTTCAACTTCCTGAAGGGAGGTTCCAAAGAGGACGGAGAAAGGCTGTTCACAGTACTGTAATGACGGTTGGCAGAACAAGGAGCAATGGTCTCAAGTTGCAGTGGGGGAGGTCGAGTTTGGATATTAGGAAAAACTATTTCCCTAGGAGGGTGGTGAAGCACTGGAATGAGTTACCTAGGGAGGTGATGGAATCTCCATCCCTAGAGTTTAAGTCTCGGCTTGACAAAGCCCTGGCTGTGTTGATTTAGTTGGGATTGGTCCTGCCTTGGGCAGGGGGCTGGACTTGCTGACCTCCTGAGCTCTCTTCCAGCTCTAGGATTCTATGAAAATGCAGTTTTGCCAGAACTTCATCAAATGTATTGTCTCCTTCACAGGCTGGGCAACTACATCAGTTTTCTTTATATTGTTTTCCCCATGTTTGGGTCGGGGGGAAGGGGAACCCTCGCCTAACTGAATAACTATTTTGACATTCTGTCATGCTTCTCTGACTGGACTAACTGCTGTTCTTTCCTGGCACATGACCCTAGCTACTACAAGAGGAGACATACATTCTTAAAAACTTTGTCTTTTTAAACTTCTCTCTGGTGCCTTATGTGCTCTTTGGTGGAAATGTTGCATCATTTCAGGGATGCAAAGTGGTGCATTTACCATCGTTTATCTTTTACAAGTATTTGTTTCCATCCATTCCATTCAGTTAATCAATTAGTAATCCCTACACATCTTGCTTCCTGTTTAAAAAAATGAAAGGGGGAAGCGTTGCAGTAGGAATGACAAATAGCCATGCTTCTCACAAGCAGGTATTTTACTGGTAGAATACAAGTCTTGAAATATTTAGCAACAGAGCAACTAAAGAAAATACCCAAACTGATTAAAAAAACATTAATATAGTATCTTACATCCAATCTAACCAATCACTTAACTTTCAGCAAAACATTCTCAGGCTATGTCTACACGATGGGTTTTTTCTGGAAAAACTCTGCCGCATCCAGGGAACGTGTCTGCTCTTCTACTTTTTTTTGCGGAAGAGCAGACGCGCTCTCTCAGAAGTCCTATCTTCCTCCTCCCATGAGGAAGAAGGGCTCTTCTGAAAGAGAAAGCTTTCGAAATTTGGCCCAGTGTAGATGGGCCAAATTTCAGAAATGCCTCTTCTGGAAAACTATTGGAAAAAGATACCCAAATTGCGGGGCGAAATTTGCATACCTTTTTTTAATACTTCAGTGTAGTATAGACATAACTACAGGTATCTGCATGGTGTTTCTTGCCCACACACTCTGCAGAACATCATATTTCAGGTTGGGAAAAAAAGTTTTCCCTGGGTCAAATTGGAAGAGATGCTGGCAGGGGAAGGAGAGGGGTTAGCTTCCTCTGCAACATGGGGCACAGGTCACTTGCAGATTTGACCTAGAGTAAATGGTGAATTCTCTGTAACATGAAGGCTTTAAACCATGGTTTGAAGACTTCAGTAACTCAGGGTACGTCTAAACTACATGGCTCCGTCGACGGAGCCATGTAGATTTGTTTTTTTGGCAAAGGCAAATGAAGCCGCGATTTAAATGATCGCGGCTTCATTTAAATTTACATGGCTGCCACGCTGAGCTGACAAACAGCTGATCAGCTGTTTGCCGGCTCAGCACGCTAGTCTGGACACTCCCCTGCCAACATCAAAGCCCTTTGTCGACAGCCCCGGTAAACCTCATCCCACGAGGAATAACGAGGCTGCCGACAAAGGGCTTTGATGTTGGCGCGGAAGCGTCCAGACTAGCGAGCTGAGCCAGCAAACAGCTGATTAGCTGTTTGTCGGCTCAGCGCGGCAGCCATGTAAATTTAAATGAAGCCGCGATCATTTAAATCGCGGCTTCATTTGCCTTTGCCTATCTGTCTAATCTACATGGCTCCATCGATGGAGTCTCAGAAAGGAATATGACACTAGATTGCATGTTCTGTACATCAGACACAAGCAGGAATAGATTTCTCCTGGACCATCACTGAATATTTTAAACACGCCATGCAGAGGAGGTAGATCATCCACTTGTAAGTAATAGGAGTGAAGCAATTCTTTCCTATATAGTTTCTTGAACTGCTTTCTCCCTGTAGTGTCTGAGCGCTACTCATACAGTATGAGCATCTGTACTGGGTATGGTTAGTTTTCATTCTCATCCCCTCTCCAGGAGGAAAATTGTGAGTGCCATTTTTGGTTCTGTTTCTGTTGAGGGAGTGGGTATTTTGGATTTGAAAAACACCCAACACACTGCTCTGTATCAGTGTTGAAGTAGGTAGATAAAAGAAGTGCACCTTGTATTTGCAGGGAGCTAGTTACGGTCCTGAAATCTCTATCCACCTGTTAAGACTTAATGACCTATGGTCATTAGGTATTTCCCATGTAGCTAGCTAATGGCCCTTTTACAAATGAGTTTCTGCCTGAAATGAGAACCTTGAAGAGTATACACTCACTGTGTTCCCTAGAATATGAATGAAATTGTAATTTTAGGGCCTCTGTTTCCCTCTCCCAACAATGAGACAAAAAGTCAAATCACAAATCTGATGCAGAAACATCACTGATAACCTACAAAAGTTCAAAACCTTCCAGGCCTCAGTGTATACTGGAATACAATAGTCAGATTCCTAGCCACATATTTATTTACCAGTTAGGGTGACAGAAAGTTTATTGCTGTAATCCAAGGAGTAGCATCTCAAAACAGCCTCTAGAAATTGTGGAATGAAATATGCACGAGGGAAATCTACAGGTTGCAGATATGACAGAATTTGTCTTTCTGACAGTAGCAAACTAAGGTCCCAGGCCAGCAATGCCCTTACTCATCTGAGTGATTCTACTGACAATTTATCCTTGGCAATAAGATTAAACCTTGAGATCTGAGTTAATGTAAGTGTGGATGATATTAATGATGCTCCATTTTTTCTCTTTGACCTTTTCTGGAAGGACACCCACAGGGGAATGTGAAAATATTTTGCATTCATGAATTGTGTACTTACAATAACATATGATAAAACCAAAAAGGATATTGGTGTGATGTAGTCACCTGATATACCTAGAAATTAATAGTATATAGGACAATAGGTATGCACAAATATTTGTACAAAAAAAAAGAGTAGCTTTAAGGCAACGGCTCTCAAACTTTATGGCCCACAGCCCCTCCTGCCCAATGCAGACCTTTCCTCAGAGCACCATCCATGATGACAAAATGGGTTCAGGAGGGGTTGCAGGTGTGGGGTGGGAGTGGGCTGGAGGTGGAGCTTCTGCTTCTAGCCCAGATACTTTCTGGTGTATCAGACCTCGAATCCAATCACTGTAACAGGACTTTAATATTAACCATCCTGACCCTCCAACAGGGATCATTTGAAGGGTGGGGAATTGCACACACATACGGTGAGCAAAAGGGAAATCCCCCATGTCCGTTGTATTATACAAGATCACATGCAGAGTGCAAATGAGTTGATCAAAGATGCATATACATGGAATTTATCACATGGCTGTTGTCACCATGTGTTTTGTGTTAGTCCTCTCAGCAGAGGAGCTGACACAACAAATTAAGAAGTAAAAAATGTGGATAATTCAAAATCTAACAGTCTAAAAGTTTCAAGCAAACCTGGGGTGTAACTATATGATACTTCATGGAGCAGTTGATCAGAATGGTCTGAAATTGGATTAAGAACATAAGAACAGCCATATTGGGTCAGACCAAAGGTCAATCTAGCCTGGTATACTGTCTGCCAACAGTATCCAATGCCAAATGCCTCAGAGGGAATGAATAGCACAAGGAATCAACAAGTGATCCCTCTCCTGTCATCCATTCCCAGCCTCTGACAAGCAGAGACTAGGGACACCATTCCTATCCACCCCGGCTAATAGCCATTGATAGACCTATCCTCCCTGACATTATGTAGCGCTTTTTTAAAGCCTGTTAATGTCCTGGTCTTCATAAGTCTTCATAACCTCCTCTGGCAAGGAGTTCCATAGGCCAACTGTAAACTGTGTAAAGAAACCTCACGGTTTATCCCATTCTCCAGATCAAAATAGGTTGAATAGGATTGGTCCCAGTACAGACCGTTGGGGGACACCACTCTCCGTTCTGAAAACTTACCATTTATTTTTACCCTTTGTTTCCTGTTGTTTAACCAGTTATCAATCCATGAGAGGACTAGCCCTCTAATCTCATGACAACTCACTTTACTTAAGAGCCTTTGGTGAAGGACCTTGTCAAATGCTTTCTGGAAATCTAAGTACACTATATCCACTGGATCTCTCTTGTCCACATGTTTGATGACCCCCTCAAAGAACTCTAGTAGGTAAGTAAGGCTTGATTTCCCCTTACACAAATCATGTTAATTTTTCCCGAACAAATTATGTTCATCTATGTGTCTGGCTATTTTATTTTTTTACTATAGTTTCAAATAATTTAAAATTAAAGATTAAAAAAGTTGCAATGGCATGGACACAAATAATTAAAAAATGTTAATTCGGTTGACAGGATTTAGGAAATTCTCTTAAATGTCATAAGTACCGATTGCGTGAGAACAATGATGTGGTGTCCTTATGGGATGTATCCTTTATTTTATGGACTTCAAACAAAATTCCAAGTTTTCATTTTGATGTTTCCCTCTTTCTTTCAGCACTTTGAAGGAAACTAGGCTTTCATTCTATCATCATGAATTTCTTAAGAACCCCTTTCAAGCTACACTGCTGCTACTTTAGTGATTTTTCTGCACCAGCAGTTCTGCCTTTTATTAACTGAAATTGATTTTCTTCATCTTTGGCATGTGGCCTTCCCAGAATGTGTCCTCTGCCTCATCACCAAGCAGTGTGTGAAATAATATCAACAGCACAAAATGTGAAGACTTCAACTTGAAAGGCATCAGAAATAGGAACAGCTTCTGGATCATTAGCAGTAAAAAATTATTTGAAGAAATGTCTTATAGTGTGTGAATCCAACATGGTCTCAGTCAAGACTGCAGGTATAAATAGGTCCTAATCCTGCAAAGACTTGTGCGCTCACCTTTATTTTACCTACTGTAAGTTGCCAAGTTATTTCAATGGAGAAATTCACAGTGCATGAAGTTAAGTAGCTGTCAGTCTTTGCAGGTTTGGAGCCATAGAGAGATGTCCTAACTGAGTTTGTAGTGATGAACAGTGAAAAACAGCAGTTGGTGCATTGTTTTCATAAGACCTCCGGGATAACACAGCAAATGTGAAATTGACGAATTGTCATGTAAAAATTAAATGAAATCGTAAAACTCCCATTGATTTCATGCAAGCAGTTTTAGGCCTATACTAAACACTTCTGCAAATCATATTGTTAAAATAGTGTGTACAATTCTATTCCTTTATTATAGTAGGGATTAAAAGCTAAGACTGAAAAAGGGCAATAGGAAGTGATGAAAGTTATGCAGAGGATGGGTTGTAAGAAAAGAGGGATTCTGCCTCTGCTGGTCAGAAAATCATAGAATAGGAGAATCACAGAACACTAGAACTGGAAGGGACTTCAAGAGGTCATCGAGTCCAGTCCCCTGCTCTCATGGCAGGACCAAGCACTGCCTAGATCATCCCTGACAGGTATCTGTCTGACCTTCTCTTAAATATCACCAGTGATGGAGATTCCATGACCATCTTTGTCAATTTATTCCAGTGTTTAACCACCCTGACAGGCAGGAATTTTTTCCTAATGTCCAACCTAAACCTCCTTCACTGCAGTTTAAGTCCCTTGCTTCTTGTCCTATCATCAGATATCAAGGAGAACAACTTTTCTCCCTCCTTCTTGTAACATCCTTTTAGGTACTTGAAAAATGCTATCATATTCCCTCTGGGTCTTCTCTTTTCTAAACTAAACAAGCCCAGTTCTTTCAGTCTTCCCTCATAGCACATGTTTTCTAGGCCTTTAATCCTTTTTGTTGCTCTTCTCTGGACCTTCTCCAGTTTCTCCACATCTTTCTTGAAATGGGGTGCCCAGAGCTGGACACAATACTCCAATTGAGGCCTATTCAGTGCAGAGTAGAGCAGAAGAATGACTTCTCATGTCTTGTTCACACCACACCTGTTAATGCATCCCAGAATCAAGTTTTCTTTTTTTGCAACAGTGTCACACTATTGACTCATGTTTATTGTGTCGTCCACTATAACCCCTACATTCTTTTCAGCAGTACTCCTTTCTAGACAATCACTTCCCATTTTGTATATGTGAAACTGATTGTTTTGTATGTGTGAAACTGATTGTTCCTTCTTAAGTGCAGTACCGTATTTCCAGTACCGTATTGCCAGAGCAAAGCCTCAGAAGCACGGCACCCCGCCACCGCTTCGGCTTTGCTCCCGGTGCCTCTGGTCTGCTGGGGACTGTCTCCAGCAGACCAGGGACACCAGGAGCAAAGCCTCTGAGGACGCCGGCAGCGGGGCAGCCCAGGCGCTCCCGGGCTGCCCCGCCGCCGGCTTCCCCCGAGGCTTTGCAAAGCCGCAAAGTTGTATACCCAGCGTATAAGACGACCCCCGATTTTTGGGGGATGTTTTTTAACATCAAAAGTCGTCTTATACGCAGGAAAATACGGTACTTTGCATCTGTCCTTATTAAACTTCATCCTGTTTAACCTCAGACCATTTCTCTAGTTTGTCCAGATCATTTTGAATTATGACCCTATCCTCCGAAGCCCCTCCAGATATTTGCAGATGAATTCCTTAATATTATATTCCCTGGCACAGAATTTAAACTGTAATTTTCTAGGTTGTTCTTATTTCCCTTTTTATAGATGGGCACTCTATCTGCCCTTTTCCAGTTTTCTGGAATCTCTCCCAACTTCCATGACTTTTCAAAGTTAGTTAAAGGCTCAGATACCTCCACTATCAGTTCCTTGAGTATTCTAGGATGCATTTCATTATTCCCTGGTGACTTGAAGACATCTAACTTTTCTAAGTAATTTTTAACTTGTTCTTTTTTATTTTAACTTCTAAACCTACCCCATTTCCATTAGCATTCACTATGTTAGGCATCGTATCACCATCAAACTTCTTGGAGAAACCAAAATAAAGAATTCATTTAGCACCTCTGCCATTTCCAATTTTCCTGTTATTATTTCTCCCTCCTCACTGAGCAATGGTCCTACCCTGTCCCTTGTCTTCCTCTTGCTTCTAATATATTTGGAGAACGTCTTCTTATTATCTTTTATGTCTCTAGCTAGATTGAGCTCATTTTGTGCCTGAAGCCTTTCTAATCTTGCCCCAGCATACTTGCGTTGTTTGCTTATATTCATCCATTGCAATTTGACCTACTTTCCACATTTTATGTAACTCCCTTTTGATTTTTACATCATATAAGATCTCCTGGTTAAGCCAAAGTGGTCTTTTGCCATACTTTCTCTCTTTCCTTGCAATGGAATAGTTTGCTTCTGGGCCATTAATAATGTCCCTTTGAAAAACTGCCAACTCTGTTCAGTTATTTTTCCTCTTAGTCTTGCTTCCCATGGGACCTTACCTACCTGACCTCTGAGATTACTAAAACCTGCCTTCCTGAAATCCATTGTCTGTATTTTGCTGTTCTACTCTCTACCATTCCAATAGAATCAAGAACTCTATGATTGCATGATCACTTTCACCCAAGCTGCCTTCCACTTTTAAATTTTCAACCAGTTCCTCTTTATTTGTTAATATCAAATCTAGAACAGCTTCCCTCCAGTTCCCTCCCTCAAACTTCTGAAATAAAAAATTGTCTCCAATGCAGTCCAATAACTGATTGGATAATCTGTGCCCTGCTGTGTTAGTTTCCTATCATATGTCTGGATAGTTGAAGTCCCCCATCACACCCAATCCTGTGCTTTAGATAATTTTGTTAGTTGAGTAAAAAAAGCTTCATCCACCTCTTCTGCCTGGGTAGGGGCAGACTCCTAGCATGACATCACCCTTGTTTTTTACCCCTTTAACCTAACCTGGAGATTCTCAACAAGCCTGTCTTCTATATCCATCTCTACCACAGTCCAAGTGTAAACATTTTTAATATATAAAAATACTTAATACTGGTTGAAACTCTCTAAACTGGGATTTTCTGGTCCAGCAACATCCATGGTCCAGCATGGATGTTGAGAGTCCCTATTGAGAGCCACCAGTAAGGATCCCTGCGGGGTCGACAGGGCAATGGGCTGTCCACAGGGAGCTGGCGGCAGAGCTGCCCAGTGGGGTTAGGAGCCCTGGCGCACAACATGTAGGGCTGCTCACGGAGCCGTGGCATGCGGGGCTGCCTTGGGATCCCCGGTGCTTACAGCTGAGTAGAACCCCAGCACTGGACTTCCCGGTAGGGGCATGGCAGCGATGGCCACCCAGCAGGGCAGTGGGGCCAGCAGGAGGTGGGGAGCTAGGGCTGGGGGGGGCCAATGGCAGGGATCCAAAAATGACCTCCCCAGGTTGGCAAAATCCCTCATCTGGGACCAGTCAGGTCCTGAGGGGGCTGGACCAGGGAGGTCCAACCTGCATATAAAACTATTTTTAAAAATAATGGAGCTCTGTAAGAAGTATGTACTAGAGATATCTGAAACTACCTCTAATATTTAATTAATAAATAAGCAGTAATTGGGCATAGAATTATGTAGGCAGAATTTATTGACAAATATTTTTGCATAGCTTGAGGATCTTTTTTATTTGCATTATAAACATCCAGTAATATGGGGATATACAGAAGCCTGCAAACAAAGCAATAAATAAGAGTATGTAAATCCATTCAAGTGGGGTTTTGGGAAAGAGAAGAACATATTGTGTCAGAGCTACTAAATAAATATCTGTGCTCCAGAAGCAAGATTTTGTGGTTTTGTTAAGTATCCTTTGATCTATAAGAAAGCCCTTGTAATTATTTACTTGATGGCATTCCTTTGCACATAAGTCAAACATTGAACCTCTTCACCCAGAAATAAAATAAAAATTCAGACAGGGAGCTGCAACAGGAAGTATATAAGTCAAAACTTCAGCACTTTGCACAGCTCTAAGAATCCAGGGATTTCCAACCTTGCCACTGACTCATTTATTAACATTTGAGCATGTAATTTGGGACAGGTTTTTAATGGTAGCTAGGCATTCAACCCCTATTGATTTCACTGGGAGCTAGGCATCTAACTACCTTTAAAAATCTGGCCCCCACTATTTGCTTATCTTTCTGCATCTATGAAATGGGTATAATACCTACTTTTCTCATCAGAATGTCATGAGACTTAATTTATCTTTGTAACAGCCTTGAAATTTATCTGTGATGGATACTTCACATAGCCTGTTGTTATTGTCCTGTGTGTTACTATGTTATCTTGTCTTTTAGTTTATTCATCACATGTAAATGTGTTGATGTACAAAAGTCATGTGCTTAATTGGAAGTGAGTGAATTAGTGTAGAGTACATGGCAAAGGGAAATGCTCCTCTCATAACTGCTGAGGAAATGAATCCTGTTAGAGAAGATTACTAATGTGATTTAAATGTTCTGTGTGATTCTCAAGAGATCAGTTCACAGATGTCAAACATGGGTCCCTTTCCTAATTCAGACAGAGTTGCCATATTGCTATTTACTCAGGGTAAATACGAAAGGAGAAGATTTTGTGTTTTAAAATTTCCTAAATGGTCTGGGCCCATAAAATTTGTAATGCCCTCCTAACATATACGTCTCTCTACTGTTTGATTTCTATGGCTTAAAGATTTCCAGTCTTACTTCAGAATTGGAGTGAAAATGTAATAGCCTTTTAAGATAAAAGGAATACTCTAAAGCATTGCATGTTTTGTAAAGCTCAGTATAGGTTCATTAAGCAACTAATGCTGGTAGCTTTGCAGTCATTTGAAGAGTTTAAGGAGAATGATTTCAGATGGTGCCAAGCATTCAGCTAAAGTGCGATAGAAATATATTGGCCAAAGGAAAATGTGAGGTAGAGAAAAAGCTAAAAGCATTTGCTTTATGGATATTGACAGGAAAAGGCTTAGCTGCCCAATAGGTTTCTTAATATATTTTTTTTTGGGGGGGGGGGGGGATTTCACACTTAAAATTGTAATATTACTACTTTCAAAGGCTCTAAAGGATATTCATTTGAGACTCTGGCAATAGATCTCCATATAGAGAAGTTATGTTTTTTGAGATTTTATCATGTAAATATCATAAAATCTGTTTCTCCACAAGAAAAGAACCAAAGTATTGTTCTTTGTCGTGAATAGTCCTGTGGCACCTTAGGGTGTGTTTACACAGCACCCGAAACTCAAAATAAGATATGCAATTTGCGCTATTTTGAGCCATCAAAATATTTGTCTATTTTTGTCTATTTTGAGCCATCCCTTACTCCTCAGAAAATGAGGTTTACAGAGATGGCAAAATAACACGTCCACTATATTTCGAAATAGCGGACGTGTTCAAAAGACATGGGTTATCTATTTCGGGATACCTCCAGCAACCCAGTTTTTAATATACCAAGAGAGCCAGATCTTGCTCGCCGTACTCACATTAGTAGATTCACCGGCTTCAACTGGTCTAGTGTACCGTGTCTCGTTTACCTCCAGTATCCCAAAATAGCACTGCAGAGTAGACACAACCTTAGGCTACGTCTAGATTGCATCCCTTTTTCGTAAAAGGGATGCAAATTAGACGTATTGCAATTGCTAATGAAGCGGGGATTTAAATCTCCCCCGCTTCAATAGCATAAAAATGGCTGCCACTTTTTTTCGGCAAGGAGCTTTGCCAGCAAAAAGCGCCAGTCTAGACGCGGATCTTTCGGAAAATAAAGCCTTTTCCGAAAGATCACTTATCCCTTATTTTAAGTTAGTTCCAAAATTACTATGAAATCTGGTGGACAGGTGGGATCACAGAACTCTAGGTCTGGAAGGGACCTCGATAGGTCAGGTAGTCCAGTCTCCTGCATTAAAGCAGGAGCAAGTAAACCTAGGTTCTCTCGGAGAGGAATTTTTACAACCTGTTGTTGAAAACCTCTGATATTGGGGTTTCCACAGCCATTCTTGGAAGCCTATTCCAGAATTTAACTATCCTTATAGTTAGGTTTCCCTAATGTCTAACCTAACTCTTCCTTGCCATAGATTATACCCATCTCTTTTTGATCCTGTCTTCAGCAGACCTGGTGAACAACTAGTCCTCCTCCTCTTTATAACAGCCCTCAACATTTTTAAAGGCTATCAGGTCCCCCTCAATCTTCTCTTTTCAAGAGTAAACATGCTCAGGTTTTTTTTAAAACTTTCCTTACAGGTAATGTTTTTTAAGACCTTTATCCTTTTTCTTCCTCTTTTGGACTCTCCAGATTCTTGGCATCTTTCTTAGTGGTACCCAGAATGGGATTATTCCAGCTGAGCCAAACCAGTCCCACATAGAGCACGATAGTAACCTCCCATCCCATACATGCAACACTCCTTTTAATACCACCCAGCATATTAGCCTTTTCCACAACTGCATCATTTTGTTGGCTCTTGTCCTCTAAGGCTATGTCTAGACTGCAAGCCTCTTTTGAAAGAGAGCATCTAGACTGCACGCGGAACTTTCGAAAGAGCAAGCCGCTTTTTCGAAAGAAAGCACCCAGTGAGTCTGGATGCTCTCTTTCGAAGAAGCCCTATTTACATTCAAGAACACCTTCTTTCGAAAGAAGCACTTTCCAAAGAAGGCGTTCTTCCTCGTGAAATGAGGTTTACCGCCGTCGAAAGAAAAGCCGCGTTCTTTCGATTTAATTTCGAAAGAACGCGGCTGCAGTCTAGACGCAGGTGAAGTTTTTTCGGAAAAAGGCTACTTTTCCCGAAAAAACCCCTGAGTCTGGACACAGCCTAAGTGTCCATCACAGCCCCACTTCCTTTTCAGCAGAACAACCGGCTAGCCAATTTTTCTCCATTTGCATTTGATGTTTTCCTTCCTAGGAGTAACACTTTGCAATGGCCTTTATTCAATTTTATCTTGTTGATTTCACACCCATTCTCCAATTTGTCAAGGTAATTTTCAATTCTAATCCTCCCTCCTAAACTATGTTCCAGCCCCTGCAAGCTTGGTGGCATCTGCAGATTTTGTAAGTAGTTCAATAGGGTGGTAAAGAAGTATTCTCTGGACCCACTGCTGCTGCAACATAGACAAGAAACCAGCCATTGCTGCAGCAGCAAGGGACAGACGAGGCCAGTGCTGCTGGGACGTCCAGGAAGTCACTAGTTACCTGCTTCTGTAATTATAAAACAAAGACAAATAAACACTAGTCAATATGTATTGGAACCTGTATCCTTTTGATTATTGATCACCCAGACAGTTAAAAAGTTTTTCCTAATGTATAACCCAGTGGCGTGCAACACTTGCTCCTTGCATATCATGTGGCTCATTGGGGTTGTATGTGTGGCTTGACAGACATTTTGTTTACACACACACACGGTGGTTTCCATCCATGTAGTTTTTTCCCTACTGGGGCTACTAAAGTCACACACATGTAGAGCGAGGGCACATGGAGTGAGGTGTGTGCTGTTTGCACATACTATTGACTACGAGAGCCTTGTGCTCCTTCTGCATCCAATCAAATTGCTGCTACAGTTCAAGTGGCACATCCCACAAATTCTAGGCATGGAATCACAGGTAGCAAAATATCCTGCCCTGGGAAAGTGTCTTGGTTACAATCATCTTGCAGCACCCTGAGATGAAGGATGAGGGATTTTGCCATACCTGCTTCATTTTCTTGTGGCCACGAGTTCCATAGGCTTATTATGCACCGTGGAAAATATGGTTAAAGTATTTTCTCTGGTCATCATTCAATTTGCTACCATTTAACTGCAACTGTGTGTTTCCCTTTGTCAGAACGAATTAATAGGAGCACTTGGCTTACCTTCTCTATACCATACTTGATCAATCACCTCTATCATGGGTCTATTTGCCTGCCCTCCAAACAAAACAGTTCCCATTATTCTAGGTCTGTCCTCTGATAGAAGATTCTGTGTACATCAAAATAGTCTTGGTTCCTTTCACTAAACTCTCTCCGTATTTCCTGTATGATTTAGAGCACCAAATGCAAAGCTCATGGAGACTGTGCACCATCCCTTCATAGTGGAGTTATAATACTTCCACAGTCCTCTCTATCTTTGTCTTATACCAATGTACCATTGTGTTTGCTTTCTTTCCCCATACTATGCCTTCATAGAAATGCTGATGTCTTTTAAGGGGTCTGTGTCTCACTAATAACTATATTTCCGTTTTATGGTCTTTCTGATCTTTTGATCAGTCAGTGTGCCCAAAGCAAAGAGATTAAGATTAAAGACACAAAAGGCAAATGAAAGACTTTTTACTGAGCAGAAGGCTGAAAGAATGCTAAGCTACCTGCATTATTCCATAAATATTATCCAGCCATAAGTTGCAATCAGATTTCAAGCAGTTTACAATGGAAAGCCTCTTCCTGTCACATCTTTAGATCACACATTTATTTGCACGGCCCTTCTAATATGGTTCAGATTAAAATGAAATACAAGTTGGAAACACCCACCGCTCACAAATTCTGCTCCCCGTTAAACACATGTGCAAGCCCAATTAATTTCAAGGGGATGTGCACTTGTGTTTCGCTGGGAGCAGAGTTTGCTGCAGGATTCTTAGGAGAACACTAACAGCCTCATTAGACATGCAGTAGCTGTTCTAATGGTCCAGGTGAACACAGAGCGAGAAAGTGAACTTAGGATCTGAATGAGCAAGGTAGGAACTAAGAGGGGTTAGCACCTTTTGGACTCTAAACTCTTTGGAAAAGAGACTGTTATTTACTGAAACCGTGTGCACCATCTAGCAGAGTGACTCCCCATCCTGATTGGTGTTTAGATGCCATGAGAGCAGCAATGGCAACCAATGCCAGTGAGTGGGCTGCATGAGTATCCCCTCCTCTGTCTCAGTGGGCCATGTGATTGACAGTGCTGAGTCACCTGCAGCCCGTAGCTCACTGCCATTGCACCCATGGTCCGTGCATCCTCTTTCTGCCCCCATCCCCCACGCCTCTCGTGCACAGAAGCCCTGCACTTCCTACTCTGCCCCATCCTTCCCAGAGCTCGAACGGCCATGAACAGTTGATTCATGGAGTTCCAGCTCCGGGAGGGAGGGGGAATCAGCCGATTCATGGTGCTGCGAAAGTGCTAGGAGGGGAGGAGTAGGAATGCAGGGCTCCAGAACCCAGGTGTGTGAGGGGTGCAGAGGGAGGGGCAAACCGGATGCAGGGGCGGCACGTGGAACCCCAGTGGGCTGCAGGTTGCTCACCACTAGAGTCTGAGCCTGAAATAATCATAAAGATATAATTGTGTATTGCTTGGTGTGACCCACTAAGCAGCCTTTTGACGGCTCTTTTTGGAGAGCTCTGTGTTGCTGAGCCAGCGGGGGGGGGGGGGGGCCTTCTCCTTGCTGTGAAATGGCTTAGGTAGCTACCCTGACGGCTTTGGCTGCAGAAAGCTGCTATGGATCAATCTGTTATTGAACAGATGTGGGGTGAGGGGGGGGAAGGGAAACAAATACCATGAAATTGCCTCTTTCCTTGGCCACAGCACACACATGGGCTCGGAAGCAGGGAGAGAAGCAGCGACTGGGTCTGGCTTTCAGTGGAGACCTCCAGCTGCCCTCTTGGCCGACGATGACCAACTCCTTTGCCTCCCCATGTGTTGTCTCGCCAGCTCCGTAGCGTAGCCGGGATCTGCTGGCACACTGAAGGCATGGCCCAATGCACAGCTGCCCCATTGTTTCCGGGGCTCCGGCAAGTACTTCGCCTTAGGCAGAAACACTCCATCCTGAACCTCCCTGGAGCACAGGGGCTGCACGCCATGCTGGCCCAGAGACCATTTCCTTTCCCCGGTGCCAAATCTGGATACAAACTCGGCACTTTCCTCACCCTCCCTGATGAAGGGGAACAGCCAGCAATGTTCCCATACAAATCGGGGTGTGTGTGTGCAGTCCTCCCCACCCTCCCTAAAAGGCATCAGGGGATGGGGAAAATTTAGGGCTGGGCAGTCCTGGACAGGAGGGGCATAGGGGATGGGGGGCTCACCTAGCTAGCCACCTTAGTGAATCTCTCTTTTTTCTGCATGGTTGCATCCTCATACAAATCAGAGTGGGGGGAGCAACAGCCTCTTCCCCGTACAATCAAACCCTGACTCAGCTTTAAGTGATGATAAGAGGAAGCTGCATACCCAATGTGGTAGGCCTAGCTCTTCCTGGTTAGGAGGAGTTCTTGAACAAACAGATGGACGGACAGACAGACTCGCTCGCTGACAAACTCAAAAACACAGGAGACAAGTAAAACGCACTGCTTTCTCTCTGCAGTCCCCAACAGCAGCACAATGAAATCCACCCACGCAGGAGTAAATGTGCAGTGCCCAGCATGTCCAATTACAATCCCTTGTTATTAGCAGGAGTGGTGCATCTAATTCCTTACGCACATAGCGGACAATTAATCTTTTAGATTGAAAGTTGGAAAGCTAAGCAGGCAGGCCTGCGACTGCTGCTTCGGCCAGTCCCTGGAATAATGAGACTAAGTCAGAGAATTAACTTTGATCTTTAGCATTGTGAACATGGAAGAACCTCTGTCTCTCCAGCGGACACTGATACTGCCTTGGCTAAGCTACTCTATACAGACACCCCCTTCCGTCTCTCAGCATAGACATTATCGCTGTACCAGAACCAATTACAACGCGGTAGGCTTCGGTGCTCTAATCTAGCATTTGATGAGAACGTGTCTTATGGCTGCTGAGTTAAAAGCATGTTAAAAATTAGCATATCCATTACGCCCTAGGTTCTTACTTATAATTATACTCAGAGACTCAACACTTTCACTGTGGCAAAGAAAACAGCTAAAATTCACTCTGGTTAATGCTCCAGGAAATCACTTGAAATTGTTACCTGATTTCTGAATCAGGAGTGGTGGTTAGACCAACCACTACACTCTTTTCTTTTGAGAGCATAATAATAAGACCTTTCTCTCAGCTGTACTTCACAAAGGAGGTCAGTAGCATCGTCCCCATTTTATAGATGGAAAAACTGAGGCTCAGAGCAATGCTGTGACTTGCCCAGGGTCACCCAGCTGGCCAGTGCCAGTAGCCAGAAAAAAAAAAAAGAAGGCTGAAGTTGTATTTAAGGTACTAGCCTGAACATTGGTTCAAACCCTGATTCTGCTGCAAATGTCTTACCTTAGCCCAGTAGAATCATTTTGGAAATCATCCACATGCCTCAGTTTCCCCTCTATCAAACAGTGATGATATTTTCTTCCTCCCACTTTGGGTCTATTTTGTCTATTTAAATTATAAACTCTTTGGGGGCAGGGACTGTCTTACTGTGTGGTATGGTGGGCCCAGCACAACGGGGTCCTGATCTCAGTTGGGGCAGTGCAGGGTTACCATAATACAAATAACGAGTAATCCTGTGGCACCTTAGAGACTAACAAAAATATATAGAACCATGAACTTTCATGGGTAAAACCCACTTCATCAGATGAATTGGAGTGGAAATAAAAGAAACCAAGATATCTTGGTTATATCTTGGCTTCTGTTATTTCTACTCCAATTCATCTGATGAAGCAGGTTTTGTTAGTCTCTAAGGTTGCATTGCTTGAAATAAGCTACACAATTTGAGCTACGCAAATTGTGTATCTTATCTCAAGCTTATTTCGAGATAGTCTATTTTGACATTTGGCGCTGTCTACACAGCACCGGATTTCAAAATAGAGCACTATTCCAACAAGTCCCTTAATCCTTGTGGAATGAGATTAATCGGGATGTCGGAATGGTAAACCCATTATTTCTATTGAATTTCAAACTAATGGGCATGCTGTTAAGATGTGGAAAATGCTATTTCAGGATACACAACGTATCCCGAAATAGCGCCTTTGTCTAGATGGACCGTAAGTTGCCATAGGACCACCCATGGTTTTTAAAGTTATAGACTAACAGAGCTACCCCCTTTATAATATAAGGAGATAATCATGATAATTTATAAGGAAGGAAGATGGGGTAGAGAGTAAGAAAGGGGTTTACAGACAAATGATGCTCAAGGAGACCTTTTTCTGGCCATTAGCAATTGCCGTGGCTCATGAGTGGAAGATAAATAATAGCAACAGCTGCAGGAAGAGAACTCATGCCACACTACATCGGTGAGTTCCTCATTCCAGTAGCAATGCAGCACAAGAGGGGAAGGCCTTGCCACTTGACCTCCATATTTTATTCATGTGGATGTGTATTTATGGCACTGTGTGTTATCCAGTATGTGACGGAGTGATTCCGCCCCACTTCAGCGGCACGAAACCGCCCCGCACCGAGGCCCTGCCGATCCCCATGTTGTCCAGGGTGGCGGCGGTACAAACCCCCAGCTGCGCCACTTGTTCTCATGCAGTGACACAGCTGAGCCGCAGCAGCGTCAGAGGAATGGGAGGATGTCTGGCCCCCACGGCATGGGGGAGGAGGGATGGAGACATGGCGAACATAAGGGGTGGGGCTAAAGAGTGACATGATGCCAGAGGGAGGAGTGTGAGGGGGGGAAATGCCCTGGTGGGGAAATTAGAAGAGGGGGAGGAGGATGCCCAGGAGGGGGGTCAGGAAGGGAAGTTGGGGGTGGCGAACGGACACCCCTGTGGCTGTGGACCAGACTCATGGGGGGTAGGAAGTAGCCCAGGGTAGGGCTTCCTGCGTACTGCCCGAGGGCTGGTGAGTTTCAGCAGGAGCCCTACCTGCCGGACCAGACCGTAGTGTACTGGTCCTTAGCGCCCTCGGCTGGGACCTGTGAGAGAGGGAGGGGGTCCGAGTTCTCCTACCCCCCTGCAAGAGAGTGTCCCTGAGTGGGTGAAACCCTAAGAGAGAGAGAGGGTGCAGCCAAAGACCTTCTTACACAGTAGTTCACTCCAATGGTCCTCCAGGCATTTCTTTCTCTGCTCTCACTTCCCTGGCTCAGTGTGCCACAATGGCTGCAGTTTTCCTGCCACACCACCACCTCTGTGCTTTATGTTCTTTATTGACCTTCTTAGAGGAACCTCATTTATTCAACAGCGAGCCAACATATTTGAGGTATATCTAGGGTTGCCAAGTGCCTAATCACACAAATCCAATCACCCTTGCCCTGCCTCCTTCCAGGAGGCCACCCCCTTGCCCACCTACCCCTTCTCCGAGATCCCAACCTTAGCTCACTCTGTATGTTGCCCCTGCCTCCAGGCACAGCACCTGCAGCTCCCATTGGCTGCAGTTCCTGGCCAATGAGAGCTGTGAAGTCAGTGCTTGGGCTGGGGACAGTGTGCAGAGATCCTTTGGCCACTCCATACCTAGGAGTGTGACATGCTGGTTGCTACTCAGGAGATGTGCAGAGCCAGAGCAGGTAGGGAGCCTGCCTTAGCCCATTGTGCTGCCAGATTTTTAGGGTCCTAACATCTCCCAGAGTAGTTTCAGTAGTCTCCGGCACATTGAGCTGGATTCTGGGAGACTCCTGGCCCATCCAGGAGTGTTGGCAATGCTAGGTACAGCTGATGAGTGCACATCAACCCAAGTACAAGTATTAAATACAGTTTAGTCTGGGAGCATTACACACTTCAAACACAGCATCTTGCTGCTGACGCTCTTGTTCAGGCCTTAATCCAGACAAGCACTTAAGCATACGCCTAGCTTTAAGAATGTGGGAAATCCTATGGAATTCAATGGGACTACTCCCTGGCTTAAAGTTAAGCATGTGCTTGCCTTAGTTTTTTCAGGATCTTGTCCACCATGTGACTCCCATCAACTTTGATGTGCTTGGATTGTGCCCTTAATGTGCACCTATGGGCTGTGTCTACACTGGACCCCTTTTCCGGAAAAGGGATGAAGATGAGACAAGTCGGAACTGCAAATGCAACGGGGATTTAAATTTTCCCCGCTCCATTTGCATGAACATGGCTGCCGCTTTTTTCCGGCTTGGGGCTTTGCCGGAAAAAAGCGCCAGTCTAGACAGGGATCTTTCAGAAAATAAAGCCTTTTCCGAAAGGTCCCTTATTCCTCTTAAAATCAGGAATAAGGGACCTTTCGGAAAAGGCTTTATTTTCCGAAAGATCCCTGTCTAGACTGGCGCTTTTTTCTGGCAAAGCCTTGAGCCGGAAAAAAGCTGAAGCCATGTTCATGCAAATGGAGCGGGGAAAATTTAAATCCCCGCTGCATTTGCAATTCCGACTTGTCTCATCTGCATCCCTTTTCCGGAAAAGGGGTCCAGTGTAGACACAGCCATGCTGTAAAGTAACCACATTTAAAATTCTTGATTTAAGATCTGAAATGTATGGTATGACTTGGTTTAAAAAAAACCATCACAATGACTTATGAAGCAGAGGTAAAAGAAAATTAAACATGGGAATAATTGAAACTTTACATAGTCTAAAAGGATTTGATTGGCTCCAGATTTCCCAGCTCAGCATCACAGGATAGATTCCAAGTCTGAAGCGCAAATGAACAGTTTCTAGAGTGGGCGTATCTGCAGGAATCCATGTATTTATGAATGTCAGGTAAACCTCTGCAACCTGACAATGACAAGGCATTAATGTAGGTCGAAATGATGATCTCAGTGTGGAGCAACGAGGCTCCATGGATTCACTCCACCCTCCCTGTTCCCTAAATTAGCCGACTGAATTTTGCCACTGACAGGCTATCAATGCTGACCTGCTGTTAAGAGGGGAAGAGACAGATTTTTCAAGACTGACTAGTAGGTACTAACCAACTGTGAAGCTTCTCAAAGCTTTCATGAAGAGGGAAACTATTTAAAAAGCACAAAAAAACTGACTAAAGGCTTGTCAAGGGAGACAAGAGGTGAACTGGAACACGGATAAACGATTGGTGCTGTGAGTAAATCTTAACAGAGACTGGATAAGCTTTCTGTCTCTAAGGGTGTGTCTACAATGCACGGTTATTTTGAGATAATGAGCGTTATTTCGAAAATGCGAGGGGCTACACAGCCATTCTGTTATTTCAAAATTATTTTGAAATAACGGACAGCTCATTCTGAAATCTGTAAACCTCATTTTATGAGGAATAACACCTATTTCGAAATAAGGCACATGTAGACGCTCTACTGCTGCTATTTCAAAATAGCCCCTCACCAAGGCTATTCTAAGTTGTTCCTCTCCAGTGCCTTCTGGGGCTCTAAATCGAGATAGCACATTAGGGAAGCCTGCCTTGGACTAATTTTGAGGCTTCCCTGCAGTGTAAACATGCTATTTTGAAATAAGCTATTTCAGAATAACTATTCCCGAATAGCTTATTTAGAAATAATCATGCAGTGTAGATGTGCCCGTAAAGTAGGCCAAGTAGTTGTAGCCATTTCAGTCCCAGGATATTAGAGAGACAAGGTGCATGAGGTAATATCTTTTATTGGAACAACCTCTTTTGGTGAGAGAGATGAGTTTAGAAGATCTCAGAAGGGAGCTAGGCTAGATCAACCTTTGTTCCTATGTTGCACTAGAAGTGGACTTGCAAAATACACCCAGTTTCGCTACCAGACTTTATGGGAACTTCTAGGTTCCTATTAAGAACAATCAAAGAGATACAACTATGGAGGAGTGATTGTTGCCTGTGGGGGAAGGTGTGTAGGCAGTGAGGCGGAGAGAGCATGTGGGAGCACCCCAATTAGCAATTAAAAGTTTGGCTGGAGCATGGGGGGAACAATGCACCACCCCACCCCCAAGTGCCACCATGAGTCACCTTGCAACTATGTGTGGACAGTTTCTGTGCAAGGCTATTAAGAGTCTGAAAGAGAAGTCCGTCCTCAGTCTGGAAACTCTTCTGTTGTCCTTCTTGGGAATTAGTCTGCTCTGGATCAACTCTTGGTCCCAACCCTGAGCATTCACTGTTGAGTCAGACAATAACATCTGGTGGCCAGCAGCCAATCCAGGATATGTTCTTGGTCTCCTTCAATATTTCGCCCCTTTTAAGAAGAAGGGGAAATGATTGCAACCGTATGCATTGCCACGGCCTCAGTTCAGGGGAAGCAAGGTAACAGGCTCCACTGAGATAGAGATGGGTCTTCAAGAGATCATCAAGGTCCAATCTGGGTAAGGATTGGGACCTCTTAATGATTTAATGCAATAAACACTACTGGGAATTGTGTGATTAGGGCCCAGGTATTGCTGGATTGATAGCTGACAGATTTCTTCACTAAACAGTCACCAGACCAAAAAGAGGTGATGCCACCAGGAGCTAATGCAGTTTAAACTAAATGGAAGGAGAAACAAACACAGGTCTGAAGCCAGGGTTCTTGATTTTGAAAGGGCAAACTTGAAAATGTTAAGGGAATCAGTTAGAATTTAAGGATCTTAATGGGGAGCAAGCTGGGAATTAACGAAGTCAAAACTGCAGAGGACCAGGGGCGACTGCTGTGGAGGGACACAGGGGAAGCACCAGCCACGTGACCGCATCCCCCTGTGACTCCTCCCTGTGCCACCTGCAGCCCTCTTCCCTCTGCCATTGCTATTGAATGAGGGGGGGGCCCAAGCCCTGCTGTGAGAGCCAACCCCCCAACTAGCCTCTTGAGCCGCCAGAGGCTCTGGCTCCTTGCTCCTCCCACCCCCAGGCTGTGTCTACACTGGGCCACTTATTCTGGAAAAGCAGCCGCTTTTACGGAATAACTTGCCAGCTGTCTACACTGGCCGTTTGCTTTTCCGGAAAAGCAATGACGATCTACTGGAAAATTGTCAGTGTTTTTCCGGAAAAACTATGCTGCTCCCGTTTGGGCAAAAGTCCTTTTCTGGAAAAACTGTTCCGGAAAAGGGCCAGTGTAGACAGCACAGTAGTCTTTTCCACAAAAAAGCCCCGATCGCGAAAATGACGATCGGGGCTTTTTTCCGGAAAAGCGCGGCTACATTGGCCACGGACGCTTTTCTGGAAAAAGGGCTTTTCTGGAAAAGCATCCTACCAATGTAGACGCTCTTTTTCCAGAAATACTTATAACGGAAAACTGTTCCATTTTAAGCATTTCCGGAAAAGGGTCCCAGTGTAGACGTAGCCCCAGTGTTTGGGAGCACCCGCGCCCACATGTCCCCTCACAAGTCACCCCTGTTGTAGGTCAAGCTGGATGAGAGAGGATTTTTAATGAATCCATAAACTTGGGAGTCATGTCCAGTGACTGGAGAATTGTTCATGCTCCAGGAAACTACAGGCCCATTCATTTGACCTAAATTGTATGCAAGGTCTTAAAACAAATTTTGAAAGAGAAAGTAGCTAAGGACAGAGGTAAATGGTAACTGGGAATGAATACAACATGGTTTTACAAAATGTAGATCATGCCAGACTAGCCCGATCCTCTTTCTTTGAGAAGGTAACAGGTTTTTTTAGAAAAAGGAAATGCAGCAGATCTAACGTACCTGGATTTCAGTAAGGCATTTGATACAGTTCCACACGGGAAAATATTCGTTGAATTGGAGAAAATGGGATTAAATACTATATGTATCATGTGACTCTTAAGTAAAACTTTTTTTTTTTTAGATAATCCTTGCATGGCTCCCAGATAGACAGAAATCCTTTTCTCAACCTGTGTACTATAGCTTCAGGGCAATTTTTATGACAGCTGAAAGGTGGATAAAACGCTGGTTCAAGGGGAGACTACAGTGAGTCAGGCTGGAAGGTGAACTGTGAGTTTACGAGTGGAGTACCTCAGGGACTGATCTTACTTAACATTTGCATTCATGGCCAAACAGGGGCAATGTGTTCATAACATTTGCAGAGGATGCAAAGCTGGGAGCTACTGCCAGTACAGTGGAGGATGCGAATATCTGAACTATCTTGAAAATGGGAGTAACAGAAATGGTCTGAAATTTCACAGTGCAAAGAGCCAAGTCATTACAGGAGGGAGTGGGTGAGGTTCTGTGGCCCGTGGCAAACAGAACATCAGGCTAAGTGATCCCGATGGTCCCTTCTGGCCTTAAAGTCCGTGATAGTGTGAGTCTGAATTACCTGATTTCTTCCGAGCGTGTTGGGGCTGTAGGGCCAGCTCAGCAGACTGCCCTGCCATTGAAGCTACAAAGCATGACTTACAGGGCCTCCTTCCAATAAATGTGATCTATTTTCATTGTCTCAGGCTATTCTTCTGTGGTACTGCTCCAGCAGTGCCGTGAAAAGAATACTGCCTTGGTTGTCACAATCGAAGGCAGCAAGTCTCAGGCTGAGGGTCAGGACCCCAACGTGGGTCACAATCCCATCACAATGAGGTTGCCAGGGCTGGCTTGGACTAGCTGGGACCCTAGGCTGAAGCAGAAGCCCTACTGCCTGGGTGGCAGGACTCACACTGGGGTATCAGTCTTGGGTGGTGGGGCTCAGGTTATAGGCCCTTGAGTTTCGGCTTTGGTCCTCCCTCCCAGGGCTCAAGCTTTGGTCCCCTCTCCTGGGGTCATTCTTTGTTATCGGAAAGGGGTTGTTGGGCCCTGATCTACAGGCCTGTCCTGCAGGATACCTCAAACAACAATAGCTGGGCAGCGGAGGCTGCAGCACAGTCTAGCCTCTCAAGTGCTTCCTCAAGTCCTGCGTGAGTCTGTGCAGTCTGCCATCCACCCCGTCCCAGCTTCAGTGCCATTGGTATCCAAGCGAGCTATTTCAAAGCTAGCTCAGGTCACCGCTCACCCTGCGATTGCGGGGCAGACACAGAAATAAGAACACTTCTGGATGGGGCAGAAGAGATAGGTGAGACAGGAGAGGTGAGATGGGGCAGGGGACGTTCCGATGAACCCTCTTGTGCACCATCTCCCTTGAGGCTGTTCTGGCAGCCTCAGAAATGGAGCTCTCCGAAACGCCAAGACCAGCCAACCACCCCTGGAAGACTCTGCTTTCAAACCACAGCACCATCCAGGTCGCTAGCTTGAGATGGATGAAAATGCTTTACACAACAGCATAAAAAATGGAAACGCCTCACACAAAGGACAACCGAGGAGTAAGTAGCAGGGATACAGTGCAGCATATTTTCCAAAACCCAGGAGGTTCCCTCACAAAGAAGAATTCATTGGCTTTAACAAATAAAGGGTGGCATTCACCCTGGCACAAGACCTTTCATGTCACTCACACTCCATGTGTAAGTGATGTGGGCAGCGTTTGCACTAGGGTGAATTTAACGCACACTGGACAATTTGTGAACTGAAAACCCGTTCATCGCAGATAGTTATACCTAAGAATTTCCTCCTTAGCTCCTCATCAGAATCTTCATGATTTATTATTAGGATGATGATTATTTTTATATTTTTTGTGACAGACTATCTAGAGGCCCCCATCGAGATCAGGGCCTCTCACTTATACCATCTGCACTGAGAAGACAGACACAGGAAGGGCTATTATCTACATTTTACAGAGGGGAAACTGAGGCACAGAATCCTTATGTGACTTGCCACGGTCATATAGAAAGTTGGTGGCAGAGTTGGGGACTGACACCAGCTTTTTCAAGCCTCCCGATCACTAGGCCTAACCCCCTCAAGAAAATTCACCAAAAATATAGGCTTGCTGATGAGCCGGAGGGCAAATGGGACAACTGCCCCAGGGACCAACAATACTAAAGGGCTGGAGTTCCTGGCCACTGCTACTGTGGCAAAATCTGGAGCTCTGGGCCCTTTAAATCACTGTCATAGTGCAGCACAGTGGCCGGTGGCTCTGAGGGCTGCCTGCAAGGGGGGAGGGAAGTGTTAGCAGTGCTGAGGGCTGGCTGCTCCAGCTGTGCCCCTCCAACCAAACTCCAATCCCTTCCAGGAGTGTGACGCCACCCCCCCCCCACACACACACATTTCCCCAGAGGCTTGGCAAGTCTGTTGCCCCCAACCCCACTTCTTAATCAGTAACCATTGACGAAATCCCTATAGATTTTTTTATCTCATCTTTTCTAAGCAACCTGTTTTCCACGTGACTTTAAAATGTTAGATGTGCTTCTTGAAAACAAACGTTCTGAACTGGCAGGGAGCCAGTCACCAAATGTGATTTGGTTCAAGCAGATAGTCTCTCTATTATTTTAAGCTTCGTAATTCCCCACAGTGCCACTTCGAATAATAACATCTTAGCAGGGTTTAAATTCACCTACAACAGAATGAGAATCCCAGTACTTTTGGACAGCAGGAGTGTTGTTCCATTAGGGATTTTTTTTTAATCCCACCTTTTTCAATAGCTGAAACAAGCAACTTGCTGAAATTCAACATTTAAGGGCTGTGAACCAGGTTTAAAAAAGAGATTGGTGACTGGCTTAGCCCCATGTAGAGCTTATGGTTTACTTACTCCTGGGGGGAATTCTGTACCAAAAAAGTTAAAAATTCAGTGCACAATATTTTAAAAGTATGCAACATTCTGCATATTTTATTTGTTAAAATAACACACAATGAAGCTATATTCCTTTATTTTGGTAATATATTTCAAAATAACTTTCAGCAACTATGTAACAATACTAACACATAAAAAATGCCCCTAGGAGCAGAGAGTTAAAGAAACCCTGTAACACAGTTCCTATTTTTCCACTCCTTCCTCCACAAAGACCAGCTGTGGTCTTCCTCACCCTGGCCTAGAAACATGTAACCCCATCCTAAGAGCTCAGCTATGGCACTCTACCAGCTCAAACAGCTGCACCTTCCACCCTCAGAGCCAATGTTCCCCAATTTTTTCCATCCATGTGTGGAATAAATGTTGTTGTGTGCACCAAGGCATGTATGGATGTGCACGCCCAATAAGAACACACGCTGCCAGCTTGGGCAGCTGTGGGAACTCTGCTAATCATCTGAGTGGCACCTGAATCTCTCCTGAGCAGCCGCACAAGCGCACAGCTTACAGAGAACACTGCTCAGAACCTTGCCACAGGGCCCCTCCCCACCAGCCCAGACACTCACCTGAAAGCTTTGTGTTCAGCTAAAAATGCTGCAGTGTTCTCCCTTCTGCAGTTTAAGCAAAAGCAGATAAAAATCCAGCAGCTGCCTGCCCACTGACACTGCAAGAGCACCGTGCGTGTGTGTGAGAGAGAGAGGGGTTGAGTCATGCAGGAGTGAGAAATGCGAGGCATATTAAATATTGGGAAATCAGGGTGATGGTGAAAGGGATTCTACTACAGCCAGAGTGCAGGGACAGAGCTTGCATCAGAAACTTCATCTTCAGTGATAGCTGGCTAACTACAACATTTGGCTGGCAAAATGTGCTGATAAAACAAATGCCCGTTTATTATCAAGGACATTATCAATCTTATCTATATGTGTTCTCTCTCTGGATACTCTATGGCTATGTCTAGACTGCAAGCCTCTTTCGAAAGAGCCTCTTTCGAAAGATACTTTCGAAAGAGCCTCTTTCGAAAGAGAGCGTCTAGACTGCACGTTGAACTTTCGAAAAAGCGGCTTGCTTTTTCGAAAGAAAGCATCCAGTGAGTCTGGATGCTCTCTTTCGAAGAAGCCCTATTTACATTCAAGAACGCCTTCTTTCGAAAGAGGAACTTTCGAAAGAAGGCGTTCTTCCTCGTGAAATGAGGTTTACCGCCATTGAAAGAAAAGCCGCGTTCTTTCGATTTAATTTCGAAAGAACGCGGCTGCAGTCTAGACGCAGGTGAGGTTTTTTCGAAAAAAGGCTACTTTTTTCGAAAAAACCCCTGAGTCTGGACACAGCCTATGTGGCAGCAGTGTCCTCTCTTTGCAAACTGGGGAATGCGGCTCTGCCAGGTCCAGCATCCACTAGTGGTGACCAGCAGCTTTGCAACACCTGTTCTGGGGGGAGGAAGAAATGCTGCACAGAACAGTAATTCTGCGCAAATTCTGTATTGTGCAGTAGCACAGAATTCATCCAGCAGTAGGTTTGCTACAATCCTGATCAGCAGGGAGAGCCTGGTCATTAAACAAATGCTCTCCCAGAGTCTGTTTTATTTGGCTCCCACACATGAGCCCAATTCTAGCAAATCCTCCAGTCATGTCAGGAGCACATGGTCACAACTAGAAGAGGAGCAATCCTTCCTGCATGTGATGGCTAACATTGCTGTGTGATGTGAACTCCCCTTTGCTCATGTGCTTCAGCAGGCAGTAGTTTCATGAGGTTATGGGCCAGGAAGAGTGCTCTGTCTGGCAGAAAGATAGAGACTAGTAGAGGAGAAGCATACAGGAGAAGATGGAGATCCTACGGGACAGGAATGAAAATGGAACAAGTGAACAGAGTAAAGAATTGAGGGAGAATGAGCCAACAAATTGAATCAATGAGGGAAAAGACACATCAGTAAAGGAGCTCAAACAATCAAGATGTTAGTTTTACTGAACAACTACAATGACTTCTAAAGCTGAAAGTCCCCACCCCAATAGTACAGTGCTTATTAAATACTAAAAACACCAGTGCTCTGTGCGCCAACCTCAACCAAACACCCGGCCTCTGGACTTTGCTGGAGGTCACGGGTGAGGTTTGGTCATGTCCTGAAAAGCACAAAGCCCTGGGACAGGCCAGATTTGTGTCATGTCCCCAAGTTGTCCAGCCAATGTGAGTTCTCCCCTGTCCAAGAAGCACCTGTAGCTATTAATAGAAGCCCAGTCCTGCTCCCATCAAAGCCAATGGGAGTTGGGTACAGCTGAACCTCAACTTGCTATGGCCTCAGATCAACCAGGTGATACCGAAAGAAAAATGTAAATAAATTCTAGTTCTCAGTTACATCACCCTGTTGTGCTTTGCCATAGTTACAGCACTTTCTTTGGTGGAATGGCTCCAATCTTTAAATTCTTCCTTGGGCATCACTCCTATTAACTTGGATTTTTGCTTGAGTTAGTTCATAAGCACAGAACTCTAAAGTGCTAAAAGCAAATGATGTGCAAAGAATTTAGGCTGAGATTGTCCCTGCAGCCTAGGTGATTTAGACACATATATTCCTTTGAAACTAATGGAAAACACATGACTAAATCCCATAGTTTGCTTGGAAAATGTCAACCCTGTGGCTAGAGTGAGACATACCATCTTTTAAAGAATCTATTTTAATAATCTTTTCTGCATAATATACAGAACTGTCACCTCATTTCATCTGGTTCAATTACAAGCTTCACCGTTTCTCGTTTTACAGTGTAAGCACCCTTCGTCTATCATTCACTTGGCAATGAAAGAAAAGACTGGCTTGGCTTTTTTTTTTTTTTTTTTTTCCTGTTGCAAAACATCTATTGCAGTTACATGAGAAACATCGCTTTTTTAAATTACCTGTTGATACACCGCTCAACTCATCGACTGCATTTGCAGGGACAAAGTGTCTAAACATCAGAGACAGTGTAATGATACTTTGGGCATAAAATTTGCATGTTTAAATAGAACCATCGCTTTCAACAGAACAGCATTCAGATCTAATTAGATTCTGTGAGCCTATGACAGCAGGCGGCTAGTTCTTTCCCAGATTTCAGTGATACAGGTTGGACCTCCCTGGTCCGGCGCACTCAGGACCTGACTGGTCCTGGATGAGGGATTTTGCTGGACCAGGGGAGGTCATTTCTGGCCCCCCTGCTGTTGTTTCCCTGTCTTGTACCCCCAGGCTTCCCAGCTCCCCTGGACAGCTCAACTGAGCCGCATGCTGGCTTTCCGGCCCCCTCGCAGCACAGCTGAGCCATGCGCTGCCCCCTCTGCATTGCGCTGGGCTCCCACCTTCCCCTTGCAGCACACTGGGTTTCTCTGATCCTGGAACATCTGTGGTCCAGCATTGCCAGAGCAGAGAGTTCTGGTTTACAGAGGTGCAACCTGTACTGCATATTGGTGGCTTTCATTGATGCTGCACATGTGCATAGAGGGGCCAAACAAAATGGTGACAGCTATGACATCTATTGTGGGTGTACATAGAGAGACAGAGAGGGGAACTGGGTAAACCAGACGTCAGGTGGGTCAGAATTTGGTCCAGCATCAATGACAACTGAATTGTTGTGGTTAGGATTCAAGCCTAGAAGGCTCAACCAAGGACATCATGCTATGTACTGGACAGCCACACAGTCACAGATAATCCCTACCCTCAAGTATTTACAATCCAGATCAACAGAATGGGCAGATTACTGTGGGGGCACTGAGACACACAGAGAGCAATGGCAATTAAAGAATATCAAATGTACATGATTCAAAAAAATTATTTTTTCTAGATTTTGCAAAACCAATACCTGTTTGGTTTTTTTGAATGACTTTTTTTACAGTTCAACACTGGCGCTGGTTAAAGCATTAACATAAGAATACAGATATGCACACATTATCACTGCAGGAAGCACTTAAAACTAACAATAATTATAGAGCATGGAAAGGTTTTCAAAGGACTTGAACAAAATAACAACTAATTCTAGGGAGTCGCCCTTTCTGATGATTATTCTTCTCTACCACTGATATCCTTAACTAAAAAACCCCCCTCTCTTTACAATTATATGCACATTATAAATTCCTACTTTGTTCTTTTACCATCAAGCTCCTACAGCTGCTGTTGAAATTTGCATTTTCCAAGTGCTTAACTCGACAGCTCAGAGGAGCTGATTCTCCAAACTATTCATATTGTGAACAGAGGTAAAATATTTTGAGAGTAGAGAGTTCCCCTGCTGTAAATTCCAGAGTCCCGTGTCAGGGAAAATCCTGCTCAGCCACACCATGATGGAACATAACCAGTAATTCTCAGTTCAGTCAGCATGAGGACCAGTTTTCCCTCCAACTTTTTATGTCCATGTGCAGAATGACTTTTGTTATGTGCGCCAATATGGAGAGGATGTATCACATAACAAAAGTCATTCCACGCCCAGGCAGTGTGTGGTAGGAATGGAGCCAATGGGTCAGAGTGAAGGCTCCAAATTGGGATTTGGCTCTAAATGGGGGCTCTGGGCTGAGGTGGGTAGTTGGGGTGCAGGAGGGGTGAGGGCTCCAAGCGGGGGGTGTGGGCCCTGGAGTGAGGCTGGGGATAAGGGTTTTGGGGTGCAGGAGGGGGCTTCATGCAGAAGTTGGGGCTGAGGGATTTGGAATATAGGTGGGGCTGTGGATTGAGGCAGGAGGTTCAGATGCAGGAGGGGGTTTGGGCTCTGGGGGGTAGGGAGGAGGGGTTTGGGATGTAAGAGGGGGGGCTCCAGGTTTGGGGCGGGGTTTGGGATGTAAGAGGGGGGCTCCAGGTCTGGGGGTTGGGGTACAGGAGGGATATGGGCTCTTTTGCGCAAAAGAATCTGTGCCAGTGTAGATGCTCTCTTGTGCAAGAAAGCTCCGATGGCCATTTTATCCATCAGGCTTTCTTGCACAAGAAATTGATGTTACCTGTCTACACTGGCCTCTTGTGCAAGAATACTTGCGCAAGAGGACTTATCCCTGAGCAGCAGCGGCAGAGTATTTGCGCAAGAAGCACTGATTTCATACAGTAGAACATCAGTGTTCTTGCACAAATACTCGCGGCCAGTGTTGACAGGTGGCAAGATTTTGCGCAAAAGCAGGCGATTTTGCACAAAATCTTGCCAATGTAGACACAGCCTTAAAGATGGGAAAAGTTATAAGCAGCTGAAATCAGCCTCTTGTTTTGGGAAGTACAGGACAAGCTTAATTCAGGTGCTGCTGCTGCACCACAAATAATCCATTTGTTTTGTTTTTGCGGGTGTCAAATTACTGGATTGTAAAGTAATTCACCAGTCTAAAATTACTGAGAAAAATAGACCTGTTTAATGGGCAATGTGATTTCTCATAAAAGTTTACCTAGCTTTTGACTACAAAACATTTCAGGCAATCCATATAGTAAAATAATACTTTGCATGGATCTGTGAAGGCCAGGACTTTAACAGGGTTCAAAAAAGAGCTAGATAACTTCATAGAGTTTAGATCCATCAATGGCTATTAGCCAGGATGGGTAGGAATGGTGTCCCTAGCCTCTGTTTGTCAGATTCTGGGAATGGGAGGCAGGGTGGGGTTGCTTGAAGATTGCCTGCTCTGTTCACTCTATCTGGGGCACCTGGCATTGGCCACTGTCGGCAGACAGGATACTGGGCTAGATGGACCTTTGGTCTGACCCAGTATGGGTGTTCTTATGTTCTTATAGTGATGTTAATGAGAATGTCACTCGATGATTACATGTTCTGTTCATCCCCACTCTCCGAAGACCATTGGTCTGACCCAATATGGATAGTCTTATGTTCTCAAAAAGCTTTACAAATAAAAGAATGAAACCTCATAAGAGCACAGTGAAATAGGTGTGCCTATAGCAGTAGGAAATCACAATAGTGCTTTCAATCAATGGGTGCTACTTTCCAAAATAGGCTCATAGCCTGATCAAAGCCCTCTTAGATGAAATACAAGGAGATTTCCTGTATCCAGATGACACCAAACTCCTGCCTATGCCAAAGTGCCTGAAATTTACAAGGAACTGTCTAGACTGGGAAATAATTATGCAGAAAATGAGACGTTCTGTCTTCCAGACAGAACCAATTGCTTGGGCACTGCTGCCATCACAAACACCTCAGAATCATTTTTTAAAAGACATGCCAAGCACTAGTTCAAATTCTGACTTCAGGTGCAAGAGCCACTAATTCTGACCCTTCTGAGAGCAGGTTTTGCCCCAAAAGGTTTAGCATGGTTTATGCTAATGCTGAGTTCTAATTCCAGCACTGCCATTGATTCGCCACTAATCTCAGTTTTCTACTCTGTAAAATGGGAGTGCTAATAATTACTCTGAGTGTTAATGTACTAGTTTCAAAAAGTACCAAGCAAGAATACATAGGGGTGAATCATTCTTCACGTAGATTGTATCATGATAGCCTGCATTGACTTATAATACAATGTTTTAATATGATCCATCCAAAATACAAGTATTTATAATTCAGTGGTTTACTAATAATTCTGTTTTCTCAACATGGACCCAGATACAAAGTACAGCAGGTCTGAAAATTTCTAGGTTCAGCTTTCACTGGAAAAAAAAAGGCGCTTTGGAATTGATTATTTTTCAAGACTTTTCACAGCATCAGAGACTAGGATAATGGAATTGAATCGAATAGAAAGAAGCTAAATTATTTATCCCAGACTAATTTCTCAGACTAGATGAATGATGGTAAAGAATCTGGCTAGGTTGGAGAACTTTCTGCATACAATACCCTTAAAATGATGCAGACGGTACTTAGTATTCTTAGCTTCTTTGAAGTAATGTCTCAGATGCAATAAAACAGACCAACAAATCTATAAGCATAAAATGAGTATTTAATATGTAATTTCACAATGTGGAGATTAGCTGATAACAGCTATGGAGGAATAAAATTATGCAATTTACACCTTATCCTTCCCGTTCTGAGCTTCAGAAGGAATCGAGTGTCATCCCATGTAGATTTTCCCTCTGTTTCAGATATGAGTGTTGGGAAGTCCCTTCTATTTCCCAAAAGTGTTCTCCTAGAGCACTGATGGGCAACTGGTACTCGATGCCAGAAACGCCCCATCGGGGTTCTATGTGTGGCCCGCAAGAGTTTTTATTTACCATTGCCCATGCACAGGATTGCCAGATTCCACTGGTTTCCACCTGCCTATGATTTTTTCCTATCAGTATTACTAAAGTGACATGCATCTAAACCAAGGGTAAGTGAAGGGAGGGGCGTGCTGATTGCACACAACATTGAGAGCTGTGTGCTCCCTCTGAATCCACTCAAAGTGCTGCTACGGTTCAATTGGCACATGCCATGAATTCTAGGTACTCCAGTGCAATTAACAAAACTGCCCTATCCCGGGAGACCGACTTAGTTGCAACTCTCTTGTAGCCCACTGAGATGAAGGATGGCTATTCAAGAGGTCCACTCACTAGCCTAAGTTGTCCATTGCTGTCCTAGAGCCACAGAAACGATCATGCTCAATCAGGCTCTTGGCTTTGTATCTCCCCCACAATAGCGGCCAGTATCTTACATTTCGCAGCAGAGTCTCTGTGCTGCACCCATAATGCTGGAAAGATTCCTTCCTGCTTCCCCCAGACTTGCTCCCAAAACCGAATGTGTGACTTTCCTTGTATCCCTCTAGCTTATCCATGTAGCTTACTTAATAATTCTTGCACAATTAGCCAGGCCTTTAAAAAAAAACCACTAATTTTTTTGTCTTGATGACCTCCTTACTGCAACGAATTTCACAGGGTGATTACACATTGCATACAGAAGCAGTTCCGTGTCTTTATTCTAGCAGAACTGTCCTTCAGTTTCAACAGCGACCCCTTGTTCTCATGTTATCAGACAGCGCGCAAAGGAGAGGAGCCGTCAGTTTTTATTATGCCCTCCATTAGTTTTAATCCTTCGGTCAAGAACCTTATATCTATGTATATAATAATAATTAGCGCTTTTTATCATCAAAGCCCTTTGCAGCATTGTTATTAGTATTCATTATATGATAGAGTAGTGACCACAGCATGCTAAGCATGTTCCAGATATTCAAGAAGAGGCTGTGTATGTCTTCCCCAAGGAACTCACAGTGCTATTGAGGGAGCCAGCTCTATCCCAGGGGCAACATTTGTTGGCTACCTGGCTGCTCCCAGGGTGTGTGTGTGGGGGAGAGGAGGGCAGGGCTTCAACCCTGTGCTCTGTAGGCAGATGCTCTATCCCCTCAGGACTCACCCCACCTCCCTACCTTCAGGGCATCCCTTATCTTGCCTTCTCCATCCCGGGGGAAAATGGTATTGCCTGCCTGGCAGGGTTGGCGGAGGGGGGCAGAGCGACAACCCCCCACCCTGTTCTCCCCAGGCAGTTGCCATATTCTTTAGTCCACACTATGATCCACTCCAGGTGAGAACTAGCTCCATCCTAGGGGCAACTGGTATTGGCTACATTGACTAGTACATAGAGTTAGGGAAAGGGATATGGAGATGGATTTTTACAAGTAAACTTGTTTCAATAGGCAGTAGAGTAGAAGGAGTCTTTAAGAAGGACACAGGCGCATTTTCAAAAAACACCTCACTGACTTAGGAGCCTAAGTACCATATTATGAAGTGATTTGTCACACAAGGTAAATGGATCTTAGGTTAGTCCATCATTTAGATGTTTTGGAAAATATTTTCCATTGCCAACCTCTTGTTACAACTCTGTAGTGTATCTACAGTGAATAACCTTAACCGAGGAGCAACCTGAAGCAGAGAGGTTAAGCATTTTGCCCATAGAGTTATAACCCCAAATGGATTAGAACCCAGGAATTCCTCTTTGCTAGTCTTGTGCTCAGTCTGCTGTCCATGATCTTCACTTTCCATCCTTTAGCTTCATCAAGCATCCTTGTGCTACGACGCAGGCTCAAAAGGTGTATCACAAAAGCTCTTCTCGGCATTATTTTGTATCCCTCAACTAAGTCCCCTTTTCACATTTCATTAACAGACTTAAATATCCTCATTATTGTAGTCTCATCATATGAACGCATTCCCAGTCACTAGCCATTTCTGTTGTCTTTTTCTAGACCTTGTCACGCTTTATGCTTGAGAGCACAGTCCTTGAAGAAAACCCCAGCCTATGAGAGTTATAAACTCAAGAGGTATGTAATGATCCCTTCAGGACAGAGTTAGTTGCTCAATGAAGGCAAACCTACCGATTTCAGAATCCCACTGCTCCTACAAATTGGACTGATTTCTGGATACTATTGCTCCTGCTTCTGGAAAGTAGTAGACCACTTATTTGCTGGTCAGTGAAATACTTAACTACCCACTTTGCATTGTGTTGTCTTGCTTGAAATTATGTTAAGAAAAATACAGCTCATTAATCCAACACTTCTGGAAGGAATACTACCCATGTTGGCCTGGCTTTCTGGGGGCAACAGCTGTCTTTAACAATATCCCCTAAGACTGCAGTTACCTCGCTTATCCACAAGCCATTCTAATACTGTATCTGTGGTATTACAAAGGGCACACAGGATCACACAAAGAGTTCAGTCCGCAAGCTAAGAATTAACTTTCTGAGACCATCTGAGTCTCAGGATGGAGGTTCACGGAAAATGAACATCAAAGTGGATGAGAATGTAGAAAAAGCCCATTTATTTTTAAAATCCTGTGAATAATCACAGGAATATTTTCCTGTATTTTCCTAGTGGTAATAACTTGGCATCTATGATTCTTCATGTCAGCCTCTCCAATTGTATTTAATGGTTCTCCTTTTCAGGTTATCCACACTTACAGCCAATGGTAAATAGATCAGCTGTGGGTTGAAAGCCCTTAAAATGGAGCTTAAGTAGGACTTCATGGCTTTCTGCTCAGGGGATATTTCACTCTCTCTGGCTAAGTCTAGACTGCAGGCTTCTTTGGAAGAAGCTTTTCCGGAAGAGATCTTTTGGAAAAACTTATTTCGAAAGAGGGTGTCCACACTGCCAAAGCACATCGAAAAAGCGATCTCCTTTTTTGAAGATAGCATCCACACTGATTGGACACTGTCTCGCATTTAAGTTGTGATTACTATGAATGGAGTAGCTACTAGGGCACCTGTGGTTTTTCCTGGAGGCCCCTTCTTTCGAGAAAAAAAACCCTCTTCCCCGTCCACACCTGCCTTTTTCCAAAAGAGTTTTTTCAGAAAAAGGCTTCTTCTTTGTAGAAAGAGGCTTACTACTTGAATACCCCGCTGTTCTTTTGACCTTCTGTCAAAAGAATGCAATTGCAATGTGGACATAAGTGTAGTTTTTCCGGAAAAATTGCGGTTTTCTGGAAAAACTCTGCAATGTAGACATACCCTTTGTGAGACAACTTTGTCCAGTGCATGAGTGTTAAGGCTAAATAAAATTCCATGCACCTGACAAAGTGGTTTTACCCACAAAAGCGGATGCCCAAATACATTTGTTAGCCTTTAAGTTGCCACAGGACTCCTTGTTGTTTTTGCAGATATGGACTAGAATGACTACGCCTCTGAGACAAGGCTAAATGAATAGAAGCTGATTCCTGATTAAAATTCTTTGTGTAAAGAATTACAAATTAATAAACTGTGGCAAATAGTTACTGCAATATTATGATGGAGCTTAACATGGAATCCCAACCAGGCGATTGAAGTTTCAGTGATATCAAGGAAAGTTCATGATTGGAAAAGTTCACTGTTCCTGTATTCTACACTGACAAGTATAAATGATTATGTGTAAGAACCAAGAAAAAAGATGAAAGAAACATTATAGCAGAATGCCTTTGAAAAGTGAGCCAACAGGTAATTAATCCATCAAAAGAATTAATATTAGAGTAGCTTTCAAAAACACTCATCTTGGCAATATATGCTTTGGGTGCCGTGGCTGCTAATAACACTGTAAAGGTGAATCTCAGAGATGCCAAACAGAAAAGCAGCATGATTTCATGGAACAAACTCTACTGTGGTTTCCATCACTTCAGAATGCTTCCCAAAATTGAGCAGTTGTAAGCAGGAAATTAAAACATTGGCAAATATGACAAAGGAAGTCAGAGAGATGTGTGCAACAGTGGCATATTTTATGACAGCAGTGTCAGATTTTAATAAGCCAGCCATCTTTAAGTTTGAGGATTTGAGGTATGTATAATTAGATGAAATGTGGGCGTCAAATGCAAAAATCCACAGGAAATACATGGTTTCAAACACTGGTTTTGTGAAATGATGGCCTATTTCATTTTGAAGGCATAGCCTATTTCATTTTTTAAACACAATAAAAGAGGGAAGCTTTTTCTCTTTTATGCCATGTTCAGCAGATTTCAACAGCTGCCGTGGTATTGGACAATAATGTTATGGAGCAGATTCTTAACTTCTCTGCAGCTAAGAATGCAAATGAGTTTTTGGTAAGTCAGATTTTAGTCTCCTCTTTCAACCTTCAAGCATTTCTCAGTTTTCTAACTTTAACTATATCACTAATAACCTAGTTATATTGAGGAACTGTAACTCACTTTTCCCGTCAGGTTCCATTCCAATGTTTAAGGAATTGAACTCTTGCCTTAAAAAAAAAAACCACTTTAAAAATGCTTGTGTTTGAATAAGAACAAAGACAGATATAGAAAAACTATTGTTCGCAGTGTTGTTGTAGATATTTTAGTCCCAGGATATCAGAGAAACAAGGACCAACTTTTGCTGGTGAATGAGACATGCTTTTGAGATACACAAAGCTCTTCTGAAGCTTGAAATATTGTCTCTTTCACCAGCCGAAGTCAATCCAATAAAAGATATCACCTTGTCTATCTAATAGAAAAACTAAACATTCTATGGTCCAAACTGAATGTATTTGGTAAAATTTGAAAAAGCATCCTTTTTAAAGGGCTAGGACACCAATTACAATTGGATGTAGGAACTGAGTTGCTAAAAGAAATGCACTGAATCCTAACTATTCTACTCACAGTTTACACAGAAGCTGTATACACTGTAGCTACATCTACATTGCACATTCTTGCGCAAGAAGATATGCAAATGAGGCATCGCTGTGCCTCATTTGCATACCTAATGAGCCTCCATTTTGCACAAGGGGCTTTTGTGCAAGAAGGAGCACTCTACACTGCTCCTTCTTGCGCAAAACCCCACTCTTGCGCAAGAGCCGTTCTGCCGCTTATTTTCAGGCAGACCGGCTCTTGTGCAAGAGGGGGAAAAATTGCAGCTCATTATGTATGCAAATGAGGTACGGTGATATCTTCTTTTGCAAGAATGAGCAATGTAGACGTGGCCTCTGAGTACCTTTATTAAGGCTAAAGTTTATTGTATATGTGTGCCATGCCTATGATGAACTTCAGGACTTTAGTCAATAAAAAACATCAATAGTTGTACAATTCCACATTAAGAGAGTGGTTGTACAAATTACTTATTTTAAAATACATTGGAAAGAGTCATTGCCCAAGTAGCTTAACTAATTCCTTATACTAAACCCTAAATTCTCTTTGTTCCATTGTAAAGCAAAACGCTCTGGCATTTTGCTCACTGTCACATTCCAGTGTCTTCAAAACTCTTTTATGTATCAATGACAGGCATCCATAAACCACTAATTTGTGAACACACTGTGGAAATTTTTTCCCCAAAATGTTATGTAATGAGGCTTTTATTTGTTAAATGTATGCGTGTCGAATATACACTCCTCTGCCATTTTTTTTGGTTTACATTTGCTATGTGTGGCATTCTCCCATTGTCCCAATGCTGCTTGCTCTGAACTTATTCAGAATTTTCTAGTAAAATGATAGTTTAATTAAATATATTTCCTACAGAGTCAAATAGTTTTCTGAGGAAAGAAAATCTTTTGTGTTCCTGCTAACGCGTGGAGGAACTCCTCTGTTGTTCTGCTTTGTGCTCTCCTATCTTCTAAGTCATTGTCCATCTGCCTGAGGAAGCCTGAGAGTTCCCCCAGAACCTATCAACACAGCTTCTTAAGTAGAAAGAATCCCTCCTCCTAGGACTCAACCTACTTCCAGGGACAGAAATTAGAACCTACATTTGCTACAGAGATTAACATCATCAGATGAAGGAGGCTACCAGAGTCCCCAGCCTGACCCCTTTCCCACTGAGCCAGAAATTTGGGAGAAGACTCTCCCCCACACAGCTCCTAGCAGACACAAGGGGTGATCTCTTAGCATCCACAGAATCCACAAAGACATCAGCAGTTCCAGACTCTAGGAACTGTTCTGAGAGGCTGGGAGATTGACTGATTGTGGAGTGGAAGACAGGTGATGGGACTGGATGGGGGGGAGGGGAGATTTAGTAAGGAGGTCCCTCATACCCTGGACTGGAAGACACTAGAACGTATGCTCCATAAAATCAATGAAAAAAACTAGTAAGCAAACATATAACGAAAAACCGTATCATCAGACTGCATAGGCACGGGGGGGTCAAATGAAGGCAAGCTTAATTCTAGCATTTCCTGACTTTGGAACACTCGTCTCTACAACACGTCTGCTGAGGGGACTCGAGGGGGCAAAATGGGCAGTTGCCCCAGGGCCTGGAGAGTCAAAGGAGCCTGGAACTCCCAGTTGCTGTGTGGTGGCCAGAGCCCTGGGCCCTTTACATTGCTACCGGGCGCTCTGCATAGATGTGAGAGCTAGGGAGGTTGTGCTGTGCTCCTGGCAGCACTAGGGGTTATGGAGAGCCCCAGCACCATGCATCACACAGGTGCAGAGCTGAGACCCCCCCACACCTTGTCCAGGGGCCCACAGAAGCTGCTGGCCCCTCTGCTCTGCAATTTTTTGACACTCATTTAACGTAGCTTGTGGTTCTAATTTTCTCAGTTTTCAAAAAGCAAACCCCTCATACAGCCAGTCTCAGCCTTCTCTCCTCCATCTTCTTGTCCAGCCATTTCCAGTTACCCCCTAGCTAGTCTAATATCCTCCACTTGACTCATCATCTACCATCTGGCCAGTCCTCCCCAAGCCATATCCTTCACTGATCATGGGATGCTATCCAGGAAGAAGGATTGCTGAACAGGATGGGGTTCCCCTATTAAGGGAGGGGAAGAGAGTACTTAGATACAGACTGGCTAATCTAGTGAAGAGGGCTTTAAACTTGGTTCAACGGGGGTAGCTGACCAAAGCCCACTGGTGTGTGAAAAACATGGAGACCTGGGAGATGGGTCAGAAATGGGAGGGAGCATGAGCTATGATAGCAGAGATAAAGGAAGGGCAAGGCAGAACTGGTTTCTGACTTGCCAGGTGGGAGACAAAAAATGATATAAAAACAATGAATGTGTAGTTTGGATCAGAGAGGCAACATATTATTGCCAAGCCACGGTGGGTTCAAGAGCTGGCATTTTTGTTAACGGTCTGGACAGAGGTTCTCCCTTTATTTTCCCTTTCTTCTATTGAACATACAATTTCCACAGTTGCAGCACTCACAGCTGCATCCATAGCAAAAGTCCCGATATTTTGGAGCCAGCGTGGTATGTTAGTGAAGTATGCAAAACAAAACACCCAAACCCCTCTGACAACTCCACAGCCATCGGCCGTTCACAGTCCCTTTTTGCAAATCTATATGAACTTGGCCTCAATCTGGGAAGTACACAAAAGGTGCTCTGGTCATGTCTGTCTCCATCGCATCGAGAACCTTGGGAGGAAAATCAATGTTTGCTCCAAGAAGGAGGACAGAAGTCTCCAGGGAAGATGTCTGGGCCAAATTCTCAGCTGGTGTCGATTGGCATCACTCCAGTGAAGACAAGGGACATCTGCTGAGTTGTCACAACTGTGGGCGTGGCACCTTCTGTCTTTGCTGAGAAGGTTTTTACAGATAAATGGGTAGTTCAGGCAGGCTGTCGCGGGGGACTTCAGAGGGAGTGTAGCCAAAGTACCTACAGGATGAGTGCTCAGTATGAAGAATCATTGTAAACAATTAGCAGACTAGTTCCTTTTAACATGCAACGAGAATGAAAACTTCCATAGATTTTGAGCTCAAATTACCAGCATGGACAGTGCCGGCTAAATGACCTTTGCTTTCACATTGGTGAGATTCCTGTGCCTGTGATGTGGAGATTTTATAAGTAAAAGCCGGGCACAATAGGAAATGGATTGCTAAGTGTCTCATTAAGTCCCATTAAAGGTTCTAATGTCCAAGCCTTTGATCGACTGTCAGATGGAAACATCTGTTTTATTTAATGGCATTTATTGAAGCCATTCTAACCCCAGAAAGCTGGAAATATTGCCCCTTTGCACTGGGAACACATTTTCCAATTAAGCAGGGAGCAGTTCCTTTTACAGTAAAGCAAAAGATCTACTGCAGTTACTACTGTAACTCAATTGCTAGGCTCCCACTGCATCCTTTCTAGGACTTAGACAACTGGGGTTTTATTACAAAAATCAATTTTAGAGAAATTAAATCTTATCTGAGACAAAGATTCACCAGATGAGTGCATTCTGCACTTAGATCACCCGCTATCCTACCATTCCCAACCAAAGAGTCCAATTTATACAAATATAACAAAGACAGGCTGCAAACCTTGTAAAATAATAATTTATAGAAACCAAATCACCTCTGCTTATTAATCCAGAGCAGATTTTACCAGAGTCTATAGGCACCTAATGATACAGATCGGTGCCTCATGGGCTACACAAAACCCCAGAAGTTGATTAAGCACCAAACTGCCATTGAAAGCCAATGGACTCAATGCACAATAAGGCGCTTTTATGTATCCTAGTAGTTGTCAAGACTGCATCTTTGGGTGCCTAAATAGCTTTGTAAATCTAACACCTGGCTTACATGTAGTGATTTTGGATGCAAAAGTACCCACTTTTCAGAATGTGACAGCATTAGCATTTGAGCAATTTTAACAATAGCATAATGTCTTTTTTTAAATTTTTGCTCACAAATGTAAAGTTTTTTTAAAAACTTCCAGTGATCAGTTTTACTAAAAAAGGCTTTCTTTGCCTAGAGAATTTGTTCAATGCGCTGACATTTTCCTTTTTCTCTCTGGAGCTGAAATAGCATTTTCTGTTCAGCAATAAACACAGGAAGAGCTAGAAATTTGTTCGATAAGCAGCCCATTATTTACTGCCTATAGCCACCTTCTGAGAGCTCATCACTTGGTCCTTATCACTCCCAGCAAGTCTCCACTACAAAATTAAGTCGACCTAAAGTACAGTGCTGTACAGTCATCACTGTAATTAAATTGCTCCTGAACGTCCACATAAACTCCTGGTATTGGTGGTGTGTGTCTTCACTAGGGGTATGTCTATACTACCCCGCTAGTTCGAACTAGCGGGGTAGTGTAGACATACCCTAGGAGAGCTAACACTGATTTCACTATCGGGGTGGAGCATTGTGGGATGGTTTCTGAAAGGCATCAACAATTGATATAAGCCAGTCTTATGCTGGGCATCTGGGGCTGTGTTACAAGCACTCCCATGTAACCATCATTTAAACACACAAAATTAATATGCACATGGGTGCCAGGCTATAATTCTAATGCTGTTAACTGTTCCAAAGAAAAGGAAGGCTTACGCTGTTTCTGTATAATGTCTAGAGGCCATATAGGTCTCTTGAGAAATGAGGAAGCAAGAACCCTGACTTGAGCTAAGCAACTAGTGCCCAAACCTCCCAACAAAGCCATGCCAACACACCTCATTCTGGTTGAAGCACGGTCAACTAGTTCACCCCTTGAATTATAAAGAAGATAAAATTAATTCATACTCAGAAATGTCATGGTCACAAAGCAAAACGTAAAGTTATGCTAAAAGTTGGAATGGTGATTTAAATCCAGTCCTATAGCAATCTTTATTTCAACGCAAATAAGCTTTCTAAAGAGCAGGCCAGACACCCTGATAACAAAAAAATGAACAAGGTGAAATTTACAGAGAACAAAATGGCTTTTCTAAATTAAATGAGCACATCACTGTTATTAAATTACTGCCTTCTTTAACCTCTGCAAAGCTGACTTAATTTTCCTCAGAATAATTAACAGCATGAGAATAAATGGAGTATTGTGTCAAATCCTGGTATATCTGGATATCTAGGATCAGTCTCAGAGATATGCTACACATTTTAATATTTAAATTACAGGTAGACCCTAATCTTACTGAAGCATTCATCCCATCAGAGTTTGACATAAATGGATTTCAGGTCTTATACCAATTTCAGAAATAGGTTACAAAATGACATTCAGATAGCTCCAATTTAAGACAATCAAGGTTTGGATAATCTATATCTATCTGTGTATAAAAAACACAGCCTCAAGAGAACATAGCATATGGAGAAAAGTACTTTTCAGTATCCAAACAACAGTAATTAGCGCCCCCACAGTGAAGATCCATATTGAGTCTACGCCCTCATCTTTCTCTTTCTTGGTTTGGCAGACATAAATATATTTTGGTGTATTAGACTAAGTAGGTTTGTTCAGATTACAGAACATTCTTGACTCTGAAAGCAACATTAATTCTATTGGTGCAAATGGCTTCCGGCCAACTCCTCCCACTTGCAGTAGAAAGCATGCCAGATGAGTAGTGACCAGAACACCAGAAATGGGAAGAGTATTTGTACCATCTATGCTAGTGAACTCCATAATCACATGCTCATTGACAACAGCGTTCCTTGCGAGCTGTGTGCTTGGGTGGCCACCTGGGAGAGATTCAAATGCCACCCATCTGATTAGCAGAGCGTCCACTCCCTCCAGTATGTGTTTCTATTACTGGTGCACATCCCCACATGCCTTGGTGCACATAACAAAATTTATTCTGCTCGTGGATGGAAAAAAATTAGACGGAACATTGATTGACAGGAATACCATGCAGATTAACACAGCAGCTACCTTTGTTGGAAGGTGTTGGGTGGCATGAGTACCATTATGTGAATGTTACAGACAAGGCCCTGGAGTGACTGGACAGTTTTCGCTTCCCTACACAGCACTGCCCCAGAGACAGGGCCATGGGATCTGCAAATGATGGAGCCATACTTCATGTGACAGGAGCTGAAGAGTTCAAGGGCTTGTTTCTACAACCAGTTACTTTGAGCTCAGCATATTAGGGGAGTGAGAGCAACTATTCTGCACAAGAGCTTTCAAGCTACGCAGAGTGATTGGACCAGCAAGTAATGAGCAGTTGAACCTGGAACCGCTGTTTCCATGGCATTACTAGCATGCACTGGGCCTTGCGCAAGGCTGGGGCCAGGAGGTGGCTGATGGTTGGGGCTAGGAGGAAGCTGACAATTCCACGCAGAGTTGGGGGCTGCTTGTCCAGGATCCCGCTTAGTCAGTTAACCAGTTAAATGGTAGGTTAACCTAACCTTAACATTTAACTGGTTAACTGATTCATCAGGATCCCTAATGCCCAGGAAGCATGACTGGTAGCATAGCATCAGGAGCTGGAATGACCGAAAATTGTATTTCAGGTGGTATCAGATTCTGAATTCATCTCTGAAAAGCCCAGCGGTAACACCAGACAGAAGGTGTGCCAAGAAGCACATTACATACGCCAGAAGCAAGCCATATTTCAAAGTCCCCTGAGAAAAAGCCAGAGCAATGGAAACAGCATTTTCAGGGAGTGACACTTGCCCCATTATGGACACCACTAGATGTCACAACACAGAAGTCAGCAGAGTGGCTGTTTAGGTCATCTCATTAGGACATGAAGCAATGGGCTTTTATTGCAGCAGGGGAAGTTTAGGTTGAACATTAGGAAAAACTTCCTAACTATCAGGGTGGTTAAACACTGGAGTAAATTGCCCTGGGAGGTTGTGGAATCTCCATCACCGGGGATTTTTAAGAGCAGGTTAGATAAACATCTATCAGGGATGATTTAGATGGTGCTTGGTCCTTCTGGAAGGGCAGGGGACTGGACTTGATGATGCCCCCTGGAGGTTCCTTCCAGTTCTACTGTTCTATGGTTCTGTGATTGGATAGTCTGCTACTTGTGAGTGGGTGGATGTGGGAGATATCATTGCTGAGCACCCTCTAGTGGGCAAACAACTAAACACAAAGAAGAAAGCCAGGATGGGCTCTAGCAAACACAGCGTGTTTGAGTCACGGGGCACCTGCCAGCCCTGGAGACAGGAGATTTAGCCCATTCTCTGAACTTTTTGGAGGTTTTCCCCACAGCACCTGAGAAGCCACCACCTTTCCCAGACTCACGGAACTTTGTAGCCTGATTAGGGAGGGTTCTCTTGGAGCTTTGTGGGCCACTCCCACAATCTATAGCACTTGTGCAGTGCAGATAAAATTTGGCCCAAAGTGGGAGAAAGAGCATGTGTATGAAAAGCCTGGAGAGAGGGAGCAGCCCTGGAGCTTCTGCCTATCAGTTTTGCATGGTGTCCTAGCTAAACCAGTAGCTAAAAGGTTGATTGGCTGCCAGCAGAGTCACACAACCCAAGCTGGCAGACAAAGTGCCCACTACTATTCCAGCCCGCACTTCTGTTTCATTAATTAGTCCGGATGCAGATCTGTGAAAGAGAGTGGGGAGCAAAGACAGCAGCCCCAAAAAACAAAGGAGATGACAGCTGTGATTACTAGCTCTGATTAATTTCCTACATAATAATAGAAGCCAAGCCACAGCTGAGGAAAGGGATGTGTCATATTTACCGCAACAGAAACAAACTGTACTATTTTCCTACACAATTTGGGGACACATTTTTTATTCTATTTATAAATAGTTTTAAATTGATAATAAATTATTAATAGATGGTATAAGCATTTTACAGATAAAATATTATCATGCTAGATGGTGATAAGCATCAGTAGAAGGTATTACAGGAAGTCATGGTTATAAACAATCTATTCACCAGCTGGATTCTGTACCACTCTATATTAATTAAATGACCAACCATCTATTAAAATTACTACTAACCAACAAGAGCAGTCAAAAATATCAACTATTTTTGAAGGGTATTTTTAATTTTTTTTGTTAAAAAAGTCCCACAAATATATTTTTTATTTTTTTCAACTAAAAAACCCAAAGCCAAAACAATTTTTGTTTGAAAAGTGAAAAAAATAAACCAAAGTAACCACATCAAAAACTAAAAAAGGTTATTTCTTCCATTTGAAAATCATAATTTTTTGACCAAAATGAAAATGTTGCCTGAAACGCCCCCTCCCCCCTAGACTTTGGTTGTAAAACCATTGTTTATTCAAAAAATATTTAAGCCAAAAATTTCAAACAGTTCAGCTAATTATTTAGTAGCCTTTTATACATGGAATCTTGGTGAGGTGGGCGAGGGGGAGAGGACCTGGAGCAGTATTCATATCCCACTCCCCATCAGTACCTGGTCCAAGCTGGGGAAGTTAATGATTCAACCAGCTAGCCAAATTCAGTAATGAATCCTGGTTACATGCCATCTGAGGTAAAAGAATGGCACCTTAACATAAAATGTGTCCCAGCTTTCTGCACTGATCTCTTCCTCTCTCTCACACACACACACACCCCTCCCTCTCTTTCTCTCTCCCTCCCTCTCTCTCACACACACACAAACATACACACACAGAGTTTTCATAATCACTCACTGATTACACCATCCCCCATAATGTTCTCAAACATTCTTCACTGGGACCGGTGTTTTTTTTATGAATGACGCCAGCCTCAATGTAAATTTTTCTGGAAAATTTCAGCAAATTTCTTTAAACCATCTTTGAGTTGTGGGAGAGTAGAAATATGCACCTTCCTCCACTCCCCATACTTTTTAGATGGCTACAACAAAAATGAAGCGGGAGACCTCAGGAAGGATTAACATCATCACATGTCTTTCAGAGGGAAAAAAACATTAAAGCTAAATACAATTATAAATGACGTAAAAAACAGGCTGTTAGCATGCCCCATGCCAGCTGTAAAATCTTAATGGAGCCTGGTCTTTCTAACCTAATTTAGAAAGGGTCCAATCACCACCATGGCATCTAGGGGCTACTGAAGAAGCATCACTTTGTGACATCCCCATGTTCCCAAGCTTTCTGTTCATCCCAAGATGATGACCAAGCTAGGACAGGGGCTTTTGTTCTCCAGCTGTTGGGAGACAATAAGCGTGAGTGGAGAGGGTAGAATTCTCAGTGAAACCCACAGCAAAGTACCCAACATAACACCTGTTTACATAATCTGTTTCTTTCTACCAGAGCAATGGAAACCCTACTGAGAGTATCATACAGTCATCCCATAGGGCCTTTCCCTGTTGTTTTTCTGCTAACCTCCTATGTGGTTATGCCGGTAGCTGTTGTTTAACCCCTCGGGTTTGCTTAGAAATGCGAACGCTGATTCACAAGTGTCATCTTAAACGACTGTGTAAATAAATAAGTAATGAATATTCTTGTTCCAGGGGTCTGTTTTGGCTCAGGGGTACAAACTTCAAGCTGTCTAATTCCCCAGGACGTATCCACTGCAAGCACAATCTGCTTGATAGATGCATTGATGTCTGATGCAGTGCTAGTGCACAAAACGGACAGGCTTAACTGACAGAACCTTAGGCTGACACTCTCTCTGGAGTCTATTGTGCGATGCAGATAGTTCAGTCAAAAAGCTGAATGCTAGCTATTAACAAAACATTAGTGACTGGGCAAAGGCAATCTGTATTTGCTGTATTGCCAGAAAGCATTTTGCAAATGCCCCTTTTTTATATTTCTAGCACTTGATCCAAATTGTAGTGGTTTACATAAAAAACAAACAAACAACTACATACTTGCTATTGTGATTCTAATCTCTCACACATAGAGCGAGCAACTCCTTGTTGGGCAAATTTACTCAAAGGCTCAATGTACATTTGTGAATTTCTAAGACAAGTGAAAACAAAAGCATAATGCAGACCACAGGAAATACATAGACAAAGGGGGAAAATATATTCGCTGGCTAGGAAATTACCGACTGTCAAGGTAGAGGGAAATGTATAGCACTATATAAACGATTGTTGTTAATAATTAAATTTGCATTTACCTGCCTTGCTAACACTGAAATATATCTGTCAAAGGAGTCTATGTTGAGTACATACACTTCTCCTCTGAAGCTAACACCCCCATCTCTTCTTTTCCCCTAAGGAGTGATTCAGTGTGTGTGTATATCTGTATTTATATATATATGAAAAAACAAATGAATATTTTTCTTAGCTAAGATAAAGCCTGTATTATCTATTAGGGGTAACATAACCTCACAAATCTAGGCTGACAAGTGGGTGTTCTATCTAGGCTAGAAACACTTTTTTTTTTCATTTTCATGTCTCTTGCCCACACTATAGTCCTTCTTTCTCTGTTTTCTTCCTGCTCCATTTTCCACCTTCATTTTTTTTCCAGTGGATTTTCCCTTCGCTTATTTGTTAGGTATCTTTAAGCCAAAATACAAATTCAAAGACATCCTGGGATCCAATTAGACTTTCAAACCCTGTGTGTGTTTTCATGCCAGGCGTACGAACTTTCAGAATCAGGCAGCAGACGTTCACCTCTGTGGGAAATTATTTCCACACTCACTTTGGAAGGAGCATGACAACATGCAGAGGAAATATTTGAGCTCAGCCACAGGCAGGCTTTGCAAAGGCAACTCAGAGAGGTTCTTTTTACCTGAGAGACAAGGACTAACATTCCTGGGTAGTTACTGTCTCTCCCGCACGCAAAGCTAATTTAAATATATAACTGTGCGCACTTCTGTGATCTGCTTCGGGTCATTATGACTAACAGAAAGGACAATTAAAATAGTTTTGTATTTGCATATATAGGTACATAGGAGAGGATGCAACTAACAACTAGTAATTTTTGTGCATTTAGAAGCCCCTCATAATCTGAGGCCCTAAGCTGTAACTTACTTAGGTCAGGTCTACTCAAGACCTGGAAGATCGGTTTAAGGCAATTCTAGCTGCATAGAATACATAGCTGGGGTCAGCTTATCTTAAACTGAGCTTGGTGCCATGTTCACAGAGGGAGGCTGACAGGAGCAAATGCTCCCGTAGGCTTCTCTTGCTGCTTGCAACTGCAAGGAGTACTGGAGCCAGCTGGGGTTGCCCTCTGCATTTGAGTTAGTGGGTCTTTACTAGACTCGCTAAATCAAATGCCAGAAGATCGACCTCCAGTACGGTAAGTTAAGACACAGGCTTAGCTTGTGCAGAGAGTTCAGAGTGAGACAAACAAACAGAGCACGGAAAGAAAGTGGCAGACAAAAGTGAAGACACATCTCTGTACTCTAGGGGCCTTAGATATTATTAAATTATGTCCTGATCCTGCAAGAGTCAGACCCCAGCACACAGAGGTAGGGGAAAATACAGTGGAAGAGGCATGCCACATTGAAGACAACACAAGACTCTGCACAGGATCCAAGCATTAGCTTTTCAATTCACCTTTCATGTCACTTGAAAAACATTGTAGTTTCTTCCTCCAGTCTTACCCTCACAATACCTCTTCCTCCCCCACCCCATCTTCTTCTTTGAAATGTTTTTGTCTCTCTCCTGAATTAATAAGAAACAATATCTGCGTTACTCATTGAGAGTAAATACCCTTCTTCAAAGCCGTTTCCAGGTGCTATGTGCAAGCCAAAGCAGATCTAGATTCCCTCTTTAGATCTCATTTGTCTGCAGCTGAGAACTGCTCGTGGGAACCATTTCAAAGGCTGAAGTGTCAGCAACAGAAAGAAAAGAGGTGCGTGGGCGTGAAGTTACTAAATGCAAAACTGTCACGCTCCCTTCATTTACTACCCTGAATATGCATGCACGCAAAAATGTAGGACTTGCAGGAAAGTTTGCACTTGGCACAGAAAACACCAAGAAGAAGAAAAAATTAAAGAGAGATAAAGAGAGTGGATCCAGGCATGTAGATGAAAATAGTCTTTCAGCTGATCTCTTCTTTGACACCGATAACTCACTTATGGCCTCTGCCTTTGATGGGACCTTCCCTGCACAGGGCACAATATCAGTACAGATGCACACATTACACTTGAGTTGCTCACAAGCTACTGACAGTGTAAACCAGCGGTGGGCAACCTGCAGCCCTTCAGGGTCCAGCGTGTGGCCCGCAAATCATTTTGTACCTTTGCCCATGTGTTTGTCCTACGGCTATTGCTAAAGTAACACAAGTAAAGCAATGACACATGAAGGGAGATGCGTGCTAATTGCACACAACATTGTTATCCTATGATCCTTATCTGCTTCTTTTAACTATCCAGTCTTTAGGTGCTTATAGATTACCAGTTCTGCCTATTTGGTTTTCCCTTTGATATTTTCACCCTCTGCTCCTTGTTTCCCGCCCCCTTCCATTTTTTTTCTTCCCCCCTATTTATTTTGGGTCTGCACATCCTAAACTCAAAACTCCGGTCATCTGAAGAAGTGGGCTGTGCCCACGAAAGCTCATGCTACCATCGACATGTTTTGTTAGTCTATAAAGTGCTACCAGATCATTTGTTGTTTTTTAAGTTTCTTCTGTACAGACTAACTCGGCTACCCCCTGAAGCTTTTGAACATTGACTGTGAGAGCCGTGTCTTCCCTCTGCATCCAATCAAAGCATCGCTACACTGCAATCGGCACACCCTACCAGTTCTAAGCAGGCAAGCGCAGTGAGCAAAACTACCTTTCCTTGGAAAGCATCTCGGTTATGACAAACTTGCGGCCCACGGAGAGGAAGGAGACCACTCATGCAGCCCACTCACTAGTCTAGGTTGCCCTCTAAAGTGAGGTCTGGGAACTCATTGGCTATGCCTGGGATACGACTACAGAGGGGTAGCTGAATTAATCTGTACCTGGAAACATGTTAAAAACCATGAATAGTCTTGCAGCACTTTACATAAGACTAGCAGGAGAAAGCAAACACAGGGAACAGTGACATTTATGTCTGACCCTTTGACAGCAGGGGGCTGCCTGTTTTTTATTATTCAGGCAGAGAACCTGAGGCTCCCATTGTTACAGAGCACCCAAATAGTAGCAGCAGTGAGGAACGTATTGTTCTCATCTGCATTCTGCAGGATGACCTCAGGCATTTCCCGGGGGGGGGGGGCAAGATACGGCCTAGGGGCTTAATCCGGCCTGCCACGCCTTTCAGTCTGGCCTGTGGCCACCCCACTGGACCCCCCAGGGCTCAGAGCGACTGGCTGCTCCATCTGCCTCTCTACACCGGGGTGGGGGAGGAAAAAGAAAGCTTCATGCACTTCAAACCCCCTCCTTTACCCAAACCCCCTCTCAGACTCCTCACCCTCTCCTGCACCCCAATTCCTTACCCTGAGCTCCCTTCTGCACCCTACCTCCATCCCAGACCCTGCATCCTCTTCATAGAAGTGTGGCCCTTGGTCACTTGCCAATATTCTGAAGTGCCCTCCCCCTCACAAATTATTGCCCACCCGTTTTTACCTGATTGTGGATTCCCCACATCTCTCCAGGCTTTGACTCCTCCAGTTGGAGAACCTCAAAGCAAGTTGTGTCCTAACATTTGGCTTCCCAGATACAGGTTTTGACCGATAAGATCTTAAATGCTTTGGTCACCAGCTACCTGACAACACATCCACAATGTCATTCCATGATAGCTGAGAACAGTTGAGTCTCTTATTGCTGACACCTCTAGACTGAATGAAAAGAAGGGGGGGGGGTCCCATGGGTTTGAAACACACTTTCCTCATTTTCTTGCTTGAATTTGTTTGATTTCACAATTGTATCTGGGGGACTGGATTGGGGGAGTTTTTATTATGGACGCGTGCCTACGGGGAAGTTGAAGACTACTCTCAATAAAGTATATCCATGCTTCCAGAGCAACAAAAATACGTGTCAATTAATTTGGAAGCCATAACATCACCAACCAAATCCCTATAAAATACATGTACCAAGCAAATTCTTAGATACTTTCTTCTATCACATAGTAAATGATGAAAGGATTTTTCAGATAAAATTGTAAGTACAGGTTGAACCTCTCTAGTCCGGCACCCTGGGGACCCGACCTGTTGCAAACCAGTGAATTTGCTGGACCATCGGAGGCCAATGTGGTCTATGAGGCCAATGAGGGCTGGGGCTGGAGGCCATAGTTGTTGGGGTCTTCTTCTCCCAGATGCATAAAAGTGCAGAGCCCAGCACGGCAGCCTTAGAGCAGCTACTACGTGGCAGCAGTGCTCAGCTGGCAGCTGGAAGGCAGCGTAGGGCTAGGTGAGGGTGGCGGGGCAGGCACTGGGGACTCCGGGGGTGGGGTTAGTGCTGGGCAGTTCTAAGGGGGGGGGGGACTCACACTGAGGGCATCCGGGGTGGGGAGCTGTCACTGGGGGACTCTGGAGATGGGACTAGTAGCGGGGAGCATGCTGGGTTTAGACTGTTTTATAAGTATTGTCATGGTAGTCTAATAGAGCAAAGAACACTGATTTATGACTCTGTCAGACTCCGACCAAATTCACTATTGATACCAGCATTTCAGGAATCCGAACTTTCCATAAGCTCATTATGGAAATTCTGTAAAAGTGCTTTTCAGTGAGATATTGCTGTCAATTGCAATTTCTATGACAGAGAATGCATGATAATGAGCCAATTATCATAATAAATAACATTGAATGTTGTAAGAAAAATACTTTTTAAAAAAATTTAGTCTCTTTCAAAAGCTTCACACTGCAATTTTGGATCCAAATTTTCATTTTCTTTCTGCCATTTTCCTGCCTCACATTGGAGATGAGAGAAGGGGAACTGTTTATTCAATGCTTCATTATGTTTGAATGTTAGTGATGTCTTTTCTTCATGAAACATTCGATCTGAAAAATTTGCCAGGGCTTAAAAATCATAGGACCTGCAGAAATCAGTCTTCACTGCTATTAAACTCCCCTATATCCATGAAAGGTTTTTATAAACGAAAGGGGGTTAATTTTTTTAGGATGAAAAATGACATTGATCGGAACACATTATGTGACAAGTAAGTGTGTTCTGTGTCATATGTGTCAGCCAAAACAGGAGCCAAAATAACAAGGAACATATGAATATTTAAGCCAGGTAACACACTGAAGAACACGATGCTCTAGTTACGGAAACAGGATGAAACCCTATTTGCTTTTAGGTTGCTGTAACTTGCACCAGTGACAAGAGCACTACCAGCTGGACATAGCCACAGTGTTCCCACCATGCACCCTCTCTTGCACTGGAAAGAGTGGCATAGGAGCTGGAGAAGCAAGCTGAAAGTCTGCAGAGATCCAACCCACATGTCAAAGGGAACCTATATATTGAAGGATATGGGACATTCCTGCTTTCTTTGAATGGTATAAAGGGGGGTGTGAATTTTTAAGAAAAACACTGACCACTGCTCAGGGTAGGTTTTAGAGTAAAAAGGGCAAAAATAAGGCACAAAAACAAAATGAAAAAGGGCACAACCCTGAACTGGGTTCATACTATTGGTTGAGACACAGCTGCACTCAACCACATACACTAACTCAGATGATTCAACCCACATCAGGACTTGTGTTACGCAATGTCATGCCATCACATATCTGTGGTGAGGATGGTACAGCCAGAATGGTTGAGAAGACCAGGGCAAAGGACCATACCTCTATACAAAGGTCTGCTCATTTTCAAGGCACCTATTGTGGGCCCACTCGTCCTGCCTCGATTTCTCCACAATGTTGATGTGGTGTGAAGAATCATCTGCATCTGACATCAGAAATCCGAACATGGGCCCATCTGAACTTATTTTCAATGGGCCAGGGGCATGGTGCAACTCACCTTTACTCTTGAGGAAAACTAGAGGATCCCACCTTGCAGCAATGTCATCCACCAGATGTGATGGCGGTTTGAAAGTTCTGCACTTCGCTGGCGAGGCTGCTGCAAATTTGGCTTGGCAAACTCTGCATCCAGCGAAAAGACTGAAGAACCGATTCTAAATGCAAATCATTCTGCCTTTAAACTAGCCACATTTTGAACTGTTATGGTTTACAAATCATTGCTGATTCCACTCCAGACCCATTCATACACATGCCACGCTCTCTCAAATCCCAAAAATTATACTGTTACAGATTGAACCTCGGCATTCTCTGATCTGACAACATCGGTGGTCCAGCATGATTTTAGTTAGCTATATGTCCACTTATCATGGATGTGGCCATCTTTCCCATAGTCCCATTAAGTTTGTTTATAGTCACCAGTGTTTTGTGCTGTTAGTTAGCCCTAATTTACCCCTAAAAGTCTTCTAAGAGCCCAATAAGCAGTGGAAGTGTTGGTAATGCAGATAGACAATATTGACCTCCTCTGGTTTGGCAATTTTTTTGGTTTGGCACTGGTCAGGTCCCAAGAGTGCTAGACTAGAGAGGTTCAATCTACATTAATTATTACACCATAATCAAAATAGTTCTAACACAGGCTGTGTTGCTAAACGGATTCAGAGCAGTTGAATCCAAAATAAACACAAGGGCTGTGTCTAGATTGGCAAGTTTTTCTGCAAAATCATCTGCTTTTGCGGAAAAACTTGCCAGCTGTCTACACTGGCCACTTGAATTTCCGCAAAAACACTGACGATCTCATGTAAGATCGTCAGTGTTCTTGCGGAAATACTGTGCTGCTCCCATTCGGGCAAAAGCCCTCTTGCGCAAATCATTTGCGCAAGAGGGCCAGTGTAGATAGCACAGTGCTGTTTTCCGCAAAAAAGCCCCGATGGCTAAAATGGCGATCGGGGCTTTTTTTGCGGAAAAGCACGTCTATATTGGCCATAGACGCTTTTCTGCAAAAAGTGCTTTTGCGGAAAAGCATCCTGCCAATCTAGACGTGATTTTCCGAAAATGCTTTTAATGGAAAACTTTTCCATTAAATAATATCATACCAGTGTAGATGTAGCCATATCGTTTCAAAGACAAGTGATGAAAATACATGTAGGTGTTACAGGCGGCATTCACCCTGACTCAGCACAAACATTTTGGACAGAACCTCACTCCATTTCTCTACACTGGAGTTAGCCCCTCCCTTCAGATTTTAATTCTGAATTCTCATTGACATGCCTGGAGTTGCTTGCGTGTCATGCTATCCAGAGACCTAATTCACTTTCCATCATTTGTCACATGAAGCGCAAAAGAAAGAAAGGAATTATCATTGATTTTCGTCTAGTTCCATTTGGCAAGTATTGATTCACTCCCTAAATTTGGAGTTCATCATGAGCAAACCTCACGCCTACCTAGAACTCATTGAAATAGAAAGGCCACAGAACCATGGCATCAAACGCTGAAATGTTACATTCCACACACGTCAGTGGAGCTGCAGCCCTGTGAATCAGAGCAGGATTTAGCTCAGCAGTGCTTTCACATGTCTGAGCCATTGCCATGAAAGCATTGGAAAGGCTACTATGGACGCCAGTGGGCACAGATTCAGGTCCTCTGCACCTCAGCACCTTAAAGATATTTGGGGCTCGCACAGAACAGAGAGCCAGGACTGGCATCTGTATACTAAATTTATAGGGCCATGGGAAACTTGGCCACACCCATGATAAGTGGCCATCTGGATTACTAAAATCATGCTGGACCAGACAGTGCCGAACACGAGAGATTCAGCCAGTAAAAGCAAAGCGTTACAAACGAGCCTTGCAAAATAAAATCTTAGGATGAATTCTTGGCTGCACTGAAGTCAGTGTGAGTTTTGCCACTGACTTCAATCATGCCATGATTTCACCTTTAAACACGATGGGGTTACACTCACTCTTTTTCTGAGAATGACAAAATTCAGGAGACAAAAGAGAATGAAACTGCAAGTGAGTGACAGCCTCTGTTACCCGCCCCTTTTTCAGAACAAGCACTGAATGGTGGTCGAAGAGGCTTCAGAGCTTTGAGCGACATGCTGGGCAGTATTTTGAGTCAAGAATTTGGCTGTGAACCAGGCTTATGATCAGAGAGCAGAGACAGTAAATTCTTGGCTTTTGTGAAGGTGGGTCCCAGCTGCAAAATCACTCATCAATTGCTCAACTCGAGTAGGTGGCTCCAGGAGGAAGGGATGTGCCAATCGCTGAGTCCCAACGAGACATTTTCAATCTGGCTGAGATCTAAGGGTGAGTATTTTGATATCTAAGCGTTTGCCTGTTGAGAGGTTTGGTAAGGGAGAGAGAGAAGGCGCACGCTAAGGACAATAAGAGCTTATTGACATCCAGAACGGGGCAAGCTTGACCACTAATGGAATATTTGACAGGTTGATAGACTTTCTCCCAACCTCAGGAAGCATCATATATTCACAGGGCTAAGCCAGGAGAGAAGGGACTCAAAGGACAGAAGAAAGGAGTGGGACAGAAAATGCACACATGGAGCTCTACTACAGGTTGAACCTCTCTAGTCTGACACCCTCAGGACCTGACTGGTACCGAACTAGAGAATTTGCTGAACCACGGGAGGTAAATATTGTCTAGTCTTGGGTTCCCAAACAGGGGGGCGAGCTCCCCCCCCCCCGGGGAGGCATGAAGAAATTCCAGGGGGAGGGGCGCGAGGTGACCCAGCTCTCCCCCGTTAATCTCCCTCCCCAAGTTTTGCTGCTATTTATGTTTTTTGGCCCCGGTCAGACCCCCCTTCCCTTTTTTTTGGCTCAACAAGTTTTACTGGGGGTGGGAGGTGGGAGGTTTTCTCAAAATCAAAAAGGGGGCGTGATGTCAAAAAGTTTGGGAACCACTGCATCACCAACACTGCCACTGGTAATTGGGCTCTTAACAGATATTTAAAGGTAAACTAGAGCTAAATAACAGCACAGAACACTGAGAGCCAAGACGGGTAGCTGTAAACAAACTTTACAGGATCACGGGAAACTTGGCCATACCCATGATAAGTGGGCATGCAGATAACTGACATCATGACGGACCATGGATGTTGCCTGAGCAGAGTGCGCTGGAGTGGAGAGGTTCAACGTTGAAAAGCAAAGCTTTACAAACTAGCCTTGCAAAATAAAATCTTAGGGTGAATTCCTGGCCCCACTAAAGTTTTGCCATTGACTTCAATAGTGTCATGATTTCACTTTTAAATGCCATAGGGGCACACTAATTCATTTTCTGATAGAAATGTAGCCGTGTTAGTCTGGTGTTGCTGAAACAAAATACAGGACCATGTAGCACTTTAAAGACTAATAAACCATCTTGTTAGTCTTTAAAGTGCTACATAGTTCTGTATTTTAATTCATTTTCTGATAGTGGAAACATGCAGCAGACAAAAAAGAATGAAACTTCATCTGTTACCCTCCCTGTTTTCACTTTTCCATTAGGTGCAACCCCTATCAGGAAATGCTCCACCTATTTGATGAGAATTTCTATCTCAAGCAATTCCAGATTTAGGAGAGTTTTGGCACTTGGGTTCGGAATACATTTGTGCTTTTGGTTTGGTCCATCGTGCAGTTGTAATATTTTGTTCCAGATTCCATGTTCAATTCTTTGCCTTGCCATCTGTTGAAATCTGGGATTTTGACCGAGGGTGATATCTGATTGGTTTTCAGTGTGCAACACAAAAACCGTCCCATTATTACTTTAATAGCGTGGTGCTAAGACTGGGGACAATGGAAAGGCTTCTTGCCTCTCATCACAGCAAGAACTTGACCCTGCTCCAATCATTAAGCTTTCCCTGTGTTGGAGGGGTGCAGGATTGAGAACCGACACAACAAATGACTGCAGTGAGATAACGGCCCCTGTCAAGCACTATAAGGAGGTATTAATAATCTAGCCCTTATATATCAAATTCATTCCTGCCTTTCTTGGTGGCTCTTCCTTGCAACGAAGACACAGATTTCAAAGCCATTTTGATCTCCTTTAATTTCCCTAGAAGTCATGTGCTGCCATGTATTTCCAGTTCAGAGTCTGGCAGTACGTGCAGTAAAATGCAGGAATGAGGTGCTATGTTAGTGTGCTGTGGGAAGACATAGCATGAAACCTAAGAAATTATTCAAAGAGTAAAAGTATGAACAGGGTTTTTTCCCTACCATGCTTGAAAACCGCAGTCTCTATAGAGTCTGTTATGAGACCCCCCTTTTTGTCACTGCTGGCACACCTGGGGCTAAGCGATATCCCACCAGCTCTGATGTAAGGGGCATGGCCAGATGCAGTAGGGTCCAACTTAATCCCTATTGTACTGGCTGTTCCAAGAATGGTTCTTGGAAGCTACAGAAATTCAGGCATCCTATGCAGCAGCCTCTTTCATTTCATGCAAGGGCCGTTCTGGTTCTCAGCCCTTCTGAGAATCCAGGGTCCAAAAAGCCAGTGCAGACCCATCTTTGCTCCTAACTCCTGCACTGGGCTCACACAGGCCAACTGACACTCCGAATCCGAGTCATGCCAAGGCAGCTCTTCAGTGAGAACCATTTCACAGTTCACGAGTTGACACACTTAATAGCAGATACACAATATTCATGGATACCGATCACAAAGAAAAACGGGTTTTGTCTCTCGCATTTCACTGCCACACTGTACTGTGCCCTTTCTGTTGTATCTTCTGCATTATGCGATGACACACAATACTCGGCACTGATAAAAGACCTCTTAACTAATGGTGTGACTTGAATAATGATACACGTTGGCATGACTTGTTAGGGGAGAAACCACAGAGATGAAATTAAATGCTCACTTGGAGTGGATACCTGACCTCTCAAAATATGTCATGTCAAGCTATGGCTTCGCACAATGCTTAGTCTATCAGCCTCCTTTGCTGATGCAGAGACCAACAGCAATGCTCTAATTAGGGGCTCCCTCGGTAGTTCCATTCTTAGAGAAGCACATATGGACGGCTGGATGCCTGGCTGTCCACATTTCCACGCCAACCCCCTATTTTTATCAGAGGTTTATTGCTTGGCCCCAAACACAGGCTGCTGAAACTTGGCAAGCATGTCCTTAGCCTTGGATGATCCTGGCAGGTTTTGGATCCCGGAGTTAATGATTTTTCTGACTGTAACTCACAAAGGGCTTGGGTTTTCTAAGCAGAAATGCCATATGCCTATTTACCCAAAATGCCTACATGGTGGGAAACCAGCCAACATTTCTCCCTTTTTCATGAAAGTCCTTACTGCACACATCCAGGAGCTTCACGGACTTGATTGGCTGAGAGCAGATTCAAAGCAGCCATTACTGTCTATGTCGATAGTAAGACATAATCTGTGGACCTGCTGGGCCTTTCTTCCTAAAGCAGAATACACCAATTAGATCTGAGCGTGACTGGCACCCTTTAGCCTCACCCCCCTCTTTCAATGACAAAGGAGCTCCTTCCCATTTGGGCATGGTTGTCTCATTCTAAATAATATTCTTCTACAAAGGAATTTCACAAGCCAGCTACAGAAAGCGAGGGAGAGAGAGTGTGGAACTGATCTTCATTTGCAAATGTGACACTGTCTCCCTTGGCTTGAACAAAGACTTGAACTGGGTGATGTATTATAAACCCAGCTTTCCTTACATTCAACACCTCATTGACATCAATAGCTAAGTATGGGACACTTCCAGACCCCTCAATTAGCCTCATTAGCACCAGGACTACAAAGGACAGGTACTTTTTTTTCTCCCTCTCCCTTCCTACTCTGAGGGACTCCCTTTTTTTCTCCACTCAAATTAATCTCATCTGAGGAAGTGGGTTTTGATACTATACATATATTTTTGTTAATCTCTTAGCTCTGGTCTGCACCTTATTTTGATATAACAAGCAGAGTGTCCACACTACCAAACACAAGGGGCTGGTTATTTCGAAATAATAACTCCTGCTTTCCACGAGGACTAACACTTATTTTGAAATAGTTATTTCAAAATAGCAGTCGTGTGGATGCTACACTGCTGCTGTTTCGAAATAATTACTCCCCAGAGTCATGCAGAGTAATTACTTCCTAGGGATCTAAGTTGAGGTAGAGCGTCCACATTAAGGGAGTCTGCTTTGGACTAATTTCAAGGCTTCCCTGTAGTGTGGAGATGCTATTTCGAAAGAGTTATTTTGGGAGTTATTTCAAAATAAGCTATCATATATATAGTAGCCCATTGTCTGTGAGTCTGTAATGCTGACATACATGGCCACCGCCCCGCCTTCCTCCTCCAGCAGTGGCGCTGAGTGGTGCACCCCTCAGTTGGGTCACCGCGGGAGGGGGGGGAGGCAGTGATGTAGACAGCCCCACTCCCTGGCTGTAAACATCACCACCCTGCCCCTCCTCCCTCGTGGCAGCCCAGCTGAGCAGGCAGCACTCAGCCAAGCGCCACGGCAGGAGGGAAGGGGAAGAAGGGTGGGGAGAGATGGAGGGGAGAGAGAGGCAGGAGAAGGAGGAGAAGAGAAAGGGGGAGTGAGAGGCAGGAGGGGGAGAAGAGAAAGAAAGAGATGGAGAAAGAGGTAGGAGGCAGAGGAGAGCTGAGGGGGGGGAGGCAGTAGGGGAGAGAGAGAGAGAGAGAGAGAAAGAGAGAGAGAGCTCAGGAGAGAAGACCTGAAAATCCCGTCTTATGACAGGCTAATTGGCTAGTTTTGAAATAATTTCCTAGTGTAGACATGCCCTAAGGTGCAACAAGTCTATTCATTGTTTTTTTTAAAGTTGCCTTTATTACACAATGGGACATCTAACAACTCAATAACATAACTATGAGAAAAAACATTACTTTGGTTTGGAATTTTCAAAGAAATATAAGGAAGTAAATCACCCAATTTCTAATGAATTTCCATTAAGCTCTGTTGGAAATCCCAGAAGTTGTTTCTGTGTCCTGATCAAATTTTAGCTATGCCCTTCCTAGGTTTAGAGAGACAGAGGTTGGACAAATGGATCCAGTATTGGCTCATCTCTATTTCAGGTAGACACACAGGAACAACAAAATGGTTTGGTTCTACAAAGCCTCTGTTGGCATTGTGGCCCAGGTCTCACTATACATGACTCCCCACAATTTGTGGATCTCTGATAAAAGGGTTTGGGTTTGCCCATCTTTAATTACTCAGTGAGAGGATTAACATTAAACATTAACATTAAACATATCATTTAACATTAAAATTCCTGTAGTATTGTAATGATATGTATGCAAAAATCTACACTCAATTCCTGTAGTGTTGCAATGGTAGGTATGCAAAGCAATAATTACTTTAGAGAGGGTTTTGCTTGTCATTAAAAGCAAGTCAGATTTTATCAAGCCATTCAGGTCTCTGAGATTAAAAAGAATGGAGACAATTTACAAATAAATAAGCAAATTTGTCTTCTGCTTGGTAAACCTATTCATCAGGCCACATTAAAGGAGAAATAAAAGAAATCAGGAAGGCAAGAAAGGAAAGGATGTATTTGCTCTGTTCTCAAATAATATACACAAATTATGTACCCTCATCCATACATCTTCTTTTCTCATGAGCAACGAACCCCATTAAAAAAGCTTGAGTGGTAAAAGCACCTTTACACAAACCAAGAGATAGGCCACAGAGTTTGCACTCAAACTTAGGGTGTGTCTACACAGCGGGGCTTAATTCAAAATAAGCTATGCAAATCGAGCTATGTTAACTGCGTAGCTTATTTAGAAATAGCTTATTTCAAAATTTGGAGCATCTACACAGCACTTATTTCGAAATAGAGCACTTTTCCTCCGACTTCCCTTACTCCTCGTACAATGAGGGTTACAGGAGTCGGAGTAAGAAGTCCTCTAGCTTGACAGTATTTCGACAATATTTTGAAATAACTGCAGGCTGTGTAGATGTGGACTAAGTTATTTCGAAATAACGCTAATTATTTCAAAATAATGTTACAATGTAGACCCACGGCAGGAATATGGTGAGAGATACGTTTGAATCCAGCTATGAACTGTCCCAGAGATTGGAGTTCATTCAGATCTGGGGTTTAAATGAATGGAGATTGCCTCTCTCCTAGAGCTGGAAGGGACCTTGAAAGGTCATTGAGTCCAAGCCACTGCCTTCACAGCAGGACTAAGTGCCATCCCTGACACATTTTTTGCTCCAAATTACCTCCTCAAGAATTGAACTCACAACCCCAGGTTTAGCAAACCAGTGCTCAAACCACTGGGCTATCCCTCCCCCATCATTTGATGAAGGGTCGTTTCTGTCCAAAACTCAAAATACATCACTCCTATAAACAAACAGATCATGATGCCGGGCATATATATTTTTAGATGAGTCGGGAAAAGAAATCATTTTGAGATCTTACGAATGAAACTCTGCTCTTGGTTATGGCTTGTGCAATCCCATTGCAGTCACTGGAATCGCAGAAGAGTAACAGAGAACAGAATTTGGCTCCAGGTTGGATATTACAAGCAGAAGCCAAAATGTACCATTCTTGTTCACTCAGAAGCTTCCTTTTCAAACAACGGGAGACTCATTTGGTTAAGGCCTGAGTAAAGATGGCAGGGTTTGGCCCTGCTGTATCATATTATCCTCAGAGAACTTGGTCTAATGATTACTTAACTTTACCAACAATGCTTTGCTGATTTAAAAAAAAAAAGATAGATTGGATAATTACTATCTGAAAAAGCGAAGACGCTAACCACCACAACACTGCAAACAATTATCCACATTAAATCCAAATTGTTTCAAAAGAGAAACAGCAAATGTTTAGAAGACTGCGGCACAGGAAAAACTAAACAAGCTCACAAAGAAAAGCCTAGAATTAAATGAGGTAAAAATTACTCATCTGCCCTTATTGTCATTTGGGTGATTACAAAATTACAGGCTGTAAGTACGGAGGGGTTTGGCTTTTGGGTCATTACCAGCTGGAAGGCTGAAGGTTCATCCGATGAGTCAATGCAAACCTACACATGCCTTATGTATAGACACACTTGGGAAGCCCAAGGGAATTTTTTTTTCAAATTTAAAAACATGCCTTCTCTCCTCAACTTCTCTACCATTATTTGCAAGTCTCTAACACACCCCATGTCGATATTTTTCATAGCATTCACGTAAGAAGTTAGGTCAACCCCCCTTTTTGGTGCCCTATTTTTAGGGGCTGAATAAGGGCCATCTGAGCACTTACAGCAGGAATAGAAAAATACCGGCTTCTGGGTTGGATCCAGTCTGCCAGGATTAGCTCCTGGCAGACCCCCTCCCCACAACTATATTTACCTGCCCGGCCTCAGGAACCAGCAATTGCAGCTCCTGTTGGGTGCAAATCATCATCAATGGCCAATGGGAGTGGCAAAAAGTGGTGTCCTGGTCCACGCTGCTTCCCGCTGCTTTCATTGGCCAGGAACGGAGATCCGCCTCTAATAGTAGCTGCGATCACCGGCACTTGCAGCCATACAGGTAAATACAGTGGAGGCCTGCCAAGGGCTGACGCTGGTGAACCATTGCCGTGTTATTCCCCACCCATGATTTGGAACATATATGTTCGGGGAGGATCTCCAATGGATTCCTCTTTCATTAGGCATAAGGTCTCCCACTGTGTTGGGATGGAGATCAGGCACATTTGGCAAAAGCACTTGCTTTTAGAGGTATCGCCATTGCTTCTTTGGCACTGCCCTGCTGCCACCTTCCACTAACCAGGTGAACAGGAACATGTCATCAGTGGGTGGCCTGAGAAGGAAGGAAGCCTCCCCCTAGGATGCACAGTATTCTACTTTAGGTAGCTCTTGGGAAGCATCCCAATTCTTGAGCAGGTAGAGAGAGGCTAAGGTATGAGATGGGTTGACCAAAACACAGAAAACCAGTGCTCCATCCTCTCATGCCCAGGTAATTATTCATGGATTCATACTGTTTAATGTGAGGAGGGACCATTAGATCACTAGTCTAACCTCATGTATGTCACTGGCTATTACATTTCCTCCAATTATCCCTGTGCTGAGCCCAGTAACTTGTGTTAGGCTAAAGCAGATCTTCCAGAAAGGCATCCAGTCTTGATCTGAAGACATCAAAGAGAGAGAGAATCTACCATTTCCCCGCTTGGTACTTTAGCCATTGGAACAATCACCCTCACTGTTAGAAACTCATGCCTAATTTCTAATTTGAATTTATCCGGTCTGCTTCCAAGCATTGGCCCTCGTTCTGCCTTTTCCACCAGATTTAAGGAAGCCTTTAGTACCCAGAAGGAACGTGTGCATTGCAATCATGTCACCTCTCAATCTTTTAGTTTGATACACTGAGCTCTAAGGCCTGGTCCACACTCAAGGGATGGTTGGCTTAAGATACGCAATTCCAACTACATAAAAAACATAGCTAGAGATGACATAACTTAAGCTGAGCTTCGAAGCCGTCCTCACAGTGGGAGGTCGATGGGAAAAATACTTCTATCGACTTCCTTTACTCCTCGCAAGGAGTAGAAGTTCCAGCACTGATGGGGGCGCCCTCAGCTTTCAATTTAGGCTATGTCTAGACTGCAAGCCTCTTTCGAAAAAGGCTCTTTCAAAAGATACTTTCAAAAGAGCCTCTTTCGAAAGACAGCATCTAGACTGCACGCGGAACTTTCGAAAAAGCAAGCCGCTTTTCGAAAGAAAGCACCCAGTGAGTCTGGATGCTCTTTCGAAGAAGCCCTATTTACATTCAAGAACGCCTTCTTTTGAAAGAGCACTTTCGAAAGAAGGCGTTCTTCCTCGTGAAATGAGGTTTTCCACCGTCAAAAGAAAAGCCACGTTCTTTCGATTTAATTTCGAAAGAACGTGGCTGCAGTCTAGACGCAGGTGAAGTTTTTTCGGAAAAAGGCTACTTTTTCCGAAAAAAACCCTGAGTCTGGACACAGCCCTAGTGAGTAGTTCTTAGACCCACCAAATCAAACTCCAGGAGATGTAACCACCACAGCATCAATCATCCTACAAAAGTCTCATTGTGAGGCCTTTTCTCCTGCTCATGAATAATTTTTTACAGTTCTCTTCTGCAACCTTTCCAATTTTTCAACATATTTTATGGACTGTGAACACCAGAACTGGTCACTGTATTCCCATATCGGTCTGGACATAGAGGGAAAAATCACCTCCATGCTCCTACATATTACCCCTGTTAAGATAGTCAAGGAACTCATTAGCCTCTTTTTGTCACAGTATTAAATTGGGAGCCCATGTTGAGTTGCTTGTCCACTGACCCTTAAACCCTGTTCCAATTCACTGCTTTCCAGGATGTAATCCCATTTGTGAATGTGGCCTGTGGTCTTCGTTCCTAAACACATAACTGCATGTGGCTGTGTTAAAATGCATTTGGTTTGCATGGGCCCAGATTGCTAAGCAATCCAGCTTGCTCTGGATGACTGTCCTGTCCATTTCTAATCGGTGTCGGCCACAAATTTATATTGGCAATGATTCTATATTTACCTGCAGTCTACCAAGAAAAGTATTGAAGAGCCAGATCTCGTATTACATGCTGTGGAAGACCACTAAGATGAGTTCCTGAAACTGATTCTGTGCAGGTCAACTCTTGCCCTTGTACAATGCTCCACGGGGAAAGTCTGCCCATGGCTAGGAAGTTGAAAGAACAGGACTTTAATGTTGGGGGTAGTTCAAAGCACCTTTTTATAGTTTTGTCCAGGACAGAAATGTATTGACAGAAGAGAGCTTTCCTTCACTACATCCTAGCATAACAGCTGGGGTCTACATAGGTGTGTCTGCTCTTAGGGCGCAAAGCTTTGCTTTCCTCCCTTTGAAACTGACTCGCCCTGGCTTCATCCAAGCCAAGTTTGCTAGGCTTCCTATCATATTGCACGGTTCTTCCATGCAGGGCTAGATAAAGCATTATTTGTGTTTGCTTTCTATTCTTTGAGTTAGCGTTAAGTTGATAGGTGTAACCCAACCTGGGACCTCTGGAGCTTAGTGCATGAGCCTCTATAGCTTAAGCTAAAAACCAGAAGGCTGTCAGCTAAGGCTACTCTAGAGCAGACTCATTCTCTCTCTCTGTGGGTGTGTCTAGACTACAGCATTTTGTCGATAGAAGTGCACTTTTGTTGACTAAACTATACCTGCGTCTACACTACCACCACGTTCTGTCGACAGTAAGTCGACAGAACGCGGAAGTTTTGTTGATGGCAGTAAACCTCATTCTACGAGGAATAACGCCTTTTGTCAACAGACTTCTGTTGACAAAAGGAGCTATTGCATCCACACTGTGCTTTTTCAAAAGAGAGCATCTACACTCTGTTGAAAAAGCGGTTTGCTTTGTAAACAGAACTGGCTGTAGTCTAGATGCTCTTTGTCGACAGAGGCCTGTAGTCTAGACATACCCTGTAAGTGGTCTAAGTCAGCGCTTTTCAAACTTTTTTTCTCATGACCCAGCTGAAGAAAATTGTTGATGCCTGCGATCCAACGTCATTTGACTGGAGTGTGGGCTCCAGAGTGGGGCTGAGGATGAGAGCTTTCAGGAGTAGGAGGAGTCCCTGGCTTTGGGCAGGCAGGGCTCAGCTTGAATGGCTCCTGGTCAGCGTTGCAATAGAGGTGTTAAGGCAGCTTCCTACTAGGGATGTTAAGGACTAGTCAACTAGTTGACTGTCTGATAAGCAAATGCTTATTGGATAGTCAGTCGACTAGTCAATTCCCCTCCCCCTCTTGCTGCCTCAGCAGGGGCTCTTGTACATCTCAAAGGAGGAATACAGAAGTGCCTATCGACTAGTCGAGTAGTCAATGGAAATTCCATCAACTACTCAACTAGTAAACTAACTGATAGTTAACATCTCTACTTACCTCTCCTGGCACCCCAGACCATGCTGCACTCTAGAAGCAGCCAGCAGCAGGTTCCCAGTCAATAGGCATGTGGGGCTAGTATTTGGGGCAGGAGCCGTGCATGGAGCCCTGTGCACTGACCCCCACCTCAATCTAGGAGCCAGGCCTGCTGTTGGATGCTTCTGGGGCGCAGTACAGTCTGCAGTGCCAGGACAGGCAGGTAGCTGCCTTGGCACTCCCACTGGTCACCTGATAGCCCTGCAGCAATGAGACCCAGTACTTGACATTCTATGGCCCAGGAATGGGTTGCGATCCATTTGAAAACCACTGGCCTAAGTGCCACTATCTGGGACAATGAAGTACACCCAGAAGGGGCATGGGTTACATTAGCCCCCAGCTCTGTAAACTCTTCAAAATCATTGCTCAGTGTTCTGGTACTTTTCATATAGACACACTAAACGAATTGAATCAATGAGGCAAACTATTAGTAACTCTTAGCAAAGAAATAACAGTGTTAGCTTGCTTCTCAGTTTGAGTAGGAATGCAAATTTGTGAAGTAATTAGCTAATGTGCTACAAATTTAACAATTTGCATAGAATACTTTCAAGTCTTCTGAGTTATAGCTGCAAGAATCTCCATCTCGAGAACATGTTTTTGGAAGCATGTAACCAACATGGCTGCAAATGGAGCAAGATCCCAGTCCTTCAATTGATAGTGAAATTATTTAATACAGAGAAGGCTTCAGTATAATTTAAAACCATGATTGCCAAACCAGGATACATAGAATTAGTCTCCTAAGTCCACACTGAAGTGCATAAATCCAGTTAAATATTTGGCCTGAGTTTCAAAAGTGCTGAGAACCCAGTAAAGCTGCTGCATGCTCACATATTCGATACTCAGGTCTCTGATTTTAGTTACCTAAACAAGGATTTAGAAGCCTAAATTTAAGCACCCTGTTTGGAAAATCTTAGCCTTTTTCTGAACAATTAAGATAACAGATTCACATCCTACATTGAATAATTTTCCCTACATGAGAATGGAGCCAATTTCATAGATCTGATTGCATTCAGGAAAAAATCATAAAATGGTTTGGGTCAGAAGGGACTTGCACAGGGTCTAGTTCCTGCAACATTTATTTAATTATTCCTAAACTATTCCCGGTAGATATGTACTAAGTGTGCTTTTGAATAACCATCTATAATCTCCCTTGGTGCTGTCTCCCATTGCCTGACTATTCTTTTCTAGTCAGAAGGTAAAAATCTGTTCTGATTTACATCCTATGCATCCCACTAATATCAGTACATTTAAGATAAATTTTTCCACCAAATTATATTCTTGGCCTTCTTAAACATGGAAGGTGGGTAGGATTTAACACCATCACACACACACAAAGTGGCAACAAAGAGTACGTATCCAGTCACCTTGCTTGCCCATCACAACCAAAACTCATTGCCTTTTAGAAAAAGGTGACCGGGAATAGTAAACTGTTAAGTGCTAAAATTGATCACAGTATTCTTGCTACTCTGATTGTTTGCACAGGCAGCACATTGCTAGTGTAACCCATATTGTTGAAGACAAGAGCTTTCTCAACAGTGGCACAACCTGAAGTCCTTCAAAAGAGCAATTTTCAAACGACACATTTCAAAAGAAGAATTTCTCATGAAATACATAACATCTTGCACAGTGCTGTTTGCACTGAACTACCTCTCAGGAGAGCAATGGCATTGTTAGTCGCTGTATATTTCAAAATGAATCCTGTGCATTAAAATCAACACCTTGCATAATTATCCAAGCAAATAAATGTGTTTCTTTAAGATACAAATGCTTACCGACAGACACTGAACATTGCATATTGATGTACAAATCATCTCCAACTCTCTGGGCCTTAGTTCCTCAGTTGTAAAAAGGGGATAATTGTCCACCCTTTGCCTCAACATCTCTCTTGCTTGTCTATTTCGATTGTCAAATAGCCAGAGCAGACTCCTCTCCTGACTATGCAGTGGTGCACTACATGTTGGCGTAGCATCTTGTACAATGTGCCTCTAACCTCAATTCTGATCAAGAGACAAGACACAAATGATGAAAAACAGCAACACAAAGGATGACAGATAATGGAGAAATGAAGCTGCTCGAATGCATGACACGATAGATGCCAACCATACATCAGCTAACATTTAAAGACTTAAATGTTAACACATGGGTGCTGTCCAGCCAAATAAACAACAAATTCAATACCTGCTGTCGTACCTCCTTCTCCTGGCCTCTGTCAAACAGCCCCATCTCTTGGCAATAATAATCAATTAACAGCATTGACCGCCATTTTTAATGAAAGAGAAGTCACTACTCAAAATGGTGCCAACTCAGACTTTAAGATGAACACAAATAAAAAAGCCCTGTTGCTATCGAAACAATCCATTAGACTCTGCTGCCTTCAGCACTAAAAGCAGAGACCTCTACAGCTTGAGTGAAAGGAGCCGCTCCCATCAGTTGACAGCAATGGTCGTCGGTTATCATTTGTGGACACCAAACCCAGGCCCGATGTTTGACACGATTGCGTAAACTCTCCTTTTATTAAACGGCAACTGATTCTTTACAGCACAGCTAGGCAAGATGCGGTCTGGGGGCTAGAGCCAGCCCATCTAACACTTTGATCTGGCCCACGGACTGCATGTGGCCACTTTCTATTTATATCCTGTTGCCCATGCCACCAGATTTCCAAGAGGTGGCTCAAGCAACAGGATCCTATTTAAATGGCTCATGGCTCACAGTTGTGATGCTACCATGGTAGGGGCCAAAGTCATAACCTTTTTAAATAGCTGCAGCAAGCCTGGGAAGCTGCCAGGCCAGGAGCCAGTTGCTGTGTTTTTACTTCAAAGTCTCTGATGCCAGACAACTCTGGGGGGAGGATAGATCCAGTCCCTCCCCTTCTACCAAGGCCCTGCCCCTTCCGGAGGGGGAGGGGCCGGGGAGAGAGACGGCCTGTGACTACATACCAAAATTCATTTTGTGGCCCTCCTGTGAAAATTATTGCATTTGACTAACGCAGATATCAATATCTTCAGCTGTTACTATGCAAGGAAATATACTAAGCAAATTCATGTATAAATATTCAGCCGTATTTAGTGTATTTTCATTGGAACAGGCTACTTCAGGTATGGAACTACTCAGCAGTTAAATCATATACTCAGGGTGTCTCTAAACTACACCCCTCTGCTGACAGAGGGATGTAGATTAGGCACATCGCTATTGCAAATGAAGAGGGGATTTAAATATCCTGGCTTCATTTGAATGAAAATGGCCACCGCTTTTTGCGGCATTTTGCTGGCAAAAACGGCAGTCTAGATGGGGATCAGTCGACAAAGAAAGCCTTTTCCGACCAATACTGTAAACCTTGTTGCACGAGGCATAAGGGATCGGTTGGAAAAGGCTTTCCTTGTCAACCAATCCCCGTCTAGACTGCTGCTTTTTGCCGGCAAAGTGTCGCATCAGCAAAAAGTGGTGGCCATTTTTATTCAAATGAAGCACGGGATATTTAATACCCCACTTCATTTGCAATAGCGATGTGCCTAATCTACATACCTCTGTCGGCAGAGGGGTGTAGTTCAGACACACTCTCAGTGTCCCCCAGATGGACTGGCCATGTGACTCACACGTTAATGTATTAGAACAAGATACAATTTTCATCACGATATTCCCTAGGAATGGTGCATTTGTACTAATAAAGGTTGCTTTTCTAATGTGGCTTCGGAAACATCTGCTTCTTATTTTTGTAAACGGTTCGGCTAATTCTGTTCTCATAGCATTGTTTTAATATGGGACAGGACTGCTATTTGCTTTCAGTATTGTTTGCCTTCTGCCATCAATTGTATATTACATGCAAGTTAATGACTGTTTTCTTTGCAGTGTTCTTGTAGCCTTGTTGATCCCAGGATACTGGAGAGACAAGGTGGGTGAAGTAATATCTTTTATAGGACCAACTTCTACTGGGAAGAGACAAGCTGTGGAGCTCACATAGAGATATTCTTCAGATTTGGCAAGGGTACTAAGTGTCACTAAGACTGGGAGATATGTAATGTCCACTTCACATTGAATGGGCTGTTACAACGTGGTAACGCTGCATACTAAATAATCTGTTCCATCCTGTATGACGCTCTTGAGTATCTTTCCCAGATCTGGAGAGGAGCTCTGTGTAGCTTGAAAGCTTGTTATCTTTCACAAACAGTAGTCCAATAAAAGATATTACTTCATCCATCTTGTCTGTCTAATAGGCCATTTGTGATGGCCGCAACTTTTGCTGTAATCCTGAAGATGCCAAACATGTTCCTTAGAAGGAACAGTCCCATTCATTTCCGTCGGAGCAGGATTGGCCCAAATTTTAAATCTAACCCCTGATTCAACTGTCAGACTGGTGAGGAGAGAAATTGGCATGTATGGATCCGACTAAAATATCAGGGCCTTAAAAAAGTTTATTCTCAGCTTAAGTTTCAGCTGCAGCTTCTGCTTTATTGCTAAATGCTGTTTGTTTTATCATTGCCCCCTACAGTTCGCTAACACATCCAGTTATGTGTTTTGTCCACCTGTTCTATGCGGTTTGTCCTGTAGATGGTGAGCTCTATCCAACAGAGTCTCTTTTTTTTGTTATAAGTACACACACATTTAGTACCAAGGGGTTGTGATCCTGGATTGAAGAATTTAAGGGCTATTCTAACAGGAGTAGGACTTGATTCCCATTTACATTAGATGCCAGGAAAAGGTGCATCAAATGAATGTAACTAGAATTTACATCCACTTTAGATCCCCAGGGCAGTTTAGAGGGACTTTTGTGTAAATACAAATCAGGCCTAGATTACTATGATTTAAAATACATTCAGTTTTTTGCCCTGAGTGGCACGGGGACCTGGCCTACTGAACTTTTGGTATCCCATCAGGATTTGGTCTTTTGAAATTGGTCTTCTGTGATATCCATGCTTTTAGATTCCTAGTTTTGAAAACATCCAATGGTGTGAGGCTTCACCAGTGATTGTTTGATCCAAGGTATCACACACGACTGCACAGGAGAAGTCTCTGAACTTAATAGTAGCCTGATTTTTTTTCTTATTGCACATTTAGTGTTTTAAAGTTACAACATAATATGCTTTTAGGAAATTGAAAGAGGGGCTAAAGATGAAATTCACAGTATTAAAAGACCACTGCAATGTTTCTATACAGTCTGATACAGGCTTTCAGGTTTGAGTAAAAAAGATTACAGTCACGCACTTTTTTTAAATTATGTATTAACAATCCACAAATCCGCAGACAGTTGCTTTGTATCTGTGGGTATCTGCATCCGCAGATGTAGATGCAGATATCTGCCACGTATTTTTGCAGATACGGATACAAATTCTGCATCTAGAACGTTGCAAATTTGAGGATATTTGACGTTTCATTTTTGCAGATGTGGATGTGGATGTAAATATAAATTTTGTATCTGCCCAGAGCTCTATATATTCAACTGATTTTACTAAACAACTCAGCCAATGTTCATTTCCGTGTAGCTTTTAAAGAACTGAGACTTACATTAACAGTTGTTGAAAGCTAGGACAAAGTGAAACTGTTGCCGCTATAATTTTCAAAAACGTTACACAGAAAGCTGAATGTTTTTTCTTTGCCAGTCTCGATCACCCAAAACTCCAGCTGAAGTTAACAGGAGCTACGGGAGAAAAATCAAGCCATGGAAATGTGATGACTTGTACTGGTGCCAACAAGTGTTACTTAAGTGGTTTGAACAATGCACTGGAACCTTTCCCAGTGGAAGTCTCTGTGGGTGCACAAAAGATGAAGCACCTACTTCTCCTCTGTTGCTCAGATACCCCACTCTTTAAGTATCTATTTTAACAGATATGCATTATGTATTAACGCAGGGAGGCCTGGAGAATCAGATCAGATGTGTTTGCCAGCGTGCAGCCCCATCCTGTTCTTTATCAGAGCTGACCTATTTCTATCACGTTGGTGTTGGATTTGCAGTTCCCTCCCTTTTGGAATATTACCTCGCTTGCTTCTATTCCTTAACCTTCCTCAGTCTACCGAATGCATGGTAAATTTTCTAATTTATTAAGAGACATGGAGATGCTACATTGCAAATTAATGGCCGTTGAGGATTTCTGTCCAGATCTCCTTCCTCGCATAATTATTTTTTGCAAGCACAAATAGCCAATGGGGCTACTTGCTGAGGTAAGGATTAGTTTGTGAGTGCACTTTGCAGGATCTAGCCCTTAAACTCAATTACTATGGGGTTGGGGTACAAACAAGAAAGGGTTATTTTCAGTTGTTATCTTCAGCTATGTTTGGCAGATCACTGGTGTTACACATTTGAAAGGAAATTCTCTTTTCATTTGAAAATTTGTCTGTGTTCACTTAGGCTATGTCTACACTACGAGCTTTTTCAGCAGAAAGTATGCTAATGAGGGACATTTGCATGAGTTGTAATCTCATTTGCATATTTTCTGCTGATCCGTTTTTGCACTAGGGTTTTTTGCACAAAAACAAGCAGTATGGACATTTCCTTTTTTTGCGCAAGATCTTTATGCCTCAAAAAAGGCATAGCTAAGGCATATGCCTGGCTAAGAAGTATTGATGGACCAATGTTCCATGAATTTATCTAGTTCTTTTTTGAACCCTGTTAAAGTCCTGGTCTTCACAACATCCTCTGGCAAGGAGGTGCACAGATTGACTGTGCGCTGCGTGAAGTAATAATTCCTTGTGTTTGTTTTAAGCCTGCTACCTATACATTTCATTTGGTGGCTCCACCCTTTACTTATTATGTGATGGGAACAAGTAAATAACTTTTCTTTCTCCACTTTCTCCACACCAGTCATGAGGTTTTTGCATTGTTAAAAGTACCAACCATCTTTGCTTTGGTTCACACATTGGTACAAATCAGGAATATCTATTGGAGTCCATGAAGTTATACCAGAATCACTGACAGGACCAACCTTATAAAGTGCAGCCCTTTGATTGCTTTCACCTGCAACTCCATTTCTCCTTGGTGTTTAGAGAAACAGTTCTGTACTCCACCAATTATTGAGCCTGGTTTACTGAGTTACCCACTGGATTGAGATTAGGCAAAGGACTTGTATAGCTCAACTTTCACCAGCACCTGGGATCATGGTGCAGAAATGAAAAGAGAGAGGACTACTGAGAAAAGCAGCAGTGTAGCACTGTAGCCTCCACTGAGCATACAAAATTAAAAATCCCATATGTTTACTTACGTAAGCCATCTGTTCTGGTAGGGAAAAAAGCTATTATGCTAGTATTAGAGCCACGGTTGTAGTAAACTTACCAACCTGTTCTCAATTTTGGATTCTTCCAGTAATCCTCAATTGCTTAGCTGAACTTCTTTTCCTGTGACCTGATCTTTTCTCCTTCTAGTGATTCCTTTCTCCACTCTGCTCTAAATTCTATTTACTTTCAAGAATGTAGTTACTGACTTAAAACTGCAAGAAGTTGTTTTTAATATACTACCCAACACTCCCCCTCTGGTGGGTTCTTTTCCAAGTTAACTCCAGTAACATAGAGTTAAGCCAGCCTGACTTTCTCTGACTCACGAACGTTCCCTTGATCTCTGAGAACAGCTGTGACTTTGAGAGTATGGCATTCACATGCTCTTTGATGGAAGCAGCTGCAAGGTTCTTGACTCCGGCAAGACCCACTCTGTTGCCAAGCGTTTATTATGCAGCCATTTTCTCATTATGTCCACGGGCTTCTTGTCAAAGGGCCTGACCCTGCCAGACTTCAAGGGTGTGCCCCTCCCAGTGACTGTAGTATGAGAGAGGGTGCTCTTCTTGGAGAACTGGCTCAAGAAGGAGCGAAGTTCCAGGAGTTTCAGCCTGCAGAGATTTCTCCTGATTCTTCCAGTGGAGGGCAGAGTCTCCCCTCCGTCCCATAAATGGAAGGGTACCTGTCTCCTCACATCTACAGGCTCCATGAATCCAGCAGAGGCAAGTAGCGGGCGAACATAACCCACCTGTCTTCCCTCCCCCCCAGTCTCCAGGCCCTGGGAGCCATTCTCAGTAAGGAGGCATGCCATGGGACCACTCCACTCCAGGCAGTAAGACCACTCTAGGGAGTGTCCCACCTGAAGGTGGGGGAACCAGAGAATTTATGGCAAATTCTAGGCCTGGTGGTCCATTCCTCCTGAGGTGTGTGGCAACATGGCATGTGAAGGGGAGGGGACAAAGGCAAATTTAAAGGACTTTTGTGCCTTCCACATTCTCGGCCCTGCCCCTGGTGTACGTAAGAGCAGCCTTAGGACTATTATCATCTTGAGGTGCTGGAAAGCATCTCCCTACAGGCTGGTTCTGAGGCAGCTTAGGAACTTCCTTGTGTTGGGCTAATTCCCCATGGGCCATTTCCATCTTCATGATGGGTCCCTTTCACCACGGGAATGACACAAAGAGGATATAATGGTGCATCTGGCAGCCAAGCAGGACAGCTTGGCCCCCACGGTTAGAATTCAGCCTAGTGCAAGCCTGGCACCACACAATTAAATGCCAAGAGACTCAGTTGTGACTAGCACTAGAAAGCTGACAGGTGAGCGGAGCTGTCGGCTCTAGATTTGTTTGGCTCTATACAGCAGTAAGAACAGCAAAGAGGTCGCACATTTGCCTTGCTAAGAATTAGGTACTATGAAAAGGAAAATTCACTGCTGCTGTCTAATAGGTGCTAGCATTTAGTTGAAACAACTATGTCACAGCCTATTCTGTACTTGAAGATTATTGGTGGAACATGATTTATATTGACATGGAAATTTAATGAGATGAAAGTTTTGATTATTTCTCCTCTCTCTAGGTTCATACTATTTCCCTGAGCTGGAAGAATGCTCTTGGCAAGAAATTCGTTCTGTGCAAATGTCTTTTTTTCACAGTATACTTTGAAACAATTTAAAAAAATCATTTTAAGAATGTAAATTTCATTCTTAATGATAATGTAAGGTTCATTATCAACATAAATGCCTTAGATCATATTTACTTGCCAAGTACTGTACCTATGTGTATGATGAGCTACATAAAATATGTGGAATCTTGTAGATTGATAATATGTACAAGTAAATCTACTATATATTTGAGAGAGTTTGTCTGTCTATTTGTTCAAGAATGTCTCCTAAACGGTAAGAACTAGGACCACCAAAGTTGGTATGCAGTTTCCTCTTATCATAACTTAAAGCAAGGTCAGGGTTTGGTTGTGCCAGGAGAATGGGATGTGATTGGAAAGGGATTACTTCTCATAAAGCCATACAAAAATCAGACAGAATCACCTGATCAGATGTGAAAGGGGCTGGATCGGGGCATTCCCTCTTTCATCCAGGACTGCCCCAGCCCCGGGCCTCCCAACCCCCAGGAGTCCTTCAGCAAGTGTGAGGCTGAAGCTCCGCACCCCAGATGCGTACAGGGACTTTGCTGGCTGTTCCCTTTTGTCACGGAGAGAGAGCAAGGGACACGTACACAAACTTAATTGAGTTAAGGGCCTGAGCAATATTGGGTAAATGTGCTAGCTATCCACAAAACCGTGCACTGTGTGTTATTTCAAAGAGGTTCTATTAAATGCACTAACAGAAACCTATGTGCATTGATCTGAGGAAGCGGGTTTTGCCCAGGAAAGCTCGTGATACTATATATATATTTGTTAGTCTCTCAGGTGCTACAGGACTACTTGTTGTTTATAAAAAGCTACGGACTAACACAGTTATGGACTAACACAGTCCCTCTGAGGCTGTTATACTCGAAGGCTGTGTCTACACTGGCCCCTTGAATTTCCGGAAAAGCAGTGACGATTTACTGTAAGAAATCAGCTGCTTTTCCGGAAAAACTATGCTGCTCCCGCTCGGGCAAAAGTCCTTTTTCCGGAAAACTGTAGACAGCACAGTAGTCTTTTCTGGAAAAAAGCCCCGATCGCAAAAATGACGATCGGGGCTTTTTTCCGGAAAAGCGCGTCTACATTGGCCACAGACGCTTTTCTGGAAAAAGGGCTTTTCCGGAAAAGCAGCCTGCCAGTGTAGATGCTCTTTTTCCGGAAATACTTATAACGGAAAACTGTTCCGTTTTAAGCATTTCCGGAAATTCATGCCAGTGTAGACGTAGCCAAATAGTCCAGCAATGCTCAAAACAACCAGGAAGAACACGACAGTAACCTATCACCTACCAGCCATGCCATCAGCCATCCTGCAAGGGGCTTGGCCTTCCATTCCCTAGAGACACAAATAGAGTTGAGGGCATCCAATGTCTCATAGGAGGTGATAAGGGATCATGACGTGCACAACTGAGTTACCTCAAACCCTTTTCTGGAAAATACACTAATGAGCTGCTCACCCATGGGCATGGTCCCTCCTAGATCTGCTTGGCTAAAAAATTTTAAGAGACAGGAGCATCATGCGTACTCTACGTGTAAGGAGCAGCAGGAATTCTGGGGGAGATCCTTACCAAACTCAGGAGCAGCATGAAAACCCAGGCTCCAAGGAGCGAGAAATGCTTCCTTTGGCTCCATAAGGAAGTGGTTGTGTTCATAGACATTATGACGAAAAGACACAGTTGTTCACTGCAATGCAACACACGTTCCAGTATTTCTGAAATAAAGACTCTAGCAAACAATAGTCACTGGATATTGAAAGTCACAAGGTCCAAGCTCATGCCATCCTGCAACTCAAATTCCAGACAATGATGAGACAAATAGCAGGTTTCTCTATATCACCGACCATGCAACATTCTCCCCCATGGCAACAATAACAATCACAGACTAGACTTTTGGCTGATGCTTCTGCTGCACGGAATAAGAAGGATACATGCTTGTTACTGTCCTCCACGAAAGGACTTCTGAAACACTGGTGCCATGGCTCAGTAAAAATCGTTGGCCACTGGTTACAGTTTTGAATTGGGAGTAGATGGGGGGAAGAGGAGAATGGGATAACATTTTTGGAATTCATGCGCCTCGCTACACTCTTTGAGCTGAACAAATACACGCATCCCCTTTTACGAACCTCACTCAGCTGCTACTCTGTGCCTCTGTGAGCTCTCTCACTTCAGCCCCAGTCACTTTCAGAGGGCAAGAGAACACACCAAGACTCAACTTCTCATCAATGTTCACTGAAAGTATTTTTCACCCTTTCATTCGAATAGATAAAAGCACACAAGAATTCCACACGACAAAGAGACTTACAGAACTGGAATTTGGCACACGCTGTGGGCAGTCACAGTACAAAATCAAACACTGATACTGCACAGAAAAGGCTGGTGTTGATTCACCAGACTGCTACATCAGGATTACACTGGTGTAAAGCCACTGAAATCAAAGTACACCACCAGAAAATTGGTGTAACATGAGATGAATCAAGCCCTCTGCTTTTATCTTGCACTGGCACAGGAGTGTCAGCTCAGAGGGAGGCCACTGAAGCTCAAATACCTCTTGTTGAGGTCTCTCAAAATAAAACCTTAAGGGTGTGATCATCTGTGGAGATGCATTCATGCCACTGTCATTGACTTCAGTGGGAAACCAGAGAGAAGAGAACAGGGATTTAAACCCTGCAGTCTTCTGTGATATGGCACAAAAACTGTATTCAGCAGGAATTAATCAATGTGTCTGAATAAATAGGGGACGAGCAGTGATATCAGAAATGCATCATGTAAAATACTGTGAAGGTTTCCTTTTGTATTGATCACTTTGGCTATGTCTAGACTGCAGGCTTCTTTCGAAAGACCCTCTTTCGAAAGATCGCGTCTAGACTGCAGGCGGATCTTTCGAAAGAGCAATCCGCTTTTTCGAAAGAGAGCACCCAGCGAGTCTGGATGCTCTCTTTCGAGGAAGCCCTATTTACATTGAAGAACGCCTTCTTTCGAAAGAGGAACTTTCGAAAGAAGGCGTTCTTCCTCGTGAAACGAGGTTTACCGCCATCAAAAGAAAAGCCGCGTTCTTTCGAAATAATTTCGAAAGAACGCGGCTTGAGTCTGGACGCAGGGGAAGTTTTTTCGGGAAAAGGCTACTTTTCCCGAAAAAAACCCTGAATCTGGACACAGCCTTTCAGTCTAACTAGCCTGCTTACAGTGTGAGTGCATGTATATCACACGCTCTCTCTCTCTCTCTCTCTCTCTCTCTCTGTTTAGCTGGTCAATCTTTCTCCCAGAAGAGCTTTTAAAATTACATTGGAGGTGTCTTTTTTGCTATAACTTAGACATGACAAACTATCTAGAAAAGTCTGACACTCAGCCATCGGATATCTGTTATCAGCCTTATCATAAATGGTAGAGTTATTCATGGTACAAATCCACCTTAGCCATGATTTTAAATCAGTGGCTCAGAAGCTAGCAATTCCGTTGCCTCAATTAGAGAGCATAATCCTGAAACCTCATCAGATTGCAAGCGAGACCCTGATAACTGCCATGGAGCAGACCAGAGATAGAGCTCAAGAAAACATCACAATGGAACAGGAAATAACTTCCCATTAACCCAGACAATAACTGGTTAATGGTAGGGGTCTTTTGTTTTGTTTTCTTTTCTTTTTTTGCTTAAAATACAAGATAATTCAGAGAAAACCAAGTCAGCTCCAGTGCCACAGAACTCAACAGTGCTGAATATATGACACAGAACTTAAACACAACAGGAACAGAATTTCAGCCAACAGCTAAAAAGAAATCAAAAGTTGGAGTCAGTTTTGGTAATAGTCAATGCAAGGTGCTCTAAGGAACTCAGGACTATTTTTGATACTCAAATATCAGCATGCCCATGGGTGATCTTGGGAAAAACATATTACCTTGCTGAGTCCTACGTTATCTTTTTATAAAAAATTTAGGATGTTTACCTACCTCTCAAAGGAGGTAGGTCCAACGCCCATTGGTCCAATGCCCATTGAAGTAAATAGGAGTCTGTCCACTGACTTCCATTTGGATCAGGCCCAGTGTTGGTAAAGAGCGTTGTACATTGCAGCTGAAAGGTCCGATAAAGTGCCAGTCGTGCTAAATAAATTATTGCTAACCACTCTCCACAGAGAGCAGTGCCAGGGAGGATGAATTGGTCGGACAAGTTAACAGGCCGTTTGTTGTGTCTTTGGACTCTCGCTTTCCTAACCGGCCGGTAAACTGTGGCAATGTCGTTTGAAGTGTGTTTCTGCAAGTTGTGAGTGCGTGTCTGAGGTTGCTTAAGTCCCAGTAAAGCTAGAAAGAGGTGAACTTCATGTAGGCCACCATTTTTTTTCAGTATTAAATGACACCATCAATGCTAAGAAGGGCTGCTGATTGGGGGGCAAAATGGGAGCAGTTGCCCCAGGGCCCGGCGGTTGAAAAGGACCCCGAGCTCTAGACCATCATTGCCACCTGGGCCCTTTAAATTGCCCCCATAGTCCAGGTAGCCCTAAGGGCTGGCTGAGAGAATTATTCCATGGTCTGGGCAGTGCTGAGGGCTGGCTGCTCCTAGACCCACCCCTTCTGCCTGAGATCCCGCCCCTTCTGAGGGCGGAGCCGAGTCCTCCCCCACCTTGCCTAGGGCAAAGTCTGCTGCCAGTCCCGATGCTAATGTTATTTCCCTCTAAATACAATGTTTCTACAGTAAAACTCCAATAGTCCGGTACTCCTGATAGTCCGGCACTCTTGATAGTCCAGCATCAAAATGGCAAGAGCCTAGTGAGTGAGCTTCAGCAAAAAATGAGTCATAAGGTAACAGCGGCAGCAGCTGAACTGAGCAAAAAGGGTAAAAAAGGCTTAAAAAAACTAAAACATTACAGTATACTGTATACAGTATGTACAAGAAAAAGGGTTAAGAATACTTTACATACAGTATATAATGTATACAGTATATATATAACCTGCTTATAGTACCTCCTGATAGTCTGGCATATCTGATAATCCGACACCACCTAGGTCCCATAGGTTCCAGATTATCGGAAGTCTACTGTATTATAGTTACAGGTAACCACAATCAGAAGAAATCAGGGAACAGAAAACATTAATTTCTATCCCCCCCACCAACCACGTTTTCTTTGGGAATTTGCTGGTGCGTTGGGGTAAGCCCGCAGGTGTTACAAAGCACTGAAGTGTTCTTGAACTCAGCTGGGCTGTGCCCATTTTCACCCACTGAGAACCTAGCCCAAAAGAGCAGAGTCATTTTCACAGCTTCGCGTGCTGTCAGTGAGTCTGTCCCTTGCTTAAGAAAATCCTGCAAGCAACGGGGGAGCAAAAAACCACTTATATAGCATGCAGGGGCTGCAATTCTAGGCAGTCTTTTGCCAGAGCAAGCAAGGAGACCCCTGACACGATTAAGTTCTTGTTTTTCTTTCAAGATAAAAGAATAGAATAAAACTCAGAAATGAAAGCAGATACATTAAGAAAGAGTGTGGAAATTCTCTGTGGAAAAGTACAGCAATGTTCGATGGTTGCTAGACATCTATGACTTTGCATTTTAAATCATGAATTCATAGTATTCGTAGCATAGAATAATACCAGCAAGAAGGGGTGGCCCCGCTGGGAACTGAATATAAGAAAATATTGCTTTGACTATTCTAATGGTGAGGTCATTGGTGTAACAACTAATGGGAGAATGCAATACTCACGTGAGATAATTTCACAGTGGCATGAGCCAGCATGATCACAGTTCTGTTTCGGCCCATCTCTAGTTGTGATAACCACCCTTCAAGGACTTGTTCAGAGCCTTGCCTTACATTAGGCAAGGCGGAAGGTGATATCGTCTCACAGCAAATGGGAAGGAAATGTTTGGTTTGCTCTCACACAGAAAGCGATAGTCAAATGTGATCTCAACAGCCGTATTTCCTTACCGCGTGGAGTGGTGGAGTGGTCATTTTTAAAGACAGAGATTTAATTCCATACACTGCTTTGCATTCATTGCAGCAAAGTGCAATGCACTAAATCCAAGACCTCACCTTCATATTTCATTTCAAATCATACAAATGTTCCCGTCGACACGGATTAGACTCAGGGTCATTGAATTTTAAAGCGGAAAAAAAATTACAGTAGTTACTTACTGATGTGTATAGGTATCCTTCGCTGTTCATTGCCAAGTACAATTTTGTTTGAACCCCCTGAATAGCCACCACTCGTAAGCCCACGGGTATGAGGTTAAACAAAGCTAGGAGAAAAAAGGAAACAAATCGCAAAAGTTAATCTTTTGAAGTAATTATATTTGATAGATGACTAATGTATAATAATTGTAAGTACTCACAGTGGCTCTAGCTCTGCAAACACTAACTTCCAGGAGTCATTTTAATATCTTGTTCTTAGCTAGTGCCTGCCATCAGCTGATCTCATAGAACATTGCAAAGGAAATCAGTATCATTACCTCCATTTTGCAGATGGAAAAACAGAGGCCCAGAGCAGAGAGGTGACCTACCCCAGAGCCAATGAATAGAACCAAAGATAGCCTGAGTAGCAATACAATCCTCTATCCACTAGACCATGCAGCTTCCCATTATAGTAGTGATTCCGTTGGCTTCAGGAATTGAACTACATGCTGCCCTCAATACTAGGACTTGCAACAGGAAAGCTGAAGTTAGTAATTAGAGTTTGCAAGATCAGGTACAAACACCGTACTTTCAACATTAAACTAATTTTAATTATCTGCTAGTATTTCTCTTCATAATAAACAACGATATTTTCAATATTTACAGGTGGAGGGGCCTATATTTTAATACAATTGGTGTTGGTATGTAGACTTTCAATCTAAAGACATGAGCAGCTCAGCTTTGACTCAAATTTTTGCTATTGATTGGCTGAGGAGTTTGACCACTGTTTGAAACAAGTATTTTGTATTGGGAATTCTCACTGTAGGATTAAAAAGAAATGGGATAAAGAAGGGTTATGAAAAGTGACAGGTGTGAATACCATAATCCACAGAGTCTTCTTAGACTGTGGCATAAATATAGTTAGAACTACATACTGCCATACTGAATTTTATTTATATTTTTTTTTACATGGCTGCAAAACTCCAATTAGAAACAGGCTGAATTTTAGTATTTATGATAATTGTTTGAGGGTAATTTAAAACCAAACAACTAATTTGAAATAAATTACTGATTTATTAACAAAGGTATAAGCAAAAATATGAGCAATTTTGAATTCCCTCTCAGCCCAACAACCCCCCAAATGGACATGTTTCGTTAAAAGAAAATTCATAGCCTACTAGGATTTAATACAGACTCCAAACTCTGTTAAATTCTGGAAGTGACTTTTCCTAATAAGACTTGAGAAAAGCAGCAAATTTTAAACTGTACTTCTCAAAAGAGAGCATGGCTAAAGTTTAAAAAAAAGAGGACTGGTGACCAAGGGCCAAATTCTTTACTAGTGTAAATGGGCACAGTGCCTTTGATTTTAAAGAAGTGTCTTCCATTTATACCAATGAGAATCTGGTTCCAATTCCTGCCTTTGTCATGGCTCTGTTTCACCTTGAAACATTAATTAAGGACCTCATTTTCCCAATCTGCACATTATGCATAAATACTAGTGCCAGTGGAACTTTTTGGGCTGAAAAGATTTTTCACAGAGAAATGGGATTTCTGTCAAAAACATAATTTGCAATGACAACATTCCTTTTGGATTTACAGAATTATTTTCTCCGCTTTTTAAGGAACTGACAACTTTTAGTTTTCGGCAAACAAAAGGTTTTAATTTTAGGCTTTCAGCAAAAATGTTCACGGACATTGTAAAATGTGTTTACAGGGGAGAAAACAGAAATCATTTCCCACATGATTCTCAGAGTCACTTTACACGGGAGCTGTGAGGATTCCTGACTTGCAGCCAGATTTTCTGAAGACCTCACTGTGATGGCACATTGGGGTCCCCCGCCTTCTGCACCCCCGTAATGGCATGGACAGACTCCACCAGCCAGTAGAATAGAGGGAGTTTATTGCTTCTCCAGGAGACAGCACAGCACAGATGTAATCTGGTTACAGGAACTGGGGCTAGGAGGCCTCAGTACCCCCCTTGAGATGGGGGATGGCTGGGCCCTACAATCACAGCCCCCCCTCCCTAGCTTCTTCTCCCCTGCTTCCCAAACAGAAACTCACCAACCCTCTTCCAAACTCCCAGCCTGTTGCCTAGGCTGCTTCCTCCATGATACCAGACAGAGACTAACCAACTCTCCTCCAGCTCTGCCCCGCAGCCAGGGGTGGCATTCCACCTTCCTTTGATTCTCTCCCTGGGGGGTAGCTGGTCAGACAGGTTTGGAGCCCCCTTTGCATAATGACTCATCCCCTGTCCTGCTGGGCCGTGGTACAGAAAGCAGCCAGTGGGGGTTACCACAGCCCCAGCATAGAAACCAGCAAGTTACCCCCCACTACGTCACACTCACCATGCTGGACATACTCAATTCTTATTCAAGTAGAAGCAGCAGAGTTAGACTTTCCCGTCCCTACCGCTCTCTGAGGACGTCTTATGAAAGGTGCACTGCTAGTGCAAAAAGGCAGCATTATTATACATTTTGCTGACTGAGCTTGCCCACACAAGGTTACCGGGGTCAGCAGGTGATGCTGGGACCTTAATTTTAGATGTCATGGCTGAAACTCAGAGAAAGGAGCTGAAGAGCCAGTGGTTTTCCATCCCCAGTGTTTCCCTTCACCTCTGCTCTGCTACTAAAAATGGAACCACACTTTGAAGCTCGCTCTTCCATTAATCCTGCTCTTTCTAGGGCTGTCCGCCTGCAGTGTGAGGGTAGAGATTTTCATCAGGAAGCTGTGCATACAGGCTGTCTGGTGAATGCTTGTAGGAATCTGTAAATGGATCTGCTAAGGGCATTTCTTTGGGGGCAGAACAAACCTGCCTAGGATGCTCGAGTTCTCAGACTAAGGAAAGAGAGGGATGGGTCCTGCATGCTTGATAAAAGAGGAGGGCGCAGAGGGGCCAGAGGAGGGCCAGAAGACTCTAAGGGTGTGCCTAGACTCCAGGGGTTTGGGTTTTTTTTCGAAAAAACTTCCCCTGTGTCTAGCCTGCTGCTGCGTTCTTTCAAAATTAAATCGAAAGAACGCAGCAGTTTTTTTGACTGCGGAAAACCTCATTTTACGGGGAATAACATCTTTTTTCAAAAGTGCTCTTTTGAAAAATGGCATTATTGAACGCAAACAGTGCTTTTTCAAAAGAGGGCATCCAGACTGCCTGGGTGCTCTCTTTCAAAAAAGCGGGTCGCTTTTTCAAAAATACTGGTTGCTGTCTAGACGCTCTCTTTCGAAAGAGGCTTGTAGTCTAGACGTACCCTAAGGTATAATCTGCGACTTCACTGAGTCATAGAACATACGTATGGAGCCCAAAAGCACGGAGACCATTAGGGAGAAGTGAAGTCTGCTCTCAACAGCCTTAGCTGAGAGCCAATTAGCTTTTAGCTCATGCAGTAAAGGCACATGGCTTTAGCCCTTCCCTACCTCGTGGCTCTGGGTTACACATATCCACCATGAACAGCAATGCACTGGCAGCATGCACATAAATCCGACCAAGGCCAGAGGAACAGCCAGGCCACCGGCCACCGGCCACACCTCCTTTACGGTATGGTGTGTGAATGACTCCTATGTGTTACAGAGTTATCCTGATTCCTGCCTTATACAATATTTATTCCTGAAACTGGCCTTCCCTTCAGACAACCCCCCTGACAGACTATATGTGTAATTTACACAGCACTGTGAGTAATCAGCACGGAAATATACAGGAGAATCTCTCTTGTATATTTAACCCCATAGACAGAATCATCAAAACTTTCTAAATGTACATCAATGATGCCACGGAGAGTGTGCCTGAGATCTTATTTGTACATAGTAATGAACTACTCCCTGACCCAGCCAGGCATTATGGAAAAAAACCTCAAATAGCCAACCCAGAATTAATTCTTTTCCACTCTGCTCAATTATTGTCAGTTTGTGTTAGCACAAGATAATGCTAAATGTCACTACGAGGATTCCATGTGATTTTACACCGTGTGAGGCTAGGCCATAATACCTGATATAATGAAAAACCTCAGTAATGCCTAAGGGAGAGAGGATATTTGCAATGGCTGTCGTGCAATACAAACTGACACTAAACAAAAGCTGTAACGTTAAGAAGCCAGTAGGCTGCAACTGTATGCATTACCGTGTAAGCTATTGGCAATTATAGGCCATTCTAGGTTTAAACACATAAGCTTGTCTACTTTCTGAAGATATGTTTCTTTGTATCTATCGGACAAGCCATCAAACCTCTCCCTATATGGAGAGATTAGGGAACAAATTCTGCCTTGATTTCCACCCGAACAACGTCCGATTTTTCTGAGGCAAAATTAAAGTCAGGAAAAATCCTGCCCCCAGAAACATTTCCCCAAACTGTAAAGACTCTGATTGGCTAAAGGCCTTGTGTACGCACTCTACTCTTTAGTATAGAATTATGCTTCAAAATCTCCAATTTCTTTTAAAATTACAATGTTTCTAGCCATGGCTGCGGTTGTGATCAGGAAAATGCGAACCAAATGACAATTGATGGAATTTCCTAATCTGAGCCTGTGGAGAGCCTGAAAGATTAATCCTGACAGGCGCAAACTGCCCCATTCATCTCATTCAGGACTCTGTGGATGTTGGAGTCCTGTGCCTGATGAATTCACTGAACACCCACCATTTTGTCTTCCTGCCCTACTGTGACTTACCTGCAACTGCCTTTTTCTGCCTAGCTCTTTGAACAAGGAGTCAAACAAATCTACAAAGGCAGGCAGTAGAGGGTTGGGTAGCTAAAGCAGAAGTCCAGCTTGCAGCCAGAAATGTAGAATAGACATGTTGGTTGCACCCATCAAGGCCCAGGGAGCTGGTGTGATAAGTTGTTGAAACTGGAGCCAACCTCTCCACTCCCCCAGCAGAAATGGGCAAAGAAGATTTTGAGCTGGGCTGCCTGGGTGGTTTTATGGGAGGCAAGGTCCAGCAAATGCAGTGTAGCCAGGTGGAGCATTTAGGGCAAAACCCATTCTATAAATCAAGTGTGGATTAATTGTACAGGAATAAGTATTGTCAACTTTGTGCAACAGTTATGTGTGTGTGTGTGTGTGTGTGTGTCTGGGGGCCAGTGGAGGAGGAGCAACAGGAATAAATGGCATTTCATGGAGATGGAATATATGATCATTGCCACTCACTGCAGGGGTGCTTGCTGCAGAATGTTGTGCCTTTGTGCCACAGAGCACATGGGGTCTTAGCTACAGAGTTATAACAGCAGCCAGCAACATCTAAGGGCTGTCCCTAAGGTGGAATGATTTGAATGGGGAAGATTTTTAAAAAAAAATACATTAACAAGTGAGATTTTAAATGTCTCCCTGCAACACATTGCAAAATCCTCCTTCATACAAGAAAGAGCATATTAAAGCAGCCTTGAAATTAATGCTAAATGATGGAGACTTTTGGCAAATGTGTAGGACACAACAGTGGGAACAAAAATAATGGGGAACGAAAGAAGGTAAGGATCAGAATTTTACTGTGGTCAGAGCAACAGGATGGAGCCCAGCCCCCTGCTGGGTGGACTTTTAACTCAGGGGTTTGCCCAGCAGGGATGAGTCAATCAAAGCGAAGTAAGGTACATCTTTGTTAATGGAAGGAAACAGTAATTCTTTAGGGCCAGAACCTCCAAAGCCTCTTGCAGGATTAGGCCAATGGTGGACAAGGGTTTGATTCTGCTGTCCTCATGCTAATAGGAACTTTGTCATTGGAGCAGGTGCAGAACCAAAGTTGGAACTGTTGCCTAGTAGGACCAGGATCCAGGAAAACAGGGTTCTATTCCTGTCGCCACCACAGAGCTTCTGGCTGACCTCACATAAGTCATAGCACCACTCCATGCCTCAGTTTCCTCATCTGTAAAATGGGGAGACTGTAAAGTGCTGTGAGATCTACTGCACAAAGGAGCTAGGTAAGACTTTTCTGAAATGCCCTACGTTTTCTACAGTTCAACACATTCACTTTGATAAGTGAAAGTAAAATTCTTTTCCACGATAAATATCTTCCATGTTGTGAAATTGCAGGACAGCTAGATCAATTTCTAGGATAGCTCTATCATATCCTCCTTTGCAATAGAACATACAGTATTTATGAAGGCCGATTTTCAGCTCCAAGAAGCTTACATGATTCACATGTAGCCTGGTAAACTGTCTCCATATAGTACATTTAAATGACATAATCAAAACAAAAATATGTTGGAAACAGACACCTTTGTGTAATTGTGAAAAAGACCCCTCATTGTGCTGTTGCCTAGAAATGCCAGAACTCTATTAAAACAAGTTAAAATAAATATTTGGGTGAAACTACTCTAAGAGAAATAATATGCAATGATATGGAATGCTGTATGCTAGGTTAAAATTTTATAACACATCTCAAATTGTTACATTTGCCTATTAGCTTCTTAACTCATTTATTTTAAAAAGACCAACCACAGAGTTCTGCCAATATTCTGAACAAATCTATGTTATTTGCTTTAATTTGTAACACCAAACCAACAACAATAATTATTTTAAAGAACAGCTGCACTTTATGATGCATAATGATCAGTTTTTATTCTATTCTACATAGGTTCTTATACCATGCTAGTCACCATAGTATATGAGAACCTTTCAGTAGTGCATAGAACAACAGGACTACACATTTATCACAAGGTGTTTGTTGAAATTTTAAGCTAGATTTCGAGGGTTCCCAATCTTTCTTGAGACAGCTGGCTGCCTTCTAAAGGGATGGCACCTACTCTGCTTCATGGGACACAGATGTGAAAGCAACTTGGAAGTTTGGTCTATGGTCTACACTAAATGGGAAGGTCTAATTAAGATACGCAATTCCAGCTATGTTAATTATGTAGCTGGGGATAACGTACCTTAATTCAAGTTTCCTTGCTGTCCTCACAGCGGGAGGCCAATGGGAACAAATGCTCCCGTTGGCGTCTCTTACTCCTCGCTGAGTACCAGCACTGATGGGAGCACCCTGTGAGATTGATTTAGCATGTCGTTACTAGACCCGCTAAATCGAACTCAGGAAGATTGATCACAGCAGCATTGATCTTCCCCATAGTGAAGACATGGCTTAAGTCTGCCTTGGTTTATGTGGCCTGCAGCATGCATTGCTCTTAGAACCTGTAACAACTGCACATGATAGTTACACAGAAACATTATTGGTTCTGTCATGTCAGTACAAAATAAACTTGTTAAATGTTAGAGAAGAGTAGAAATGTACATGGATATGGGTGAAAAGTGACACAATCAATCAAATGTCATAAAACTCCTGGATTTCTGTTCTTATACAACCTCCCTCATTTGACATTTGAGAGCTTAACAAAAATGAAATAAACTTAAAAGCTATTTGCATTGAAGAGAGATGGAACAAAATTATACATAGCTATCCCTGAAATACCCTCTTGGTTCATTCCAACTTTTTTCAAGACCCAAAATTAGTTTAAACTACACACAATTGAGTGATTTTTTTTTGGTACTTGTAGCAGCATCACCTTTTTTAGTCCTCGTTTGTTCATTTCCATATTTCTCCTGGTTTAAAAAAACCAGACACCACCTTGAAACTGTTTCACAGAAAAGCCCAAGGAAAACTGTTTCATTGCTGAAATCATTATTAGGCTCAGAATTATCAGTGCTGGGGACGGGAAGTCAAGGAATGTGAACTTTAAAATGACATATTCTCATTATGTGAAATAACTCGGCTGTGTTCGAGTGAGACCCCTGCTTAAGTCTGGAGATAACGTTTGTCTATTTCAGGCACTCTGCGTAGGCGAACAAATTTTCTCTGTTAAAAAAAATCTAATAAAATGCAAAGGACAGCAATGAACTTCTCTAGATTACCATGGAGATAACATTTTGATTGTTTTTTTCATGTGTGTCACCATTACCTCCTCGAGTTTATTTGTTTTATGTGTTTTTGTAGTGGATTTCATTCAGACCAAATGGCAAGTATGTGCGTAGTGTTAATGTTTCACTCAGTCATCCATGAACATTATTTTTTAAATGGGATTGAGATGGAAAAGAATGGATACCCCACAATTCACAAACATGCAAGATTATCTGATGCATTCTGATGCCACTTACTATAACTACTGTCCTCCTCTTTTGTCCCATCAATTGTTCCATCTGCTTGCAACTGCAAGTGGTAGCCTTGTCTGCTGTATAGTTTTGTTACTATTCCTTTAAGCTGTGGCTCTGTAAGAGAACAAGAATGAGGTTAATTTATTAAATCTGGAAGCGCCCTTGCATGTTATCAGGGTTCAAAACAAATCGTCCTTTTTTTTTTTCATTTTCAGCGATGGTGTATGAAAAACACTAGGATTAGCAGCTTAACAACTGTTCCCAGGCAGGCAAAGATCAAATCAGTGACTATAAAATCAACTGCCAAATGATTCAATGACACTTTCTATCGTAATATAGGTAACACATTCAAATCCGCTTGCAGTGAATACAAATCTTAACAGCAGGTCACTTGGCTTAGGGAGCTGTGCCCTATCTCATTTAAGATTAGAAAGGTGCTGGCAATATGTGATTTCTCAAAAGGAGCGGCAAAGGGAACTATTAAAATATGGTAAGATAATGGTAATAAAGCTCAGAGGGGCAGCCATGTTCATTTGTAACTTTAAAAAGAATGAGTGCTCCTGTGGCACCTTAGAGATTAACCAAAATATATAAAATCATGTGCTTTTGTGGGCAAAACCCACTTCATCAGATGAATGGAAGTGGAACTAACAGAAACCAATATATATATAAAACAGCAGAAGTATCTGTCAGTTATATGAGGCTAATTAAGTGGGTTGGATGTGTCCCATACATAGCTTTTGATGTGGAAATGCAAATGTTAATGGCAGGAGAAATTGGCTTTGTAATGTGCAAAACAGTTAATGTCTTTGTTTAAGTCTAGGGTAACCATGTCAAATCTGGAGATAAATTCCAATTCTGCAGACTCTCGGTAATTGGTTAGTGAAATTCCTTTGTAGAAGACTGGCTACTTTTAAATCCAAAATTGAGTGATCAGGGAAGTTAAAGCCCACTTCATCAGATTTCTGACTTATGTGTGTTACCATTTTGGATGTCTGATTTGTGTCAATTTATCCTTTGTTGTACAGACTATCCGGTGTGGCCAATATACATGGACGAGGGGCATTGCTGGCACTTGGTGGCATATACCACATTAGAGGATGTGCAGTTGTATGAGCCCCTGATATTGTGGCTTATGTAGTTAGGTCCTGGGATGGTGTCGCTTGTATAGATATGTGGCAGTGGATGAGCGTATCTGAGATGTGATGTGTGGCAAAACTGTTTACCAAATCAGTAGCCTAAATATACAGCAGCTAATATTTAAGAACAGCTAAAATTCCAATAAACAATCTAGCATGGTTTGTTGATCCAAGAACATGCAGACTCAGAAGTGAAAACCTACTCAATGAACATAGGTAATAGAGAGAAAGAAAACCCCTTTAAACTCAGCCACATGTTGAACTGCAATAAGGAAAATATATAAACGATGCTATTTCACAGATTAGAAAGAAAAAGAAAACCACACAGTTTGGCTATAAATCTGATTCATAATCATCTTCAAGTTCAATGTTTGAAAATGAAACAGACAAAACAACGTAAGATCATACTGGACTTTGACGTAAACAGCTACACAATTTGTTAGGAAGTCCGTACATTTAAATAAAGATCTCTGTATTGCATCAAGAGTAATTGCAATAAAATAAGGCTACTCCCACTGAATCCCAATGACATCTGCATTGTAGTAATTGTCACACAATTATTCTCATCAGACAGTAAAGCATTTTTAGCAGCCTGCTCCAAAGCCTTAGTTGATTCACAGATAAACAACATGGAAATATGAATTGCCATTTTCAACCCAAAGTTCCCACATCTGGGCAAATCTTAAATGGAAAGAAACAAGGGTAAATTTGTGGTGATACGTATTTTTGGATAGGATTCAAAGCAAAGCCTTATAATAGTTTGCATAAGTATATTACTTCTCATTAGCAACCTTTAATAAGTATACTGAGGGATGCATAATTCATCTACACCATCTCATTTACTATCAAACGAAACTTAACGTCCTTCTATTTTTTTGCACTGACAAAGCTCTCAGTAAATTTAGGCTCCCCTTTTCAATTAGCTACCTATTATTTGGCTGCGTGAAAAAATGTTGGCCAGTTGAATGGTAAAGGCAGCTAGATTTTAGAAAAGAAAATTACTAACAGGCTTCTGCTTCTCCCGTGTACAAAATGCCCTGGATCAGAAGACTGATTCTTCATACCTGATCTTTTACCCCTCTGTTACACACAGAATTGTGTGCGTGTATGATTTATATAAGATATTCCAAGAAAGGAACAGGGGGATAAAAGGTTATAAAGGTTTAGAAGCTGATGACTAAAGTAAATATCCAATTCTCATAAAATTAGCAAATAATAGCAGAAGGCACAGAAATTCTAGAGACCTGAAGGAGGGAAAATAGGTGATTGATCACGTAGACAGATGAACACATGATTGAAGGGGGTGTGAGAGAGAGACAGACACACATGGATACATCACCGACCCATGGGTACACATGAACGTGCATGTGAGGAAGAAGAAAAATCAATGGGGTGCGTGTGTGTGTGTGTCAGACAAATAAGTGACGTGAGGGTGTGTGAGAGACCAGCTCTGCATGTCTGTGTCCCACAAGCATTGGCAATTGCAATGCCTGCGTGTTAATTTCACCCGTTCCTTTTCCCCGGGCAGGATGCACAATACGGCTGGTGTCAAACAGAACAATAAGCAAACACGTAACCCTTGCCAACCTGGTCTCCTTCTCCGCCTTTTCTTGGAGCTGAAGAGTTTGACCCGGGAGAACACATTCAGCTTGTTCTTCTCACAGGTGCCCTTGCTCTTGCTGGGGCTGTTGACACACTTGCATGCGTTGGACTTCTCCCGCTCCCTGGCTTGTCTCTTCTGGCGAATCAGGGAGCTGGCGATTGCTGCTGCCATGGCCGCCACCGCCCCGACTCCACCGGAGGGTCAGATGCAGAGGTTCTGGGTGCCGGCTGCCAGGGGAGCAGCCAGCATGCTGCTTTTACAGTCCCCAAAATCTGGGGCACCGGATCCCACCGCTAAGCCTTGGTTTGATGCCGCCGCAGAAGCACCCACTGCCACCAGCTTTGGAGCAGAGGCGGCGCAGGTGGGATGCGTCCACCAGACCAAACCAGTATGCAACAGGGCAGCGCAAGTGGGTTTTCTCAGCAGAAGAGGCCCCCTGGTTCTGGGGCTTTTACCCCTCGCAACTTGTGGCAGGGCAAAGTTTGCAGACAGGATTCAATGTTTCTAGGGAGATCAAACAGGTCACTGACCAGGTATCCCTTGGTGCTTAGTCCAGACACTCTGGTCTCAGGCAGTCCAGGCACATCTGCTTGGCGTGAGATCAATGCAGCTTTGCCCTTTGCTTTGATTTTTCCCAGTTAACTTTCCTCTCACCTTCTCCTCCCTGAACAAATCCCAGCAAACACCTGTTAGCCTCCGGCAGGGTCTGTCTGTGGCCAGGTTTTCTGGATTCTCCCTTCCTCTTTTTCCTGGAGCAGGGATGGGAAAGCAGGCTGTGATGAAGGCACTGTACTGAGCTGCTGCTGCTGCCTGGAGCCCGGGCTGGCTGGCTCTGGATTCCTTGGGAAGCCCCCTCCCTCAGATTTCACAAGGGATGCTTCAAAGGCAGCCTCTCCTCCAGCGATGCTTTTGTTTTTTGCATTCCACTTGTAACCATTCAGCAAACCGCTCCGCTGATGCCTCCTCGCCAGCAGCACCGGTGCTGAGACTGCAGCAGCAGTAGCCTCTAGGCAGCAACCGCACTCCCTTCCTCTCACTCACAGGCACCAGGAGCTGTGCACTGGATACAGAAATCACACGACGCAGCCAGCCCCTTAGCACACACACACACCCCTTCCTCAGTGAAGGCAGCAGCCCAGGAGACCTCCCTCAGCACCTCTGTGTGTGGAGAGGGTCACAGAGCTGGAGCCTGTGGAGCAGGTAGGAGGGATGTGGCATGAGCTGAAGCATCTCCGGTCCAGCAGGGGCTGCATAGAGAGCACCTGCTCCCAAGATGGGAGCCGCCTCCCGGGGAGAGACAGACACCCAAACAAACGTGACTGGGATGAGTAATTCTCCAGCAGCACAGCCAGGGTGACCAGACGTGCCGCATGAACCACTGGGACATGGGGCAAGGAAAGGGGGTGCGATTTGTCTCTCGGACGCAGGTGGGGCAGGATTTGAGGGAGGGCAGGGAGTCTAATAGAGTAGGTTTTAAAAGCTGGGGGGGGGGGGAGTGAAGGGGGCTAAGGCCACTCCAGCCAAAGTCTCCCCCCTTATCAACCTTTCCCAGTTGGAATTGGGATCCTGGAAAGCCTCAGATACCCTGGGTCTCCCTTGTTGTTTTCACCCTCTTCTTTTGCATTATTTTCCACCATAACTACCTTGAACTCCATCTTATTCCTGGCCATTCCCAGAGACAGAAAAGCCCCGAAAGGCTGGGTGGTTGGTTTGAGGCTCAAGCAGGGTGGAGGGATGCTAGATTGGGAGGGCTGCAGAAGGTAAGAGTGGGATTGCCAGGTTGGAGGTAAGCAGGCGGGGGGGTGGAAGAAGCAGGGCCCTATGGAAGTGTGGAGGAAGGAAGGGGGTATTAGGGAAGGTTGTGAGGGCAGGAGAAGGGCTGTTGACTTGGAGGGGCAGGAAGAACATGCCGAAAGGAGGAGCTGCTAGTCCAGTGCTGGTGAAGGCTGTAGGAGCGAGTCTGTCGCAATCAGGCCGGGGATGAGTGGCAGAGCCTAGTGCCAGGAGCTCTGATCTTATTGTAGTTCATGCCCCAGCAGCCTCAGTTTGTATCTGAGTCACAGCACCTGGGAGGAAGGTTGTGAGGTCCAGTGAATGAAACAGGTGACCTGAGATCTATGTGCAACTCTGCCACTGATTTGCTCTATGATCTTGGTCATGTCACTGTCCCTCCTCCTCTCCCCCCCCCCCCCCCCGCCGTTATTGATCGAGAACCTACAGCTTGGAGCTGAAGTGAGACAAGTGCAGCGTGCAAGTAAGGCAGTTTGGGACAAAGAAGTGGATTGATCACTGGGACATTTATCCTGGATCCTTCACCACTGGCAGAGTTTCTAAACTGAGATTGGCTATTTGTCTTTCCAAAGATTTGCTGAAGCTTAGCCAGAATTACCGGCTTGGTGCAGGGAAGACAGGATGCAGGATTCCATGGCCGGGGCCGGGCAGGGGCCCAGATTGGATGATCCCATCTGGTCTCAAAATCTATGAGTTTCTAACTGCAATGAAGAGACCAGGGAGCAGGATTAGGGGAGCAGATATTTTGCTGTTACGTGGCTTGGCTGAGGATTTTGCAGGGCAGCACCGCTTCTGGCTCAGCTCAGCAAAAGCCAAGTGTGGTGGGCTGGACCTGGCCTTTGCAGCTTCCTAGAACTACGCTCCACCCCAAGAGGCAGCCATGTAATGGGAAAAGAGCAGTGAAGGTGGTTCATCCAAACCTGAAGAAAGAGGCCTCGCGGAAGCAGCTAGCCAGGTCACATAAGATGAGCTCCAGGGCCTTAGCCCGCCAGTCCCTGGCTGCAACCAGAGGAGCAAGGAAAGGGATTTCGCTCTGGTCACAGGAGGAGGGGGAGAACGTAGGGGGCAATTGCACCAGGGACCAGCAATTCAAAGGGGCCCTGGGTTCACTGCTACTGCAGCAGTGGCTGGAGTCCAGGGCCCCTTAAATCGCTGCCCACAGCAATTTAAAGGGGTGTGCTCCAGGTGAGTCTGAGGGCAGAAAGGGGCATGGCATGCTCCAGGTGGCACAGAGGAGCTGGCTGTCATGGCCCCGCCCCTTCCACCTGATGCCCCGCCCCTTCCAGAAGCACGGAGCCAGCCCCTCCATACACTTTGAGCAGGGGCCTACTGAGGCTGTCGTGTGCCTGGGGCCAGGCTGGATGAGGCCCAGAGAAGCAGCAGCAACATATTAAAATTGAGCCATACCTGGCTGCTGTTTCTAGGATGCTTGTGTTGGAGCTGGAATAATGGACGGCCCCGGAGTCCTCTCCTGGTCACAGTTGAAGTTACATGAGCCCAAAGAAGACCGGGAGCCTGAGCAAAGGGCTGAATTTAAAGAGTGAAATAGACTGGGAAACAGACTGATTGTGTGTTGGACTCATTACTACTCTGAAAAGACTCATCTGGACTTCGTGATACAGTTAGAGGGCCAAGTCAGTGAAATCCGGTCACAGTCAGCTTCAGCCTACAAGGAGTGCCGGGGGGTGAAGCCACATCCAGCCACTAGAAGGTGCGCAAGAGATGAGTGCCCTCTTTACTCCAAGAGCCCCAGTTTCAAGGGCTAACAAAACCAGGAACTGACCCTGTTTTAACAAACCCAGCTGGAAGGCCAGGACATGCCCTGGAAAGGCTGAGACTCACAGTGAACCTGGATTTATAGTCAACCTAAACCAGAAGAGCAAACCGAATGCTTCAAGGCAAAAACAAATACTTCTCCAATGTCAAACTCCTTGGCTTCCATGGACTCACAGCCCTCATCCCCTTCCTCCTTACAGAACACATTCAGGCTATGTCTACACTGCAGGAGCGCTGAGCTTGGGGCATTTGTTTTGCTAGCAAGGGGCTCTCTTTCACCTGGGCTTCCCTCTTGTTTCAGATTTGCTGAGCTCATGCAAGACGCGGGTCTTCCTCCTCTCTCAATGTGCTTCTGTGGAAGCCAGATTATCTGCTTTTCATGCCCTGATAGGGGAGCTAGTGAGTTTTTGCTACAGCACCAACCTGGAATAAAAAGAATAATGCCATGCCATTTCTTATGTTCTAATAGCTACAGTAAAATGCAATTTACAGTAACTTTGCAACTGTCACATTTATTTCCTTGACTAGAAATAGCTTGTGACACAGAAGAGAACAATTTTGTCTGCAGCAAAGCATAGCATGAGTGAAGCCTCCTTAACAGAAATGCCCATCCCTTTGTAACATTTTCAAATACTCAGTTTAGTATGAATATGTCTGAATGGAAGTAAAAACTATGCCACACATAGTTTTAGTATAGCAAAAGTATATCTTATCTATAGCCCTGCATTCCCTTCCATCTATCAGTCAGTCACCATGACTAGATGGCTTTTATCAAACACCTATCCCTGGGGTATTTATATCTTCACACTAAATGAGTTCTTCCTGGAGATGCTTAAGCTACAAAATAACTGGAGCCATTTCTAATTGAGTTTAGAAGCATTTATAACACTGACAAATTCTTAAATGAAATTATATCAACTTACAAAAATAAACTTGCCACTCACCAGTTGTACCTTCACCAGATATTTGAGATCAGATCCAGTAAAGCCAGCCAATTACATATTATTAGTAACGGGTGTCCGTACTACTAAATCATTTATTGTGAATTTTGTCTTGCTTAGCCTTTGTAAAATACCCAGAACTGGAACATGATTTTCTCAAATGTATTAATAATTTTGCAAACTTTTTCATTGATTTTGTTATTCGACAGCATGCTAGTCCAGCACCCTTGGGATCTGACTGGTGCTGAACCAGGGAATTTGCCGAATCAAGGGAGGTCAATAATTTCTAGCAGCATTACCAACACTTCCCCTGCTTACTGGGTTTGGATAAATCAGAGGGGTATATTACAGCATAGAACACTGAGAGCCAGGACTGGTGGCTGTAAAGAAACTTTATGGGACTGCAGAAAACTTGACCAAATCCATGATAAGTGGACATCCAGCTAACTAAAATCATGCTGGACCATGGATGTTGCCAGACCAGAGAGTGCCAGACTAGAAAGGTTCAACCTATACTTGATATTCAGAATGAAAAATGTGCTGTTTAGCTGGGATTGGAGTGATTGGTCATGAAGTCACATGATAATATTTTATGTTCCTGAACAGATGTGCAGAATTCTCATAATCCAGCTACTATTGAAAATGCTTGTGCAAAGCAAATTTTACTCTTGCTTTCTGTGAGCATTCTACCATACAAACTTAAAATCTGCATTCATGGTAAAGAAACCTCAAAAGGAACAACAAAACCCTTAGTGGCACAAATGTTCCTGGACCCATAACATAAATGAGGAGCAAAACCAGAATATACACATTCAGAGTTAGATTTCAACAGACATCCTCTGTTTTTGCGTGATTAATCTCTGTCATTGCCATCTTTTACAAATATGCCTTCTTTGTGCCCATAAAGACCACATTACAAGTCCCTGAGTGAGGAGGAATTTCTCTGCCCATGGGTTACATCTTTGTTAAGCAGATTGCTTCAAGTTTTTACTGACTATGATAAATATATTGCAAGCTTGTTTTATTGGTTCAGCCAGACTGATGCATATGTTCTTTCCCTTTCCCTATAAAAAGCATGCCGAAAAATTGTAATAGAATATGCCAGTTCCTTTGATTGCCTGAAGTGGTTTTCCTGAGATATTCCAAGTAATTTCTAAATGGAGAAGGCAGCTACTACCTCTGGAAGCACACATCCTCTGCATACATACAAGACACAGCCAACTATTCATCCTTAAACATCAAAAGGCAAAAGACTGGCCCCACTGAAGTCAGTGCCTAAACCGATCACTGAGTACCAGAGAACAGAACCAGAGCTAGGCGGGACACAGATTATTCCATGTTCGTACTCCACGCTTTGGAACAGCTGGGGCTGGCCACTATGAGAGACAGGTTACTGAGCTGGATGGTTCTGGGGTCTGACCAATATGTCAATTTCCATGTAATGGCAAAAAATCCCTTTGATTTCAAGAGGCCAAAGATTTTACCTACTTTTCTTCTCCTTGCAAGGACCTGTCAGGTTTCTGTTCATGAGCATTTTTAGTTTTGGAATCAAACAATTAAAACATGCTTAATTCATGCTTAGAGATGACTAGACATTGGTCAAGAGAAAGGCTGGTGCACGTTGTGTCCAACTGCCTACAAACCATGGCTGGCAGCCTATAGGAGAAGCAAAGCTTCTTGCTCTGAACTAGTATGGACAAGCGGAGCGTCTCTTACATGAAAAGGCCTGCTCTAACATGGCACCAACCCAGCGGCAGGCACTGGAGCTCTGTCCCCAATTCCTGGGGAAAGTACAAAACTTACCTTTCATGCTCCCTCTCCCTGAAGCATCTCTGCTACAGCAGGTCCCACCATGCCACGGTTTCTCCAGCGTTTGAATTTCTAGCAAGTGCCTGTGGGCAGTGCTGTCATGAAACATACTGTAAATCTTGACAATCTCCAGAGCCTTTGTAGCTTACCGGGTTGCCAGCTGTAGTCCTTGGGGCATTCGTGAATAGAGTGACTTCCTTTTTCCCCCCTACTGATCACGTAGTCTCTTCTGGCACATGAATGTCAACAGATGTGATGTAGTGTAAAATGGCATAGCAGGGTAATGCGGCTGTCAGAGGAAGGGGGATTGCTGGCTGGAGAGCTGGCACACCCAGGCTCCTTATTAAAGTGAATTTGTGATAGCTACATGGGTCCAACATGCTACTTTCATAGGGTATGTCTACACTACCACCCTAGTTCGAACTAGGGTGGTTAATATAGGCAACCGAAGTTGCAAATGAAGCCCGGGAAGTTCGAACTAGGGTGGTAGTGTAGACATACCCATAGAGAGCAGAAGGTCTCTGTGCTCAGAGTGGGCCTGAGTTTACTCCAGACAGCAGGAGCTTGTCCCAATACTCCAGCCCTGCAGGATGCAGCCAAACTTGAACACAAAGCTATTTTCTCTTGCTCGGCAGATGCGCAGCGGAGTGCTGGTTTATGGCAAGGCGCTCGGGAGGATGAACTGGACCCGTCTTTCAGATGACAAGTTCCTCAGAACAGGGCTTGTCTCATTCCAAGCACATTGTCGATGCTCTGCAAAGGCTACAGAAAGGCGCCTTAACAGTACGTATTAGCTGAGTGGGCAGATGCTGGGCTAGTGCAGGCTGCATGGGAACATCACCCAGGAAGAGCCCACCAGCTAGATTCTGATCCAAATGCAGCATTAGCAGGGGTTCCTGGGCTCAGCTGCACCCTCAGCAATCGTGAAACCAAGGGTATGAAGAAGCCCTGCACCACGCTGGGGGCCCAAATGTCAAAATCTGCCATAAGTGCCAGGCCCGCCCCACATGCCCTGTCTCTAGGCAGCAGGGATGTGGGGACAGGGTGCTGGGCTCAGAGCCGGGAGCAACAGAGTCTGGATGTTGCCTCCCACAACACCTTGAGTAACAAGGACTAGTCCTTCAGCGCTTATGTGGACCAGAGTGGGTTCTACTCCAAGGCCTTGCTGGACTGTTCTCCTCACCTGACCCTCTCCGGGGTTCTTGTTATAGCGTGCCATTGGTTTAGTTTCATACCACAGTTACAGGAGAGTTTAGCAAAGGGCCTCACTCATTTGAGAGGCTACCACTGCCACTGTTGTGCTCTCATTTACACTGGTAGAAATCCAGAATTACTCTGCTAAAGCAAAGAGAATTCTCTGCAGTGGAAAACCTCAGAACCTGCTGCCACGGGAGGATCCTATTCTAGTTGGGAATGTCAGTTCAGCAGCACGTCATGAATTTCCTCTTTTCTGGCCAAGACAGAAAACCTAACGAGAGTTTCAGAAGCAAAACTAGGAGGCCCTGTTCTGACTCCCTTATTCCCAGAGAGCAGAATCTTCTGCCTTGAAAAACAACGAGTAGTCCTGTGGCACTTTAGAGGCTAACAAAAATATAGAGATAAGCTCACTGAGACTTCTTCTTTGAGTGATGTATTGAATTCACAGATCTCGCCTGGACTGAAATGGATGGTTCTATTCATGGAGCAAAGTATTTGGTGGATATAGGGTGGCGGAGTTGGGATCCAAGGAAGGACTAGGATTTGCCAGAGAGCGGAAAGGCTTATTGTGAGGCACACTTTTGCCTTGTAGATACCGTGAAAATGCAGCCAGCGCTGCAGCTGGACAGCAGCACTGCAGAATCGGAAACACAATGGCTCTGAAGCTTACTGCCCATGCAGGCCCCAAGCAGTAAAACCACTTACCTCTTGCTGCTGGATAAGGACCACTTGATAGTGGCCTCTTGTTGGCCATTAGATAGTGACTTAATTATCCACACTGACCTGTTACCCTGCCCCCTGTGGAGAAAGATTTCTGTCAAATGGAGACTCTTCTGGAGGTCTCTTTTGATGGGAGGGCTATGAAGGGCTCAGTGGGAGCTCATGTAAATCAGTCTCCTGACAGGGCCTGCAACAAGTGCATAAGCCTATGAGACCCAATTGGGCCCAGTTATTAAGAAACACTAATGTGAGTTAGACTTCAATACCATTTTCGGCAAGACACTGATTTTACTTTGTGCTGGCCCCAAGTCAGAAACGTAAAATGACTCTGAGCCTTCAAGGTCCAAGTCAGATTAATCAGTTAAGCCTGCATTTTGGTTTGCACAGGATTTCTTGTAACCCAATGCTGCAAGTCATTTGTCCATTGTGAAGTGGACTTTGTTTATTTGAGGGTGCCCATGTACATCATTCTATTTTTTTTTTACACAAAAATGCAGCCTACATGCTATGCTGCCTGTTACAGTCTTGCCCCATAATAACCGAAAAAAAGTAATTCTGCAGCAGCAATGCAATCATGTCATTTGCAGCCACTTTGTGCACGGTTCCCCTTAACTCTGTCCTCAAATCAGCCCCTCTCCCAGTGATTAAGCTCTCCCCACGTCCTGGGATAGGAGCGTAAAAGGGTTCTTGCTCCTTCCCATATTGCAGAGTGATGGCTCATTGGCACTACCTCGCCCAGTCTCTTAGGGTACGTCTACACTACAGCGCTAGTTCGAACTAACTTAGTTCGAATTAGTTAATTCGAACTAAGCTAGTTCGAACTAACGCATCTAGAACTAAAAACTAGTTCGAACTAGCGTTTTGCTAGTTCGAACTAGTAAGTCCACATTGAGTGGACTCTGAACAGGGCTTAATGATGGCCGGAAGCAGTGCCGGCAGGGCATAAAAGGAGGACTTAGAGCATGGAGATACTGTCTCAGGCTAGCCGAGGGCTGCGCTTAAAGGGTCCCGACCCCCACCCCGGACACACAGTTCTAAGGGGTGCCCCGCTTGCAAAGAAGTTCTGGCTTGGAGTGCCCTGAGTGCCCACACTGGGCACATCACACCACACGGCCATCAGCCCGGCTGCACTTGCCGCAGGCTGCCATCTGGGGAGAGGGAGTAATTGGGGGGCTGCAGGAGAGCTTCCACCCCCAGAAGCCCGTAGAGCCAGCCCAGTCCTCCCCATCGGGGGCTCGTACCCCATTCCTCCCTCACCTCCTTCCACTTGCCCTTCCCTAGCCCCCCTTCTTATTGATGTACAAAATAAAGATAACGTTTCTTCCAACATTGACTCTGTCTTTATTGAAAAAAACTGGGGGAGACTGGGAAAAGGAGGTGGGAGAGGGGAAGAGAAAGGCTGGGAGAGGGGAGGGCAACTAACATGATCAGGGGTTGGGAACAGGTCCCAGATGAAGAGAGGCTACAGAGACTGGGACTGTTCAGCTTAGAAAAGAGGAGACGGAGGGGGGACAGGATAGAGGTCTCTAAAAGCAGGGGTTGGGTGGAGAGGGTGCATTCAGAAAAGTTCTTCCTGAGTTCCCATAAAGAAGGACTAGAGGACACCAAAGGAAAGGAATGGGTAGCAGGCTTGAAACTAGTAAGAGAAAGTTGTTCTTCTTCCCAAAGCAAATAGTTAACCTGTGGAACTCCTTGCTGCAGGAGGCTGTGAAGGCTACAACTAGAACAGAGTTTAAAGGGAAGTGAGATCAAGTCATGGAGGTTGGGTCCATGGAGTCCTATTAGCCAGAGGGTAGGAGTGGTGTCCCTGCCCAAAGTTTGTGGAAGGCTGGAGAGGGATGGCACGAGACAAATGGCTTGGTCATTGTCTTCGGTCCATCCCCTCCAGGGTCCCTAGGGTTGGCCGCTGTTGGCAGACAGGCTACTGGGCTAGATGGACCTTTGGTCTGACCCAGTACGGCCATTGTAAGCTCAGGGCTCAGTGTCGGGGGTCTCAGTGGACCCCCTTGATTTTCATGCACACCTGGTCCTGGGTGGCCAGGCTGGCAGCTCTCCTGCCCTAGCCGGCCACTTTCCTGTGCCTAGTGCGGAGATCGTGGACGAGGTCCACGATGTCCGCACTAGCCCAGGAAGGTGCCCGCCTCTTGCGGTCCAGGGCAAGCTCCCGGGAGCCGCCAGCCTGGTCCCGGCAAGAGGGGGTGGGCTGGGGGGCATCGGGTGGGTGGCTCTGTGCCGTGCCAGGTGCAGGGTCTGCTAGCTGGGTGCTGGCAGGCTTGCACCTGGCACGGGCACCGTAGCCAGCCCGTGCCCCTTTAAGGGGTCCGGGGCCGGGAGGGGGGCATAGAGTTTCCCTGGTGTTGGCCAGAGTGGCCACCAGGGAAACCTGGGGAGGGCTAGCCTCCCACTAGTTCGAACTAAAGGGCTACACAGCCCTTAGTTCGAACTAGCTAGTTCGAACTAGGCGTTAGTCCTCGTAAAATGAGGTTTACCTAGTTCGAACTAAGCGCTCCGCTAGTTCGATTCAAATTCGAACTAGCGGAGCGCTAGTGTAGGAAAGTTAGTTCGAACTAACGTCCGTTAGTTCGAACTAACTTTCTAGTGTAGACATACCCTTATACTTCTGCTGAACACGGCTCTTAGTGTGGGGACTCTGGTTCTGATCCATCAAGGCACGTAAGAACATGCTTAACTTCAGTTGGACAATTCGCACGCTTAATGTTAAGCCCATGTTAAGCCCCTGAGCATGGCTGGCTTGGGGCGTAGGTGTGCAGATACCCTCTGGAACATTTTCAAAGCCTCACTCTGCTTTTCCCCCAGAACTATCTGTCATCGAAGATGCCATCTTGGTCCAAAAACTGCGAACTGGCTGTGCACCATAAGAGACCTGACATGTTTGAAAAAGGAGGGCATTTCGGGGGGGGGGGTGAGAATGCATTTTGCCTCTGTTAAGCAACCATATTCAATCATCCCATATTCCCAAAATACCTGTATGGGTAGCTTCCCCATCCAGTGCATCTCCTAAAGGCAAGGTCATGAGGCAGATACTACTGATCAACTGAATACTCCACGAAATCCATACTTAAAGCCCTAGAATACCCAGCCCTCTGGACTCTATCTGTCTCTAGACACCCGATTTGGGTTGGTACTTGTGACAGGTTCTGTAAAGGGACCACTCAGAGAAAAAGAAACACACTGTACTTACACTACTGCATGCTGGGAACACACTTCTTTCATAGCAAACAGAAAGGGGGAGAGGGGAGAAAACTCCCCCTAACTAAGCAGGATGGAACAGAGGAACAGAAAATGGCTCCACCCTCTATTACACTAAGTAACCCAGTACACTATTGATGACCACTTTACGACAGTTAGGGTGTGTCTACACTGCAGCGGTACTTCGAGATATCTAGCATTATTCTGAAATAGCAATTAGAGCGTCTACACAGACATTCTGTTATTTTGAAATAATTTTGAAATAATGGACGGCTCGTTCCGAAATCTGCAAACCTCATTTTACAAGGAATAATGCCTATTCCGAAATAGCTATTTCAAAATAAGGCGTGTGTGGACGCTCCACTGCTGCTATTTCGAAATAGCCCGTCACCAGGGCCATTCTAAATTATTCCTCCCCAGTGCCTCCTGGGGCTCTAAATCGAGATAGCACATCTACATTAGGAAAGCCTGCCTCAGACTAATTTTGAGGCTTCCCTGCAGTGTAGACGTGCTATTTCAAAATAAGCTATTTCGGAGTAACTATTCTGGAATTGCTTATTTCAAAATAAGTGAGCAGCGTAGCTGCACCCCTAAAGACCTGCTCCCACATGTCTCATAAAAAGCCTGCCACAATGCATCCATTCTCCTCCCACAAAACCACAAAAGCCTATAGACTCACCTCTCAGCAGAACAACACTCAGAAGCACAGATGCAAATGATGGAGTATGATCAATGAAATATTTATATCTCTGCATGGAGCCAAGCAAGAAGAACAGTCTAGGAACCATGGTCATTTTTCCCACCCAAAGAAATGTTGTTATATGACAAAACCCCATGAACAATTCCTCCCAGGCACCAAGCAAGAGTCGTGGGTAGCATCACATGGCCAATTGGATGCTTTGCTGCTTTTTTTACTCTTGACATTGCTGCAGATAAACTCACTGGGATGGCTCTAAGAAGGGGCCTTTCTTCTATCATCATTGTCCTCCTACTTACATCCACATTACTGCTGTGACATTCCACAACCATGCTCCCCACTTTGTTCAGAAGATACTTGCTCATTTGGCCCTGGCTGTAATATCTGGTTCCTGGATTACTGAAGCAGGAGCTGGTATTTTGGTGGTGTCTGGTACCTTTTTCCTAGTGTTGGACCTTAATTACTGGTGCCAAGGATCCAGACTTATGGATCACCTTTTTTTCCAGCCAGCGTTAGTTATACAGTCTGAATGGGTGTCTGAATACAAGCTGGACCCTCTAGGCCACAAACAGGGCACACTGGTCTCTTTTCTCTGTTTTGTTCCCCTTGTTCTGTGGATTCAGATCTTAAGTTGTGTTGATCCAACACCTTTCACGAATATTCAGTTCTCTCCCTCACCGTGATGTGGCGATATCTGTGCAACTAAGTGAAGAACTGCATGCTAAGTGTCTTCAACTGCTTCACCAGCACTCTGCCCTCAATTTCATCTCAGCTAGGGCTATTTCTAACCATTCAAACCCCAGAGCTGCTCCAATCAGCTGGCATTTATAAAAAAGCAAGCCACAGCCATAAACGGCTCAAAATGTAGAAAATTGTACTTCTTTCCCTGCAAAACTGCAATGGAATGAGGGCCAGGGGATCAATATTGAATCCCGGACTAACAACACGTTGAAAGTCTAATACCTCATGGACAAGCTGGACTAGAAATGGCTTCTTTTGCCATTGGAGAAAATTTGGAAATCCTTCCTTTCAAATGGATACATGGATTTTGTTCTTGCTCTTGTGGACTGTCAAATACAGCCAGAACATTACGATGGGCAAACAAAGCTATTTTTGAGGATTCTAAACTTCATTGGCTGTATTTTCTCTCTCCCTAAAGTCTATATCAATTGACCCTGAGTGATATATTATCTCCTGGTTTTTTCCCCTCAGGTTGAAGGGTACAATATAGCAATACAATGAAATAAAACCTTCTTCAAAAACTCTTGTAAAATATTTTTTTGCTGTAAAATAAGTGGCACAAACAAAATACAGTTACCTAGTATGGTATAAAATTCTTCGTGGCACTTATTTGGTACGCTGTGACTTATTGGTATGATGGCTTTGTCAGACAGCCACCCTGAAGTTATGCTGAAAAAACCTTCCAAACCACGATATACATTAAATGTTTTCACTCTCTTTATATATTATAGCAGGGGTGCCAAGATTTTGGCAAGAGGTCAAGGAGCGCATTTTTACCAACGTGGTTTGGAGTCTGGGACAGATGTTGGGTGCAGAAGGGAACTTGGGGTAGGGGACTAGAATGCAGGAGGGGGTGTGGCATCTGTGAGGGAGTTTGGGTGAAGGAGGGAGTTGTGATCTGTAGCAGAGTCTTGGGGTGCAGAGTCCAGAAGGAGGTATGGATGCAGGACAGGATTCTGGCCTGTGGGGAGGGGCTCTAGCAGGGAGTGCAGGGTATGGTAGGGAGTTGTGACCTGGGAGAAAGGGGGAAAGGGGATACAGAGGGTTTGGGTGATGGCCTGGAACAGGTAGTTGGGTGGGGGAGGAGAGGAATGGGTGTGTGTGTCAGAGGCAGGCTCTGGCTGGGAGGCACTTACCTAGGTGGCTCCTAGTCAGTAGCCCTGCAGGAACCCAAGCTGCAGTCGTGAAGAAACTGAGCACAAAAAAACTGAGCACACTCATGCTCTGAATTATTTAAAAGTTTGTCTGCTTGATCATACTTTGAAAACTAGGAATAACCCCATCCATGCTACAGATCTGGAATCCCATAATTAAGTGTCTCCCAATTTTATTTGGCCATGGAACCCTTTTAAACTCAAAATAATTTTACAGAATCCCCAATAATTTTGCTATCAATAATTTAAATTCTGTGTGTAGATACTATAAACTTGTCATATTATTATTATCGACCTAAGTATTATTGTTATGTAAATATATAGATTGATCTATCACAGTCAATTTATATTTGTGTCTGTTAAATTTTTAAATACAAGAAATCACACGACTATACTGAAGTAAAGTATTCTCAAAGCACTGCATGCACACTCCCATACAAGCAACTGGTTTGACAACTGAAGCTTCGACTTTGTCCAGCATGGTGCTAGTATATTCGTATTCAGTCACCCACGTGATCCACGCTCCCGGAGAGTGAGTACGGGGATTTAACAGGCGATCGCACCACTGATTGACTGCGCGCTCAGCGCTGAGTAGTGACATCATCATCCCCACTCTCTGGCTAAGCTGGTTTTACACTTATCGTGGCAAACACAAATGAAAATAGTTTTCAATAAAATTCATAAATATTAAATATTATTTTTTTAATAATAAAATGTTACTGTAATGGAATGTTCTCGCGGAACCCTTATTTTCACTTCCAGAATCCTGGGGTTCCACAGAACACCATTTGGGAAACACTGCCATCGTTTATGAATACAAATGGCAAGATCCCAGGAAACTGTGCATCCCCTAGGCCAGGCAGATGATGATGTCCCAACTCGAATATTTACAAGTTGCTGAAAGACCAGGATGAGAGTCTAAGTACTTGTCCACCCACAAGTTCTATAGACGAAGGCCTGCAATTGATTTTGCACTGGATGAGTAGTGCACTCTCAGGGAGGCCTGCTGAAGTCCATGGCCCAAGGAAATGCACACATAGTTCGCCTTGCAGCATCAAGGCCTAAATTGTGACTTGTAGGATCATAATATCTATCATATTATTAGCACAGGACCCCATGTACAAACACAGAACAAAGAGACAGCCTCAGCCCCAAACTTACAGTCTAAGGGTTCTTCTGAAAAAACTTCAATTACGTCCATACTGCAATCGCATTCTTTCGAAAAAAAATCAAGAGAACTGAGGGGTTTTTCTGACATTGATAAACTTCTTTCTACGAGGAAGAAGAATTTTTCCGAAAGAGCTCATTCAGAAAAGGCGTGTGTGGACAGGGAAGAGGGAGTTCTTTCACAAGAAGAGGAAAGAGGTAAAAGCACAGGTGCCCTATTGGCCATTCCATCCATAGTAATCACAGCTTATATGCGAGATAGCATCCATTCAGTGTGGACGCTATCTGTTGAGAAAACAGATTGCTTTTTCAATGCACTTTCATGGTGTAGACACATTTTCTGAAGAAGTTTTTTCTGAAGATCTTTTCTGGAAAAGCTTCTTCTGAAAGAAGTCTGCAATCTAGACATAGCCTAAATTTAAGACAATAGATAACAAATGGATATAGACAGTCAAGGAGGCACAATGAGACAATATTGGCCAGCATGATAGACAGTGGTCACAGCACATCAGTAGCCTTACTGTTGTCAAGATGACTAAAAGGTATGATTTTCAGAGGTACTTGGCACCAACCACTCCCATCGGCTATCAATGAAGCTGCCTAACACCTATGAAAATAAGTCTCAAATTTCATAATTATGGGACATTTTAAACATAAGCTGGAACTGGTTTTCTTCCTCTCTCTCCATTTAGACTTGCAAATACAATCCAGACGTGCAAAGAATACATTTCAGCCACAACTGAGACTGTTGCTGAGGAATACCAATGGCATGAAATCCAGAGCTGAGGCTGTAATTCCATGGAGAAGTTTCAGTCTCATCTAGTACTTTCTTTTCTCTCTCCCTCTTTCACAGCTGTGTTATATGTAACATGTTTTGATCAGGTTTTGACCCTTAATGCTGAATTTATTGATGATTACTGCTTTAAATCTGATTCTTAATAAATGGTGCTGATCCAAAAATCTTGCCACTGACTTCAGTGGGCTTTCAATGAAACCCACAGTTTCTCACCACTGAATCATCCTACATAACAATAAAATGTAAACAGTTCTGAAATAAACAAGTAAGAAAAACGCCCATCACGTTCAGTAAAAAAAACCCAGATGCATCAAGTTACTGACAAAACCAGAAACAACAGGGACACCTAGAGTCCATTCCTGCCATTGCCACCACAAGGTCATTGAAATTTCCTATTCCATTTTAACATCCATTTCTGGTGATACTTAATTGCAGCAGATTTATATAGTACCTAAAGATGTAATCAACAGCAAAGGTGTGTGATCTGGAAAATGGGCAGCTCAAATAGGAAGTAAGCATTGTTGGGTTTTATATTTAATCCAAAACCAGTTTAGATTTTCTTCATACAAAAGCTATCCCATTAAAGTCTTAACTTCAAATTAATAGATCTATACAATACTTTCACCTTGGATATAATACTTGATCTGAATTAAAATTGCTGCATGTAAGTAGAAAAATACTTATCAACTCCAATTAAAACCATTTTGTTATCTAATCAAATTAATCATAAGGATAATATTTACCAGAGGATTTAGTAGGGATTTATCCTCTGTCCATGGTGCTGACCAGTTTATCTGCAGATCCAGGCATAAGATTATACGATATCTAAGGTTTAACTCCAAAGCCAGTTGAAATCAATGGCCTTACATGGACTTCTGTGGGCTTTGAAATCAGACCCTATGGGCCAAATCCTACTAATCTTAAAGGAAAGGTTTACAGTAACTACTGTGGGAGTAACTAAAGAAAAAATTGGTTTGTAATTTTGAACAGGCATTAATTTAAAAAGTTTTGTCTTTATAACTCATCACTGACATTTATATCATGCCTATTAGAGCTGGAAAACGTTTAAAAACCCAGAGATTTGGAAAGCACTTTAATTGTTTAAAGAGCATTATATTTTTACAACTTTTTTGAATTCAAGGGAATTTATTAGAAGTTTAATACTTGAATCAAAGGTGAGAGGTAACATTTGATCATTAAAAAAATGTGCTTAGTTATTTCAGATTGGTTGGTTTTCTCTCCATATTTATATTTACCATGTGAATTTCACTGAGCAGTAATGTGGCGGTTGCATGTCACTTAGAAATAAATAGGATTATTTCTCAAATAAAGAATTTATACCCACCCAATAAAACAGTACAGTTAAAAACCTTATATATTGCTTGTGATTCTAGAGGCTTTTTTCAGGATGTCTTAGGTTTGTTTTTCTCCGTCAGCTGTAGGGCGCTGGTTCTGTCAATAATTTGATCATTTCACATAGCGAAGGAGAACAACACATTTTCAAAATTAAATGAATGTTAGTTATCTCCTCATGAATTAGCCTTTACATAAGTCATTTGCAACAGAATAACTGTGTTAAAATGCATTGTTGCCTACATTTTCATATTTAATGTTTAAAAAAGCAGTTGCACTGTTTCCCTAAGCTGACATTAGATGCAGTATCCCCATATAATAGGAATTACAACAGATGGTGAACGAGTACCCATATTTTATTTAAAGAAAAAATTATCCTTAAACATCACAAGAAGTTCACATGCACTAGTTAAAGGCCAGTAAATAAACTCATGCTACATTTGTTTGAATATTGCAGTTAAAACAGGAACAACTTGCCGTTTTAGCAATATGTAATGATACTAGCTACCATTTAAATCAGTATGGATTAACCATAATGATTGTTTCTTCATTTTACAAAAGCGTATTTACACAGTAATGAAAAAAACTGATGGAAAAGAGAAAAGCAACTGAATGATTTGAATATATGTTATTCCATAAAACCTCCATCCACTTCCTTATCGTGGTTACAGAAGGATTAGTTATCAGGAAAAAGCCTTCCAGTTTATTCCTCTAAAAATATTGTTTAAATACATCTTACCTGAATAAGACTTTCTTAATCCCAAAGCCATGATTCCTTACAAGCTGATCCTACCCAGACAGTTGCCGTCTACATTTGGAGCAGACACAGAGAGAGTAGACCAGAGAAAGTTTAAGGCACATTTAAAGTATTCTCTAAGGTACCGGCCAGAAGCATCAATCCCATACTCGCGGTATAAGGAGATCATTAATGGGCATTAGTGACAGACCATTATGACTTTCAGAGCTCATGAAAGATTCATAATGTAACAGTATTGTTCTGGCAAAGTCTAACCATTTCTTGGACAAACACATGGCTCTATGCTATTTACCTAAACGTATTATTTTCGAGTGTAAAATTTTATTTTCTGTCTTCTAGAATTACAAAAAAGGACTGTAACAGGATTCTACAGGGCATTAAGCCTGCCTTAGGAGTCTGCTACTTGGCTTGGTTGATGCCTTTTTTTGTAAAGCAGATTGCAATATGAATAGCTCCACGTTGGCTTTTGTGATGTTGAAAATACATTGTTCTTTCTTAAAGCTGAATTATTGATGACCAGTAAATGCTACAAGTGTAGAAAGCATTTACAAGAATAACATTTGCTAACTAGCCGGTGATAATTACTGTGTACATACACCACTTGACATTTTTAGCCCAGCCTTTTAAAAATCCAGAAAGACAGGTTTTTTATTTACCTTTAAAACAGAGTGGAAAACAATGAACAATTCTAGTTGTGTCCACAAATAGCATCTTCAGAATGTTGTAGTAGAAAGTGGAGCACAATGTACGAGCTGGTTCTGAAGAGAACATAAGAACGGCCAGACTGGGTCAGACCAAGGTCCATCTAGCTCAGTCTCCAGTCTCCTGACAGGGGCCAGTGCCAGCTACCCCAGAAGGAATGAACAGAACAGGTAATCATAACGTGATCCACCCCTTGTCACCCATTCCCAGCTTCTGGCAAACAGAAGCTAGCAAAACCATCCCTGCCCATCCTGGCTAACAGCCATTGATGGATCTATCCTCCGTGAACTTTAGTTCTTTTTTGAACCCTGTTATAGTCTTGATCTTTGCTAAATCCTCTGGCAAGGAGTTCCACAGGTTGAGCTGCGTTGTGTGAAAAAAAGGCTTCCCTTTTGTTTGCTGCCTATTCATTTTATTTGGTGACCCCCTGGTTCTCAATCTATGAGAAGAGATGGTACCGTAAATTCAGAATGCATCCCCATGAACTGAGGCAGGAATCTGAATACTCGTTGAAGCCCGTTTGCTAAATACTTCAGCACGTACGTAAGTTCACCCTGTTCAGCAAACAATTTAAGCCCATGCTTACATCCCATTAAAGTCAATGAGACTTAAGTGCTTTTTTTTTAGGGTACCATTTTCAATAGCATCTAAGTGACTAATGGAGTCTAAATCACATTTGCAAATGTGAAAATTGACTGGTCCTGAGACTTAAGCTACTGAGGGCCGAAGGGTACATCTCCGCTGCAGCTGGGAGCATGACTGGCAGCTCACCTAGATGGTCTATGCCAGCTGTACTCTAGCTAGCTTGCTAAACATCAAAGGGAAGACACCCGGGCAATGACATGAGTACCAAGTGGGTCAGGCAGGCTTGTGCAGCCTATGCTGCAGCCTGCACTGGAGCATCCTCCCTTCTATTTTTAGTGAGCTGATTAGTGATGTTCAGGGCTGCTGACAGGGGTGAGGGAGAAGGGAGAAATTGCCCAGGCACCTAGCAATTCAAAAGGGCCCAGGGCTCCTTGCCTTTTAAATGGCTGCACAGCATGGTTCAGATGGCACTAAGGGCTGGCTGGGGGCAGAGGGGTATGATCTGGGTGGCACTGAGGGCTGGCTGCCCCCACCCTGTCCTTTCTGCCTAGGGCCCTGCCCCTTCTGAGAGACACTCCCCCCACCTTGATCAGGGGCCTGGCAATTCTGTTGGCCCACCTCTATACAAGCTCTCTCTCTTGCACCCCAGCTGCAACAGAGGCCTACTCTAAGCCACTGTTGAAAAAGGGGCTTCAGCACTTCAAATCATGTAGCTCTTTTTAAATGTTTACTTTTACTGAATTTGTGCCTGAAGGTCAGAGCTGGACAAACCATTCCTTGTTGTTACGGGGAAGCCGATCCCCGCACTCAGCCTGACCGGCCGGCGGGCACCAGCAGCGGGGAAGGGCCGGAAGCGGCCAGAACGAGCGCCCGGGGGACCGCGGGGGAGAGCCGAGTCCCGGCCAAACCCAGCCGCCTTTCAGGGGCCGCTCAGGGTGGGAGCGCCACGGATGCTGCAGACAGCCCCGGGCCAACTGCCTGCGCAGCCGCAGACATCCAGGAGGCCGGGCGGGCAGGCACTAGGGCCCAGGAGGCGGGCTCGGACGGAGGGGCGTAGGAGGGCGGGACGCCGCCCAGGACGCCCAAAAGGGCGAACGCAGGAGTCAGGGCGGGGGGAGAGAGTGGGGACTGGCTGTGCTCTCAAACCCCACAGGTAGCGGCGAGACGCTTGGAGGAGGGACGGCTCAGCAGGCCCCAGCCCACCAAAGCAAAGCCGCGGCCAGCAGTGGGCAGAGCGGAAGGGACAGACGGAGCCATGTGGCAACCGGTGCCCAACCCAGACGAGCCCGGAGCAGGTTGCTGTGGAGCCCGGGAGCCCCAGGAGAGGCTGGCGGAGTGACCGGCGAACGGAGGACGGCTAGCATGAGCCATGAACGGACAGGGAAAGACTGAGCAAGCGGGGGAGCAGGAGGGCGGGGCTGTCCCCTCCCGTTACACTTGTCAATAGCTTAGCCCCGTCACTTCCCTTGTTTGTAGTCACTGTATGTTCATTTGTTGATTCAGAGTTCTACTGATGTTCACCAGTGTTTCATAGATGCCCAGGCCAGAGGGGAAATTGTCATCATTTAGTCTGACCTGTAGAGGACAGGCCATAGTGTAACGTGTATGGATCTGGGACCTCTGGAGCTTAGTACGTGAGCCTCTACTGGCTGAGCTAAAAACCAGCTGATTCTCAGCTAAGGCTGTAGAGCAGACTCATTCTCTCTCTGTAAGTAGTCTCAGTGCCACTGCATGGGACAATGATCCACACCCAGTAGGCGTATGGGTTACAATAGCACCTCTTCAAAATAATTCCTCACACACTCTCTTCCCAAAAGGCAGTTTTTTAAATCTATTAATTATGGCCTCTCTTCTCTCCAATTTATCTACATCCTTCTTCACTGAAGAGAAGTGTGTCAAAGGCCAATGAGTGGTTTGCACACCCCACTGGACTAGTCGCTGCTCGTTATACAGGATGTGTGACGGGTCACCTCGGATTGGTTCACCTCTTTGACAACACAACAAACATTTGAGACAGAAAAATTACTGAATGACCATAACAAAATTCTCTTAGAAATTGCATGAACAAAAACATCACCTACATGCATATTCATGATCAGACTTTTGACCTGCACCAATTCCTAATCAGTGATCTACTGGTGATAGGTTGTATCTCAGCATACCAATTACCGTAACATAACCAATCCTCTAGAATGGCATCATCTACCTCTCTGCAACACATGTTAGCATAAATATAATTTGCAAACTAGTGGTGGTTCACCAGGGTTAATCCCTGGCAGGCTGCCGCTACAAAATTTACCTGCACGGCTGCAGGCACTGGTGATCGCAGTTCCCGTTAGACAGGAATGGCAATTACTGGTACCTGAGGCCATGCAGGTAAATATAGCAGTGGATTCCATCAGGGTCTAACTGACGGACCAGATCCAGCCCGTGGGCGAGTATTTGCCCACCCCTGCTGTAAACCAATTATTTCTTACATACGCCAGTCAATACTTCCCCCTTCTTTCAAAGCCCATGTGCATTTGTAACAGCTACCCCATGAAATTTAATCTGTCCACATTAAAATTTAAAACTTAGTCACTATCCCCTGCAGTCACTACCCAAGATGGTTTAAAACGGCCACAATTTGTAATGAGTCTATAATAAATAATTGTGCATGATGTATTATAAACATAACCTTTGCTCAATTGTTTTTAAGGCGACCTTATACATTCATTGCACAGCAGCATGGTTTCCTGTTCTATTAATAATAGAAAAATAAATTTTCCTTCCATTGTTTATTCTTTGTTGTTGGTTTTTTGACCTTTTTGCTTTTGCTAAGCACACTGAGTACATCTAAGAGACCACACACCAGATCTCAGTTGTGTAAAAGGGAACAGCTCCACTGAGGCCAAAAGGTTATGTTGTTTAACACCAGCTATGATCTGGCATAAGATCTGTGGTGTTGGGTCAATTTAAAACATCAGCACTGAATTGTGTGGGTGTACCCCTGGCAGCTAAAAGGTCACAATGTATTTAAAGAAAATAGCCATTTTATTTCTTTCTTAAGGAATCAATACAAATCAAATGATGATATTCAGTGAAACACTCATCGGCTGCTACCAAATTGCAGAATCTTCAGAGAAGTGCTCCTAACTCCCATAGGCTTCTGTGGGCATTAGAGCCCTAATGGCATTGCACTACGCCAACATGCAGGAGGCTGAGGCTGGAACCAGAGTCTTGTTTTTCAAGCCAGAGCTATCAGAGTCTAGAAAGGTTGGGATGGCAGCAGCTTCAGACCCTGAGTGTTTTGCATCACTTTCTACTGTAGACACAGAGGCTACGTCTAGACTAGCAAGATTTTGCGCAAATACTTTTAACAGAAAAGTTTTTCCATTAAAGTATTTGCACAAGACAGCATCTATATTGGCATGTACCTTTGCGCAAAAGATTTGCTTTTGCGCAAAAGCATCCGTGCCAGTGTAGACGCTCTCTTGTGCAAGAAAGCTCCGATGGCCATTTTAGCCATCAGGCTTTCTTGCGCAAGAAATTAACATGGCTGTCTACACTGGCCCTCTTGAGCAAGAATACTTGCGGAAGAGGGCTTATCCCTGAGCGGGAGCGTTGGAGTATTTACGCAAGAACCACTGATTTTGTACATTACAAAGTCAGTGTTCTTGAGCAAATACTCGCAGCCAGTGTAGACAGGAAGCAAGATTTTGCGCAAAAGCAGCCACTTTTGCACAAAATCATGCCAGTCTAGATGCAGCCAGAGGGTATGTCTAGACTACATGCTTCTGCTGACAGAGACATGTAAAATAGGCTATCCGACATAGTCAATGAAGCAGGGATTTAAATAACCCTGGCTTCATTAAAATAAAAATGGCCACTGCGCTGTGCCGTCTCAGCTGATCGTCGGCACAGCGCGTGAGTCAAGACGTGGATTGGTCAACAAGGGAAGCCTTTGTTGACCACTCCTGTAAACCTCATTTCACGAGGCATAATGGAGCGGTCAACAAAGGCTTCCCTTGTCGACCAATCTGCGTCTTGACTTATGCGCTGTGCCAATGATCAGCTGAGCCTGCACAGCGCGGTGGCCATTTTTATTTTAATGAAGCCAAGGATATTTAAATCCCTGCTTCATTCACTATGTTGGGTAGCCTATTTTACATGCCTCTGTCGGCAGAGGCATGTAGTCTAGACATACCCATGGTGTGCTCCACAATGACCTGAGGCCAAGTCTAACCTAAAAGGGAATGTTGAATTAATATACACAACTCCAGCTACATTAATTACATAGTTGTAGTCAACGTACCTTATTTCAAGTTTCCGTGCCATTCCCACAGTGGGAGGCCAATGGGAGCAAATGCTCCTGTCAGCTTCCCTTACTCCTCACAGAAGCAGGAGTCCCGGACACCAATGGGGGAGCAATCTGAGTTTTATTTAGTGAGTCTTAACTAGACCAGCTAAATCAAACTCTGGGAGATCAATCACGGCAGCATCAATCTTCTGTTTTGTGAAGACATGGTCTAAGTGAGCTATTTCTTGGCTTTCCCTTAGGGTGAACTCCTTGGCTTGATTCCTACATCTTGATGCTAAGTTGATTCTTGTTTTCTTGGCAGGCTATGGCCTGATTACCCAGAACATACAGACTAGACTGTTAAGGCCAAGTCCATCCAAACCGGATGTGGGATTTGTTATACCTTCCCCAATGGAGCATGCTATCAAGACAAACCAGCCTTGTGGAGTTTTAACTTCAGGCAGAGTGTAGTTTTCATTAGATGGGCCCAAGATGCCAAATTCACATCCACATTTCTTACAGCCCACCCCACTCAAGGTTTGAATTAGCTATCTTAGATCAGGCCATAATTGCACAAGGGTCCAGAAAGAGAACTAAGACTTACTATGAAAACACAGCCTCTGGCAAGGTTCAGGAGTTTATAGGTCTGGATTTTCTCCTGTATACTGGCTTCCCCAGTTCAGGAAGAGGTAGAAGTGCAACACATGAGCTTTCAGTGCTGGGGTAGGGAAGGAAACATTTCCCTGACTTGTATTGGAATGAAGGGTCAAAATTCCCCCAAAATATACACAAACCACTACCACCACCACCCCCAACAACAACAAAAACAAAAACAAACCCCCCCCACCAACACAAAAACCAAACAAACATTTTTCTATGTCGGGTTCATCAAAACATTTTGTTTTGATAAAATCTGAAATGTTGTGTTATGATTTCAGTCTTTTTGTTCTTGTTTTTTGTGAACCGTTTTTCAGTCTAATTAACTTATATTTCTAAATGAAAAGTCAATCTGAACTGGAAGACTAAACTTTTAGTTCTGAAAGGGTCCAAATGAAACAGTCTGACAAGTGTAAAACACTTTTCTAGACATTCTTACTATGATTTATCATTTGAATTTTTTGGAGTTGGGAAATGCATCAAACTTGAGCTGATTTTGCACAGTTTTGGTTTCAAGGATCCAGCATTTTTCAATGAAAAAGCAATTCCTCTAAAAACTCTTGATCAGCTCTATCCATGCCATGTCGATCATACCATAGACACAAACATCAGCTAGATATGTCTATTTCCTGTTACACAAACTTCCTTTAGCCAATCTTTAAGTCACGGGAGCTAGTCAAATAAGTTGCCAAATGCTGAGAAACAAGAAGTGTGTGTGCTCAACTGAAACCACATGCAGCATCGTTTTGCCCCCAAAAAATACATTACTGCTGACTCTGCAATTTATTTGTAGCATGGTCTCAAACAGGTTACTGGTAAATCTGCATAGTCGTTGGGGAAAATCTCGTGGAACTGAGACTCTGGATGAGACAAACACATTTCTCTATCCAGAAAATAAGAAAGGGAATAATCATGCTCCAATGAAAGGAATGCCAAAATTCCCATTGGCTTCTCTTGTGTAGGATAGGGCCATAATCCTAAATACGGATTTCTGTGCTGTTATAGGATTACAGTGAGCTGCCAGTGAAGTACAAGAAGCAAAAGCAGAACTGCTGTGTCAGCATTCTCTTGGTAATATGATTCAGGGTTAAACTGCTAATGCATCAAAAGACTGCCAGGGCGAGAGGATGGATTACAACAAGGATCTGTATTTTTGTATAACAGGAAATAAACAGAATATAATACACTGCACCATCACCCAGCCTGAAGAACAGCCCTTAAACTATATGAAAGTTAGGGTTTTAGTGTTTGCATTGAATTATACCTCAAGTGATAAAGACTAAACTTTGTTGTGACCTTATTTAGCAGGACAGAAATGGGAATAATTAATACACCATGCCAGTATCTTTGTTTGGCCCCAGCTGTCATGCAGTCAAAAAGAAGAAATAAGACCATAAGATCACAGGCTCCGTCTAGACTGGCATAATTTTCTGCAAATGCTTTTAACGGAAAAGTTTTTCGCCATTTTTGCCATTGGGGCTTTTTTGCTCAAAACAGTTTTTACCTGTCTACACTGGCCCTCTTGCGCAAAAGCATTTGCGCAAGAGGGCTTATCCCTGAGCGGGAGCATCATAGTATTTGCGCAAGAACACTGACAATCTTCCATTAGATCGTCAGTGTTCTTGCGCAAATTCAAGCGGCCAGTGTAGTCATCTGGCAAGTTTTTCCGCAAAAGTGGCCGCTTTTGCAGAAAAACTTGCCAGTCTAGACGCAGGCAAAGTGGTTTAATAACATGAGGCTGCAAATATTGTTTCTGTGCCAAGTAAATTCAAAGGGCACATGTAAACTCTAAAGTTTTATCCTGTTCAGGACTGGCTATAATAGATAAATATTTCCTTTTCTTGGTTCCACATGCCACCTAGTGGTGTGATAGTGTACTGACAAAGACAACATTTTGAATGTTAGGCAACATGGGAATACAGAGTTTAAAGTCCCTGCAGGGAGTTCAGGCGTATTTTGAAGAAAAATCATAGGTAGTATGTGCCCTACTGTTGCACTACAAGTGAACACTGCTGGGCAAAGACTGTGGTGCGAGTCCTGACTCCTAGTCCTGAGCACTAAACATAAAGTATAAACCCACATTGCTTTATGTGTGCACATTGCGCCCAAATGAGATGCTTTAAATGAAAGAGATGTCCCATGATTTACAGTGATGCTTAAAATGGTATTTGAAAACAGTGTTGCAATGAAAACACAGGATGGAACAGGCAGATTGTAAAGGCAACATATCAAACAATACAGTATTTGCTTTGTTACCTTATAGTTTATCTTAAAGAGCACACTATTGAATAAAATTAAAACCAGGTCAACTAAAGAAAACAGTGTAAGGGAAAAGTGACAACTAACTGTAGGTTCAACAAGTGTTTCATGACACTGAATATTATATAAAAAAAAACAAAGATTTTTCTAAATTTAAAATATTGCTGATGACCCTAAATTGTTCCAGGATTTTCCCAAACTTCCCCCATTTTCCAAGATCATCCCTATATACTTGCAAGATGTTTACATGACTCCAAATTATTTGGTGCAACTTTGCAACATCTCTATGTTGTGTCTTGGGAATAATGGAGCAGGGGTGTGTGTCTGTAAATATGTGCTTGGGCTTTTTAATAGCCTTGCTCCACAGACACAACCTTTTTGTCTTCCCATTCTGTGAAAGTTGGCACATCCGCCACACCCGGAAGTCACGATTTTCAGGAATGGATCCTACACTTGCAAAACAAAATGCAGTTAATGAGACAGATTGTGCTAATTTTCCACATGCAAGAAGTTTTGATGTCAAGAGCCCAGATGTTCAGGTACAGTCATTCAACTGCTAATCTATCCCATGCGAGTGGGGAGAGATAAGACAGAGTGGTACAAATGAATTCTTTCTGTCTCCTTTGTGCCAGGAAAAAGGGGGACACCCTGGGGGACAGATCTCTATGCCAGGGGTTTGCTCCTGTGAGAATGTAAGCAGGATTTGAAGGAATGTGTCACTTACAATTAGCTGGAAGTGGGGAGGGACCCTGGGTGTGTAGAAGCAAATATAGCTTGCTCCTGATTTGCTTAGGTTTGTTAACTATTCAGCTGATGGATGGTGTTTTGCTCATTGTAATCAACTTGGCTGGTGTTGGGTCACAAAGGCTGTGCCTAGACTGCATCCCTCTGATGACAGAGGGATGCAAATCAAGCACTTTGGAAGTGCAAATGAGCCCAGGATTTAAATATCCCGGGCTTCATTTGCATACTCACGCTCGGGCACCATGCCGATCACATGCCCTTCGAAAGTGAAAGTAAAGTGTAGCCATGGCTCAATGAGGAGTACAGGCTCTGCTGAAAAAGCTCCCGGCTGTCGACAGAGCCACGGCTACACTTTACTTTCACTTTCGAAAGGGTGCATGATCGGTACAGCGCCCAAGCGTGAGTATGCAAATGAAGCCCAGGATATTTAAATCTCGGGCTCATTTGCACTTCCAAAGCGCTTGATTTGTATCCCTCTGTCAGCAGAGGGATGCAGTCTAGACACGGCCAAATTGTGCTAATGCTAATTGCAATGTCTGTAATTATTGTGGGAATACAAAAAAAGAAAGGCTGTGTTTGACATGGCTCAAAAGGAGAGAAAGAAACACTCTCAGTTTAAAGAATGAGCCTCGGAGGGTATGAACGTAAGCACAATTCACTCGAGTTTGCTTAGATTTGCTAGATAGTCAACTGATCCAATGGGGTTTTCCTCATTGCAATCAATTTGACTGTTGTGGGGATCCCAAATTATGTTAACACTAAATGCAGGAATTGTGAAATATGATCTCTAATTCTTGCAACTATTGTGGGAATACAGAAAAGACAGACTGAGGGTGACCCATTTCAAAAGGAGAGAGACACTGCCCATGTAAAGGATGTTGGACGGACAAGGGCTCCACTACTAAAGTTCTGCGGGGCTAAGAGGGAAGGACGGATGCTCAATCAGTAGGCTACATGCCCTCCAGGCATTAGCAGTAAGACTGGTTCAATCTGTTCCTCCCCAATGTTTCAATGATAGAGCTAAAATAGGGTCCATAAGGAGTCTCTGTTCTTATTTTAAATTTATTCGGGGGAATGGTGAAATTTCTTGTGGCTGGACTGTGCTTTGGGCCAAGAGCTAAAATCACTAAGAGCAGAAATCGCTGGGTGTCCACCCAAAACCAAACCCACCACAAGCAGGCAGGAGCACGGAGGGGGTGGCTGGCAGAGCAGCCAGTGAAGAGGTGTGAGGAGCAGTGTTGTCGAGGCATAAGGAGCAACCAGCATGGCAGCAGCAGAGACCAATGAGCACACAGATGATGAGTAACCGGCAGAGTAAGATGCCTCTTTACCTTCCCCCACTCAGGATGGCAGGTGAACTCTGCGGATGCATCTCTGAACTCGAGGTCTGCTCTGACCAAAGGTAGCCACTGTGAGCAAGGTGCAGAGAAGGGTTGGGCATGTGAAGGAGACCTGAGAGGAAAAGGGCATTGTCCAACCTTCTTGGGATGGGACTTCTATTCATGGTTTGTTTATGAACCCTGTTTGTGGTATTTTCCCAAATTAATGCCAAGTTGCCTGTCTCCCTTTTCTACACTCGGCTGCTGTGCTTGCAAGTGGGGAAGCATTGCCTCTCACAGGTGCCCAGGGCTGTTGTGTGAATTTTCCAAGTTATCGGGACGGGGCTCGAGCCAGTTCTGCGTGGGATTGATGGAGAGGAACCCCTAGATATGGAACCTGGTCCTGGCTGCTCCTAGCTTTACCTGGCAGAAGGGTTACAAGTAAAGCAAGTCAGCCTAGTGTTCCATCAGTAATTTCCCAATTGTTCCGAGGAGGAAACTGAGTCAAGACGGCATCAAGTGACTAGCCCAAGATCATTTGAGTCTGAAAAAAGTCTCCAAACTTCCTACCCTGTGTGTTAATCACTGGGCGATGCTAGGAGGGGTTGCAATATTTTGCAACAGTATCTATTTCAAGGCCTAACCAGTAGGGAACCAATCCAAACTGGAGTTATAGGGCAGGACATTAAATAATACTAAAAACTGTATAATGAATAATTATAGGGGAAAGATCAGAGTTCTTGGCAGATCTGCCAGGCAGTAATAAAATTCCTCCTGGAGACTTCTTTAGCAGCATTTTAATATGACCCCCATTGGTGTTTTCTCCACAAATCTGAACTCAGGGCTCCTTCATTTCACTAGCATTTCACTCATATCCCTAAATCTTTTTCCCATGCCAGTCAAGTGAACAGGGTTTTTGCCCAGTAGGGAGAGAAGTAAAACCTCTGTATACAACTAAACCCAATTCTACCTAGGCGGCAGGACTCCTGGAGGTGGCAGTATTACCCAAGAATTACTACATCTTTGAACAGTGAATAGTCTGAGACTCTTCACAAGAACTCTGCTCTTGTGGTGTTCCAAGAGGTTCAGTAGTTATTTTCTGCTTTAAACACCTGGCTTTGTCTCATCAGCCCTGAGATGGGACCATTCTACTTGCTAAATGGTAATTTTATGTGCTTTCATTATTCTACTGTATGTGAACTCAAGAGCAAGCAGATACTCCCTGCTTTTCTCCCCCTAAATATTCACTCAAAATTGTACCATGCACAGCTAGTGGTCCTGTTCTACAAGTGTTTTCTAATGGAGTTCTCCTGGCCTTTTCATCTGAGGGAAAGCCAAGCTGAAAATCTATTTTACATTGCTGTACACAATTCTTAGCCATGGACCTTCTTGCTCACCTAGCGATCATGAAACACGTCCCACATGACTTGTCTGACCAATCACAAGTATTTTAACTCTGTGGCCTGACCAGAGGAAAATGATAAGCTGAAAGTATTTAATTGGACACAAATTTAGGGATGTGTCTAATCTCTCACTTCTTACCCTTCTTGTTTGTTTATATTTTGTGGCTGAACAAAACCATAGTTATTCAAACATTCAACATAAGAGAAATCTCAGGATGGTCCAGGATCTGCTCAGCACAGGATCTGGAAGGGTGGGCAAAAATAACGTATTGGAAGATGCATTGATAAACTCTTTGTACCACTTTGACAGTCAGACTCAATTCTCTATCTCCAGCTTGACAGAGGCAAAACTTCTGTAGTTAAAGCAGCTGGTGGGCAGATTGAAAGTTTGTCTGCACACAGGTAACTCCAGAGGAACTCTGCACCAGAGAAGCTATTCCATAGCCACACCAGTTTAAATGAGTGGAGATTCTGGCCTGGCATCTTTGCTGACAGATGCCCTGATCACACAGAGTTGTATGAATTGATCCAAGAGGCGAATACCAACCTAAAATTGCCTAATGACAAACCCAGAGTTAAAGTTGCCAACTTTCTAATTGTAGGTAACGAGACCTCAAAGCCCCACCTCTGGAATTGCCTACGGAGGTTGTGGAATCTCCATCATTGGAGATTTTAAAGAGTAGGTTAGACAAACACCTGTCAGGGATGGTCTAGATGGTGCTTGGTCCTGCCGTGAGTGCAGGGGACTGGACAAGATGCCCACTCAAAGTCCCTTCCAATTCTATAATTCTGGGCTTAATTTTCATTATTAAACACACTATCCAAGAAGCATGATAGAATCCAGATTTATGTTACTCTTGAAAAACTGATCTCAGCAGGAAATGGGCCGTTAATAAGGGTACTTGCCAGAAGCAGGAGTATAACTGTATGCCAGATGAATGGACTCTTGCTTTTTGCGGACACTGTTAATACTATCACAATGCCATCTGTGCTGCTTTCAGCATGCAACTTGTCAGCATGGGAGTCGATTAGGGGCTCTTATTATTAATCTGTTTGATTACCAGAGTGCCCAAGCGGTAAGTGCTTCACCTATTTGCTTTGTAGCACACAATAAAAAAATGCCACAGAACCCACAAACATCAGTGCCTAGACCATTTCAGTTCATTAGTTGGTGGTTACATATTTACATGCCCGTCGGTCCCTTTATTACAGCTCAGAATGGTGAGAGGACAGTGAATGACCCCCAGGCCTTGCATCACACCCCATATGGACCAAAGCAGGTATGCAAGAGGCAGAAAAGTAATATGAGCACTTGGCTTGTTGCCAGCTCCTACAGGTCTTGGGGCAGTGACAGGGACATATAGCCTCTCGAATTGGAATGTGTCTAATTCTTAAGCCTGCCCTGAGTGAACGGCCTAGATGACCTCACGAGGTTCCTTCCAATTCTATGCCAATATGTGCAGCACCCAGGAAGTAAGGAAGAAATGTGCACACCTCTCCTCTGTCTGAGCAGCTCCATTACTCGCTGACGCAAGACCCCAGTATCATTAATTCTCCTCTCACCATTCTGAGCTGCAATAATGGAACCAACGGGCATGTAAATATGTCACCCCCAATGTAATGGACTGAAATTGTCTAGGAGCTGACGTTTGTGGATTCTGTAGGTTTTTTGTTTGCTCTGTTTGCATTTTGTGCCCTCCCAAAGGTGGCCCCTGTGCGGGTTAGCTTTTTGGGACTTACACTGTCATGCTGGAGGTAGTAGCTTACCTGCATGGCACAGCTCATTAACATAGATCCTTCGCTCATGAGCAATGATCCGAACCACAGAACACACATCAGAAACAGGGTCAAACACCCAGCCCAGCATGTCAGCCATCCAGTCTTGCCAGAATACATATCCTGAGTCAGCAGATGTTCTGCAGTGCATTATACATTTCTTCCACATTAAAAAAAAACTCATGCACATGCACATTAAGGCAGTTTTATAATTATTTCTATATCGAAGTGATATATGCAGACGGGCATAGGGGAAAATAGCCCATATGATTTTACTGAGTGAATCTGATGCTGGTGAAATGTGCTGCTCTCACACATCAGTCACATGTGTTGTCCCTGTCTGGTGGCTGAGCCATGGAAGAGGTTTAGAGGTCTGTTCCTGCCTGACTAGTTCAAGCAGTAGGAACTCATGTTTTTAGATCCAGTGCCTCCACATCCAGTATTGATAGGCAACCCACCCAGAGTCAACAATACATGTGTCATTTCCCAACAGCTGATAAAGGGTGATGATGATTGGAGCAGAAAGTGATCTGCTCCTAGTGAAGCCCCCCTGAGAGATTAGTTGGGCGCGACCTGGGCTACCCTGTCAGTGAAATGAGTCCTTCTTGACTCCTGAGTAGCTATAACTGTCCAGGAATATATGTGGTTCTAGATGTCTACAACTGAATGGACCATAAGCTTTGCATGATCCTGGACAAGTAATCTAACCTCTCCATGCCTCTTTTCCCCTTCTGTCTGATATCAGGAATAATACAAACTAACTCTAGTTGGGAAACTCCCATCCAAACATTTACATATAAGCGAATATTGTGAATGTTTCAGAAACATTCACCTCTCCCTGTGCTAATATTTCTGCTCCTCACAGGACTGAGCTGAAGTTCTGCTCATTACTGTTTCCAAAGAGCTTGGAGATGATCAGATGAGCCATGTTAGTGCAGAAAGGCAACAGCTCCTAAAAGGGTGCAGACAGACTGCGGTTGCTCTTGCACAAACCAGATAGGTATGCATGCCTCGGGCCCTGTGCCTGGTGGGGTTTCAGAAGCATCTGCTTTGCTGCAGTTCGGCTCATAAATGGAACCTAAGTGCTCCCAGCCTGAACAACTGAGGATGCTTTCAGTGGGAGAACCCAAGAGGCCATCGATTAGCACTCTCCTTCAAGCTGTTTTCCCTTTTTCCAACTCATAAACGCACACTATGCCACTCTGCGCCATTAAATGCTCCCACTCTCCCCTCCCTTGTAAAACTAACAGGGGTATAACAAAGTAATTTAATGTAATGACAATTTTTAATGAAGCCAATAGCTAGTTTAAGGGCAACTTTTACAGCTACTCTCCCCAACCTCAACACTAGGAAGAGCAATGTTCCTGTTCCATGAATTGTACAGAGACAGAAGAAAGGTGGGAGAGGACCTTAGAGAGCACTTCCGAACAGGCAGAACGGATTCAGCAGACAGTCTGTCAACCAGAAAGGAAGACACAAACCTGGGAGCATATTCCCTGCTCTGTGGTGGGCCTGAGATAGAAAGCACTGCAAAACACAACCATGTTATAGAATCATAGAAAAGGAGAACTGGAAGAGACCTCAAGAGGTCATCAAATCCAATCCCCTGCTCTCACGGCAGGACCAAGTACCATCTAGATCATCCCTAATAGACGTCTATCTAACCTGTTCTTAAATACCTCCAATGATGGAGACACAACAACCTCCTTATGCAATTTATTCCAGTGTTTAGCCACCCTGACAGTCAGGAAGTTTTCCCTGATGTCCATCCTAAACCTTCCTTCCTTCAATTTAAGCCCATTGCTTCTTGTCCTATCGTCAGATATCAAGGAGAACAACTTTTCTCCCTCCTCCTTGTGACACCCTTTCAGATACTTGAAAACTGCTATCATGTCCCCTCTCAACCGTCTCTATTCTAAAACTAAACAAACCCAGTTCTTTCAGACTTCTCTCACAGGTCATGTTTTCTGGACCTTTAATCATTTTTGTTGCTCTTCTCTGGACCCTCTTCAATTCTCCACATCTTCAATGAAATGTGGTACCCAGAACTGGACAGAATATTCCAGGGCTACGTCTGGACTACATCCCTTTTTTGTAAAAGGGATATAAATTAGACGTATTGCAATTGCTAATGAAGTGGGGATTTAAATCTCTCGCTTCATTAAATCCCGCTTCATTAGCATAAAAATGGCTGCTGCTTTTTTTTGGCACGGAGCTTTGCCGGAGAAAAGCGCCAATCTAGACATTGATCTTGCGGAAAATAAAGCCTTTTCCAAAAGTTCCCTTATCCCTTATTTCATAGGGATTCTTACACCTCATCAAAGGATTGGGATCATCTCCCTACTCAAGATGCAACAGGTTTTCTTTCTGATGGTTTCAGACTCCAGGGGAGAAGTTCCCCCAAGCTCATTAGCACTCAGCTGCTCTATCTGTAGGCACTGACACAGCTGCTGCCAGAGAAGAATATCCTCACCACTGCAGGGCTGACACAAGGCAGGAGAAAAGCAAGAGCCAAGCCAAGAAGATTCAAAAAGGGCAGCAACTTTTCTCTGAAGTTTTGGTCCCATGGAATATCAGTCTGGGCTGACAGTGTGGTGGCTGGTTCCTCTCACAGCACTAAATTGTGGAGCAAGGAATAAGGGGAGCTGCTAAGGGCTTTTGAAAGTCAGGCTTAGTACAGACTTAAGTGTGCAACATTAGCCTGGTCCCTTTAACAGTTGTGGCCCAGGGACAAGATTTTCAAAAGCAATTAGGGATTTGGGGTACCTGACGTGGGGCATCTTAAGAGGGTGCAATTTTCAGAGCACCAAGGTTCAGCCCTTTCTGTAAAACCAGGCCCCATTATGGTGTTTGAAATGGGACACCCCAAATCACTGGTCACTTTCCAAAACTCCTTGCTATGACCATCCGCAGAGAGAGCAGATAGACTGAATTTCTGAAGGACCAAATCCTGAATGAATGTAGAGCAGCATAGGACCTGGGCCCTAATTATGGAGCATCTGACTTGTCAATTTTAAATCCAAGCAATGTGCTAGTCTATATTTAGAAAGAGTCTCTTCAGCATTATGAGACAGCAACAATAACTACTAGGAGATGTTGCACAGTAAGTTGCCCTGGATGACTGTAGCCTTAAAAATACCCAGGAAAGTTCAAAGACTCGCTGCTGTCAGACAGAGATCACTGGGAAATTGAAAAAGCAGAGCTCAAGTCCAGCAGAAAGGAACCATCTAGGGATTCTCTGTGATGACAAATGTTTACCATTTTCCAGAGAGTATAACGGCGAATGAACAGCATCCATCGCATATTACTATTGATTTGCAGTCAAATGGCAAATGTGGCTCTACTATACTCTTAGGTTCCATTGTTATTTGGATACTTTAAACTCCTGTCCAGCCTGGGCTTTCATATCATTTTAGCAGAAAAAAACATGTTAGCAGGCTTGCAGGAGAATTTCTGGATGAAAAGAGGTTTCCGGCATAAGTACCAAGAGGTGAGATTCATTTTGACATTGCTTAATGCTAATTCTTACTTTGGTTGTCCTTGTTCCACAGCAATTAACTTTTATAGGTTTTTCTTTGCTTTGTTTTTACTGACAGTGTTTTGGAGGCTTCACGGAGAGCTGAATATATAGCTAAGTTATTCATTAGTGAAAAGATTTTAATCCATAGACTCCTAGGACTGGAAGAGACCTCAGGAGGTCTCCTAGCCCAACCCCCTGCTCAAAGCAGGGCCAATCTCAACTAAATCATTCCTGCAAGGCTTTGTCAAGCTGGGACATAAAGGATGGAGCTTCTACCATCTCCCTAGGTTACGCATTCCAGGACTTCACCACCCTCCTACTGAAATCATTTTTCCTAATACTCAACCTAGAAATTGCAAATTCAGGTGACTGTTAAAGTTTTTTACAACAATGTCCTTTCCAGCTGATATGCCTATACATAGTGATGTGAGACATCTTAGCAAGGAACATGTATTCTTCCCTAAACTCTCTGGCTACATCTAGATTGGCATGATTTTGTGCAAAAGCAGTTGCTTTTGCGCAAAATCTTGCCACCTGTCTACAATGGCTGCGAGTATTTGTGCAAGAACACTGACTTTGTAATGTACAAAATCAGTGGTTCTTGAGTAAATAGTCTGACGCTCCAGCTCAGGGATAAGCCCTCTTGCACAAGTATTCTTGTGCGAAAGGGCCAGTGTAGACAGCAACGTTACTTTCTTGCACAAGAAAGCCCGATGGCTAAAATGGCCATCGGAGCTTTCTTGTGCAAGAGAGCATCTACACTGGCACGGATGCTTTTGCACAATGGCACATTCCAGTATAGACGCTCTCTTGCGCAAATACTTTTAACGGAAAAACTTTTCCGTTAAAAAGTATTTGCACAAAATCATGCCAGTCTAGACACAGCCTTTATGGTCTCTTCTGTTCAGTTAATCACAGTGGTCTGAAAATAACCATAAAGTAGGTAAATTCAATCTCTTTTGTGAATTAGCTGCAGAAGGAATTACAGTGAGCTATTTAAGAGCTAGACAGTGCAAACAGGACATGTGGGTGCAGAGGGAACTAGCTATGTACCATCCTGGCTAACATAACATAACAGGTCTATATACTGACTGGGAGACCAGCAGCACTACGGACAGCTCCAAGTGCAAGCTGAATTTAGACCTGGTAAGGCCCAGGTCCTGTGGCCAAAGACTGGTCACAAGCCTAATATAAGAACCGATAGCATAGTGGACGGGGCAATCAGATCCTAGCCTCAGAACTTTGAAGACAACCAGACAGGGTAGCATCCAGGGGAAGTGATCTAGGGAGCAAGGAAAGTACCAGAAAGCCAGGCAAAGAGCTTACACGGCACCCCTTTGCCACAGAGGGATGCTCACAAATGGGTGGACCCCATTATAGATGGTCATACCCCCTTTAGCATACCATGTAGCAGGGATTGGGATTCGGCTCAGCATTTAGGTAAGACAGCTGGCAATATGAGAACTTCCATATTTTATTCTTCTACCTACCCCTATTTAGCAATCACATATGGCCCAGGCAGAATCTGGTCCTTAATAGTATGATATTACTGTATCTCGAGAGATCTCAACATTCTTTCGTGTCCTTTGAGCTTTGCACAAAAAATGTGGCAAGGTATCATTTAACGGGGCCAGAGAATCAGCATCAGGTGCAATTTTACTCAACTGCCAACACAACCACTCTACGAGAAAGAAGTTGGTATCACTAGATTTCTAGGTGTTAGTCCTTTACTTGGGTGACATTTCAAATCCACAAGCATTCTGTGATGGATATTGCATTCATAGTAAGCACACATGAAAACCTAATGGAAAAGTACGGGCATTCTGAGGTCTATTAACCTGAAAATGTGCTCTCGTGACTTTCAGCAGTTAAATTTTCCAATGGACAAACTTCTGAATGGGAGATCTGGGATGGGATGTTCACGTGTCTAGAAAAAGGCAAGAAAGAGCCCATAGGTTAATAGCATGGAATGTCAGAATTAGCAGCAGAAGGTTAATTATTATTGTTCAGCTCTAGGCTTACATCTGTTACATTAACAAGGGTACTCTTCTGCACACTGTTAATATGTTTCCTTCAAATTTCTGCAATCCCTTTTGACAACGATCCTTCCAATAACATAAAAAAAAGTGGGTCTGCCCCCAAACCAGCATTTAGTGGGGCCTCCTGTAACTGGTGCTTCTAGGGCTTTCAGTCTGGGTGACTTCCCTACATTCCTGCCAGAGTAACTGTGATGCTCTAGTATGTCCCACCTGCTTAGAAGAAACTGGCTTCATTGGCCATGTGAAGTCTCCCCACTCCAAGAGGAATATTCAGATAGTGCAGAGCTGCTAATTCCCAAGCCACTGCCAGCACAAAGGAACAGCCCAGGACCGGGGGCTGAGAGCCACCTATGTATCTTTGGGCTACAGTGCACCTCTACTAGTGAGGACTACAGCTGTTGGTGTGTGACGTACAGCACACACAAGCTCCCTCCTCCACTGACTAGCTTCCCCCTCCATTCCACTACATGTATCTGATGAAGTGGATCTTTGCCCACAGAAGCTTATGCTCCAATAAATCTGTTAGTCTATAAGGTGCCACAAGACTTCTTGTTTATGCAAATTCAGACTAACATGGCTACCCCTCTGATACTTGTCTCCATTCCAAGGGTAATTCAAAGCGTTGCTTTGAACCTAAAAAGTTATTTATAGTTTTGCTCCAGTCCTGGAGGGAGGGGTGTGTCTAATTCTCCACTGCCCAGCACATTGTGTACTCATTTATGCCAGTGCAAAGTGGATGCAAAATGTGACCCTTCTGATGATGAATGGACAATCCGGTCCCATCATGCTCTTATACAACAGTTGAGGTCAGCTAAGACACGTCATCTCAGCTAAGACACGTCGTCTCTAGATTCAGACAGCTGGGTGCAGGGTGTTCATGATGCAAGTCCTGAAGTCTGGAATGTGCTTCTTTCTATGCTCTGTCAGAGCCCAAGTTTGTTAACTTTGAGGATACGTTGCAATTCCCTTCTGTTTACTCCAGCTTTGCCTACATGGAGGAGGCAGGGTGGTACAATCTTCTGGTATGTGTGCATGTGTGCAGGTTCTCACGGCTGCCAGTGATGGGTTATCTAGATAGATTGGGGTAGGTACTTTCCATTATTTTTAGGGCCATGCAAGCCTAGAGGGGAGATAGACACCCTCTATGTGCTGGAAAAACAGAGCAGAACAAAATTCTTTGATGAGATAGGTCACATGCAGGAGTTATGTGTGGCAATGATAGTAATGCATGTGCAGCTATTGAACTGGGACTCACACAACTGGCCACTTGAGTGCACAACTGATATGCAGTAATAGTGCCTCCTTTTTTGGCATCCCAGCTATAAGAACCAGCAGGCATTTGAAGCAGCTGTTTAAAGCACCAAACATGGTTCAGTACCACTGGAGTTATATTTGTCCTCCTTTCTTCCTGGGGGCATGAAGGTGACTGGTACAGGGAGAACAGGGATGGGCAAATAAATCCTTCATTTTACGTTCTTCTATTGTAATGTTCAGAACCTGCTGAGATCTCAGGCCCATGAATAAGTAGCTAATGTTTAGTTTATTGCTAAGAACTGATTGCTAGTTACATCTCTTGATTACTGCTGTATAACCAGTATACCGTAAAAGAAACACAGATGTCTATCTAGAGCAGCAACGGAGAAAAAAATGTTCTAACATAAATTGAAGAAAGGAAAATTTTTTCATAGCTGAACAATACCCTTACTGGCCAAAAGAGGACGTTAAAGCTGCACGAATCTCTCCCTTCAGACTCTCAACAGAACACCACGCACCGCAATGCACCTGGCTTCAAAATCCATGGCCTACTATCTTGGGAGCACCATTAACTAAGGTCTCTGGACTGCCAGTTAGATAAGTTAATGTTAATTAGTTAAATGCTTCAATCTTTGAAATCCTGTATAAGTCCAATTTCCTATACTATTCATGGCTGTCTCTGCTGTTACAATATTTTAAAGCTGGGGCTAGTATTATTAAATGTAATTTAGGGTAGGTCAGAAAATTATTCTTTGCCCATTACACCCCATGTTTTGCTGTGCCCTTCCATCACTCTGCAAAGCATTCACAGTTTGTTTTTGTCTATAACTGCAATTAAACCTACAGGAAACATGGTAAATGTAATCTTCCCACAGGGAACATTATTGTGCAAACCACCAACTAACCACTAGATAAAACATCTAAATGACACCAGCATCAATTTTGCATGAAGCAAAAACTAAAATGAACATCTATCCTGGCTCTGTCACTAATAACGTTAATTGCACTTTGGGGTAAAATGAGAAGGAAAACACCAAGATAATTCAGTAAGAGAAGTTAAGATCTATAATGCTTAAACAGCTAAATGCAATTAAAAAGATTCACTCTTTACTCATCAGCATTTTCTCAGCTTTACTGTAGGATATAAATGAAAGCCACAGCATTAGAGTCAGTGCACTATTACAAGAGATCAGCTTTTTTGTTTTGCTCTGCATCTGACGATTCTTTATCCCCTCAGATTTTGACATTTTATAATCCTTTCTTTTAAAAAAAATAAACACTGCAAAATTGGATGATTTCAGACCATATCAGAATATTAGCAACAATTTTCTATCATTATTGCCCACGAGGTCACATCGTTTACCATTATTATCAAAACCTAAGTAGGGATTCTCTGGTGTAAATGAGAGCAGAGTATGGTCCAATATAGCAGTACGTTGAATCAGCTAATATCGGTTTCTTTGTGCATTAGTGTCATTGCCATGAAGACAATATATTTAAGACATTTAAGGCATTTAAAGAACAACTGTAAGAACTGCTTCTCTGGTTAAAATGTTTTTTCTATAACAACAGGATATGCATCCCACAAAGGTAAATGTTCTTTTCCATTGATCATGGCAAACACTCAACACCTTTCTCTTCTCTGCTCTTTAAAAGTTCCCCATACAAGAGCGGGTTTCCTGAGGATAATACCTACATTCAAAACCAGAGATGGTTCCTCTCACGGCTACTGGGCTAGCTGTAAGCTGTAAGTTGAGAAGAAACCTTCTCAACTCCTTCTTGTGGGTACCCGCTTCATTTGTAGGCCTCCAGCCTTTACCTTCCTAGCTTGTGGTTCTCCTACTGCTACATCAGGTCCTAGGTTACAATTCCATGTGTGCCAGCTATGACTCTCCAGTCTGATTGGCATTGGTGCCTACACATCTGCCTTTTGGGAGCAGTGACCAGCAGTCAATACAGTGACTAGATGGCTTTCCTCAAACAAAGGATTGTTTAATCTCAACAGTAGGAACAGGAAAGCAGAAGAGAAAAAGGATTTTGTAGCCTTTTATAAAATTTAAATTGAATGGAATATTTTTTTTTTATTAAAACACCATGAGTTCAGCTCCTGCTGCTACAGTTTCAACTCAACAGAGTGAAAATGATCTCTGGTGCTTTGCTCAAATTTTGGAGACTCTCCGAAAATACAAAGACTAAAGACCACAGGCACAATCATAAGTACAAAGTTGTATCTGAACTACAGGCTTTCCTTGCTATAAGTCCAAGATACATTACAAAAAGCTTGGACTTATAGCGAAACAAATTGAAGTGGGGATTTTTTTTCCTGTAGATGACTTTGACTTGTGCAAATTTGTGTGTGTGTATGTGTGTGTGTGTGTGTGTGAGAGAGAGAGAGAGAGAGAGAGAGAGAGCGGAGAATAAGAGGACTTATAACACATCAGTTCCAACAAGCATCAGTGACTTTAGTGTGGAACGGATGTATAGCGAGGAGACTTATAGTAGGGATGCCCTGTACAAACTTTATTAACACAGTAAGTCACAATTACCCACACACATAGAAATCCTACAAAAGCCAGTGCAATGAGTAGGACAGCAGACACACACACATCCTCAAAGATATTATAAGGTCCCATACACTTCTCCATAGAGTTTATTGACAGAGGGATGTTTCCTGTTGCGGTTTCCTGGGAAGTTGTCCTAGGTGGGTCATTCCATTTTTACCCAACCAGAGAACTTCTTTTGTATTGTTGCTCTGACCATGCCTAACACTTTATGCATATGCATGAGGGTTTCATCCCTTTTTTTTTTCTTATTGGCAGTTCCATACCTGGGAACACTGGAGAGCCCCCTTTTTCATAGGTGGTTTCTTAGCTCCTCCTACTCTTATTAACATCCATGCACTACACACACCCTAGGCTCTGGGCAAGACATCCCTTGATGTTACGATCTGTGTGTCTCATGACAATACTCTGCAGTTTATAGCAATCTAGGTGTTTTTTGAAATACTACAGTGACAAGGTCAGGCCAGAGGGCTGATACAGAGTGGGGAAAAGGCAGCCCTCAAAGTGTCAAAGGCCTGCTAATTAGGGGTGCAGGGCTGCAGGACAATTGCGAGCAGTTGGCCCAGGCAGACTGGGGCCAGCTGACTCTACTTCAGGCCTCTAAAAGCCTCCCCAGTTAGAAGGGTGTGTGTGAGAGAGAGAGAGATTGAGAGCAAGAGTTAGAGACAAAGTACCAACAGTTATAGAGCTAGAAACAGCAGCAGAGGGAGTCCCAGAAGGAGTGACTGGGCTCCCTACCTCAGAAACCAGCTGCAAGCCCAACTCCGGGCAAAGGGGGATAGGCTGCTGGCCCAGACTCCGGCTAGGGAAAGAGGAGTCCTTGCCACACTACCTCTTGGCACATCTTTTGCAGAGACCCTGTGACTTTACTGGCCTAGGTTTCTCCTAGCTCACCCAGTCATGTCAAGTGTTCGTAAGCCTGAGGCCTAGTAACCAAAGCCTGTTGAGCAGACACTGATTGCATGTGAATGGACTGTACGGCCACAGAACACAATGATAAATGGAGGATAAAAATGAACTAATTGGCTACAATTTACAACAATCAATCCGTCTGTACCCATCTCTCTTGCCTCCAGCTCAGCAACCCCTGGAAAAGCAGAGGAAGCCCCAACTGTGGCAGAGCCCCTCTGTGGAGCCTTTATCTCTGTCAGCCTGCTCCTTGGCAATAGCCCCTCACAGCTGCCTCTCCCCTCAGTTTAGAGAGAAATTTTAACTGTCTGCAGCTGTTGGGAAGCTCTGCGTTGTTAGCAGGATAAAGGCCGATGGGGGTGGGGAAGGAGGCTTCAGGGATTTAAAAAGGCCGGAGGCTCCCAGTCACCACCATTACTGCAGCAGCAGCCAGAGCCCGGGTCCCTCTGAATGGCTGACAGACCCCCCCAGAGTGCACCCCAGGAGTCTCTGAGGGTTGGGTTAGGGTCAAGGGTAGTGGGTAAAGGTAGGGCTGGGGTAACCCCATCCCCAACCCCAGTCTCCAGCACCACAGGGAGGTGTGGTGGCGCACGGCCCCAGCTCTCCCCCTCGTACCAGGGGCAGGGCAGGTGGCATGACCCCAGACTTCCCAACTCCAGAGCACTGAGGGGCAAAAACATTCCATCCCCAGTACATCTACAGCAGGCATTCTGGGGTCAGAGTGTGGGCGGGGCCATGCCTGGTGGTTTGGGAAGACAGTGCCTTCCCCCGCCTATGATACCCACTGCTTTTGAGGAGGGTGAGATGCCGGGTGGTATTGAGAGCTGGCCCTATTGCCTGGGCCCCACCTCTTCCAGGAGCATACAGACAGCATCCCCTCCAATTTGCCAACAAGTCTGTTGGCCACCCTGATTTTTAGTATTACCAAAAGAGCTGTGTAGCTTTGTCTGGCACCTAGAATTAGCACCCACCCCAATAGCTCAGTATTGTATCTGAACCCTGTTCACCAAGAAGTGTTTTACCTGGTGTCACCGGGTTACATTCCTGCTTGCTATGAATTAAGCAGACTATGAACGCTGGCCCAGACTCCGGCCAGTAGTAACCAGCCCACAGCCCACACGCATGCAGCACTCATAAATTAGTGCACCACTACCCCATGGCCTGAGCCATTCCAAACCTGACTGCTCATCTAGGACAGGATGAATCAAACAGGTACCAACATTTAAGCAGGGGCCTGTTGTTGGAACAGTAGCACAGCTGCTCTCTTCAAGCTCAGAGCTAATTATAAATTACAGCAGACAAAGGAGTGCCCACAAATATCTCCCCCTCCACCTCTCTCCCCCCCAAGAGCCTTAACAAAGATTCATGAAGCCAGCCTTTGCAGTGTGCTCAGAAGTTCACAAATCCAAAACTCATGCCTCCGCTGGTCTCAGATGTCATTGTGTATGCCAGCTCTCTGGTAAACCATTTAGGGCTTTACAGCTTATGAAATGAATGGAGATGCCTATCTCCTAGAACTGGAAGGGACCTTGAAAGGTCAAGTCTAGTCCCCTGCCTTAGCAGCAGGACCAACTACCATCCCGGACAGATTTTGTCCCAGATCCCTAAAGGGCCTCCTCAAGGATTAAGCTCACAATCCTAGGTTTAGCAGGCCAATGCTCAAACCACTGAGCTATCCCTTCCCCATAGCTTGGATTTCACCCAAAAGCATATTGGGAGCCAGCAAAAGCTCACAGTGTACAGGTCCAAACTGCAACTCTACTCAAGAGGTAGGCTACATCTTTCTATGCTAGCTTCAGTTTCTGAACGATCCCAAGACATAATGCCACGTAACGGCCTTTACAGCATTCTAATCGTGGGATGGCAAAGGCCTGGGAGCTTGTAGTGAGGTCCATAGTACAAGAGGTCTCCCTTAGCAGGGGCAGATGGAAAAAAAATACTCTTGGCTGCAGCCATTGATTGCACATTGTTGAACCTCAACACATGAGTACTGTTTGAAGGAAGAAAGATGGAGGGGAATCAATCTCTAAAGTAGGGGGCTCCTGATTTCTACCATTATCAACTTGTTCCACTAAACACTAGTGGAGACAAAGGGAGATGTGATGTTTGCTAGGCAAATGGAGTGTTCCCCAGGTCGGATGACAACTCCTGGATGCGGAGGTAAAAAAATATTTTGATTTCAAACCACCAGTGACAAGCCAGGAAAGAATGGAATGGTTATTATTATTTATGCAATGCAGGCTGAACCTCTCTAATCTGGTATCCTTGGGAGCTGACCGGTGCTGAAATTTGCCAAACCACAGCAGGTTAATATTTTCTAGCGGCATTACCAACACTTCCACTGCTTAGAGGTAAATAAGAGCTAAATAACAGCACAGAACACAGAGCCAGGACTGGTGGGGGTAAACAAACTTTATGGAACTGTGGGGAACTTGGCCACACCCATGATAAGTGGACATCCAGCTACCTAAAATCATGCTGGACCATGTATGTTGCTGGACCAAAGAATGCCAGACTAGAGAGGTTCAACCTATATTTGTATTGCACTGGAACCTGAAGTCCACAGTCAAGGATCAGAGCCTCAGTGAGCTAGGGGCTGTGCAGCCAAATATGAAGACAAAATCTCTCTCCTAAAGAGCAAATTAATATTGCAAACTATGAGAAATATTTTTCCCACTAGCAGTAGCCTGCTACATTAATTACATAGCTGGAGTTGATGTATCTTAAATCATGTTTTTTGGCTGTACACACAGCGAGAGATCAACTAGAGCAAACCCTCCCATCAACTTCCCTTACTTCTCATGATGAGCAGGACTGCCAGCGCCGATGGAGGCACCCTCTCAGTTCAAATTACCATAAATTAACGAACATAACCCGCGTCCATGTATAACACACACACATGTATTACCTGCAGTTTTGATCTTTGAACACGAAAAGATCGACCTCTGGAGAGTTGATCTTTTCTGTAGTGTAGACAAACCCTTAGAGACTAATATATATATACATATAGTATCATGAGCTTTTGTGGGCAAAACCCACTTCTTCAGATGAACTAGAAGATGTGGGTTTTGCTCACAAAACCGCATGATACTCTCTATATATAGTATCACAGGACTATTCATTGTTTTTAAAGTTCCAGACTGACACGGCTACCTCTCTGAGACCGGTTAACAATGTCTGTAACAAAAGAATAAGATCTGAACTTCCAAGGATACAAACATGACTCCTTTTAAAGGCTGCATACACATTGGCAAGAATGGGACCTGCCATTCATTATCAAGGCCCGCCAGGACAGTCCCACTGGTGGTGGCAACACTGGAAGCTGAGTGTAAACAGAGCTCTGACATTTTTACCACCCGTGAATTATAACTCTCATTTCTGCCACTGTAGAGAAGCCCCAAGTAGCAATGAAGTCTAAGCTGTCACAAAAGCTGTGGAAGTGCTGGAGATATAGAAAACTGACTTCTTTAACAAACGAGGAGGAAGTGTCATTTTTACTGGGGAGGGGGGGAAAAGGGATCAATAAAACACGCGTAGAGACAGTGCGAAAATTAATGTTTCTGGTATTATGGCAACATTACTTCCAACCAACAAGGAGGATGTTAAGAATACCAAAAGCAGTGGACACCACATTTGCAATTACTACTTCATTTGAGCTCATGCTTCATTTGCACGGTGACATCAAATCATTCAGCATTAAATTTCACGTGTTACCCTATGTTGCCACAGCTCTCCTTCAGTTAATCTGTCACATCCTTTACAGAACTGTTGCAAATAAGATTTATCAAGATGACAAATAGAGCTTTCATTTCTGCCATGCACTGGATTCGCACTGCTACATTACACTACCAGGGTCTCAGTTGCTAAGCAACATGATAAATAAAATAAAATAAAATAACATAAACCCTCCTCCTTTGGTATATAAAATAGCAGGAATTTATATGAGGAAAATAACCCACTGCACATGTAGCCATTTCTTTTATTCTGTATTTTTCACTGGGTCAGAGGAAAATGCTAAGTTTATTCATCATATCTGTGATTAACCATTAACTTCGATTTATTAGATTCTAGAGCCAGGTTCCATTTTTAAATATGTTTTCTCTCCCCCTCCCCAGCTGACTTATAAATAACTTCCTGCCATGAGCAACAGAGCATCTGCAGTTGCCCTTAACCAACATGTAACTTTGACACTTTGTGCTTTGCCAGTGTACTACCTTGGCATTTGCGTTCTCTCAACAGAAAAACAGTAGGAACACTGACAACTCACAATACAGAGAGCCCAGCAACCTGGTTTTCAGACCAATGCTCTTTGGAATATGTTTTTGTGTGTCTGTGTGTAACTACCATTACAGTTATTTTAGAATGTTGTTTCTCCAGTCACAGTCATCAGCTATTTCTTATCAAATACCACGTATTATATTGCATACGGATAATGCCATAGAGTCAAGAACATTTACTAGCCCAGGAACCAAATCTATTTGCCTCACCAGGGTAACAATAATGAAAAAAGAATATAAAGGACATTTTACTTCCTGGCCTACATACATTCTTAGCCCTAGGCAGCAAGGGGAACTTTGGAAGGCTACCATAATGAGGAACATCAGAATGGAAGGGGTCATCATGTTCAGTCCCTTTGGTTATACACGACCTCATTGGGTAATCCCATTCATAAAGCTTTATGACCATTAAGTTTCTTTTCCTGTTAACTCCTTTTGGAAGGCTGCTCCAGAACCCTTCTCCTGTGATGGTTAGAATAAACCTTCTGATTTCCATCTTAAATTTACTCATGTCCAGTTAATCTAGTATATATTTGAGTTTGTCTGTCTGTTCAAGAACTCCCCCTAAGCAGTAAGAGCTAGGACCACCAAACTCAGTATACAACTGAAAGCAAGTATCGTAACGTAAAGCCAGGTCAGGGTTTGGTTGTGCCAGGAAAATGGGATGTGCCTAGAATGGGACGGCATCTCACAAAACCATACAAAAAAGAGATATTCACCAGGCAGGTGAAAGAGGCTGCTTGGGGACGCCCTCCCCCCTCCATCGGGGACTGCCCTACCCCACGCCTTCTACCCCCCAGGTGCACTTTAGGGAGGGAGCTGAAGCTCCACCCTCCAGATTCATACTGAGATATTGCAGACAAGCTTTGCACTTTGCTCTTGCTCCATGACAGGGACAGAAAGGGGAAGAGCAAGCAGCCCTGGTACGAATCTTGGGAGCAGGGGCTTTGCCTCCAACCCATTTCCTCCTCTACACTCACACAGTCCCCTGCCCAAAGCCCCTCTTGATGCCCCCAGCTTTTACTCCTGAACTCCCCACACACCCAGCCCCCTGCCCTGAGCCCCTCCTTAAGGACCTGAGCAATGCCGGGTAAAAGTGCTAATGCTCTGATATGTCTTTAAGTCTAAATCTGTTTGAAACAGCTGGTTTTAGTCTATGTGGAAGTGGACCTAGCCAGACTAAATTTAGGCTTGACTCACCTCCCGTTACAGGCAATGGAAACACTCATTCACTTTAGAAGCTGGCTTGGGCTTGTGTCTGGTATTCTTCCTCTCCCTCCTCCCCAATATCATCTATCCAAACATCCACTGTGTTTATTTGCTCTTGCTCACTTCGCATGGTGCATCTTAATCTTTGTGATATGCCACACATGGAGGTACTGCATGGGTTAGGATGTAAAATTAGCACCAATTTCTGGAGCACTAAATATAATAGAGAGCTACATTCATGTATGTTGTTACTGTTATTGTAGGTCAGCAAAATGAGGCTAAGAGTGACCTTTTACAATTGTGCGACATATGATAGAAATGGGATACCTATGTTAGCTATGGGACGTCTCTTCTGCTTTTTCTGGTCAGCGCGCATCCGTGGGACACTTGGCATTATAGTGCAAATCCCGGGCTGTCTAGAATTCCAGCTGTGCAGCAGAACCGGTCTCAGGTGCTTACCTTCAGAGCCCTGCATATCCACAGATACAGATATGCACAGATAGTGGAGCAGATATCTGTGCTGGGCTCCCACACACACACCTGGCCACCAGGTGAAGTGGGGGAGGGGACTGCTGACAGGGGAATGACACAACTAGCGCCGTCCTAAATCTCCATGCAGGAAGAGCTGAGTACCAGCCTTGACTAGCCTCCTTTCCTCCTCTGCACTGACCTGTAGAGCTCCAGGCCTGAGTCCTTGCTGTTCCATACCCGCCCAATCCCTGCTTTTGTGCTGCCTGCTTCTTCCCTGCACAACCTTGCCCCCCCTCCACTCATCTGTGCTCCCTCCCTTTCAGACAGTTTTCTGTGTGGATGCAGATGCAAGCAAAATCTGGATTGCGGATCCAATGATGAGTTGAGCCTGGCAGATGGGGATTGGATGAAAGCCACATTTTTGCATCCACACTATTACTATTGCATCTGGGCTCCTCACCATCATTATCCTCGTAACATCTCTAGCATCCCATTTCGCAGATGGGGACCTGAGGCAAAGAGAGAAAAAGTGACTTGCCCACAACCGAGCTGTAGCAGAGCAGAGGACCGAACTATGACCTCTCCTGTCCCATACCGGAACCCTAATCATAGAGACATCCTCTCAAATATCAGCAAGGTTGCAATGCCTAATCAGCTCGATGCAGGGGGTAAAGACCTGAGGGAACCATGTCAGTAAGAGTTAAGGCTGAGGAGCAGGGCGGAGCAACTCAGCTTTTCTACATATGCCAGAACTCTCTGAAGGTAGCAGAGATTTCACTATCACTGTGGATGTCAGGCCATAAGCAAGATCACAGGAAGGTAGAAGAGGATCCCTACCACCTGCAATGCAATAATACATAAGAAACTCCAGGAGCTATAAATTATGGGGTTTTTTTTCAACTACAAGCAGAATTTTCCCCAAGAGGGGAATAAAGGAACACAGGAATTACCAGATTGGATCAGATCCAGTGGCCAACCCCCAGGTGCCTCAGAGAAAGATGTCAGAGTCCTTCACAAGGTAGTTGTGGGATAATCTGCCTCCCACATAAATCTCATCCCATTGCTTGAGCATGAGGTTTAAATATCCCTTCTCAGAACTATGAGTAACTGGGGGTATGTCTACACTACCCCGCTAGTTCGAACTAGGGTGGTAATGTAGGCATACCGCACTTGCAAATGAAGCCCGGGATTCGAATTTCCCGGGCTTCATTTGCATAAGCCGGCCGGCGCCATTTTTAAATGCCGGCTCGTTCGAACCCTGTGCCGCGCGGCTACACGCGGCACGGGCTAGATAGTTTGAACTAGCAAGCCATTCCGCACTATCTGTACGCCTCGTTCCACTTGCTAGTTCGAACTATCTAGCCCGTGCCGCGTGTAGCCGCGCGGCACGGGGTTCGAACGAGCTGGCATTTAAAAATGGCGCCGGCCGGCTTATGCAAATGAAGCCCGGGAAATTCAAATCCCGGGCTTCATTTGCAAGTGCGGTATGCCTACATTACCACCCTAGTTCGAACTAGCGGGGTAGTGTAGACATACCCTATGATATCTTTATAAATGCCCAATCCTTTTTTGAATGTTGCTAATTTTTTGGTCTCACTGACTTTCTGTGGTGATGAGTTCCACCGTTCACAGAACCAAGGTGCTTCTACTGTTCAGAAATAACTGAAATGTTAAAAGTCTCAGAAGGGGATCCCTGTTCATCTGTATCCACAAAAACAAGGAGTCCTGACGCACCTGAAAGATTAACAGATTTATTTGGACATACACTTTCATGGGCAAAGATGCATCTGACAAAGTGGGTCTTTGCTCACGAAAGCTTATGCCCAAATAAATCTGTTAGTTTTTAAGGCACCATAGGACTCTTTGTTATTTTTGTGAAGTGTTAAAATGGTTATATGCTAGTCCATAACCATTTGTAACACAGAGAGAAGAGAATGCAAATATTTTTTCCCATTGAATACATTTGCTCTGTAACTAAATGCGTACTTCCCTTTTTATTTAGAATGCCTAGCATCTCCAGCCAAAACCAGAGTCCCATTGTACTAGATGCAGTACAAATAAACAGCCCTTTGCCTTGGTGCACTTGTAGCCTAAACAACCAAAACAGGCAGACAAAAGATGAAATAAATTAAATATTATCATCACCCCTACTTTACAGCCAATGAACTGGGGCAGAGAGAGAGATCATAGGTAAAGTTTTTGGAAGTAGCTATGGGTATGTCTACACTGCCACCCTAGTTCGAACTACGGTGGCTAATGTAGGCATTCGAAGTTGCAAATGAAACCCGGGATTTAAATATCCCGGGCTTCATTTGCATCTTGCCGGGCGCCGCCATTTTTAAATCCCCGTTAGTGCGGACTCCGTGCCCGCGGCTATACGCGGCACCGAGTAGGTAGTTCGAATTAGGCTCTCTAATTCGAACTACTGGTACACCTCGTTCCACAAGGAGTAATGGCAGTTCGAATTAGAGAGCCTAATTCGAACTACCTACTCCGTGCCATGTGTAGCCGCGGGCACGGAGTCCGCACTAACGGGGATTTAAAAATGGCGGCACCCAGCAAGATGCAAATGAAGCCCAGGATATTTAAATCCTGGGCTTCATTTGCAACTTCGAATGCCTACATTAGCCACCCTAGTTCGAACTAGGGTGGCAGTGTAGACATATCCTATGTGATTTAGGAGCCTAAGTCCCATTGCCTTGCAAAGAGACATTCGATATCAACATTGCCACATGTTTAAAGGTATTTAGACACCTAACGCTGTAGATAGGTGCTAGCTGGATTTTCATAAACATCTAGGATCGTTAGACTCCAAACTTCCATTCAAACCAACTGAAGTGAAGTGTGTTAACAATCCCCCTAGGCAATTATTAACACCTTTAGGCATCTAAATACCTGCTCCGATAGGGTTTAGGAGCCAAAGTCCCATTCTAAAAAGGAACTAAGCATGGCCACAGATCCTTAATGGTATTTAGGCACCCAATTCCCACTGATTTTAGCTGATCTAGGCCTAAATGTTTCAGTCACTTCTGAAATGGGTTTTGCTCCTAACTCATTTAGGCTTTTTTAAAAAATGTTCCCCTCAATGACTAGCCCAGGGGTGGGCAATAATTTTCACAGGGGGGGCCACTTCATGAATTTTGGTTCTGGTCACAGGCTGGCTCTCCCCCCCACCCAGAAGGGGTAGGGCCTGGGGCAGAAAGGGTGGGCCTGAGAACTAACCTCCCCCAGAGTTGTCTGGAGCTGGAGGCTTTGAAGTAAATACACCGCAAAGGGCTCCTGGCTCAAACTCCTGCCATGATGGGGAGCTGGGGGCCGTTTAGATAAGATCCTGCTGCCTGAGCCACTGCCTGGCAGTTCAGAGGCACAGGCAGCAGGATATACATCGAAAGTGACCAGACGCAGTCTGTGGGCCAGATCAAATTATAGGGCAGCCTGCATCCAGCCGAGCCCTGGACTAGCCCATACCCACATGGAGAGTCTGTGGCAGAACCAGAAACGGAGCCCAAATCTCAAAAATCCCAGTCCACTACCGTAATCACAAGTCTATTCCTCCTCTGAAATACTGAAGAAACAGGGAGGTCTAAGCAAATTCAGCCATCGCCACCAGTTTCCAAGGCTAATGTTTTGCTACCCTTAAAAACACCAGAAACAACCGACCAACATGCAAAACCCCCTATTTACTGCCTGAACCAAAGCCCACCAAAGTCAGAACTGTGACTCACTCCAATGGGCACTACATCCAGCCTTTCCTAATGGTTTTTGACATAATTCAGTCTTATAACAATGTAAAGTTAATCTAACAATCAAGGACATCTGAGTTGACATCACAAAAAAGCTTACGTCAGTGACTAGCCTGAGACCCTCCTTTATAGAAATCCCTTCACTTCAAATGTGCCAGAAAGGTACCTTGGAGTCATGCAGCTAACTCCATGTTTAATAACTGTCAAGAGGATCTGACAGCTTAGCCGGCGGGGGGGTCGCAGGGTCATGGCGTTCTCAGGCGTCTCATGTGGGATCGAATGCAGATGTAAGGAATGATTACATCACCCTGCCAGGACGCAGCCTGTCTCCCTGCAACATATGGGCATCAGCCGGGATGAGACAAAATGGCATCACAAACCATTCACTGTGGTTAACACAAGCTGGCTGCTGGGATAACTCCTCCAGATGCAATGACCTCTTGGCTGCATGTAAACCAGGAGACACTTTTGGCTGCGGGATTCAACAACACAAAATGTGGCTTGGTTAGAATATAAATTCTGTCTGGCTTCTAGACAGCAGGCACTGCTCTGGTTGGCCACATGCAGACAGACATATATTAGCACATTTAGAGTCAGTGTACCATACACTGGCCTTTGCAGGATTTAACAATCTTCTCCATTAATATTAAAATATTCTGAGCTCCCATGCAGTTAAACAATACCACCGAATCCAAACTGTAACTGATCTTCATACTAAATGTACTTACCACACACAAAATCGAATATTCCTTGCCCTAATATGGCTGTTCTCTTCAACATCGACAAAGGCTAGATTACAGAATCTTTTAACAAAGGGGGAAAAAAGAGTCTATGCACATTGCTTGCACACATTTTCCTCTTGCAATAGATGTTTGTCATGTAATGTTCACGATCGTTCATACAAGTGATTGAATCCAGATGCAAAATTTGCAGATGCAACCCTTACAAATGATACCCAGATTCCCAGTGGGCAAACGGCACAAATCTCAGTTATCCATCAATTGATTAATTTTCTTTTCCTCTGCCCCAATCCTTCCACATCCCACTATCTTTTTCTCCGTCTGAATATATTTCAATATCCATTTGTTTGGAAACACCATACATTATTGAAACATTCCTGGTTTAGAAAATGGAATCGTTAACACGATACATCACACAAGTGCATCTCCAGTTCATGTTCTTTTTCTGCTTTGTCAGTTTGACTCAGTCTGCTTTAATATGCACAAGCTATTTTTAAAGGCCTTTTTGCAATTCAAATCGCCATTCTGTAAGTGTAGCTGAAAAAAAGATAACAGTTCAGTTGCTGTCTTGCACTCCAGTCTGCGGAAAGGAGGTTTAGTAACTGATGAATAGTCTGTTATTTAAACTGCATTTTTGACTTTATTAGTTTTAAAACAAATTTTTAAAAAAATGGTCCGATGAAAGTGCAACGGGGGGAAGGTTAGGAGTGGTTTGCAAACATTTACGCAGGGCTTGTGGCAGACAGACAATAATGAACCTAGTAAGCTGGGTGCGGGGGGACAAAGTATATTCCAACAGAAAGAGAAGTGCTCTTGTTTCATGGAGAGTACTTACCACCAGGTGGATTAATTGAGTTCAAGTCCCACCCCATCCAGATTAGGCTGGTTCACCCTGCTACCTGCTGTTGTTCTTGCACTAAGAGATTGTAATGTAGGCCCATAAACATTCTTATAATTTTCTATAAAATTTGTCTTCTCAACTTTGTCGTCGGTGGGTGGGGGGGAATGGCAGAATAATGTTTAATATTTACAGGACCCTGGTCGAGTTATTCTTTGTTCCTCAGATTTAGAGGATCACACTAGGAATGTTAGATACCGTGTAACTGAATAACAGTATAACCATATGAAATCTTTGCAGTTACAGGGCTGGTAGGCAGGGAGCTCCCGACCCCACTCCTGAGAGCCTCCAGTCACCCTACGCTGCTGCCTTTCTATCAGAGGCAGCAGCACAGGGTGGCAGGCGGGAGCTGATTCGTGAGGGGAGCCAGTTTAAAAACCAGCTCCCTGTCCAGACCAGCTGCCTGTTGCCCTACACTGCTGCCTCAAATACAGAGGTAGCAGCGTGGGGTGGCAGCAGCCCCTGTCCATAGGGGGTCCGAGCACAGGTGGCCGCAGACAGCAGCTGCTTCATGGCAGCCTCCCCTTGCCACCTCCCTCGCACTGCGGCCTGATAGAGACCCCTTTTAAGTCAGCTCCCCCCAGCACCAGCTCCTGCCTGCCCCCCCCACACTTCCTCTGTAGGAGGCAGCAAGGTGTGGGGGGAGCATCAAGTCTGCAGAGCCAGCACATGTGGGGAGCCTGCTTGAGAGCCAGCCCCCCACGCATATCGGCTTCAGCCTGCCCCCCTCACCCACTTTCCCCCACTTGCTGCCTCAGAGGCAGCAAAGGCGGGGGGAAGTACACGTAGTCGATAAGCCCAGACTTATCAGTTATTCGTGTAGTTGTCTACATGTTGACATCCCTAGATCACATCTAAAAACACCTCTCAGGAGTCCCACAGCAACCTTCAGTTTTTCTGTAGATGGAGAGAGACGGCTTCCTTGTCAAGGCGCTCATTACGTGCACAAGCCGTCCTGAAAATATGACTTGTTTTTGAATTCTGAAGGCTTAAAACCCTAATTGGCTAGAAAACAGGGCATGAGTGCAACAGACCAACCCATTAGGGGCACTAGTGTATTCTGGCAGCCCTCCATGTTCGGTGATATCAATCAATAAGCAATCCTGCACCTGCTTTCAAAGACCATCATTGAAACCTCAGCTTTCAAGTCACTGTAATATTTAAAATACACATAAAAAGTTTCTGCTTATTGTCTGTTTCTATGTGTGAAAACTTAAAACACACTTTTTCAATAACACGCAGAAGGAAAATCCAATGTCCTCAACCGATTTATCTAGGTCAGTGATTTTCAACCTTTTTTAATGAATGAAAGTGCAGACCCATTTGGAAATCTTAAACAGTTTGCAGGTCCCCTGAGGTCCATAGATCACAAGTTGCAAACCACTGATCCAAGTCAACTACTGTCCTGTCATTACTCCACCCTAGACATACTGCAAGACACATTTGGAACATGCAGATTTAAATGTCTGTACTATACTCTACCTGAGCCAAACAGGATCCCATTTCAAAGCTTTTTCCTCTCAGCCCTATGAATGAGTTTTATGCTTCCGCCTGCTTCTCAGACCTCTGCTTGGGTATGTCTATGCTTGCTCCCTAGTTCAAGCTAGGGATGAAAATGTAGCCAACTGAAATTGATAGTGAAGTGGGGATTTAAATATCCCATGCTTCATTAGCATAATCTCTCCCATGCGTTATTCCGCTCAACAGCTGATTCAAACTAGGAAGTGCACTCCGGGACGCATTAGTTCGAATCAAGCCCCTTAGTTCGAATTAACATTACTTCTCAAAAATGTTAGTTTGAACCAATGGGTTTGATTCGAACTAACGCGTCCCGGAGCGCACTCCTGGTTCGAATCAGCTGTTGAGAGAAATAACGCATGGGAGAGATTATGCTAATGAAGCACGGGATATTTAAATCCCTGCTTCATTAGCAATTTCGGTCAGCTACATTTGCATCCCTAGCTCGAACTAGGGAGCAAGTGTAGACATACCCCTTATCTTTCCCAACTATTCTGATGATCTCGGAGCCTTTGGCTGCTCCCCTCATCAAGAGCTTCCTCCAGGGGGAATCGCCTGTTTTAAAGAGCTCACAGCCTCTATGTCCTGTAAGAGGTGGTGGGTGGGGAAGAGCGATGGCATATAAAACCCAAGGATCTGTGTAACGACTGACATATTCCTTATTAGTTCATTTGTTGTTGGTTTATTTATTTGTCAGGCTCTTGTGTCTTTATAAGAAGATGCCAAGCCATGCGCCAGGCTGAAATCTAGATTGTCCTTTGAATCGGTGTGAAGAGATGGGATCGTGGGCTGTTCTCTGATTTTTATGTTCTTAGCCACTTGGGGCTTTTTCTTTATACTCTGTGAATTAGCCCAGGTTTTCACTGTTTTAAATCCAACACATTCCCTTAGCTTAGGTGTGAGCAAGATGCAGCCCACAGGCCTAATCCAGCCTGCCAAGCCACCAGATCCAACCTGTGGCTGCCTTGCCAAGGCCCTTAGGCACAGAGCAGCTCTTGAAATGGCTTGCTGATCTCTGCTCTAGATGCTGGAGAGAGAGGGGGGAGGCTTTGCACAGTCAATAGGAGCTGAGAAATTTTGTGGGGAGCAGGGACAGCGTGCAAAGCCTCCTCCCTCCCTCCATGCAGGAGCAGAGCCACATGGAGCAGCCAGCCATTTTGACCAGCCTGGGACTGCAGAAGACAGCCTATCTCAGGTTCCTGCAGGGCTGTTGGCTGGGAGTCACCTAGGTAAGTGCCTCCCAGCCAGAGCCTGCCTCTGGCACTCCACCCCTTCTCTCCCCACAACTACCTGCCCCAGGCCATCACCCCTTCCTGCCCCAGATCACTACCCAAAACCTCTGTAGCCCCTCTTCTCACCTCCTCCAGGTCACCACTTACACCGGGTACACAACTTCAGCTACGTCAATTGCATAGTTTAAGTCAAAATAGCTTAACTCGGCTTTTGGAGCTGTCTACACTGCAGGGAGTCAAAGGAAGAACACTCTTCCTTCAACTTCCCTTACTCCTCATGAACTGAGGGATATCAGGATTTGGAGTAAGAAGTCCTCCAGCTCAACATTATTTCGAAATAAAGGCTCGTAGTGTAGACACGCATTATGTTATTTCAGATGCCTCTCACCCCCTTCTACACTCCTCCCCTAGGCCAGAATCCTCTCCTGCACCCATACCCCCTTCCGGACCCTGTACCCCAAACTCCTGCCCCAGATCACAATCCCCTTCTTCACTCAAACTTCTTCTCAGACCCACACCCTTTCTTGCACCTTAGTCTCCTATCCCAAGCCCCCTTCTGCACTTGACCTCCATCCCAGACCCCAGACACCCTCCAAAGAAGCGCAGCCCTTGACCACTTACCAAAATCTTGGAGTGTCCCCCATTAAAAACTGTCCACCTTTGCCTTAGCTTCTCCTCTCTCTCCATTCAGTCCTCCTGCAACTCCAGCTCCCAGCTTCTCTCTCCTTCATAGAGATAAACAATAAACTAACCTAAATAGATGACCAGCTCAGTCATCTTACTTCCTGCAGTCATACCGGTGAAGGTGGGACTTCAGGAAGCGTGTAAGTGAGGCGAGGGTAGTAGCTCTGTGGCCAGCTAAGGAAGACCCTTTCCAGGTCTAGGGGCACTGTGAATAAATACACAAGGACAATCCTGGTTCTGATGCTCCAGGCCTGCAAGGACTAGGCGGTTAAGTGCAGACAGGTGTGACGGGGCTGGAGGAGAAGAGGGAGCCATGAACAAGGTTCCCTCTAAGTTATGCAGCAGCACGGTCCTGCAACTGCTTAATGAGCTCCGCCCAGTCAAGCAGCTTTGTGCGTGGTGCCCTGAGCCCCTGATTGGGCTATGCTGCCATGAAACTTAAGAGAGAACCTTGGCCAGGACCTACCATTACATGCTATCTGTTGGGTCAACACCCAGGCAAGAAACAGAAGCTGCTCTGTCTCATACTCCTGGAGGAACCTTGACAGAACTATGATCTCCGCAGGCGCATTGCCTTCATGCCCAGCCAACCCTCCCAGTCTTCGCTAATTCCCAGCACAGGGAGAAGTTTAAGTCAATTTCTCTCCCTGTATATTGAGTCAGTGAGTTTCCACAAGGGCTGTCAGCATTTTCCAGGCACTCTGTGCTACCGACTAGGCATTACCTTTCAATCGTTTTAGGTTGTGGTAGGAGAAAGAGCTGAATAGTTGCTGAAACTATAGATTTTTAATTAAAAAATACTTGGCAATTGCTTTACCTTTTAATTAATAATGTTGTCAAGCAGGAACAGTGCAGTGTCCCTAGTGGCTGGCACTTCCTCACTGTCACTGTCTCTTTCCTCTTTGATATTTTATTATACAATGCACAAGTGGATGTTTTTAAAACTTCTTAAGTAAATTCAAAGATGGTCCAAGGACTCCGGGCTGCAGAGAGACACAGAGAGGAACAACTCGGGGAGCCAAGCTCATTACTGAGAAGTGACACCTGCGATGCTCTGAACTTTTATCAGGGGTTACCTGTCCATTTCTGACAGCTTAAGGATTGACAGATGTGCATGTGATATTATTAACACTTATGTTGCTGTATTATTTGTCAGAGCAGAGGTGTTTGGGCTATTGTTTGATCTAATTCGATTATCAGGTGTTTAGGGCAGGAACAATCTTTTATTATGCCCTTGTACAGGGCTTAGCAGGATGAGGTGCTGATCTAAGTGGTATGGCAATACATTCTGCTTTACTTTACAATTTAGGACCTTCTTTGCCTTAGGCAAGAGCAAAAGCTCCTCCATATGGCTCCAAGAATACACGTCTGCTATACAGTCGAACCTGGAAGCCAGGCCACCTACTACCTGTAGTGGAACTTCTGCTAATCTTTGCTAATGCTACAAGGAAAAAATGACAATAGGAGCCCTTCTGGTACTCCAGGCTAAGGATGAAAATGCAACTGTTCTTCCCAAGTGAAGGACGTAGAAACCTAACTCCCACCTAGGGAAAATGTAACAGACACTTCAAATGTCAAAGCGACGAGGAGTCCTGTGGCACCTTATAGACTAACTGAAGTGTAGGAGCATAAGCTTTCGTGGGCAAAGACCCACTTCGTCAGATGCATGTAGTGGAAATTTCCAGAAGCAGGAATAAATATGCAGGCCAGGATCAGGCTGGAGATGACCAGGTGGATCCAATCAAGGAGGATGAGGCCCACTTCTAGCAGCTGATCTGGAGGTGTGAATTCCAAGAGAATAGAAGCTGCTTTTGTAGTTAGCAAGCCATTCACAGTCTTTGTTTAATCCAGAGTTGATTGTGTCAAACTTAAAGATGAACTGTAGCTCAGCAGTTTCTCTTTGAAGTCTGGTCCTGAAGTTTTTTTGCTGCAGGATGGCTACTTTTAGATCTGCAATTGTGTGTCCAGGAAGATTGAAGTGTTCCCCTACAGGTTTTTGTATGTTGCCATTCCTAATATCAGATTTGTGTCCATTGATTCTTTTACGTAGGGACTGTCCTGTTTGGCCGATGTATATAGCAGTGGGGCATTGTTGGCACATGATGGCATATATTACGTTGGTGGATGTGCAGGAGAATGTACCAGTGACAGTATGGCTGATCTGGTTAGGTCCTGTTATGGTGTTGCTGGTGTATATATGTGGGCAGAGTTGGCACCGAGGTTTGTTGCAAGGATTGGTTCCTGAGTTCGAGTTATTATGGTGCGGTGTGTAGTTGCTGGTGAGAATATGCTTCAGGTTGGCGGGTTGTCTGTGGGCAAGGACCGGCCTACCTCCCAAGGCCTGTGAGAGCGAGGGATCATTGTCCAGGATGGGCTGAAGATCACTAATGATGCGTTGGAGAGGTTTTAGCTGGGGACTATAGGTGATGGCCAGTGGTGTTCTGTTGGTTTCTTTCTTGGGCTTGTCCCGTAGCAGGAGGCTTCTGGGTACACGTCTGGCTCTGTCAATCTGTCTCCTCACTTCCTCGTGTGGGTATCGCAGTTTACAGAATGCTTGTTGAAGGTCTTGTAGGTGTAGGTCTCTGTCTGAGGGGTTGGAGCATATGCGGTTGTACCTCAGTGCTTGGCTGTAAACAATGGATCGTGTGGTGTGTCCGGGATGGAAACTGGAGGCATGCAGGTAAGTATAGCGGTCGGTAGGTTTTCTGTATAGGGTGGTATTGATATGACCGTCACTTATTTGTATCGTGGTGTCCAGGAAATGGACCTCCTGTGTAGATTGGTCCATGCTGAGGTTGATGGTGGGGTGGAAGCTGTTGAAATCATGGTGAAATTCTTCCAGAGTCTCCTTCCCATGGGTCCAGATGATGAAGATGTCATCGATGTAGCGTAGGTAGAGAAGGGGTGTAAGTGGACGAGAGCTGAGGAAGCGTTGTTCCAGGTCAGCCATAGAAATGTTGGCGTATTGTGGGGCCAAGCGGGTGGCCCCACAATACGCCAACATTTCTATGGCTGACCTGGAACAACGCTTCCTCAGCTCTCGTCCACTTACACCCCTTCTCTACCTACGCTACATCGATGACATCTTCATCATCTGGACCCATGGGAAGGAGACTCTGGAAGAATTTCACCATGATTTCAACAGCTTCCACCCCACCATCAACCTCAGCATGGACCAATCTACACAGGAGGTCCATTTCCTGGACACCACGATACAAATAAGTGACGGTCATATCAATACCACCCTATACAGAAAACCTACCGACCGCTATACTTACCTGCATGCCTCCAGTTTCCATCCCGGACACACCACACGATCCATTGTTTACAGCCAAGCACTGAGGTACAACCGCATATGCTCCAACCCCTCAGACAGAGACCTACACCTACAAGACCTTCAACAAGCATTCTGTAAACTGCGATACCCACACGAGGAAGTGAGGAGACAGATTGACAGAGCCAGACGTGTACCCAGAAGCCTCCTGCTACGGGACAAGCCCAAGAAAGAAACCAACAGAACACCACTGGCCATCACCTATAGTCCCCAGCTAAAACCTCTCCAACGCATCATTAGTGATCTTCAGCCCATCCTGGACAATGATCCCTCGCTCTCACAGGCCTTGGGAGGTAGGCCGGTCCTTGCCCACAGACAACCCGCCAACCTGAAGCATATTCTCACCAGCAACTACACACCGCACCATAATAACTCGAACTCAGGAACCAATCCTTGCAACAAACCTCGGTGCCAACTCTGCCCACATATATACACCAGCAACACCATAACAGGACCTAACCAGATCAGCCATACTGTCACTGGTACATTCTCCTGCACATCCACCAACGTAATATATGCCATCATGTGCCAACAATGCCCCACTGCTATATACATCGGCCAAACAGGACAGTCCCTACGTAAAAGAATCAATGGACACAAATCTGATATTAGGAATGGCAACATACAAAAACCTGTAGGGGAACACTTCAATCTTCCTGGACACACAATTGCAGATCTAAAAGTAGCCATCCTGCAGCAAAAAAACTTCAGGACCAGACTTCAAAGAGAAACTGCTGAGCTACAGTTCATCTTTAAGTTTGACACAATCAACTCTGGATTAAACAAAGACTGTGAATGGCTTGCTAACTACAAAAGCAGCTTCTATTCTCTTGGAATTCACACCTCCAGATCAGCTGCTAGAAGTGGGCCTCATCCTCCTTGATTGGATCCACCTGGTCATCTCCAGCCTGATCCTGGCCTGCATATTTATTCCTGCTTCTGGAAATTTCCACTACATGCATCTGACGAAGTGGGTCTTTGCCCACGAAAGCTTATGCTCCTACACTTCAGTTAGTCTATAAGGTGCCACAGGACTCCTCGTCGCTTTTGCAAACTCAGACTAACACGGCTACCCCTCTGATACTTCAAATGTCAAGAATGCCCAAAAATGTATGAGAATGCCCCCTGTGATTAAAATTATCACAGAAATACATGAACAAGAGTCATGTGGCACCTTAGAGATTTACAGATTTATTAGGATGCGAGCTTTCGTGGGTAAAACCCACTTCATCAGATGAATTGAAGTGGAGGTTACAGATGCAGAGGTATATATATTTAAGGAAGAAGTTGCTAGTGTTAATGAAGTTAATCAGGTCAGCATGGAAGGTCATTCACAGCATTTGGTGTGGAGAAGTGAGTATCCAGAGAGGGGAAATTGCCTTTGTAATGCATTAACCAGTTGAGATCCTTATTCAATTCTAAATTGGATTGTGTTGAATTTTCAAATGAATTCCAATTCATCTGTGTGCCTTGGTAATCAGGGTTTCAAATTCTTTTGTAGAAGGATGGCTACTTTCAAATCCATTACTGAATACCCAGAGAGGTTAATATGTTCCTCTACAGGTTTCTGTGTGTTAACATTGCTCATGTCTGATTAGTGTCCATTTATCCTTTAGCATGGAGACTGTCTAGTTTGGTCAATATTACCCCCATCTCAACATGAAACAAGTCTCAATGGTTGCCTCCCATCTGGCTTTGCATCACCCAAACGAGAAGCTACATGTTTGGCATGAGTTCAGTACAGAACCACTGAGGTCCAGATGCCCTCAAATGTATGGTCAGGCTTGTGCCAAAGATTTTTGACCCTTAGAAAACTTGTACTGTGTTGCCAGTTTGTAACTGAAGCTGCAACTTGCATTTTGCCTGGCTTGCATTTTATTAGTATTGGCATCTTCTAGTTACAGCCCGTACAGCTTTAGGTGCTCTCCTAACACAAAAGAATGCAGGAAATTGTCCCTTTCTCAAAGAGTTTACAGTTTAAAATAATACTTCCCTCTGCCCCAACCCTCATCTCTTTTTGCAACATAGGGAAGGCAGGGTAGTTCTGATGACCCACCCCCCACCCACGGTGGTCTTGCTCCCCAGGCTGAGAACCCTGCTCTAAAAGCATTCATAGTCAATGTAATCCAGGAAAGAAGGGGGCCATATTCTCAGGGCTGGGTATTAGACATGTCAGAACCAGGCACTGAAACGCCATCCCGATAGAAATATAACTGTATACATCTCACCATCTTATTTCCAGCTGCAGCCTGCATTATGGCACATAGTTACAATGTACCCATCATTTTAAAAATCCTTTGATTTTCCCCTTTGGCAGCAGCAGCAGCTGAATATCCCATTTCCTGTCTCCAGCACCATTGCTTAATGCGCAATTTTTCTCTAGTAACTCCTCCCCCTGCCCGCCCAAGTTAGCATGCTGCAGCATTTTTCCGCACCGTCATTTACTATGGACTACTTCACTCCCCAGCTTATTATCTTTCATTTATCCACACTGAGCTGCACTGCCCAGCTACAAACCAGGTTCTCAAATCAATCCTTTTCATGTACCAGACTAAATGGTTTCTCGTTATCTGCTTGACTCTCAATTCAGTACCATTTGTAAAACTAAAACCTACTTTTTGAAACTGTTAGTCAAGATAGTTTTATGTGACAACACAGCTTGCGTGCCCCAAGAATGAATTCTCTGGTTCTGCTGTAGTAGTATTTCTGCAGTGTGCCAAACCTGTAGGCGTCTCTCTATTTTGCCTCTTCCAAGTCACAGTTAGGTGTAGCATTTTATTTATGGTTGTTTAATTCTTATGGTATGTCTGGTTTGGCTATAGTTAAAGGATTTAAGTGATCATTTTATAGAGCATGTATCAGCTTGGAAAGCCTAAATAACCAGTATCCCTTTACTTTGTTTAAAGAGGAATTGGTTTAACCAGCTACTGTAGCACCTTAGATATTAGCTAACTCGTCCCACGAGGCGTACAGATAGTTCGGAATAACTACGTAGTTCGAACTATCTAGCCCGTGCCGCGTGTAGCCGCGCGGCACAGGGTTCGCACTAGCCGGCTTTTAAAAATGGCGGAGCCGGCTTTATGCTAATGAAGCCCGGGAAATTCAAATCCCAGGCTTCATTAGCAAGTTCGGTATGCATACATTACCCCGCTAGTTCGAACTAGCGGGGTAGTGTAGACATACCCTATCTACTTTCTCAGATGAGTGCCAATTACCGTAATTATAAATGATACATACTCCAGCCTCATTGCTCACAAACACTATTTCCCTAGGCTTTCATTCATTGGTGATTGTGAGTAAAATTTGCATATCAGTACGAGTCAGTTTGCAAATCTGATTGACTAAAAAAGACCTTCATCACAGAGATATATGCAACGATCATATAACCTCACAATAATGTGCATTTCTCTACATTTGATTGGCCACTATTAATTGTACCGCTCTGATTTGTTACTCTCAGTCCCGCCTACTGATAGCTCCCAAGCCATTCCAACTTCTGACCCTACCTCCTCTCTTCGTACTCCCAGATACTAAATGCAACTGAATCCAAACAGGGATCTCTCTTGGGAGACTGAGGAAGGCAAACCTTAAGTCTTTTGCCAGGGCCAAGGATGTGGAGGGAGGAAAATAAACCACCAGAGTGTGATGACATGCTTGGAAGAGATAAGAAACTCAAGGCTGCTGGATCTGTGGGAGTGCTGAGAGACAGACTTATTGAGAGTACATTCCCTATAACCATAGCAGTCTTCAGTCCTGGGAGGTATTAGCGGGATCTTGGAAACAGGGAACAGCCTCTGATTATAACAAACATAAATACCAAGGTTGAGAATCAATTAGGTTGTCAAATGTCTTTTCTCTCCCTGACTCTGGAATGGAGAGGAACATTTGCAAAGCCACGGAACACCCATTTCTTCTGCGGTGGCCATGGGGATCAGTGGTGTTCTGTTTACTCATGGCTTCGTCTCAGGGGGTATGTCTAGAATCTTTCGAAAAAGCCTCTTTAGAAAGAGGGCGTCTAGACTGCAATCACTTCCTTAGAAAAAGCCCGGTTTGCATTCAAGAACATCTTTTTTTGAAAGATCACTTTTGAAAAAAAGCATTCTTTCTCATAAAATGAGGTTTACCGTGGTCAAAAAAACCTGCTGTGTTCTTTCGATTTAATTTCGAAAGAACATGGCGGCAGTCTAGACGCAGAGGAAGTTTTTCTGAAAAAACCCTGTTGTCTAGACACACCCAGGGAGACGACAGGAAGGGGAAAACATAATCAAAGGTTTGTTTCCATTCTAGGCAAGTATTACCAATTGGTGAGCATGTTCCAGGTCCCTCCTCGGTGTGCACAACACAAAGGATGCAAGTCTGTTACAGGAATCGATTTAAAAATTAAAATATTGATAACGTGAAAAACTGTGTGAGAAAGCCAAAAGTTCTGCTGACAATTTCTGAAAACAAAACTGGCCATTTGTTTTCAACAGAAAAATTATATGCAAAAAAGAAAAAAAAAGAATTGTGAGTAGTGCTATAATTCCCCAAGTTATCTCCTGCAAGCCCATGGGACTCTTAATTTTAATATTGAGTGTTAACCACAGCAGCAAACTACCAGGAGAAGAGGACACTCTGGAAACTATACTTTAGTCACACAAGTTCTTAGACACTGCATAAGAGTAAATTGATGACATTCTCTGCTTTGTGTTATGTAAAAGTTCAGACTAGATGATCCAATGGCCTTTTTTTTCATTATCTCTACTATATATTTTAGAGAGTTTGTTTCTCTGTTTGTTCAAGAACTCCTCCCAAACAGTAAGAGCTAGGACCACCAGCTTCCTCTTACCATAACTTAAAACAACGTAAGGGTGTGGTTGTGCCAGGAAAATGGGATTGCATCTCATGAAACCATACAGAAAAGAATAGACAGAATCACTGACTCATTTACAGTCCTCAAACCTGCCATAACTGAGCGAACGTTTAAAGTGACCAAACCAAGATGAGCCAGAAAATTAGGATGAACCTGAAATGGGATTGCTTCTTAATAAACTTTACAGAAAAGAGAAAATGGAGGAATTTGTAGTAGTGTTCTGCTTTGACACAGCTATCTCAATGCATAAGGTTTGAAAACTAGAAGAAAACGTTACTGGAAATCACATGACCATAGCGCTGTTTTTTCTTAAAACATAGTGAATAACAGTTTATACAGATGAAAAAAGATACACTTGATGGAATACCCATTTTAAAAAAAATTAAATGGAAAAATTTTAACAATCCCCTTTTGAAGAAATCCAAAATAAAAATAAACTTCATCAAAATAACACTGTGTTTTTGAAATATATAATCATTTAAATAAAGAGTGTACATTTTCATTTTTTAAAAAAACAAACCTTAATCAAGTTAAAGACCCAAGCAATGCCAGGTAAATCGCCTAGTAATCTGTAAATCATAGCAAACAGTCTACAGTTGCTGCGTGAATGTTCCCCCATGTTAAAATCCAAGTGGAAAACGTGGTACCACTCCTAAAATGTGAGACTAGTTCCTCGTTTCCTGCTGGAATGTTTTTCTACACACAGAGCTGATTAATTAATTTACTTTGTGTGTGGAAATATTTACATGTGCTATTTTTCCCTAGGTTGAATCCACCTGTATTGTTACTGAAGGATGACAGCACTCACTACTCACAAGTTATTAGAAACTTTATATTCAGTCCTTTTCATTCCCATTCAATCACAGTGCTTTTAAATTTTCCTAATTGCCCTACCAAATGGTTTTATCTTCAAGAGCAATGAAGAAAAATACATTCTATACAGTAACATCAAGGCTGATGACATTTTCCTTTGCTCATTAGGAAAAAAAGAGATAATTTATTCCTGCTTATCCTGCTATTCAGTGTAACATCCATTTCTGTAGTATACTTGACTTAGCAGACCAAATCTCAAGGCCAGCTGATCCCCATTTCTTAGTTACTGTGTTATTATTATGTTTTAGAGCCTTAATCCAACAAAGTATTTTGGTGCAGTGCCTTACTCTAGTCATTAGATCTTGGGTTCTGTCAGTGTTATTGGCCCTAAAGTGGGTGTTATTAGGTAACTTAGGCCCTGAACATTTTATCTGACTCTGCACTAGTTTCATGGCTCACATCAATGATGCTCTTTGGAACCATTAACAATATAGCCACTGGTGGGGCCTCTCAGTGATGTGTGTGCCAATTTCCTTTCTGGTTTTGGTGAGCATGCTTCCTTTAAATGGAGTATTTAGAAATAGTACTATGAGAAACAGAGGGACCCAGACAACAAAATTATCATTTGTTCTCTAGTGGACCATTGTAGTTAAAATTAATGGGATAGTAGATAACTGGTATATCTGGCAACATCACAGATAAAAATCAAGCTGAAATGTTTAGTAAGCAGGTGAGTTACAGAGAAATATTGGCGCTAGATCCTTAACTGGTATTAACTGATGTCACTCCATTGACTTCATAGCTTCAAGCAATGCCTGTTTACACTACCTGAGAATCCAGTCTTCTTTTACAACTGTGGAAGGATAGAACTGACAAACACTTGGAAACACTTGTATTCAAAGGGTACATCTACACTACAATGAAAAACCTGTGGCACTGAGTTACAGTGCTTGGGTCATCTGACTTTAGCTCATGAGACTAAAACCTGTAGAAGAGATGTCTGAACTTGGACTAGAAACTGGACTCTGAGACCCTCCCCAATGCATGATTTCCTAATCAGGACTCCAGTTCGAGCCTAAATATTTACACACCAATTTTTATCTTTGCAGCCCAAGTCAGCTGACGCAGGCCAGCCAGGCCTGTGTTGTGGGCCTTTTATTGCAGTGTAGGCACACCCAATGTTATCATCATCACTAGGCTTTTGAGGAACAAAGCAGTTCCTGACTATTTGTGTCTCCCTTCAGCGGGTACTACATAGATAAGAAATTGAACATTTCCTTCAGTTCTGTCTTGAATCAAGGCAGCACAGCTGAGCTAAAGTTGTCTTTAGCTAACACCTGTGCTAAGAGAACTCTTTGGGGATGTTTGGTAGATGAATTCAGATTTGACAACAGTTTATTTTCAGAAAAACCTTGATTTACAAATAAAAAATTTTCCTATTGCTTTGTCTCTCTGAAAGGAAGTGTTCTTCACAGATGTCAATTTCAGGAGACTACAAAGCCAAAAGAATCTTCCTACCCGCCAAAAAAGCCTGATGTCCTGCATAGTCCCTAACTAAAAAAGATGAGCTTTTTAAAGCAAACATAGACTCAATTTAGAAACATCCTTAAAAGATGAAAATAGACCAACTCAGGACACAAAGGATACATACAAAGATTTCTGGGCATGAAACAAGGAATGAAGATTGAGAGTTTGGCACCTGAATACAGCAGAGCTAAAGTTAGACTTCTCCTGTAACACAAAGTCAAGTCAGCAGAACCTTTCAAAGGCATGCAGTGAACTACAAGCAACTGTATTACAGAGCTCAAAAGGTAGAGTTGAGCTGAAGCCAACAATGATAGCTGCCACAAACCTTGGTTGAACAGGTGCCAGTTTTCTCTACAAATAACTGCTAAGGACTACAATGAAAAATATGGGCAAGCATCCATTTCAACATAGTTCTGCTTGAAACTAGCTGACTTTAAATGTTGATAATAGAAGACTTGAAACATATTGTTTTAAAACAGTTAGGACTATTGGGGTTTTTTTGTTTGTTTTTTGTTTTAAAATAGGTGTCCTGTTGAGAGTTTTGTTTTAAAGGGCACTTAAAAAATTCTGGTTGAGCACTACAAATTCACCTTGCTAAAGGGAGGAATCATACTGGGGAAACATCAAAATATAGCGTTTAATTTTGCCACTGTACGCACTTGTTTAATCTGTGCACACTGTTTGCATACTCATTAGCACATGCAACTGGTAAAATATCCACATATAAGGAGCAGACCAAATCCTCAGGTGGTGTAAATAAATGTAGCTCCAATGAAGACCACTAGTTTGCATCCTCTGAGAATTCAGCTTGCTACTGCAGCGTGAAGATCCTCTCTGTTGCATGTGCTAACGGCAGAGTGTGCAGAATTCTATGCACGTGGGACTGTGTACGCAATGTTACAGGCCACATTTTGACAATGTGCTCCTCAGTATAATTTCTGCTGAAATTATTTCATGCAAATGTCCTCGTGCAGTCTTGTGAAGTATGATAGTAGAGAACAAGTTGATCTTCTTTGCATATTTATAAGGTTCATTCATACAAACTAAAGGACAGATTCTCAGCTAGTGCAAATTGTCTTAGGTTCATTGACATCAATCGGGTTAGGACAATTTGCAATGTCTGAGGACTGTTCAGTTCAACTCTTTGCTGTTTGAGTCACATAACACTGTTTCTGCCCCCGTGACTGGATTTTTTCCTCAAGCAAGACACTAACAAATAAAACATACTGGATAACAAATAGCAACCATGCTTGTTCCTACACATTCTCTTGCTCACATATTAATCTGTAAGAGAACTGCCATTCTCCAGACTTGTGTATGAACATGAACCCATTTGCATAAATGTTTGTGAATAGTGACTGAAGAGGAGAAGAAACACTGTCAGCTCAAAAAGGCATTTGGAGTTAAGCAGATGCTCACCAACATAATTTCTGTATTATTTATATTCAACTGACACTTGTGCAGGCCCAGGAATCCCATATGGCCACTTTCAGATTCAGTCAGAACTAGTGTCATGGTATAACACTGTCATGTCAAGGGTCCCTGTAGCAGGATCCCAGAGCTGCTCTGGAAACCAGACCTTTCAGCGCTTCCACCGCACTGCTTCCCCTCAGGCTGACTCACAACTCTCCAATCCCATCTCCTGCTCCTACTGGGAGCTGTCTGGCCTCTTCAGATCATCTTCCAGCATCTTTCAAGCCTCGCCCCACCATAAGCTTCCAGCTCCTTCCCTACATAGTTGCCTTCCACTTCTCCATAGCTCATGCCTCAAATTCCTATCTGGCCTAGGCACGTCTCTAGTTCATAGGCCTGATACTGTCTTGGGGCTGGTCATTTCCCCACAGCAAAGAGCTGCTCCATCTGACCCTCACCCACTTTGCTGTCCATGGTTCCATCCGACCCACCTGACTTCCTCTAGCTTCCAGCCCACCACTCCACACACTTCCTCCATCCACTGCTTTCATTCCATTCCACCTCCTGATGGTGATTCCACAAACTGAGCTCCTCCTTTCCAACTGCTGTTCAAATATCTGCTCCCCTCTCCACCCGCCAGAATTTATTCTTCCCTTGGGGTACGTCTACACTTGCTCCCTAGTTCAAGCTAAGGATGCAAATGTAGCTGACCAAAATTGATAATGAAGAGGGGATTTAAATATCCCCCACTTCATTAGAATAATTTTGCCCGTGCGTTATTCCCCTCAACAGCTGATTTGAACCCGGAAGTGCGCTCCAGGATGCGTTAGTTCGAATCAAACCCCTTGGTTCGAACTAACGTTACTCCTCAAATCTTGTGCGGGTGAGATTATGCTAATGAAGTGCAGGATATTTAAATCACCGCTTAATTATCAATTTCAGTTGGCTACATTTGCATCCCTAGCTTGAACTAGGGAGCAAGTGTAGACGTACCCTTGGTGACCACTCAACACTCAGCTGGAAACTTGAGTTTTCTTAGTTAAAAAAAATCATGGAAGTGGGAATTAAGTTGCTGTTTCAGTCAGGCACCAACCTAACATGTTTAAAGATGAGCACAAGCATAAGTGCTTTGCTGAAGGGGGTCTCTAAATGCATCAGCACTCACCTGTCTACTAACCCACAGCCAGTGCCAGGTGAGTGTGCATTGCCTCAGCATCTCACAATGCATAGCGCTGTACAAATGAAGGTTGCCACTCTCCAAGGTTCTGAATGGCAAAGGAACGTTTGTTGTGTCTACTGATATAGCTGGACTTCTTTAGGAAGTCCTGTACCTGAGGTACAAACACCCAAGGAAATCTTAGCAGAGAAATCCTCCAGTAAAGTCAGTTATGTTTTGGCTCATGCAGGCATACATCTTAAAAACAGCATTAACAATGGAGAAGTCTTTGTTAACCTAAAGTGCCTACCGTGGTGTCATTCAGTTTTCTGGTGGCTAGGAAGCATGCCTTCAAATTGGTTAACTCAATGAACAGCAGCATAAGTCATTGTAAAGGGATGCAGCCTGTATATCTCCACTGTCTGTTGCTTTGAGAGAACCTTATAATGGTCAAAATTGATTTTTCAAGAGTAGGAAAGGTCAGAAACTCCATAAGACCATCCAGTGCTATGCAGCCTTTAAAAAGTGTAGCCTGCATCCATTGTTCCAATTCTCTGCTGATTCTATAATCCTGGAATAATCGCCTACAGAGAAGTAGGGAGGGAATGCTTTTATTGCTCTGTGAAATAGTGCGTCGGCCTGAGAGTTCCTAACCTCAACTTGCTTTGTAGTTAAGCAGACTGGTGAATTGAAAGATTTTTCCCCATGTTCAGCCACCTACTCAAGTATTAATATGGGGTGTGTCAGATTTCTTAGGGTTCTCGGTGCCCATGAAGGTAACACCTTGATATCATTTCTCCAGAGAGGAACTGTCTCTCTAAAAGCACAAGGAAGGCAACCTCCAAAGGGTTAACTGAGAAGGGATTTTGTTCTCACTTTCTGGGCATGGCTCACTTTCAGATCAGCTCTTACTTGGTAGTACCGAGGCTCCAATTCTCAGCTTCCATTTAGGACATCTTCTCAGTCACCCAGGAAGATCTTCTGAACTCTTGTTGTACATGTTGGTACCAATGACATAGGGAAGGGTAGGAGAGATGTCCTGGAGGCTAAATTTAGCCTGCTAGGAAAGAGACTGAAATCCAGGACCTCTATGGTGGCATTCTCGGAAATGCTTCCAGTTCCACGCGCAGGGCCAGGTAGGCAGCCAGAGCTTCAGAGTCTCAATGCGTGGATGAGACGATGATGTAGGGAAGAGGGGTTTAGATTTATTAGGAACTGGGGACACTTCTGGGAGAGGGGGAGCCTATACAGGAAGGATGGGCTCCACCTAAACCAGGGTGGAACCAGACTGTTGGCACTAAACATTAAAAAGGCTGTAGAACAGTTTTTGAACTAAGAGATGGGGGAAAGCCGATTGGTGAGGAGATGCACGTAAATCGGAGGGAGACTTCTCTTAGAGGAGAATCCATTGATAGAGAGTCTCTAAGTTGTAGTCAGAAAGAGAGGAGGGGAGAGAACAAACCATGGGCCAGAGCAGACAACCAATCGCATTTTAAGGAATCCAATGCATCAGGGAAGGGCAGACAAATAAGCAGTGGCAAATTTTTAAAGTGCTTCTACACAAATGCTAGGAGTCTGACTAATAAGATGGGTGAACTGGAGTACCCTCGTATTAAATGAAGAGATTGACATAAAAGACATCACTGAAACCTGGTGGAATGAGGAAAATCTGTGGGACACAATCATACCGGGATATAAAATATATAGAAAGGATAGAGCAGGCCGGGTGGGTGGCGGAGTGGCACTGTATGTGAAAGATAATGTAGAATCAAATGAAATAAAAATATTAAATGAATCAACACGTTCCATAGAATCGCTATGGATAGTAATTCCATGCTCCAATAATAAGAAATTAGCAGTAGGGATATATTACCGACCACCTGACCAGGACAGCGATACTGACATAGAAATGCTGAGGGAGATTAGAGAGGCTACCAAAATAGAGAACTCTAGAATAATGGGGGATTTTAATTACCCCCATATTGACTGGATACATGTCACCTCAGGAAGAGAAGCGGAGATAAAATTTCTCAATGGCTTAAATGACTGCTTCTTGGAGCAGCTGGTGCAGGAACCCACAAGGGGAGAGGCAATTCTAAATTTAGTCCTGAGTGGAGTGCAGGATCAGGTCCAGGATATAACCATTACAGGACCGCTTGGGAATAGTGACCATAATATAATAACATTCAACATTCCTGTGATGGGAAGAATACCTCAGCAGTCCAGCACCCTGGCATATCATTTCAAAAAGGGGAATTACACAAAAATGAGGAGGTTAGTTAAACAGAAATTAAAAGGCACAGTGACTAGAGCCAAATCCCTGAAAGCTGCAACTTTTTAAAGACACCATAATAGAGGCCCAACTTAAATGTATACCCCAAATTAAAAAACATAGCAAGAGACCTAAAACAGTGTCACCTTGGCTTAACCGCCATATAAAAGAAGCAGTGAGGGACAAAAAGGTATCTTTTAAGAATTGGAAGTCCAATCCTAGTAAGATAAATAGAAAGGAACATAAACACTGTCAAATCAAGTGTAAAAATGTAATAAGAAAAGCAAAAAAAGATTTTGAGGAACAGCTAGCCAAAAACTCAAAAAGAAATAACAAAATGTTTTTTTAAGTACATTAGAAGCAGGAAGCCTGCTAAAAAACCTGTGGGTCCCCTAGATGATCGAGCTATAAAAGGAGCAATCAAGGACGATAAAGACATTGCAGAGAAACTAAATGATTTCTTTGTTTCAGTCTTCATGGCTGAGGATGTTGGGGAGATTCCCGAATCTGCACCGTCCTTTGTGGGTGATGAATCTGAGGAACTGTCCCGGATTGAAGTGTCATTAGAGGAGGTTTTGGAACAAATAGAAAAACTTAATGTTAACAAATCTCCGGGACCGGATGGCATTCATCCAAGGGTTCTAAAAGAACTCAAATGGGAAATTGCTGAACTATTATCTGTGGTTTGTAACCTATCCTTTAAATCGGCTTCCGTACCTAATGACTGGAAGGTAGCCAACGTGACACCAATATTTTAAAAGGGTTCTAGAGGCGATCCTGGCAATTACAGACCGGTAAGTCTAACTTCAGTACTGGGCAAATTAGTCGAAACAATAGTAAAGAATAAAATTGTGAAGCATGTAGAAGAACATAATTTGTTGGACAAAAGTCAACATGGTTTCTGTAAAGGTAAATCCTGTCTTACTAATCTATTAGTGTACGTCTACACTACAACGTTAATTCGAACTAAGCTAATTCGAACTAACGGATCTAGACTAAAAAACTAGTTCGAATTAGCGTTTTGCTAATTCGAACTAGCATGTCCACATTAAGTGGACCCTGAACCGGGCTTAAGGATGGCCGGAAGCAGTGCCGGCAGGGCATCAGAGGAGGACTTAGAGCGTGGAGATGCTGTTTCAGGCTAGCCGAGGGCTGTGCTTAAAGGGTCCCGACCCCCACCCCGGACAGACAGTTCTCAGGGGTGTCCCGCTTGCAAAGCAGTCCTGGCTTTGAGTGCCCGGAGTACCCACACTGGGCACATCACAGCACTCGGCCATCAGACCGGCTGTACTTGCCACAGGCTGCCATCTGGGGAGAAGGGGCAATTGGGGGGCTGCAGGAGAGGTTCCACCCCAACAGCCCGCAGAGCCAGCACAGTCCTCCCCATCGGGGGGGTGTATCCCATTCCTCCCTCACCTCCTTCCACTTACCCTTCCCTAGCCCCTTTTCTTGATGTACAAAATAAAGGAAAATTGTGTTCAAAAATGGAATCTTTTTTATTGAACAAAACTGGGGGAGACTGGGAAAAGGAGGTGGGAGAGGCGAAGAGAAAGGCTGGGAGAGGGGAGGGCAACTAAAATGATAAGGGGTTGGGAACAGGTCCCATATGAAGAAAGGCTAAAGAGACTGGGACTTCTCAGCTTAGAAAAGAGGAGACGGAGGGGGGACAGGATAGAGGTCTCTAAAAGCATGAGTTGGGTGGAGAGGGTGCATGCAGGAAAGTTCTTCATTAGTTCCCATAAAGAAGGACTAGAGGACACCAAAGGAATGGAATGGGTAACAGGCTTCAAACTAGTAACAGAAAGTTGTTCTTCACAAAGCACAGAGTCAACCTGTGGAACTCCTTGCTGCAGGAGGCTGTGAAGGCTAGAACGAGAACAGAGTTTAAAGGGAAGTGAGATCAAGTCATGGAGGTTGGGTCCATGGAGTGGTATTAGCCAGGGGGTAGGAGTGGTGTCCCTGCCCAAGGTTTGTGGAAGGCTGGAGAGGGATTGCACGAGACAAATGGCTTGGTCATTGTCTTCGGTCCATCCCCTCCAGGGTCCCTAGTGTTGGCAGCTGTCGGCAGACAGGCTACTGGGTTAGATGGACCTTTGGTCTGACCCAGGACAGCCATTGTAAGCTCAGGGCTCAGGGTCGGGGGTCTTAGTGGACCACCTTGATTTTCATGCACTCCTGCTCTTGGGTGGCCAGACTGGCAGCTCTCCTGCCCTAGCCGGCCACGTTCCTGTGCCTAGTGCGGAGATCGTGGACGAGGTCCACGATGTCCACACTAGCCCAGGCGGGTGCCTGCCTCTTGCAGTCCCGGGCAAGCTCCCGGGAGCTGCCAGCCTGGTCCCAGGAAGAGGGGCATCGGGTGGCTGGGGGGCATCGGGTGGCTGGGGGGCATCGTGCCAGGTGCAGGGTCTGCTGGCTGGGTGCTGGCAGGCTTGCACCTGGCACGGGCACCGTAGCCAGCCCGTGCCCCTTTAAGGGGTCCGGAGCCGGGAGGGGGGCAGACGAGTTTCCCTGGTGTTGGCCAGAGTGGCCACCAGGGAAACCTGGGGAGGGCTAGCCTCCCACTAGTTCGAATTAAGGGACTACACAGCCCTTAATTCGAACTTGTAAGTTCGAACTAGGCTTAATCCTCGTGGAATGAGGATTACCTCGTTCGAACTAACGGAGCGCTAGTGTAGCGCCTATGAAAGTTAGTTCGAACTAACGTCCATTAGTTCGAACTAACTTTGTAGTGTAGACATATCCTTAGAGTTCTTTGAAGGGGTTAACAAGCATGCGGATAAGGGGGATCCAGTAGATATAGTATACTTGGATTTTCAGAAAGCCTTTGACAAGATCCCTCACCAAAGGCTCTTGTGTAAATTACATGGCCATGGGATAAGAGGGAAGGTCCTTTCTTGGATTGCGAACTGGTTAAAAGACAGGAAACAAAGGGTAGGAATAAATGGTAAATTTTCAGATTGGAGAGGGGTAACTAGTGGTGTACCCCAAGGGTCAGTCCTGGGACCAATCCTTTTCAACTTATTCATAAATGATCTGGAGAAAGGATAGTCAAGACAGAAGCAGACTGTGAGGGACTCCAAGAAGATCTCACCAAACTCAGTTATTGGGCAGCAAAATGGCAAATTAAATTTAATGTGGATAAGTGTAAAGTAATGCACATTGGGAAAAATAACCCAACTATATGTACAGTATGATGGGGGCTAATTTGGCTACGACAAATCAGGAAAGGGATCTTGGAGTTATCGTGAACAGTTCTCTGAAAACTTTCACGCAGTGTGCAGCGGTGGTCAAAAAGGCAAATAGATTGCTAGGAATTATTAGGAAAGGGATAGAAAATAAGACACAAAATATCATACTGCCCCTGTATAAAACTATGGTACGTCTACATCTTGAATACTGTGTACAGATGTGGTCTCCTCACCTCAAAAAAGATATTTTGGCTTTGGAAAGGGTTCAGAAAAGGGCAACTAAAATGATTAGGGGTTTGGAACGGGTCCCATATGAGGAGAGGTTAAAGCGACTGAGACTTTTCAGTTTAGAAAAGAGGAGGCTGAGGGGGGATATGATAGAGGTATATAAAATCATGAGTGGTGTGGAGAGGGCCGATAAAGAAAAGTTATTTATTAGTTCCCTAAATAGAAGAACTAGAGGACACCAAATGAAATTAATGGGTAGCAGGTTTAAAACTAATAAAAGAAAGTTCTTCTTCACACAGCGTGTAGTCAACCTGTGGAACTCCTTGCCAGAGGAGGCTGTGAAGGCTAGGACTATAATAGAGTTTAAAGAGAAGCTAGATAATTTCATGGAGGTTAGGTCCATAAAAGGCTATTAGCCAGGGGATAAAATGGTGTCCTTGGCCTCTGTTTGTCAGAGGCTGGAGAGGGATGGCAGGAGACAAATTGTTTGATCATTGTCTTTGGTCCACCCTCTCTGGGGCACCTGGTGCTGACCACTGTCAGTAGACAGGATACTGGGCTAGATGGACCTTTGGTCTGACCCAGTACGGCCATTCTTATGTTCTTATGTTCTGATACACCATCTTGCACTGCATCAGGTGTTCCTTCTGCCAAAAGGGGCTTTCTCATTTAATTATTAGTGAAATAATGCTTAAATGTCCTTCTGGTCAGGTTTTTTATGTATAAAGAAATTGGCTTCAAGAAGACACTAGCAGTTTATAGCTGAGTTTGTCTTTAAATATTACCTTGCAGCAATTCATTGCTCTGTAAGTTGACAGAGATGGATGCATTTTACATAATATTTATGCATTTATACATATACACGTAACACATATTATAAATAAGACTGGCAATACTGGGTCAGTCTAAAGGTCCATCTAGCTCAGTATTCTGTCTTCTGACAGTGGAGAATGCCAGGTGCCCTAGAGGAAATGAACAGAACAGGTAATCATTAAGTGACCCATCACCTATCCCCAATTCCCAACTACTGGCAAACAGAGGCTAGGAACAGCATCCCTGTCCATCCTGGCTAATAACTATGAATGGACCTATCCTCCATGAATTTTTCTAGTCATTTTAAACCCTGTTATAGTCTTGGGCTTCACAACATCCTCTGGCAAGGAGTTCCACAGGTTGACTGTATGTGGACATAATAACCATCAAATGGACATATGACAGACATGGCAGAAACTGCATCTATTTTGCACCTTTGATCTTCTTCCTGGTGCTTTGAACTATGATCTCCACCCTGATCTCTGAAAGATCTATTTCCAAAATTCCTCCTGCCAGTAGATTTTCCCAAAAGCTGCTAGGCTTCTTTAAAAACAACCTATCACAAAACTCACCCTCCGTCTCTCCTCCAAGATGTGGCAAATGGGACCAGTTAAAGGCATGACTTGAAAACTGCATACTTGGTGGCATAAGGAGGCCATATAGCCAATTTAACATCCAAATGGTTCCTTCTGCATAGAGTTAATCCCTGGGTGGCATCAGAGTTTGCTCTGATTCCCAGCTACATCCACGATCCAGATTGAGAAAAATCCCTTTTTCTCCACAATGACCAGTCTTGCACGAAGAACATTTGGTCTTGACTAGAGATTATGGGCCAATATACACAATCATGGACCAGTGGAAGTTTACAGACAGATATTAATATGAGCTTTCAGGGCTAGAAATGAATGTTATTTCCTTTAGGAGAGCTGGGATTCCTGGTTTTATAACAATCAAAGTATTTGGTCCTAACTCTGGAAGGTTATCAGATAGCAGAACTTCAATGGTGATACCCAGATTTATATAAAATCCATTTGAAAAATGGTTAAGGTCAAATCCTGATAATATTTAGTCTGATAAGGAGCCAAAAATCCAATGAATGAGACATCTTGCTAGAAACAGTGTCAGAAATAGGGCTAAGCACTGTTAAATCAACTGTTTCCTGGAACAAAAGCCTTTCCAAAACTGTTGCCAGCTTGTGCTCACTGTTCCTGCACCCATCATGAAACTGGGAAGCTGAGAAGAAAGATGACTTAACTGATCGCTTCCTTGCTTTTAGAGTCCCCAATGATAAGATATGCAATCTAAGTTAACTTAGGGTTTTCAGGTGCAAAATTCCTAGGTGTGGGGTTTTTTCCCCCCTTTAAATACATGTGGATCAAAATTCACTGAAAACTATTTCAAATCTATGTTTCTGTTCTCTAATGAGAAGAGTCTAAAGTCTTAGAACCAGCATTCAGAAAGAATTCTTTGAATTAGTGAACATAAATATTTGCACCAGAAAACTGACTGATTCATTCCATCAGAGACCAGAAATATGCTAACCCTCCTATTTGGGTCTAATAATAATTAGCTGTTAGTGATCAAACTTTTAAGGACAAATGATCACAGCATTGTTCAACAAATGATTGGTAGAAACCAATACAAATACACATAATCAGAACAAGAGGTGATTTTTTGAACAAGTTACTCACTAAAATTATTTGTCTGGCTCTGTTTGCAAATACACAGTATGAAAAACATACTCCTTTGTCAAATGTCTGGATGTCAAATATCTAACAGTTAAATAGTAAAGAAATATCTTTTGTCTCTGTTCTTCACCTATTCAAAGACAGCTGTTATTGGTGCAAAATTTACCAGCAGCGTGAAAGCATTTTCTTGGTGATATTGCACGTTTTCTTCTTTCCAGAACTGACTGAACAGTGAACATGTGTATTTTATTACATGTGCAATTTCAAAATTAATTTTAAATTCTTTCAGACCTAGTACTGTGGATACAGAAACAAAACACATCAGTGTATATATGCTGATTTATTCCCAGTCCTCAAGCTTCTTGGTAATTAGCTTCACTATGTTTTGTAACCATGCATTACAGAATATGTTTTTGTCTAAATATCTCTCTGTAAAAATGTATTATTGCTTGTGCTTTGAACTAGACATTAATTCTATGCATTGCAATATGTTAATGCTGAAGTTTCATACATCCAAAATGAATATAGTAAGTGTGTGACACTGACACATACTAATAATGTTTGAGGCACACCAATTATATTAAGATCAATATCCATCATCACGCTGGAATAAGACATCCATTGTAGTCACTTAGAGAAGAGCACTTACATATCAAACAGAATCTTCAACCACCAGCTGAAATAATTTTAGCTTATTTCATTTGCTAACCAATCACATAGGCATGACTAAATTTATAGATTATATATATATATAGAGAGAGAGAGGGAGAGAGAGATGATAGAACAGAAAGAGCATATTTCTAGTGATATGAAAGGCAGATTTAGGAGAGATTGACAGGAGCCATGATGCTGATACATGCTATTAGTGACTTTTCAAAATGTTTGAAAATTTAAGAGCCCTAATCAGTGAAATCACAGACTCTTTTCCCATTCATTTGACTAGTGGCCTTCTTTCGCGCTGCAGCCCCATCCGTGTAAGAAGCAAAGCACAATGCAGGAGATCCAAAATTGGATGCCTTTGTTGGAAAAATCACTATTTGAAATGCCATGATTCCCTGAAGCTACAGATTTGCATATCAGTGGACACATCCTCCTGGGGTACTGTAGATAGATTAATTTCCATACACGTTAGTGAGTGTACAGACTACCAAAGTTCCCCTGCAATCAGCTATTGACCGGACTGAAATGGAGTGGGTTTTGCTGACTCACAACTGGCTTCTGACCTACACCTTTTGGCTAGAAGAAAGTGGTGGGAGGCAGAGAGAACTTGGACTTGGGGCAGATCCTGAGCAAAGGAACCTTAGGAATAGCCAAGCCTGTAGTAAAGATTTGAACTGGTCATGTAAAGACAAGGGATGACAAGCCTGACAAGAGGGTGATGCTGGTGTCTCAGGCTACGTCTGGAATGCAGGCTTCTTGCGCAAAAAGCTTTTATCAGAAGAGATCTTCTACAAAAATGTCTTGTGCAAGAGCGCATCCACATTGCAAAAGCACATGGGAAAAGTGATGCGCTTTTGTGAAAGGGAGCATCCAGATTGCATGGACACTCTCTTAAAAGTTCTGATTGCTGTGCACAGAATGGCCACCAGGGCCTCTTTTTGCTCTTTTTGCTCAAAAAAACCCTTTTCCCCGTCCACACACATCTTTTTGCAAAAGCGCTCTTTCACAAAAAGGCATTCTTCCTCATAGCATGAGGAATACCTACGCTAGAAAACCTACTCTGTTCTTTTGCTTTTTTTGTGCAAAAACACGCTTGAGGTGTAGGCTCTTTTGTGAGTTTTTTCAGAAAAACGTCCATTTTTCAAAAAAAAATCTGTAGTGTAGACATAGCCTCAGAATCGTATACAGGAATTTCCTTTCATTAATAAACCAGGCCCTGGCAGGGGTGGCTTTTCCCCTATTTATTATTGTTCTGTTTGGCTTTTTTCATATTGCACCCATTCCCATGCAACTGATAGCTCAGTACCTTGGTAAAGCTGTATGCTATTGACTATGGATAGCATTTGAAGCCAGTCGAGCTATTCTGATTTACCCCAGCTGTGGTGTAGCCACTGGATTTTGATACTGTCACAAGAGAGATCTGAATTCAGCCCCTCTTGTGTTACCGTTCACAACTGTATAGAGCTACACTAGCAACTCATTGTAAAAGTAAGTGAACGGATGGAGTCTTGTTCCACTGTATAAATAGGTTCTGTGCATACTCCAGTTTCCTCACACTAAATACATATGACAGTCTTGTTTAATGCAGCTGAAAAAATCAGGCAGAGCTAGCCTATAGCCACCGGCAAGTATTGAATGGTCAGGGGCTTACCAAATTCATGGTCCATCATGACCCATTTGAACATTGGTACATTTCATGTTTTCAGCTGTTTCAGACTGAAATTTCACGGTGTTGTAACTGTGGGATCAAAAAGATATGGGGGGGGTCACAAACCTGTGTTGGGGGGGCATCATGGGATGACCTCAGAGCTGGACTCTGAAGGCAGCAATTGCAGAGCTTCCTGCAGCCACAGGAGGTTCCAATAAGTAGAGATGGGTCTGATCTCCACTACGCTGCTAGGAGGCACCCCAACTAGGGGCTCCTCACTGCCAATCCTGGCTAGCTTGGGGTGGACAATACCTGCTGTCTCTGGGTATGTCTACACTACCCCGCTAGTTCGAACTAGCGAGGTAATGTAGGCATACCGCACTTGCAAATGAAGCCCGGGATTTGAATTTCCCGGGCTTCATTTGCATAAGCGGGGCGCCGCCATTTTTAAAACCCCGCTGGTTCGAACCCCGTGCAGCGCGGCTACACGGGGCTCGAACTAGGTAGTTCGGACTAGGCTTCCTATTCCGAACTACCGGTACACCTCGAGGTAGTTCGGAATAGGAAGCCTAGTCCAAACTACCTAGTTCGAGCCCCGTGTAGCCGCGCTGCACGGGGTTCGAACCAGCGGGGTTTTAAAAATGGCGGCTCCCCGCTTATGCAAATGAAGCCCGGGAAATTCAAATCCCGGGCTTCATTTGCAAGTGCGGTATGCCTACATTACCCTCCTAGTTCGAACTAGTGGGGTAGTGTAGACATACCCTCTGTGTGCAATTGCACAAAGCTCCCATACTTACTTCTTGCCTCATCCCTATCCTGCCCAGTTGGAGCTAGGAAGCCACCTTTAATGGAGCCCCCCTCCCACCCAGCACTACAGGGAAAATATGACCCAACTCCACCCGTCTCCTCCAGCTGCAGGAGCCCCAGGCTGTTGCTCAGTCCCAAAGGACATCCTGCAGCACGGGGAAGCAGATGGAGGTGGATCTGGTCCGGTCCCCACAGAACAGTTTGTGGGGAGGACTGGTCCTGACCTTGCCCTGCCCCCATTGGAGCTAGGAAGCCCACTTTGATGGGGTGCTGCTAGGAACAAGAAGACATCAGATTTCATAAGGAAATGCTTATTTCATGGTCCCCCATGTGTTTTTCACAGTTGTGAAATGCGTAAGGCCCTACCAATGGTGCTTGAGAAAAGGCATCAGTGTTATTACAGAGGATGCCCTGTCATTTGGTTTGTAGCAAGAGTCCAAGTAATGTCCTATTACAATGTCAAGTACCAGACATTCCTCTAAACATGCGGTGGTTCACCCCTCGCTTTGGTCTCCACAGCTCTTGCTAATTTGTCTTCAGTTCTGATGTTTTAGAAAAAAAAAGAGGGTGGGTGGAATGAGCAAGATGAAGGGGGCCAGGTAATACCAGTGTTCAAAATCAATCAGAATGATAAAGTCGGTCATTCTGGTGGGGGAGGAGGGTGTCGCACTATATGTTTAATAAAACCAAAACAACAAGGTGAAAAATCGCAAGGTGAAAATCTTAAAAGAATCAAACTGTATTATAGAATCTCTCTGGATAGAAATCCCAAGCTTGAATAAGAAGAGTATAGTAGTAGGAATGTACTACCAACAACCTGACCAGGGACTGTGATTGTGGAATGCTTCTATAATACTAGAAAATGCAATACTAATGGGTGAGTTCAGCTATCCTTAGATTGTCTAGGTAAATGTCACCTCAGGGCTTGATGCAGACATAAGAGTCCTAAATGCCATTAATGACTGCAGCTGGGTCTCTGTGGCAGCGGGGTGGCCTAGTGGTTAGGTTCCTTTTATCCTTCCTCCAGGCTGGCATTGGCTCCAGGTAAAGTGTGGTCAGGCTAGTTGGGCCAAAAGGCTTTGTTTAATACCTGCGATGCCAGGCCCTCCTCTTCCTTTCACTCCATCACAGACTGTTTCTTTGATTAGCTAGTCCTGGAATCCACAAGAGGAGAGTCAGTTCTTGATTTTGTTCTGTGTGGCATTCAGGTCTGGCCTAGGAAACACTAGTGACCATAGTGTAAATAAATTTAACATCCTTATAAAGGGCAAACATATCAAACTTAGAAAGAAAGAAAGAAAGAAAGAAAGAAAGAAAGAAAGAAAGAAAGAAAGAAAGAAAGAAAGAAAGAAAGAAAGAAAGAAAGAAAGAAAGAAAGAAAGAGTAAAATGCCTGCAAGCACTTGAAGATTACTGTAAAAAATCATAATAAATGGCTCATACTAAATGTATACCCCAAAACAAAAAAATACAATAGGGGGACCAAAAGAATACACTATGTAAGGGTATGTCTACACTGCATTCCTCTTTCGAGAGAGGAATGCAAATGCAGACGAGTGAAATGGCAATTAAAGCGCGTATTTGAATTTCCCATGCTTCATTTGCATAACGGCATCCGGGCCCATTTTCAAAATACCCTATTTCGAAAGAAAAAATGCAGTCTAGATGGGGTTACTTTGAGGAAAAAGCCTTCTTTCGAAATAACCCTTAAATCTCGAATAAGGGTTATTTTGAAAGAAGGGGTTTTTTTCTAAATACCTTATTTCGAAAGAAAAAATGCAATCTAGACGGGGTTATTTCGAAAAAGTGCCCAGATGCTATTATGCAAATGAAGTGCGGGAAATTCAAATCCAATTCAAATTCAAATTCAAGTCTCTCGAAAGAGGAATGCAGTGTAGACATATCCTAACAGAGGATGTTCAAAGCAAAAAGGAATCAGTTGAATTCTCTGATGAATCTTATCATGTTATAATTTCAGTACAGTGATCTGAAAGCCTTTGAAAAGAAATACCTCAGGAACATATGAGGTGTTAAATGCAATGAATTTATAACAATCTGGAGAGTCTTTAGAGTTGACAACATCTTCTCTCCCAAGTTATCGTGGCACAGAACTTCATGGTGAGCTCTCAACACAAAGGATGATATTTACATATCAACAGTAAAGACACTATGCTGTGTAAGGATGGCATGGGGCTGTGTTGCTGAATAAGATACAAAGAAGAATGTTCATTATTAATAAAGAGTTTCCTCTCTGTTTTTAGAGACACAGCAGTCAAGAGCAAAGTCTGATGCTTTCGCAGGAGGATTATGGAACGAAGGAGCAATGAACCAGAGTAGAGAGTTTTCCTCTCTTGAAAGGGTGCTGTCGGCAGCTCACGCCATTTTTAAAAAGATGAGAAGAGTAAGAGGGCTGTCAACGTGAATCATTTGTTCAAAACCTTCTACTTCAGATATGCTAAGTGTAAGGCCGTGGCTCTGCAATGAATATTTATTCCAAGACAACACCACACAGCAACAAAGGGCATAGAAGTTAAAGGAATCGTTTCAGTGAGAATACAGAGTGAGGCAGCATATGTAAACAACTATTATCTGGCGATGGCAGAGGCTGGTGAATTAAAACACACTCTCTTTTAAGAAAGACCGTAAGATTGTTCCTAATGCCATTACACACTTTGTTGGCTAAGATGCCTACGAGTGTGAATTTGTGTAATACATTACACAGACAGAAGTATCTTTGCATTGTTCCACTAGGAAAATTCAGTTTGTTCAATATCACACATCATTTCCCATTGGTTACTTGCTGATGGGGGTGGGGAGAGCTGGACTTAGAACACTGTCATAAGGCTCCTCAAGTTTTCATGCACCATTTTCAATAGAACAGACACTAGTCATTTTTATTTCATACTGGTATTACTAAACCAACAAGGTCACCTTAAGTAAAGCTCATCTGTGTGCACTGTGAAACCCTGACTGATAATAAAGGGTGAGTGAGTATTACAGTGGTTAGGAAACCCTTGTGCATCAAAGAAAAAACTTCTGGAAGTCAAAAATGTTAAGAGTGCCCTTCAAAGTCGACTCTGAATTCAGCAAATACTCGCAGAGGTTGTACGCTCTACCATGGTAGACTCAATCAAAGGCCATGTTCTGTAGTAAATAAAATCTACATTGCTTGACAGCTGTCTGTTCAGGGATTGGAGGAGAGCAAGTATTGTTTCAGTCAATCAGCACTGAACAGCCAAGGGGCAGGTCTCCTTACCTGTTCAACTGGAGTTCTGTTAGTCAAAGCAGGCTGGAGGGAGAAGCATTACTAGTGGTCCATAAAAGAACATGATACCCAATTCCATAGTGGGGAGATTCTGCCAAAGGTACGTTATTCCTTGTATTTCTTGCCTTTACCAATTGTAACCTTACTGCACAGATGTAAGTCTGAAGAATATTCATAAAATGGTACACTTTCTCAAAGCTGAAAGTAAGAAAGTGAGAGAATTTTCCAGTTGGAAACTATCACTGTGCTTTAGGGGGCCACATCTCCTGAGATGTGCTGTTCTAATCCATACACCTTCTGGGTGTGGTGCACTGTCCCAGCTAGTTGCACAGACACCACTTACAGAGAGAATAATGGCCTCGCTTTACAGCCTTTGCCACATAGGCTTGTGCACTAAGCCCCAAAAGTCCCAGGTTTGAGTCTGCCTGCAGCTAATTGAGGTCTGCTAGCATTGCATTGTAAATTAGCAGGGTTACATTCTGAGCCAAGTGTTTTGACAATGAGTGATTTGGTGACAGAGCTGCCAGCTAGCAGGGGTTAGTAAAGTACCTGCGGCTCACCCCACACACAAGGACCCTCAGAGCCTCTGAAAAGCTGAACAAATACAGTTCCCAAGTGACACTGCAAACCCTTACTGTCATGTGCTAAGAGTGTGGATTCAGGCTCTGAAGTGTGCAGACAGACTTGACCATGACATCTTAAATGGCTTTCCTCCCACAGTGCTTGCTAGTGGGAATGTTTTAGAGCTTCGTAGTCATTAAGGCCAGAAGGAACCATTATGATCATCTAGTATGACCTCCTGCATATTGCAGGCTCACCCACCCTGGTATCAGGCCTATAACCTCCGGCTGAGTTACAGAAACTCTTAAGTGAAGTGAAATCTGTTGTGCTAGCAACATAAGCAGTTGGTTCTCTAATTCATCCCCAATCCCATGCTAAAAAATAGCTGGTTTTCAGATGGGGCTGCAATGAAAGGTTTAGTTTGATATTTTACACTCTAAAATAGATTAAGCCACATATTTTTAAGGGAGGTAGACAAGTAGGCAAAGAGAAAGGGGCAGTGGAGAATAGCGCTGTGTAGCACAGAGGTGTAATTTGTATTGAGTGAGTGGTTAACATCTTGCAACACCTAAGCAGAAGGATCGTCCAGTGGTTAAGGCGTTAATTTGGGACGTGGGAGTTATGGATTCACATCCCTCCTCTTCCTCAGTGTGGATAAGTAACTTGGTCTGTACTTCAGTTCCCAACTGTACCACCCCTCACATACAGTATAGCGATGGCGGTGTTAAAGATTGTGAGGTACAGGTTGGACCTCTATCATCTGTACTTCTGTCCTCTGGCAACATCTGTGATCTAGCATCCCCGGGGGTGCCCCTGAGCTGGAGCACTCCTGGGGAAAAGCTGGGCCCTACAATCAGCAACTTCTCTCCTGCCCTTTCAGAATTTCCAGAGAACCACAAAGAGCTCATTTGCAGTGCTCAAGCTCAGGGAAGCATGGGGAGGAGGGGGGATGGGAAGGGACGGGGTGGCTGTGGAGCCCTGCAGCAGGCTGAAGGGGCCCGGAGTGCTGGCTGCAGAGTTCTCTGTGCGGCTGTGTTATTGGCCCCCTGGCCACGGGTCTCTGCAGCCACCCTGCCTTTTCCCCCGAATGACCCCCCAGTCCCCACGCAGTCAGTGCTGGCCCCTCTGCGGATGCCAGAGTGCGCTTCACAGCCAGCAGCAGCAGAGGGGCTGGAGTTGACCTCCCTGGTCTGGCAAATTCTCTAGTTTGTGACCGGCCAGGTCCCGAGTAGGAATGTTAAATTTAGATTAATAGGCTAATCGAATAGTCGGTGCAATTTGCATTAACTATTCGATGAGTCGATAAGGGCGCCTCCACCTTTGAAATGTAGCAACAACCCCAGGGCTGTTGCTACACTTCAAAGGCGAAAGCACTGCAGGGAGCATGGGGCTAGTGGGGGACTCAAGCAGCAACATCACATGGAGCCAGGGCCAGCAGGGGAGTCCCGAGCTGAACCCGGGCTCCACGCAGCATTGCCACTTTGAAACTCTGCGTGCAGCCCAGGACCAGCTGCACACTGGCTGCTGCTCTGAAGCACTCCCACTTCCCCCACCTCCCCTTGCTGCCTCTTTCTGATAGAGGCAGTAAAGGGGGAGAAGCGACTAGTTGACTAGTGTGTCAACTACCCAATAAGAATCTGTTTATCGGCTAGTCGACTAGTCGTTCACATCCCTAGTCCCAAGCCTGCTAGAGCAGTGAAGTACAACCTGTACTAAGGTAATGGGGCCATAAAAGTACCTAAAATGGAGTAAGAGAAATTCTGGTCTTATTTATAGCAGACAACCTAGCAATAAATATTGAGCAACTCTCCTAACTTCAGTTGAGTTACTTTGGGTTTACACTGAGCCTGCCCCCAGGCTGTTTTCATAGAGCACATTCATTTTCAAGATCATGCCTTCCCCTCTGGCTCCCATTGGAGCCTTCCTCTGTTTAAAGTTAAGCACATGCCTAAAAATAGTGCTCAGCCCTAGGGTTGCCAGGTGTCCAGTATTGACCCAGACAGTCTGGTATTTTTGCCTCCTGTCCAGTAAAAAAATTCAGAAAATACGGGACACCTAAAATATCACCTGGCAACCCTATACACACTCAGCAACCGGACCCCGCTCCCCTCCCCGTTCTCCCGGCCCCCTCCCCACTTACCTGGTTCTGAAGGGAAGCTGCCTTCTGGCTCCGATCAAGTAAACAAGATGGCTGCCGACAAAAAGCCAAAAGCCTGAAGGGGCCATGCTATTTTTAATGCTGTTTATTTATGTATTTATTTATTTACTTAATAACTCTCGGGGTCCCTTTTTTTTCTCAACAACTTTGGTCTCCCACTTTTTTTTTCCTCAACAGAATTTTTTCCCTGGTGGGTTTTTTTTTTGGGGGGGGGGGGGAGGGGGAGTTAAGTATTTTTGGCTAAACCATCTGGCAACTCTACTCAACCCACAGCAGGACTGAGCCGCTGAAGCTGTTTTTGCTTTGTGATTTTGTTTTCTGTTTAAATACTCCCTACAACTATGAGAGAAGCATATTCTCTCTCTCTCTCTCTCTCTCTCTCTCTCTCACACACACACACACCAACACACACACACTCTGAAACAGAAGGTTTGAGACTGTGGTTTAATTAGCTGTGCCTTTTTTGTGCAAAAAAAAGCCATTATCTGCTGTATCTTTCAATTTTCTGGTCTGGGCCAGCACTTTTAGATCATACTCTTACCTATTCAAGGTACTTCTAGGGACCCCATTCAGTATAGTATCCAGCCACAGCACAGTTTTGATGCTTTTATCCTCATGGCACTCTGGTGAGGCAGGGAAGTGCTATTATCCCTATTATATAGATGGGAAACTGAGGCACAAAGAGGCTAAGTGACTTGCCCAATGTCACACTTAAAGTCTGTGGACTTGAAGCAGGTTCTCCCAGCTGTTAGGCTATTGCCCTAACCTCTGGTTTATCCTTCCTCATCAACTGTGTATGCACGCAAAGGCAGGGTTGAAACTGGGCTGTGGGAAACAAACAACAAAACAAACACCCATAGGGTCAGCTAGAACCTCCCCTACCATAGGAAGGGCGGGGAGGAGGGAGGAATGTAGAAGTGGCACCAAAGGAGTGAATGATGCTAGCTGGGAAGGGCTCTGGTCAAAGAAAACAGCAGTAGCTGCTCCTTGCAGGGATTAAAGCAACACCTCATGGCCTGCTCCTCTGGCACATGTAATGAGGAAGACACTGCCTGCCACGCACAGGCTGAATCACTTCCACAGAGCAGACAAGTTAGCTGTCGCAACAAGGGCTCAGTTCCATCTTCCTGACAGAGTTTTAGTGAACCTGCCCCCTCCCCCTCCCCGGCGCACCTCGGTTTCCTCATTCATGTCTTTTAAAAGTCCAGGTCACCCTGGGAGAGTATGAATTGTTCTCGTTTATGAGGAAGGGGTTGGAACCAAATGCCCAACTCTGAAAACTCAGGAGCCAAACTTCATAGCTGGCTTCATGCGGGGGGTGAGGGAGAGAAATCAAACCTTCCATCCAAACAGCACTAGGATGGTCAAAGAGATCTTGCCCCAATCCACAGTCGGCAGTTTGGGCCCATTTTTATCATTCACGAAGACTTACTGAGGAGCTGCTTTTATTGGTGTACACAGGGGAGCCAACAGCCATGTCAGGCCTGTGAGCAAGCTGGGGGGTGGGCAACTCCAAGCTCCCGGAAGGGGCAGAGCCAGGGGAAACCCACCTTTAGAGCTGCACAATGCAGACCAAGCTGCCCCCACCCACAGCCCTGGAGTGCGCCACACAGGGCTCCAATGACAAGGACCTGGGACTCCAGACGCTGCCACCTCTGTAGTAGAAGCGGTGGCAGCTGGGAGTCCAGGCCCTTTAGAATCGCCGGGCCCTGGGGCAGTTGCCTTCTTTACTCCCCCATTGGTCAAACACTGGAATAAATTGCCCAGGGAGGTTGTGGAATCCCCATCTGTGGAGATATTTAAGAGTAAGTTAGATAAATGTCTATCAGGGATGGTCTAGACAGTATTTGGTCCTGCCATGAGGGCAGGGGACTGGACTCGATGACCTCTCGAGGTCCCTTCCAGTCCTAGTATTCTATGATTCTGTGACTGGAAGTCCTGAGGGTACGACACATCCCTAGCAGTTTAAAGACCTCCAAAACTTTCCACAATCTCAAACACATCAATCTTGAGAAAGAATTTCTCCCTCCCACTCTTCCTTTCCTTATTCCCCACTAAGATATTAATATACTTAAACCAGGGGAGCTGAATTAGCAGGACTGATTTGTTTGAAATTAAAAGCTGGCTCCTTTCATTACACACCTACAGCACTATCAGTACTCCCACAGTGCTAGGAGCATCCAGAGAGACACTCGGTGCAATCAACCGAAGATACAGAAATTGCCTTTGGTGACTAGGGGCACGTCTACACAACAGGGCTAAAGTCAAATTAAGCTATGCAACTTCAGCTACGTCAATTGCGTAGCTGAAGTTGAAATAGCTTAATTTGGTTTTTGGCGCTGTCTACACAGCAGGAAGTCAAAGGAAGAACACTCCTCCGTCGACTTCCCTTACTCCTCGTGAAATGAGGGTAACAGGAGTGGAAGTAAGAAATCCTCCAGCTTCACATTGTTTCGAAATAATGGCTTGCAGTGTAGACGTGCACTTTGTTATTTCAAAATAACATCAGTTATTCCGAAATAATGCTGCTGTGTAGACATACCCAAAAGGGGGACAACACAGCCCATCTGACTCCTGAATTGTCCAAATATCCTGCCTTTCCCCTCACAGCTGTTGTGGGGTTAGCCATTCTGTTTCTAGGCCCAAAGGAATTCAAAACTGTACCAAGGGCAAGCGGAGAGATGCTTGTTGCTTTTAGCTTCCTTAATGTTTTCTATCTAATCAAGTCTCCCGGTGCTGGATGAGGGCTGCCATACCTCATTACAAGCTGCTATCACAGCTTTTTTTTTTTTTCTTCAATCTAGACTCTGCCATGCTTGTCTGCTTTTTCATGTAAAAAGGTTATGTGTGCCTTCAGGGAGGCTGAATGTTACAAAAAAAAAATCACATGAAAACAGAACTGTGGGCAAGAGGCCAAACTCTTGATTGTAGGACTGTGACTAACCAATGGTGTTTTTAAAAAAATCACCTCTCATTGTAGCCTCTGCTCTGAATGTTCTAACACAACTCAAATTCGTTTTCCAGAAGCAGCTTTCTCTTTATGTAACCATGTTTTGTAAAGCTAGCATCAGCTTATGTTTAAACTATTTAAGAGAACAAATAGTTGAAAAATGAACCTCAGATGGCCTTTCTGATACTTGCAACATATTCCTGGCATCACTGATGCTACAAAATGACTCTGTATTTTGCCATTGCTTGAATGGAACACAGAAGAATTCACAAAAACCCAGAGATAATATTGACTCCTCGTGATTTGTGTCCTCCAAGGAATCCATGACATTGTAAACTGGGAGAAGGACTCTAGCAAAACAAAGTTACAGGCTGTGGATCCAACTGGTTTTTTTCCTTTTTACCCACAAAGCAGATCAATGCCGAAGTTGGCATTTGAGGCTTATATGCACCTTTCTGGGTCATTTATGAGCTATCTGATATGCAAGTGTAACTGCCACCAGATAGACTTGAACCTAGGACCTCTACAGCTTGAGCTATAAAGCCAGCTGCCTCCCAGCATAGGCTATAAAGCTCCCTTGTCCTTATCTCTGGCTGTAAGTAGTCAGTGCTACTACATGGGACTAGGAGTGTGGGTTACACAAGTACAGGCTGAACCTCTCTAGTCTGGGGACCTGACCGGTGCCAAAGCAGAGAATTTACCAGACCACAGGAGGTCAATATTTTTATCAGCATTACCAACACTTCCACTGCTCACTGGGCTCTTAGAAGACATTTAGGGGTAAATTAGAGATAAACAACAGCACAGAACACTGAGCTGATGGCTGTAAGCAAACTTTATGGGAGCATTGGAAACTTGGCCACATCCCTGATAGTGGACATTCAGCTAACTACAATCATGCCACACCATGGATATTGCCGTACTAGAGACGTTCAGCCAGTATTAAATTTATCCTATAATTGTTTGATCTTGGTTTGAGTGAAGAGTCAATAACTCATGGGATAAGTTTCACTAGTACAAGCTCCATTTTGAATTGGCGCAGTGTCTGGCTATGTCTATACTATGGCTTTTGCCGGAAGAGGTAATGCAAATGAAGCATATGCCAGGGCGGCATAAGGATCTTGTGCAAAAGGGGGTTTGCGTAAAACGGCCACGGTCACTCTGCTTGTTTTTGCACAACAACTCCTTGGAATAGATTAGGCAAATGAAGCACGGCAAAATGTTTCAGCGCTTCATTTGTATTGCCTCTTCCGGGAAAAGCTGTAGTGTAGACGTAGCCTCTGTATAATATACTGGGTGAATCATCAGCACTGGGAATCAAACCCAGGACCTTGGATCTAAAAGCCTGCCTTGTGTCTGTTAGCTTAAGGCTTTAGCAAACTCAAATATCAACACACTCCCACCACTAGAGGGGACAGAGAGCAACCCTGAGACAGGGTGGGTTGCACCTTTAATAGGGGTTTTATATTTCCTTAGTGTAAACATGACCCAGGGTTCTTCATTGTTGACATAATATGCATAATACTATAATTACATTTCTATGAGCCTGGGCGTGAAAAGAGCAGCAACGGAGAACTCGGAAGAATGGAGAACTCGGAAAGGGCTCCTGGGACTCATTTCAACCTTGCCCCTCTGCAGGCAAAGGACAGGAAGCAAATATTAGACAATGCAAATCCTTCTAGGGCTATGTCTACACTGTAGGTTTTTTCCAGGATCCTGGAAAACCCTGCTGTGTCCAGGGAACATGCTTGCTCTTCCACTTTTTTTTTTTTTTTTGCAGAAGAGCAAACACGCTCTTTGGGGAAGCCCTGTGGTCCTCATATCATGAGGATCCTTTTCCACCATTTGGCCCTGTCAAGAGAAAAGCCTCTTCCGGAAAAAAAACGGAATAACCTATGCAAATTGCATAGCTTTTTTCGATAAAATCCAAGAGTGTAGACCTAGCCTAAGAGAGCAGCGCAATTCCACCTCCTACCCTGGAGCTGGGTGTTTGAGGCTCAGCCCCTACACCAGTTTAAAATGGAGCTTGTCTTAATGTAACTTATCCCATGACTTAGTGACTCTTCACCACGGGGCGGAACTCTTCACTCCCCCCAGCTAGAAAGAGATGGCTCTGGGGAGGGACACTGATGGGGGAGAAATGCCTCCTCTGAGAGATGTGGGGGAAGCTTCTGGGGTACCCAGCTGGCTAACAGCCTGACAGGAAGTGAGGAGGCCTTTTTATTCCACTCCCAGGAGAAGTGCTGAACCAACCTCAGAGGCGGAGGCAAAGGCAAAGCCTGCCTGGCCATGCTATACCCAACCAGCATGCTCCCAGAAGCTTCTGAGGGCCCAAAACGACAGCCCCACTTCCTCCCTGCTTGGCACCAGGAAGCAGCAGCCTCTGCAGCATTGCACAGGAAGGGAGCTGCAGAGATGCAAAGGCGAGGGCCAGCCCATTTGTATGAACTCCTTCCTCCTTGGGGTTCCACCGGTTGGGACTATAGAACAGCTGAGCCACCCTGCTATATGCACTTCCACACTGACCTCCTGCATCCCCACCCAGCAATGGGGGTTGTTTCTACTTTAGGCCTTGGCTCTCTCTTTATAAGCAGGTCGGCATACATCTAATCCCTCTCCGTTTCATTCTAGCCATGGGCAGCAAGGAATGTAGGCATTGACTTCACAAAACTGTCTACACTGTCTGGGTGCCTTGGAGGGCTCAGGCCTCAGCACCGCAGCCCAGTTACCCAGTCACCAAGGAGAGCTGGGGCTGCAGCGCAGCAGCCCCCAGCCCTTCAGGTAGCCAGAAAGATTCAGGCTTGAAGGCTGGGGTTGGGTGGGGGCTCGCTGGGGGGAAAGGAAGTTGTTGAAGGGGCGTGGTCTTGGGGGGGGGTGTGGCTTCCGGAATAAGGGGCGGAGCTTGGACTTGCCTTTCCCAGTTGGTCCTTCACCTGCTGACCATGGCGCTAGTCTTTCTCTGATCCTTTATTCATTAGTTGATCTGCATGGAAACTCTCAAGAGTTCTTCTTTCCTGATGATTAATGCCCATATGATACCACAAGCCTCTCTGTGGCATCATAGTTGGCTGCTGGCACAATACTGATGTTACAAGTAGATGGCGGTAGTATCTTAAGAATCATAAGCAGCTGAGGCAGGTTAAGTTTTAAAGCAGCAAACTCTGTTCATTAATCGAATCAAAGTGTTCCACAGACAGGGGCTCTTCAAAACTATCCTGAAAGAGTGCAATTCATTTGCTCCTAAAGTGAGGTCTACGTAAAACACTGATTCAGAGTGGCTGGAAGACGCAATGGGAAAGAGGCCAGGATACAGGTAACTGTGGGCTTACGATAGAATGCTTGTATTGGGATGTCATCATGGGAAGAAAAGGGATATCAAGTTTTCCTGGGAATAGGAAAGTACATATTTAAAGGACCTACTTTGAAGGGAGTATATGAGCTTCTAGTTTTGGATAGAGACATTAATAGTTAGAGCTTAGCAGAGAAACAGCTCTTTAAAGACAGCATCTAGGGCATGGGGAGGAAGTTGGTATCAGGGAGTATATGCTATGCCTGAATTCATCTGTGGAGAGCGTCCAAGATCATTGGCAAATCTGCCTGAAGAGAATTCATTGTACATTGGATTAGCTGATGAGTATCAGCAGGGAGCTACGGATGTTGATTACCAATCCAACCCTCATGCCCGTAACTGTCTTTTGCCTGGCACCATGAACCCCATGGTGACCACCCCCAGATGTGGCAAGCAAACCCACTCAAAAACCAAACAATAAAGTCAAAATTCTAAAGGCATAAATTAATTCATCAATTCCAAATACTGGGGGGAGAAAAAAAGATACATTGTGGGCAGAGGTAATTGAGAGAAACATTCATGACTTCCTTGACAATCTCGGTGCAAAATTCAAACTGACATGTAAGTATGTTTTTATATTCTTCCCAGAACCTTTCATATGTAACACCACCGACAGATAATCAAGTTGCAGACATTTTTCACTAATGACTTAGTTAATTCCATATTTGAATTTCTCTTTAAAGACTACAATACTATTATACCTCAGACCTTAATGTCTCTATTGCGCACAGCCTCTGACATTTATAAATCAATGACATTTTCTAGTGCCTTTAAGAACATTTATATTATATTATATTATATTATATTATATTATATTATATTATATTATATTATATTATATTATTTACAACTCAGTGTGAGTAATTATTTTCAGACAATCTGAGAGCAGATCTGACATGCTAAAAGTTGGACCTGTGTTATTGGACTAAAATTTGCTTCAGCTGCTCCATTGACTTCGGTGACGTTATTCTAAGTTGGCAGTTAGGGCAGAACTTCATCACTTTATGCTCAAGGTTCTTTGACTCTGTGTCAAGAAAACACTGAAGATGACATGATGAGCCCTGAAGTGGGTCTAACAGTTGCCAGCCAATTCATAGATGGAAAGAGAAAGACATTTCACTAGTGTGGCTCCAGGCTACTTTGGAGGCAGAAGCCAAGAAAAATCTTGCATGTATATTTTCCACTCTGATCCAGGCAATATCTTTCATAAAAACCATGTAAGCCTTGCAACAACAGAAGTCATCTCCCAAAAGTCCATGGAGATGATCCTCACAGCTTCTCCAGAGTTGTGGGTTAGCCCATACAGTTGTGTCTTGTCTAATTATTATGAATGCAAAGCTCAAGGAGGGAGAGGAAATAAAAAAAAGACATTAGTCTGTTTATAATGCAACAGAAGACTAAAGGCTTTTCTGTTTTCATACTATCATTTTTATGGAGAACAATCTAATAGTGCCATATGTTGTGGAAAAGAACTAGCACAGCTGTCATAAGAGAGAAAAAGTATCTCTAACGGTGAAGAACTTAGTAACAGCAACTGTTCACTTTCAGTCAAAAAACAAGGCATACATTTTCACTCATTGGGTATTCACTTAGGGCCAGACACGACAAGCTTCTCCTAGCAGGTGTGGAAGGCCTTACTCTCACTGACACCATGCTTCCATAGAGTTCAACACTTAGCAGCAGACAGTCCTCTTGGTAGACCACCACCTACACCCTTTATCTCTTGGCCTCTGTCAGAGTGCAAAATGTTGATTTACTCGCTGAAAACATTCACAGCCTTGGACCATTCACTCCCCAGAACTCAGGTTCTCATTAGAAATCGCACTCACATGGCCAAATCCTTCTGGTTTTTAAACAAGCAGCACTCTCAGTGACTTCAACAGGAGATTTGAGTAGGGACAAAGAAGAAATACAAAATCTCCCTTGAAGGAAGAAAACTGAGTTCAATGTTTCTGAACCAGATTTTTAAAAAGTCACATCCTGAGAGAAATAAACCCCTCCTCCTTTTACATTGTTTCCTGTAGTACCTTGCAATATTAGTAAGACTATCACTTCTGGTGGAATATCACTTAATGAAGGAGCTAAGTCTTCTTTTAACCCCAGTGCGAGCATTATTCATGCAATAATTGATAGCAGCACACTGCTGAGTGAAATATTTGGCTGCTAATCCCTGCAGCTCAACAATTACCCCAACAGTGGCCATCATTCAATACAGAGCAAACACAAGTAAGATTTGACTAAGGGCTCGGATCTTTTTGTGTTTACGTTGCTTGTGGAAGTCAACCAAAACAGGATCCAGCCCTATGTATTTCATCTTATGATGTCAAATAGTATTGACATTATTCATCACGGCAGTTAGTTTCATAATACTGAAGCTTATACAAAAATCAGGAGGCTTACCAGGTAGGAGGCAGTAATGATAAAGACGTACAGAACAAAAGAGGAAAATGTTAAATAGAATTGTGAATAAGTACTTCTTTAAAAGAGAGCTTCATCTTACATACTACCACAACACATGAGAGAGATGAAGAACTTATTATTCATCATTTTATGTTAGTGATCAACAGGTAGATTTGTCCATACCTTTACTTTACCTGAAAAGGAAAACATTTGACTCACTTTCCTCTATGCATGCATTTCATTTTTCTCAAAATGCAACTGGGCGTGCATTACATTCAATGTTTTATTCTGCTTCGCTGACGTACAGCTGGTATGAGCATTCCTGCAGCAGTATGCAGAAGCCGTATGGTGTGAAAGGACTTGGGACAAGAGGAAATCTGGTTCTGAGTGCTATTAGTTTCAACAAAGTGCAGCTTCCAAAATGCTGGGGTGGGGAGAGAGAAACTGACTAGGGATTGATGCTGTTTGGAATAGCAAGCAACTTTTGGCAGCCAAAAAAGGGCAGTGTAATGATGAGAGCTGAAATAAACGAACTTTATTCGAGGAAAGCAGCATAATCTTACTTTTTGCCTATAATACTGTATAGGTTTTATTTTATACAGTGTCCCGTGATAGACCATATCAGACATTAACAGGCAAGCAAAGGGGGACATGAAGCGCATAACGCTTCCTGTGTCAGTTGCACTATATTGACACAGGCTGGAAAAAACACACAGCACACTAGAGGGACATGAACATTAATAAAAAAAGTAATCATAACAAACAAAACATGGATCCATAGTGCACAAACCTTCCGGCTCTGTGTTCTCTTTGAGGTGCACTTGCTTCAGAGGGCAGCAGAAGATTTCGTGACACTTAGCACGAAAAGGGGACTCTTTTTTCTTTAATTCCGCAGATTGGATGGAATCTTGCCGTAACATAATGTACTCCTGTGTGCCAGGGGGAGCGTCATCCATAACTGTGGTCACCACATAACAAAATGAACTTAAGTTAGAGCTTAACGAAAGCAATCTAGAGAGGCATATCAACTACATCACGTGAGGTGGGGAAGGAAAAGGGGGAGAAACATTGGTCGCGAAGAAAAGAAACTTACAAGCATTAAAAAAGTTTTCTGGTAGTGATGGAGGAGAGGGATGGGGTAGTTTACTTTTATAAAAAAAACACTTCTTAAAAACATTTGTCGTTTATCTTGCTTCATGCAACCTTCATCCTAAAATAAAGAAGCATCATAGCGAGCTGTTGCAAAAAGTAATGCAGGTTATCTATTCCATATTCCCTATGGCCTCCTGCAATACATGCTGTTCTCTGCATGCAGATTAAGGAAAACAGTAAGAGAGCATGCCGTTGTCTAACCTGCCCATTTTATATTCTGCACATGGGTTTATAATATCAGAAAGCCACACTGCCATATCTGTGGGCAATGCAGCATCAACACTTCTCTATTCCCCACAGTACGACAGAAAAGGTCTCTGAAAGGATCAGTAATAACAGGCAATTCCTCACAGCCAGAATGGACTATCGCCTTCAAATAGATACAGTAGAAGCACAAAGAGCGTGTGTTAATTTTGTTACGGCTTTTCCCGTTGTCCTTTTAAATCAATATTCCCATCGGCACTACAGAGGGCATGTATTCTGACTGGTTCTCTCAAACTGAATCATTACATGCAGCAATAAGACACAGCATATAGAAATAGCCAGCTTTTGAATCATTGACAATATTACATGGCGCTAGAGGGTCAAAATGCTATTCTATTAGCTAAAGAAGCCAATCTCACTTCGCAACTAGACTTTGTGATTTTGGCCTTAAAAGGCAGACTTTTTACAGGAGCAGCACTTCTATAATTTTTCTAAGAGCTTATCATTCTAATTTGATATTTGTGGCTATCTAGAGAAGTATAAAACTTCTGCCAAAGATGAATTGAGTTTCTACTATTCAGCATATTAAAAAAAAAATCTCCCAACCAGAAAATGAACAGCATACCTGCTATGCTGAATGAACAGTGCAAATACTCAAGCAATACATGACATTATATACTGACTGGAGTCAAGAAAGACAATCCAAGCAATCTGCCTGGCTAACGTGCTTTCATTTTAATTAGTGCCTTATAGGTGGCCAGTGGAATCGCATCACTTACTAAAAAAAACCACTTTCCTTATTGTTGACCTCTTAAGCCATAATGAAACTCATGACTTTAGAATTCATCATTCCTTGGGGATAAGTAACCAGGCTATGGCAAGTGGCCTTTGGTTGCACTGTGAACAAATCACCTTCTTTCCAATGTTCATTCGTCCCCAGGAAAGGCCATGCACCTAGACGGCTGTTGCTTCATTAGATAAGAGCCAACATCCGTAACATACACTAACAATCTAAAGAAAGTTCCATTAAAATGATTCATGAACTTATTAGGAAAATAAAACTGATCTGAAAAGAGCAACAGGGTCACTGGCAGGCAGGGTCTGAATTGCTGGATAATTGCTCTCAACAATTCATGCTTTGGTTTGGCTTGGCTTTATTTAAAGGGAATTTGATGTGTATGAAAGGGACTGGGTGGGAGCTATGGAGCGATTTGTGGGAGTAATCACTGGGTTGGAGAAGCTGCAAAGCCAAGATGTGTCAAGGGCTGAAAACGCCAGCTGGCTGTTTCTCCACAGGAAATGGCTGGCAGAAATTGCTATCGCTAACATTTTACTACTAGAAAACAATTGCGTAAGGTAGCAAGCAACCTGCATGGGATGCTATTGACGTCAATGGTGCAGTGACCTGGCAGTATCCCTCTGACATTTACAAAAATAAAGGATACAGTGTGTGGCTGTTGAACATTATTAGCTAGGAGGGCAGTGAGAGGCACATGCTACCATCAAACAGCCAGCCAGCTGATCAGCTGCAAGACAAACCCTGTTGGCATAGCATTGGCCAGGGGCAGGCGATGTAGAGTGAGCCTGGTCCTGCAAGATGCTTTGGAGGGGTGCAGAAAGCTCTTAGCTTCCAGATAAAATGAGGGCATTCAACATAGCATACGAGGTGCTTTACATCTTGCAGTAATGGGCCCTATGTTGGTACAGAGAGGAAGCAAGCTTGCTATATGCTGCTAATTTGGGAAAACAACTAGCTGTTGGTAGAGGGACACACTGCCAGGAGAAAGGCCTGCTGTTTGCAAGGTAACTGAGGAGCAAGGGTCTGTTGGCTGCAAAAAAAAGGGGAAGGGGGTGAGAGAACAGCTTACACTGCTTTCAAGAAGTGAGCAAGAAGATTTGCTAACTGCAGAGGTGGCCAGCTATTTGCAGTGGAGTAGAGCTGAGTTACTCTGCTAAGAAAGCTGGAGAAGTGGTGTAAACGTATTCTGCCCAGCGTATGGATCTGGTTACTTGGTTCAGCATGGGTCTTTTGTTTTAAATGCTCAGGATACTTCTGGAAATATGCCAGCCAATCAACTTTCAGAATAAATTCTGTATATTTTAAAATTACGATATACTTAATCGATACAGTACAAGCAGTAGCAACACATGTCTCCCTGGCTCCCCCATATCTAGCACCAGTTTGGTGTTCAACCTCAGAGAGGACCAAAGGGACCAGTTAATTACCAATCGACATATCAGATCATCCCAGACCCAGAATTATCTACTAATTCGTTCCAAAACACTATATCCAAACTCATCATAGTGTGAACCACAGACCTAGGGAACTAAGAGCTCAGTCATGATCAATCCCTTAGTTTTTCAATTTGTCTTCACCAAAAGACATTTATTTTCAGTTAATTTAAATTTAACAGGGGAAATTTAAGGTCTGAATCCTCAGCAAGTGGCAATCAGTCTAAAAGCACGGAAGTTGTTGGAAGAAGGTACACTATGCCAATTTATAAGAAAGTCTCTGGATCAAAAGATCTAATTGGACTTGGTCATTATGAGCCACACTGTATCAACCATTAGATCATTAACATCTTGGGGTCAGTCTTAGAAACAAAGTCTCATAAAATTTTAATGATGAATGATGTATGAGTGACATAATCAATGTCATCATTTCAAAAGCAGTACTTAAACCTTTTCTTAACATGATGAATGGCCTCAAGTCAGACACAGAATTTATTTCAGAACTAGAAAAACATTACCGTCTCCTGTTTCATGATGTAATGACAGTCCTACAACCGACCGGAGCCACTGAAAGGAAAGATGCAGACACAAGTAAAGGACCTCAATTACTGCCCTGATGCACCAATTAATGTGAAATTTTAACAACATGGTCTAATGCAACAAGTTTGCAGAAACTGATAAAATCCACTATTTGACGAAGAACTAAATATAGAGTAGAACCACCCTGCCGTGATTACTCAGCGCACTTTGTGAAGGATATAAGCATGAATGGAAAATGAGAGGAAAGTCTCAAAGCAGCAAAACCTCAAAATAAGTTCACCGGCAAGAAAATACTAGCTAAACTCATTAGGTGACTCATGGGAGAAGGTGGGCTCAAACACACAGAATGTGCCAAAACAACTGTTCAATGACCTTCCCAAAATAAGCAATCTGCACATTCCCAGCCATACCTAAACTGAATGTAACTAATAACTGAAACTGAACTTCTGAACCAAGAGCTACACTCAATAGGAAAACAAATCTAGGCCTCTTCATTATCACTGAGTGACTGAAACTGCACTAGTCACTGATTAATTGTCTATTGTATTTGGGGCAAACTGAAGGAGCAGCTGCTTTTTGTGTCTTTGCTCTTTACCCAAGAAAACCCAAGACAGGTTGAAACTCTCTAATTTGGCACCCTCGGGATCTGACTGGTGCTGAACCAGAGAATTGCCAAACCAAGGGAGGTCAATATTGTCTAGCAGCATTACCAACACTTCCTCTGATTACTGGGCTCTTAGATGACATTTAGGGGTAAATTAGAGCTAAATAACAGCACAGAACTCTGAGAGCTAGGACTGGTGGCTGTAAACAAACTTTATGGGATCATGGGAAACTTGGCCACACTCATGATGAGTGGCCATCCAGATAACTAAAATCAAGCCGGACCAGCGAGTACTGGACTCAAGAGGTTCAACCTGTAAAATTATGGTTTTTCTGTAGCCATATTGAAAGGCCTAAACTAAAGCCTTCTTCTGCAGCCAGACTGAAGAGCAGGAGCCATTAGCTGGAAAGCCTGGAGTCACACACTTACATTCCATCTAAATTGTATTAAAATAGTGTCACACTAGGCTGTGAGAAGGGGATCCTGTCCCAATGGCACCCACTGTCACCAGAACAGAAACTGATATCAAGATAAGTAGAGAAAACCTAGTTAACAGCATTTTGTCTGGCAAGAAACTGTTTACCAATAGTTGAGGTTGTGGAATCTGCATTCTATGATTATTGTCCTCACCTTCCTATTATTTGTCTGTGTGATCTCTGTCTGGTTTGTAACTGTTTCTGTCTGCTGTATAATTAATTTTGCTAGGTGTAAATCAACTAAGGTGGTGTAGTCTGATTGGTTAGGTAATTCTGTTACAGTATGTTATGATGGTTAGTAAAATTATACTAAAATAATTGGTTATGGTATAGCTAAGCAGGACTCAAGTTTTGCTATATAAACTGGGTCCAAGAAAGAAAGAAAGAACTCACCTCCAAGACAGCCTCCTCTGCCTGTGATGTACAGCAGTTAGATCCAGAGAGACTGACCTTGCCTGGCCAACAGGGGAAGTCTGCCTGCCTTTATCAGGATTGATGAGTATGACACTGTATGCTTAGCATGTGTATTCTGCTTGCTTGGGAATTTTCAGTAAATAGAGAATAAGAATATTACTGTGTAAGGCTCTTTCAGTGGCAAAAGATCCTGCAAACCCGCAGGAAGTTATGCCCTGAGCCCTGGGAACTGGGTAAGGGTGGGTGTGTAAATTAACAGGGTTGTACCTTGAGCCCTAGGAACTGGGTAAAGGTGTATGTCCCTAAAGTGTGGAAGGGATAGAGAAATGTGTGCAGGTGACAAACCTGTATGACAAAGCCACAGAGGCCAAAAACTGATTACTAAATATAGTCAATAAGTCAGGCTTAGTTACATATGCAACTCTGCTCCACTGGCAGAAACACAGATGCTAGTGCTTAGAAACTATTTAAAAACACTCCCCAATTCCTATAAACTTCACTCCTGTACAAATACATGTCCAGTTGTTTACTCCCCCCTTTGATCATACCATCCAACATGGCAGTGTTAAATCACAATAGTTTTAACATCTGAAGTGTTCCTAGGGGAGCAACAGGATTGCCAGGCCTCTGAGCAATGGGGGGAGGAGGGAGGGAGTCTGCACTCCCTGAAGGGATGGGGCCTTGTCCAGAAGGGGCACAGTGTCGGCAGCTAGAAGTTCTAGTCTATTTAGAATTGCTAGCCGTGGGGCAATTGCCCCCCGCCCACCCCCAGGCCTGAGTGTTCCTGTATCGACAAGTAAAATGCAGCTGATAAATGTCTAGACTGAGATTGAGAAGCATAAAAGGTCCTATTGACTTCAGTAAGGTTGTCAGATGGTTGAAAGAAAAATACCAAACACCCTTCCCCCTCCCCTCCTCCCAAAAAATAACACAGGGAAAAAATTCTGTTGAAGGGGAAGAAAGGGAGGGAGACTAAAGTTGTTGAGCAAAAAAAAAAAAAGACTCCAAAGACTTATTAAGCCAAAAAAAATTAAAATCAAACAGCATTAAAACATCATGTCCCCTTTAAGAGTGAGTGCAGGGATAGGAACAGGGGAGAGGTGGAACACTAAGACCCAGGGGACCCCTAGGTGTTTTGGCCTGCAGCCATTTTGTGCTGGCAGCCTTGGGGAACCAGATAAGCATGGGGGCTGAGGGATGTTTGGGGCCAGAGGGGGCTCGGAGGGGAGGCCGGGCACTGAGTGTTGGTAAGGTTGCCAGGTGCATAGCATTTTTGCCTCCTGGCCAGGGAAAAATTCACAGAATACTGGACATCTCAGGTGTCCGGTACTCTCTGAATTATTTTACCGAGCAGGAGGCAAAAATACTGGACTCTCCAGGTGAACATCGGAGACCTGGCAACCATATTGACTTGTGTATAGGACCAGGCCCAAAGAGAACAATGTATTGACAGAATATCTACAAGAATAGTAATACTAGTGTGATTAACTTCCAGAAATGACTAACTCCGTCATTCAGCGAGCTCGAAACCTTAGGAGGAAAATATGGGACATACATCCTCACCAAAAGAAATGGGGAAAAAAATCACTACATCACTTAGTGCAGGTGATGTTGTGATAGATCCAAAACACAGTTTTATCCAAAACACCTAAGATAAGGAGATGACAGAACTGAAGGTCTTAGTAGAATTTACAAAATCTCATGAAGACTCAGTTCAGATCTACAGCGGAAGTGTCTAGTGATCATTCTAAAAATTAATGAGTTTTTTGGAGATTGAATGCCTCTCAGTGTGTCCCCCCTCACACACACACACACATAATAAGTATGCCTAAATGTGGTTCCCAAGTTGAGAGCAAGCTCCAGACTAGGGTGCCTGTGTAGCCATTGTGCTGTTACAGTTTCATAACTATTTTCTTTGACTTGCTTTGTGTCCAAGGGCAAGTCATGTGATTCAGCTTTGCCTCGGTTTCCCCATCTGTAAAATAAGGACAAACACTTCTTACCCAACATACCTCACCAGGCCATGGCAAGGCTAAATTAATGTCTATTAAGGGCTTGGAGATCCTCAGGCACAAGGCAAAAAAGAAATGCTATCTGGAGTTGTTTTAAAGGACAGGGTGGTTAATACTGGTCTAAGTTAATAGAATTGCAGAAAAATAATGCAATTATTATGGATAAAGAATATATCCACAAAAGCCATTTATTAGGAAGTTAGCATAAAATAGGTGCATAAAATTACCTGTATATTTCCTCAGGCAAAATATTCAGCTTGGTAAATATAATGCCCATTAGCTTTTAAAAAAAACCCTAATGGCAAAAATCCAGTTAAAAAAATAGTTTCTCTCTTTCTTCAGCCCTGGGGTGAAATTAAAGCTGTCAGGAACAAGGATGCTTCCATAATAATCCTTGAGATTCACTCATACACGTTGGCATTAAATAATGCCCTAGCTAAAAACTCAGGCCTTTTTTAATATCTGTGCCATTTAGTCAGAAGAGTCTCACTAAAATGTCTAATCTTTGTAACATCAACAGTCATTAGACTACGAATCTTTCCATAGTTTTCAAAGCTTTGGCTATGATTCAGACTGAGCAGTTCTTCCTTTAATTCTGTGCTTGATAAAAACTGACAAGAAAGCATCCTTTTGCTACAGTGAGGAAACTTCAGGTGTCTACCTTAAATTTATGGCTTGTTTTACCTTTAGATGACTACCAGTGTTACCCATGGATTGCCCCAGCCCTGTAACCACAAAGCTCAAGATACCAAGGTAAAAAGAAGATCTTTGGCCATATACAACGGTTTAATACCCTGGAAAAGCCAATCTCCCCAGTCCCGACATGCTTGCCAGGAAACTCACCAGTCAAAGAACTATACATTTGACATTTTTTACATCTGTCCTTAACATGTGTAGGTGTGTGATGGGGAGAGCGTACCCTGCACTAAAGGGGGAGGGGCTAAGACTCTGTGGGTAGAGGAAGTCCCACTCCTTTTCCCAGACTGGGCATGATCCAAGTGCTGGAGCAGTATTAGAGGCAGTGGAGCAGCTCAGTTGGGGCGGACCACCAGAGGGGAAGGAGCTTAGGCCGGAGCTCCTGAGTCACTGCTGCAGCAGCAACCCCAGCAGCAGCTGCCGCCACAGCCACAGCTGCCCCTGGAGCAGCAACCCCGGCAGCAGCTGCTTCAGCCGCAGCCCCAGTGACAGCCCTAACTAGGGGGGGCCATCCATGAGGATTGGACATGCCAAGCAGTGCCCCGAGAGCTGAGCAGAGCAGAGCAGAGCGCTGGAGACGGTAGGAAGTGGCACAGGGTGGAGGACTGTCCTCCAGAAGTCCTTCACTGCCAACAGGGCTCTGGGCTGGGACCCGGTGGAGTGGGAGGGCCCGGGTCCCCCTACTTCCCCCCCGCCCTTCTCCCTAACAGTCTGGAGAGACTTCCATGTGGGCTAGACCTCTAGGATGGAGTAACTCCGAGAGAGAGGAGTGTGTTTGGGACTAGGCCTGCAGGACCGTATTTACCCTGATAAGGGGAACTGTATTGAGGACCAGGCCTGCAGGGCCGTATTTAACCAGGTTAGAGGGAACTGTACTTTGGGAGTAGGCCCATGGGGCCGTATTTGCCCTGCGAAAAAGAAATATTGATCCCGACTTTGGAGCATCCTGACTGTTCAGGGGTCCAGCCCCTCAACAAGATGTAAGAAAGAATATCATGAAAATGAGAGAGAGAGAGAGAGAGAGAAAGAAAGAAACAGAAGAGAGAAGGTGGAATAAAGTCTCGAATCCTTAAAATATAGTTGAATGAAATCTTTAAAAAAATTCAAGGGAAATTCAAGAGTTCTGAAGTAATTCAAATATGAAATTGTACAACTAATAACCTCTGGTATGTAACCTACCATAGAAATCAGCTTCTTTACTAGATAATAGAAGGACAGCAAAATTGGCACCAATTTTTTAAAATGACTCCAGTGGCAATCCTAGCAATCATAGGGTATGTCTACACTACCCTCCTAGTTCAAACTAGGAAGGTAATGTAGGCATACCGCACTTGCAAATGAAGCCTGGGATTTGAATTTCCCGGGCTTCATTTGCATAAACTGGGCACCGCCATTTTTAAATCCCTGCTCGTTTGAACCCCTTGCAGCGCGGCTACACGCGGCACGAACTAGGTAGTTCGGACTAGGCTTCCTAGTCCGAACTACTGTTACTCCTCGTGGAATGAGGAGTAACGGTAGTTCGGACTAGGAAGCCTAGTCCGAACTACCTAGTTCATGCCGGAGGAGTAACAGTAGTTCGGACTAGGAAGCCTAGTCCGAACTACCTAGTTCGTGCCGCGTGTAGCCGCGCGGCACGGGGTTCGAACGAGCAGGGATTTAAAAATGGCGGTGCCCAGTTTATGCAAATGAAGCCCGGGAAATTCAAATCCCGGGCTTCATTTGCAAGTGCGGTATGCCTACATTACCCCCCTAGTTCGAGCTAGCGGGGTAGTGTAGACATACCCATAGGCTGGTAAGTAAAACTACACTAAAAACAGAATTGACAGACATACAGATAAACACAATTTATTGGGGAAAAAATATCAAACATGACCTTTGGAAAGGGAAGTCTCACACCTCACCAATCTATTAGAATTCTTTGGGGGAGGGGTAATACATATATGGATAAGGATGATCCAGTTGGTGTAGTGTACTTGGACTTTCTGAAAGCCTTTGACAAGGTCTCTCATCAAAGGCTCATAAGCAATCATAGGATAAGAGGGAAAGTGCTCTCATGGATCAGCAACTAGTTAAAACATAGGAAACAAATGGTAGGAATAAATGATCTGTTTTCAGAATACAGAGAAATAAATAGCAGGTTCCTCCAAGGATCTGTACTGGGACCTGTGTTATTCATAAATGATCTAGAAAAAAGGATAAATCATGAGGTGGCAAAGTCTGCAAATGATGCACAAATACTCAAGATGGTTAAGTCCACATCAGATTGTAAAGAGTTACAAAGGAAACCTCACAAAACTCGTTGACTGGGCAACTAAATGGCAGATGAAATTCAATATTGATAAAGGCAAAGTAATGTACATTGGAAAGGATCATCTCCACTACACCTATGAACATAATTCTACTATACATGCAACATGCTGGGATCTAAATTAGCTGTTACTACATAACAAAGATCATTGAGTCATAGGGGATAGTTCTCTGGAAATGTGAAGCAGCAGCCAAAAAGGCTAACCAGAATGTTAGGAACCTTTAGGAGAGGGATTGATCATAAGCCAGTAAATATAAAATCACTATATAAATCCATGATACGCCCACACCTTGAACACTGTGTGCAGTTCTGGTCACCCCATAAAAAAAGAAGATGGATTAGAAAGGATACAGCACAGAGAATAACAACCAAAATGATTAATAGTATGGGACAGTGTACATCTGAGGACAAACTAAAAAGTCTAGGGCTGTTCAGTTTGGACTAGGGATGTTAAATATCAGTTAACTGAATAGTCGAGTAATCTCATGAATTCTAATTGGTTAGTCGACTATTCTAGTGCTCTCTGGCCTCATTCCTGAGGCGTCCTCTGCCACGTTGTATTTTGCCTCTGATACAGAGGCAGCAGTGTAGTGGCAGGCGGGAGTTGGTCTCCGAGGGAAGCCAGTTTAAAAAGCAGCTCCCCTCACGGACCGGCTGCCCACTGCCCCATGCTGCTGCCTCTGATACAGAGGCAGCAGCGTGGGGTGGCAGCAGTCCCTATCTAAGGAAAAGTCTGAGCTCCCAGACTTGTCACGAATCACAACTAAGCTGGGCTGCCTGCCCGCCAGGCTCCCAATACACTTTAAATGCAGAGCCACAGTTGGGGTAGGTCCCGGACCCAGCGCAAGCCAGAAATAAGCCAAGCTGCTGGCTAACCTGCTAAAAAAGGTACTGGCAAGGGGGAGGAAGGGAAATGCGTGTAGTCTATAGCATTAACCTATCAGCTTTTGCTTATCGGTTAAACGGTTAATCGACTACACTATTACATCCCTAGCTTGGATTAGTGACTACTAAGCAGGGATATGATAGAGATCTAGAAGTCATGAACCGTGTGGAGAAAAAGCAAGATTTACTCATTCACAGAGGAGCCAGGGTTTACCAATAAAACCAAAATGACATAGTTCTTCACACACTGCACAGCTATAAAACGTGTGGCCAGGGGATGCTGTCAAGGCCACAGCTATGTGTGGGTTCCAAAAAGAGGTAGCCACTGATAGATAATTTCATGAAGAGTAGGTCTATGAGCCAAGATGGCTGGGGATTCAATCCCAAACTCTAGGAGTCCCTAAGCCTCTGTCTGCCAGAGACTTGGACTGGAAGACAAGGGGTGGATCACTTGGCTGCCTTGTTCTGTTCATTTCCTTTGAAGCATTGGCACTGGCCTTGTCAGAAGACAGGATACTGGGCAAGATCGATCAATGATCTGACCTTCTATGGCCATTCTTATGTAAATGTATTAATCCTTCATATGTGACACTTTGCACATGCAGCATGAGGAGTAAGTCTAGAAGTAAGGCTATTGAAAGTTGGTCTTCCTATCGGCCTGATCCAAAGCTCTTTGAAGTCACTGGGCCCTGTACCTTGAGCTTTCTCACTGGGATCACACCATATGCACTATTTTAGGAACTTCTGAGTAGGACAGCCAAAGGAAGGGTTCAGAACACACACTGACTCAGGTGTCTCTACATCCAATGAAAAGTTTCCAAGACTTCAACATGAAGCAGTTGAGTCAGTGCTACAAATACTTCAGGTGGCAAGGTATGATGTGATGGGTGTTAACGATACTTCATATTCACAGTGAGTGGGCTTCACTAGAGTACAGTGGGCCACATGGGAATGCCTGTGGCAGGGACTGTGCATAGAGTGTGACTGTGTCTATTCCTCTATTATAGTTTGCCCTTTCGCTGAACTTGATAGCCACAAGCTCTGTTAGGCACATGTACAGTAACTATCCATGCTGCTTCCTTTCATTAGCTGCTTTGTTATACACATGATTCATTCCAGTCACTGGTGTGCATTTTGTTGGCCATCTGGGCAGCATAATGAACCCATTTGTGTTCCCTGTATTACAAAATACTTACATCTTTTTTAAAAAAAACTGTGGCGTTGCCACACACCCAAATCCTCTTCATGATAACAAAATCCATCTGTACAATTCTCGCCACATGGTTCTGTCCATCTCTTCCTTTCTGAGGTGTAGGTCTGCCATAGCCTTTGCCATTTACTGGGCTGATTAGGACACCTGGGGTTAATTAAGGAAAATCAGTTGAGACTGGCTATAAAAGGAGCTTGCCTACAGTTGGTGGTGTGTGTGTAGCTGAGAGGACAGAGGAAAGTGCCAGTGGGAGTAGGAGGAAAAGAGACAGTGGACACTAGGAGGTCGAATCAGAGAGAAGGAAGGTGATAGGAAAGGTGTGGGAAGGTAGCCCAAGGGTCTTGGAGCTGTCTTATAGCAGGCATAGAGAGTGGGCCCAAGTTCCCCTCAACACCCACCTCCCCATTTCCACTCAGTGAAAAGACTGTGGAGACTATTCTCGCCTTATATCCCATGCTGGCCAATAATGAAAATGCCCTAGGTGTGGTGCCTAATATTGGGTGCTACTGTGAGCCTCAGAGACAAGCAAATCAGCCAGGAAGCACAGGACCCATTGAGTTTAAGTAGGAGCTTTGTCACACTACGTGTTGTGGGTCCCTAAAGCAAAATTCCTGAATATCTACTTAGCAGAAATTCCTCCTGTCCCAGTTTGTCTGACCTGAGGGAAAGCACTTGGACTACTTCACTAACTCCCAGCAAGCCACCGCCTGTGGAACCAGGAGGATTTGAAAACTTACTCACAAAACTCTACCCCTTTTACAATTTGAGAATCTTGAATAGTTAGACTACCATCCTTGGAGGTCTTTTTAGACCTCGGGTGAATTTCTGCCATTCCAGTTATCTTAACCAGCATACAGATTAGCAGTACTTATTGCAGAGTCTGTTGATGCTCTGCTCTTGGTACTCATCCACCATGAGCCTCTACCTTAGGCATTTTGAATCTGGGACAGAGAACACCCCAGCACAAACCTCTATCACTTGAGCTAAGGGAATAACTCCATTAGCTGACTGTTATCCTCTTAGTCCAGCCAGAAGGCAATGAAACACCCTTCAGACAAAATATACCGTCCCTGAGATGAAAATAAAAATGAAAAGGACTGACATCACAGAGAAAACTATGTTTCCCTCGTTAATATGTTCTGTCTGTTTCAGACTCCTTCTCTTGTCCTGCATCAAATAATCTGAACACTAGGGCCCGATCCCAGAATATAAAGAATTTGGAGTTTGCTCCGATAGGGTCCAGAGGGCTCAGCTCATTTTATCTGCAATGTGCTTTTTTAAGCTTTGCTAAACCCTTCTCTATGGCTGTTTTATAGAGCTGTGATCTGGGAAAAGAATAGCAATGAGGTCTCTTGAGCCTCTGTATTTTTCACAGCGCATATTGCCAGTGGGATTCTATTCCTATGCCCTTACTCACAAAAAATTATATGCAACAGTGGTGTTTTCAGCCTGGTGCTTTAGGTTTCATTGTGGGGATACAGGAGATCCTGCTCCACATAACAAAAATTGTCTTTTACCTCCACTGTCCTTGGTTTGTCTACAAATGCAGATATGGACAAATTTTCTTCCACTGCTGGGACACCATTTGTGCTTACATTTCCGAACTGAACCTGATTTTCTACACATTCCAGGCATTTATCTACAGCCAAAATGGCTTCTGGTTAACTCACAAATCTGCCCACTGTTCCTTTATGCAGCATCAATTTGACCTAACAGCCTGCACTGCCCACGAGCTATCCGCTGAACACAAGTTCCTTATAGGAGCAGGAAAACTCTCTAGTTTTGTTCAGTCACAGCTGTGGCATAGAATCTCCCTTTCTGAATGAACAGCGACATCCTTTCCCTTCTTCTACATCCCGGTCCTCCTCAGCCATGCCATGCAGCATGTGCACCCACTCGCATTTTCCGCTGCAGCCCAATTAGTGGAGTCAGACAGCCACTCCACAACTGCCACTTCTTGCTGCTTCCCTCTCTGCCCCACCTGGGTTTCTTCCATATTCATCTGGGGAGCAGAGCTCAAATCCACCACTGCCAAGCAGCCTGGGTAAGTTAAACCCTGCAGCAGGCAGCAGATTTCTTTATGGTCTCCCAGACATTTCTCTGGGGCAGGCTGTTAAGAGTCATGTTGGAGACAGCCAATAGTTTTAGGAGCTATGGACACCCTGGAGCATTATTAAGGCTTGACAGACAAGCTTGGATAAACCAGGGTTACGGAGGCCTGCACACAGGACAGCCCCTACCCACACTTATGGCCCATCAGTCACAGCTTGGTTATAACGCAAAGCCACACAATCCTCGGGCTTAAACTTTCTGGCCATCAGACGCAGCTGTGCTGAGCTTGCTGGTGTTAATTGCTCTTCTCTTTCCATCTAACGTGAATGGGAGAGACAGGCAGACTTACAGCCAACTTTCTCACTGGGAATCAGAGATCCAGGAAGCAGCCTGGGATGAGGCCACATGTCCCCCATGCAAGAGTGGTGCAGCTTTTACGAGATGTAACACCATTGCATGGCTGCTGCATATTTTGCATATGCATGTTGGCAGGGGCTGATCCACCCAGTGACTTTTGCTAAAAGTCTATGGCTTTCTGTATGAGAGCCAAATGGACTGCTTAGAGTAAGAGATGAGAGGCAGTGAGCATCAAAGCAGAAGATAAGGGAGCCTAAAAACCTGAGGTGGCAAAGTCAGCTCAAAGAATGTTTCAATGCAGCACAAAATATGCCAATTAACTTGTAATTAAGAAACTTTTTTTGGGTAGGGGGAAGGCTGTTGTAGCTTGGGTAAATCAGGAGAACAGAGAAACAAATGGCAGGATTACTGAGAGCAAAGCTCAGAGCTGGGAATGAAGTGTGTCTCAGAGTGCAATAGTACATTAACATACTATAACACTCTAAATACAGTGACAGACTAACCGGCTACCCCTCTGAGACTTTATAACACTCTAGTGTAACACTGACATAACAGGAAATTGGATACTAATGTAGCCCTGTTCTGAAGCTAAGAGAAAGGATTTAAACTGAATGGAAAGTCAAGAGAATGAAAAAAGTGCAACTGACAGTAGATATTTTCTGACAGTGCATCTATTTACAACACAAAGGCTGTGAAGGAGACAACAGTTTCCTGGGGGAAGGGGAAAAACTGAAGCACAGGAAATCAGGGTCATTCCAGAAGAACAGATCAAAAAACAGGAGCCTGTGTAAGCTGACAAAACTGTCAAGGATTGTATCTGTCCTGGAATTCTAAAGGAAGTATTTCTTTAATCTCTTGGGAAACATGGGATGGACAGAAAAAAAGCTAATCAAAGACTGGATTTCAGAGAGGATCTACATTGCTGTGGCTGATAACCACTAACGATGTGTCAGATCAACTTGAGCAAAGGGGAAGAGACTAGAAATGCTTCTCAGAGAATGGATAAGTGTACGCCCCCACAATTGAGTTTCTTAGCATGGATTCACACAAAGAAGGAAAACAACAAACCCAATCATTTGATTCAGTGCCAGTACAGAAAGAGTGGCCTTGGGAAAGCTTTTTATAAGAAAGAAAGCACAAAGGACTTATCAGCAGAAGCAAAGTATCAGTAAACGGCACAAAGAAGCAATGTGTTCTACCACGACACTGAAAAGCAGCGTCTGTTACCTCTCATTTGGCAAGACAATTAAATGTCTGCATGTGCTTCTGACATGAATCGTAAAAGAGAATCATTTGTATAACCAAATAATCCTGCATCTAATTGCTTAGCATCATGCAATAACAGAAGGAAACTTCAGAAATCCTCCTTGTTTCCATTAACAGATGTACCTCACAATAGGTTTTCCCTCTATACATTTTTAAAACCTTTTGGAAACTTTAAAAAAGTCACAGTGATTACATTTCTAGTGTGCATTTATACTGAAATTATAATGCAAGCACATTTTGGTTTTGCTTTTAACAATCAATACCATCAGCACTAAATCATATATGCAGAGGATTAACAATCTGACTGATTACTTGGGAGTTCATCTCAATATATCTGGATTCTGAAAGCATTCATATTAATGGTATAATACTGACACCCTCCCATCTGGCCCCTTGATATAGCGTCTTTCTACTTTTGAACTAGTGGTATTTCCAGATACCAAATATCATAACCATTCTGTACTTTCAAAGCAACTTGACTGTAATTACAACACCTATGTTAGAGAGGATGATTTTAAATTAGTTGCTTTCAAATGCATGTATAGAGAACAGGTCTTCCAAGGTTTTGCCATACTCAAGACAAAAGGTTCCAAATTAAAAAGAGGATGAGAAAGAAATGGATGGTAGTGTGCTACAGATAACAGATCACTAACTTTTGACAACCACCATGTAGCAACTTGTCAGATGCTAATACACAGATAAGCCCAGGTTTATCAGTTAATTGTGCAAACACATTGACATCCCTAGTACTATTTTGTGCATGCAAACATTTAATCATGGGTAGAAAAATTCCAAACATGCACTTGATCCGAGCTCAATAATTCTTCTGGCTGATGGTATGGCCTACTGGACCACGAACCACCCAGTGAGTACATGACATACACAGACACTGGAATCAAACAACTGGGATGCTCCTTTTGAAATGGTGGCTCTAGATGAATTTAGATAGTGTTGGTTTGCACAGAGAGTGAAAATTTGCATTTAGCCAAATTGTAAATAATTTGAATTGGCAGACATGTGTGTTGGTGAGCTGTCAGAATTGTTTCTGGCAAAGTGGAGCAAAGGAAATACTGAAGAGATTTGGCCAACGCCAACGTAGTCTTGCAGTTGTCTGTGACTGCTGTGGATAAGGATGATGAAGCAGTTAGATAAAGATATTTTAAATCTGTGACAGCCCCACACAAATCTCCACGTACCTGTGTTCAAACCTCAGTTGCGCCTCACCTAGAACATTCAAGACCAGATTGTGTCTATTCTAGAACTAGTCACAGCAATGGTGGGAAATCAGAGCCCAGAACACCTTTTCCTCTTTACATCTGTAGAGGAAGCAGCTCATTATGTGGTAGCTTGTACTCCCTGAACACTGGAGGGGCCACAGACGGACAAGGCTCAAACCCCTCAAATCTAATTCCATTAGTCACCTGTCTCTCCAAAGAATCTACACATTGAAATGGAATTAAATGAAGGCATGACGGGTCAAATCCCCACTCACTGATGCTGGTGCTGGGCCAATAAATAGCTACCCCCTTTGAAGGGTGTTATTTGTGGCTTGCCACATGTCCTCTTAGAATCTCTGCATGATGCTTTCTGGCCAACTACGCAAAGAACAACGTATCTGCCGGATGCAGCTCTTGCAACACCCTAATGTTCCTGTGGCTTCTAAAGCTTCAGCCTAAATCTTAGTGCCATTAGTGCCAGAAGATTCATATAAAGGCCTCTCTCCCATTGACTCAGTGGGATGCACAGCCCTGTATATAACTTCCCATTTTTCCTTACTTATCTATGAAAGAATAGACCCTAAGGCAGAACTTCACAAACAGACAGTGTGGTCGCATGTTCAAAACACTAGAATACTGAGAAATCAACCCTGGATGAAAAAGATGCAAATCTATGCACATGCCTGCCTCATGTATGGAATACATATAAGAACCATCATTCAAAGAAGTGAAATGTTTCAAGTTTTGATGAATTTTCACTTTTGATACATTTTGGGGGGGAAATTACAAACTGTCCAAACATCCTCTCAGCATTTTCTAAGCTTTTTTTGGTTCACACACAACTTTTTGTTTAGAAATTTAAACACAAACAAAATAAATTAAAGAAAATTATTGGAAATTTAAGAAGGCATCTGGCAATTTTTCCCCATACTGAATGGAGGCAAAAAGCCAATCTTCAAAGTCTTCATAAATTAGAACAACATCGCCCCCCCCCCAAAAAAAATAAGTTCAAATCAAATTAAACACTGTTTTGATGGAGGTTTTTACTTTTTTCTTCTTTTATGTCATTTGTTTAGAATTCTATCCCATAATTAGATAGAATAAACCAAGCAAATCCTTAGTAAGCAATGTAATTCTATCTTGTGGCCTCTATTTTTTCAACAGGATACACTTTTCAACATGTGCTCTGACAGCTTGGAATGATGTTTGTTTCCAAAGGATGACCGGTAAAGGCTGTCAACCCTACCTGCCATAAGACACAGGACATTTCAATTTCTCTAGGTTCATTCTTAATCTTATACAAAAATAACACAACTACATGTGGACTGAAGACATGCTTGCAGGTTAATTGGTACTTTTTGTTTGCTTTCTTCCTGCAACTGATGAGAGAAAAGCTGCAGTCTACAGGGTCAGATTGATGGATATAAAGGGTGCGGAGTTATTATACAGTGATAATAACTTTCTCCAAATTCCTTTACTTGGTGACACAGAAGGTTGGATTAATTTCTGTGTGAATTTAGTACTTGTTAAAGTTTAAAAGATTAGCAACCCTGATGACTAAGTTGGCTATTTACATACAGATACTTTCAGTGTCCCGCAAAATCTCTTTCTCTGATCGGTAGGGTTTACTTCAATGGGTAGTTAAATCTCCACACTCCTCTAACCTTTGGGCTCTCAGTTGTGACCCTTAACCAAAGATTGCCCATTTTTCCCAGCTCCGGGGAAATGGCTACATAGCAGAAATTCCTAGACACCATATAAATGTATGCTCATACCCCAAACTGCAATAAATTATTAGGACTCTGGTTTTTTTTAGCAACTGAAAGAAAAAATGATCAAATGTAGCTGTTCTGTTAAAGCTGAAATAATATACTTTTTAATATAGTACACTGTATAGCATACTTCATTGGTGTTCTGCACCATAAATGGCATGAAAAATAACTTGAAAGCAAAATGCCTGGCAGACACAAGGGGAAAAAAACATTACTTTTCCACATTCCAGTTTATGAAGTTAATACTGTAACCTTCTTGCAACCTAACTGTATATCAAGGTTAGTAAAAATAAATGTCTGTCACAGGCGAAAGATATTGCTGCAGTGCAAAGCTGTAAATTAGCTTCCCATGTTTAGGATGCAGGAGACAATGACTTTTTCATCCACTAAAATATAAGCTGCTCCCAAATGAAGTTAAGCTTTTGGAACTTTCTCTGTGTGCACCACAATCCTGTTTTTGGAACCAGCTTTCCCTGAAGAGAGAGATGACTAATTGTGTCATTATCATATTTACATCTGTAAAGCCCTGCCTAGCCCAAATTATCACAAAGCAGCATTGACTGTAGAGGTGCCAAAATAAATCAATGGCTGTCTATGTGGTTTCTTTGGGTTAAAGAATATGCGACAGATTACATCTGACCAGCATTTATGCCATTTTATGTGGGGAATTCAATGTATTTTGAATGGAGAAGGTGAAAAGGCCTCAGGACACATAAGTGCTGTACTGTATCACAGCTCCCAACCACATAGTTGAAGATTGTCTCAAGCTGATTGGATCTTTCTGGGCTAAACTGGTCAATCTGGTTTAAAGAGAAAGTGATTCTGAAATGCTTCTATGCTTGATCACATACCCATTGGCAACCAGCTTCCTCCCAGGAAATCAGAGACACAGTGGGCGGGTGAGGGTCTTTTATTGGACTACTGCAGTTGATTGTTGAGAGACCAATGCTTCTGAGCTCCTCTTCAGGCATAGGAATCATACTGTGGCCTTGTCTACACCAGAAAATTAGATGGCTTAATTTAAATTGGATAGAGGTAGGAAAAACCCGCACACAGGCTAAGCAGCATAGTTAAGCCGACTTAAGTCCCTGTGTAGACAGCATTAGGTTGATGGAAGAATTCGGCCCCTGATGTCACTATCACCTCTAGGAAAGGAGATTACACAGGAGAATCCCTGCCATTAGTACAGGTGGCATTCACACTGCAACACCATGGTGATGCTGTCAGCAGCGCAACTGTGCTGCAACCAAGATTTCAGTGTAGACAAAGGCCTCAGAGTGTCACTGCTAAATATAAGGTGGAACAGATTGTTTTGCATAAGTAGGTAACACGTATTTCAAAGGACCATTCAATTCAAGGGGTCGCTTCGCTTTGAATACTCCCTCTAAATACATCCAGTGGTTGAAGCCAGGGGTTTTCAAACACCGTGATGATGGCCAACGGGAGCTGCAACTGTCCTTACCTGCAAAGGCATAGGTAAACAAAGCAACTTGCAGCCAGCTGGTGGCTGGCCTTGCAAGTCACAACCTGGAGCTAGAAAACCCCTGGTTTATACCAATTTAAGCTAATTTTCTAGCATAGACCAGCCCATAGTACATTTCCCAGGCCTGAAGAAGAGCTCACGTAAGCTCTAAAGCTTTGGTCTCTCAGCTACAGAAATTAGTCCAATAAAAAGTATTACTTCATCCACCACATCTCTCTGCCCCATCATGAAGATGTGGGTTAGATGACATCCACAGATCTCCACAGCCCCACATGATAATCAGAGCTAATTCGCGGTCACTCACACACACAGTAAATGGGTCTATCAAATTTATTATTTGAATTTCCTGTTGTAGTTTATATATCTACCAACTAGAGGTCAGATGCCCTTGCTGACTCAACTTCTTAGCCAAGTTCTCCCATCCAGTGCCAGCACTTGCTGCCTGAGCATCAGTTTATGCTGCCTAGATTCAAACCATGTCTTTAGCGATCAAGAATCTGAATCCACCACCGGGTGAGACAAAGTGAAGCTTTCCTCAACCAGGCAATAAGGGGTCACACTGAAACCTGTCTCAATTAGTTCTTTGTGTTTCGTGTATTAATAGAGTCCAGCTAAGAGCCTTCCGTTTCAGTACAGTGTCTAGATTATGGTTTGAGGGAAAGGAGAGGTAGTGGCATTGGAGAACATTTTAAACAGCTGTATATGCATAGAATGGAGGGTGGGCAGAGAGGCAGGGCTGAGTCCTTCCACTGAATCTTGGTTGTTCATTAGGAAAATGTGTATTTCTTTCAAACAAACAAACAAAAAAAAACCCCAGTAAAATTGAAGAGAGCCTTCAGCTGTGATTGTCAAATGGGTCAAAGGGAGTGGGGTCCCACACCCAGTGATTTTCATTAAGTGGTGGGACACCTGTTGATGTGGGCCCCTTTGAGAGTCCCAGCCCACATGCTTAATATGAAGTAGTCAGAAGACAAGTAATGCAAAGCATTAAGGTTGCACAGAAACGTAACATGGTCACGTTGTGCATAGGATTGGATTTTGCCCCAAGATCCAACGTTGCCCTTGGATACATCAGCCCAATTGCAACTGATGTCAAGCAGAGCTGTGGATTCATTGATCAGAGCAGAGGATGCATTGATCCTTACTGCAGAATGGTTCAGAAAGATCTAAATGTGTGGGAAGAGCGGGGTATAATAGACGTCTCAGTGGAATTTTACCAAATTACTGCCACAGTAGAATGTTCCCATTTAATCCAAGTACATGTCAACTTCTGAAACAGAGTCCTTACCAATGAGGATTTGGATAGTTATAAGACCTCTCTTCCATATTTTTTGAAAATGGAGGACAGAGAGCAACATTGCACTAATGTCCCTGTGGAAATATATTGTCCGCTGGCTTTGGCATATTGATTTTTCCAAGCAGTACCTTAGCAATTACTTCTTACCCAGCAGCGAAGCAATTCTTTGTTATAAAACACACCTTTCTTTACCTGTGAAAGAGATTTCCCTGTTTGTTTTCTTTAGCTGCCATACAGGTCTTCCAGTAGCACCCAGGTACAACTTGGCACTGCCAGCAGCTTTCAGTAAACATAATTTTTATCCAAATTGCCTGAAACATTAGAATACTTGTACATCATTGCAATATTACTTAGCATGGCTCTGCTTAGCAATAACAGGCTCTATAAAGAAACAATGAGGGGTGGAAACATGTTTACATACAGCCTGCAAGTTCGGCCAAAAACACAATACACGGCAGTATGAAAAAAGGTAGTATTTTATTTACATCTCTGCTGATTTAGTATAATTGCTCAGCAATATTAGCAGCCTTGCCTGATTTTCTTTGCTCCTCTTGCTGAGTAAACTCTGCTTCATAATCTAAAATTTACAGTAATTTACTGATTTCAAATTTGTGTAGTTAAGTGCCCTTTATTTTATATAAAATGTTTTGCAATGTGCATGGATTCGGGCTTGAAATATTTATCAGATGCTTACTAGCAACCAGCCGAGTAAATCTGCTACTCAAAAGTAGATATCAGAGAGGGCTACATTAATCCAGTGACTCTCAAACAGCGGAGCCAGAGCCCATGTACCCAGTGGTACTTCTCTGGTTTGGCACCTTCGGAACTTGACAGTCTCAAACCAGGACATTTACCCTACCAAGGGAGGTCAATCAATACCAGCCCCTTTGTTGCCGCCAGCTGCAGGGCCCACTCTGGCAGCAACAAAGGGGCCGGCATTGACCTAGCAGAGAGTGAAGGGAGGCGCTTGAGGGAAGAGGCAGGGTGGCTGTAGAGCCCCACAGCCAGCGGCCAAGAATGCAGCCCCACAGAAATGCACCGAGCTCTGCGACCAGTCCCTGGCTGCAGGGGCCCGCAGCCACCCTCTTCTTCCTCCAGGCATCCTTCCGAGCCCTGCTCCCGCCCCTCCTCCCACTTTCCTTTTACTTCGGTGCTGCAAATGAACTATTGGAGGCACTCGGAAAGCCTTTTCCCCATGAGTGCCCCAGCCCGCGAGCATCCACGGGGATATAGATCACAGATGTTGCCTGACAATTGAGGTCCAACTTGTACTACAGACCTACAAGCTCAAAGGGGTTTCCCCCATAAACCACAGGTGTCAAGATAATGGGAGGTGCTGGAATCAGCCAGTAGGAGAATATCTGTCCAGGTACCTTTTTCTATAGGCGCTTTCAATTCTAATTCTTGCTTCTCTTGTATGATTGTCCAACTCCCGCCTCATTCAAGGTTAAATATAGCTTGGCTATTCCTCTCCAGTACTAGCGTTTTATCTAAGCCTTCTTAATTCATTCTCATTTTCATTTTTAATTAACTGTTTCATGTTACATCTTCCTTACTGTTCAGACAAGCTGCTACAAATAATCATCCACTTATAGGATTAAGCATTTTTAAGCACTTGTTGCAACACAGTTAGTCAAAACATAATGAAAATTATGCATCCATGAAATTAAACTGAGCAGAAAATTAATTTTCAAAGGCTTAGTTCCTGAAAAGGTTGTTGCTCCTAAAACTCTCTGGTCAATTTTCTTAATGTTCCTAAAATATAAATTAAATTGCTAAAATAAATAAAAATGTTACTGTCTCGTGTAGGAATAAAAAGATCAATAATTAAATTCCAATTAATGTAACTTTGGACTGGTGAATACCAGTCAATACCTAAGGGGAAACAAAAGCAAACTAACCATTTTATAGTCACCTGCATTATTCAATAATTTCCATGTTATCTTGAGATTATACCACACCAATTCACAGCTAAGAGCATTTTGCTGCGGCTAGAACGTGAGGAAAGCAAATACTGGGTGAACACCATTGCAGGAAAAGCTGAATATTTAAGGCCTTTGGATGGAAACCTGACTGACAATGAATGTAGAAGAGAGATAAAAACGGGAATTTAAGATTGCCTTTTATTAGCGCCTTGTACATAAATACACACACCAACATTTCCCGATAACTATGCTGTTATATTATCAGAGTCCACAGGATTATTTTTTTAATACTTGCAACCACACAAATTTTGGCAGTTGCATATACCAATGCCATTTATAGAACAAAGATGACAGTGTGACTATGGTATTTTCCTAGCAGAGGCATCTGCCTCCTTGAAAGAGGCAGAAATAATCACACTCCTGAGAATGACTTGGTTTCTGTGGCAAGCATAAGAAGTCTGAAAGTGTAAGCGGTGCCTCTCCTCCACCTGGGAGCTCTTTTCTTTTCTTAAGAAATGTAGTAGGATTTCATGCAAGACAGCCAACTTGCGCTGCCCATAGGAAAGGGGGCCTAAATGCTGAGTTTAGTGAGGTTTCTACTGAATAATTTGTCTTAAATTTAAAAAAAAAAACAGATTCCTTGAAACAAATAACTAATTGTTCTAAAATTACCATTACTGGAAAAAAGTGTTCATCCCTGCTTGAACTCCTAAAATCACAATCGAAGATCGAGAGAGGCAGGAATCTGCCCTGTTGTTTCATGCTCTTCTGTCTTTAACCAGGAAAAGGGCATAGCTTGGTATTGGGAGTGGAACATGGGAATTGTGTGAGGAACAGAGGGGCAGAATGTTTGCAATTCCATCTAGTTATGGAGTACAGTACTCTATATTATCCCTCCTCACTTTACTAACCCCCCACCCCCACTGTATGCAATATGGGATCTGCCTCCTCCCACCACCAGGTCTCTGCGCATGGGTAATTTTCACCCTCCTCGAATACAGGGACTGCAATGGCATATGGGCCATGCAAAAGGGGTGGGGGGGAGGCATTATACATAAACCCTTCTTCCAAGTTTTTTCCCCCATGACTGTGTGCCCCTTTAAGAGCGAGGTACTCTCGGTCCTGGAGTGAGTACGTCATTCCCAAGTCCCTAGGCTCAGATGTGCAGCTTAGAAGCAAGGAGCAGGGCCAACCTGCCATGTTTCTTAATTAAAGCCATGTCTTGAAGCATGTCTAGAATTGTAAAGAAGAGACAAAATCCCCCACCTGCTTGAACTCCTAAATTAACAATCTATGATCGAGAGAGGCAGGAATCTGCCCTGTTCTTTCCTGCTTTTCTGTCTCTAACCAGGAAAAAGGCACAGCTTGGCATTGGGAATGGAACATGGAAAGCATGTGAGGAACGGAGGGGGAGAATCTCCACCTGGAGATTATACATTTCACACCCCTTACCTTCCAAAAGAGATCCTTGAGTTTTAAGAAACATCGTCAGGTGACCTGAATCCTCAGAAACCAGCAAGAGCACCTGTGTGATCCACTTGCTGCCTCTCATGCTGACGTTACCTGAAGGCAATTCATCCCTCCATTCTGATTAACTCCTGCTTTTTAAATTATAGATCAAATGTTCTGTGTTCGCATATCAAATTATGTTCTGCAAATTAGGCAGATTGAAGAATAACTGCCAGTTTTGATATAGGCTGTTAGATGATGGATAAACCTGCAAAATGAAAGCCGGTTTCCCCCTCTATACCACAGCTTATTTTACTTGGCAGATGTCAGTGAACATGTCAGAAGTTTATGAATTATTTCTAACAGATATTTATTATCTGTGGTGCAGTATAAAATTAATGTGGGCTTTGGAATTAGTAGTTCACATTATCTGATTGCTACATAGCATTATTAGTATAAATATTTCACCGACACCTATCAAAGAAATTTTTCAAGAGGAAGGAGACAGATTTTTAATTGATTCCTTAGTATCCAATGCTGACTCTTATTTTAAGCATGCAAAAACTCACTGTAGAAGCTAAACAGAAAATGTGTGAAATATTTGTACCAAAATACAGAACATGAAATTCAATTTTTTTAATAAGTCTAAACACAGTCAAACTAAATTCTGACATTTCAGCATTTATTTTTCTTGCAAATCAGGAAGAAAAAATTGTACTTTGCTTGACGAATATAAAGATCCACATTTCTGATCAAAAGGAAATAAATATGTTGATGAACTGAAATGACCTGAAATGCTTCATTTTGAGTCAGTCCAATATTAAGCTACACTTTCCTATAATGGTGCGTGGTCTCATGGAGATTATCGTTTGGGACCTTGATGCCCTTATTTTCACAGGGCAAGCTTCCTGGCCTGACAACATTTCTCATAATGAATGATGAGCCACACAGCTTGGTCAGTTGGAACTTCAGACTGAATTATGGGAAATATAGTCTTTTGGGGAATCTGGCCCATAGGAGAGACTCGGGGCCCAGACTACAACTCCAACAAAGCAATGAGGCCTGAGCTACATTTGTTTAAGAGCTTTATATTACTCCTATTAAAATTAAAAAGGAAACAGGGAGACTGTTAATCTAAAACAATTGCACAAACTATGTGTTCAGAATGGGTATAATAATTATTGGGACTTATTTTCACATCCATCTGCTGCTATCAGACTGTTTTATTGTTTCAGGGGATAATGCAGACTGGTGAAATTGATTCACATTCCAGTATATCATGGTATCTTACTACATTGTATGTAGGCTGTTACTTAAAACACAACAGACTTCCTCCTAAATCATTACTTCAGAAATAAAACAAGGTTAACACGGCTGCACTGTATCATTAGACCAATCGGATGTCAACTGTGCTCTCATTAACACATTTACCATCAATATTTCTTTGAAGGCTTATTGCTTCATTTATCGCACAGCATCAGAAAGGACCCGTAGCGCCAAATGCTTGCACAGTCTGGGAAGTGGAGAGGGAAAACTTCACAAAATAAGGCAATAAAAAGTCTTGATTCTTCCAGGACTTAAAAACACTTCACCAAAAGAACATTAAAACATGTTTTTTCTTCTTTTTTTTCCCCTCGTAGAAAGGTTATTTCAACCAACAATGAGAAATTTTGTTCACACAAATTGTTCTGCAAATGATAACTGAGGGACATCAATTCATGGGACCAGCAGACAAAACTGGTAAACTATCTTAAGATGAAATGGGTTTTAGCCATAAAAGCTCATATCTAACATATTTGTTAGTCTCTAAGGGCATGTCTATACTAGGAAATTATTTCAAAGTAACTTATTTTGAAATAACGACTCCCAAAATACCTATTTTGAAATAAGAACATAAGAACAGCCATGCTGGGTCAGATGAAAGGTCCATCTAGCTCAGTATCCTGTCTGCTATCAGCGACCAATACCAGATGTCCCAGAGGGAGGGAACAAAACAATAGGTAATCATCACGTGATCCCTCTCCTGTCATCCATTCCCCCCCCCCCCAAAAAGAGGCCAAGGGTACCATTCCTACCTATCCTGGCTAATAACTATTGATGGACCTAACCTCTGTGAATCTATCTAGCTCTTTTCTAAACCCTGTTAAAATCTTAGTCTTCACAACATCCTCTGACAAGGGGTTCCACAGGTTGACTGTGCACGGAGTGAAGAAAAACTTCCTTTTGTTTGTTTTAAACCTGCTGCCTATAAATAGCATGTCCACACTACAGGGAAGCCTCGAAATTAGTCCAAGGCAAGCTCCCTTAATGTGGATGCGGTACCTTGACTTAGAGCCCCAAGAAGCACTAGAAAATAATTACTCTGAATGACTCTGGGGAGTAGTCATTTCAAAATAGCAGGACTGGGGTGTCCACATTACCTGTATTTCAAAATAATTGTTTCAAAATAAGTGTTATTCCTCATGGAAAGCAGGAGTTATTATTTCAAAAAAACCAGCCCCTTATTTTGAAATAATGGGGTTAGTAGTATGCATGCTCTGCTTCTTATTCCCAAATAAAGGGAGTTATTTTGAAATAACTTCTTAGTATAGACCAGGGTTCAGGTGCCACAGGACTCCTCATTGTTTTTTACTGCATGACAAAGATAGTTTAAAAGCACAGGCAAGAGAATGTAGAAGAAAGTTATTACAGAAGTGCATTCTAAATTACAAACTAATCTAAACTGTAAAAGAGTAATGCCCAGATTAGTTGTCACTGTAAAAAAAAAAAAAAAAAAAAAAAAAAGATTGCAGAGAGTAGAATTCTAGTACCCTGAGGTGAAGAGAAGAAATCTTTCAGTGTTTATCAGGACAACATTTAGCCTTTAAGTGGAAAAACTTTACATGTGTTCCAATCATTGGCTTTTGAATTATTAAACCCACTTCTTGAAACAGAAGTAACTAGAGGTGAAACACAAGGCCTTGGGCAATATGAAGACTACATTTTCCTTCAGAGAAGGAATGTTCACACAATACAAAGGAGCTTGCATTTTCCTAAGGTGCCTTATGTTTAAACACAAAACTTCCCAGCTAAAAAAATGGGAAGAGAGGAGGGGGAATATTAACCTCCCTTTTTGCAGAATACTCAAGAAAATCAATCTGTTCCGTATTTCAGAAATGGGAAACACCTCTGTACGTGCCCATTGTTAGCTGCACTAACATTTGTCTCAGGGAATGGTTCATTAAAGATTAGGTTCATGCAGTGCACATTTAGCTGCATTTGATGAAGTTGCACGAGCTTTAATTTTGCCAAGATTATAGCTGACTGATGTGCCATAAGGCAGGACTATGCTCTCACTCTGAAGCTTTCCTTAGAAATGAATAGAGACTGAAAGAAAAAGATTTGCAAACACAAGACATTTTTGCCAGAGGATGTTGTGAAGACCAAGACTATAACAGGATTCAAAAAAAACCTAGATACGTTTATGAACTAAATGAAGGCTGGAGAGTAGTTATGATTGCTCTCTATAAAGACATCAGAAGGATAAATACCATGGAGGAAAAGTTGTTATTTAAGTTAAGCACCAATGCGGACTTGGAGACAGACAGACACACAAATCTTTTTATATATATATATATATATATATAAAGCATTCTAGTTCCTGTCAATTAAAATAATGATTATATCTTAGTCCAAAATCTTTTTTTCTCCTTTCTTTGTCCAAGTAAACTTCTGTAATTCAGAGTACTGGAATGCCCAACTTAAATGTATACCCCAAATTAAAAAACATAGCAAGAGACCTAAAAGAGAATCACCATGGCTTAACCACCATGTAAAAGAAGCAGTGAGGGACAAAAAGGCATCTTTTAAGAAGTGGAATTCGAATCCTAGTGAGATAAATAGAAAGGAACATAAACACTGTCAAATCAAGTGTAAAAATGAAATAAGAAAAGCAAAAAAAGATTTTGAGGAACAGCTAGCCAAAAACTCAAAAAGAAATAACAAAATGTTTTTTTAAGTACATTAGAAGCAGGAAACCTGCTAAAAAACCTGTGGGTCCCCTACACAATCGAGATATAAAAGGAGCAATCAAGGACAATAAAGCCATTGCGGACAAACGAAATGATTTCTTTGCTTCAGTCTTCACAGCTGAGGTCGTTAGGGAGATTCCCGAATCTGCACCGTCCTTTGTGGGTGATGAATCTGAGGAACTGTCCCAGATTGAAGTGTCATTAGAGGAGGTTTTGGAACAAATAGAAAAACTTAATGTTAACAGATCTCCGGGACCTGATGGCATTCATCCAAGGGTTCTAAGAGTACTCAAATGGGAAATTGTGGAACTATTATCTGTGGTTTGTAACCTATCCTTTAAATTGGCTTCCTGACCTAATGACTGGAAGGTAGCCAACGTGACACCAATATTTTAAAAGGGCTCTAGAGGCGATCCTGGCAATTACAGACTAATTAAGACAGGGATAGAAAATAAGACACGGAATATCTTAGTGCCCCTGTATAAAACTATGGTACGCCCACATCTTGAATACGGGCAGTCCCCGGGTAACGTGGATCAGACTTATGTCGGATCCGCACTTACGAACGGGGCTTTTCTCGCCCTGGAGGACACGGGCAGCAGGACGCCCAGACGCACCGCTGGTCCCGCTGCCCGCGTCCTCCAGGGCGAGAAAAGCTGCTCCGCGTCTCCCTGGTCTGCTGCCCCCCCCCCCAGCAGAACAGGGAGACGCGGAGCAAAGCCGCGGAGGACCCTGGCGGCGGGACCGCGGCGCATCTCGGTCCCGCCGCCCGCGTCTCCCTGGTCTGCTGGGGTGTGGGGCGCAGCTAGTGCGCCCCACCCCCCAGCAGACCAGGCTTTTCTCCGGACGCCTGTGGTAGAGCAGCTGGGGCGCTGCCGGTTGGTCCCGCAGCGCCGCTCTCGGCGCTACTGGACCAACCCGACAGCACCCCAGCTGCTCTGCCCCTGGCGTCCTGATTCAACCGCTGCTGGTCAGTTTCAGCAGCGGCTGAATCAGGACGCCTGGGGCAGAGCAGCTGGGGTGCTGCCGTGTTGGTCCAGTAGCACCGAGGAGCGGCGCTACAGGAGCAACCCAGCAGCACCCCTGCTGCTCTGCCCCAGGCATCCCCAAGTCAGCCGCTGCTGAAACTCAGCAGTGGCTGACTACAGGAAGCCCGAGGCAGAGTTGCTCTGCCCCGGGCTTCCTGGAATCAGCTGCTGATCAGTTTCAGCAGCAGCTGACTTGGGGACGCCTGGGGTTCTTAAGTTGAATCTGTATGTAAGTCGGATCTGGCGTCCAGATTCAGCCGCTGTTGAAACTGATCTGCGGCTGATTCCAGGAAGCCCGGGGCAGAGCAACTCTGCCTCGGGCTTCCTGTAGTCAGCCGCTGGTCAGTTTCAGCAGCGGCTGAATCTGGACGCCAGTTCTGACTTACATACAGATTCAACTTAAGAACAAACCTACAGTCCCTATCTTGTACGTAACCCGGGGACTGCCTGTACTGTGTACAGATGTGGTCTCCTCACCTCAAAAAAGATATTTTGGCCTTGGAAAGGGTTCAGAAAAGGGCAACTAAAATGATTAGGGGTTTGGAACGGGTCCCATATGAGGAGAGGCTAAAGCAACTGGGACTTTTCAGTTTAGAAAAGAGGAGACTGAGGGGGGGATATGATAGAGGTCTATAAAATCATGAGTGGTGTGGAGAGGGCTGATAAAGAAAAGTTATTTGTTAGTTCCCATAATAGAAGAACTAGAGGACACCAAATGAAATTAATGGGTAGCAGGTTTAAAACTAATAAAAGAAAGTTCTTCTTCACACAGTGTGTAGTCAACCTGTGGAACTCCTTGCCAGAGGAGGCTGTGAAGGCTAGGACTATAACAGAGTTTAAAGAGAAGCTAGATAATTTCATGGAGGTTAGGTCCATAAAAGGCTATTAGGCAGGGGATAGAAATGGTGTCCCTGGCCTCTGTTTGTCAGAGGCTGGAGAGGGATGGCAGGAGACAAATCACTTGATCATTATCTTCGGTCATCCTCTCTGGGGCACTTGGTGCTGACCACTGTCAGCAGACAGGCTACTGGGCTAGATGGACCTTTGGTCTGACCCAGTATGGCCGTTCTTATGTTCCATTTGCACAGAGTCATGACAGGCAAAGCATCAGGTCAAAGCATTAAGTAAAAGACTAGAAAGTTTTGGAACTGCGGTACATCTTCTTAGTAAAGCCTTGGGATCGAGGATTGGGTCCAAGAATTTTTTAAAAACCTTAGAGTGAAATCAATGGGTGAAATAAGACAAGACATTTTAGGATTCTACTTGTCAAGCTGTGCTTGGATTAAAACCTTTTTCTGACACTGTTGCTGCAACCAAAGTAGTGCTATATATACATATTAGGAAGGAAGATAACATGCGAGGAGAGGATTTCAACTCCTAACATACTTCCTTAAATCTTCATCTATTTCAAAAACCAAAAAAGTATATTCTAAATTGATTTTATCAAGTGTGAGGTAACAACTTGTGCTATGAAGACATTGGATTGATATGAGTGGAAAGAATCTAGAAATGGGAGCATGGCTGTGTCTAGACTGCATCCCTTTTCCGTAAAAGGGATGCAAATTAGACACATCGCAACTGCAAATGAAGCGGGGATTTAAATTCCTCTTAAAATAAGGAATAAGGGATCTTTTGGAAAAGGCTTTATTTTCCGAAAGATCCCCATATAGACTGGTGCTTTTTTCTGGCAAAGCTCTGAGCCGGAAAAAAGCGGCAGCCATGTTTATACAAATGAAGCAGGGGGGATTTAAATCCCTGCTTCATTTGCAATTGTGATGTGTCTAATTTGCATCCCTTTTACGGAAAAGGGATGCAGTCTAGACAGCCCATATGTTTATAGTAATCTGAATAATTCAGTTTGTACTGGTATATTTGCCACCAACTTTTGCTGACTTTTATACACAATTTCATGTAACAGACACATGATTTTTTGTTAACATGTGTGAGGTGGAAAGGGGGGGGGGGATTTTAAATTGATGGATTTTTATTGTAGACATTTAGAAAGCACAGTTATAAACTATGGCTATATTATTACTATCATTATCATAATTATTTATATTATTATTAAAAGGAAAAGAACATTTTAAACAAAACACCACAAGTGATAAATTGGTGACTTTTGTTATAATCTCATTTGACTCTCTGGAAAAATTTAACAGCTATTACACCCCCTTCGGTTGTGAGGCATTTTGAATCTGGAAAATTGCAATTATTGTGAATTTGCTGTAGTATGTTATTAGCTACTTAAATTATTTTACCCACACAGATTTAGGTCAAATGGATCCTGTCTGTTACTAATAAATAACTAAATAGTTTGTAATTGGAGACTACAATTATATTAACTAAACCCTATGCAATTGAATAATATATTTAAATTAATTATTTAGAAGCAGCCATGTAAGAAGCATTCTTGAGACAGGCCAATTAATCAATATTAAGAATCTTAAATCCAAGTAACATTATTTTTCTGTTTACCGAAGTTTAGCCCGTTTCCTCTCCAGTAACATATGGTCTAACGGTTTGATGATTAACAGGAAAAATTGAGTAATCTACGTTATAACAGCATTTTCATATCCCAATAAAATCACTGTAAGGGTTTAAATCTAACCCGTTGGCAGTGTTTAGTTAACTTCCCCTCACCAATCCACATTACAATTCTGGGAAGCTTTTCTTCTTGAGTCTTTTCTGTCTTTCTTGCTTGCTGCAGCTTCTTTGTAGAGATGGGCAGGATGAGCTTTCGAGTGCTTACTCTCCAAAGAAAGTAGCAGGTGGGTTGGTGTTGGGGGAGTGCTCTCTTCAGAGTATTTTACAACCTCCTCCTGCCTACTTTCATGAAATTATTAAGGCTTGTCTAGATTTGAGTTGGTTGCTGTCACTCTGTCTTTGACTCCATGCCTCCAACTTAGGATCCTCTTCATCTTATGAATATGTAGTTAATTAACTAACACGTGGTATTTCTTTAATTGCCTTTGTTCTTCTTGTGGCAGGAGAGCATGAGAGTTAAAATTAACTGCAGTAGTTTTCTTTGACTTAGCTCATTCTCAGAGCTATTCTTGTATTACAGTTTGACAGAAAACTAACATTCTGTTTTCAAAAAGTTCAAATGTTATTAGTTTAAAAGAAAAGCCCCCACGCTTTTTAAAGTCCAGTTCTTTATTTAAAAGATTCTCATTTTCAAAAAACCAACAACCTTGACAATTAAAAAATTCCAAAATGTTTAAATTGTTGAATCTACATGATAATTTTTTTGAAAAAATGATTTTTCTGGTCTTCCTGAATTTGGAAAGGATTTGCTTATGCCCTGGTAGTACTTATCCAATTCTTCTCTAATATTCTGTACGTATATGGTTTTTTACAGTAGTTTAGCTTAGCAAGGTCATTAGATTCTATGCTGGTACATAAAGCATTTTACAATTTACATATCAATGAGATGATGAGCTATATTAGGAGTGTTGCATTTAGGTAACATATTTGCAAGTCTGCATTTTTCAGAGTCATTTCAACATTTAAGAAATAAAAGTTCAAAACATTTCCAACTACACACGCTTCCTTCTGACATTTAAGAGAACAAGCAAACTTTCTTATAAGAGTATGGGGGTTTGCAGAGCCCACTCTACCTTGATTATTTACTCTAACAACATACCCTACATTGCTTTCTCAATTAGACCTTTTCCTAAACGTGAAGGGTTTGTCTTCCTAAAGTTTCCTTGTCCTTGGGATAGTTACTTGGCATCCTTTCATCTGCAAAAGGCAGTGGGAATTGCAGCCTATGACGTGGATGGTTTGAAATGTCACATGTGACTGAATAGTCCAATTTGCATGATCTCTGGCAGCTGTTGCAAATGCATGTATGTTACAGCTGCTTGCCTGCTACAAGCTCTTTTCTCTTCAAGCTGCAGGAGCTAACTCTTGTCATGGACTTTGGTGCTCCGATGGAGATGATAGCACTAGGGATGTAAGCGAGTAGTTGAATATTTGACTACCCGATAAGCCTAAGCTCAACTACTCACTTCCCCCCCTTTGCTGACTGTATCAAAAGCAGCACGAGGGGAAGGAAACAGGAGCTGGTGCAGGGGGGGGGCTGGCTTAAAAGCCAGTTCCCCTCAGCAATGTCTCCGCGGTGCCACCTCTATCAGAAGCAAGGCATGGTGGGGGGGAAAGCAAGTTGTTGAGTACTCAACTTGACTACCCAATAAACTTAGGCTTATCGGATAGTCGAGTACGCTATCAGAGTCAGCAGTGAGGATGGGGGTGATGGAAATAGGGGAAGCTGATGTGAAACAGCCTTTGTCTGCAATGGGCTGAGGCTCTCCCCGGGCAGAGGCTGCTCTGGCAGCAGCCTCTGTTCATAGCAGCCCAGGCTGCCATGCTCCTGCCTGTCCGGGACCACTGAAGCTCTGCATTTTAAATGTAGTAAGAGCTGCCAGGCTCTCCCTACATTTAAAATGCAGAGCCGCAGCAGTCCTGCAGTTGGTACAAGCCAGGACCGCTCAGTTCTGGCTCACACCAACTCCAGGAGCTGCAGAGCACCTTCCCTTATCGACTAATCACGTCGTCAATACAAATTGCATCGACTACACAATTAGCCAAATACCCACTCCTTGACATCCTTAGCTAGCACCACTTGTTATTGGCCACGTTTTCCCATCAGTCAGGATCAATTCCAAATTCCTTCATCTCTCACTTGCATGTATCTTTATAGTGAAGCTTGGGTCATCCTTTTGATTTTGTTCCCTCTAATAGCTCCCCATTTAGCATGTCCTTGGGTTTGCATCTGTCTTCCAACCTACTCAGATAGCTCAGCCAGCACAGTCATGTTTGCTTGAGGAGGGCTGTCCCATGTAGGGATGTTACGCAGCAGTTAATAATGTCATTAAGTAGTTGATGGAATTTCCATCAACTACTCAATGAGTTGATAAGGGAGTTAGCTCCCGGGATCACTGTGGCTCTGCCTTTTAAATGTAGTAAAAGTCCACAGGCTCTTTCTCCATTTAAAAAGGAGAGCCACATCAGTCTGAGACCCAGCACAAGCTGGGACTGCTCAGTCCTGACTCATACAGGTCCCCCACTGCGCCTTTGCCTCTCCTGCTTTTAAGCCAGATTCCCCCAGCACCCAGCTCTTGCCCCCCACTTGCTGCCTGTTACAGAGGCAGAAAGGGGTGGAGAGGCGAGTATTGACTCAACTAGTTGCTTATATCCCTACTCCCACTTAGTAAATTGGGACAGAGAAGCAGAAACTTCTGGAATTTCTTTTACCTTTTGTAATAGAATTAGCTAACAATGTGCACTATTTCCAAGCATCCTGAATATAACATGCTAGCAGCCTGATCTGCACACTCAGTAAAGGCACAAACAAGCTTGCAAGGACTTAATAAAAGTTATAATATTTTATGGTTGCATAATACAGAGGTCTCTTCTCTACACTTAGAATACAAGCTTCTATACAACTGAAAGATTTCAAGAAAGGACAAGGGACATAGAAAGCAGGCCTTGAAGAGAAGGACCCAAGGGAAGGTATATGTTAAGCCAAGCAATGCTGCCATGCTCAGATTTAATTCTAAAATTATGGTCATGGCGCAAGACATAATCTCACTTTGTCTTCTGGGACCCACCATGACATTACTGGCATTTAATCTGCCTGCACCTAAAAGGAGTCCTGTCCAGGGCCATCCAGTGAAAGGGAATTTATGACATCACCACTAACTTCAGCTAAATCCTGAACACCATCTGGACTGAGAGACTTGGTTTCCAGTTCTTGCCCTCTCCATTGTGTCTCCTTTACCTTCTACAATTTATGTCATCTTTTTCTACCTCTTCTCTTCCAATAAGAATCTGACTTAGCCAACTAAAATAGCTCAATTTCTTATGACAGTGTTGTGACCAGTGAGGCAGCTAAAAGCAATGCCCTAGACAACCCAGCATACAAGTGTGCCAGGTCTCCAAGTGGCTGATGAGACAATGAGCTGTGAACATGTTTCTCCAGCAGTGCAATTGCAAGCAAGAGACAGCACCAGTAGCAAAAGCTGCAGGCTCCCTTGTAGATTTTAACTTGAGTTGCCAATCTAAGCTAAACGCTGAGTTGCTGCCTCTTCATTGCTGTGATGCTGTGTGACTCTAGTATGACCCATCCTATCAATGATTTTGCCACTGTGCGACAACTGCAACAAATCATGTACAAAGTGTATCATGTAAGGTGTCAATGGAAAAGTTCTGATTTGTTAAATGAGATTATCTTGTTTAAACCCATGTATCACCACCATACCTGACATTTGAATATAGATCTACAGATATAAAGCGAATGGAGTATTGGCTTTATATCTGTAAGTCAAATGTGTTGTTCTTGGGATAAGACATCCAATCTAGCCAGAACATTGTGAACAGACCATTAAATTTGATGATGACCCATTAAAGACAATGCAGTCTATCAAACCATGGGCCACAGGAGAAACTCATTCCTTCCAGATGGCTCTTCCTGCAGCTGCATCAGCTGCCAAGGGGCCATGAGTCCTCAAGCCATGGAAAGTCATGTCCATCTTGTGCCAGTAAAGTTCCACAAAGTGGGCTCTGAGCTTTGTTTGAAACAGAACATTTCCAGGCACATAGGAAAGAGAATCAAGGATCCATAAGGTCACTCCATTCTGCCTCTTTCCTATCCAGAGTCTCCAGACTGAAGATTTACAACTAAAAGCAACACATTGAACTATGCATTGAAGACCTTCCAAAGTGATCAGAGAGACTTTACAAGTCAGCAATCTATACCACTGCTGCTACAAACTTGATACAAGAAAATTGCAATTGTTGTACGTATATCCTCTATTAGTCATTTTAACTCTTCTTTTCTCTATTGATAACCCTTTGGATTTTCATTACTAGAGGATTGGCAGCAGGGTGATTATTGGGAAGATCTAAGCTATATATTGACCTGGTTATGTGACTGATCTCTTTAGATTGGAAGGACACTATAAGTGATGAAATTGGTTTTCAATAACCACTCATCAGAGTCCAGCATCTGGGCGATGAGATAAGGGCTGAAAGGCCTAAATAAACTGCATCTCTGACTTCTTGTTAGCTAGCATGGCAAGACAAAAAGAAGTTTACTTTTCTTACTGGCTTGGTATGATCTAATGAGAGAACCAGCACCAGTTTGGGCTGTCTTCAGAGGTGACCAGGGGCAAGGGCAGGAAGGGTTACATGCCCCTCTCCAAACACCAGGGGAGGAGAGAAGGGCCAACAGCCAGATCTGGAAGGGAAGAGGCAGGACCAGAGCCTCTCCTTTTCTAGCCACTGCACTCTCCTGACCTGGCAGCCTCCGACCACACTGTCTGCCTGGGACACCAGTCAGGCAGTATGGCCACAGGCTGCCTGGAGGGAGCACTTTAGTGGATCTCCATGTCATGGGGACTGGAACCAGCAAAGCAGGAGGACTCTACCTCCCCCAAGAATAAGGAAAGCAAGGGGGCTCCAGGCTGTAGGAAGAGGTCAGAGATGAGCCACATGGGGTGAGCTACATTTCCCCCTTTGCCTGATACTCCCTCTGTATCTCTCCCCACTACTCATCCTTGGGTGAGTCTGATCTATTTCTCATCAGTCTGTCCTGAATCTGGTATTCTCAGTTGTGACCCACTGAGGCCTGGTAACAACAGCTATTGTACTCTGTTAGCCAACTCCAGTTAAGAAACCTGAGTCAAGAACATGCCTTTCATTTGCAGTGCAGACACAACTTAAGACTGGCAAATGGAGAGTTTCCTTGCAAAATCCCTCTATAGCAAAAGGCGAGGGAGTAAGGACCATTGTTCAAATGACAGCTTTGATTTATATTTCAAATGTTTCATCTATTTCCCTCTTTTTCTGTATACTCAATGAGAATTTAAAGGTGGGGACTTCAATAAGAGTGAGCCAACAACAACTTGACACACAACCCTGGACTACACCCCACTGTATTTAACATGAACAGTGAAAAAATGGTTTATTAAAATGTTATCGGGTCCAAGATACCCCTTTATGAACACAATAGTCTTTTTAGGATTGTCTGCACTTTATGAAAAGGGAGAGGGGCAGGAAGAGAGAAACGTCATGTGAAATGGAAAATGAAATTGGGTAACAGATGCATCTCATTCGTAGCCTCAGTTTTTTCTTATAACCCAATTGAAAGCTCAAAACTTCTCAGAGAATGAATGATGCTATGGCAGAATTACAGAGAAGCACACAACCACACTCCCTCCGAAACCTGAATCCAAACTCCCTGAAATCTGAACTTCCTAGATCTGGACACATGCCTCCAGTTTTGAAGGACCTAGAATTGGAAGGGACTTATCCCTATAAGATTAAGCCAACAGGATGGAAATCTTGACTGAGCAAGGGAACATCTGAGAATTTGGGTGTAAGGATCATTCTCTCTTGAGCCCAGATCCTGCTTAAAATGTAATGCAGATCCTCTGTCAAGGGCCACAGCGTATGAAATCTTATGCCTCATTTATCATTTAGTGCACCCCAAACACTGAATTTTTCTCTCTGGCTAAATTTCTTTTGAGACTTCAGCTGAGTAAGGGACTTAGTTAATGAAGTAGGGAAAAAAATGTTTAAATGGATAAATCCCTCTCCTTACCACCTCCTCCACTATCTTTACTTCTGACATCAGAATTGGTTGCTAAGGCATTTGGAAATTGTTAGAATAATTAAGTACAAGACTGTAACCTTTTGCAAGGTGAAGAATGGAAAGCAGACAGCACGCAGTCATAAAAACAGATTTGAAACAAACAAATGCATCTCCACAAAGACTATGCACTTCATCATCAGAGAGAATTGAAAAAGGCAAAGGACATTCATTAAAACCCAGAGAACACAATGGTTAGAAACCTCACAGTTCAAGATATGGTATATCAAGACCATTCTTTACGAGCTAGAATTGTTTTACATGATCATCATCATGATGTGAGTGTGTCTTAATTCCATGCAAGAGGTACGTAAGACAATAAGGTAATATTGTAATTCTAGATGCAGGGCCATACTCTGATCTCCTTTACTTTATAGCAAAAGTGAAGAATTAGCACTGCTCTGAACAGCTTTATGGATGGAGTGCCACTAGACTCCTGACAGGTTGATTATTGAGTATTACATTCAGTAAAAAAGTGAAACACACTGTGTTTGACCCGGAGTCTCGACAATGAACCACTTTATAAAACTCCCTTTCTGTGGCAATTTTTATAGGTATAACAAAGGCCTGCAATTACCAACTCCTTCATGATAATGTGAGTGATCACATTATTGGTTCGAAGCAGTGGGATGGCTAAGAGATTCACAGAAGGAATATCCTAGTGTGAACAAGTTGCAATAGAAGACAATTAAAAGAATTAAATCTATAGAAGTGCAAGAACTAGAGCTGTCTGGCTGTTCAGTGAAGTTAGCTGGACCATAAATAAGCAAGCAGAGCAGTGGTCCATCTAAATTTATAGAACTCAACCCATTTTTTCCCTCAAGTTCACCTTCTTTCCATTCTCCCTTCCAGGGGAAGGGGTTCCAAATCAGTGTTCCCTCTAAGCTGGGTGGCAGGGCAGCTTCACAGGTTATTAATCAGCCCTGCCCAATCAGAGGCTCAGGACTCCCTTCGGGGAGCTGACTGACTGGGCAGGGCTGATTAATCACCTGTGAAGCTGTGTTAGCGGGAACACTGTTCCAGACTTCAGCCTGGGAAAATGTAGAGATCCTAGGAGACCCAGCTGAATCCTAGACCTCCAAAAGAAACCAGATTTCATCTTCACAAGTTTCAGAGCAGTAGGGAAGAAAGCTAGCCACCTCTCTCCTTGGCAGCATGGCTTCCTCATAAGCTTTGCTGACATCTTCCTTCTCCTCACTAACACCGCTGAGAATGGGATATAAGGTGGAGAGGAGATTATGCTCTTAGAAATCAACTAGGACCTGAGGATAGCATTCCAAGTGGCACAGCTGTTCCTTGGTGACACTTGTGCCCACAAAATGCCTGCCAACACAGCTCTTCAACCGGGCCACAAAGCTACAGAGGGAAAGCCAGGGAGGAGGACGGATCATACCATAGAGCTCCTAATCCTACTCCTCCAGCTTTTACTACTCCCGTTTGGATGGAGGGTAGCGGTAGATCCTTGTTTCCATGCTAGTTCATTAAGAAACTCAGAGCACACAGAGAAGGACTGGAAGATTGGGAGGCAGGTACTCGGGCTCCCTCTGCTACATACAGACTGAAAATAGAGCAGCTATCATTTGTAAACATGTGAGAGGTACCAGGGCAGTGTAAGAAGCTCATACATCTGCTGACTACACAGTAGCCTTCCTATAGAAAACTAGTGGACTTAGGTCTTTACAGTCTTCACAAATACTAAATAATTCCCAGTTATTTAGAAAGAAAGCCTCAGAGGATCTAACACACTCAATGCAATACCCGGTTTGGCATATATACTTTGTGGCTTAGACACACTTGCATGGGTTACATTACATTTCAGGCATCTTTAACTCAAAAGACATGATAAAGTCTTAAAATTATTAGGAATTCTGGCTGGGATAACCAGATGGCTTAAGCACTGATAACTTCTATATTGCCAGTCAAATCCATCCCAGCGGGGTGGTGATCAAAAAAAGCACTGGGTTTCAATGAGATGGGGGCTCTATCCAGGTATTGATCTCTCACTTTATAATTGCTGGGGTTTTCCTGATCCTGCTTAGAGGCAGGAGACTCTGTAGGGAAATGTCCAATCAGAGTCAGTCTGCAGCCTAGAATAAGATGGAGTTAATTATGCTGTTGTTTTGGGGAGCAGTCTGCTTTGTCTCCCTCTGTGTGGGGTGATTTAGTGTTATTCTGAATTCTTAAAAAAAAAAAAAAGACAGGGTTACATTGCAAAGAGTATTTTATGCTTTTATCTACCATCCCTGTTTGTATGCTGCGAAACATAACACTGTTCAAGACCATAGCATTCAAGCACTTTCCAGTGGTGCATTACATAACATGACTAAGATTTGTAAGAAGTTTGGGGACTGAACTAATTTCTCATACCTAAATATGATCCCTCCAAGGTAAGGCACATTGACAGGATAGCTAGCATGAGGAACTGCTCTGTGGGTAAATGAGAGGTCACCTTTCACGAGAATTATTTTTTAAAGCCGTTCTAAGCAACAGATTTATCTGTAGTACAGTAGCCACTGAAGCGCCTTGTAAGTTTACACAAATTAATATAATGTGATTTTTGCTCCCCCCTTTAAAAGTATCTGTGCATGAATAAAAGCCTCATAGTAGGAGACATTTATGTGATTTTGTGGAGCCACATACCTACTGTAAGAATTAATGGAATCATCTGCATCTCATCTATGCATATTTCAGTCCCAACGAACAGGTGAAATATATGTCATGGCTTCCATTCGTCTGACTGAAAAGATGGACCTTGATTTACTCTTGTGGAAACACGACATGCACAACCTGCAGCCCTCATCTTTTGGGGCAGCTATACCACAGAGGCATTCATCCAAGGGAACCCAGAAACCAGTATCACAGCAACCTTTCAGCTCCCTAGGACAGGGGTGGGCAACAGGGACTCCACAGGCCACATCTGGCCCGCCAACTCGGTTGATCTGGCCTGCAGAGGCCAATTATGGTCTGGAGGTGGAGAAGCCCAGAAGCATTCTGGCCCCACTCCTTCCGGAGTAGGCCCCCCCCTTCCGGGGCAGCCCAGGGCCACTTCAAAAAATTTTCTCTCTGAAGACACACCAAATACACACAATTTATCCTAGATTATAGGGAAATTTTTGAAGTGGCATCCAGCCAAAAATGGTGTATGGAGCTATCTATTTCTGCCGGTCAACTTTCCCCTTTGAAGTTCCCTATATTGCTTCAGTGAAAACTACAGAGAGATGAAAGCCCAGCAACCTAGCCCACCATGATCGACTTGTTCTCTACAGTAGCTTTTCCCTGGTCGGGCTACAAATAATGTAGGAAAATAATGAACACCACCGAACAGCCTTCTTTCTCAGGTATTTCATCACACACTCGCAAGGACCCGAAGTCATCCTGAACATGATTTATAGTATCATGTCCACGGAATTGGCACACCGCCATACTCACACTTGTATCACATTTGAAAGGTGACAATGACGGATATGCATGTTTATAAAGTGCTCTAAGTTCCATCTGTGGCAATAAATATCCACAAATTGCTCTTTTGAGCCAACTCCCGAAATGAGCTAAGCTACACATAGTGGCTGGCCTTTAATGTCATACATTTCCTGTTGAAAATTCTACCACTACAGAGAGTTCTTTAATCTCCAAGTCACAGTATTTGGATGCATCCCACCTCAGCTTAAAAGAACTGCACTGCATTTTCAATTAAATGTCTCCTACTGTTCCTGAAAGCTCTTCAGCTTTACCATGTGTTCAATTAGCATCTAATCAAAAGAAAAAGGAGAATCTGTGGGACAAGTGAAGTAATTAGGGCTTTAGTCTAACCAACCACTACAATCTTGACATCTCATTATGAAGTTACAAAAGTTACGTATGTTACCTACAAATGCTGCTACTAGCAGAGGGAGAAGTGTGGCAGAAGCCGCTAAAAAAAGACTCAAGAGACTTCTTCATACTTAAATATACCCTTTAAGCAAGGCAGTGCTATCAGAAAGGAGAATGAGACTTCTTGAGACCCTAGTTAAAATTCTTCAACCATATTAAGAGAAGGCTGGGATGATTTCCTTGCTTCTTAATGGGAAAAAAATCTGCTACCTCATTGCTTTCAGAATTAGGGCTTACAGAATTAATTCGGAAGAGTAAAATGTTCTGCCGTCAGAATGGAACAGGTTATATTAATGGCAGATATTTTCAAAACACCCCGAACACTCTCCAGGGAGATCTGCTGTCCTTGCATTTGACACATAAAACAGCTTCACCTCTTCTCTCATCCTGCCCCAGCTGAAATCATCACAAGTTGAGCACTGTACTTCGGGATACTGGGGGAAGGGAGTTGTTATGAAAAAAAAGTGGAAATATTTCCAAGACATGCAGCCCGATCTAAGTGTGTCTGTCCTCTGGTGTTACCCTTTGAGAATACATGATTTCTTTAAGTAGAAAAAGAAAACGGATAGATGTCTAGTCCTTCACCTTTTCTCTCTGCCGACACACACCAAATACACATAATTTATCCTAGGTTATGGGGAAATTTTTAGTGTTGAAATATCGCAGTCCAGTGCTGCAGTTATGCAACAATATTTTTCCTTTACCCACAGCTCAAACGAGGAATGTTAAATATTGACTAATCGAATAGTTGAGTAACCAATAAGAATTCATGAGGTTACTCTACTATTCTAGAGTCCCTGGGAATGGAGCTAGCATCCAGTTGCTCAAGCCCTCCTGCCAAGAAGCCCCCTGCCCCTCCACGCTGCTGCCTCTGTATCAGAAGCAACAGCATGGGTGCCAGGCAGAATCTGGTCCGCGAGGGGAGCCAGTTTAAAAACCAGCTCCCCTTATGGACCGGCTGCCTGTAGCCTCTGATATAGAGGCCGCAGCGAGGGGTGGCAGCAGCCCCTGTCCAGGGGGAGTTGGGCTCCCTGACCTGGTGCAAGCTGGAACTGAGCAGGGCTGCCTGCCTGCCTGGCTTCTAATACACTTTAAATGCAGCAGGGGTAGGTCCCGGACCTGGCTAAACCCAGGACTGAGCCGGGCTGCTGGCCAGCCTGCTAAAAAAAATTATTGGCGGGGGGGAGGGGGAGTGTGTAGTCTATAGCATTAATCTATAAGCTTTTGCTTCTCAGTTAATTGAGTACACTATTACATCCCTAGCTCAAACACAGTGTGCTATACCATGTGACTATCCATTTCTAGAATACCTGTAAATAATATGCATGTCATCATTTGCCAAACTTTACAATTCAGAGATTTTACAGATCTCACTTCTGTTCAGGGAAATACACCAGCTTCCTAATGCCTAATTATGTTTGGTTCCTGAGCCACCTCTCTGCATTGTCACGTGGCCTTACGCAGAAGGGCATATAAGCCAACCTATTACCACCAATACAGAATATCCAGTGTACCACCTTCATGTTCTGATCCTTTCTGATGTGTCTAACATTAGCTGGGAGAAAAAACCCATCACTTCCTCATTTCATTTCAACCCATTGGCCTGTGTTATATGGGAAATCAGACGAAATGATTACAATGATTTCTTCTAGCCTAGGATCTATGACTAATACATTTTTCCGCCCAATGATCGACACCCTGTATGTATCAAAATATTCAACTGCTTACTGTATCCAAATAAAGACCTTACAAATATGCTCTTTCCTTCCAAAGCTTTCGTTTAGCAGATAGCATGTGTCCTGAAGCAGCAGAGTCAAGCTTGAGAAGCCCAAATGTAATTCAGCCAAAACCAGTCGGCCCCGGGGCAGGAGGGAAGGGGCACCCCGATGATAAGGTGGTGGGGTGGGTTCCCTCGTGGCCTAAGGATTAGGATGCTCGCGTGGGGAGGACAGGGTCGAATGCTCACCTAATCTTGCACAACTCCCACAATCCCTTAAAACCCAACATGTAGAACCAATGATCGCAACATGATTACTTCTTAATTTATCACCTTGGCTACCACCTACCAACCTAAAGAGTACTGTTTTTGTTCCGTAGGTGGTGTTTTGCATGGGACATACATGCAAATGTGCATGTAGACATATGTGCGCTCTCAGATGTCCCTGCATTTTGTGCGTAAATAGGGAGGGTACAAAGGACAGTGACTGACATATTTGGGCACACAGATCAAAATGAAACTGGTAGGCTTAATTTCAGGCCATCTGCCAGTCTCACTAACAACATTCCCTTGAGAAACGGGGACCAGAGGCTTCTGGGAGGTCTATTTAGTTATAACAGAAATGAATTTTGTCAGAGGACTTTACAAACCTGGAAGCCACTGTTTATGTGTCCTAGCTTTTGTGAAGATATTTCAGATCATCTAGCAGAAATCATGACCAAAGACAAATAAGTATTTCAGGAAATAAAGGCAAATATCACCTATCTCTTCCAGGAACTCTTTAGCACTAGAAGGGGGAAAACAGGATTTTTAAATATAATCTTCACCCAGTGCTTTTTGTTACCTGTCCATAGGACACCACCTTGTCTGGTGCCCCTTTAATCCCTAGGAAGGGAAATACTGATTAATTACTCCTTATAGGTCAGATGTATAATAACAAATTTACAGAGGTATGAGCTATAAAAGCCATATGCCTATGTGTGTATCTGAAACCCACCAAAGTGCACAACAGTCCAGAGCAGCTTTTTTTTTTTTTTTTTTAAATCTAGTGTTGGCACTTCAATACATACATACCACGTACATGAGGCTACATTGCAGCTGTGCTTTTCCCTGCACATACTTGGTACATTAGGCAATAGTGAAGCAGCTAAGGAAGTAGTGGCTAGACATGGGATGCAAACAGCAGGGTTGTGTGTCTAGAAAACACTGATGCTCTGTTGGGTTGCTATTTTGTAAATGTAAAAAGAATAGTCTCTTTTGGGGGTAATACTCTGGAGTATAACATTGCGAACACACCACTTGTTGTGTATAACAGCTGTACTTATAGTCATGTAGAATGGACTAACAGGACTTGACAAGCAGCCGTTAACCATCAAAGCATAAAAGGGAAGCTCGGTGCAATTGCAGAAATATTCTTCTTTTCCCAAAAAATATACATGAAACCAAAATCCATTTGTTGAACACTCTACATGGGTGGTGTTGAGATTCCACTGCTAATATCTAGAGCTAGTTAAACTGTTCACTCAATAGGCATTAGCCTATTCACAAATGAACCAGAAATTTAGAACTTGTTTGACAACAGGCTTTTAACCAACGTATTTAGGCCTCTGGATTTTCATTAACTGTTTGCTGTGGGGGCTCCTTTGACTATTTGGAATTCAATTAATCAAGGATGTCACATGAAATGGTTTCTGTTCCCTCACTGGAGAGCCCTACTGTTATAAAACAGAAGCAATACAATTAGAGAGTTAAAATCCCAGTGGAGAGTTTGGAGATATTTTCATAAGACACATGCGAGGTGAGGCTGCCTACACAATGTTAGGATGTATTAAATAATTCCTGTGCTCGTTCTTTCAGAGAAAACATTATTAGCTGGATACTAACAAACCACAGACATTTTAAATAGCCGAGTTCTTTCCTGATGAAAGGGAGAGGAAGTTGTAAGCTGGAGCCATTGCCTATTTAACAGTCTTTACATTCAGTTTCCCCCACCAATTAACTAAATATATATATGGGTTTGTCAGACAAGAGTTATGACTTCTAGGCCAATATGGGCTGACTAGCATATATATCATAGGAATGCCATATATCATCTGCACCATATATACATTAGGAGGCGTTAAGCACAAATAGTATGGCAGTTATATAGCATAAATTGACCTATACCTTTAGGCTGTGTCTACATTGGCACCCTTTTCCGGAAAAGGGATGCTAATGAGACACTTCAGAATTGCAAATGCTGCGGGGGATTTAAATATCCCCCCACGGCATTTGCATGAACATGGCTGCCGCTTTTTTCCGGCTCGGGGTTTTGCCGGAGAAAAGCGCCAGTCTAGATGGGATCTTCCTTTCAAGTAGGAATAAGGGATCTTCCGGAAAAGGCTTTATTTTCCGCAAGATCTCGTCTAGACTGGCGCTTTTCTCTGGCAAAACCCCGAGCTGGAAAAAAGTGGCAGCCATGTTCATGCAAATGCCTCAGGGGATATTTAAATTACATTTGCAATTCCGAAGTGTCTCATTAGCATCCCTTTTCCGGAAAAGGGTGCCAATGTAGACACAGCCTTACTGTTCTTTTACGCAAAGCATCCCATCACACCTTGCATTTGCTCAAGTAAGCTTGGCACAAGCAGATAAAATCAAGATACATTTGTTCTATGTTTTAGTACAAGTTAGGGAAGTACCTTCATGTAGCTATAAATGAAATGCTGGTATCCAAAATCAAAGGCAAAGAAGGAACAGAATGAGTTAGGGAACTGGGATAAATGGGTTGCACCATTTTCACCACATGGAAGAGATGCATAACTGATAAAATAATCATACAAATAATACCAGCTGAAACATGTAACTCTGGGGAGCATGCCTGCTACACAAAGTGAATGCAAGATCACTGCACATGACTGTGTCACAGAGGCTGATATCATAGAAAATATTATCTCTGTACTATATAGCAATAACCTGCCTGATATTAGTTATTTGGTCTCTTGCATATCTCATGTAATGAACTAGCGACTGACTCTATGCTTATTTGCAGGAAAAGTCCCCCACAAACATTTCTGTTAACAAAACCAACTGCATAAATGTTCAAAGAAACATGGAGGGAGGAGAGAGAAAGGGAATGAAACACTGTCAGATCAAACAGAGTTGCAGAGACAGATAGGTGGAAAAGTTTGACATTTGGTCCAAAAATGGAACACAGAACAGTGAAGTGCTAATGAAAATTGGCTAACTGTACATTTCCTCTATTCCCCAGCTTCATTTTCTGTAACATGGACCATGTTTTGGGCAACCAAAAAGATCTTAGAGGACCAAATATCTGGTAAAGAAAGTGCTCAGGAGTGCATGTGTATTTGTCCATGGGCTATTATTGCTGATGCATAGATGTGTGCTTTGATGACCACAAACACTGATCACTACATCTCACCTGCTCATTCCCTTAATAAATTCTTGCACCAACTGCTGAAAAAACATGCAGCCCAGTTTTCTATACTCAGGGCTGGCCTTACCATGAGGCAAACTGAAGCGGCCGCCTCAGGTGCCAGACTGGGGGGGGGGGGGGGGGGACGCCACTAGGACCTAGAGTGTAGAAACTTGCATCTGCTGCTGGTGCAGATGTATTCTCTCTGCTCTAGATGCACAGAGATGGTGGAGTGCTGTGAGAGGAGTAGAACAGGAAGAAGGCGGAATTGAGACCTTTCAAAGTTTTGGCCCAAGCGAGAGGCTACGGGGGTGTCATTTGTGCTCCCTGCCTCAGGTGCCAAAATGTTGTGGGCCGGCCCTGTCTATACTGAGTATTCCATGAGAGAAATTTTACAAATGGCAGGTTGCACCTCTATAAACCAGAACTCTCTGGTCCATCAACATCCAGAGAGTGCTGGCACACTGCGAGGGATGGAGTGGGCTGTGAGCCTGGCGTGATGGTGGGGGAGGGGCACAGTTTAGCTGAGCTGCAACGGGAGGAGGAAGGGGTGAATCCTGGCTCACAGATCACCTGGACTGTGGGGGGAAACAAGGGTGGGAAACCTGGCATGCAAGCCAGCTGGGCTGTCGGGGGAGCCCAGAAGCCCAGCCGAGCAACAGGGCAGGGTGGGGGCCAGCAGCGGGGGAGGGGGGAGGAGAGGGGGAATGACCTCTCGTGGTCTGGCAAAATCAAGAACCAGTCAGGTCTCAAGGGTACCAGACCAAGGAGGTCCAACCTGCATGGTAGACTGTAGACTGTAAGGGTATGTCTGGACTGCATCCCTCTATCAGCAGAGGGATGCAGATTAGACAGGTTGACATTGCAAATGAGGCAGGGATTTAAATATCCCGCACCTAATTTCTATAAAAAATGCTGCCACGTTTTGCCGACTCCACACTTTGTCGGCAAAAAGCAGCAGTCGAGAGGGGGGTCTGTCGAGAAAGAAAGCCTTTTTCGACAGATCTTGTAAACCTCCTTGCAGGAGGCATAAGGGATCTGTCGAAAAAGGCTTTCTTTTTTCACAGACCCCCCTCTAGACTGCCTATTTTGCCGACAAAGTGCTGAGTCGGCAAAACGCAGCGGCCATTTTTATGCACATTAGGCATGGGATATTTAAATCCCTGCCTCATTTGCAATGTCGACCTGACTAATATGCATCTCTCTGCTGACAGAGGGATGCAGTCTAGATATACCCTAAGATGTGAGATGTCCTGACATCTCACAACTACAGTCTACTATGAAATCCTTTCACTAGTTTCCAGCAAGGGATCATCTAGTTTATAAGATGGTGCTGTCCCTTTACCGCTGAGATGCGTCAGTCTCTGTGACTATGAAATACTAGGCTTCTTACCTTCCCCTCACATCCCATCAGCTGGAGTCATGATGCTGCAAGACTCTCTCAAATCAATTCTCCTCTGGCTTTGAAATGTGTGCCAATTAAAGACTGGAACAATTAGGACTGCTAAAGCCAACCAAACTGGTTATTTGTTCAAACAAGGAGCACTTAAATTACTATTAAGAATGACACGTGAGACAGAGCTAACTCTCTGAGCTATGTCAGATTCCTGCAGGAAGCGCAATGTATAAGCATAAGGGATTAATCAAGCATAAAACATCTGCAGCCTCTGAGTCATGCAACTCTCAACACACTGTGGGTCCCTGCTTCCCAGGAGGATGGCTGATTTCAGGAGACAATCAGTCCTGCTGAATGTCAGTCCAGTCCTTATCAGACCGACGTCCTTATCAGAAAACCCAGCACCGACACTCCACTGGATTCTTTGTTGGCACTCTTAGCGGAGAATGGTCACAAGAGACCGAAATGCCCTTTCACATCCACCAGTGGTCTATCCCAGTGAAGGTCCAGGCACCTTGAGAAGGTACACAGGGCAGGGGGGTTCACCTTTTATTTAAGAGGCCCCCGCAACATTGTAAAAAACCTCCAACTTCAGCCCCAGGCTGACTGCCAAAGGCCCCACTGAGTCTAATGCAAGTCCTGCTTGTTCCCCCCATCCCTCAAAACCTGCTCACAGCCCCCTAGGAGACACCAGATCACTGGCTGAGAACTACTAGCATTGGCATTCTCTGCTCCTGACTGTTCTGAGGATTAAACAAAGGATTACACCCTTCAGCTCTGCCAAGCCAGGGCCATGTTCTGGCATGGAACGCACACCAACAAAATAAAATCTGGTTGGTCACAGAAGCCTGCAATCCCCAAGCAAGCCTGTTCTGTGGAGGCATGCTACAAGTGTGTCAGAAGAAGCTGGTCCATCACAACTCCCAGTTTTCAATGGTCCATGCTCACCCATGCAGTGAGCCAGAGTTAATACAGTGGCACCATCTCCCCATGGGGGAGGGGACAGTGTGCCTCTGGGTTTGACCTTTTGTCGCCATTGTGAAGATGAAGTCACTCCACATCCTAGCAGTCATTGTTCTCAGTTTTGAATTTCTGAGATGTTTTGGAGCAATTCTTTCTACAGCCGCCATCCTTTCCTTTAGATTTTCCCTGCCACCCAATAAAATACAAAACCTATCTAAGTCAGGATGAGTCAAGGCAAATGTTTTTCTTTCCAAGGCAAGATATTATGGAGGGAAATGGCTGAGGTGACTTTTAAAAATTACCACATGTGAACAATAAAACTATTACCTTCCATTACGCTAACTAGAATACAAATTTACATAAATATCAACTTTCATGGTTCAACGCCTTCAGTCGCCAAACCAATAATTGCTTGGGGTTAGACATTAACTCTACCAACAGGCATGAGATTTCCTAACTGGCCAACATGAGAGGTTTGCTCCCATTACTGCTGGGTACTGGTTACTGTCACTGACAGAATATTTTACAGGACAAAAACAATTGGTCTGGTCCAAGATGATGATTCTTACATTCTTACAATAGATGTTTGCGTCATCAAGTGTACAGGTTGAATCTCTCTAGTCTGGCATTCTCTGGTCCAGCAATATCTATGGTCTGGCGTGATTTTAGTTAGCCGCGTGTCTGCTTATCTTGGGTGTGGCCAAGTTTCCCGTAGTCCCATAAAAGTTTGCTTAAAACCACCAGTCCTGATTCTCCATGTTCTGTGCTATTATTTCATTCTAATTTACCCCTAAATGTCTTCTATAAGAGCTCAGTAAGCAGTGGAAGTGTTGGTAATGCTGCTAGACAATATTGACCTCTCATGGATCGGCAAATTCTCTATTTGAACCCTCCCCCCCCAATGGTTTGGCAAATTCTCTGGTTCAGCACCAGTTAGTTCCCAAGGGTGCCAGATGAGAGAGGTTCAACCTGTACTACTCAATTAGCTGGACTTTTGATATAAAAACTTTTACATGGACGTAAAAACTTCCTTCACTGTCAACTAAAATATTTAAGTTTTTCCTGGTGCTTGATTCTGCTCTGCATATATTCTCTGACAAAGCAGTTTTTCTAGCTGGAAGCTGTCCATGTCTTTGCTAATAACTGTACATATTAATTTACTTCTATTTGTTCAAGCTCTTCTAGCAACTGCGGTTTATTTTAAGATTGGATGTTTACCAAAACAAAACAAAAAATCACACTCACGGAGGCAAATTTACATCAATTCAAATCATCCTGGAAAACAACATTTCATCAAAGCACTGGCCTATTCCTTCAACTGCTATGGCAGCTCAACAAAGCTGAGATGATAATATAACGGAGGAAACCGTCATCAACTACTTTAAAAAGAGTTTTGACAATGTTCTTTTAATGCTCGCTTTGAAGTGGGAAGCAGTCATCTGCCAACCACAGCTTTTCTATCATAAACTCGAAGCAAATACAGTATAAGAGTCTACCAGTTTAGACACGTTAAATAATTCACCCCAGGCTGTGACTGCAGTATTATGGAAAAGGTGATAATGAATACATCAGACCAGTTTATGTGTTCCACCTGTGTAGTATTTCTCACACTGCTATAATACCTGGGTGATAGTACAAAAAGGGTCAGAATGTCAACTTAATAGAAAATGTATGAAATTAAACCTCCAGAGGAATGTTGAGGGACATAGAAATACACTTACACAGACAGCTTGTGCAGGCACTTTCCTTCACTGATACTTTTTCCTGCTTTTATCTGCTGCAGTTAATTCAGTAAGTAGGTACAGGTTGACACTCTAATCCAGCACTCACTGGTCTGGCAACATCCACGGTCCGGCATGATTTTAGTTAACTGGATGTCCACTTATCATGGGTGTGGCCAAGTTTCTCACAGTCCCTTAAAGTTGGTTTTTTTACAGCCACCAGTCCCAGCTCTCAGTGTTCTGTGTTATTTGGCTCTAATTTACACTAGTCTTTTAAGAGCCCAGTAAGCAGTGGCAGTGTTGGTAATGCTGATAGACAATATTGACCTCCTGGGGTTCAGCAAATGCTCTGATTTGCCATCTATCAGGTCCTGAGGGTGCCAGACTAGAGAGGTTCAACCTGTATTAAATTGGTGTCCTTATGCCCAGTGGCAACCCAGGATGGGGGAGGTGTTTATAAAACAAATTTTAAACTAAGAACCTGTAGAGTAAGGCAGTAAATTCAGAAACAGACAGGGCAAAGTGCTGTTAAATGGCTCCATTACCACTTGAATGTCTCTTTTTACAGTTTCTGCTACTAGGTCTGGCAGGGTTCTTCACTTTTAAATTATCCAGATCCTCTCCAGAGGAAGCAGAGCCAGTGGTAGGAAGAGGCGGGTGGGTGGACATTAGGGCCACATCTAAACTACACCCCTCTATCAGCAAACGGATGTAAATTAAGCTCTTTGAAAGTGCAAATGAAGCAGGGATTTAAATATCCCATGCTTCATTTGCATAATCATGTCATGGCACTGTTTTGAACAAGCGCCATTTCGAAACTGAAACTGCAGTTTAGATGCAATTTTTTCAACAACGGGGCACCTTTTTCAAAGATCCTGTACTCCTCATTTTTTTTATCTCATCATTTTTTGAAGCGTACAGGATCTTTTGAAAAGGTGCCCTGCTGTCGAAAAAATCGCATCTAAACTGCCGTTTCCGTTTCAAAATGGCGCTTGTTCGAAACAGTGCCATGATGCAATTATACAAATGAGGCATGGGATATTTAAATCCCCGCTTCATTTGCACTTTTGAAGTGCTTCATTTACATCCCTCTGCCGACAGAGGGGTGTAGTTTAGACGTAGCCTAAGACCCAGTGGTGCCTCAAATCTTCCGGGAGCCCTATGCCACTGTGTATTCTGTGTGTAGATAAGGACCACTCTGGAGGAGAGTTCATTTAAATGGACTGGGTATTATTATTCATACTTCAGTAGCATCCCCTGGCCCCAAATTAGACATTCAGCTCCCGCATGCTGGGTAAGAAATTTACTCCGCCAATAAATTGGAAGACCAATAAGAGGCACATCCTGGAAAACCAACAGAGAAGAATTTTGCTCCCAGTGGGTTTAATTTGCTCGAGAATGGGTTTAAATATGGATCATATCAATTCTGATGGTAGCCTTGGATGCCAGGCTGTCCAGGTAACTGCATTTTGCAATGCAATACAACACACTTACCATACCTCTGCAGCCATCTTAGAACTGACAGAGCCATTGAAACTGAATTAGTTCACTGAACCAAACCGAAAGATAGAGAAAAAGAATAAAAATCCTGCCCAGAGCAATAGCTTTTTATTGTATTTGTATTCAGCTTCAGTCTGCTCTCGTATTTCTCTTACTAACCAAAAAGCAACCTGTTTGCCTCACTAACAGCCCCTCCTGGATTGGGCCCAATCTCCAGAGCCACTTGCTAAATACACAGCATACGCCTTGCCACACAAGCGTACAATTTAGAAAGAAACCGCTTCTACAGAACCCACCTGAGAAGCACCCCAGCTGGACTGTTTGCTAGCATCCCAACAGATCCCCCTCTCTTCCTGCACTTACATGCTTTGCTGAACCAGGGCCTTGGACTGACCCAGGATGGCCGCTCTTATGTTCTTAAGCGCACAAAGTATTTCAGACCCATCCCATCCCTGCAGCTTAGGTGACAATTGGTGAGAAGAAGCAACGCATGTAAAAATGCATCGTTTACATCAATGCATTAAAATTCACCCACTGTTAGTTAAATGTAAGAGCTTGGTCATGCTAATATAAAAAGCAATCTGAATGAAAACTACTTTACAATGACCAACGTCCTACATAACCTTCTATTGTACTATGTTTCTATTATTTTAGTGTCTAGCCTGTTTTACTCTCCTTCTAGTGTTTATTTATATTTAGAAGGGGAGAAAAAGCAAATGCACAACAAATTAGATAATTAATAAAATATTTATGCAGACTAACCTGTTTTTTGAAGATCTGAAATTCATACAATACATAATATAATTGCATGCGTTTAAGACACACTTATTCTGATGATATTTCTATTTTTCTATTTGCTTCGTACTTTACCTTATTCACTTGTACCGCGTAAAAAGCGTATGGGCTGAACTCGTAATCAGTCACGGGAAGGCCAATCTACTATGATCTAGATTTTAGACTCAATTGCTATGCATATATACCACAGCTCCAATTTCTTGTAATGGTCCAAACATATTCCATCAGCACCAGTATTTGTATATACATAAAATGTGACACAAAGAGTAACTTTTCTGATATAGATGTGCCAAGCCTTAAACCAGAGTTTTTCAAACTTTGGGTGACTGTTTGTAAGGGTAAGCTGCAAGCTAGCTGCAAGGCGCTTTGTTTACCTGAGTGTCTAAATAGGACATGTAAATTGGACTTAAAATACCTAAAACTGAGAAAAATCTTTAACTCGCCACCTAGCAGAGTCACACCAACTCCACCTCCAAGTGAAACTACTGTGTGCATCAATATATCCACAATGTTTAGCATTCTCTTGAAATCTATGGAATATCCGGAGAGCAGGGAAGTTACCACGGAGGACCTCTAGAGTCAGGGTTATAGTTAGTTTCTGGTGAATCTTTCCATCTATATATAATTAGACCAATCATGCAGTTGACTAAGCTTAGCTAATTGCAGGAGCAATTAGGCCAAATGTTTCTGTTCTGTCCACACAGCGGAAGGCTGATGGGAGCAAATTCTTCCATCAGCTTCCTTAATCCTCATGAGGAACCAGAACTGGCGCCAATGAGGGTACTCTTTGAGTTCAATCTAGCAGGACTATACTAGACCGCTAAATTGAACCCAGGAAGATCGACTGCGGTTACCCTAAAAGAAACTGTCATAGCCAGGGACTATGTGATATAACAGCAAAATTCTCCTCTCTGATGTACACTGTTGATTTCCTTTGCACTGCATATGTGTTTACTGTAAATTCAGAATTCACTATATGAATGGAACTTCTGTGGACTTTCATAGGAGTTTTCTATGCAGAGAAACCCTAAACAAGACTTAAAAACCGTAAGGAGAGGATAGAATATCTCTCTGATACCTGGAGGGCAATAAAATGCTTCAAAATCAAATTGTACTGCAAAATACTGCAGCAAATCTGTCAGGGTCTTTCAGAGTTGAGCAACCTTAACAGATAGATGATGATAAACTAAGTTAGCTTCCATGTTCCATTTGAACAAAAGAGCTGTGAATGACTTCATTATAAATAGTCAACAAACTGTGAACAAGGTGGGAGTTTTCCTAAACCTATTTACATAGCGTAATTTAGTCTTCCCCTACAGAATTGTTTTGTAAACTCTATGTAGTTAATGCAAAAGAAATCCAGACACATCTTTCGATGACAACTGCATCAATGTCTTCTCTCATATTCCAGGATACAACTATGTTTTGCTGCCTTTATAGTATACAGAAATGTAGATAGACGCAAGAAGCTCGGAATGGCTAAATCAGAAGGATGTGATATTTGGTTTTCCAACTATGATCTGAGCTCCATCTTGTTTTGATATGTTTTACCCTTGGAATCAGTGGAAGCCAGGTACAACTCCATGGAGCAGATGCTTATTTTGGTTACACCAGAGTATACCTGGATTTCAGTGGAGTTACTCCCAACATATGCCAGAACCTCACTATGTACTCTAACATTTCTGGTTTAAGTCTCAATAAAAGTACAATGGCAATTACAATTAGAGCAAGTCCAGCTGCTAAAGTGGAATCTGATGGGCAAATTATGGACATTCCCATCTTAAATCCTATTAGAACATCATCCCTTCCACATCCCCAACATACTTGAAGCAAATGGACAGTGTTACAATGAGAATAAAGTGAATCCAAATGCTTTTCTTTAAGCACCATACTCATTAAATGGAATTATACTAAAAGATAGCTTTGCTCGTTCAGCTACTACAGTGAGAGAGAGGGCTGAAGTTTGCCAGCATCTTTCTTTTTTTTTTTTTTTTTTGCATGTCCTTTTCCTGAAATATCTAAAATCATCCATAAAATATGCCTGACATTTAAAAAAATGGTAATACATTAATATGAAAAGAAAAAAAAATGCATTTCTCAGTAAATATGTGGGAGTGGGGTCAATTTACTGGTATGCGATTATTTTCCACTTTTATTGAAGCATTATTTGCAGTGCCCTGGCTCTGTTAAAAAATCTCTGATCATAGCATTGCTTTTTAAAAACAGCATAATGCATTAAACCATTTTTAAATTTAAATATACTTTGTTCTTTACAAAAAAGTTTCAGGGCAGAATGCAGACTTTGGAAACCATTTTCCCTAACAAACAGAGAACATCATTATAGAATAGATTCTGAAATCATTTCTAGTGCTTTTCATGCTTCGCTGAGAAAGTGCCAAGAGGTAATGAAGACCCAGTGCATAGTCCCACCTGCTGCTGGAAGAGCCAGCATTGGAAAGGGATTATTTATAGAAAGCTGACTAAAGGTCAGCTGGCGGGGACCTTCAGCCATGCAATGTCAGCCACGTGTTAAGCCCCAATATGGCTGTAAACATGGCATTTGGCACACAGCAAATAATCAGATTCCTTCAAGACAGATATTTGCAAGCTCACCTTCAGTAAAAAGAAAGACAAGTACACCGGGGCACGGGGGAAATGAACCAAATTACAATTCAAATAGTAATAAAAAAACCCTGCTGCAGAACATAACCAGGGTCTCTGAAATTTCATAATGCTTCTGTTCTCATTTTTGTAGCAGGAATCAGAGAAAGATGCAGTGTGTTTTAGCAAATGCTGTGGCATTTAAGGAGTGCAAGACAAATACTACATGGCATTAAAAAGATTAGTGTGATTTGTAGAATACTGAAAAATGATGAAGGCATAGTACAGGCAGTCCCCGAGTTACGCGGATCCGACTTACGTCGGATCCGCAGTTATGAACGGGGCCCTCCCTCTCCCTGGTCTCCAGCAGACCAGGGAGAGGAAGCAAAGCGGCGGAACACGCGGGCAGCGGACAGCCCAGACGCGTCTGGGCTGTCAGCTGACTGCATGCTCTGCGGCTTTGCTCTGCTTTGCTCCCCGTCCCCCTGGTCTGCAGACCAGGGGGACGGGGAGCAAAGCAGAGCAAAGCCACGGAGCCTGAGGGCAGCAGGACAGCCACGGCGCGTCTGGGCTGTCCCGCTGCCCCCGTGGTCCGCGGCTTTGCTCCGGACGCCTGTGGTACAGCAGCTGGGGCGCTGCCGGTTGGTCCCGTAGCGCCGCTCTGGGCGCGACTGAACCAACCCGGCAGCACCCCAGCTGCTCTGCCCCAGGCGTCCTGATTCAGTCACTGCTGGTCAGTTTCAGCAGCGGCTGAATCAGGACGCCTGGGGCAGAGCAGCTTGGGTGCTGCTGGGTTGGTCCAGTAGCGCCGAGGAGCGGCTGCGCTACTGGACCAACCCAGCAGCACCCCAGCTGCTCTGCCCCAGGCATCCCCAAGTCAGCCGCTGCTGAAACTGACCAGTGGCTGACTACAGGAAGCCCCTGCCCCGGGCTTCCTGGAATCAGCCGCTGATCAGTTTCAGCAGCAGCTGACTTGGGGATGCCTGGGGTTCTTAAGTTGAATCTGTATGTAAGTCAGAACTGGCGTCCAGATTCAGCCGCTGTTGAAACTGATCAGTTTCAGCAGCGGCTGAATCTGGACGCCAGTTCCGACTTACATATAGATTCAACTTAAGAACAAACCTACAGTCCCTATCTTGTACGTAACCCAGGGACTGCCTGTACACCATGTGTACACATACACACCCCACCCTAGACTGTACGGACCAAAAATTCTGGCAGATGCTAAGAAACAGGAATAATGCCTGTTGCCTCCACAGGTGCTGAAACTAGGAATGCTGGGGCCCCTGGCTTCAAGTGGTTTCCATCAAATACAGTATTTGTGGTTTGTTTCAATGACTCTCAGAACCCCCATGGTAAACTTTGTTCCAGAGCCTCTAGTTCCTTCCCAGTCCCAAGCAAACCCCATCAGATGCTTATATTCTTTTGGCTGGGAGCAATCCTCTGGGACTGGGCAACAAGGGAGGGATCACTTGATGATTGCCTGTTTTGCTCATTCCCTCTGAGGCACTGTCAGCAGATGGGATACTGGACTAGATGGACTTTTGGTCTGACCCTGTATGTCTGTTCTTATGGTCTATGAATTCCAAATAAAGTACAAGTACTCTCCATAGTGGGCTTGCATGGAGGTCACTGAAAGCTATCGGGCTGTGTCTACATTGGCATCCCTTTCCGGAAAAGGGATGCTAATGAGACACTTCAGAATTGCAAATCCGCGGGGATTTAAATATAGGAATTTTTAAGTAGGAATAAGGGATCTTCCGGAAAAGGGCTTATTTTCCGGAAAATCGCATTTACACTGGCGCTTTTCTCCGGCAAAAACCCCGAGCTGGAAAAAAGTGGTAGCCATGTAAATGCAAATGCCGCGGGGGATATTTAAATCCCCCGCGGATTTGCAATTCCGAAGTGTCTCATTAGCATCCCTTTTCCGGAAAGGGATGCCAATGTAGACACAGCCTCGGAGTGTAAGTGCATTATCGCTGCTAGCTGAGGATCTATAGTCTAGTTCAGGGATGGGCAATAATTTTTTACCAGGGGCCACTTCAGACATTTTTCAAGTGGCCCCTGGCCACACCGGAAGGGGCAGGACCAGAATACTTCCCTGCTTCCCTATTCATGATTGGTCTGGAGATGTGGGAGCATATGAAGTCTTTGCCTCCCCAGAGCTTCCCACTCGGTGACTTTGTGCGCCCCCCCCCTTCTTTCCCCAGGCCAATCAGGGCTCGGGGGCGGGGGAGCATGCAAAGTCTCCTCCCACCCTGCCAGGAGCATGTGGTGCTTTTAAGCATCATGCGCACCTGGCGGGGCAGAGGAAACTTTGTGCGCTTCCCCCCACTCCCAGGTCCTAATTGGCTTGGGGGCCGCGGAGTGGCAGGGCCTCCGCAGGCCAGATCAATCCACTTGGTGAGCCAGAACTGGCCCACGGAGGCACTTTTGCCCACCCCTGATCTATCTCTTTTCCAGGTTTTCAGGGGAGCAAAGAGAATGGCAGCCATCCTCCATTATACACAGGTACGTATGTTGCTTTGATGATGTGCGCTACCATCTACAGCCTGACTGAATTTAACTGCATAGAGAGAGAGAACAGCACAAAAGGGACTTCCCACAGGAGAGCACTGAGCCTAAGACGTTCCGTTTAGTCCACGCTAATTTAAAACCGATGAGGAGGCATCCATGGGAAGCTAGCAGAGAGACAGGCTGAGATAAGGGAGTGGAAGGAAGGAGAAAGGCTAGAAGTGTGGAAGTAGATTTGAGTCACTGGTGTAGCGATGGTAGCTGAAGTCACATTGAATAGGTAAGATTACCCACAGCAAGGGCAGGGAGACAGACAGACAGAGAGAAGAGGTGGCAGCTAAGAATAGAACCTTGTGGCACACTAAGGAAAATGGAAGTGGGGTGAAGAGGGGGGTTCATTAGAGAAGACGTTGATGGAATGAGAAAACAAGTAGGAGAATTAGGGAAGAAGTCTTCTTCCTTCACTATGAGTAGGTCTAGATTACATGCCTCTGCCAACAGAGGCATGTAAAATAGGCTACCCAACATAGTCAATGAAGCGGGAATTTAAATATCCCGGGCTTCATTAAAATAAAAATGGCTGCCACACTGTGCCGGCTCAGCTGATCGTTGGCACAGCGCTCAACTCAAGATGCAGATCTGTCGACAGGCGTTCCCTTGTCGACCGATCCGCGTCTTGACTTGCACGCTGTGCCGACGATCAGCTGAGCCGACACAGCGCAGCGGTCATTTTTATTTTAATGAAGCCGGGGATATTTAAACCCCACTTTATTGACTATGTCAGGTAGCCTATTTTACATGCCTCTGTCGGCAGAGGCATGTAGTCTAGACGTACCCTATGTGTCTTCTATTTCTTTGCCTCCCTCTCATTAGGCATAGTTCACAGTGTCTGATGCTGCCAAACATTTTTGAAAAAAGCCATTAAAGAACTGGAAACAGAGTTACCAGTGCAAACCACTGCCCTGCAGAGCATCTTGCTTTATGGAGCCTGACTATTATTCAGGTCCAGTCTCCCCAGCAAGTTCACGGAGCGGGGGAGGGGATTAAGAATAAAACAAAACAACAGCTTGGTGCAAAAACCATTTCAATATTGATCTGAATGTGATCAGAGAGCGCAATGGAAAAACTGGTCAGAATTCACCATTAACTTCCACAGCCCCAGCAAAGGGTTATTGAATCAAAATCGGATCGCTCAGGGAACAGTCACAGTATCTAGAACCTTTCACCTCTGTAGGATGTCTCTTTAACTGTTAACCATCACTGCAAATCCTATGCGCTGACAGGGTTCCTTAGAGAGTCAGCATTCCATGGAATACCAGCACTTCAGAGGTGGCTTATCAGCCATATGCCCCCATAAGACAATTAGCGCATTTTCCATTACAAGCCCTACTTATCTCAGTGCCATAGTTAACATTAAATAGAACCACAGGGCATGAGTTAGGAGTGAACACTGTTCATCTGATTACAATTTTATGATGATCATCACAGACCATGAAATAAACGCGCTCCTTCGTGCCCCTCTATTCGTTTACTCCAGAGCACGCTGATGGGGCAGCAGAGAGGAAGCTTGCAAGAGCGAGGGTGTTATGCTTGGCCCACCCACATCTTACAAGACTTTCTGCAAATCCATTAATCCAGTGTTTCTCAAAGTGCTCCACAAAACCACTTTGAGAAACTTGTTAACTGGCTGCACCGATTAGTTTACTTACCGGTGCCGCAGCTATGGAACCTCACAGCTCCTATTGGCTCCAGTTCACCATTTGCCACCAAGGAGAGCCATGGGAAGCTGTGTGGGCCGAGCCACTGCTTCCCGCAGCTCCCCTTGGCTGCAAACAGTGAACTGGAGACAAAAGGAGCTGCGAACTCCAAGACTGTGGCAGTGGCAGCAGTAAATAAACAACCAGAGCGGCCAGTTAACAAGATTCTCAGAGTGGTCTCACGGTGCAATTAAGTCTCGTGGTGAAAAATAAGTCTAGAACTGACATGGTAAAGAACAAGATGTCAATGGTTCTCTCATATCTGCTCAGTGCACACATAAGAAATAGGCCGTTTTTGGTTGCCAGCCGTACAAGCTCCTCTGAAAGAATTTATAACTGAACGTATTTACTAGCCCTGTGGAGGCTGCATAAGGGAGAAGAGAACCCAGTTGGCCCTTTTGTAGCACTGCAAAGGCCATACAGCTGACAGGAGCTAAAGTAATTGGAGTCCGTAAAGACATCAGATCTGTTTCTGAAATAACATGGCCAAACTGAGACTGTCCCTTGTGCAGAAATACTGTGAAGGGGGGAAGGAACTAAGACATACATCACCCCAAAAGGAGTATGGGAGAATGGGGAGGCAGGCCAGCTACGGTACCATGGTCTGAGTGTACTGGGAAGGGCCTAATCCTTCCTCAAGTTTCCCCTGCAGATGGTGCAGCTCTGTACTGCCCTCTATCCATTGCTATGCCATAAAAGTTACATCTACTGAAGAAAATGATACCTGTTTACTCCGTACCCTCTCTCCCCATCCCTACTCTTTATGTAAGATGGCCAAGCTATAGCATAGACAGAAGAGCCAATGAATGGTTATGAGTAATTCAGTCCTAAATAGTTTTAGTGGCACATGATTTAAGAACAATGCTCTCCCGGTTCTCTTCCACTAGGTGAGGTGGTGAAATGGGAATCATAACTAGAGAGTGACAAAGATCAGTTCTGAAGCTGGCCTTACTACTTATTGGGGTAGCATTTCTCCTAAGGGAAGGCCATGAGTTCATGCTACATTAAAGGATGGAGTCAACAGCTTACTGGCTTTAACTTCCACAAACAACAACAACTGATGTGCCACAATGTTTGGCTCTGTTATTTAGAATGTGTCTTTGGATAGCAGTTTCATATGATGTTGTACAGCAATTTCTTTCAGGGTTTAGTTCATAAACATAAACACATTCAGTCTCATCAGAATGAGTTATAGATTGGATTGATCCACTCCATCTTCAGTACAGACACTGGACTTCTTGTCTCCACTTTTATAACAGATAACAAATGAAGTGAAGACAAAACATTCAGTTCGGGTAGAGCTGCAAAAGACCAATTACAATTAGGTGCACTGCGTACAACATACTGTTCCTATGGCAAACCCTCTGATCTCTCTTATCTCCAATTATAAATGTAGTCCCCTTACTAAAGGGACCTCTGTTTTATTCTAAAAAGTCCCTGTGTACTACAATCCAGACTACAATTCCCATGAGCCCTTGGAACAAAAGAGGTAGGGGGGACTCTTGTGAGAGAGGAGGCTCTCTCCATGGGCTTGAAGAAGAGGCCTAGCAGTCTGGGACTCTGCCTTGCAGTTTGGAACCAAAGGGGGAGTCAGGCTGCTGCCAACAACATTGACCCAGTGCAGGGGCTGTTGAAGTGCAGCTACTACATGCCTGTTGGAACTGGGAGTTAGCAGGCTGCTTCCTATAGGCACAGCATGAGGCAGTAAGTTTGTGCCTTGCTGGAAGAGTGCTGCCTGGGACAGAGCTGCTGTTTAGCCTGGACCAAATCCTCACTACAGCTGCAACATCAGCGCGCCAACGCAAGCAAGTGTCTGGGACTGAGTCTAAGGGTGTGCACACTCTGGGGTGGAGTCACTGTTGTCTAGCTATATAAGCTTCAGTTATTGTTATGTGTTTTGTTAATGCTATTCCTTGCTAATCTGTTAATCCCTGTTTAGTTAAGTAAAGATGGTTTATTTTAAAGTATTCTATTAGATGTCTATGATTTGTAGTTGTTCTGGAATTAGATCCAGCTTTATGTTGGAATGAGTATATTCCTGGAAGCTCTCAAGGCACCAGTGTGTGTACAAGGCCAGCCAGGTGGAGGCACCGCCACTTTACATTCATTGCTAGCAAGGGACTGCAGCAAGGGGGTGGATAGGGCTTTCCCCAGCTAAACACCATCACCACTGGGGTACTCAGGATCTCTTTTGGGTTAAAACACCAGGCGTCCAGGCACACCTATGAGTGTGACCTGCTCCCCAGTAACCCGGGGAGGAAAAAGGGGGGGTTACATAAATTTAGAGAGGATGCCATCTCTGCAGTAGTAAAATAAACCTTAATAACTAGTCAAGCTTTTTCTAATAAGCCATTAAAAGGGACAGTAATAAAAAAGAGGATCAAAGGGCCTAACTTGCAAACTACTCAGAAATGCCGGCATGAGCCAGGTTTACTCAAGAGAGAAAAGTTTTGCAGATCTGGGAACAGAGAGGGATTAGAGTAGGAGTGGACAAATACCAGCCTGCAGACCAGATCCGGTCTGCCAGGATTAGCCCCTGGAGGACTCCCTACCCACCATATTTACCTGCGCATCCATAAGAATGGGGGATCACAGCTCCCATTGGCCACGGGTCAACGTTCCTGGCCAACGGGAGCTGAGATCACCGGTAGCTGCGGAGGTGCAGTAAATATAGTGGCAGCAGCCCAACAGAGGCTAACCCTGGTGAACCGCCACCGTTTTATTGCCAGCCACTGGATTAGAGCTAGGGCTCTCAAACTCCCATCCTATAGGCCATCCTTGACTAGAGCGATTGTGAAATCCAGACCGGGACACCCAGTGGACCAGGGGGGCCCTGTCTGTTACTGCCCTGCTCCTTCCCCTCCGCTGCTCTCCGCTTCTCCACAGCTCCTGCCACAGCTGATCATGGATGCTGCTGGACCAGAATGTCCTGGAATTCAGAGGTTCAACCTGTACAGTACATCTGTACAAGCTGTACCATTTACATCTATTATCTCAATCCAGAGATAGCATTCCTTTTCCTTGTCCTCAAATGACAGAACAGTTCATCTATAGGTAGAGGACAGAGCATTCAATGCAATTGTATGCTGTTTATTGATCAGATAGCCTCTGCAATCAGTTTTCTTTTTTCCAGTTGACATTCTCCATCAGTTTATACATGTGGATTTCACCCCACCACCATCGTTAAGATTAGGGCAGTGTTTCCTCCTCTTCCTCATTACTGACCACTTCAAAGCTATACAACAAAAATTTTGGTTTCAAGATCAATAGACACTGTGGGTGCTGCAAACCAAGGAAAACACATTGTGACAGGGTTAACTGAAGCATGATCATGCAGGCTATCGGACAAATTGGAATCCTTTGAATAGGGAGTTTTCTTTCATTTATAATTAACTGCTTGGCTGGCACATCATAGTTTCCAGGATGTCTGGTTGTGAATGTTTACACTGAAATTTGTGAAGACAAACTGCATTAGAGAAAGGGAAAAAGAGGACGGGAAAATAAATATATGCACCAGAGAACTGAAGTCAATGTAGAGCTTGAGAAACCAATCGAAGTCACTGAATTGGGAGAAGACATCTCTTCGACAGAATGCTCATAGCAGAATTAATATCAGGACAAGCTTTCATATATTGTCTCAACAACATGCTTTAACCTTGCTGCAGAAGAAAGAACAACATCTAAGCGAAAAAGCCACCTGATCTCCATGTCTATTTAGCTTGGCTTCTTCCTGGGTAATTGACAGAGATAGCAAAGATACAGTTTTCTGCTTGAAGCTGGCTACATATCACCAATCATTAAAGTCACTTAAGTGTCAGGTGATAATGGACACTGGTCAGTATTGACCTAGGTTGGATTTCAGTGGCAGTTATCACAATGGAGAAAGGCTCTGAATGACACTCCCATTCCCCAGAATGGAAACCTGAACAAATGAAGTTCAGAGACAGTTGTATTAACATACAGCCGGTCTCCGACTTATGACCACCCTCACTTACGACCATCCGCACTTATGACCAAAGTGGTCATAAATGCGGTCCCTGAGTTACAAATGCGATCCGCACTTACGAACAGCGCGGTCGCCATGTAACTCAATGGGATCCGAGTTATGAACACTTCAAGTTACGGCCAAGTGTTTGGTCCATAACTCATTTGTAACTCGTGGACCGGCTATACTCTAAACACAATAAGTAGTCCTGTGGCACCTTAGAGACTAACAAAAGTATAGAGTATCATGAGCTTTCATGGGTAAAACCTACATCATCAGATTAGCACATAGTCTAAACTTCTTTCCACAAAGCAGCTTCTTTCAGACAACATCTTTTCATAAACTGGCTTTCAGATATTCCTCTTGGAGGAAGTCATTTCACATAGAATTGTTGGACATTTGGGGAATGGACGAATTACTTATGTAGCATCATTAAAATGAAAAAAAAACAAAACCCACCAACCTTCCCAAACCAATGATCCCTGCAATTTGTCATTTGTTGCAAAAAACTTAGGAATTTAATGAGTTGCATTCCTCTCCTAGATATTCCTTTTATGAGGATGTCAGTCTAAATCTAGTCTCAGACGGATTAGCCAGTAACTTTAAAACAATGAGCAGTCCTGTGCCATCTTAGAGACTAACAAAAATATATAGGCTCACAAGCTTTCGTGGGTAAAACCCAATTCATCTGTGTTTTACCCACAAAAGCTTGTGAAACTCTATATTTTTGTTAGTCTAAATCTAGTTTCTGTTAGGTCTGTTGCAGCATAGATGGATACTTTTAATTGCTTATTTAGCCCTGTACACAAGATATTTACTTAAACAGGCCCACATCTCCCGAGGCTTATGTACTCTTGAGAGAATACTTCAGAATGGTTGTATTCATGGGTCAGAGTGGAGTAAAAAAACAAAAAGGTTGCACTGAAGCTTTCCAATATACACAGATCCTGGTGGAAAGCAGGATGTGTTCCTCAGCTTAAGAGATATGGAGATGCACTTCACCAGCTATGGCAGGAAGAACTACGGGTCACAAAATAATTGTCAACAACATCCTGACCTTGCATAGCGCTGCAGTAGCATTACAACCCAACAAATGTGATCTCAGGTAGGGATGTTAAATTTTGATTAATCAGCTAATCGAGTGGTCGATGGAATTTCCATCAACTACTCGATTAGTCAGTAAGTGGGGTACTCACTATCCCGTTACGCCTCTTCCTTTGAAATGTACAAGAGCTGTCCGTGCCTGCTTAAGTCTTGGCTCCTGTGCCTCTCCCGTTGAAATGTACAAGAGCTACCCGTAGCTCTTATACATTTCAAAGGGAGAAGAGCAGCAGTAGGGATGTCTCTGCCTCTCCTGACCCCCCACCCCTCAGAGACAGTGTTGGGGGAAACCAGCTTTTAAGACGGCTCTCCTCATCACTGGGGTCCTGCTCTCCCCCACCCCTGCTGCCTCTCTGACAGAGGCAGCAAAGTGGGGGAAGCAACTAGTTGAGTGACTACTCGACTATCTGATAAACTTATGCTTATCAGTAGTCACTTACATCCCTAATCTCACATGGCCATTCCCAGCTCTCCAACTCTGCTGGGCACAGTCTTCTCTTGGGCTACTGAAGGGGAATGGACAAGAAGTTTGCTTCTCTTCTTTTGGCTGCAATCTGCATAGAGGTTCACATGGAGGAATGCCTACCAAACCCCTAACAATGCAAGGCGGTGGTGATGTTCATGCAGACCAGTATCATCTTGTTGTTTTCTTGGACTTCCTTTATCTACTGCAACTTCTCATTGTTTCTCATCTCAGACGGTAAGCTTTCCAGAGCTGGGGCAGTCTCTTGTTCTCTGTACAACAGCTAGCACAGTGGGGTTCTGATCATGTTCAGAGGCCCAAGGCATTACTTTACTACTAACAAACAATGTTAAGGATCCAAATCAGTAGAGTCTTTTTGCTTAGGGGCCAACAAGCCTTGTGGATGTAGAACATACATGCTTGATGGAGAACGCTGTAGACTCCACATCAACTACATGTGCATGCTACAGCAGTGCTGTAAGATATCTATTTATGGTTAAATAACGACTTTCAGCATTGACAGAGGATATCAGAAGATGGAAATTACAGTACCTACAGCTGATTAAAGAGGGTTCTATCATTCATTTTTATAGCCTTTTTTCTTGCAGTATGTTGCATTATAAACATCTTCACGGGCCACATAAAACATCTTTCACTACCAATTTTTTGTATTTGACATTCCTCCTTCACTTCACATCCCCAATAAAGCATGGCCTTGTTTATTTCCCACTGCCCCTTTTCTAATCATTGTCAGCAAAACGGCAGTAGTAGAATTATTCAGAAAATTGTGAGGGTGACTAGCAGAAAAGTTCAGTGAATAACACGAAACAAAAAACAGTTTGTTGAAATTTTGAGTGGAAAGCTGCAAAATTTTCACACAAATAAAGAAGACAATCTGAAAGCCAAAAACTTTTTTTCAGATTTTGGTTTGATGAAAAGCCTACATTTGGCACCAGACGCAAATGATTTTCATCCAAGAAATGTTTAATTAAAACCACTGTTTTCCATCAAAAACAGTTTGGACAGAAAATATTTGAGCAGCCTTAGTTACAGGCCATATAGATTCAAAATGCGGCTTGAGTGTTTTTTGTAAGATTTGCCTTTTCTGATGTGCCAAATTTGCTAATTTGGGCAATGGTAAATTCATGACTCCCATGGTCCTTTCTAATTAATGTCTCCATCCCTTGTTAGCCAAGCAATTATTTTTCAAGATGGGAAACCCACTGTCTCATCATTACTGTGTTTCAGGGGTCATCCATTCCAGCCTGCTTCTTTTATCCTCCCATGAACAACTCCACCCCACCCCCCACACACACATACGCGCTTAGCGTCCACAGAAAAGAGAATGTTGGAGGAGGGGAGAATTCATGCTGGTTGCTAGAGCCCCCACATCCACGAGTTCCTCCCCAGCATTGGGAAGGGACCCGATGTTGCTGCTGCCAAGGGAGACCCAAGCCATCACTCATAACCTCCCCAATAAGGGAGGGGTTCCTTGTTCCAGACACTCTAAATAGGGCACTGGGTCATGGGCTGAGAGTGGGACCGGTAAGTTAGAGCCACGGGTGTAATGGAGCTAAGGCCCTGGATTGCCTTAATGCTGCCTTCCACACAGTGGCTATGTGGGGTTAGGGCAAGGCCAGAAGATCTACTGCTATGAAGATCCTCCCATTCTTTTCCCCCAAGGGAGTGGGAGCTCAGAGGTCATGTTGCTCTAGCACCAGGGCGGCAGCACAGCAAGACTCCTTGCCCCACATGGTTCCCCAATGCCCCACTGTGTTAGGAGCACTGGAGACTGCCATCCTCCTTTGGCTGCAAACAACTTCTGCAGCTAAATCATCTTGTTACACACACAGGATCCAACCGAGCAAGGTGCCAAGGGCTTTCGATGCTCATTCACTCTCACCAGTTAGGTGGGAGTTGAGCATGTCCAGTCGCCACCCAAAGATGCTCAGGAACTTTCAAGCTTCCCCTTTGAGTCCCGGAGACTACCCTGGAAGATGTGAAAAATCATGCCCTTATCATCAGATGACACATCATCCTCCCCAATCTCTTTGGCTGTGTCTAGACTGCATCCCCCCCGCTTCATTTGCATAAAAATGGCTGCCACTTTTTTCCGGGTCGGAGCTTTGCCGGAAAAAAACGCGAGTCTAGACGCGGATCTTTCGGAAAATAAAGCCTTTTCCGAAAGATCCCTTATCCCTCTTAAAATAAGGAATAAGGGATCTTTCGGGAAAGGCTTTATTTTCCGAAAGATCCGCGTCCAGACTGGCGCTTTTTTCTGGCAAAGCTCCAAGCCGGAAAAAAGCGGCAGCCATTTTTATGCAAATGAAGTGGGAGGAATTTAAATCCCTGCTTCATTTGCAATTGCAATGTGTCTAATTTGCATCCCTTTTACGGAAAAGAGATGCAGTCTAGACACAGCCTTTTTGTTTTTCCTTAATCTCTTCTCTACAAAAAGATTCTACTTGCTAACAGCTTGAATTACTCCTAGCAACTCTCTAATTAAGCTTGTGTCTGCAATTCTCTCACTCTACATTCATTTTGCTGTCTCCAATTTAATACACCAAATTAAAAGCATATCGGGCATCATGGAAGGTCCAGCAGTCAAGCTAAGAGTCTAATGTTAAAAGCAATAATATAGCCAGATACAAGCACCATTCAGAACAATTGAAAAATCCAGAATGGTTACCTCTCAGTGATTGGCCCTTCCCCACCCTCCATAATTATTTATTTAGCACTAACCAATTATTAATGCTCTAATTTAATTCAAAGGTTTTCAAGCCTAGTTAAAACGGTGGTGAAAGGCTGAGTGATGGTTGCTAAGGCAGTGGTGATGCTTTGGTGGTCCAGCAGTAAGTGGTCTCTGGCTGACATGCAGTGAGTGAGCTTAAAAACTTTTTTTGTGTTCATTATTAAAAAGGGGGGGGGGGTTCAGGTCGACAGAAAATGATGCTGATTGTAAGTGTTGCAAAGAATGAGACACCCGTGGAAATCTCAGATTCCGGTCCTATGGGAGAAATCAGCCCATAAACTGTTTTCACTAGCTGCCTTCTAATGAAAGAGCACCTGCTTACCATCATGACATACGGCATAATAATAAAATAACCATGATGTATACTGCCTTCCCTTCCTAAAAGCTACATGATACAGTAGCCTTTCCTTGGTCTTCAGTGGGAGCTGAATAAGGTGCTATTCACCCTAAAACGGCTTCCATTTAAATCAGACACATTTTGCCATGAATTTAAATGGAAGGTAGATCAGCCGCTGTATGTGTACTACATGTCTCAAAGCCAGCCCTCTCTTGGGTGGGTAGGTCGCTAGGAACTAGTCCACAACTGCACTGGACAACAGAGTGCAGGAGGAATGGAGGAGCTAAAATCCATGCAGAGATCCCTATCAAAGGCTCCAGCTGTTAAAAGGGAGAGGTCCATGGGGCTCTATATAGAGCTTATGAATGTTTTTGTGGTTTGGTACACAGGAAATCTAATCATGATTTTGGGGACCCTTCTCAGCCGTGCTGCATAGGGATGCGTTCCTAAATCCCGTGAAGTACACTAATCATGCACACTCCCCAAAAGTGGTATAAAGGTGGATCGACAACTTTTGTAAAATTACGAAGTTCTCTCCGCTGAATGCTCACCTCAACCACCAACTGGTGATGGTGATCCAGGACTAGAATCTAATTTCTTGTTGCATGCCCTTGGTCAACCAGTAACTTGAAAATAAAAGTTTTGTTCTGTACTATGAAGGCACAGAAGTAGGTTTTAGGGGCATCTGGGTATACATGCCGTATCTGAGATTAGCTTTTGGACCCGTTCAGGATACAATGGATTACCGCTGAGTACACAAATTTCAATTTCAATATTGACCATATTAGTACTTGTCAATCATTAATTAAAGAGGTTCAGAGGAGTAGCCGTGTTAGCCTGTAACTTTAAAAACAAGTATCACAAGCTTTCATGGGAAAAACCCAGTTCGTCTCCATCCTGCTCATTTGAGGAAGTGGGTTTTGCCCAGGAAAGCTCATGATACACTCTTTCTCACTCTCTCTCTCTCTCTCTCTCTCTCTCTCTGAGTGTAAGTGAGAAACTCTCTCTCTCTCTCTCTCCATACACATATACACCCACACACACACACACACACACACACACACACACACACATTATATATGTTAGTCTCTACGGTGCCACAGGACTACTTGTTGTAATTAAAGAGGGTTTTATGGCCATTAAAGCCAACCTTATGTGCTCAAAATTAGTATTGATTATTTAACAAAGTCCATTTGACACACAAAACTAGAACAATGTAAGTCTTACAATTTTGCTCTTCCATTTTCAACGTGACAATTTTTTTATGATGCTTGCTATCAGATTCCCCCCTCCTAACCTATAAAGCAATTCCACTCCAGAGAAATACAGGCTGGGGAACACCCAGTACAATTTTTAATTTTATGCAAAATAATGGTTGTGTGGCTTTTGCTTGACAGGCAGTAAGTGCACTTAAACTTTTTTGGCGTGTGTGTTCATTATTAAATGGATGGGCCGAGGTAGACAGAAAATTATGTTGATAGTCAAACACTGGCTCTTTCACTGTAAGTGTTACAAAGAATGAGAGGCCCATGGAAATCTCAGATCCAGGTCCTATGGGGAAAATCAGCCCATGAATTGTTTTCACTGGCTGCCTTCCAGTGAAGGAGAACCTGGTTACCATCATGATGTACGGCATAATAATAAAATATCCATGATGTATACTGCCACCTATTCCCAAAAGCTAAATGATGTATTAGCCTTTCCAGATGTGTTCTCCCCTCTTCTCCATACTTTCCTCCAAATTCCCATGATCCTGTAACAGTAGTTAATTGTGTGGATACATTTTATCAAAAATTCTAATTTCATTGCCTCTTCTTCTGCAGACTCATGATACACTTGATATTGTATTCAGTACTTGTCACATGCCAAATACCTCTGCAGCTTCAAAACAGGACCTTCCACCCCAACAGTAGTTACTGCAGAACTACTGTAAATTAGCAAATATAACCCGCGGGTTATACATGTTTTTACCAACCACGCCCCCTCCACCCCGTGGGGTATACATGTCTACAAGTTGATTTTTACTCCTTGGAGTCCCCTCGGGAGGATCAGTTCCCCTATTAGAACTGGGTCAGCTCCGCTGCAGGGGTGCAGGGAGGGCCTGACGAGCTTCCAGCGTGCCTGCGCTGTGCTCTCTGTTCCCTCTGTCCGGAGGAGGGTGGGTGACGCCTGGCTGCAGCTGTGCGGGGCAGGCCTGGGTGCGAGAGCAGCTCCCCTCCGGCAGGCCGGCCGACTCGCTGGCAGCAGGATGGCCATCACCTTGTGTCTGCTTTCTACTCTGGGCAGCTACCTCCTCACCTTGGCACTGCTGCTTAAGTGCCCGGGGCTGCTGTGTCGGCCCAAGCAGCAGCGCTTCCGCTGCTGCCACATCTCCCATCACGGCATCAAAAAACACCTTTTATGAAGGTGGCAGGTGTCTCTGTGGGTTATATACATCCGTGGGTAATCTAATTTTTACACGACAGAAAAACCGTGGGTAATACACGAGTGCGTGTTATACATGGATGTGGGTTATATTCGCTAATTTATGGTACTCTTGAACATAGGTTTTTATATTAGCACAATAAGCTTCTTACCTGCCTCAAGACCACTGACACCATAAGATCTTCCAAGACAGGACTAAATCTCTTAAAGGCAAAGGTCAACTTATCATGCCCATGGTCATTAAATAGCAGGTACAGCATCAACTACCAGCTTTTCTGCAGCTGTTGATAAGTTAGATTTCTTGACAGTGACAAAGTGCACTCTAAGGATACTTTTACACTGCAAGACAAAAGCCGAATTAGATACGTAACTTCAGCTACATCAATTGCGTAGCTGAAGTCGAAATAGCTTAATTCAGGTCTTTGCTCTGTCTACACAGCAGGAAGTCTAAGGAAGAACACTCTTCCTGCAACTTCCCTTACTCCTCATGGATTGCAGGTTACAGGAGTCGGAGTAAGAAGTCCTCCAGTTTGACATTATTTCGATATAAAGGCTTGCTGTATAGACACGCATTATGTTATTTCGAAATAACATCAGTTATTTCGAAATAACACTGCAGTGTAGACGTTCCCTAACAGCGGGACTGAGAATGTAACAATAACAAATTTTGCTAGCCAATGACCTTGAGCCAGGGGGATTGTGCATATTGTTGCTTTCCATGAAGATTTCCACAGCTTGCCATCCTGTCTGGGGGGCTTACCAGAAGAAAAATATTTTGCAGAAAGTAAATGCGCTTTTGAGACAACAATATGAATATTTGCATATAGGGTGTATTCAAAGAAATAACGTTGTGACCATTAACTTCTCATTAGCAATAGAGTAGCTAATTTAGCAACAGTGTACTTAGAGAAATTAATAGGGATTTCAATAAACTGCAGACCAAAGTTTGCTACGTTTCCAGACTCCAGCATTTTTAGAATGAGCATATTTTCTACCTAGCATGCTTCTCTATTCAGTGTGTTACGCTGCAGAGTATTCGTAATGTTTTAAATTACATCACAATTTTTCTTCACACAATTAACATGGGTTATAAGCAAATTCATTGAACTAAAACCACTCAGCATTCTATTGCCATGACAAAAATCGCTGGATTTCTAGACACTGTTGTATCTATTTTCTAACTGCTCAGGAGAAAATGTGCAGTATTTGCACAGAGCTTAGGATCACCATGTCATACAACCCAGATTTCTTCTTAAAAAAACCTTAACTAAATGTGTTTGTAAGTGCCGAGAAATAGACCAGTTATCATTGTGAAATGCAACAGCACTGCAACTGCAGCAATCAACTACAGAAATATAAATAAAGGTCCCTCTTCAATAGAGTACAGGAATCTCTCAGCAGTCAAAATTGAAGGCAGAGTGACAGCAAGAGACCATTCATTTACCTCTTATAAAAACATACAAATAGATTCTCTTTCCCCAACTCCTCAAAGTTACTGTACGGCATTCAAGTTTCAGCATAGCTGTCCATTTCGATTACCAGCTGGTGAGAGCCACAAATGAACTTTACCTGAAGACTATTTTTACTAGTGCAATGCTAAAGTCACAAGCAGGCCAATTCAGGAAAACTCTGAATGTAATCACAAAATTTGGCTTTTAAGAGAACAACTTGGTTTTGTTTTGTTTTTTGCATTGCTATCATAGTTCATTGACTTGCCATACATCAGTCAACTCTAAGGAGAAAACATGTCAATGCTGAGAGACTGAACACGAAATAAAGAAAAATTGCTATGATCCTTACTGGTTAGGAATTACTCTTTCAGTAATCTTTTCACCCCAGAATTCTTTGCTACCACTTACAGAAAGGCATATACATTTTTTACCCTCTGAAACATGCCAGTTACCTTAGATCACATCTTAACTATGGCCATATTTTCACTACACAGAAGATTAACGCTACTGCAATCGATCTTCTGGAGTTTCATTTAGCAGGTCTAGTAAAGAACTGCTAAATCAAACCTCAGAGGGTGCCCATTAGCTTCAGTACTCTTGTTCCTCATGAGGACTAAAGGAAGCCGGGAGCATTTGCTCCCATTGACCACCTGCTGTGGAGACCGCACAGAAATTCAAATTAAGGTATGCCAACTCCAGCTACATAGTTAAAGTAACTGGAGTTGTGTATCTTAATGCAACATTCCAAGTAGTAAAGACATGGCCTGAATCCCACTGAGAAGGTGGTAAATTAGAGGGGAGGTGATCCAAATAGAGTGGGTGGGGCAACTAAGTTAATTGCTTACTTGAAACAGTAACATTTGGAGATCATTCCATATAGTTTTAGTATCTATCATGGTTATTTAGCAGCTGGAAACTAGGGCTGTGTTTGGACTACATCTCTCTTTCGACAGCGGGATGTAAATTAGACATGTAGAAATTGCAAATGAAGAGGGGATTAAATATCCCATGCTTCATTTGCATAATCGTGTCATGGCACTCTTTCAAAAAAGCGCCATTTCAAAAGTAAAACCGCGGTCTAGACGCAGTTCTTTCGAAAATTGCAGGCTTTTTCGAGTACAGGATCTTTTGGAAAAGCTTGCTGTTTTCGAAAGAACCGCGTCAAGACAGCAGTTTTACTTTCAAAATGGCGCATTTTTGAAAGAGCGCCATGACACGATTATGCAAATGAAGCATAGGATATTTAAATCCCCGCTTCATTTGCAATTTCAAAGTGTGTAATTTACAACCCTCTGTCGAAACAAGGATGTAGTCTAGACACAGCCTAGGAGAATGCATTATGCAAGCATCTAGATCTGTGCTGGCCTCCACCAAATGCTCTGCAATCTACAGACCACAGTTTGAGAACCACTGACTTACAAAACATTATTTCAGTGTTTGCCAGACTCACCTGGAGCATGAGGAATACAGTAAATACTGAAGTAAATATTTAAAAAGTGACTAGTTTTAAGGGTCACCAATTTACTCTTATGGCTAAATGTCAAGGTGACATTAAACAATGTTTGGCATTGATGGAACTCTTTTCAGCCACATTTCTTTACAGGATCAGAAAAGGAAGCTCTCACTATTTTAAAGATGAGGAAACAGGGCACAATGAAGGGACTTATCCCAAGCCGCACAGAAGTTCAGTGACAGATCTGACAACAGCTCGGGAATTAAGTTGACACACTGATACCAGTGTTTCATTGGCTGGACTGGGCTGTATTACACTATAATCGTAGGCCCCATTAGATATTAAACTGGGTTTACACGGCTCTATAACTTGCTTCTTCAGTGACCACAAATCAGACAAATCTACTTCCTGACCACAAGCAACTAACACCATAGCCGCTGCCTGCAGGATTCAGCAGTAAGAAACTGACACTGCATAATTTATTGTATTTTGTTAAAGATTCCATTCATACCCTTGATCCTCACACACTATATAAATATGTAGACATTTCTATCTGATCCCCAATTTTTCAAATATCTGTAGGGGGGAATAACAGTATGAGGGAGAAAGGAACTCAAGTGTGCATTTTCTGTCTTCTGGCATACAATATTTCAAAATACCCTTTAGCTAATCTGAAGGGGAGCTCTCCGAAACAGTGATACACACCAAAATGGGAGTTTGAGGGTTTAAATGACTTATTTTTGCAGTAACAAGAATCCTTGCTTCTACACCATCTAAATCTAACCCCAGGAAATTCACAAACCAGCTTAGCAATAAATTGAGTTTGTTGTCATATTTAATGAAAGAACAGCAAGGGTATGTCTACACTAGCCCCCTAGTTCGAACTAGGGAGGCTAATGTAGGCATTCGAACTTGCAAATGAAGCCCGGGATTTAAATATCCCGGGCTTCATTTGCATGTTCCTGGGCGGGCGCCATTTTTAAATCCCCTTAGTTCGAACTGACTGCCTGTGGCTACACATGGCAGTCAGAAGTTACTCCGAACTAAGTCCTTAGCTCAGATTAACTGTTACTCCTCCTGCAATGGGCAGTCTGCAGGCAGTCAGTTCAAACTAAGGGGATTTAAAAATGGCGCCCACCCAGGAACATGCAAATGAAGCCCCGGATATTTAAATCCCGGGTTTCATTTGCAAGTTCGAATGCCTACATTAGCCTCCCTAGTTCGAACTAGGGGGCTAGTGTAGACATACCCCAAGAGAGTTAATTCCTGTATGTTTGGCACACAGTCAATGCCACGTAAATATTGAAACCCCCAAATTTTGGTTTAAGTTGGATTGTATGTGGGAGATTAGCTGCCACATTATATCTTTATTTAGAACAAGCTCAAGAGGTATTAAAAAAGAATCACCCTAGTCAGTGACAGAGATTTTTAAAAATCACTGAAAATGCAAGGAAGCAGTAGTTTGAATTCCTGTATGACTTACTGCTTTAGAAAAATAAATAAGAGGGAAATCCTTAGGCAACCTCAGCAAGACAACATTTAACTTGCTCATCCAGGGTGCAGCGGCAGCAGGTACTAAGCAAAGCGAGATCTCACAGGGACCAAAGCAAGTGCATTCCAATAGCATCATATTCATCTCAGTGGAAAATCCCTTTCTGAGCCCCTGGGACTCCTGATCTTTCCAACAGCCAGCACCAGAGGAAATGTTTGCAGAGTGTTGTTTTTTTTTTTTTGTTCTAAAGCAGGGGATGAAATCCAACAAGATTCTGAGGTGTAAAGACAAATGCCAGTGAAGTCGTTGTAAAGTCTTTCATGAAAACTCAAGATTATGCAAGCCGATGTTGCATCCAGGGATCTGTTAGGCCTAATGAAGCCATTGATAATCCTCCTTTCTTTTGGATATATCCTAGCATGGAGGAAGCAGATGATGGAGGAGCTGCTATGCCCACTCTATATCAGTAGAGGACCCTTCCTACACAGCTATACTGGCTTTAGGGACTCTTTACTCTGTTCCACCAATGTCAAGTGACCGCTGACTCTGGATTAAATCCTGGCCCTTTCGCAAAGCCTAAGTAAACAGGCCTTGTGTGCAGTGGATCTCAGCCAGCATCAAAAGCAATGGGATGCTGCTCCCAACCTACAGGAGCCTGAACATTGGCTGTATCCATGACAACCACATCCCCCATGCCTATCCCACCAGTACTCATGGGTACTGACGGATGGATATGTACTGTGCCTTTAAAAAGAAACGCAACTGTACTTTGAGACTTCCACAGGAATTTATCTAATTCTATCAGATAAGGAAACTGAAAAATAAAAGGGCAAGGAGACCATTTCCATTAGAAATTGGTGTTTTCAATAAACAAGAAAAGACCATTTGAAATACTAATCCATTTGCCTATTTGGAATATTTCAGACGAGATGGTACACGTGAAAAAAAAAGAGTTATGGAGCTTGTTTTCTTCTAATGACTGCAAAGTAAAATTAGCCAGGTGATTTACATACAGGGATATATTGATGAGAGAGGATTTAGCTATGGCAACATAAGAAAAACATAGAGCTTTATCTTGCAGTGAAAATGAAAGGGATTTAAGAAAGCCTGCAAGCTATCATCACTGTATATAAATTCAGCTTTGTTAATGAATGAATTAATTAACTACACGGAAAAGTCTAGATAAGAATTAAAATAGTGAAAGTTTTTTGCTCAAAAGCATATTTGAGAAAAAGGCAAATGCAAATAAATCATTCTCTGTGGTCCTGTAAAATAATGTTGCACATTTTAATTTGAATACTGCAACGGTGCAGGATATACTTGGCCTCTTTGTAGGGGCTTCCTACTTCTTCTAAAATCCAAGATTTCTTTAATAGCCTGTCCAGCTAAATTCTTTATCATTTAAAACCAAATATGGGATTCCTTATACAACCTTTGCTACTTGGCTTATCCAGAATGCCTTGTTGAGTCCTGGGAATATACTTTATCCAGTTCTTCAAGACATGAAACATTCAGTTTGAGTCTGGATTTCATCACTCAGGTTCCTTTATTTGGCATACAGCAAAATGACACTGAATCGATCAAACTTAAATGTACAGGGTAGGTACTGAGTGTACCACAACACATCCAAAATTACATAGAAAACCCTCTTCCTTTATATACATGTACACCAGTGGTCCCCAACGTAGGCATTTATGTGTGCCCGCGGAATTATATGGGCCAGCCTCACCCCTGGACGCGCGGCACATGAGCTGCCCCACCCCCGGACGTGTGGCACATGAGCGGCTCCGCCCCTGGGCGCCCAGCAGCCCTGAACGGTTGGGGACCACTGATGTACACATTACGTTGCATCACACATTTTTGAGTGGCTTGGTTACTTTGCAGGAACCTGTCCTTGTACAGCATGCTCTGCCCAAGTGTTTTCATATAGAACCATATCTTTACATTCCAGGTCTATCTTGTTTATTGTCCCTAGCATCAGGTTGCTGCTGCTTATCATAACAACCACAGATATCCTGAGCCCAGCATACTGTTTGAAAAGCCCCTATTCACAACTTAACTTTCCATTCACATTCCATTCCTATAGGGCTATGTTTAGACTGCAGGCATCTTTTGGAAGAAGCTTTTCCAGTAGAGATCTTCTGAAGAAACTTCGTCTGAAAGAGCGCATCCACATTGCCAAAGTGCATCCAAAAAGCAATCTGCTTTCTTGACAGATAGCGCCCACACAGAATGGACGCTATCTCTCATTTCAGCTGTGATTACTATGGATGGAGTGGCCACCAGGGTACCTGTGCTTTTTCCTCTTCTTCCAAAAGAACTCCCTCTTCCCTGTCCACACACACCTTTTTCTGAAAGAGTTCTTTAGGAAAAAGGCTTCTTCCTTGTAGAAAGAGGATTACCAATGCCAGAAAAACACCTCAGTTCTTTCGATTTTCTTTTGAAAGAACGCGACTGCAGTGTGGACGCAATTGAAGTTTTTTCGGAAAAGCAGCCATTTTCCCGAAAAAAACTCTATAGCGTAGACATACTCTAGGAAGTGAGGCAAGTTATTTATGTCAAAACAGGCCTAAAGCAGGTACTAGAAGTATACCTAGTTGTCCCTTTCTTCTACATACACAACATAGGTAGCTGCTCTAGATGCTAGGTTACTTCATTCTTGTTCAGTAGGCAATACATTTTCCTATCACCGTTATTTCAGCTTCATAACTCTTATCCATAATTTGTGTTTTCTTTTTGGTATTTCAAAGATTAAAGATAAAAAGAGTCTAAAAAGACTAGGAAAAAAACTTGGAATAAGATGCTAAAATCTGGAGACAAAGGCAGGGCATTTGGACTAATAAGAACATGAAAAAAATAAAGTGCATCTTTTCTCTCAGGTTCACAAAGTCCATGGAAGATAACTGAACTCTTTTCATGGACTTCAGTAGAATTTGGATCAAACCGCCAGAGAAGGACAGAGCTGAGAGTTGTTTGTTATGTGGGTTGATTTTGCTGCTGGAATATAGGTATTTTACTTTGTATATTTTTTATGAAACCAAATTATGTTTAAGGAACATAAAGCTTAGGATGGGAGCAGCTCTGGTGTTGTACACTTTTAAAAACTAATAAAACAACCTTGGTTATGTTGTTGGGTCAAAAGAATAGGGTGATACTAACCTCTGATTCCAATTACAGAACAAGCGTGATAGATATTTGTATTGCCATAGACACTAGTACGGGACTATCTGTGTTTGCATTTGATTGGAAAGAACAATTCACATTTCTTTCTCAAAATGTATAGGACTAGATAACATCTGCCTTATATTGGTGAGTGCTTATACTCCATGGGGAGCCCTACTGTAGTCAATGGCAATTACCTACATAAAGGCTGGTCTACAATCAACAAAGCAGTGTTTAGTATAGGCTCCCCATATGCTGCCTGTGATAATATTGTTATGCTGAGAGCTACTGGTGAATCACAAACCTCTTTGAAATTGGATGTGAATGCACCCTTCAATTAATCTAACTACCAGGATTAGTTAATCAGACATCTCCCAAACTAAGACAAATAGGGAGGTGTGACCTTCCCAAGATTTTGGGCTGAGAGGGCAGAGAGTTTTTTCTGAGTTTTTGGATGGCAAGGAATGGGACAGAACAAAGAAACTGAATAGACATGAACAGAAAATGGCAGAGGCAAAAAGTAAGGGCAGTAGCCAGGGAGTAAGTAGCATGACATTGCAAAATTCTAGAGAAGGAGAGAGAGAGAACTTTCAGGCCTGGTGTTGGTTAAAGAGATCATTCAGAGAAGCAGGACTTTGTACCTTCTTTGTAAATAACAATGATTGCATCAAAGGTAATACCAAACTCCATCAATTTCTACTTCCAGCTGGATCATACCCAAGGCCCTGAACTTTGTCTAGCCACTTAGGTCAAAGGGTGGGGAGGGGGGACACACTGCTATTACTAGAGGGTGTTACCACTAGACCTCCTGCAGCACTGCTGCCTTCCACAAGTTCCTTGCCCACGGAAAACCTGCATCTTAGAAAAGCTATGTGATGCCACCAACAACGTGCAGAGCTGCCTAAGCAAATGAAATGAAAAGGTAAGCTCTAGAGCAGGGCTACTCAACATGCGGCCAATGGGCCACATGCAGCCTGTGACCATTTGTGGCCTGCAGTTTGGTTTGGATTTACGCAGGGCTCAACACGCGACCCGCGGGTGGGAGCCAAAACAAAAATTAGTCAATATAATGGTCTTCTGTTGATATGCGTTTTAGTAGTTAAATTCCTGGACTGTCATTGCTCATTAAAAGTGCTGTCATATGGGTGGAAATGGGGTAAATATTGCATTTTATTAGTATCAGCAGAAATGACTTAAATGGGGCCTGCGTGTTGTGTAGTCTTGCCTTAATCTTTATATTCATGCCCAGCAGAGTGAAAGAAGATATTTGCAACCCTCGGCATGTGCTACGAGTATCATTGTGGCCCCCAGGGCTTCCAAAGCTGAGTAGCTCTGCTCTAGAAGGTCAGCTATAAAACCTCTGCAGCCGCTATTTGTATGCGTTTATTCACTAAAAACAGCTTCACTGCAGCTTAGTATGCAGTGTCAGGCATGCCTTCTATGTGGCTATGTGCACCGTGTTATGAAGTTCCATACTGACTTTTATGGAGTCCCAGTAGAAGGTGCTAACACAGGTGCTGGAGTGGAGGAAAAGCAATAAGGCAAGACAAGAATATAGAAAAGCTACTCGGTGTCGTCATCTCCATGCCCTTCTGCAGGTTCCCTCATGGCCCCTTCCTCAGATTCACTGTCTCCCAGCAAGTCCTAGCAAAACTGCATTTTCACAAAACCTAAATGGCAACCTTGTATCATGCATTTTAGGAGCATTAAAAGCAAACAGGACTGGCTCATAATCCCCCTGAAAAGACTCACATCCTATCACACTACATAGGCCTACTTTAGTCCTGCTCCCAATGGGAAATTCTATGACCGCTGGTGGTTAGGGCAGTACGGCATACGAAAAAGATGTCACAGGTCACCCACACAACAGGGCTTTGTAAGTAGGTCCTGATCTACACTTAAGTGTGAAAAATTTTGTACCCTCACTAGTACCACGCGTTTGGTTGATCCAACCTCCAGTGTAGCCATGGCTAGGCTGATGGAAGATTTCTTCCACTGACTTCGTTACTTCCTGTTGGAGGGCGGGTTACTTACACTGGCAATAAATAAATAAATAAATAAATCATGTCAATGTAGGAAGCATCTACAGTCCAGTGCTACAGAGGCGCAGCCATAACACAGACATGGGGCAATGTTCCCTCCAGTCTTTGCCATCCCTGTATGGAATTTTTTCCATCCATGTGCAGAATTTTTGATGTGCACCGAGGCATGTGCAAATGTGCACCACCAATAGAAACAAAATCTAGCGGTGGGCTCTCCATTAATCAGCTGGGCAGCATCTGAATCTCTTATGAGCAGCGACACAAGCTCACATCTTACAGGGAGCAACTGTCCTAGGTAAGGCTCCTGCTCTGAATAGAACCTTGTCTTCAATTTGGATTTTAGGAGGACTTGAACAAGAAAACGTAACCCACAGTTGAAGCTCTGTCCCCAAGTTGCATTGTTCCTAGCTTTTCCCAGCAGGACCACTTGTCCTAGATCCTATTTGCCTTGGCCTCTCAGAGAGAGGTCCTCACCCCGTCTATATCCTGGTTGAAGTGATCATGCACTAGCCACTCTCAGGCTATGTCTAGACTACATCCCTCTTTCAAAAGAGGGATGTAAATTAGGCAGATTGAAAGTGCAAATGTAGCGTGGATTTAAATATCCTGTGCTTCATTTGCATATACGTGTCTGACCGCTATTTCGAAAAAGGGTATTTCAAAAGTGAAACCGCAGTTTAGACATGGCTCTTTCAGGAAAAAGGAAAAACCCTTTTTCAAAAGATCCTGTACTCATTTTTTCAGGATATTTCGAAAAAGGGTGGGTTTTTTTCGAAAGAACTGCGTCTAGACTGCAGTTTCACTTTCGAAATACCCTTTTTCAAAACAGCGAATATGCAAATGGAACATGAGATATTTAAATCCACGCTTCATTTGCACTTTCGATCTGCCTAATTTACATCCCTCTTTCGAAAGAAGGATGTAGTCTAGTCGAGCCCTCAGTCACCAGATAGGACCTTTCATCTCACAGGATTCTAACATCTGAGAGGAAGACGACTCAGAAGAACCCTGAATGTTTATTTAGGGTCTTCAAGACAGTCACCCTGATACAGGCCCTAAAGCAGATAAAAACAAAGACTCCAAGCCAATGGACATATCATGCCAGCAGCTTTTAGGCAGAACTCCTCACTAAAACCAACCAGTACTTCTGCTTACAAACTGATTGTAGAATATGGTACTTGGACAAGGGAAACACAAGGCATTCAAATTGTCATTGAAGAGGCTGTTTGTCATATTATTGCAACCGTTCAAAAAGGAGAGCTCTATGGTGCCTCCGTGTATATTAGATTTGCATATTAGAAGGACAGTTTGTATATGAACATCCTGATTTCATGTTGCTCTCCAAAGTTTTTCTAACTGAAATGTCAAGATTCAAATAGGATTGAAGATTTTTGTTTTACTTAAATATCTGTCTGCAGTCTAGAAATTAATGGAATATGTTGCACTATAATTATCTCCACATAACACACAGATACTGCTCTCCTCACTCACATGAGTCAGTGGGGCTAACTCCAGACTGCATCCCTCTGTCGGCAGAGAGATGCAAATCCTCAGAGTACAGGATCTGTTGGAAAAGCTCCCCGCTGTTGGCAGAACTGCAGCTAGACTTCACTTTCACTTTTGAAATGGCGAGTGATCGGGACAGCGCCGGAACGTGAGTATGCAAATGAAGCCAGGGATATTTAAATCCCAGGCTCATTTGCACTTTCGAAGTGCTTGACTTGCATCCCTCTGCCGACAGAGGGATTCAGTCTGGAGGTAGCCTGAAACTACTTGTGTGAGTAAGGCAAACAGGGTATATGGTAGGGATGTAATAGTAATAGTTTAGTCAATTAACCAATTAATTGATAAGATAAAGCTTATAGGTTAATGCTATAGACTACACACATCCTCCCCCCCCTCCCCCGCCGCCAGTAAATTGTTTAGTAGGCTGGCCAGTTCTGGCTTGAAACAGGTCCAGGACCTACTCCTACTGTGGCTCTGCATTTAAAGTGCATTAGGAGCTAGGCGGTCAGGCAGCCCAATTCACTTCTGGCTCGCACTGGATTTGGGAGCTCAGGCCCATGCTAACAGGGGCGCTTGCCACCCTGCGCTGCTGCCTCTCTATCCGAGGCAGCAGCACAGAGCAACAGGCAGCTGGTCCATGAGGAGAGCTCATTTTTAAACTGGCTCCCCTTGCAGACCACCTCCTACCTGGCACCCTGCACTGCTGCCTCTGAAACAGAGGCAGCAGTGTGGAGTGGCAGGGGGATCCTCAGGAGTGAGGCCAGAGCGCACTGGCTGTTGGCCCCACCCTTGGGGACTATAGAATAGTCGACTAACCGATAAAAATTCTTGAGGTTACTCCACTGTTCAATTAGCCGATATTTAACATCCCTAGTATATGGCCCATGATTCACTCTCCTTAAGCAAAACATAATGTTCGCTGTACTAAGTTCAAAGCGGGTACTGTATTGTTAAAAGTAAAAATTCTAACCTTAAAAAATAAAGTGCCTCACATCTATCACTGCTAATGCACAACACAAAAGTAAAACATCTGCGTTAAGCTCAGAAATTACTTTCTGTTTTGTTCGTGAATTCTTTGTAAAAACAGATTTTCCATAAACTTAGCTCTAAAAACTTTTGCATTGCATCTGATAATTTTGACCTTGCATTTTTTATAGCGATCCATTTTATAGCACCACCACATGTGGCATGTAATTACTTCCAAGAATGCAAGCAACGCAGTCAGTGTCTCTTACAGTCCAATAACTTTCAATACTAAAAATCAAATGAAAACAATTTGAGCTTGCAGGGCTTGCATTTTGTAGTTGTTTTTGGAAAGCAACTTATGCTGCTTTCATTGTGGCACAATGACTCAAATTGTCAACATGCTCTTTCATGATCTCATTTCATTGCTATTGAAGAGGGCACTATGGCTCAGCTGGCTAAAGCACCTGTTTAGTAATCAGGAGATCCTGGGTCTAAGTCCCAGTGGTGCTCTATTTGTTTTGTTTTGTTTTGTTTTTGTGGGGGGAAGAGGGTTGTTTGTTTGTTTTTCCCTTCAAGTACTGAAAAGGATGTACAAAGAGGAAGGAGAAAAACTGTCCTCTGTGACCTTGGAGGATAGGACAAGAAGCAATGGGTTTCAATTGCAGCAAGGGAGGTTTAGGTTGGATATTAGGAAAAACTTCCTAATTGTCAGGGTGGTTAAACCCTGGAATAAATTGCCTAGGGTAGCTGTGGAATTTCCATCACTGGAGATATTTAAGAGCAGGTTAGACAGACACCTATCAGGGATGATCTAGAAGATGGTGTTTGGTCCTGCTGTAAGAACAGGGGCATGGACTTGACCTCTCAAGGTCCTTTCCAGTTCTAGTATTCTATGATTCTAATCCAGGGAGCCTCAGGCAAGCTCCTTGCCCGCCCTCCTCTCTCCCTCTTCCCCCCATACTTCTCAGAAGAGCATGCAAACTAAAGACTATTCTCCACATCAGGGTGGCAGGAGACCTAGACTCCTTGTTAACAAGGGCAACTTCTGCTCGCTAAATTCTAAACCCTATTTTTCTGCCAGAAATTCAAGCAGTTTTAAGTAGTTGCACCACCCTCTATCCGATTTGTGCTTTTAATGAAGTAATCAAAGTGCAGCTCCTCTGATTTGCGGGCCTAAATTGTGCCTGTGAATGGGATACGTTTTCAGAAAGGTGCTCTCCTTACATACAAGTTTAAATAGGACTGTTAGGCAAAGGACATGGATGGTCACAGTTTTAACAGATTGTCTGAGAAATAAGCTCAAATGTTAAAACACCTAAGATGATCTGAATCCTGTAGCTCCACTGAGGGGGATGGATGGGTAGCAAACTCCTAGTGATTGCTGATGCCTACATGTAAGCCCTGCATCAAGCTATCGATGGAACTTGGGGGCTTGTGCAGATCCAGTAGCCAAGGACCTATTGTCTGGATTTCTGATCAGTCAAGAAATGTGATTGTCACAAAAGGCATAGACGAGATACTAGAGTCCACTGATAAAGACCAAAGCTTGGTCACTCTCCCGGAAAACAGAAACGCTCATTCACTATAGGTTAGTGACCTGACTGTTTTGTTTTTTTAAGCTTCTAAGATTAAGCCCTCTCTTTCTGTCCTCCCCCCCCCCCCCCCACACACACAAGAACAACCCCTGCCACAGTCTGCTGGTGTCTCCAGATGCTTAGCTCCTTTTTTATTTAAGCCGCCTCTGAAGATTCTTGAAGGAGTCACATCAGCAAACTTCTGCTGCTTTGCCACAGTCACTTACAAGGTTCCCCAAAATAAATGGCAAAAGAAGCTTGGGAACCACTGAGTGACGCTAAATTCATAAGTAACATTAGATAGTAACAGAAATACTAGACTATATAGCTAAAATAAACATTTAGGACTTGCCTACACTACCGCAGGTTACACAACTTCAGCTACATGAATAACTTAGCTGAAGCTGACATACTTTTGTCAGCTTACCATAGTATCTTCACAGCAGTAAGCTGACAGCTGACACTCTCCTGTCAACTCTGCTTATTCTTCTCATTTTGGTGGAATACCAAAGTTGATGGGAGAGCAATTAGCAGTTGATTTATCATGTCTATACTAGACATGATCAATCGTTCTCCGCTGTATCGATTGTTGCCCATTCATCCAGCCTGCAGTGAAGACATGTCCTTAGATACAATCAAAATCAAGAGTCTTTTATACACATATGACTCAGCCACAAATAATCAGGTTGTGTGCTAGCTAATCTATGTAACCATGTCCTCTCCTCAGTGTTACTATCATCCTTCTTTCTTGTTCTACTTCATATTGTCCATTTAAACCATCTTATGTCTTGTCTTAAATTTACATGCTGTGTTTGCACAGTGCATAGCACAACTAGGCCCTGATCTCTGTTGGAGCCTTTAGGTGATACCATAAACCATACAAAATTGGCTCCGATAACAGAACAACTATAACACATGCTGTGTAAGTTATACTAATAGACTACGTCTACACTGGCCCCATAAAACGGAATAGTCATGCAAAGCAGGTAAGTCAGAATAGGGAAATCTGCGGGGGATTTAAATATCCCCCGCGGATTTAAATAAACATGGCCGCCACTTTTTTTCTGGCTTGGGGAAAAGTCGGAAAAAAGCGTCTAGACTGGCGCGATCCTCCGGAATAAAGCCCTTTTCCGGAGGATCTCTTATTCCTACTTGAAAAAAGCGGCAGCCATGTTTATTTAAATACGCGGGGGATATTTAAATCCCCCGCGGATTTCCCTATTCTGACTTACCTGCTTTGCATGACTATTCCGTTTTATGGGGCCAGTGTAGACGTAGCCATAAAGTGATATAATTAGCTGTGTGACAAAACAGCACTTTCCGGAATTATAAACATCTTAAGAACACAAGAACAGCCAAACTAGGTCAGACCAATGGTCCATCCAGCCCAATATCCTGTCTTCCGACAGTAGCCAATACCAGATGTCCCAGAGGGAGGGGACACAACAGTCTTAAGTCCCAATTCTGCAATCTGATTCACATGGATATGGTCTTACACCTATGGGAAGTCCCAATCAAGTGAAGAGGGTCTGACAGGCTGATGGTCTGCCTTATAAGACAGAAAATACCATCTGGACCTTAAAGTATTAATTTAAATAATATTGGGTCAGATCCTCCTCTGGGGATTTCAATGGTTCTATATTGATTTCCACCACTTGGAGATCTGTCCCATTATATTTATTTGTAAACTCCCTCACTTTGGCCTTCTCTAAAACTCGTGTTAAGCCAATAGAATTCTAAACATCCCAGAAACATGTTTCTCTAAGGGAAGCAAAAAAACCAACAGACATAAAATTAATTTTAATATCTAACTGTATGCATTAGTTACATGAATTATATTAACAGCTATTTTTCTTCCTTTTTACAAGATCTGAAAATGAAGACTTTTAAACCACATTATAGATTATGGGCCTAATCCTGTTCCCACTGACGTCAGTGGGAATAGATCAATCCCTATATTTCAATACGTTTAATCTACTCATTGTCATTAAATCACAGTGAATGTCGGGCTTTGCTGACACATCGCAAAACCTTTCAATTACTCTTATGATCTAACGTAATAGAGAAAAAAGGAATCTCCCCGGACTGAACTGAGTTTTCCATTTTTACTGAACTATGGTGAGAAAATGGTTGCAACTTCCATCAGCTGTTTTGCTTTGCCTATAAATGGTCAGTTACCAGTGTGTTTCCATATACTGTGAACTTTACAGCAACTCCAGTTCAGTACATCACTGGCCAGGCCCAAGAATGTACCCAAAGAGACTAAAACATTTGAGCAACTGTAACTTCTAAACTCAGTCTAAAGCTTCTTGATCCCTGACAAATTGTCTCAACTTGCTCCTCCATACCAGAAAAAGCAAACTGCCTTATGATTCCCAAAAGATGCTCTTAGCTTAATAACTGTCAGTTCCAATATATGACCCACCTATTCTTATTGTTTTGACTTTTTTAACTATATCACTATTAGCAGGTATGCTGTCTGCTGCCTCACTAACCCGTTTTTCACATATTTATTTGCTTTTGATTGTACAGTACCTTTATTGTTCTGTGTTAACTGTCTGTTCAGTGCTTCACAGCTACCAAGTTGGATCTGAGGGTTACTGTATCTAAATAAAACTTTGGAAAAGTGACCAGTGATATTAGGTGCCCAACCTGAGGCATTTTCAAGAAGCTTTACTTTCAAAGGATCATCACCTAGTGCTTTCTGAAATTCACACCATTCGAAGTGCCCCAGTGTGAAAACTCTGAAATTAAGACCTTCCTTCAGAAAGTTTTCCCAGTGTTGTAACTTTCCAATGTTATTTTTCAGGCATGCAGTTTTAATCCTAGGTATATCCATAACTTCTTTTTTTTTTAAATCCAGTCAATTTAGCATCACAGATCAGTGGAAATAATCTTGTCACAGCATGAAAAGGCACAAAGCATACAGGGATTTGATAAGCATGAGGAATCAATTGTACATCAAGTCGATTGCTGTGGTTTATTTTAAGTCTTGCTCTTGTGATTTATTACCGTCATTGCTACCAATTTGCATGGATAATAGAACAAGACCCCCTCTTAAACTCCTAATCAGGAATTAAACAAATAATACACTGTTACATCTCTTTATGCTTATCAGGGAAAGTGAACACATTATCGTTTAATGTCAGCTTTATTATAAGGATTGCATTGAATTGGAAAGAAGCATATTAAACTGCCTCGGTGACATCACCAGTAATTTGTTACAACAGATAGCTGTGAAACATAAAGCAATCCACAAACCCCTTGTAGTTAAAAAGCCAGTTCCTAAATGTTACTATTGTTATGAGAACTACCACAATGGCCAGCTGCAGTATTGGTGCCACTGAACATATTTTTTTGCAATTTTGCAAGAGAAACAGATATTGTGATTTGTGCAATTGAGGGTATGTCTACACTACAGCGCTAATTCGAACTAACTTAGTTTGAATTAGTTAATTTGAACTAAGCTAATTCGAACTAACGCATCCAGACTAAAAAACTAGTTCGAATTAGCGTTTTGCTAATTCGAACTAGCATGTCCACACTGAGTGGACCCTGAACTGAGGTTAAGGATGGCCAGAAGCAGTGCCGGCAGGGCATCAGATGAGGACTTAGTGCGTGGAGCTGCTGCCTCAGGCTAGCCGAGGGCTGTGCTTAAAGGGACCCGACCCCCACCCCAGACAGACAGTTCTCAGGGGTGCCCCGCTTGCACAGCAGTCCTGGCTTGGAGTGCCCTGAGTGCCCACAATGGGCACATCACAGCACTCGGCCATCAGACCGGCTGCACTTGCCGCAGGCTGCGATCTGGGGAGAGGAGGCAATTAGGGGGCTGCAGGAGAGCTTCCACCCCCAGAAGCCCACAGAGCCAGCCCAGTCCTACCCATCGGGGGCTCGTACCCCATTCCTCCCTCACCTCCTTCCACTTACCCTTCCCTAGCCCCCCTTCCTGATGTACAAAATAAAGAAAATGTGTGGTCAAAAATAGAATCTCTCCCTTATTGAACAAAACTCTGGGAGACTGGGAAAAGGAGGTATGAGAGGGGAAGAGAGAGGGTGGGAGAGGGGAGGGCAACTACAATGATCAGGGGTTTGGAAGAGGTCCCATATGAAGAGAGGCTAAAGAGACTGGGACTTTTCAGTTTAGAAAAGAGGAGACTGAGGGGGGATAGGATAGAGGTCTATAAAAGCATGAGTGGGGTGGAGAGGGTGCATACAGAAAAGTTCTTCATTAGTTCCCATAATAGAAGGACTAGAGGACACCAAAGGAAAGGAATGGGCAGCAGGCTTCAAACTAGTAACAGAAAGTTGTTCTTCACAAAGCAAAGAGTCAACCTGTGGAACTCCTTGCTGCAGGAGGCTGTGAAGGCTAGAACTAGAACAGAGTTTAAAGAGAAGTGAGATAAAGTGATGGAGTTTGGGTCCATGGAGTGGTAGTAGCCAGGGGGTGGGAGTGGTGTCCCTGCCCAAAGTTTGTGGAAGGCTGGAGAGGGATGGCACGAGACAAATGGCTTGGTCACTGTCTTCGGTCCATCCCCTCCAGGGTCCCTAGGGTTGGCCGCTGTCGGCAGACAGGCTACTGGGCTAGATGGACCTTTGGTCTGACCCAGTACGGCCATTGTAAGCTCAGGGCTCAGGGTCGGGGGTCTCAGTGGACCACCTTGATTTTCATGCACACCTGCTCCTGGGTGGCCAGGCTGGCAGCTCTCCTTCTCTAGACGGCCACTTTCCTGTGTCTAGTGTGGAGGTCGTGGACGAGGTCCACGATGTCCGCACTAGACCAGGCGGGTGCCCGCCTCTTGCAGTCCCGGGCAAGCTCCCGGGAGCCGCCAGCCTGGTACCGGGAAGAGGCGGAGGGCTGGGGGGCATCGGGTGGCTGGCTCGAGCCGTGCCAGGTGCAGGGTCTGCTAGCTGGGTGCTGGCAGGCTTGCACCTGGCACGGGCATCGTAGCCAGCCCGTGCCCCTTTAAGGGGTCCGGGGCCGGGAGGGGGGCAATAGAGTTTCCCTGGTGTTGGCCAGAGGGGCCACCAGGGAAAGCTGGGGAGGGCTAGCCTCCCACTAGTTCGAATTAAGGGGCTACACACCCCTTAATTCGAACTTGTAAGTTCGAACTAGGCTTAGTCCTCGTAGAATGAGGTTTACCTAGTTCGAACTAAGCGCTCCACTAGTTCGAATTAAGTTCGAACTAGCGGAGTGCTAGTGTAGCGCCTATCAAAGTTAATTCGAACTAACGTCCGTTAGTTCGAATTAACTTTGTAGTGTAGACATACCCTAAGCTAGTGTCCCATCTCTGTGCAATTGTTGTAACATCAGCAATTTTACTAAGCATTGTTTAGGAGGGGGAATTTTTTGCATGCATCTGGTTTATTAAAGGTGAGAGGGTAGCTTGTTGCTCAGTAAGATTATTTCTTGACTGATAATTTTATAATTTACATGGACACCATAAATACGTACAACTGTTTAAACTGTAAAAGAAGCATGAACCATATTTCCCAAGAACAATTCATTGTGATATCTTATGTAAGCCCCCTTTTGGGACAGGAATCTCTATCCTTAACTGGGGAGCTCCTGTGTACCACAATCTAGCCTCAGAGACAATACCTCCCATGAGGCCTTTGGGGAAAAAGGGGGGCAGACTTCTACTCTTCCAGGGGTTCTGAGTGCAGAGAGAGGTGGTGGGGGAGGTCCATTTTGGCAGAGAGGAGCTAGACTGCTGGTGCGAAGCTCTGTCCAGACCAGAAGTTGATAGTGGGAGTTAGAACTTCTGCTGGGAGTCTACTGGGGTTTGGATTGACAAGGAAGCTTCAGAGGCTGCTGGTGGTTGTCCCAGGAGAGGAGAGACTCTTGCTGTGCCTGGAACTGAAAATGGCCTGCAGGAGAGGAACTATGAGTAACCGGGATTGTTGTTTGGGAAAGTGCTTGCAAGGGAAGGAGCACAGCAGAGAAACTGAGTCTGAGGAGAGGCAGAGTGATCGGCCCAGTCAACCAGACCTGTTGGCATTTGAGTGGGGCCAGCTCCAACTTCAGAGGGGTTGTGCAGCTTGTGGCTTTGACTGGATTAACAAAAATGACACAGTGCTGTCTCCACTTCAGCTGCAGATCTTCAAGCATTCCCAGGCCAGCAAGTGTCTGGGACTCTGAAAACCAGAGAAGTGTTCACTTGGAGGCGGGATAAATGGTGGCAGTGTAAATGCCAGCTTGATAAGTTTCATTTATTACTATATACTTTAATTGATTTTACTCAACTGCGCACTATGGTTTTTAATTAGGAGTGCTATTTAAATTTAGCCTGTTAAACCCTGTTTCTTTAAATTGGTAAGTAAACGTATATTAATTCTAATTTAAAGTACATTGGATGTATATTATTTACAATTGGTATTTTAGAGTTAGAAACATGCGTCAGATTATTTTTAGAATTAATTTATTCCTGGAGGATTCCAAAGCACGCTATTTAATATGTATCAAGGCTAGGCAGGCGGAGACACCACCAATTTTGAATTCCTTCAGGAGTAAGGGACTGCAAGGGGTGGATGCCTACCTATCCATCATCACCTCTGGGATATTCAGGATCTCCTTTAATATCAAGAACATCAGGTTCCCAGGCACACTGGAGAGTGTTGCCTGCTCCCGAGTAACCCAAGGAGGAAATGGGAGGAGGGTTTACACTTATATGTAAGAAGTGGAGAGGTCCAAGGGAAGAATGGAGAGACCAAAGAGGAAAAGATTAGCAAAGGAGCACTACAAACAAGTAGTTGAGTTTGCACAAGAAAGGGAGGAAGAGCCTCTGAAAAGTGAATTCAAAGATTACACTGACTTCAGTGAGAGTTTGGTGTGCACAAGAAATACAGGATGCACATCTGAACTAGAACAAATCTAGTTCCATTTTTTATGCATATCTGAACTAGAACAAATCTTTGCTTCCTGTCACCCCAACCGGCCCACGCAATTAACCATCATTCCCTGCCCCAGAGGCATGATATAATCCCAGATCTTGGCCTCCCTCTCACACAATAGTTCACACTTCCCTAGTTATTTGTTACCCAGAGTATTCTACAATGCTAACGAGCAGCCAAAGAAAGTTTCAGAGCCATGTTAATCTGTAACTTTTAAAAAAGGAGAGTAGTCCTGTGGCATTTTAGAGATTAACAAATGTTTTATATTCAGTAAAACTCCAATAGTCCAGCATCCAATTGTATGGCACTCCTGATAGTCCGGCATCAAAATGGCAAGAGCCTAGTGAGTGAGCTTCAGCAAAAAATGAGTCACAAGGCAACAGCGGCAGCAGGTGAACCGAGCGAAACTTTACGGGACCAAGTCAGTCTGCCACTAGCATTGTGTGACACTGGACAGTGCTTATGCTACAATAAAAAGGGTTAAAAACACTTTATATACAGTATATTCTCTGTCTCGCTCTCTCTCTCTGTATATATAACCATCTTATAGTACCTCCTGATAGTCCAGCATATCCGATAATCCAGGACCACCTAGGTCCCAAAGATTTCGGATTATCGGAAGTCTACTATATATATAATGTGTTGGTCTCTAAGATGCTACAGGACTCTTCGTTTTTTTTGTTAAGTTACAGATTAACATGGCTCTGTATATATATATATATAGAGAGAGAGAGAGGGTGTGTCTAGACTACATGCCTCCTTCGACGGAGGCATGTAGATTAGCCAGATCGGAAGAGGGAAATGAAGCCGCGATTAAAATAATCGCGGCTTCATTTAAATTTAAATGGCTGCCCCGATCTGCCGATCAGCTGTTTGTCGGCAGATCGGGGGAGTCTGGACGCGATGCGCCGACAAAGAAGCCTTTCTTCATCGACACAGGTAAGCCTGGTTTCACGAGGCTTACCTGTGTCGATGAAGAAAGGCTTCTTTGTCGGCGCATCGCGTCCAGACTCCCCCGATCTGCCGACAAACAGCTGATCGGCAGATCGGGGCAGCCATTTAAATTTAAATGAAGCCGCGATTATTTTAATCGCGGCTTCATTTCCCTCTTCCGATCTGGCTAATCTACATGCCTCCGTCGAAGGAGGCATGTAGTCTAGACACACCCAGAGAGAGAGAGAGAGAGAGAGAGAGAGAGAGAGAGAGAGAGAGAGAAAGAATCATGAGCTTTCATGGATAAAACCCACTTCACTAGATGAGCTGGAGAGGGATAGATGTGGGATAGCCTCAGAAGTCAGGTTCATAAACTTCAGTGCGAAGTCTAGGTACTAAAGGGGGATAAAGAGGCACAGCGTGTTTGCCCATGTAACACACAAACATGAAGTACACCAGAACAAAAAGGCTTAGATTTAGAACGGATACGCTATATTGCCTGAACATTCACACTCCTGTGGGACTAACGCCAAAGCATGACAAAGGTACGTAAAGCAATTATCTTCTATAATTTAGCATTATAAAATCTAACACTTTTACTTTCAGAATCCTTCAGCCCAATCTCACAAAGCTATTACAGCCACACAATTCATCCTTGCACAGTTAGCCTCACTGACGTCAGTGGAATTCTAATGTGCCTCACTCACATGAATAAAGGCTAGTAAGCCCAGATCCTTTTTGCGCTAGATAAATGGGACATCACAAGTTTCTCTCTTTAGTCAGGCTCTCAGGTTCCCCTCTTTAACCCAGCCTCATTAAGGAAGAAGTCAAGTATGCTAAAAAAAAAAGCAGCACAATTCAAAAAAGCATCCAGTAGAGAGGAAAGATAGGATCTACAGTATTGCTCCACGTTAAAAATAAGTGTAATATTAATAAACTAGCCAATTAGCCCATCATAAGACAAGATTTTCAGGTCTCTTCTCCACATCCGTCTTCTCTCCTGAGCCTCCGGTCTCTCGCTCCGTCTCTCTCTCTCTCTCCTCCTCCTCCTACTGCCTCTCCCTCTCTCTCCTTCAGCTCTCCTCCGCCTCCTGCCTCTATCTCTGTCTCTCTCTCTTTCTCTTCTCCTCCCCCTCCTGCCTCTCACTCGGGAGTGGCTGATTTGGGCTCCACACTCCCCGTGCTACATAAGGGGTGTAGAGTCCAAACGGTGGCTTGCGCCACTTGCTCCCACACAGCGGCCTGGATGAGCAGCGCAGAAGTCAGCCAAGCACCACGGCAGGAGGTGAAGGGGGGCGGGGCGGTGACATTCACGGCCAGGGAGCAGGGCCTGGAGCCGCTGTCATGCTGCATGTCACCGCCCCGCCCCCCTTCACATCCCACTGTGGCACTCGGCTGACTTCTGCGCCGCTCAGCTGGGCCGCCGTGAGGGAGCAAGCGGTGCAAGCGGCCATTTGGGCCCAGCACTCCCCATGCAGCATGGGCCGCCCAGAGGGAACAGCCAGCATTTCAGGCAACAGCTCCGCACAGAGGGAACAGCCAGCATTTCAGCGTTACAGACTCTCAGACACTGGGCTACTATATATATGATAAGAAATTCCTACAAAGGGTTGTCATTTAAACTATTCGTATGCTTGTTTTAAAAGGATACAAAATCAGCACAGAATGTTGGAGACATTTGAAATGAATGAAAGAGATTAACTTTCTGTGAGAGACACCATCCGCTGTATCAACTCATGTCATTTGGCCAGGAAAATCACTAGCAGTTCCTGACAGATGTTTACATGTTGCTGCTGAAATAACAAAGCACCTGCTGCTTTGAAAACTTAAATGTGACTCGAGTCAAATCTAGAGACAAAGTCTCTCTCTTGCACTAAGACTGAGGGACAAGGCATTCTCTGTTTGGTAAAAGAACAATTGTTAAATATCATCCCCCAAACTCTCAGCACCGCCAGATGTATTCCGAGTGAATGATTATTATTCCTCTTCGGAAGAGACAGATTTTTGGTGCATGCTACAAAAATGTTACTGAACTGATTACTACCTGCCTGCCAATGTGGCCTGAATCCATTTATCAAAAGAATTACAAAGGAATGGGATTCCCTTGATGGGATCTCAGAGGAGTGCTTTATAGAGATACCTACCATCTCATTGCAAGGTGCTTCCCCCGTCTTCCCCACCAGGCATTTTAAAATGATGGTGGGACTGTAACAGTAGGCATGGGGGAAGATTTGAGAGAGAAGGAGAATTTGTGGTGGCTTATCTTAAATTGCTGCATGTGAATGCTTTAAGTTATGTCAAAGCTACCTAGAAGAACTATACAGAACAGTAAAGTAGCCTGGAACAGGTTACCTAGGGAGGTCGTAGAATCCCAGGCACTGGAGGTTTCTAAAAACAACTCAGACAAACGTATCTGGAATAGTCTAGGTATATTTAATCCTGCCTCAGTGCAAGGCCTTAAATCAGATAACTCTTTGATGTCCCTTAGCCCAACATTTCTCTGATTATCTATGGATGGGTGCTCTGTTTAGCTCCACCCTTTCACACTACATACGACCAAACAGGAGGCTGAAGAGAGAGCAAGAAGTGGTTGGATTAATTTCTCACCACCGATCTCATTGCAGTCCCAACTGGGGTAAACATCCTTTCCCGTCCCTTCTCTCTGAAATTACATTTAGAAGCACCTGATTTAGAACAGAATCTGGTTCCAGTTCTTCACCCTATTCCCTTCCTCTGTCTCAGTGTAGACAGCTGAGATTTATTTTCCGCAAAAAAGCCCCGATCACGATAATGGCGATCGGGGCTTTTTTGCAGAAAAGCGCGTCTAGATTGGCCACAAACGCTTTTCCGCAAAAAGTGCTTTTGCAGAAAAGTGTCCGTGCCAATCTAGACGCTCTGTTCCGAAAATGCTTTTAACGGAAAACTTTTCCATTAAAAGCATTTGCGGAAAATCATGCCAGTCTAGACGTAGCCTATATGTTTGATTTTGTGCATCTGTCTGTCTATCTGTGTGGCTGTCTGTCCGTTTGTTCAAGAACTTCTTCTAAACAGTAAGAACTAGGACCACCAAATTTGGTAGGCAGTTTCCTCTTATCATAACATGAAGCAAAGCCAGGGTTTGGTTGTGCCAGGACAATGGAATGTGCCTGGAATTCAATTGTTTCTCATAAAATGAAAAGGGAGGGGTCTGGTAGGAAGGACAGTATCTTGCAGAATGACCACAAGGGGACAGAGATGGGGGACCAGGACAGCTATAACCCCAGCGGGCAGCAGGGGACAGGGGTGGAGAAAGGGACAGCTATCTACTATATATTTCAGAGTTTGTCTGTTTGTGTGTCTGTCTGTCCCCTAGCTGGGGAACATGCACTCCCTACCCCAGCTGTGCCTACTGCAACTGAAGCAGCCATGGACAGGCACTTCTCACCTGGTCCCTTCACCTTAACGGCATGTTTGCCAAACTAACTGGTTAGCCGGCACCTGGTCCTGCCAGAGCAGCCCCCAGTCCGCGTCACAATGCAGCAGGCCCTTGGCCCAGCCTAGCCAGAGCAGGCTGAGGCATGGTGGTCCCAGCTTGGCTGGAGCAGTCCCTGGGTAGAGGGGTTGCTCTAGCGCACCTCCTGCCCACAGCACAATACAGTAAGCCAGTTAATCAGTTAAACATATGGTTTAACATTTTTAATAGGATTTTACATCCCTATCTCCAAGCTACTGTGGTGAGAGAGAACCTGAGCAATGCAGGGAATATCTTCTAGTAATGAAACACAACACTCGCGTGTGTGACTATGCTAACAGATTGTTTAGAATATTTAAAAACCTGCCATACCATCCAAAATTCGCTTGTACGTGAAGAACTGAACTCAGCTATTGAAACCTGATACCCTTTGCTTCCTGAAACTCAGGATCTTCTTGAGATGCTTTAAGCTTTATTTTTAGTGTGCCAATAACACCTAAATTATGCTCTTTTGTTTCATGCCAAATAAAAAAGTACGCAGTATTTTTCCTACACCTGTTGTCATAAAGCTTATGGAGTCTTTTCTGGTAGAGCTTGTATTCTTTTAAACATTCTCTTCTCTTGGAGGTGATTTATTATTTGAGTTCTTCATTTTGGCTTTTGAGAGAAGCCATTCCTGTCATCATTTCAATAGCCTAAGAACTGGAAAAGGAAACACAGAAAATATTTTGCCTTTAGGAATAAATTGTATTCAAGGATTATTTAGTTATCTCTACTCTCCCCTTTCCCCACAATTACGCAAGTTGAACACTATGCTATACTATCACTGCTCACCATCGTTTGTAGGAACAGAACAAACAGTCCAAGCAAAAGCATCTTGGCCTAATCTAAAATCTTTTGGAGTCAATGGAAAACACCTTTAAAACTCAGTGGGATTGTGTTGGCTGAACAGCATGGGTGCTGGAACTAGGGGACTGCCTCTCCCCACAACCCCACATCCCAGCTTGAAGAGGTTTCCATTATACACAAGGTTTACAGTTTGGTTCAAGGTCTTGCGGCACCCTCACCACACAAATTGTTCCAGCCCCCCTGCCGAACAGGGTATGTTTCTTCCTTCCCAGTGGGGTCACCTCTTCCCTAAGTTCTTGTTCTAAGAATCTTTTATTTTTGTAAATAAGAAAACAAAATGAGCACACACCAAAGCTACTTCCCTCCTGTATTTGCAAATGCCTGAATCTCCCTGGAACACACGGTTTACATAGTGTGTTACTGGGGGGCATTTTTGTGGAAGCCTTTTGTTCAGATATTTGGAATGCTTGAATGCCAAGTACCACAACTGGAATTTGGCCAGCTCCTCAGAATTAAACTACCTCCTCTTAAAAATGTTACGGTGTCAATAACAACACTTTGAGAGCCTCATCCAGCTCTTGCCTTAACTCCATACAGGGATGCTTTCAGCAACAAGAAAAAAATAGCACCACCTACATCACTAACACTTTTCCAGGCCACATAGAAATGCTTCTCAGATCAGGCCTTGCAGCTGTTAATACGCTCCTGACCTAACCCAACTCTGTTTTACTACCAACATCTGACAGGATCGCAGCAAGGGGTGAGTCTACAAGGCAAATGTTCCTGGAAAATGCCTGTGCCTGGAAGAAGTTAATGAATTTTGCAAGTATAATTATTTTTAATCTGAGTGTCAAGGCCTCTCTCCACTTATAAAATCCTGGTGCTGTGACATTACAAGGCGAACACACAGGCCCTCAGCTCCCATTAGGATGCCATTAGATAATTTGTGAATGTCATTCATAAATTAAATCCACTTAAATGGGGTTTAGCTTCAATAAAAAAAGGAACATGGAAGATGTCGGTGCTTTCTTTGCCCGATTAAGATAAATAGGGGCTTTTCTTTGAAATGTTGCCTCCTCCGATCTGCAGTTTTCACCCTAACGAACAGCAGAGCGGACACAGTGCAAGATATTTTAAAAACAGCTGGCAGTTTGAATAGCAATTCATTCACAAGTTCACCATTCTGAACACAAGTAGCTCTGGATGCAGGACACATATGCAAAGCGGTGCCAGTAAAAGTGCTGAGCCCTGTCCAAGGATGAGTCGGGAGTGGGGACACCCACTCATGAATGGGCACAGCCTAGCAAGCCCGCTGTCTGTCTTCCTTCATCACTGACAGCTCAGGACACTGTTGTTTGGTTTTGCAACCCAGGCCTCACCTGGAGCCCCACCCCTTCCAGGGTAAGGAAAGCTCAAACTAAAACCTACAGTCTAATGCCTTAGTCCAGCTTCTTCAATCTGACTCACCCAACAGACCTTTCCCTTCGCTCCTGAGGTTTACATCTCCCCTCCTTCTAGAGGATAAGAGGAGTGGATTGGGGAACCAGGCCCACACTCTCCTCTGGGTCTTAGCCCAATGTCCTTGTGATAAGCAACTAAGGCCTGTTTCTTTTAATGTCTTGCTGCTTCCTTACCTTTGCCTGTCTGTAAGTGTCTGGCATGGAGTTGAATTCTCCCATCCTCTCCCTCTGCAGCTCCCTCTCTGCATAGGGCTGTCTCGCAGTTTCTCGCAGTGGCATTTGAAAGGGGCGGAGCCATGGAGCCCGGGATCAGCTGGGGACTGCCCAGCTGATCCCAGGCTCTGCGTGGCATTTCAGGCTCCATCACTTTGAAATGCACAAGAGCCCCTGCTGGGGACTCTTGTACATTTCAAAGCAGGAATGCATGCGTGTAGCCCAGAATCAGTGGGACTTCCCGCTGGCTCTGGGATGCATACGGAGTTCCACATTCCTCCTTGGAAATGTACAAGAGTCCCCAGTGGGGGCTCTTGTGCATTTCCAAGGAGGAATGTGGAAGTGCCTATTGACTAGTCGATGGAAATTCCATCGACTACTCGACTAGTCAATTAACTGCAATTTAACATCCTTAGTTCATACCTAGTTTAGAATTTGTAGAAGTTCCAGAAGAAGAACTCTTTATTACACAGTGGGAATCTAATGGCTCAGTAACGTAACTATGAGAAAAGACATCACTTTGGTCTGGAATTTTCAAAGAAATATAAGGAAGTAAGCCACCCAATTCTCAATGAATTTCCATTAACCTGTTAGAAAACCCAAAGTTGTATCCGAGGCTTGGAGCACTCTACACATAAAAGGTTAAATAAAACAAATTTCTATGTTATGTTCCTCAATTTAAAGATATCAGAAAGACAACAAGGCTTTGTCTACACTAACTGACAGATCACCACAGCAGCAATTGATCTTCTGGAGTTTGATTTAGCAAGTCTAGTTAAGACTCGCTAAATCAAAATCAGAGGGTGTCACTGCTGGCATCTGGCACTCCTGCTTTTGCAAGGAGTAAAGGAAGCCAATGGAAGCATCAGGTCTCATCGGCTTCCCACTGTGGGGACGCTGCCAAGCACAGCTTAAGATAAGTCAACTCCAGCTACATAGTTGGAGTTGCATACTTTAAGCCGAGCTACCATGTCTAGTGTAGACCTGGCCCAAAGCTCTCTCTCTTGCACCGTGCGTGCATGCGCGTGCACGCACACACACACACACACACACTCGTTCCCCCTTCCCTTAGAATTATTTTCAAGTTTAGTTTTCTTCCTGCTATATCCCTACAATTTTAAATATTCAAAAGCTTGCTAGTTACAAAATCTCTATTCTTCTTTTACCAAGAGCAAATGGAAATCTGCACAAGAACTAGCCAACACTTGTTTTAAAGATTAATGTCCTTGTGCCTACCTCTAGGCAAAGTTATATTACAACTCCGCTCAGAACAAGGTATTAAAAAATGAAAAGCTAGGTCTGTCAGTCTATCATTGCAGGAGAGTCACTTGCCTCTGGTTTCCTTCCAGCATTGCCAGAGACAAAGAAATTCAACTGGCTACGATTTTAGAATCTTAGGCTCATATTTCTCAAATAAAGATTACTGGTGGTCAGAGGACAGCAGCCACCTCTTTCAAATGCTATAATTAGACAGCAGAGTCAATCACCAAAAGTAGCTAAAATACCTTGAAAGAGCTATTCAAATGAGCAGGCAAATGAAATTGTGCAATCTGCAAAGAAGCCATTGACAAAATAGTAGCAATTTCCAAAATCCCAGGCAGCAGATGCCAAGTTTATAACATTTTTCCATGCAAATGAGCATCTAGAACATTGAAAGGAAAAACAACAGAGGGGCATTTGTGAAGGGAAGCTTATGTTTTGGTTTTTATAAATCCACAACTTTTGTAATAATCCAAGACTGTAAATTTACATTCTAATCCTGATATCTGGGGCTGGATTTATTCTACTGATAGACAAGCTAGAAACAACTGTTCCCCCATCCCGATAACAGAAAATGATAGGCTCATGTATTTATTTTGCATAACAACATGCTAGAGACAGGCTTCAAGTGGTCTTCTCACACAAAGACCTTTGGTTCTTGAAGAACACTGAAGGCCTTAATTAAAAACTGAGAGAGACTAGGCAGTCTTAAATTAACAAGCAAAGACTCCTCCTATACACTGTGGCTATGTCTAGACTACAAGCAGATTTTTCAAAAAAGCAAGCCACTTTTTTGAAAGCCTAGACGCTCTCTTTTGAAAAAGCAAAGTTTGCATTATATAGTACTTTCGAAAAAAAGTGTTATTCCTCATAAAATGAGGTTTACCGTGATCGAAAAAACTGCTGCATTCTTTAGATTTACTTTTGAAAGAACGCAGCTGCAGTCTAGATGCAGGTGACGTTTTTTCGAAAAAAGGCTACTTTTTTCCAAAAAACCCTGCAGTTTAGACACACCCTGTGATCCTACAGGATGAGCAGAAAGGCCGTGGAAATAAATATGGATCTGATCTAGGGTTGCCAGATGGTTTCCACAAAAATACCAGACACACTTGACATTACATCACAATCTACATTACATCTTATTTAGAAAATACCAAACGTTTATATTTTCTCATTTATATTTTCTCAATTTGTTTCCCAAACAGAAACCTCAAATACTGGACTGTCCGGTTTAAAACCGGACACCTGGCAATCCTAATCTGATCCAAACATCTCTTGGAAACTATAAAAAAACCCTACACCTAAATTCAGAAAAGAATGGTTCAGCTGAAAAGGATGAGCTATCCCACACCAGAAGGAAGCATGCACTTGTGAATAAGGCAACGGTGCTAACTCTGGATGGCCTGTGGTAGAATTCCTAGTCCTATCATGATAGCCTGGGGTTGGAGGCGGGGGCCCTGGCCCAGGGCCAGGAGTTGGGGCCACAACGGCCTCCCCTACCTGCACTCCCTGAGGGCAGAGTGGAGGGGGCATGGGTCGCCGCATAGGCCTCCCCTGTCAATGCTCCCCAGACTCACCCTAGGGCCAGGGGGATGTAAGCCACACAGGCTTTCCAATGGCACTCCCCAGGCTCAACCCAGGAACGAGGGGGAGGGGACAGGCAGCCCTTCCCCAACAGTGCTCCCTGGGGCCAGCCTGGGGGCGGGAGGGAAGGGTGAGGCAGAAGGAGGGCTGCACAGACAGGCTAGCCATGGCCACACTAGGCAGCCCGGTGGTGCGGGGGGAAGGGAGGGGCTGCTGCTGGTGCTCCCAGGAGAAGACCACAGTGGTGGGGCCAGCAGGGCTTCCCTCCCTCCAGTCTGGTGGCATCAGAGGGCCAGGGTGGAGGAATTTGGAACAGAGGAGCCACTTACCTGGGCTGGTGATAGGCAAGATGGTGAGCCCCATCTTCTTGCTGTCTCCTGTGCTCACTGCCCCCAGTGGTGACTGTGAGCATCACATCCCTCCTCTCTCTGCCCCCTCCATTTCCATGTTATGGAAAACAATCCAATTCCAGGCATATTCCATTTTTGTGGCACAACCATATCCTGACCTTGCTTTAAAAGTTAGGATAAGAGGAAGCTGCCTACCAAATTTGGTTGTCCTAGCTCTTACTATTTAAGAGGAGTTCTTGAACAAACAAACTTGCAGACAGACTCATAGACAGATGCACAAATCTCTAAAAGATAGATGGACAGATAGATAGATTAAATGGAAGTGAGTTTCTCTAAATAATACTTAGCCACAATGTTTATTGGCCTGTTGCAAGATTTTTCTAGATTTCACAACTCACTGAGATTTGTACTGAATAATAAAAGAACTCACAAACTTATCCAAAGCCCATTGAGGTCAATGGAAAAATTCTCATTGAGTTCAATGGGCACTAATTCACAGCTCTGAGAGTATGTCTAACCTGCGGAACTATTTCGGGATACTTGAAGTATCCCAAAATAGCTATTCTGTGTCTATTGAGGCAGCCTGTTATTTCAAAATAGTTTTTGAAATAACGGGCAGCTTATTCCAACATCCCAGTAACCCTCGTTCCAAGAGGGTTAAGAGGCATTTTGGAATAGCGATTTATTTCAAAATTTGGAGCTGTGTAGACAGCACGAAATTATTAAAAAAGCTGTTTTAAAATACACTTGAAATAAGCTATGCAATTCGTTCAGCTTAAATTGTGCAGTTTATTTCGAGCTAAGGGTGCTGTTTAGATGTACCCTTAATGAACATCCCTACTAAAAGCTTTATTAACATGTTTTTTCTTTCAAATAAAGTGAAATTAATTTAATTAACTAGAGGTATTCACAATATAGTTCTCACTGCTCATTTGGAATGTCATTTATTTTATTAAAAGACATGATTTGAAAAGACATTCTTTGCACTATCTTCACTTTTTCTTTTTATGTTTATAAAAAACTCAAAGTAGTTTTGGAAAACTACAGAAGGAGAAATTATTATCTGTGCTTTAGAACAGAGGAAAGCAGTCAAGAAACTTGGGATATTGTTCATTCCCAACCATCTCACTGTGGCTTAGGCAGTTTTAACCTCTCTGTACCTCCATTTCCCTACTTGTAAAATTGGGGTGAAAATACTATTCTTCGTAAAGCAATTCTAGTGGGTGTTGTGTAAGTGTCAAATTAATAGGCCACAGTCCTGAAAATCTTTCTAAATTCAATTAAATATGACTTCAAAGAAAATTTCACCTTTACACTTTGAGATGCTGTTGTCATCTTAGCAATTGCTAATTATTTAAAGCACATCTGAAAAGAACATTTTATAGTAATAAATGTTCTATACACCATTCAATACAAAGATCAAAACATCCCTTTTCTGTATTGTTTCCTGCCTCTTCTGGCAGACTAGGATAGAAGGAGGGAATGGACAGTAGAGAACAGATGGATTCCGTGAGGCTGTCTTGCTGCAGGATCCAGATGCAAAATGGAAAATAACTTCAGCATCAGGCTTCTCGGCCAGCTCAACTGATAGTAGCCGAGATGACAATTTAGAAGTTGCCCCTGGGTCTAGCACATGGTGATCCAGCTGATGATGTATCTAGGTTCTTGACCCTGGTGATATAACTGTTGTTCCCTTTGCCTTCCGTTCAGAAGAATTGATTCCATTTTTGCATAAGATACAGCACAAATCCTTCAGTAAAATCTCCCGGGGGGCGGGGGGGGGGGGGGTCCTTTTAAGGAAAGGCAACATAAAATGTTTCCACATGGTTACATTTGGTTTCTTCTCAGTGTTAACCATTGACCCAATCTTGGAAGGTTTATGCTTATGTCTAAACTACAATCTCTGTGTCAGAGAAAGCAAAGATCCTTAACAAGGAGGGTGTTAAAGCTTTAGTGCAGGTAGGAAGTAACACAAATATACAAACAGTGGAAGTAGCCTTGGCAACAATTTGAAGACTAACAGAACCTAGGAGTTAGCATAAGACTTAATCAGCCAGCATAACGATGTGGTGATCAATACGCTAGCCACATGTGGCCAGCTGAATGTGGCAAGTTCGCTATAGCTGTAGCCACTACAGTGTTTACTGCTTCAGAACTCCTTGGACACCAAAGGCATAATGCCTAAATCTTTAGCATGAATGCTTGAGCTAGGACTATAAGATGTAGTGGCAAGGCTTTAAGAGACATGTAAGGGCTCTTTGGTATCACTAACCACAGAGCAAAACCACATTTGTGTGTCAAACCACCACTGTGAAATGTAGGTAGGTAGCCTAGGACAGCAGCTGGATCCCTAATTATTGTCCTGCAGAATGGCAAGCACAGATAAGGGGCTGTGATGACCAAGTAAAAAATGATCTCTGATACCCTGGCAGCCCTCCCCCTGGGTGAGTGCATGAGAATGACAAGACGGAAACCTGAATATCGCCTCCATTAATGGCACTGCTCCACTGAATATTCCTGTGGGTTTCCAAGGGTGTGCACAAGATAGATACATACAATAAAAGTATTTCCACTGTCTTCTCTGCAGTTGTCTTAACTTATCTTTATTTGGACATTAAATAATGTCTCCATGTCCTTACATACTTGATATACAATTTATTATAAATTTAACTTAACTATATAAGTAAAGGATTAGTTATTAGGGGGATATATTTTGCACCCCAAATCCATCAAAAGGCTATACTGGATCTAAGAATCCTTCTTCAGCTAACCTCATTCAAGTATATTGTCTTTGACTTTGAAAACACACCCACCAAGTCCTAAAGGCTAAGTTTTAGCTCAGACGTGGTTATCTTGGGTATAAGTCAGTAAGAAATACGGCACATGGGGTATGTCTAGACTACATGCCTCTGCTGACAGAGGCATGTAAATTAGACATACCAACAAAGTCAATGAAGCAGGGATTTAAATATCCCCAGCTTCATTAAAATAAAAATGGCCACCGCATTGTGCCGGCTCTGCTGATTGTTGGCACAACATGGGAGTTAAGACATGGATTGGTCGACAAGGAAAGCCTTTGTTGACTGATCCTGTAAACCTCGTTTCATGAGGCATAAGGGATCAGTCGACAAAGGCTTTCCTTGTCGACCGATCCGCATCTTGACTGCCACGTTGTGCCAAAGATCAGCTGAGCTGGCACAACACGGCGGCCATTTTTATTTTAATGAAGAGAGGGATATTTAAATCCCCGCTTCATTGACTATGTCAGTATGTCTATTTTACATGCCTCTGACGGCAGAGGCATGTAGTCTAGACACATCCATAATGTGTAGTCTAACCCTACAAAACAGGAAAACTCTTTTTTAAAATGTATACACATGTAGGTCTCTGTGATCAGATGTCAGATTTTAGGAATCTGAATTGATATCCAGAGCAGTTGCTCTCATTAGCAGCACCCATCTCAGGCATATTAAAGGCTGAGACCACATCTATATTTACTGTGCCAGAGATTGATCTTCTGGAATTTGATTTAGCAGGTCTAGTAAGGATCTGCTAAATCAAACACTGAGGGCTCCCCCAGTACTGGTACTTTTCAATTTGTGAGGAGTAAGGGAAGTTGACAAGAACATTTGATCCCATCGATGTCCATGTCCCGCGGTAGAAACAGCACCAAGGGTACGTCTAGACTACATGCCTCCGTCGACGGAGGCATGTAGATTAGCCAGACCGGCAGAGGGAAATGAAGCCACGATTAAAATAATCGCGGCTTCATTTAAATTTAAATGGCTGCCCCGCTCTGCCGATCAGCTGTTTGTCGGCAGATCGGGGCAGTCTGGACGCGCCGTGCCGACAAAGAAGCCTTTCTTGATCGGCACAGGTATGCCTCGTGAAACCAGGTTTACCTGTGCCGATCAAGAAAGGCTTCTTTGTCGGCGCGGCGCGTCCAGACTGCCCCGGTCTGCCGACAAACAGCTGATCGGCAGAGCGGGGCAGCCATTTAAATTTAAATGAAGCCGCGATTATTTTAATCGCGGCTTCATTTCCCTCTGCCGATCTGGCTAATCTACATGCCTCCGTCGACGGAGGCATGTAGTCTAGACACACCCCAAGATTGGCTTAAGGTATGTCAACTCCAGCTACACTATTTTCCAGCTACACTATTTCCTTGACCTTCCAAGTCTAGTATAGACCTGGCCTGAGAATCCCTCTCTAAGGAAGAGAGAGCTAAAGAAATGAGAAGAGAACTTCTCTGAAAAAGCCAGTCCAGGAAGTAGCTCAGGCTAAGGTTTATATTTGCAACCCCAGTCCAGTATCAGGGCTATTATATAAGAATGCAGGCAAAATCCAGGAAGGGGAGAATATTGAACAGAATCCAAAATCTTCAAACTTTTGAAATTTTCTCCTGTGGAAAATTTCAATTTTGCAGCAACTGCATTTTTCCATCATAAAATCATTCCAACCGAGAATCCCTGACTCAATTTACAGCACACACTGACATCTCTTCAGATAGATAGCCTGTAATACAGTATGGTATTCACAGGTATTTAATGACAGACTAAGTAATTACAATGCCAGAAGCTTGTTTCAGTTAGGCTAAGTAGTGGCAATTCAAGCAAATCATTCTGCCATTAGCATTAAAGGGCAGTGCTATTTACAATGACTTGTTAAGGTCTTTGCCCTGGGCAAAAAGAACACTTTACAGTACCACAAATGTCAGCAAGCTGGCAGGGCCATGAGGAAAGTGAGTGTGTTGCAGGGGAGTAGAGGGCAGAGGGAAGGAGAAGACACACAAGAGTGCCAAGGACTGGCAGAAATATACTTCTCACTATTTGTGTGTCAAGACATATAAAAAGGCCTTCTACATGTTGCAGAGAAGTGCACTGCATTTCAGGGCATTTTTCATCAATTTTCCACTCTTCCTCATTTTGGCTAGCTCCCTAATTGAACATGGCAAAGCTATAGGAGGTGGTGCTTACAGAATTTGTGGCTTGAGTGGAGACCAGCTCACTTATCCAAGAAGTCCTGCTGATCTCAACGGCACTATTTGGGTGACTGATTGTGAAAAGGATTTGTTCCAAGATTCAGAAGCACCAGACATCCTCCACAAACCAGATCTGTTTTCATAGACTCTAGAGGGCTAGATAATTTGGAGTGGTTCTGATAAGCATCCCAACTTTTGATTGCTGTTCACACCAACTCCTCCTCTAAGCCTTAGCATTTACATAGCATTTTACACATTCCAAGTGCTGTACAAACATTAAACTAATTCTAGCTGCACCCAAGAATCTGAGTCAACATTATTATCCTCAAATAAAGATGGAGAAACAGGAGGTTAAATGACTCGGTCAGGGAAAGAAGCCAAGTCAAAATCAGACTCAAGAGCGATTGCTCATAAACCAGTGTTTAGTTTATATTGCCTCTTTTGAAGATTCCCCAAACCTAAATACCCCTCTCTGTATAATATACATGAATAATGTTTACTCTGACATTTTTACAGGGAGGATACAAGTTAGAGGTCTCAGTCTTCATGATGACAATACTGATGTCTGTGTCTTCAATATTTGGAGACTAAAAACTTTAAAAACTTTTTTTTAAAAAACAAAGTTTTGGAAGAAAAGAGAAAAAAAATCTCCCGCAATTATATTGGAGGGAAAGCATGAGTGAAATTTTTTTCCCTGACCTCTTTGTTCTTCAGAAATAACGGTTGATCACTCCCCTTTTAACTAATTACATTTGATAAACACATACAATTTTTGTTAAATATGCTGATTCTATTTGTCTCTTCCACCTGAATACTGAGTTTTATTTTAAAATTAAAATGCATACATTTAAAAATAAAAGTAGGCTAGTGTTTCATAAATTCACTACTCTCTAAAATATCCACCTTCTCAACTCTTCTTACTCTGTTTACCCCATGTTCCTTTTTCATACTCTAGCTTCAAATCAGTCCTATAACCACAATAAATCACACTTACATTAATAAGTGTTTGCTCAACTACTTCTATGTCACATGTCAATCTTTTTCTCACAAGACTCAACAATTTCCAACCTGTCTGTCATTCCTCATAAATTCCTCCATTGCATTCATACTGCCCAGATCTACATTCCTGGCACACTCCAGATTTCTACTAATTACAATGTCTTTCTAAAAAGCTTTGCTCTGGTATGGCCAGAAATTACAGTCTTGACACAGGAGTCCATGATGAATTCCTCTGGCCTCTGTTATGCAGTAAATCAGAGTAGGTGATCACTTATGGTCTTAAAAATCTATGCGTCATTAGAAGTAATTGGTGTGCAGCAAATGCAACATTAGACCCTTGATCTTAACTTTCTTCAAATACAAGTACCCGAATTGGATTAAAAATAAATTATGCTCTCTGAATTTTACAAGTTGCGGCTCTGGGCTCTTAGATCTTTTGTAAGAGAGTTAGTTCAGGATTTTGACATTTCAATGAAAACTAGGGAAACATATTTTGAATGGCGTTCATATTGTTTCCCATCTAGTGCCTCTGTTTTCTGTGTGACTGAAGTGCAAAGTGCTTTCTGAAATGTTGCTTGACAAATATGCAAAGACATTTTCTCACTTCAAGACTAGTCATATTGTACGTTGATTTATTTTGATCTTACAAATTACTCTAGTCTTATGCTCCAGTTGCAGCACATGGTTCAAAACACAAAACTCACCAATGGGAACTAATTCACAAAAAAGAAAAGACTAATCAATAATTAATCCTATTAGAGGCTCAACTTCTACGCTAGCTTTCTGTGCACCTATCCCTCAGAGCCCTGATCCATGGGTGATTCATGCAACACACCCTGAAGGTCATCAAATCATAGTTCTGCAGATAGAGATGGACACTGGAGAATGCTCTGCCACAGGCCCCACTAGCCAGTTGTTGGTTTCAGTGCCTTGGACCAGGGCTGCTGAAATACCACAAGAGGATTCCTGTGGTAGTTAGCACCCAAATTATTTCCATCAGCACTGAGCAAAGCCAGCACATTAAACTTCACTCAGAAATCTACAGGGAGTACATGAGGATCACAGAGCTCTAACCTGATGTGCTCTCGGCAAGTAACATGGCTTCATAAACAGGTCGCCACACTCTCCATTAGCCACGAATCGCTGAATGATTTTGAGGTTCAGAGCCAAGTATGTAATGAAGCAGGCGTGCATAGTCATGACAAGGTCTGCAGCTGATAGAACAGGAAATTCTGAAGCTATTACTGCCAGTATACCTACCCATGTCAATACTGAAAATATATTTTTTTCTCTCCTGCTTGTTTTACAGTTTTTATCTTATGGGCCCATGTGACACGGTGTGCCAACCCCACACTGGGCCTGGAAGAGTTAACCAGGGCTACCTGGCTGAGAGAGTCCCGCCCCCACAGCCCTGCTGGGCATGCTCCAGTTGAAGGACAGGTATAAAGGCTGGTGGAGCAGCTCAGTTGGGGCTGACCACCATGGTGGAAGAAGCTGCTGCCATGGCTCTGCAGGAAGAGCTACAGATGGCCCAAACTGCAGAGGCCAGTCAGTAGGGAATGGCCAGAGAAGCCCTCAGCCTGGAGGAAGCTGGAGAAGAAGCCGACTGCTGTGAGTCTAGTCGGAAGTAGCCCAGGGAGGGGCCTTGGATACCTGAAAGTGCAGTGTGTTTTGGGCGGATTCCCCATTGAGCTAATGCTGGGATATGCCCACCACTGACAGGGCCCTGGGCTGGGACCCAGTGGAGAGGGAGGGCCTGGGTCCCCCTATCCCAACCTCATTAACCCCCAAGGGAAGGAGGGTGCCTACAGCTGTGATTACTGACTCTGGCCACTAGACTTTATTGCCTGGAGAACAGGGGTGTGGTTATTGATTCTGGATGCTAGGCTTCACTGCCCTGGGAATAGGAGGTACTACCACTGACTCGGGCCCCTAGCCCTCACCCTAAGGCAAGTGAATGTTTCATTGATGGTGGCTGCCTAGCTGGACTGTCTTAGTGGAGGTGGCCATAGGGACAGGCACACAAGGAGGGGCCTTAAAGGCCTATCGCCCTGCCTCTGAAGAGGCCGGGCACACCCCCACGAGAGCTAGATTGAGTGCTGTCCCCATTTGGATATATAAAGTAGACAAAGATTTTTGGAGCCTCTTCTCCATCTGTGTTGGTTAAACACTGAAATAAATTGCCTAGGGAGCTTGTGGAATCTCCAACATCGGAGATATTTAAGAGGAAGTGAGACACCTATCAGGGATGATCTGGATGGTGAGGGCAACGGACAGGACCTGACCTCTTGAGGTCCCTTCCAGTTCTAGAATTCTTTGAATCTATGACCTCGAGAGCCCAGTGTGCCAGGGCTGGGCATGCTAAGAGACCTTGTGTTCAGAACAGGCAAAGAGTCCAGATGGAAACTGGCAGTAGAGGAAGGCAGTGGCCATGCCTGGCTGCAGAGGGTGTGGCTGCTGCTGCTAAGGGTTGAGCAGAATTTTTTTCAAATAATTTATTCACTGAAAATGATGGCTTTGATCAACACAAACTATTCTCAAATCTAACACATCTGCTCATTAGGCTTGCCCCCAAAATAATTAAATAAAAATCCAGCCCAGTCTCACAAGGGGATAAAACAACCCGAGACGGGGTCGTGTATCATTTATACCAGTTAGCCCAGTACCCAGGGAGACCTGGGATTCAGTTCACCCTTCAACCGGTTTGACGCAGGGATTTGAAGTTGGGTCTCCTAATTTGCAGCAATGAGCATCCTGACTACTGGGCTAGAAGCTAGAAGAGGAGCAGCCACCTTTTGAATCGAGACCTTTAAAAAGGCCCAGAAACAAAATATTTCGAGTCTTAATTATCTTGAGCAGTTGTGTTTCATTTGCATATTTTGACATCTCACTGTTTACCCCTTTTTCCAGATCATTTATGTTAACATGAGTATGTTGTGGTCTCATAACACTAAAACTATTAAATTATTAGGCATCAGATTTAAAACAAACAAACAAACAAACAAACAAACAAACAAAGGAGTTCAGCTTGTAGAAATCCTTGCCAGAGAATATCATGAAGGCCAAGATAGCCATCAATGGCTATTATCCAGGTTAGGTAGGGATGATGTCTCTAGCCGATGATTGCCAGAAGCTGGGAATGGATCACTTGATGATTGCCTGTTCTGTTCATTCCCTCTGAGGCACTTGGCACTGGCCACTGTTGAAAGCCAGGATACTGGGCTAGATGGACTTTTGGTCTGACCCAGTAAGGCCGTTCTTATGTTGGATCAATTCAAAATGAACTTTGTCGATTAACTGAAAAAATGTGGAATTTTTCAGTTTCCGTTTTGACCCAAACCCTGGAACGGTAAGGGAACTAAAAAACAAGCTAGTTGCCCAACACTAGCTATAATATCTCCTAAAGTAACATCCAGAGCTCTCATGGTTTGATGAAACTCTGTACTGCCCCCAATACAGGCTCTTGCCAATACCGCATATTGGAGCCTTAAAGATCAATTGTAAAGCAATCTGTTGCACTGGATTCATTTATTGCCGAGGATTAGTGATGCAGCCCATGCTGTCAGTTTGAGAGTTGTTCTGAAATGCAAGCCTGCCATAAATCTCTCTCCCCTCCCCCTTTTCTTTTTCTGGTCCTTAAATCAGATTACCAAATTACCCTGCCAAACACTATTACAAATTTAGCACAAAAATTCTCCAGACCCATAGTTACTTTCCTCCCAGTACTGTTCCTGTTTAAAAGAGAAGTTTGATTATATCAAGCAAATATTTGTCTTTGTGTAATAGCTTCCTCCAACCTTATAAAAATGTACTGTCGCCTAGAATTTATCTGAAGAGGGTGCTTTTATATAACATGTCACTGCTCTGCCCAAATTCAAGTGTAATATAAGGCTCTTTATTATATTAAACTATGAGCAACATTATTACAAGCAGTAATAGTTACATAACTAATTATGCAGGGTTTTTTTGCAATTTTTCTGTTGAATCAAGGATTTTTAAGCAAGTTCAAAGCAATAGGCATTGCAACACCCCAACTTTGAGTCTTTAGTTATGCACAGATTATTACATCTCTGTGGCCTTGAAATTTCTAGAAATAGAGCAAGGAAGTCTCCATCTAAATACTGGCTTATTCTTCTTGTTGAGGTAGAACCTGCTGAACAGCTATCTACACACAGTGCAAAATATATGCACACTGCAGGTTTTCTTGTGATAAAACTAGCTAGAGAAATCACTGCTGTTTTCCAGCTCTGGCCTGACACTGCACCAATGTTTACTACTTAGTAAATACAGGGTTGGGGTTTTTTATTAAACACCTGAATTATAAGTTAGAGGCTTTTGACACCCTTTCTTCCATGTTCTTTAAAGTAATGTTGACTCAACAAGCTAGGAGTCATAAGGAAAATGCTGAATTCATGACCGCCTGTTCTTTTCTAAAAACAGCAGCATGCACATAGAGACCTATTCCCTTCAAGGAAGTGGTTCATTACTATGCTGTTCAACAGTACTTGATCATCCTCCATGTATAGTGCTTATATCCCTACCACCAGTTACAAATTTGGAAACTGAGGCACAAGAGGTGAAACAGATTTTATTTCACATCATTCATTGGCAGATGGGGAATTGTAACATAGGAGATCCCACCTCTCCGTCTGAAGACTGTTCCCAATAATGCAGCAAATTGCAGTCTCATGTGAAGCATGGCAAATGCACCAAGATGTGTTTGATGAATATTTGCTCAAATAATATTGATTTCTTTGGATGCATTTTTATTTCTTTTGTGTTCACTTGCAGCAAGTTTTCTGCACAGCGAGTTTGCTGGCATAAATGTTTGCAAGAACCAAAGTTCTTGAGCAACTATATACCAACTGCGTTCTGCAGTAGAAGGCCCTAGCCTCAGTTTGTCAGAAGCTAGGAATGGGTAACACAAAATGGATTATCCGTTCTGTTCATTGCCTCCAAAGGACCTGGCACTGACTATCCTGTCAGAAAACAGGTTGTTGGGCTAGATGAACCTTTGATCTGACCCAGTATGGCCATTCTTATGCTCTTATGTCCTCATATGTGGAGTAGTCACCCCAGAAACTTAATCATTAAGAGCTCTAGGCTCAGCCAATCAGAACAACGCAAACTACTAACACATTAACTTTATGTTGAAACAGAACTAACCATTGCAGCTCAAATACTGGCTCTTCTCAAAAGACCTGCTCAATAATTCTATCAAAAAGGATAATTATTTAATTTAAAAGGCCAGGTTATGGCACACAAAAAATTGCTTCTTGTAACTAAATTATCCTTCTAGATCTTCCCAGCACCAGTCAAAACTGGTATGTGACTTTCCTGACTTATGTGGGCTTCTCCTGGATGTCACAGGGAGTTCCAATTCCTACAGGCCAAGAGAGTGGAACACTAAAGCAGTGAACTGCCATGAGATGGAGAGAATATTGCCCCTATTATTCTGTGTCTCATGCAGAGCAAATATGTTAACTGCTACAGCTTGATGCTTTAGTTCGCACTCCTAAAAGCCACCTAGGCCCAAATCCTACTCGTCTTCCTTAGCAAAACTCCCACTGGCCTGGAGTAAAGTTTCGCTACAGAACAAAGTATTGGGGAATTGCATGGGTGTGACCAAGTCACAAGCCACAAAGGCTAAACTGGAAGGACTATATTAAGGGACACATCTGAGAAGGGAGAACATATTCCTGGAGCCCATTGTTCAAAATAGAGCACACACTATTCCTATTTTTTTTTTGTGGTAGGAATCTCAGGCACAATACCAGATGCAAATGAGATAGGTGCCCTATCTAAAAGTAAATGTCATCCTTTGGACTACATCGTAGGCCGGCATGCAAAAAGCAACTATGATGTCTCCATCAGCTCAGAGGCAGGCTCCACCGTTTTACAGGCAGCTCCGAAGTGACCACTGACCACGAACAGCTGCCTTCTGAACTGTTGTGATCATGATTCCCTTTGATGCTACAAAATAGATCTTGAAGTTATTTGGGAGCATCACAAGGCATTGAACCAACTCCTTCTGTGTGCATGACTCCATGTATCGTCTAGCATCAGAAAGGTCCAACCCCAAGGAATGTATCTATGACCTTCTTGGCCGTCACTTAACTCTAAATGTCTCTATCTTGCTTTTAATCCAGGAAGTTGCACCATTACATGGAAAACTGCCTTTCCTCTACCACTCTTCCCATAATGTTAGGAACATGCATCACTTATATAGCATATTAGGCATGTCAGCAGCAATACTCCCTCTAAGCTTCACAGGTGATTAATCAGTCCCACCCGGTCAGTCCCTGCAGGGAGCCCTGACCCCCTGACTAGGCGGGGCTGATTAGTCACCTGTGAAGCTGCGCTGCCACCCAGCTTAGAGGGAACACTGGTCAGCAGTACCCCTGTATTATAGATGGGGAAAACTCAGGCACAGAACCTAAGTGACTCAGGATGTCAACTCTGCCTTATCCAGAGGAACAGATGACCTGGTGTCGAAGGCCAAAAAGATTAAACAAACAAACAAACAAACAACTCCACAACAGTTTTCTAACTGGTGTTAGCGAAAAAATGGAACGTCCCATCCCCCAAGGAGGCAGATTCCCACAGGAATCCAGAAGATGGTGAAGCAGGACAGTTAAGGCTATTCTAAGTTAAAAAAAGCTCCCAGAAACAGGAAGCTGAGCTACAATAACCTGTGCCGATTTATGTCACTAACTTCCTCTCCTTTCTTTAATTGAGGTTCTTCTGGTTAGAGCTATTACACTTCAGTTCTCATGAGGCAGCTTTGATCATTTCAGAGAAATGAAGGAAATTGGACACCTATTCCAAATAAAACAGAAGATTAAGATGCATTATAACAAGTTCTATCACTCTTGGGAAATATGGGAATATTTCCGGCATAGCTGAACACAATTTGGAGACCAGGGAGCACTAATGTTCAGAACTGAATGTTCAATTTCCGAATTGAACATGCTGTAAAATGTTCAATTTCTGAATACTACATGTGATTTTCCCTTTGTCAAAGCATGTTGGAAAAACATCTGACTCAGTTAAGGTTACATCATGATAATTCATGATACAAGCCATTTATGTGGGACACATAGTCCGAGAGGACAGATTGACCATGACATTCTTATTCTAAATTAACCCTGCAGCTACTATCGTACTTTGTTATGTATTGCCTAGAAAGGCAAGAGAAGCACAAAATTCAGGTTATGAAATTAAATCTAAATGGAATAATTTATCCAATATCCTTTACAATAATCTATTTATACAGTCCTTGTACAGATTATCTAGGGCCAGAAAAGAAGTTTTGTTTACACTGTTTTGTACTTGAAATTTCAGCAGTTTCTTCACGTAGTTTAAGAATCTCTGCCAAGTACGCAAGATTCAGAGGAGATCAGTTCAAATGAGCAACTGCCTATGAAAAGCAATTTAGCAACAGATTAAAATAAACCTCTTCAAGCAGAACTGGTATTAGCCAAAGGTATTATTGATGGATATACTGCATTTTGTACATAAGGTGTTGCTACTTCTCATGGGGTATGTCTGGACTGCATCCCTCTGTCGGCAGAGGGATGCAGATTAGGCAGGTCGACATTGCAAATGAGGCAGTGATTTAAATATCCTGTGCCTAATTTGCATAAAAATGGCTGCCATGTTTTGCTGACTCAGCACTTTGTCAGCAAAAAGAGGCAGGCTAGAGGATAATCTGTCGAGAAAGAAAGCCTTTTTCGACAGATCCTGTAAACCTCCTTGTAGGAGGCATAAGGGATCTGTCAAAAAAGTCTTTCTTCCTTGACAGATCCCCCTCTAGACTGCCTCTTTTTGCAGTCAAAGTGCTGAGTCGGCAAAACGTGGCAGCCATTTTTATGCAAATTAGGTGCAGGATATTTAAATCCCTCCTTCATTTGCAATGTTGACCTGCCTAATCTGCATCCCTCTGCTAACAGAGGGATGCAGTCTAGACATACCCATGGTGACACATCCTATTAGAACAGATCAACCAGCAACATCGATCTTCTGGTAAGAACTAGTCACCAGAAAAAATTCCAATGATTTTTATTATTTCCCAAACGCATCTTTGTACCCCAATCAGAAAATGTCTGAAGCTATTTTTTCATGGGAAAAAAAATTATATTCATTATCCAGTAATATTTTCCTTTGATTCACAAGTAACAAGGAAACTAGAGAGAGTATCTTAAGAAACAACAGCAAGACAGTTAATCACACAGAAGCTACAATAGCTAATTGATAGCTTGAGCATGGAATGGGTCTCAACAGGGCAAGAGTGTCTTACAGCTTCCTGTGGTTTAAGAACTGCACACCTACAACCAGTTAACAGGAGTTATAAACCTTCAGATCAAGACTTTAACCTCAAGATATTATTTCAACTTGTCTACTGTGATTAGCTACCTAACCATAGTCTTAATGACATGATGGAGAAACCAATTTGCAGTGGCCAGTAGGATCACTGGATACTGACCTTTATCAGGAGGCAGATCTTAACTTCTTAGAACCCCAACACATGTCCTGTGATTGCAGCCAGGAAATAATGACCAGTCTGCAGTTAGCATTTCTCTGTCTCACACCCTTATAAAAGCAACCTTCTCAGAGCAATCAACCGCAGCAAGCATATAAACCAATCTGTAAAAATGCTGAGCGCCCTCAGTGCTTATCTAGGTCACACGAAGCATCTCTCACTTTGCAGGATCAGGCCCTGGGCAACAGAATAGTTATTTATGGAGCCCTACAAATCTATGGATATCTGCTTTATATTCACAGGACTCTGCATCATCAGTTTGGATGCAGATATCCGCAGATCAATTTTGCAGATGCGGATACAGATTCCAATTCTGTATCCAGGCAGGGCTCTAGTTATCCATAGTGAGAAAAGAGATGAGCATCCTACCAGCTTAGTTTTAGTTTTAACTTTACAACAACCAGTACTAGTACCAAAGCGTCCGCCTGACTTCTTTACTGCACCATTCACAATGCTTTTCTAGTTCATTTCATCAGATTTGAAAACAACAGTTTTCCTCCAAGTAGAGAACGTCCTAGTTTACTTGCAAAAACTGTACCGAGTCAAGTCATGGCAATGAGCATTAGGAAGGATGGATCAATCCATCACCTTGCAAATAAAGAACATTGAAGGCATATCAGTGGTTAAACTTCGGCCAGGATTAGCAAGGCACCCCTTCTTCCTGCCCCAGCAGAGGGCTACCCAAGCACAAAGCATGCTGGCAAAACTGGCAGGAGCAGAACCATGGCTTCAACCCCCCCATCCACGGAGAGGTTCAGAGAACGCCCAGGCCAGAGCCTAACCAGGTACAGCATGGGACAGGAAGGCAATGCAGCCAGGAGGGCAAAAAACACTTTTGGTTAGGTCTCTTTTTATTCAAGAGAATGCTCATGCATGTATTTAAATTAGGGATCTCAACAAGTAGTCTACTAGACAATCAACTGATAAACCTAGGCTTATCGACTAATCTTGTTGACTACTCGCATCCCCCCAGTTGCTGCCTCTGTATCAGAGGCAACAGAGAGGAGAAGGAGCAGGAACTGGTGCTAGGGGGAGCCAGCTTAAAGCTGGTTTTCCCCAGCACTGGCTCCATGGTGCTTTCTCCCTCCCCTGCACCCGTGCTGCTGCCTCTATTAGAGGCAGCAGCGGGGGGAGGAAAACTGCCACTGGCAGAGGCTACTTTGCAGTAGCAGCCCTGTCCATGGGGGATCTGAGCTCCCCACAGACAGAGGCTTCTCCACATCTCCCAGAGCAGCCTCTGTATGCACCGGGGCCCTGCTACAGGCACCGGCTGCTTCACAGAAGCAGCCCTCTGTCTGTGGGGGGTCCGAGCTCAGATCCTCAGCAGACAGGGGCTGCTGCCACCCCATGCTGCTGCCTCTGTATTTAAACTGGCTTCCTTCATGGACCCGACGCTACCCCATGCTGCTGTCACTGATATAGAGGCAGTGGTGTGGGGTGGCAGGGGGTTCCCTGGGAGTGGGGCCAAGAGCACACTGGTTGCCAGCCCTGCCCCTGGGGGACTATAAAATAGTTGTGTAACCAATAAGATTTTATGCCGTTACACGACTATTCAAATACCGATCTCTAACATCCCTAATTTAAATGTGAGCATAAGTCCTAATGAAGTCTCCCAATGAAACTAGGGATGTTCTAAACAGCAAGAGACTTGCCAATGTGCTTAAGTGTTTTCCTGGATTAAAGCCCAAGGGCATCTCCAGATCAGCCTCTTCAGGTGGAGCAGAAATTCCTGTGAATGACACCATCCCGAATCACTAGCCTCCCTCTGATCCCAGCTTACTTGGACTCTGGAGCTTAGCCACTCTTTTCTCCTACACACACAGCAGCAAACAGGCCTGATATGTTTCCACTGGAAGACCCAACCATATCCCACACATTTCTATAGCTAACTATTTGGAGGCTCCTTTTTTCACCTATTAAGATGCTATAGCAAAGTCACAGTCTAGCCAACCCTAGGAATGCGAATTAAGTGTGCTCCTACCGATATTCATAACCCAGTTAAAATAAATTATTAAACTGCTGAAATAAAATTAAGCTATATAATAATATTTCTCACTGGCCCTACAGGCCGCACTCGATCTTACATTATACAAGCCTATAAAATATTTAAAGTGACCATGTCTACACAATTACACATAATTCAGTCGAGAGGAATGTAGCTGTAAATGAAATAAATCATGCTGGCTCTTGTGTCTATGCAGAACTCACATTAAAAATATATTTAAAATCAAATATTACATTTACTTTTCACTAAGAAAAATGACTAGCTTCTCTCCTCAGCAGGCAATGAACAGCTCCCATTAAAGTCAATGGGAGCTACTCATGTCTTGCAGACGACAAAGGTTGGTGATGAACAGAGCCTGTGATATTTATGCAGCAATTTTCTAGTGTAATTTGGACACAGTATTTGTCCTTATTTCCTGTCCTAGAAATGATTCTTTGCATGAGTTAAGTAGTTGTCCTCTTCCACTCCAGAAGTGGCTGCATTTCAGAGGTAAATCATATGGTTCCTGGAGATAATTTGCAAAGCACTGAAAAGCTGACTGTGCCCCGGAGCAGTATGGGAAAGAGGCATTTTCCTCTCCTTTCTCACTTCCACTGACATAGCTGCATTGGTGCACTTGGCTCCGCTCATTTGCTACGTAGGATCAGGAGAGGAAGTTGTGGTCACACAGCATCTGCTCAGAAGTGTAATGAGCAGTATGGAGTCTACATTATGTAATTATACAGTGCTGGACAGGCCTGCCCATTGCTTTCTAGATTTATAACTGAACCAAGTTTTGTATTTTTTCTAATCTCAATCAACACTTGGAGCTTGATTTTGCATGACACCGAATACCCTCGGCACCTTGCAGGAGGAAGCCCTTAGGCTATATTTTGTGCATCGCTGAATATGAAATGCAAGCCATGAACGTATGGCACTTGATAAGCAGAATATTATGCAGATGGCAAAGGAACGCCATTTATTTCAGTCCCTGATAAGAGCTTACACAAGATGCAGTTGTCCAATTAACTCATTCATGTCTCAGTATCCAGTAACTGTTGAAAACCTTTTTCAAAGTTGTCTTTTCAACCCTTTCTTGAGGTGCAGAACTTTCTGTGAGCTAACAATACTTCTAAAATATATCATTTTTAATTCATACAGTTATTCTCATCTTATTAGAAAGGCGGCTATCTCCTGAGCTTCTAAGGTTTCATATTGTACTATAAATGCACGATGCAGCTTCCATTTGGCATTGTTGTATAGAGGAGAAAGAATAATCTGTTTTGTTAGCTTCTTACATTCATATATTTCTATGTGTGCTTATCTCAAAGCCCATTAGACACATACACACCAAGCTATTAAAATACAACCCGCAAATAATAAAACAGACCTCCTTAAAAAAGCACCCGTCACATATTTCTGTCAGTGTGGACCTGTCATTACAATTCTCACCTTCCCTCATCTAGTTCCCTAATACCCTCCAGTTACAACTTGGGAGAACCAGCAGGCCTTGCATTGTCCCCAGTAGGGCATGGAAGCTGGGTTCTGGCAGGCCAGGCCAGGAATTCAATTCACAAGCTAAGGGCTCTTTGTGGAAGAGCTCCAGCTGTCAACCCTCCGCTAATTACACCATGAGGTTTCAAGGTAGGTGACTCTAGCACCGGCTATTGCTGTAGCATTCCATGCAAACAAATTGTCTCTCAGAGACAAACCACTCAGGCATTTCTAGGTGAATAGAAACACCTCAGATGTCACTTGGAAACAGTTGATGGCTTGAACAGAGCATGGCTCACAGGTGTTCCTTGCTTTCTGCAGGAAACACCATACAACGAACGAGCTACACTGGATGAAATGCCCAGTCGGTTTGACAGTGCAGCCCCTGGCATCGTGCTTTTCAACAGTCCAATCGACAGATTTCAAAGCTCCATTTCTGAGCAAAGACACCATTTTTTCGCTTGGCAGTTATGAAGAAACAGAAATGTACCAAAATCCATCCTCTTGCTAGTTTCTGTGATGCATTGTGACAGGGCGTTTGCCCTGCACTGGCCCTTTAAGGGCAAAAACCCAGCCCTAAGTGAGGGCTGCAAGTGAAGCCCCAGCCAAGGCAGGTATTGCTCATTAGGGCCCAGCGAGGGGCTATATAAAGAAGGGCTCCTGGAGGGAGAGGGAAGGACTCACTCTTGCTCTGGCTGGAGAGCAGGAGGGACTGGCTGCCTGGGAAGCAGGAGGCTTCCTGGAAGTAGAGCAGTGCTGGGGAAGGAAAGCAGAGCTGGGGAGCTCTGGCCTGACCTCATTCCCAGGCTGCTGGACCTGAGGCAAGGCCTGAGGGTGCTGGGGCTGCAGGGGGGCAGCCAGGATAGGAAAGGGCAGCAGATCCACACCCCCATGCTAATGATGGGTGGCCATTACAGACTGTGGCTCGCGCCTGTGGCAGGGGCTAGATGACAACTGGCAGTAGGTCAATGAGGCAAGGAGGGTATAGGGGAAGTGGGTGTTCTCTGGAGTGCAAAGACCGATAAAAAAACCCCGGAAGGGCGCTGAGACACCCTGGAGTGGGCACTGCCAGAGGGCAGTGTCCTGAAGAGGACACCGCGGTCCAAGAGTGTGACAGAGGTCTGGACTGGAGAGTAAAGTGAGGAAACGGCGAGGCACCAGCCAGACGGAGGCATCCAGTGAGCAGACAAAAGCTAATTCCCAACACTACTGGCAGGAGGCGCCATGGCAGCGAGTCCTCCCCGTGACAAGCATATAGGTTAGCTAAGGGTATGTTTACACTTGCACCCTCGTTCGAACTAGGGATGCAAATGTAGGCATTTGAAATAGTCAATGAAGCCGGGATTTAAATATCCCGTGCTTCATTAGCATAATCTCGGCCACGTGCTGGTTCGAAACCCAGCTGTTTCGAAAGTGAAAGTGAGCTCCGGGCCACGTTAGTTCACATCAAACCCCTTGGTACAAACTAACATTACTCCTCACTTTTTGAGGGGTAACGTTAGTTCGAACCAAGGGGTTTGATGCGAACTAACGCGTCCCGGAGTGCACTTTCACTTTCAAAACAGCTGGGTTTCGAACCAGCACGTGGCCGAGATCATGCTAATGAAGAGCAGGATATTTAAATCCCGGCTTCATTGACTATTTCGAATGCCTACATTTACATCCCTAGTTTGAACTAGGGTGCAAGTGCAGACATACCCTCAGAAGGTAACAAAGCAGAACCCTTGTCTATCGTAGATCAGTTGAGGGTTGAATGTGTTTTTATCTCTCAGTTTCTCTTTAAGAGGGATTTCATAGAATCATAGAACGCTAGAGCTGGAACGGACCTCGAGAGGTCATTGAGTCCAGTCCCCTGCCCTCACAGCAGGACCAAGCACCGTCTAGACCATCCCTGACAGATGTCTATCCAACCTGCTCTTAAATATCTCCAGTGATGGAGATTCCACAACCTCCCGAGGCAACTTATTCCAGTGTTTAACCACCCTGATAGTTAGGACATTTTTCCTAATGTCCAATAGGGATGTAAGAGACTAGTTGACTATCCAATAAGCAGAAGCTTATCGGATAGTTATCCAGTGGTGCGACTAGTCTCTTCCCCCAACCTTGCTCCCTCTATCAGACAAAGGCAGCAAGGGGCAGGGTGGGAGCAGGAGCTGGCCTGGGGCAGCTTCTGCTTTTGTACCTTTCAAAGGCGCAGGCTCAGGGAGCACTTTTTGTACACCATGTCAAATGCAGTTTGTGGTGCCTGCAGTGTCCTAGGCCATAGGAAACCTACAGGATGCAATAGTGTACTCTAGAAAAACGTGTGGCTTTAGGACTTTCTTCAAAGATAGTCAACATTGTAAAAGCTGTGTTCTGACTGGCATACTGGTATGACTCCTACCGTAAACGATTTGGTTTTGTTAAACGTTTATTATGTTTGGATATCAACGGTTCTTAAATATTCAAAAGACACTCAGCACCACAATAAATCATGGACCGTGTCCAGACTCAGGGGTTTTTTCGGGAAAAGTAGCCTTTTCCCGAAAAAACTTCCCCTGCGTCCAGACTCAAGCCGCGTTCTTTCGAAATTATTTCGAAAGAACGCGGCTTTTCTTTCAATGGCGGTAAACCTCATTTCACGAGGAAGAACGCCTTCTTTCGAAAGTTCCTCTTTCGAAAGAAGGCGTTCTTCAATGTAAAGAGGCCGTCTTCGAAAGAGAGCATCCAGACTCGCTGGGTGCTCTCTTTCGAAAAAGCGGATTTCTCTTTCGAAAGATCCGCCTGCAGTCTAGACGCGATCTTTCGAAAGAGGCTCTTTCGAAAGATGCTTTCGAAAGAGGCTCTTTCGAAAGATGCTTTCGAAAGAGCCTCTTTCGAAAGAAGCCTGCAGTCTAGACATAGCCCAGGAGACAAAGGAGAACCTTACTGTGGTTTGCAAAATACATATTTGCTTTTAATCAACATCTTCTGAAGTGCACCCAGGTACAACAGCAATGAGCATGAAGGCATAGATTAAGAAAAATATTTCCCCAAATACACTGTGGGGCCCCTTCCCCCCTTTCCCCCCACACACTCTCATAACAACTTTAACAAACATACATGGAGAAACCCTAGCCTGTAGGTTGAACTTAAAGGATTCCAGAATGTGAGGTGGCTGGATAAAAGGACATGATGTTCAGAAATGTTCTGGACTTAGTCATATTTCCACTAGACAATTTGCAGGGGAAATGGTCTGATATGAAGAATAACTTGAGTCAGATTCTCTCAACCTGCCATGGTGAGACAGAAAGGTGAATGATTACAGACTACAACCACTAGCATGGAGAGTCAGAAGTAATCTCTGACCCAAGCTCTCTAGGACAGTGTAGACAGTAATCATATCTATTGACAACCAAAACAGCAACAGCTTCATGAAGGCAGACAAACAGCAGAAGGTAGGGAGGCTAAATTGAGAGCAAGCGTGAGGGAATAGTGAAGACAAGAGAGTCTTGAATTCAACCAGGAAGTAGGGATGTAAAAGAGTAGTCGAGTCGACTACTCGCTTCCCCTCCACCTCTATGTCAGAGGCAGCAAGGTGGGGAAGCAGAAGCCGGTGCTGGGGGGAACTGGCTTAAAAGCCAGTTCCCCTCAGCACCATATCCGCACTGTGAAGATGGTGCTGGTGGGGGGTGTAGAGGATGCAGAGCTGCAGCAGTCCCAGAGACTGCTCAGTCCTGGCTCGCACCATCCCCAAGAGCTAACCCCTCTGTGGCTCTGCATTTTAAATGTACAGAGAACCCACCAGAGCTGCAGCAGGGTAGCTTCCAGGGCCAGCGCGAGCCGAGACTAAGCAGTCCAGTCTTACGCTGGCTCCAGGACCGCTGCGGCTCTGCATTTTAAATGTAAAGCTCCCAGGGCCATCATGAGCCAGGACTGTTTAGTCCTGGCTGTCCCCTCCTCCCCATGAGTGGTTACCCTGTGCGCCCAGCTCCTACTACATTTAAACTGCAAAGCTGCAGTGGGGGGTAGCAAGTGCCCTCCTTATCGACTAATCTAATCAATCACTAAGTTAATTAATCACAACTTAACATCTCTTGAAGGAAGTAGGAATTGGGCAGGAAGAAGGCAAGTAGATACGAGGAGAAAACAAATGGACAGACATTAGACAGAACGGAAGGATAAGGGGACAAAAGTAGAAAACAGAAAACAAAGAGGCTGATTCTTCACTGACTTCCACATGCGCAAAATGAGAAGTCAGAATGGCAACGTTCCCCCGTCTGACTCCTACACAGTGAACTAGAATGCAGAGAGCAAGGCTCAAAAAGAAAAAGCCCATAAACAGCATTTTAAAAAATCCTGCAAAACAGTCCTCAAAGATGAGGCCAATTGATACAGCTAAATTCATTCTATTTTCCATTCTTTCCAGTTTCCCCAAGACTGGTGCTATTGTATTTTCCTTGAGTACCCACATCTTACATACAGAGAGATGTTTTGCATTCAAGAAAGAGTGTATTGAAAAGTAAAGCAACAAGGGTCCAATTTTGTATTCCTTCTCTTTTGTGAGCATTGCTGTTCCCAAGAGAAGCCCCCTTAGCATCAATTGAATTGCCCGTATGCAGGAGCAGCCCTAGATGAGCGGCCATGGATGAGCTGCCGGCAACTGGTACCCTAGGTGAAATACGCAATCGGCACCCCCGTCTCCAAACCCCACAATGGCTGTTTAATTTGGCGCCCTAGATGAATGCCTAGTTCACGCCTATGGACGGGCCGCCACTGCCCGTATGCAAGTGGGTGTGTAGGATCAGGTCCTAACTGGTTCACATGAAAAAATAAAATACACAACACAAAATGGAAATGGGATCTGCAAGGGTATGTCTACACTACCCCGCTAGTTCGAACCAGCGGGGGTAATGTAGTCATCCGCACTTGCAAATGAAGCCCGGGATTTGAATTTCCAGGGCTTCATTTGCATGAAGCCGGCTGGCGCCATTTTTAAATGCCGGCTAGTTCGGACTCCGTGCCACGCGGCTACACGTGGCATGAACTAGTTAGTTCGGATTAGGCTTCTAATCCGAACCAGCTGTACGCCTCATGGAAGCCTAATCCGAACTAGCTAGTCCGTGCCGCGTGTAGCCGCGCGGCACGGAGTCCGAACTAGCCGGCATTTAAAAATGGCGCTGGCCGGCTTCATGCAAATGAAGCCCGGGAAATTCAAATCCCGGGCTTCATTTGCAAGTGCGGATGACTACATTACCCTCCTAGTTCGAACTAGTGGGGTAGTGTAGACATACCCCAACAGTCTAGCCATTGGAACAATTTTGTTCCATCTCCTGAAGCTTCCGTTATGTATATTTTGCTGAAGTGGGATGTTTCAGCATGGTGACTTTTTCAGGATAATTGTCTGCAGAGAATTCATCCTTCACTTTATTAAACCACAAAGATATTTATAGAATAAAGTTTTACTTCAAGCCCTGTCACATACTATATAACTGATGATGCATCAAAACTACAGTAGTGAATTTGAAATATATGGAAATAGTCTTTCGAAGCCATTTGACCCCCAGCAGAACAGAGGATGGAATGGACAATGACGGAACTGAAACAAGGAGAAAGGAAATTTAATCCAACTCGTTCCATTTCATATTCTATTTAAAGCATCCCAGGGAGAAGTTAAAGACACCCCTGAAGATGATACAAGACAGATGTGTCTCAGGTCAAAGAATTTACACTGTACATAATCTTCCAGGGACCTCCTGGGTCCTCAACTCCAGGCCCTGGCTGTTGTAAGCAATCTGGTCAGATGATCCAGTTCATAAATGTATCAAGCTCCATCTTAAAACCAGTTAGGTGTGTCTAGACTACATGGCTCCATCGACAGAGCCATGTAAAGTAGTTTACTCGACACAGTCAATGAAGTGCCAATCAGCTGATCTGGCACAGCGCCACAGTCTAGACGCAGCGTGGTCGACAAGGGAAGCCTTTGTCGACCGCTCCGTTATGCCTCCATAAATCCCCGCTTCATTGATTATGTCGAGTAAACTACTTTACATGGCTCAGTCGACGGAGCCATGTAGTCTAGACACACCTGTTGTGTGGTTTGCCCACCACACACACTCCAGTGCTCCAGAAGCTCATTCCTCTGATGGTTGCAAACCTTCTAACCCTTAGTGTGGTATGCAAACTGGAATTCTTAAAACAATAAGCATCTGAGACCCCCAGTCTTTTCACAGCAGACATTTTGCAAAATGCATACTCCAGCCCCAATAAAAAATCTGAGATAAAAATTGCTCTAAGCCTTTGATTTATGTAAGTTCCTCAGACAGAAATGATCTTACTGTGATTTTGGCATGAAGTACTACTCAGTTTGGGCCACACTATTCCACATATAAAGTCCATGAACAATTTCACAGCCACATAGGGTTTCCAGGTGTCCGGTTTTGAATCGGACAGTCCAGTATTTGAGCTTTCTGTTTGGGAAACAAATTGAGAAAATAGAAATGTCCGATATTTTCTAAATAAGATGTCATGTAAATTTGATGTAATGTCTAGTGTATGTGGTATTTTTGTTGAAACCATCTGGCAACCCTATATCCACAAGCAGGATCATTCACCTGTGGGAAACTAGAGGGCAGTTTCTCTAGCCAAAATGCATTTGAAAGAATGAGTAGCATTAAGGGCCTTTCCTGAGAACTTGCTTTAGGAACCACAAGACAGTCACAATACAAAAGCAAGTCAACCACAAATTACTGGGCAATAAACTTCAGAGGCTTTCCCCCAGCTTCCACCTTCACAGATGCAAAGGCCACAAGGGACCATTATGATCATCTGGTGTAACCTTGTGTATTGACCATGCCATAGAATATCCTCAAAACAATTCCCGGTGCAGATCTTTTAGAAAAAACTCCAGCCTTGAGTTAAAGATTCCCAGCTTTTGGAGATTCCACCATGACCTTTTGTAAATTGTTCCAATGATTGATTATGCCCACCGTTAAAAGTGCATGCCTTTTCTTCAGTCTGAATTTCTCACTCTTCCATTTCCAGACTTTTTATACGGTGCCCCCTAGCTGTTCGGAGCCTGTTAACCTTTTACAAGCTTCTGCTGCTTTACCTTCTCACAACCTGCCTAGAAATGCACCTTTGTAGCATTTGAAACAGAGGATAAAGAAGATGGAAAGATATCTAATGTCATCTTTCCCACTTATTTTTTAGGGTTTAGGAACTTAACACCCTTCTTGGCTTCAGCATGTCACCAAAAGGGGCCCCAGTACTCTGGGACCAAGCAAGGTCTGTTTCAAAGTTTACATAGACATAGGCTTGCCAAATATGGAAAATACAGTAAATGCAAGAATTAAACAGCACGAGTTGCAGAACACAGGCTACTGAGACTAGCATATGTTTTATATACTCCTGTTGACTAGAAGAAACTGCGAACAATCAAACAACAAAACATCATTGCTACCAGTGTTCTCATCTGTCCCTGTCTAATTTTAGTCTGGCTTTGTCCACAGAATTTCAGGAAGATTCTTAAGTGGTTTGATTTGATCTCCCTTGCTGCTTCCTCTTTTAGTTTAACCAAAACTGATTTGGGGCAAAATAACCAAATGGGTACTAAGGAAATCTTCCATCGATAAGACACCATATAGGGTGCTGCACTCTAAGGCATACAATTGCATATGCTTGCCATTACAGAATCCAAAATACAGCCATTTGAGCATGGAAGCTAATGATCATACATTCACATAAATGCATTGGTGCAGTAGCTGAAATGGACACATGTAAATAAATACCTTCCTTTTCTCATTGCTGTTTCTTTTGCCAAAATGATTACAGATGTAAAGGTGGGCTCTATTTTACTTGATTAGCATTCTGCTTGTGTATAGCGAACACCATAATTGAAGGTTTGAAAAACATATCTTTCATAAGCAAAACGTCTCCTTTCATTTCACTAGTAGCTTTGCAAAAAATTCCCTCGGAAGGACACGGGCCTGATATGTGATAATTGAAGAAGGCTGTTCTGTATTATTTATGACTAATGTATGTCACCAGGTTATGGCAATATTTACTTAATGATTGTATGGCGTTATTAGAATGCTTACTGCATGCATATGTTGATTTGCTTTAATATCAGGATTGTTAGGAAATTAGCTGGAAGGCCGCACACAATACCACTAAATACATAATCTCCTAGTAACTACATCAAGGTGATTAAGATTAACTGTGAATATCCCACTTCCTTGGCTTCATCTTGGATTTACACAGCTGTCTTGCTGAGGTTGGAAACAGATCTCAATGTTAAAAAGTGACACATGGAAAGGAAGAGGCATTATACAGTTCATAGCACACAATGCAAGACTATTTGCCTCTGGAGAGAAGAGCTGCATCTAGCCAACAGACAATAGCCTGCCTTGTTCTTGTTAGTGACTGATGTCCAGGTAAACGCAACCCATCCTCAAATCTCATTGAACTAGTGACCTAACAATGTATAAGGCAAGCAGGGTTGTAAATTGCACTTGTACCCTTTTTTTTTTTTTTTTTTATAAACACACTGTCCACTCTTCTGGAAAGGGATTGTGTCTGACTGTGTTTGTAAAGTACCCAACATATGGTGGGTACTAGCCTATTTAAAGACATAAACATTGACACTCTTATATCCCACAAACACTGATTTTAGCAACCGAGCTGTGTCTTCCTAGACACGGTTTGTTACCGTTGGCCGGCAGAGCCAACGTCACTTTCATAGCTCACACCTCTATCAACATGAAAGAAAAGAGCACATTTAAAGCTTACAGTGTTTCAGTCACAGCATAAATGCTAAGTAACACTTTTTAGTAGCAGCCACCGCAGGTGCAATTCTAACAAGCTTTCTTACTTCTTAGTTCACAAGTTGGGGCATCACTTTGCAAAATCTTCTGCACTTTTCACGCATGGAAGGAAGCAAACACTGTTAACCTAGTAACTTTGTCAATGACCAAAACAGAATAGAGGGCTGTACTACAGAACACATTACAATTAAAAAAAAAAAACAGTAACAAAGCCAAGAAGAGGGGGTGACATAATATTCTATGTTCCATGTCTAAACAGTATTTCACAAGGTACATCTGTAGCGATCTGGAATTTTCAGACACTTTAGTCAATGTTGTTTGAACATGATACAAAACTATTCATCTACCTATAAAAACAATGAATAGTCCTGGGACACCTTAGAGACTAAAAAATATACAGGCTCATGAGTTTAGTGAGTAAAACCCCACTCATCTGAAGTGGGTTTTACCAACAAAAGCTCATGATCCTATTTGTTAGTCTCTAAAGTGCCACAGGACTACTCATTTTTAAAATTACAGACTAAACACGGCTACCTCTCTGAGATCATCTAAATAACTTTTATGGTTATTGAGAAAACACTATCTATATATAGTATTTCACATAAGTTACTATGCAGTAGGCTAGTGTTTTTCAACGGGTGGTACACATATCCTTGGGTACATGAGAGAAGTCAAGGGAGGATACATAAACACAAGTGAAATTTGGCAAAAAATGTCCGGGATTTTGCCCTGCGAAGGGGATCGGAGACGGGGTGACGGCATGTGCCTGTCAAATTGAATGTTCGAAGCCGCACGCCTGGATGTTAACAGCCGCTCTGCGCACGCACCCCAGCACCTGGAGGGAGAAGCACATGGCTGCAGTGATGGTGGTGGTGGTGGCGGTGGCTCCGGTAAGACCCAGCTTGTTAATAAAAGAATAAAAGAATCTGGGGCTGCCTGGCTCTGGGGGAGGTGTGGATGCATTGGGTTAGAGCAGGGGGGATGGGGGTACTTTTATTTTTTTTAAGGAGTACTTTATAAAAAAAAAGCTGGAGAAACACTGCAATAGACAATTATAAAAAGGAAATGTGAATAACAACTTCTGGCATCTATTAATTGTATTTCCTTCATATGCCACTATCAATAGGGAAACAAAGTCTGCAGGTCACTGCTGGAGGTTCAGTGCCACTCCAGCCACCTAGCCAGTACAGATTAAAAGGCATCAGAACAGGAAGAGCAGTTTTAATGTGCAACTTCAGACCTGCGTGTTCTGCTTTCTATAAGATTATTGATGGTTCAGAAGAACACTTTCATTTGAACTTATTCTCATAGTAGCAGCTCAGTCAGCTATGTCGAATTCACCCACAGAAGGCAAACGATGACTGCTATCCAGTGTTCCCTCACTTGTGTGGCCGCTCAGGAGATGCCACCTAGCTGATTAGTAGAGCACCCACAGCTAGGTTTTTGTTTCTAATAGTGGTGCACATTTACACATGCCTTGGTGCACACAGAAAAAAATTATTCCTCACATAGATGAGGAAAATCTGCACATGGACAGAAAAGATTAGAGGGAACATTGCTGCTATCATAAGAGCTTGATGAGATTTACATAGAAATATCCAGGATAAGGACTCTTGGAACTGAAAAGAATGTCAGCTTTCGCTGCGTCTTTCAGACATAATTGTTGCAAGAGCTATGGAGTACTTTACTGCATCATTTTCAGCCTTTCAAATTTGTTCTTCACCACCAGGGGCAGCCCGTCCATATAGGCGAACTAGGTGGTCACCTAGGGCGTCAAGTTAAATGGGGCGCCAAATGGTGGCGCAATATCATTGAGGGGTTTGGAGGTGGGGGCGCCGATTGCATGGTTTGCCTAGGGGCCAGCTGCTGGCAGCTAGTCTAGGGCCGCCCCTGTTCACAACAACCTGAGTCTAGAACCACACCAAGCTCTGGTACCTCTGGAGTCTTTCACCTTCTGAGGAATGTGCCAAACTTCACCCCGGAGGGCACTGCAATGGGAATGCTTTTGTTAACATGCAGGACTCCACATCCACACTAAGCACTCTGGCCCCAGAACAGGGTGAGGGTAATGGATAGTGGCAGGAAGGGGACCAGCAGAAGTACTGACGAGCATGTTGCTGCTGAATGGAGGGGCTCCAGGATTTCTAGACCCCAAGGTCATGTGGGGGAGCCGAGCTGGTTTCTCTTGTCTGACCTCCAAAGGGTTCTGACGAGAGAAGTGAGCAGACAAAAATGTGGGTGAAGGCAAGATTTCTGCCTCCTGACAAGACGGGGAGGAAGAGGAGAACTGTGACCTGAAACATCCCTCTCTCCACAGCATGGCATTCCAGATTTTGGGACAGACAAAGAAGAGAAAAAAAACAACTCAGTCTTCAAGTTCTGATTTCAAAGTGAAGCCTGAAACTGTCCGTGAGATTTCCTACATTTTGCAGGTTTTATTTTAAAGTTCAGCCCAGCTCTAAATGCAGGTGTCAAGGCACTTAGAGTGCAGGTTCCCCACTTCTGGAGTGCAGAAGGTGGGAGCCCGCAAGAAACCTTAAATACCTTACCTCTATTGGCTTCTGCTTAAAAAAGCTCCCCAAGGTTACAGATTCCCTGGCTTTGGGAGATAGGCTGCCACCATCAAGTGAATTAAGAAAAACCCTGAAAACCAGGAAGAAACACTTGAACTTCTTCCCAAAGGGTAGCCCAAGCTCTTTTGCCACAAGAGAGCTTGAAAAAAAACCCCACAGAAAACTAACTGTGTCTCTGATAGCCGACATCTCAGGCTAGGCAGACACACACACAGACCTCCTGTTACCTTCCAGGACACAAGAATCAAAACATCGCTTTTAAAAGGATGATTCTATTAACAAAACAAAAAGGTATACTTGATAAAGCATACTTGGTTGCTAGGTGTTAAGAGAGCAACTAAGAAAGGAATAGATCAAAACACAAAGAAACACACAGTCTTTTTGTGCTGCAGCTTAGAAATGGTGAATGGGGGAGGGCAGGCACACGGAATTCACACAGAGAAGTTTAACCAAACAGCAAAATAAAGAAAAATACCCTCATCGCGACTAAACCTAAATTTCTGTATCTACTCAGGATCCGTACTTGCAGGCATGGTAATTCTGTTGATTACTTCATCTTGCTTCCTTCAGCCCTAACTTAGAACTCACACAAAGGAGTCTAGACTCAATTTAAATTTCAATAGCAAAATGCAGGACTATGTAGCACTTTAAAGACTAACAAGATGGTTTATTAGATGATGAGCTTTTGTGGGCCAGACCCACTTCCTCAGATCAAGTAGTCTAAATTTCAATAGTCTTTCCTGGCTTTCTGCCAACACTTCCATGCTACCTGAGATTAACCCCTTATTCACCCGGTGCTGGCCAGCACTCCTTCTAACCATCACAAGTTAGGGTCAGTGATCTCCTCCTGTCTAGCACGTATGGACACAACTACAAACTTCTCTGTTAGTGCCAATTATATGCAGAGCTCGGGTTCCTGCCAAGTAGTCAAAAGGGCCTTCACATTAACAAAATTCTGGCACCCATGCCCAAGACCAATGATGGGAGGAATCAGCTCTGGCATCTTTTCCCAAGGGGAATGAAAAAACCATCTTCATTAGCTTCACTTTCCAAACAGAAGGGTGTCTTCTAGGGAATCTTGTAATACTTTTTAACCTTGATTATAAAAACATTCAGCTGCTTCAGGGTTAAGCCTGACCCAAACAGTCTGGATTTCTTCCACGCAGCCTGAGGCCAGGTTTACACTAGACCTGGAAGGTCGGATTAAGGTACGCAACTCCAATTTATGTAAAATACATAGCTGAAGTCGACTTACCTTACGCCAAGCTTGGTACCATCTTCACAGAGAGAGGCTGATGGGAGCATTTGCTCCTGTTAGCTTCCCTTGAGGAGTAACAGTGCCAAACGGCGCCATACTCAGCATTTGATTTAGCAGGTCTTAACTAGACCCACTAAATCGAACGCTAGAAGATCAATCCCCAGCACGGAAAGTGAAGATGTGGCCTCAATGTTTAATTGACGTTTACCTCTAATGAAGATGCCACCTCCAGCTCCACTTTCTCTAAGTTGTACATCAGGATTAGCCCAACACTAGTGGCATTTAGCTTTTTGAGCTGCTACAGCATGGAACTTTTAGGCCCTTTTTGAATAATAGCGGTGAAGGCTTTTAAAATATTATTGCTATTGCAAGCACTCAGAGTCACAGATACACTTATTTTAAAGCTATTAGTCATCAGTGCCTTTGGCTTGTGAAATATGCTAAATTCATTACCCATGTAACAGCATGAGGATTAACAAGAACAATTTCAGTCTGTGTCTTATTGCTATACTTAAAGTTCCAGTGTATCACTAATTGCATTAGTGAGCACTGTTCAGTAGGGCAACTTTTACATTGCCAAGAGGGAGATCCAGTTGCAGATGTCAGATCTGGTTGCCTACAAACCTATTTCCCCAGCTCAGCCTTCTCCCTTCCTGCATTCCATCTATAAGGCACAGAAAGACAGTAAGTTTGCCAGTCATCTGTACCAAACTAGCCTTGGCTCACAGCAGTGTGAAACTGGCATCCTTATGGGCCATGTAGCAGTAATGGCAAGCAGCTGGCTGCTCTTCTCAGCAGGAGGGACTGTGCAAGCCAACCCATACACAGCAGTGAAGGATAAGAGAGAATTAAATATAGACCAGTCAGGACACAGTAGCAAAAGTTGGGCCTTGGACCCAGGGAGGCTACTATGAGAGAATAGCAAGTATTTCCAGTAATACTATCTGCATTCTTGGCAGAGTTGTTGACTCAAGTCCCACGACTTGAACTCGAGTCTGACTTAAGTCGCCTAGGTGACTCAACTTGAGACTCGACTCGGGTTCATTGTTTGTGACTTGAGACTCGATGAAGACTTGCTAATTTTGTTAAATCGACTTGGTGAAAAAATTGTCCCAAAAATGCCAATGTTGATGGCTTGTACAAAAATGACTTGACATTTTTAAAATTAAGGGTACATCTAGACTACATGCCTCTGTCGCCAGAGGCATGTAGATTACACTACCCGGCCTAGGAAAATGAAGCGGCAATTTATCGCCGCTTCATTTAAATTTAAATTGCTGCTGCTCTGAGCCGATCAGCTGTTTGTCGGCTCAGCGCGGTAGTCTGGACGCTCTGCGGTCGACATCAAAGGCATTTATCAACTTCCCAGGTATGTAGAGCATCCAGACTACCACACTGAGCCGACAAACAGCTGATCGGCTCAGCACGGCAGCCATTTAAATTTAAATGAAGCGGCGATTATTTAAATCGCCTCTTCATTTTCCTATGTTGGGTAGTCTAATCTACATGCCTCTGTCGCCAGAGGCATGCAGTCTAGACGTACCCTAAGACTTGAGACTCGACTTGGGACTTGACTCGAAAGTGACTTTAGGGACTCAAGACTCGACTTGGGACTTGAACTGTAGTGACTTGAGACTTGACTTGGACTTGACAATGATGACCTTAAGACAACACTGATTCTTGGAGATCAAAATAGAAAAGAGAGGAAAAAGCAGTAATGAAAACAACAGACCAGCTCTGAAAGGAGAAGTTCACCCAACCTTCCACATGCATGAAATTGCCACAATATAATTAAAAGGGCTTTATTGACTAATATGAAAAAAAAGTTGCATTTATCATTCAAGATTTTGTAGCTTCCGAGTCTGCAAGAACAACTAGAGTGAGCTCGCTGTCATTTGGCAGTCTTTCTATTAAACACTTTGCTTCCATAGAAGGAAATAAAGCTGGCCAGTTAGGTTCAGCCAATTTGCCCCTTAATATTTTGTTATTGGCTCATTAATGAAGAATTCTTTTCAGCACTCTTTCTTCATTCTTAATTCACAATGGCTCATAATTTAGACAAGGGACTCCCCAGCCCCACAGCTCCTGAACCTAACTTGGAAAAACAAAACAAAAACAAAAATCCACATCTTAGTAGACCATTTAAATCACTGCCTCTGTAGAGGAAAACATCCCAGATGGGAAAACATCATCATTTATAGTTCCCAGAGATTAAGTGATAGAAAAGACAAAGGAATCAAAGGCCACAGAACAAAGCAGTCCAACACAGGTGCAAACTTTAATGGCCTGTTAAATAATTAGAACGGCTACCACAGATTTTGTAGGAATTCAACAACTGGCTTAATTTAGCCTGCATTGTTGGTGTAATTCAGTGCTCAAAGCTCATTGACTCAGGCCCCACATTTTGCCTTTTTGAAAGACTATGGATTTCCTACTGTTTCAAGGGCTTAGTTCAAATACATGGAAAATGTTGCAGTTCTTTGCAATCAGACATCAAAGCAAAATCTCAGATCTGAACACAAAACATATTCCATATTCAGCCTAACATGTCTATTGAATGAAACATAAAACCATGATAAGCTTTATAGCTTGTTGTATGGATGAGTCCCATGGTGCTTTTCACAACAATAGAATTATTTGACCCACTCAGGCAGACATTTCAATCCTGCAGAATTACATTCTATTTAAAGTTCTTCCTGTAATCTCATTTGGAAACTTGGACTCTATCATTTTCTTCACTGTCTGCCTGCACTGTAGTGTAATGAGACAACATCGTCTGGTGGTCAGGGCAGTACACAGGGCAGTTCTTTCTCCAAATCTGCCACGGACCTGTTGTCTATCTGTGAACAAGTCATTTCACTTGGTCAATTCGTTTAATTTGTCTTCCATTACTATTTATTTGAGACAGTTTGTCTGTCTTTCTGTCAGTTTGTTCAAGAACATCTCCTAAAGAATAAGCGGTAGGACCACCAAAATTGGTATGCAGCTTCCTTTTATCATAATTTAAAGCAAGGTTTTGGTTGTTCCAGGACAATGGGATGCGCCTGGAATGTGATTGTTTCTCATAAAATGCAAATTGAGGATCTGCTAACAGGGAAAGTTATAGTGTATAATGACTAGAGGGGGGCAGCAAGGGGTCAGAGATGCGGGCTGGGACAGCTATAACTCCACTGGGGCAACAATGGGCGGGGGTGGAAAAAGGGATAGCTATCTATTATATATTTCAGAGAGTTTGCCTGTCTACATGCATGTCTGTCCTGCAGCTGAGGAACATGCACCCCTTTCCCTGCACTGCTCTCTGGAGCTGTAGCAGCCATGGACAGGCACTTCTCATCTGGCCCAAGCTGCTGTAGGGAGAGGGGGCTGGGTTGCCTACTGAACCCCTTGCTCCCTCCCCCCCAGCCTATTTCAGTTAAGGATCTGAGCAATGCCAGGTACATCCTCTAGTCTTATCTATAAAATGGAGGCAACTATTCTCAGCCACCAGCATAAGGTGCTTTGAGATCACTGAATGAAAACTGTGGAGAGTTTTTATTAGTCCCTGTGTGCACTGTTAAATAGCTGCTGCATTTCAACCCAGTAGGGGCTGCATTTGAGTGATTTTTTGGATGAAAAGCAAGACATAAAATGTCAGATTTATTAATTATTATTATTAATCTAAGTAGGCCTACAGCAAAAAAATTAATTGCATAAACAGAAATGTAAAATTATATAATCATCAAGTCATATGTAATAAAGTGCTTAACGTGCAGAAACACAAACGATTAGGCATGCTTGCAGCATACAGGGTGTTTGAGTAATACCAGCTGGATATAGACAGACCCCATTTGCAAGGTTTCTGGTCCTATGACTTTGGAATGAACACTGCATACAATGGGACTATGGGATTAATAATCAGAGAATGAATGGGAATGGCACACATAAAGCCCATTTAGAAATCTTGGGGATTTGTATCCACAACACTCCTGCACTCATTTGCTCTTGAATTGGCAGTGATGAAAGTACTTTTAAAGTCAGTTTGAAGGAGGGAAAGGATTAGAACAATCTACAGTTACAACTATTTGGAACAAAATGAAAGTACATCTAATACAAAAGACTGGATGACTCAGGAGATAGCTAATAGGGTATTGACCCATCCTCTTGCAGGTCATCTGTTCTGCTCCTGACAATTTATCTATAATACTGTTACCCTTTGTCATCAGGTACTCAACGGCCAATGTGAATGGAGATATGGCTAAGTATAGTCCCTTCCGGAAAGGTGTCTAACTCTAAAAAATCACTATCATGCTTGTCATCCTTGTTGGCAGTCTCAGTAGAGAGGTCAAGGATTCTACGGGAAAGGACTGAATTGTCCTTCCTCAGATACATTATTATTAGGGACATTGAAGACACTGCATAGTATCCTCTTTGCCGGTGCTGTATGTATTCAGCAGAGACTTTAATCACCATGTCTGCCACTCCAGCCTCTTTCTGGAGCATTAAGCTGACAATATAGGTGTGCTAATTCTCAATAAAATTAGACTGTCGTAACCCTACTGCATAGCATGCATACGAAAGTACTCATGCTGTTTTATTAAACTACACTTTGTAATTATGCTGTGCTACTTTGTGATTAATGCCATTTTAAAAACATTTTGATCTGTTAGCTGAAAATGTTTCATTCAACAATATGCCATTTTAATCAAGTCATTATCTTCATTACTGTAATTACCTAATTTTAAAACTTAATTTTCAAAGGAAATATCACTGAAAAAAGTCATTGCTGCAACAGGGTTTTTTTTTATGCACACATGGCCCAATTTTCACCCGTGTTTGACCTTGTGAAATCATTGCACTTGTGTCAAGTAGGGACAGACGCTATCAAATCAGAACGGTCGCATTTTAAAAGCATGCTTTACGGATATAAATACCTACATGAACTGGGAAGCACTGCAAAATGAAGCACACAATGACTCAGTGCATATGTTGCATCCCTTAGCTTTAATGTGGATATTTACAAAATGAAAGGACATTAGTAACTGTATTCACCTGAATGGCTCTGCTACGGTACAGAACCATACATAAAGGTGTACCTCTGGGGCACAAAAGCATTTATTTTGGGGGTGCCTGGATAAAGGAGTATTTGCACTCTACTGGGTGCTAGGCCTTGGCTCTATGGTTTATTCAGAAGGCTAAAAGCGTGTGTTCCACAGCCAAGGAAGCTATTCTTTGAACTTCATAGTTAATCCACATCTCAACTGGATTTAACACCTGAGCAATCATCTGGTCACCAGCCAGGTGTCAGAATGTCAGTAATCAGAAGTATTAGGTGCCCAACTTGGCTATAAATATCAGAGTTGGAGATGTGCTCTACAGAGGCCTCCTCAGGGTTGGAGACACCCACTAGCAATAAGTGAAGCTGTTTGATTAGGAGGGAAAGGAACAACTTCCCCCATGTTGTTTGCTCAGGCCTAATTAGTCTGTCTTTTCCATATTCCTTTGAACTTCCAGCTGGGATCAAACCAGAGCAGGCCGGAAATTCTGATCCCAACCCTTGGCTTTGTCTAACATGTCCTGATTCAGTGCCCTCTGAGGGAAAGCACCAATTGTGACTTCTGGACTAGGTGCTGGCCCACGTATTAATGTGCCTCTCTACATAAATCAGAGCAGCCACAGGGACTTTCAAGATGGTTATTTGTACCAGAATTTATTAATTGCTTTTTCCTGGTTACTAAAGAAAGATATTTAGGTCTCTGGAAAGCACATTTTTCCTCTTGAGTGTTGCAGATCTCTGGGTCTAAGGGGCTATGTAATTTTAACATAATCATGCCAACGGTTTCTGAGACATTTTTAAAATGTGCATTTATTTTTATCTTTCTCTACATCTAGCAGCCATAACTGTTTCTCTAGCATCAAAAGGATTTTCATGATCAAAGAGCCTTTGGTTTACAAGGGATCTATAGTTTATGGAAGTGTTTTCTTCGGGTCAGTTCACTAGGCCTTTCTACCTGCCTTGATTAGAAACGACTGGAGTCCCAGCACAGCTTATAAATTCCACAGGAGAGTTATTTACTCAGCAGTTCACGCTGTGCGGCTTACTGCTGGGTTTTCCAGTCCTAGCGGATCCTCTGAAGGGTGAATGAAATTTAGACACATCCTTGGGGATTTATAATCATATCAATACAGGCCTCAGATCCCACACGTACTGCAAACTGTGCCTATGGATATTGTGCAGTCCTTTCCCTTCTTCCCTACAGCTCCCCGGTTCTCTTTCAGCAGCAGCAGCCCAGTGGGAGCGAGATCCTTTCGTTCTGAATGCACACAGACACCCCGGTGCAGCGAGACACTCAAGCATGCACTGTGTGTTAAGCAGGCAAATCCTGGGATGGGACTTCGGCAGGACAATGCATGCGCTTCGAGTTAGACACATGCCGATGTACTTTGCTGAATCAGGACTACAGATTTGACTACAGATAGGACCTCTATGGTATGGACTTCCATCGTCCGGCAACATCTGTGGTCCGGCATCTCTGTGGGGGCTCCTGGGCTGGAGCACTCATGGGGAAAAGCCAGTCCTGGTGCTCAGCAACTCCTCCTCTGGGGGGATGCTCCTCTGGGGGGATGGCTGCGGAGCCCTGCGGCCAGGAGCACGGCCCTGCCGCTGTTGGGCTTGGTGTGCTCCTGCAGTGTCAGGCTCTGTAGCTACCCTGCCTCTCACCCTGAGCGCCCCCTAGTCTCCGCTTGGTCAATGCCAGCTCCTCCGCTGCAATTGGAACAGAGCTCCACAACCGGGGGAAGCAGCATTGACCTACCTTGGTCCAGCAAATTCTCTGGTTGGGGAACAGTCGGGTCCCAAAGGTCACCAAGCAGGGAGATCCAACCTGCACCTACATTAGACAGCCTGTCCATTACAAAATTCTTCCCTTTCTTGCCCGCCCTCCCCGCACCCGGAGCTCTCTTGGGCTATTCTGGACTTTTCTCTAGTCAAAGAGCCAAAACCATGGACATTTTGTCTACAGATTGTGCTGTACAATGAGTACAGGAGACCTCTTTACATTTCTATACAACCCTCCAGATTTACACCGGAGCAGCAGAGATCAGAGTCTGGCCCTGTACCTCTCTACGCATCTCCCTCTTCCATGCTGGCTTTTCCTTTGAAAATTATCCAAAATCTCAGCTTTACTCCGGCACAGAGGTGTCTGCGAAAGCAGCGGTTCCCAACCACTGGTCTGTGGCCCGCTGCTGGGCAATGGAGCTCTGGCTACCGGGCCGTGGCGGCTCTCGGGGCTGGGGTACACCACTCCCACCGTGACTGTTGGGAGACATGTTCTGCCCTGCCTCTCAGCCAACCAGCGCCAGGGCAGGGTCTCTTCCCGGATGCAGAAGAGTGCTTTGCTGTGTGGCGAGAGGGCAGCAAAGAGTCTGGCACGGCAGCCTTAGATCAGCCGCAACCTGGGCTCTGAGGTGGGCTAGTTCTAGGGAGCTCTAAGGGGTAGGAGGCTCTAAGAGGTGGGGGATGACACTGGGGGGCTTTGGGCAGGGCTCGTAGTGGGGGGGCTATGGGGACAGGACTAATATTGGGTACTGGGGGCTGGCATTGGGGAAGACTTTGGGGGTGTTGGGTGCAGTGGGGCTCTGGAAACAGGGGGCTGGCACTGGGGGGCTTTGAGGGCATGAGGCTGGCATGGGGGAGTTGGGTTCAGGGACCTCTGGGGTCAGTGACTAGTGCTGCGGGGTGGTGGAGGAGTGAGGGGGCTCTAGGCTTATAATGAATATGCAAATAAAATGTTACCAGTCTGCCAAAAGTTTGCGAATGGGGTTGTCAGTTCCCAGTTTAAAAGCATTTGGGAACCGCTGTGCTAAAGCAGGGCTGGGCAATATGCAGCCCGGGGCCAAATCCAGCACACCTAATGCTTTGATCTGGCCACTTCCTACTTATATCCTGCTGCCCATGCCATTGAATTTCCAGACGGCATTTCAGGCAGCAGGAGCCTATTGAAACGGCTCCTGGTTCACAGTCTCAGTGCAACCTGGCAAGGGCTAGAGCGTTGAGCCCGTTAAATAGCTGCAGCAACCTCGGGTGGCAGCCAGGCAACGTGGTAGCGGTGGGGCTGAAAACCATGAGCCTTTTGCTGTCTTTTTATTTCAAAGCTTCCTCCCCAGACTACTCTGGAAGGCCCCCCTTCCAGGGTGGAGCTGGACAGTGAGCAGTACAAAATTCACTAAGAGTCTGCCCTCCTACAAAAATTATTACCCACCCTCGTGCCAAAGTCACTAACTTCCAATATGGCCCAGCATCAGACACATTATCCCTTAGTTCCCTGGAGTGTGTTAATCCTGATATACACAAAACAACATGGGATTGGACACTGCTGTCACTCTGGTGGCATTCAGAAGGGTACCCCACTGAAAGCAAGAATTAGATCCAACGATGGTACTGTGGTATCTACACTGATCAGAAAGAAACATGAAAAGAGAGTCCAAAAATGAGCAGGAAGTTGATGAGGGGGCTCTGAAGAACACAAGAGCGCTGTGCCTCTGTTTTGACTTGTTTAGACTCATTACCCACTGTGTCCTTATACATTCTGAATATAAGATGTCACCCAAGAGAAACACTTACAGTCGTCTGATATCTTCATGGGACTTCTTTGGAGCTTTTTACACAAGCTCCACAGTTCCAGATGAAGATGTCTGATGAAATAGTGCTGGGATTGATTTTAGTTTTTCTCTGATGAAGACTCACTGATATTAGAGTAACGCAATAATACGTGAAACAAAAGACAGAACTATGTAGCACTTTAAAGACTAACGAGATGATTTATTAGGTGATGAGCTTTTGTGGGCCAGACCCACTTCCTCAGATCAATATGTGGAAGAAAATCAGCACAACCCTACATACCAAAGTGATACAATCAAAAAAAAAGTGAACGCATGTGAAATTGACACATCAAATTTTAGAACAGAGTGGGGGTGAGGAGGGAAGGTAAGTTTCTGTGAGGTAGAGACATAGGGGTGATAATAAGAGAAAGTTTCTGTGAGGTAATGACATTAGGAGTGATAACTGGGAAAGCTATCTTTGTAATGGGTGAGATAATTAGAGTCTTGTTTAAACCCATACATAAAGTGTTAAATTTAAGCATGAATGACAATTCATGCCTAAATTTGACACTTTATGTATGGGTTTAAACAAAGACTCTAATTATCTCACCCATTACAAAGATAGCTTCCCCAATTATTACCCCTAACGTCATTACCTCACAGAAACTTTCCCTTATTATCACCCCTATGTCTCTACCTCACAGAAACTTACCTTCCCTCCTCACCCCCACTCTGTTCTAAAATTTGATGTGTCAATTTCACATGCGTTCACTTTTTTTTGATTGTATCACTTTGGTATATAGGGTTGTGCCGATTTTCTTCCACATATTGATCTGAGGAAGTGGGTCTGGCCCATGGAAGCTCATCCCCTAATAAACCATCTTGTTAGTCTTTAGAGTGCTACATAGTTCTGTCTTTTGTTTCAGCTACACCAGACTAACACGGCTGCATCTCTATCACTATTCTACATGCAATAATACTTGACAGTGCAGAATTTTTCCCCAACAGGGTAATACGTCTCCAGTCTTCGCCAGGTTGAAGAGTATTTTATAAGCTTTCATTGTGTCTAAAAATGTAACAGCTCCAAGCAAATGAGTTCTGGGAGTTTAGGGAGTGCAATACGAATAATAAAAAAAAACGAGTTCTTCTCAGTTCAAAAATCAAGATGTGCTGCAGTCACCTGCATAGCAGCATGTACCGTACAACCCTGGAAGTCGCACGATCTCCTTTAAATGAGATATTCAACTCAAGCCTGTCAAAAGGCAGTACAAACAGATTTTTAATATGTAGCTAGAACACGTCTCTCTTCGTTTTTACCTCTCAGTGCCTTCGTGAAGCTAAGCCAACGCACAGTACAGGGCCAATCGCACAGGGCCACGGCCTAAGATGCATGGTACCTAAGGTGCCAAGATCATCAAATCAGTTGCATTTGGAGGTTTAATGTTTCTCCTGAAACCATTTCCCTACTACTTAGCATTCACACCATGGAAGAAGCATGGCTGGGCCCCATGTGGAAAAGCTGATAGGGTGCACCCCGTTCACACCATCCTGGGGATTCATGGAAGGTCAACATCAGCCATGTTGATTCCTTGTGCCTCTGCTTGACCTATACTGCGGTACAGCTCCACCAGAGCTATAAAGCAATGGCTTGCCATGAGCGGGGGAAGACTAGAAAAATGTGATTAATACAGCCCCAGGCTGTCCCACTTTGATTATTTTCCACACGGTTGGTAGGGAGTAGAAATTCAGTACCAGAAAGAGACGGCTGAAACTCTCTTCTATCACACATGGGCCAGGTAGGTGGGATAAATGGAGTCCCGGGCACTCACTGAGTTATACAGCCAGGTAACCAAACAGAATGTGAGCATGTGCTTCAGCAACACGCTCCACCCTGTCAAACAAGGTTTATGTGAAAAGGAGCTTACAGACCACTGCTGGAGAAAAACCCTATGGCAGCGGATGACGGCTCAACTGGGGAAGGCAAGCCCCAGTCCTACCCCTTCTACCTGAGGCCCTGTCTCTGGAGCCAACCCCTGCCCGCCTCCAGCCCGATCCTTCCTGGCTACTTGGAGGGCCCGGGTTGCCATTCTGCGGCCTCAGCTCCAGCCCTCTCCAGCAACCAGGGCTGCCACATCTCTGCCCCATTCTTCCCTTGTGGCGCGAGAGCTGTGCTGCCACCCTGCAGCCCCAGCCTTCCCAGTGACCGTGGCATGTAGGCAATTTTGGAAAGGCAGCATCTTCCCTTGCCTACATTACCTGCTCCCCATGCCTATGGATTTCAGGCTGTCACAAGAACAAATTCAAAGAGGTAGCAATGCCTCTGAAGTAGCTGCTTGGGTTCTCGCCTCACAAAGGGGCCAGTCCCACCATTTCATGCTGATTTGGAAGGCTGCACATATCTTGGTTGCAGCTGAGAATCTAGGCTGGATAGAGACTCCAAAATGGTCTCTCTGATTTAACCCAATTCTTACAAGAGCTCCTGAATAGCCAGGACTTGGTGGTGCCCGGCCCCTTACAGGCACATATGAGAGGGCACAAGGAGAGCTTCCACTACTTTCCCATACACCTGCACTCTACCAGGCTTTCTAATAATAATAATGAGCATTTTATGAATTTAGAGAAAACCTTCACCACCCTTGAAAAGTGAAGGGACTTGCCCAAGACCACATGGTAAGTTAGTGGCAGAGCTGGGATTTAAACCTGTGGTTTCCTGTGAGGGTAGTGCATCTCCACTCTATCCTTACCATGAGCCAGTAGCTTTTGGTCACAAACAAGTAATCCAATAGACATAATCCCCCAAAACCATTATACCAAATAAGAACATGTATATGTTGATATGCTGTAGGTATCATCATCTTTGTGGACCAACTCCTGAGTTCCTTATTCAGTTTTTTCTATCAATACTCAAACAAAACTCTCACTGGCCTCAGTGGAAGTTTTTCTGGATAGGATGGGCAATATCAGAAGTGGAACTTCATCATCTAGCTGTTTCGTAGCAGTCTTGCGAGAACACAGAGATTGGATAACAGGACTTTTAAACAAATCAGAAAGAAAACCTAAGGAAAAGCTCAGTAGAGGCACAGTTCTAATGTATCAGAGTAACGAACATACATCTTTGGGAGTGCAGTGAAAAAGGAAAGGAAAGGAGCAAGGAGGTCTGGATTTCAAGGTCCTTGAGACAGTACCTGAGCTACAAGACAAGAGCGGGAGAAAGAGCACACTCCTAAATTGCACTAAAAAGATATAAAAGCTAGACACCAATATTGCCACAGTATGATGTGGTGGGGTAGCTCCTTAGAACATCTGCGTCACCGCGGGGACGAGGAAGCGGAGCCTGCACCGCGCTGGGGCGAAAAGCCGCGCGGAGCCCCGGGCGGGGAGCAGGAACGCTCCAGAGGGGCCGCAACGCGGGGGAACACACCTGCGGGGGCGGGAGGCCGGCCGGGATGGCATCAGCCGTGACGTCACCGGTGCGACGCCCGGGGACGCCGCCGGGTGATGACGCTGGGGGAAGCGTCATTCCCCTGTGTCCGGCAGGGAATTTAAAATTGGACTCCGGGCCAGAGGGGGGAACGGATCCCCGGAGAGTGGGAGCGTCACCGGCAGGACCCTACGGACCCGACTACTGGAGACCCTGGGTGAGTCTTAACCCGGGGACCCCAGACTAGCGGCTGCTCATGGCTGGGGAAGAAGTGGCCCAGGGCGGGGGCGTGGACCCCGAGAGCGGGGGAGTTTAGGGGTTTCAACCCCCTCCGCTAGGCAGGAACGCGGATCCTGACCTTAGGGCCCTGGGTCGGGGTCCGGAGCGAGGGTGGGCCCGGACCCCCTTCCCCAGCAAGCAGGAGGGCAACCAGGCGCATTGTGGAAATTGTGAAAACTCATGATTTAATAAACTATAAGGCACCCGACACGTCAAAAGGGGTGTGTTACTTGGGGAGTTGGGGGACGCGGACGCGGGTGGTCCCCTACATATGGGCATTTGAGAAAACTGATTTTTTTTCAGTTCACTGAGAAGTCAAAAAGAAAGAGAAAAAGGAGAGAAATTGGGTTTGACCAAACCAAATCTAAAAAAATGTCAGCTAATCAAAAGACAAACCACCAAATAAATATTTTGAGTTGTGTATAAATGTTGATCATTTTTAACATCAAAGCAAAAGAGGGGCTAGGTTCACAAAATGGTTGAGGCGGGGATCCTGGGACTCACATTACAACTTTTAGGCTGGTGGTTGGGATATTTCACTTGGACTGTGAAAAACACTGGTTCAGATCCCCCCACTCCGTAATGTGGGGAAGAGATTTGAACTCTCACTGTTACCTTCATAGACTATGTCAAGCTAGATCTCAGAACTTCATGTGGATTCCACTACTGCCACCAATTAGCGATGCATGGTTCATAAACAGTTTAAGATAATCAGTTAGTTGTAACTGTCTGTCTTCTGCAAAACACAGGTTATGAGATCACTCATGATACCATTAAACTTCAGTCCTGGTCCATACACCAAGCACAAGACAATATTGTCCAGTCATTTTGCTACCATGAATTATGAAGCAAACATATTTCAATCTTTGGAAAATTAAAAAATCCACTGTTTGGAACCATGTACTCTGCACTTTTTGGATGCATATAAATATGCATATTCAAGAAAGAGAAATAAGACATTAAATTGATGTACAGGTTGCACCTCTCCAGTCTGGCACCATCAAGATCTGACAGAACCCTGAGAGCCCAAACTTCTGGCTATACAAACTTGATGGGACCGCAGGAATAAAGTGGACTTCTGGCTAACTAAAATCATGCCAGACCAGAGAGTGCCAGACTAGACAGGTTCAACCTGTAGTAGCAAATACTGAAATCCAGCTCAACCATCATTTACCACATGCCACAATCTGGTTGTTATTCAAGGCCCTAACTTGTCAACCTATGCCCCTAGAAACTCTCTGGCTTCAGCGCAGAATGCTTGAAGGCCCAAGACCCTTCATTTGGCCAGAAGACCAGTACCCAGCAGAGTCCCACTGACATGAGTTAAAAGCAACATAGATGTAAGTACAAGATAGGTATATACTGCTGTAACTACAGCTACTTAACATTTTAGGGATGTAACTGTGAAAGAACTTCCCTTAATTCCCAAAGTAAACAAAGGCCATGTCTTCACTTGCAGGAAGAAGATCAACACAGCGACAATCAATTTTTCGGTGTTTGATTTAGCGGGTCTAGTAAAAACCCGCTAAGTCAAATGCTGAGGGCGCCTTCGTCAATGCCAGTATTTCTACTCCTCACAAAGAGTAAGGGAAGTCGACAGGAGTGTTTCTCCCAATGACCTCCTACTGTGGAGATGGTGCCAAGTTCAGCTTAAAGTACAACTCCAGCTACGTTATTTAAATCACTGAAGTTGCATACCTTCTGGGTGTAGTACAGACCTGGTCTTAGATTGATTGTCCTTAGAAAACTAAACAAAAGGACTGAAACAAATAAAGCAGAAGATTACATTTCAGATGCTTTCTGAATAAAAAACCTCCTGAAACAGTAAAGAAAAATGGGGGAAAGGCTGTAACCCTTTCCTTTGGTAACATCAGTCAACAGAATTTAAATGCAAATTTGAAAAGAAGTTTTAACATTAGGAACAGACAACCATGTGCTCCATCAAAGCAATTAAATATTATGTTAAAGTAGCCAAAAATATTAGCTAGGAGTGAACTATCTGCTATATAATTGGGAGCATTTGTCTGTCTGTCCATCTGTTTGTTCAAGAACTCCTACATGGTAAGAGCAAGGACCACCAAATTTGGTACACGACTTCCTTTTACAACTTAAAGCAAGGTAAGGGTTTGGTTGTGCCAAGGAAATGGAATGTGCCTGGAATGGGATTGCTTCTCATAAAACCACACAGAAGAGACAATCATGAAGCAGGTAAATGGGGCTGGCTGCAGGTGTACCCCCGCCGCCTGTCTGGCAATGCCCCAGCCCTGAGCCTCCTACTTCCCAGGCACCCTTTAGGGAGGGTGGAGGGGCTGATGCTTCCCCTCCCCAGTTCATACGGTGATGTTGCTGATTGTTCCCCTTCATCAGGGAGCCAGGAGACAGTGCCCAGTTTACGGCATTGCTCACTCTGGCTGGGGAGCACAGGGGGCAAACACACCTGGACCTGCCCCAGGCAGGGGACATGCACCTCTTTCATGAAGCTTCTCACCTAGCCCCAAGCTGCTGCAGTGGGAGAGGGCTGGGGTCATCCTCTCTCCTCAAGGCAGCCTGCCTACTGAACTCCTCATCCTCAGCCCTACCATTATTTTCCAAAAAAACAAAAATTAATTGAGTTAAGGACCCGAGCAAGACTAGGTCAATCTTCTATATGTTATACAATAGAGTTTGGGTGGGGGAAAAATGGTTTTTCTGGAGCACACTGAGAATTCAAGTATTGTATTTATTGCTTTATTGAAAAAGATAAAATAATACCACAGCGTTCATGGTAGATAGCTAGCTTGTTTTAAAGCATTAATAAAAGAAAGTCCAATTACCTTCTCCTTAGTTTTACTTTCTTTGTTAATTGTTACTATCTTACTTTTATGCCTTACCTTCAGTAAAGGACATGTAATGGCCAGCAAAAATACAGGCCAAACACAGAATGGAATATATAGCTGAGAGGTATGAACTATATTCGACTTTCCTACAGATGAAACATAAACCCAAAAGCTATTATTTGTCAAAAACATGAATTAAAATCAGCAGCACTGCATGACATTTGAAAAAAGTTTTCAGTACCAGAGATCAAAAACAGAGTTCAGTTAACTTACACTAGTTTTCTATCGATTTCCATGATAGTTAATTTCCTTCTATTAATTTTTTTCCTTCATAGATTTTCATGTTTCCTGGTGCTTCAGGGGGTAGCCGAGTTAGTCTGTCACAGAAAAAAAACAACAAATGATCTGGTAGCACTTTATGTTTTGTTAGTCTATAAAGTGCTACCAAACCATTTGATGTTTCCTGGAGGTTGTTCTGCATAACTGAAATGAAGAGAAACTAGCAAGCTGGTAAATGATCATATATTCTTTTATATATTCACCATCAAAAGCTAGTGGACAATTATTTAGTTTCTGATTTATTACTGTTAAAATCGCAGAGTACCTTTGGAACAGAATATAGTACAACATGTACAAAACAATTCTGATTGGATTAGATGTGAATTAAATATTTAAAAGCAGTGATGGGCAGCATGTGGCCCATTTGGGTAATCCACTGGCGGGCCGTGAGATGTTTTGTTTACATTGGCTGTCCACAGGCATCACCATGCTCTCCCCGGCAGCTCCCAGTAGCCAGTTCGCCGTTCCTCACCAATGGGATCCGCGGGAAGTGGCAGCGAGCTTATCCTTATGGCCCACCACTTCTCCCATTGGCTAGGAACAGCAAACCACAGCCAATGGTCAATGTCAGCGAAACATTTCATGGTCCGACAGCAGATTACCCAGATGGCTGTGTATGGTCTGTGGGCCGCAGGTTGCCTACCACTGACTTGAACATAGATGGAATCTATCACAGACTGACTATTTCCTGAAATATCCTGAATGAACTTTATTTAATTAAAATAAATTCAATAACAGGTTTAATTTATCTTTCAAGATTTTTTTAAAAAAATTAGCACAACATTAATCTTTTCCAGATTTCTGCAGCTTCCCCAGAACTACAAGATTTCATGGAAATCAGCATGAGTAGTCCAGAAAGCTCCACAGATTGTTTTAAAACTCTTGGATGAAAATTACCCTGATGTGTTGTTAGTTTCTGTTTAACAAGCTTCAGAGATACTAGGTTTATTCCTAATTAAGTTACTCCCAGATGAATGAAGCTAGAAGATATATTATATTTACTAACAGGTACTGTAATTAAATTAAGCCCAACAACTATCATCTGCAGTCTGGAATCCTGTGATTAAAACGTGATTACAGATATATTACCCCCCAAACTGATTATAATTTAATCCCAGATTATTTGTGATTTAGGTGTAAATGTGGAGTACTTTTTTGGCAGTGAGGGTAATTATACTGGAACTATTTGACAAAGAATTGTGACAGTCTCCATCACTGACAAATCTTAAATGAAGGTTGATAGTTTTCTAAAAGTATGCACCAAGAATTATTGAGGGGGATGGTCTATTTCTTGTGTTATACAGGAGATCAGACTAGATTATCACAATCGTTCCTTCTGGACTTGGAATCCATAGTTTCTGACCCATTTATTTAACACATTTGCTGAGCTCTTGACAAAGAATCATTTCATTAGTAAAGTATTCTGGCTAGGAGAACACTTGACACCATGAATCACTCAAATTTACTCTCCAAATTTAGCTCTACACCTCAAAAAAGAACTCCTAATATAAGTACTTATTACTTAGACAGCTTTTAATTCATTTAATGTCTGCCATGTTAATTTTATATCCTAGTTTTTTTATCAAAATGTCAAGAGGATCCTAGTCAAATGCCTCACAAATGTAAGTATATTACATCAATACTATTATTTTTATTAACCAAATTTATAATCTTGTCACAAAAGATATCAAGTTACACAGACAGGTACTTTTTACATAAACCCATGTTGACTGGCAATACATTATCTTGCTTTAATTCTTAATTAGTCAAATCCTGCATAAGCCTCATCACTATTTTGTCCAGAATGGATGTCAGACTAACACGAACCTATAATTATCCAGGGCATCATGTTTGCTCTTTTTAAAAATTAGCACAACAATGGTTTTCTTTCAGTGATTTAGCACTGCCCCAGTGCTCCAAGACTTCTAGATAATCAACATTAACAGTCTAATGAACTACTTAGCCAGGTCTTTTAAAAACTTGCATATAAACATACCTAGAAATTTAAAAACCAGTAGGTCTAACTATAATAGTCACTGTTTAACGTCTTCCCGTGATACCAATGGAATGAAAAGAATGTTATTATATGAAATGACATCATGTCTTTCCTCAAATACAGAACAGAAATATGTATTCAACACTTTTGCTGGTAATTTCTCTTTGCTTCCCTTATCAATTTACTCCAATTAAAACTTCTAGTTTATATTTATTACTGTCAATTTTCTTATTTGTTTATAAGCACATACAGACAGAATGTATATATTGTATATGTTCTGCATGTGCTTACACAAATGGAAAAAAGGAATGCTGATAGTAATTGATATAAAACACCTCACACACACACACACACACACATATATATATATATATATAAAATTGCTTTCACTTTCTATATTAGCCAAATTGTCAGGATTTTTAATCAATATGGCCTTCTTCTATTGCAGCTTTTGGGACTTCTAGTAAATTCCCAATCATCATTCAAATTCTTCTAATTAGATTCTTCCTCTCAGTTGATTGGGCTATGAATTGTGTTCAGCTTTGTAACTGTGATCATGATCATTTGTACTTAAATTACCATTAATTTTTAGTTCTGTGATCAGTTCTTTAACTGTCAAGATGAGCTGTTCCTTTTACTTAATATATTGTATGAAGTCATTTGGGATATAATTTCTAAACCTGGGTTAGATTATCATCAATAATGTGAACTACATGGATCATGTCACACCCACCCTTGTGTTCTCCACAGTACACATTTAAGGAATAGCGAATGTCTTTGCACTGGTGCTGATTGCTAATGGTGGATTTTTCAATAGGGCCTGAGGGAGTTATGGAATTTATGCTCCTAGTTTTCTCAGATGTTTTTGAAAATCCTACACACAACACCCAATAGCTCCTCCTTCAGTCTCATCCTAACAGGTATCCCAGCTTAGATATTTCCTTCTCAATAGAGTTCCCATTACATTATTGAGTTGGCAGTTAAATCAGGTCTTTGCTGCAGTTTTCCTTAGGATGTGAATCTCTCCTCAGAGTTGGCTGGACTGAATATTCAGCTCAAAGAATTGCAGGCCAACAAGGCATGATAAAGAGACTGCACATAAATTAGTAAAAACTGACTAAAAACCTACATCACACTTTTTCTCTCAGCTTCTTCCAGCATGTCAACATTTTTTATGTCAGGGCACAGGTCATCAAATCTTTTCTCACTGGTTTCTTTTGTCCATGCTTCCTGCCACTCCTCTCTTCGTTCATTTTTAATTAGATTTTAAAATTCCTGTTTAGAAGGTTCTATGTTATTTCCATAGCAATTTTTGCTTCTTTGTCAGCCACCTCATTTCCTGTTATCCCAACAGGCATTGGAAATCTATCCTATTTCAACAGTCATTCACCTCTTTGATGCACTATTCTATGGCTGTCATTCGAGCAGACTTCTAAGAACTCCAACTTCCCAATGTTCTGTGAATTCGGACGCAATCATCACTTCATTCACTACCACATGACACCTGTTCTCAAATGGAACCAGACACCAGCAATTGTCTTGTAATGGAACAATGGGAGACATAAGAATGCTCGCCACATGGAAAAAAAACTGCATTTGGCAGGCTCAGAAATGTTACTGGGGAGGTTAAAGAGCCATTGGCAAAGAAAACAGGAAGACACGCCCATTTTAATTTGTAAAGGAACAATCACAGTTGTTACTTTAAGTTTAAATAACCCACAGAATTTGGACAGAAAACTTCCCCAACTGACCTTGTGCCCTAAGCTGGGTTGGAACAGAAACCCAGAGATCTCCTTGGGGGCAGATCTACATTATTTTTTCTTACAAGAGCTCTTGTACAGTAACCGGAATTCCAAAAGAAAACATATTTAGTTTAGTACCGAAAACCAGCTAACTGAATTCAAAGGCTTTTTCCCAGAGCAATCCATAGCAGCAGTATGTTCACTGGTTTTCAGTTTTTAAAACTGTGTTACTTGCAGTTGATTGAGGCTGCAGTAGATATATATAAATACTGCAAAATTGTGTAACCAAATAGCTTCTCTCTACTTGTAAACAAGAGTGCTTTGTCAACTAGCAGATGCATGCCAAATTAGGCTTGTCCCCATAAACATCTCCATACGCAAAAGCATCAGTATAACATAACCCTCGCAGACCACAAGGGGTACGAAAGACTTAAAGTCGCTGATGGAAAATGATGGTCCCCAAATATTTATATCTCAGCAGTGAAAAGATGTATCGGGTTCTAAAAATTGGCATGTGCCCCTGAGAAATCTCAGGCTCTGAAGAGACAGGACAGTTATCTGCTAAATGCTTTGCAAAGGGGATGTGTAATTCAATAGCATGGAATGACTTAGTGCCAGGCTTTCTGACAGAGGCCTGAAGCCCACACACAAAATCAAAGTGCATTCATTTTAGCCTTGCACTAGAGGATTTACTCAGTGTTGCTCGGATCCTTTACTGATTTTTCTTTTTCTTCATTTAAATCATTGCTTGGAGGGTGGGGCTGGGGATGAGGGATTTAGTATGCAGGCTGCTTTGGGAGAAAGGACTACTCCAGCCCTCTTTCACCATAGCACCTTGGGTTCAGGTGAGAAGCGCCTCTCCATGGCTGCTTCAACTCCAGTGGGCACAGTTGGAGGAAGGGTGCATGTTCCCCAGCTGGGGGACAGACAGACAGACAAACTCACTGAAATATATAGTAGATTTGTGTGGGCAAGTACTAAAGCTGCAAACATAAACAGAGGATTTGCGGGATACATGGGTAGCCAGATACAGGTAAGATTTTGCAAAAAGGGAGTTGCTGCTTTCTGAGCTAATCCCCCTCCCCCCAGCAAGTGTCACCAAAGATCCTGCATGAGACACCACACACAACTGCTTTTGCAGATGCTCAATATATGGTCGTATGTGCTCTGCTGAGTTCTGTAGGCTTGGCGGTCTTTCAGTTTGGCTTAAATACACTTACTGGCTCTGCTAGATCTCTTGAGTTTAGCTTCCTCCCTGTAGGGCAGGGGTGGGGAGCCTTTTTTGGGCTGGGGACCACTAAACCTGTCATGACTCCTTCCCCACTGTGGCATGATAAATGCAGAAGTGGGGGCCCACAAAAGTACCCCAAAACCTTATCTTTCCAGGCTTTGGTAAAAAACTTCCCCCCAAAATCTTAACAACCTAGATTTTGGGGATAAAAACTCCACTGCCACCACCCAAGTAATGATAAGAAAATCAGGGGAGAGATCACTTGGGAAATCTCCCCCCTCAAGTACAAACCAGGACACAAAAATTAACCAATGCCAGGTTAATAAAAAGAAAAGAGAAAGAATGTTTATCAACAACACAATATTCCTGTTGCTTGCATAATGACTAGATGGTAGAGTCACAAAGTAATATACTCATGGAGGGGAAACCCACCATGGGCCAGGAATTTAGTTACAAAGGAGAGCAAAACCCATTTTAAATTCACAGACATCAGATCCCATTTCCCAAACCATAACACACTAAAACGGATTTATCTAAAATTTACCCTATTTACAGAAGAGCGAAGAGTCTTTTCTTGGAGGGACACATTCTGTCTGTCTCCCTCAGTAGATGGAGAGAAACTGCCCAGGACAAAGGAGAGGGAAAAACCAAAGATTCCTTTGTCCCAGTTTAAAATTCCTATCTACATTCCTATTAGCCAACTCTACCTAGCTTAGGTATAGTTAATCCCTTCGGGTATGTCTACACTACAGCGCTAATTCGAACTAACGCATCCACACTAAAAAAATAGTTCGAATTAGCGTTTTGCTAATTCAAACTAGCTTATCCACACAGAGTGGACTCTGAACCGGGGTTAAGGATGGCCGGAAGCAGTGCCGGCAGGGCATCAAATGAGGACTTAGAGCGTGGAGCTGCTGCCTCAGGCTAGCCGAAGGCTGTGCTTAAAGGGACCCGACCTCCACCCCGGACAGACAGTTCTCAGGGGTGCCCCGCTTGCAAAGCAGTCCTGTCTTGGAGTACCCTGAGGTACCACGAGGCGTACAGATAGTTCAGATTAGAAGCCTAATCCGAACTATCTAGTCCATGCCGCGTGTAGCCGCGCGGCACGGGGTTCGCACTAGCCGGCTTTTTAAAATGGCGGTGCCGGCTTTATGCTAATGAAGCCCGGGAAATTCAAATCCCGGGCTTCATTAGCAAGTTCGGTATGCATACATTACCCCCCTAGTTCGGACTAGGGGGGTAGTGTAGACATAACCTTTGTTCATTTTTAATTAGATTTTAAAATTCCTGTTTAGAGGATGCTCTATAATTTTCATCGCAATTTTTGTTTCATCCTCTCTGTTGCCTTTACTCTTTTGGGCAAAAGATTAAGTCCAATAACTGGGTCTTCACAGATGTTTCATCAGCAGCTCTCTCTGCATTTTGTGATGAAGGCCCCCAAGCAATGTATAATGCCTCTGCTTAGACTGAATCTAGCTTCCTTAGGTTCATTTTTGATGCTGAACTAAAGGCTATAAGCATCCATACTTAATGTTTGGTGTTATTGGTGCCCTAAAAATCATTTCCATTGCTTTCTCATCAGCCCTCCCACATGGTTCCAATTCACCTTTACTTCAGCCCCTTCTGTTCTCATCTGCCTGATTTTATATGAACCAGCCTGCTCCCACCCAGCTGGGTTTCACTGCATAGCATTCCTTCCCAGGCGCAGCCAGGTAACATCACTGGCCTCTCAGACCTACGTTAACTCTGGAGTTCCTGTGTGGGGTGCACACCCCTCACAAATGTTAATGCCCCACTGAGGTAATTCACACTTCCAAGAGCCATTTTGGTTTCAGGCTGTTGACAGACTCGGGATGGCCCCATCACATTGGTTTGCACTTGGTTCATATTCTGAATATTTTCTTTGCACCCATAAGGGCTAGACTTTTTTTTTTTAAATCCAAGCTTCAGTCTGGAGCAGCCAACGAGTGTCCCTGAAAAAAGTCAGCATAGGATCCCAGAGACACAGGGTCCAACCAGCACCACGGTTCTAGATACCTGAATAGCCACTGGAGGGTGCAAGAGCCTACTTTGTGAATGCAACTGCATGCACAAACATAGCTCAAAATGCACAGACTAATGTACTGTCTGAAAATAAGACTGTGCCTGTATACTTTCCTATGACAGGCTTAAAGCACCTGCAAATACTCATGGATGCCCCATGCAAAAGCATTTGAAAAAATCCAACAATTATCCATCATCATCGCCCCTCATGAGCATTTGGGCCTCTCTCCACATGGGACTCCTCACTGTAGCAGCACAAGGAGTTTTATGGCTACTTGTGTGCAGGGGGAGGTCACGGTGCTTGCTGTGGTAATTACTGCTTCCTGAGATTAAACTGAAGGGGCTGTCTTAGGGTCTAAGACTGGACTCCCTGGAACAACAGGCTCAGATCCCAGCAGGGGCTCCCTTAGCCCTGTCATCCTTCCAAGGCAGATAAATTGAAATCCATACAGTTCACCACACTAGGGTCTTTCACAGTGAGCCTTGCAATACTGATTGCGTCTCTGTTCTGCATGGACATTAAAGATGCCAGGGAGATTTTTCCTATGAAGACAGAGTTGCGCTCCACCAAAATATCACCTCCTTGAGTGCTGTGCAGCAAGTGCCCTCTCCACAGCCAAGGTGGCAGTGTCTCTCCAGAGCTACAGATTTTTACACTTGTGGAACGCTTTGTGATCCTTCAGGATAAAGACTGCTATAGCAAAAGGAAGTGATCCATGCCCATAAATGAAGATGTATTTGTGCTCAAGTATACCTCCAAATGTACTGTCTTCTGGCAGGACACTTAGAAATGAGGCTTCCATGATTTGCATTGACTGGCACTTTGGTGAAGATACATGGAAGAGAAGAGCAAATGTTTTATTACTTGCACATTTCTGCTTCTGCAGTAAACGGGGGGAGGGGGGGAAGGAAGAGGGAAAGAATCTTTGTTAAAAGTATATGTTGTGTTCATCTTTCCAGTAGTGATTCATCCCAAGCCCAGTGCCTACACACTGCAGTAACAAGTACTGGTGTATGAGGGGCAGGTCAGAACATACTTACATCTTATACCCACGAGTGGCCCGAGGCGGGTTGCGGCAACTGGCGCCACAGAGAGAAAGCGCAATCGGCACCCCCGCCTGCAGGGCTGTCAATGGACTGACATCATCATCGGGTGCCCCGGGCGCCCCTTTGAAGGTGGCGCCCTAGGCGGCGGCCGAGTCCACCTATAATCACAGGCCGCCCCTGCTTATACCACTATAAAGCAAGTGTAATCCCACACATCTACTGGGTGTCGTTTACTGTTCCATCTAGTAGAACCAAGACCACTTACAGAGAGATTAATGAGCTTACTCTACAGCCTTAGCCAAGAACCAGCTGGCTTTTAGTTCATGTGGTAGAGGCTCATACACTAAGCTCCAGAGGTCCCAGGTTCAATTCTGCCTGTTGGTGTTGCACAAGAACAAGTCTTCTATGCAAAGATGGGAGCCTAATTGAAGGAGAAGGCTGTAGTGACCATTCTCTTTAATATATGTTGCAATGTAAGGTTTCTTTTTTCTTTTTTTTTTTTTTAAGGTTGCTCTTTCAGCTACAGGTGGAACCTCTCTGGTCCAGCAACCTCCAGGGTCCGGCATGATTTTAGTTAGCCGGATTTACATTTAACATGGGCGTATCCCATAAAGTTTGTTTACAGGCACCAGTCCTGGCGCTCAGTGTTCTGTGCTGTCATTTAGCTCTAACTTACCCCTAAATGTCTTCTAAGAGCCCAGTAAGCAGTGGAAGTGTTGGTAATGCTGCTAGATAATATTGACCTCCTGTAGTCCAGCAAATTTTCTGGTTTGGCACTGGTAAGGTCCAAGTGTGTCAGACAAGAGAGGTTCAACCTGTATTTGATGGGTCTCTGTACATATGTACAGCTTCACAATGGTGCACAACACCTCTAATAAATAACTGCTGCACAACAGCAATGTGGTTCCTTGGAAAACAAGTCAACTTATGACTGGGAGAAAGGGGAAGCATACTAGACTCCAAGCAGAATGAATGTGAGCTGAGTAGAGAAGGTGTGATGCTTGGATAGGAAAAATATAAAAAGTCTTCAGGAAAGTTGGTCTATAATGAAGCTGGTCTTATGCCAAAAAAGAAAATCCACTGACACGTATATACTGTTGCACAAATTCAACAGCAACCTCGAAAACACTAGTGCAAATATGGTATCAAATGAAACTGAAGAACATCTAATTGAAACTAGGAACAATGTGCACAAAGGTATTTTCTGTACAGAAATGCTGGAGACACTGGAAATCACAAGACAGGAATTCAAATGGTTTGTTTATGCCATAGCAGTCTGTCACAACCAAAACACATTTTAAAATTTCTTTCCCGTGAAATTTCAACTGCAGTGCTGCTGTGCCAAACAGTATAATGTATCATTCTACCCTGAACAATAGTTATCTTCAATTTGCATTTAAAATTCTCTAATCCACTGAGGAAATTATTTTGATATGAATATAATTCCTCAAGCAGGCAGATTTGCTCTGATATTATTTTCTCAGTGAGTGAGAGCCAAAACACAGAGAAGGGGGCACTTTCAGACAAATAATTGGCAGGTTGATCCATGGCTTTCAAAAGAAGGACTGGGAAAAGATCCAGCTGATGTCAACAGCTTTACACAAATCCAGTGGCACTGCAGAGGGAAAACTTCACATTATAAATTCAAAGATATATAGTAAATCTTGCTACAATATTAACATAAACTGAGCTAGGACATTTAAAACTGACGCCGATACATGAAAAACAACGTTGGTCATCCCTACCTGAACATCCTAACTTTTTCTGATCTACATGGAACACTATATAGTCTAATAAAGCATGTTTGTAGTAATTTACTTTAAGAAGAGACTAAGACCACGTTTTCACTCTGTGGAAGATCAACACTGCCGGGTCTTGTGTAGACCTGGTCTAAATCTTCCTTGGATAATTAAGAACAGCCATTGTTTAGCTTGGCGTCAGGTTTCAGGGAATTGCAGACTTTACAAATTTTTCAACGGAGTGGAGTTATTAACCTGAAAGCTAAACATTTCCCAGCAACAACTACTGGGCATCATTACAACTGACAGTGATGCTGCAACATGGACTCAATATAGGATGACAGGCAAAAAGGAGACACCGTTAGACTTTTCAATCGGTCAGAACCCATACAGGTTGATATGATGTAAACTTCCTAATAGGAATGTAAAAAGTTAAGCTGTTAATAAGTAAGCACCACCCTAAATAGGTGATGCTTACCAGTTCCAGTTAACCAGTAACAAGCAGGGGCTGCAGCAGGAAGCTGCTCCAGTCCCGCAGGGGACCTGTTGGGGCAGCGTGCTGCTCTCGTTTGGAGCAACCCCTCTTCATGGTGGGCCTGGGCACCCTACGAGCAAGGGCTGCTCTGGCATCAGGAGCAGCCTCTGTCTGTGAGGAGCCAAGCCTAGCCTGCCACAGACATGCCTTCTCTGGTGGGGGCTGAGAGCCAGGAATTGGTGGGGGACTGGAGAGGTGCAGGGGCTGGAAGCCAGCAGCCAGCCCCTACATGGGGTTGCGGGTGGAGCCCTGCAGGCTGGGGGCTGCTCCAGCTGGGCTGGAGTGGTCCCCAGCCTGGATCCTGCTTTAGTCAGTTAACAGGTTAAACGCTAGGTCAACCTAACATTCAACCGGTTAATTGATTAACCAGGATTTTACATCCCTACTCCCTATCGGGAGTTTATATGCTACTTCATAATCCAACTCTTTGAAAATAATATGACCTCTGAGTGCTGTTCAATGAAGCCTGCAGTGACAACACTTTGGCAAAGGTGTTTTCAATATCATGGAGACAGTGGAAGAACAACAGAGCTACAATTCATTTGCAAATGTAAACACAATCAAATTAGGACGGAAGAAGGACTTAGAATAGTTCACTCACCGCAAAGGCAAATTTCTCCTCTCTGTCTTCCCATCAGTTCCTGGGAGTGAGCCACATCCACCCTGACTGAAATGGCCACTTTTACACTGGTCCTACAGTTGATAAGTAACTCTAGTAACTCTAGTATGCAAGGGTCCCCACAGAGGCAGGGGTGTGTGCATGCATGCGTACATACATACGCATGCACGCACGCACACCCCGGCCTCTGTGATTTCCACTTAATGCATCTGAAGAAGTGGCTTTTACCCACAGGACTCCTTGTTTTTGAAGAACACTGAGGGTATGTCTACACTACCCTCCTAATTCGAACTAGGAGGGTAATGTAGGCATACCGCACTTGCAAATGAAGCCCGGGATTTGAATTTCCCAGGCTTCATTTGCATAAACTGGGTGCTGCCATTTTTAAATCCCGGCTAGTTCGAACCCCGTGCCGCGTGGCTACACGCAGCACAGAGTAGCTAATTCGGATTAGGCTTCCTAATCCGAACTAGCTGTACTCCTCGTGGAATGTACTCCTCGTGTAGCCGCGCGGCACGGGGTTCGAACTAGCCGGGATTTAAAAATGGCGGCGCCCGGCTTATGCAAATGAAGCCTGGGAAATTCAAATCCCGGGCTTCATTTGCAAGTGCGGTATGCCTACATTACCCCGCTAGTTCGAACTAGCGGGGTAGTGTAGACATACCCTCAGAGATTAGTGGTCTATGCAGTTTTGGAAAGAAATTCATGCATTGCTATCCGTTGTGTGGGGCATGTCTTGCTGACCGCTGAAGCACCACACACGCAGGTATGCTTTGTGAGTCAGTCAGCAATTTCCACTGAAAGGGTGAAATGTTTCTTGTTCCTGACACAAAGCCAAAGCCGGCTTGCACAGGAAACTACTCACAGAGTTTGGGTGGGAAACAAATCTACCAACAACCCAGGGCAAAGGCGAGCCTCAGGGACCAGCTAAATGTTTAAAAACTAACGACCCAGATTCTCAGCCCAGAAGAAGGAGGCACATCATACAGCTTTTTCAAGACCCCATGATACTCAGGATGGATCTCCGCAAGCCCTGACTGCAGCTGGCAAAGGTCCCCAAGAGACTCCGAACACTGCCAGCCACACTCCCTACTAACCTCCTACACTAGGCTCGGCTGAGAGTGTGGCACAGGAATGGGGCATGCCAGCTGTGGGCTCCTCCGCAACAGGTGGGTTCACAGCTGGGCCAAGCCAGCTGGTTTCTGGCATGTCACTGCCAATGTAAGAGAAACAGATTTAAGTGTCATAGGCAAGTTAAAAATACATTCAATTCTAAACCAGGATGAGCACAGAAGTTGCTCTAATTCTTTTCAGTGTTCTCCACCCCCACCTCCTCTGTAAAGAATGTACATCACTATAAACAATTCTCCCCAAAGAAAGGATTGCTATTAGGGATGTTAAAATGCTTTTAATTAAGTAATCATTACACATGGGGCAGCAGTCACCATCCTGGAGTTGGTGCGCAGGTTCCCCACGTGTATCAGCTCCCATCTGCCCCCTTACTCCCTGTGCTGCTGCCTCTGATACAGAGGCAGCAAGCGCAGGGCAGCAGTCAGTTCTCTGGAAGCCAGTACACAGGGAGCCAGCTTTTAAGCTAGCTCCCCACACGTGACAGGAACCTGTGTGTAACCATGAACATTAACCAATGAACCCAGGACTATCAGTTAACCATGTACACGGTTATACTTTCACAATCCTAGTTGTTACACACTGATCAGATAATTCTTTCATTATCCATATGAATACGCAACTGTATGGAGATCCCACCATAACCTGGCAAGAGCTTCTGCTTGTTTTGAATCATCAGTCATTTCTGTATCCTCTTCTCTGTAATCACTGGACCAGATTCTGCTACCTTTATTCATGGTTGAGTCATATGTCCTACTGAAATCAATGTGACAACTAGAGAAGTAAGTTGGCCCTTGCCCTGAGGGAGGATCTGTTCCATTATGAATAAAAGCACATCAATAACACATATTTGGAAAATCTTGCAGGGAAACTTGATGTTTGGCTTTCATTACTAATAACGATGGGCTCTAAAAAGCCAACAGTTCATTTGTTAGAAATGCACATTCATGCAGTTATATTTTGGCGTAGTCGCTTAAAAAAAAACACTCAAGATTTTCCAGAGTTCTCGAAAGCTGTTTGAAATCGCTCGTTCTTTGCTGAATAAGCCTCTTGATTTCTATATTCAGAGCACAACTGATGCAGAAGAAGTCTCAACACCCACTGATCTTGAATAATTTATATCCTTACAGTCTTGTATAGCAAGATACAAAGTGACTTAATCATGAGGTATTCATAGCACTCTCCTCCACACAAGTATAAGACTCAGTGAAAAATATCATTCCAATACAAATCCGCAGGCAGTATGTTCCAACTAGGAGATTGACTTCTGAGCTCATTTAAAATTCTCAGCCATAGACAAATCAAATACTTTTGTTTATGGAGGCTTGTTTGGCTTTGTGGTTCTGCATTTTTTTTTACAAAGTATATATTCCATTTCCAAATTCAGTTGGGAAAATAAGATAGGCTGTTTAATGTAGCCATTAAATACATATATTTGCAAGGTTTTGTTTTGTGAAATAATTTTTTAAATTGCAATTCTGACTTAAAATTCAAACTTCACACTTTCTTTTGTTAGTACTTCAACTCCTAGCTAGGAACACGAAATGTCAGTGCTAATCTTCATAAAAATATTACAATAGCGTCCAAGGAGAATAAGGCTCTGAAACAATTCCTGGTAGCATAGGAGATTTTAACTTCCAGTATGTTTCAACTCTGAGCTTCCTTATAGCATATGTTGTACATTGAAATTGTTACTTTCAAGGCATACTTTGGACAAGGATTGTACAGAAACACACACACACACACACTTTCATTACATAATCTTGCAAAGCAATCCCAGGAGCAGTTCTACTTGCGTTTATTCTTACAGCTGAATGATGGACATCCAAATCCCACTGACTTTCAATGGAAGATGGGTGTTCAGTTGCCTTTTGTGGCTTTGAAAATCTCCCCCTTCCATCATCCCCCGCCCTCCCTCCCGCCACCCCCAGTCATCCCCCAGAGACTGTTTTTGGACCTTCTAACTTTACTAGTTCCCAAAACAGAAATATGATGAGAGACATGTTACTGGATACATAGGCAGTTACTTAACAGTTTTTCTTGAGTTTAAATGACATCTCAGTGAAACCACCTCACAGCCAAGAAACACACTAAAGCACAGTTACCAAGAAAGTTAAAAATATTTTCTTGTGTTCTACTCGTTTTTGCTTTTTTCACAGGTGCAAATGGTTTCACATGCATTCTAACACATGCCCCTTTAACCAGATAATTCTAAAAGGTACACCAATGCCAAGGTGCTAAGTGTACATCAAACAATAAATCAGATGACTGGTAAGAGGGGAACAATGGTTAAGTGAATAGGGCATTAGACTAGGAGTTTAGGGATGTGGGTTCTATTCCATGTGTCTATTCAACTGCTGTGTGATCTTGACCAAATCTCTCTTCCTCCGTTTCTCTCCCCAGCTTCTCTCTTCTTCTCTATCTTATGAATCTAATCTCTTCAAAGCTGGGACAATCTCCAACCGGGTGTTTGTACAGTGCCTAACGATTTCAGCTGAGGCGTGTAGGCACTTGTGGAAAATGAATACAGAGGGGGTGTGCCGTGTAGAGAAAAGGGACTGGACTCATAAAGCAGTAGAATGCTTTTCAGATGAGAGCAGAGTCTACAATCTCTATTTATACACTGGGGGTACTCGGGTTCAAAACTGGCAGGACTTGTTGGCTAGATTTTAAAGCACTAGAAAAATGCACTAAAAGGGAGCTTAAACTCAACATTTCATATACACAAAAGTTTCCATTTTAACAATAAAAGACATGTTTTGCACCAGGAGACAAATAAGGCTTTTAAAATGAGCATGAATGTACTTAATGCATATACCAGGCATGAGAGCAAGGTGTCGCCTGTTACAGTTAAAAATACTAATAGTAATACCAATACTAAAGGTATAGTAGAGCCCTGATTTAAAAAATGCTCAACATCTGAATAACTAGTTATATGAATTAATTTTCTTCTGCTGGCCAATGAAACTTCAGTCCTTCACCCAATGCTCTAGTGACAGTCCAGGAATGGAGAGACTTGGCAGCAAAGCCATTTCTTTCAAACAAAGAAAAATCAGGCATGCCATGTATAGCCTTCAGCATGTATGCTCTCACTGAACAATTATTAAATTGACATATGCACTGTATCGGCTGTAATTTTGAGATGCTCAGTTTTATGAATGCTTCAGTCTTGAGTTAGTTAATAAAACAGGGGTTCTACTGTATAACTCAAGTGACATAACTGAAGTTTACTTGCTGGAATGATAACACTGTGGAGTATAATCACTTCAGGAGATTAATGGCCCAAGGTGCCCCTGCTAAAAATCAGTCATAGACATTAGTGGGAGCTGAATTTGCCCCTCAATATAAAAAAAAGAGGTGGATGAGTGGCAATACAGAAGTATTTACAAAATCGGTGAGACTGGGTAACTGAGAAGAAATCAGAGGAGAAATTAGAAACATAATGCAGATGGGGAAATGATAGTAGATATCCGCTATAGACAGCCTGCACTTGAGGTGCAAAGCAAAAAGTTTCTGAAGCAAAATCAAGCAGAGTTCAGTATCAAGGGACTCTGCACACACAGGATTCTTAAGCACCTCAGACATCTTTGGGATCACAAATCAGCTCACCAAGAACCAAGTTACTCTCCAATACTGACAGAGCAGGTTTCAGAAAGTGGCCGTGGCAAGCAGAGAGAAAGCTATGCTGGTTGTACCTTTTACCAGCAGAGAGGTTTTGACTGAGAAAATTACAATAGTGGAGACGGCTTGATGGTATCATATAATGGTGTTATAAGGGATATTACACAACTGACACTTGCCCCAGTGCCAGGATAGATCAAGTATATGACACAGGTTTGTCACAATGAGGATGCTGAGGGTCACTATGAAAGCCCCTGGTTTGTATTTGGTTTACATGGGGTGGCTACATTTTAGTTCTCTGTTAATGCCATGGCCAAAACTTTCAAAAGTATGTTTTGGCCTTTCTCTGGTCATGACATCCAGTCAGGCATCCTAATACCATGAACTGGCTAGGTATGCTGGTAGGGATTCAATTCAATACCTGCACTACAATGGAGTTGATTAGTACATTACTCTGGGCAGTTCCAAGGATTCCAATATAAGCCTAAAAGGTCTGGGTGGCAGAATCTGTCTTAAAGTGTTCTGTTGTGTGCCAGAAATTAATGGCCTAAGAGAGAAAAAGATCATCCTCTTTGATTTGACAAGATCTCATTCTTTTAAAAACATACTATCTGGGCCTCCACAAATTGAAACACCTTTTTAAAAGTATCAGAGGGGTAGCTGTGTTAGTCTGGATCTGCAAAAGCGACAAGGAGTCCTATAGCACCTTACAGACTAACAGATATATTGGAGCATAAATTTTCGTGGGCAAAGACCTACTTCGTCAGTTGCATCCTTGTAGCCTTTTTTAAAGATTACTATTAACTGCCCTGCTATGGAACAGCCATTCCAAAGAGGAAAAAAAAACACGGTGGGGGTTTTTTTCTTTCAGATCTTCTATTTCCTCTGTATTGCACAGCAGAATTCCCCCAAGGCAGTGGCTTTCTTTTCCCCTTCTCCAGCCTAAGGATGTCCCAGAAACAAAGTGAAGTGTTACACCATAGAGTAGTGATACTGGTACAACATGATCCCTTCAGAATCTAACGCTAGGGAAGTTAAGAATATAAGCGAGCAGTCTGCTATCCCTGGGCTGGGAACTCAAGCTCCAGGAGGGAACTCAACTCTAGCTCTGCTTTTACAGGAGCTTAAATGAGTACAGCAGTAATGCTAGAAAAATCCCTGGGATGATTAGCCAGCCACCTGTCCACAAAGCAATAGAAAACCTAGTTGGTTCAGCTGTAGACCTGACACTAATGGATTTGCTAATTAAGTTTCAGTAACTACAGGAAAAGATAATAAAGATAACATTAACCTGTTGTTTTACATATTTTTTCCAAGCACAAAGTGCAATAAAAGTTCAAGATCAAAATTTCAAAGTCTGAAACACATAGTTTTCCACATACTGTTGTCTCAGTTTCATGTAAAACCATGGCAATTGTGCAAGCAAATATGTAGGCATGTAACCATGAAAATATGATCTTCAAAGTACTGAACAGGCTAGAATAATTTCCAGCCTTTTATCTTTATTTGGACAGTTTTTAATTTAAAAAATCAGCAACAATAAAACATTGACATCATTGTGGTATATGAAATTCTCAACTATCATTCCTAACTAGCTTATAAATGAGCTGTCAAGTGGTGTTCGCTATCAAAAGAGATTACAAAGTTTAAGTTAGGGCTTCGACTTACAACCATCACTGCATTCCTTTTATAAATTGAGACACCATTCCAAATCTAAAAACAATGCGGCTCTCATTCGCGTAAACTCAGTTTATGTGCACATTACTGCAACAATGAAGGAGATAACGTTTCATTCTTCTAAAAATATCTGAGGGCTGATCGGACAAACAAGGAACCAACTCTCTAATACCAATCAAATACTACTTCGGGTCAAGTCAGAAAGACACTGGAAAAGTTATTTTGTTAAACATCATGAAGCAATATTCTTAAGGATGAAAAAGGCCCAAAAAGCTGAGTGATCAGAGAAACACCAACCAGAAGTGGCATTCTGTTTTCTTACTTCTGCCAAGATAAACCACGGTCAAAGCAGTTTCAGAGGACTAGTCCAGTGTGCATGATATCCAGAGACAATTCTTAAATGTAACAGGAATGGTCCTATCAGCTCCTAACCAATAATTTATAAAATGAGTAATTGTGCTTCAAAATAAAAATCTATAAACAGAAATGTGAGATATAAATAAATCAGAGTAGTCATGCAACAGTTTACAAAATCACCTGTATTTCAGAACTGCATATATTTCCTACCTACCATTACCACATACCTGTCTCTTAGTATCAGCCTTACAATACAGTCTTCAAAATATATTCAACCATTCAATCTCTCCATTGATTTTGCTACCACCTCCCCAAGTGTATAATTGTATGTCCATCAAATATGCTTGTAAAACGCTTTATTCATCTACCCCAATTTGTTATTTTTGTGATTGCTGCAAAATAAACAACATTGCTTTCTATTTCAGGTTTTTTTACTGAAAAAATGTTAAATGAGAATTTGACTAGAGAGCTCATTAGCATTCCTCTATCTTCATAGCAAGCCATGAACACATATTGCTACTGTGTACATAACAAATGGCTTTTAATCTGAACAATTTCAATTTTTCTTCACCACCTACATACAGAACAGTTCTCCACCACACTTGTTCCACTGCTAGAAGACAAAAAACAGGACTATGTAGTACTTTAAAGACTAACAAGATGGTTTATTAGGTGATGAGCTTTCGTGGGCCAGACCCACTTCCTCAGATCAAATTGTGGAATTCTTCCACAATTTGATCTGAGGAAGTTTGTCTGGCCCACGAAAGCTCATCACCTAATAAACCATCTTGTTAGTCTTTAAAGTGCTACATTGTCCTGTTTTTCGTTTCAGCTAGACTAGACTAACACTACTACATCTCTATTGCTAGAAGACAGTCTCACTCAGCTACGAGTAGCCCTGGAATGGGTAGAGTCCAGCAAGGATACAAATTTGGAACATCACTGTGGTGAATCTAGCTCCTTATTCACTTTAGGACCAAATTCACAGTCCTGACACCAACCTACAAGGCTCTGTACAAAACTTTTCCATCTGTCTTTTCTTCTCAAAAAAATACCCTTCCCATCCACAAACTTCCAAGGCTGAGTTCCATGAGGAGAATGCAACTGAAGAAATTCAGCTTCCAGATGTCAAGTGATCAAGGGGTCTCAGTGGTGGAATCCCTACCTTTGGAACTCCCCGCCAAAGGAGATGTATCTAAGCTCAGACTCAACCATTTACAGACAGAGGCCTTGGTACACCTAAATGTAGGTTGATCTTACCATCATTGCTCAGAGATGTGAAAAGCTTCACGTCCCGTGTGGCTCAGTTAGGTTTACTTAACACAGATTTTAGACACAGCTAGGTCGATGGAAGATTTCTTCCATCGACCGAGCTACCACCTCTCACGGGTATGTGGGGGGGGGGGGCGGGAGGAGGCGGGAAGGAGAATTTACTACAGCAAATGAAAAACCCTTCTGTCATTATGGTAAATGCCTATAGAATAGTGCTGCTGCAATGTAACTGCATCTGTGCCACCATATCATTTGGAATGTAGACACACTCAGAGAGAGATTCAAGACTCAGCTGTCTTCCAAAGCCTTCATAGTGAGGTCACTAGAGATCAGGAAACAGTAAAAGAAAGAGGAAGAGAAAGGAGAAAAAATATGGGGTGATCCTTTGATATCAATGGGAGTCTTTAGATTAAAGTCAATGGACTTCAATCTAATCCTTAGAAACAGCAAGCCAAATATGGATGCAAATCAGTTTATTTACCACTCAATGTAAGATGCTCAAATAGCCTGGTCAATTATTAAACTGATATTTGATAACATATATTTGATAGCATACTAGCAATATCACACTCATTACAAATATATCCTTAATTGTATGGATATTTTACACACACACTTCTGGATTTTGTATTTAAAAGAGAAAATACAATACAGACATCGAATACGCTCTCAGTACCCATAGCATAGAGATATGCAAGAAATAATTCTTATTCCTTATACAAATCCAAAGGCTGTGAGTAAATTTTTTTTAGCATGAAACTTTCTGCAATTTTGTTTTATTCAATTGCACTTCAAACATTTTATATTCTTATAGCTTTTTATAAAATGGGGTAATGCTCTGGCAAAAATATTCAAGAAGTTTTGAAGTTCTTTTACACAAACTTTCACTTGAAAATAGGCACATTTTCCTTTAAAATTTTCACCCTAAATTTGGACTTCTTTTGAATTCAGAAGAGAACATGAAAAGCTCAAATAGTGCGCAGTAGGTTCTGTTGCTGATATTTCTCACATTTTTAACACATTCATTCTCACTGGGTGATTGAACAATGTTTCAGACACTGAAAAAATGTGAGGAAGGAATACAGGCCACATTTTTAATTAGGACATTTTAGAATCTTGCAATGAAGACTGAGAGAAAATAAAAGTGAGTGTTACATGTCATTTGCAGTGTTGTTGTAAGCATATTGGTCCCAGGATATTAGAAAGGCAAGATGGGTGAGGTAATATCTTTTATGGGACCAGCTCCTGCTAGTGAAAGAGCTTGTCTCTTTCACCAGCAGGATCTTGTCCAATAAAAAATATTACCTAATTCACTTTGCCTCTCTATTACATGTCTTGTCAGGAGCTCCAGGTAACTGTAGTTCCATCAGCTTTTCATTACTGCTGCTAGTAATGAATTCTTCCTTCTTCTTGCTTTATTATTGATTTCATTTATATTTACTGGTACAGGAAGTCTCCAACTTACAAACAGATTGTGTTCAAAAAATTCCTTTGTAAGTCAGTTGCTTAGAATTTGGAATGCATTTTTGCCATGCAAACAACATTATAAATGGTAGTTAGGTTCCCAGGCTAGTGAACAACAGCCTATTTAACCTATAATGTAAATACATTACTGTATTTTTGCTGTGAAAAATAGTATAAATAGGGGGTTTTTTTATTTAACCTTGAATGCTGGTGCTTGAGGAAAGGCAGGTTGAATTAGAGGTGGCTGAGGAGGTAGGTGGAATTTCTGAAGGGGACTTCAGGGGACTTCTGGGCATCCCTGGCTGCCACACACACCCCATGGGTTCTAAGCTGGCTCCTGCAGCCAGTGCCAGTGCCAGTGCCCACACCCTCTGTCTCTTACAAACTGCACCAAGTCCCCACGCACTGAGAGGTAGTGAGCAGTGAGAGCTTGGGCCAGAAGACTCCCAAGGAGCAGCAAATGGTCATGCAGCCAGCAGCTGGAGAGAAGCGGCAGTTTCTCCTTCAAAGCACCAACCACTACTTTCCAGTCACTAGCTGTGCGACCACCCCCTGCTCCTCCTGCTCGTCACCATCTGTGCCTCTTGCCTGAGGTCAGGGCCATATGAAGCTGTGCTTAGGACATCCGAGAATTTGGGACACCACTGGGTCTTAATGTCCACCCACCTCGTCCTATCCCCGCTCTGACTCAACAAGAGCCTCTCTGGAGGAAAGCAAGCTTAAAAGTGAACAGGCCTGTCAGACCTATTAGCTGAACACTGAATCTGTGAAAGAGCCATTCAAGTGGCAATGAAACCATTTAACAGGCATTTGCCAACCCCAGGGATATACTGTCAGTTTCTGAATTCACTGTGTTAATCTACAGGACCTCCACTGAAAATTTGCTTTGAAACTATTTCATTAGCGTGTTGAAGAAGATTATAAAAAAAAATCACATCTCAAAAAATTCATCATTCCTCCCACGGCTGCCATCGCGCATAGGGCACCAGTTTAATAGCACTGTGGAGGGCCCCATCAACCCTAATGAAGTCCATGGCTGAGTTTGCAGGCATGCTTTTGCTTGTAGGTGGGGGATGTTCGTAAGTCGGACATTTGTAACTTGGGGTGTGCCAGGAACGGTCTTTTTTTAATCCTTCCTCTTCAAAATGAAAAGATAAAGGAAGGGTTTTCAAGGAGTCCGTTTTTTGTCTCAGCCAAACAGGTTACTATGGCTTCTCTCTCACGCAGCCACCTGTGATTTTTATATCATTGCATCTCTTTTCATACTTTTCAGGAATGGGCTGTAGTGCCGGAAGCCTGGGAGCTTTAGGGAATGGAGACAGGCTGCTAAACTACTCCATCACAGGGCGGCCCTTTGCATTTAAAATGCCCCTTACTAAGACAGATGGCCTCTATCCTACTCTCACTATTGCTTCCTCAACTGCTAATTCAATTGCCTTTCCTGAATTAAGATGTGCACTAGAGATATATGAAACGTTTTAATAGAGTAATCGTGTAACCGTGCTGAAGTATACGGCTTATCTTGCAGAGCCCACTGTGCAGCTGACTCCCCAGGCCAGGAGCCAGAAGTCCAAGTGTAACCCACATACCTAGTGTGGCTACTGAGCAATGCAAGTGGCACCTAGACCACAGCAACAGTTAAGATCAAGAGACCTCTACAGCATGGGCTGGGAGCCAGCGGGCTTTTAGCTCAGAGGCTCCTATAGTCAGCTCCCAAGGTCCCAGGTTCAAATCCATCCGGTGGTGGTTACACAAGCAGAGCCTGCACATCCTCTTATATCCCTAATGTGAACCTATCCTACAGGATGGACCTCTATAAACCTGGATACTCTGGTCCGGCAACATCTGTCATTCAGCAAGACCAGAGAGTCCCAGTGCAGGGCTGGTAGCTTGGCTGCCCAGTACGACCCAATGGGCTGCCGGGTAGGGCTGGGAGCCCTGCGAGCTCGGCTTCCCGGCTTAGAAGGGAAGGGGAAGGGAGGCCAGTGGACAGTCCATTGCGGGGGGAGGGGGGCTCATGCTGACAGGGAGACAGAGCCCTCCATGGTCCATTCCTCCCTTCCTATTTGAAGTGCTAGGAAAACCAGGAAGCCTCTTGCCCTGCTATGAAACCTCCCTTCTCCCACATCATTTATTAGACCCATTCATTGATCCTGACATTTTTACAACACCCACAACAGTCATATGAGAGTGACTAATTCACCGGCTTTCATTTGTTTGTGAATCACCCATGCCTTTGTGTGCTAAAACAGCAGCAGCTTCCTAAGGCAAATTTTCATTCTCTACTCATCATTACAGTTATGGGGTCAGTAATCTACTTGTACTCTGTGGAGGAATTGTCCTTCCATTGACAGGTTATTCCGCCACAGCCTATCGCCGGCTACTGTGCTCCACACAAGCAGCTGACTGCTTTTTAGTGTGTTTTTTTCACTCCGTCATCAGCAAGTCAAAGCATTTTCCCCTTCTCTTTTCCATTACAGATGTGTGTATGCATAGGGACTGTTAGGCTACGTCTACATTGGAAAGATTTCTTGCGTTAAAATATTTGCACAAGAGACCGTCTACACCGGTATGTGCTTTTGCACAAGAGATGTTCTTTTGCACAAGAGCATCTGTGCCAGTGTAGACGCTCTCTTGCGCAAGAAAGCTCCGATGGCCATTTTAGCCATCGGGCTTTCTTGCGCAAGAAATTCATGTTGCCTGTCTACACTGGCCTTTTGCGCAAGAACAGTCGCGCAAGAGGGCTTATTCCTTAGTGAGAGCATCATAGTTCTTGCACAAGAAGCACTGATTTCACACATTAGAATGTCAGTGTTCTTACACAAGAACTCCCCCACCAGTGTAGACAGGGAGCATGCCAATGTAGACACGGCCTCTAAGATGAAGTTACAAAACTTACAGTCACGCAATGTTCAAGTGTCATTCACAAGATGTTAGGAAACCATAACACAGTACGGTTATGGTTAGGAAACCATAACCAGTGTTTAGTTAAATCGGCCTCACAGCACATCCTTCATGGTACAGATTTTACACGATAAATCAAACAACAATATAGAAGCTGCTGTCTACCAGTAAAACAAGAATGGGAAATATTATAGGCATATGCACTGCAGTAGAGTTGAGGTGATAGAACCTCAGTATTTGCATTTATGTTGAATAGCTGAAATCTAAAAGCTCAGGAGAGTCTAACAGCTACTTCTGATGTATCTTGCATTTCTCTGAATTGTTTATTTTTGAAGTCATCTTCTGGCAGCTCCAAACACAGAAAAGTCCCATTCAAAAAGTTAAATGTTTCTGAAGGTATAATAATGAATTGCATTTTGAAATTTGACACACACACCCAGTGTTCTCTTCAAGTCGTCATTGTCAAGTCCAAGTCGAGTCTCAAGTCGAGTCTCAAGTCACTACAGTTCAAGTCCCAAGTCGAGTCTCAAGTCTTAATTTAAAAAATGTCAAGTCACTTTTGTACAAGCCATCAATATCGGCATTTTCGGACAATTTTTTCACCAAGTCGATTTAACAAAATTAGCAAGTCTCAAGTATAGTCTCAAGTCACAAACAATGAACCCGAGTCGAGTCTCAAGTCGAGTCACCTAGGTGACTTAAGTTGGACTCAAGTTCAAGTCGTGGGTCTCGAGTCAACAACTCTGCACACACCCAGCAGTATCCCATAGAGGTTTCAGAAAGCAGAATAGAACGGCTTTTCTTTTAAAGTCATAGCACCCCCAGATACACAGAGGTGTCCTCTTTTTTGGTAGAGCCCTCTGGATTTGCTTAACTGCGCTCAATTCACAACTACAACAACCTCTTGTGAAAAGCAACTTGCTCCTCTTGTTTAGCTCATCACCAGTAAGTATTCTGATAACTGCAGTCTTTCCTATGGAACAAATTAGTTAGGAAACAAATCTAATATACATATTAGATGGACTACTCAGCCTATACAATATCCCCAATTATCTCTTGCCACAGCTCACTGACTCACAACCAGACTCCGCTCTGAATCAAAATTAAATCAAATCAGTAAAGAAATTAATAATCCTTATTTCTTGCTCTGTGGACATATAATCTTGTTGAGCCCAGCCTTAATTTGATTGGAGCAAAGGCAATGCCGCACTGCAAAGGCAATGTTCGTGAAAAGGCATGCCGCATCTAACAGAATTGGGCCCATTGCATGCAACAGCATGATTTCTGCAGAGCCTAAATTAGTAAAGCCTCTGTGAAGATCAGATCCATGAACAGGACCTCTGTCCATCAAAAACCTTCACCTAGATGTTTCCATTAAGACTGTCTGACTCACCCACCAGCCATTAATATCAATGGTTTTGCTCCCAGCTGTTGAAAAAGGGACCCTTTACCTTGCCACAAACTCTATGTAGTAAGCATGTGACACAGACAGAGAGAGAGACTAAGGAATTTATCCATTTAAACAAAGATGCCTCCCAAAATCGTAACCAAGGAAAGATACTTCATTCCTTAACAATGTGCAGTTCTCCTGATAGCAGAGTGCTCAGATTGGATCATCTAAAGAGAACAGTGGCATACACCAAAGGGTAGCAGAGCTAGAGAGAAGACCTCCTAGAGGTGAGGACAAAGATTGGCCTCTCCAACGTTGGCCTTTTTAAGGCCTCTCATCTAGCATACTCTTCTCGGCTGGAAAAGCAAGACATTCTTTACTCAGACGTGGATAAATCATCTCCGGCAGGGATGACGTAGTAGTATCCAGAGATGGGGCAAACTCCCTCCAACAATCATCCCAACATGCTCTTCAGTTAAGTGGCGAAATCTTAACATGAGGCTTTGGTGAGCCTTGTCCACCTCATCAGTATTAACAATTATGAGTCACTGGCCCCCAAGCCTTGCCTTTAGGAGCCTGGGAATGATTCACTACATTGCCCCAGCTATGACTGGTTACAAATAAAAATGCAGGTTTCCTTTTGCAAAGAAACAAAATCACCATTTTGAATATATTTCACTCGGAAACTTTCATGTTCAGTTCCAACTCCTGCACCCCCTTTCACACAAAAATGTGGAAGGAATGATCAGCATCAGCCTCCATATCCAACCCTAACCAATCTTAAGAGGAGACTCAGCTGAGGGAAGGACTAGGGATCCACATTTCAATGGATTCAGCTGTCCAGCAGTGCAGTGTAGGGAACATGGCTCCAGCCCCTAGGATGGACTAACAATGGTGGATGCTCTACACTGCAGACTTGTGGTCTGTCTTCAGGTTGGGAAGAGGGGATGAAAGCAATTCTGGTGACATGAAGGGAGTTCTGCTACACAGAGCCACCTCTGTGAAGACCTTTAAAGAAAGAACGAAAGAAAGAACGAAAGAAAGAAAATGTTCCTGAATGAGGAGAGCTGATGAACCTGCTTGACTGACACAAGCTCAAAAGGAAAGGAGAACCATTTCCAGTTTTTTAAGGACCCGTTAGACAAAAAAATAAAATAAAATAAACTCAGCTCAATATTGCGGTGCATATTTTTACCCAGATACACTATCCGAGGCCTTTCAAAACCGTGAATGCCACAGACTGCATTCTATATAAATCTGGAGCAAACCCAAAAGAGGTTGGATTTACGTTGGTACAAATCAGAGCAAAACTTAGAAGCATATATTCAGTTTTGTCTGAAATAAAGGAAAATAGAAACAGAGGTGGGGGAAAGTGAATAAGATAGACAGGATTCCTTTTTGTTAAGGATCTGTTTTTCAATATCACCACCAGCTGCAGCCCCTTATGCACCAGCATTTGTACATCTGCTTTTCAACTCAGGACACTCTCTTGGCACTACAGCCGCCAAGACAGATTTTCAACTATGTATGGACCAAATTCCAGTCTCATTAAAGTCAACTGGATCATTGTTATAGCCTTAAATGAGACCACGATTTTTACCTAAATTAACATTTTTTTTATATTACGGATACAAACAACACTGCAATAAATGAACAGTGGTGAGCCACAAAACCCAACAGGTACACAGTCCGCTATTTCTCCCTGACTGTGTCGCATGACTATTCCTGGGCAGCAGTGTGGGAGCGAACTATGGGGACACCATGCTAAAAGGAACATCCTTAAATTATTTAAAAACATATTTATTTTAAAACTCTAAATTAAACAATCTCTTAGATAATGTACACTTAGAAATGATCGGACAGAGCCGTGATAGTTGCAGCAACACTCATCTCCAAATTTTGGACCCTCAGTGTAAAATTAATCTCTTTCCTAACAAAAGCTATTGCTCAGTAATAAACATTTTGAAAAGCACATTAGGCTCTGCTCCCTTCTAAAGACTGCTGGATCAAGCACACATACTAGCTTTCTTCTTTCATGCACTTTTCCTGGTTTAAAGACACTATCTTCGAACTCAGTACAGGCTGAACTTCTCTAGTCGGGCACTCTCCGGTCGGCATGATTTTAGTTAGCTGGATATCCACTTATCACAGCTTATCACGGGTGTGGTCAAGTTTCTTGCAGCCCCATAAAATTTGTTTACAGCTACTACTTCTACTCTTAGTGTTCTCAGGGCTGGCCTGAGCCATTTTGGCACCCCAGGCCCAGGTGCACGGCGCATGCACGGGCCCACCCCTGGGGTGCATGCCCGCCCCCATAGGGAGCACGGGCCTGCCCCTGGGGCACACAGCGCATGCACGTGCCCACCCCCGGTGCACATGGTGCATAGAATCATAGAATACTAGGACTGGAAGGGACCTCCAGAGGTCATCGAGTCCAGTCCCCTGCCCTCATGGCAGGACCCAGTACTGTCTAGACCATCCCTGATAGACATTTATCTAAGCTACTCTTAAATATCTCCACAGATGGAGATCCCACAATCTCCCTGGGCAATTTATTCTAGTGTTTGACTACCCTGACGGTTAGGAACTTATTCCTAATGTCCAACCTAAACCTCCCTTGTTGCAGTTTAAGCCCATTGCGTCTTGTTCTATCCTTAGAGGCCAAGATGAACAAGTTTTCTCCCTCCTCCTTATGACACCCTTTTACATACCTGAAAACGGCTATCATATCCCCCCTTAATCTTCTCTTTTCTAAACTAAACAAACCCAGTTCTTTCAGCCTTCCTTCATAGATCATGTTCTCTAGACCTTTAATCATTCTTGTTGCTCTTCTCTGGACCCTCTTCAATTTCTCCACATCCTTCTTGAAATGAGGTGCCCAGAACTTGACACAATACTCCAACTGAGGCCTAACGAGCGCAGAGTAGAGAGAAAGAAAGACTTCTCGTGTCTTGCTCACAACACACCTGTTAATGCATCCCAGAATCATGTTTGCTTTCTTTGCTACAGCATCACACCGGTGACTCATATTCAGCTTGTAGTCCACTATAACCCCTAGATCCCTTTCTGCCGTACTTCTTCCTAGACAGTCGCTTCCCATTCTGTATGTGTGAAACTGATTGTTCCTTCCTAAGTGGAGCACTTTGCATTTGTCTTAATTAAGCTTCATTCTGTTTACCTCAGACCATTTCCCCAATTTGTCCAGGTCATTTTGAATTATGACTCTATCCTCCAGATTAGTCGCAACCCCTCCTAGCGTGGTATCAACTTCAAACTTAATAAGTGTACTTTCGATGCCAATATGTAAATTGTTGATGAAGATATTGAAGAGAGCCAGTCCCAAAACAGACCCCTGCGGAACTCCACTTGTTATACCTTTCCAGCAGGATTGTGAACCATTAATAACTACTCTCTGAGTACAGTTATCCAGCCAGTTATACACCCACCTTATAGTAGCCCCATCTAAGTTGTATTTGCCTAGTTTATTGATAAGAATATCATGCGAGACCATATCAAACGCCTTACTAAAGTCTAGGTATACCACATCCACCGCTTCTCCCTTATCCACAAGACTCGTTAGCCTATCAAAGAAAGCTATCAGATTGGTTTGACATAATTTGTTCTTTACAAATTCATGCTGGCTGTTCCCTATCACTTTGCCACCCTCCAAGTGTTTACAGATGATTTCCTTAATTACCTGCTCCATTATCTTCCCTGGCACAGAAGTTAAACTAACTGGTCTGTAGTTTCCTGGGTTGTTCTTATTTCCCTTTTTACAAATGGGCACTATATTTGCCCTTTTCCAGTCTTCTGGTATCTCTCCTGTCTCCCATGATTTTCCAAAGATGATAGCTAGAGGCACAGATACCTCTTCTATCAGCTCCTTGAGTATTCTAGGATGCATTTCATCAGGCCCTGGTGACTTGCAGGCATCTAACTTTTCTAGGTGATTTTTAACTTGTTCTTTTTTTATTTTATCTTCTAAACCTACCCTCTTCCCACTAGCATTCCCTATGTTAGGCATTCCTTCAGACTTCTCAGTGAAGACCGAAACAAAGAAGTCATTAAGCATCTCTGACATTTCCAAGTTTCCTGTTATTGTTTCTCCCTCCTCACTGAGCAGTGGGCCTACCCTTGTCCTTGCTCTTGCTTCTAATGTATTTATAAAAAGTCTTCTTGTTTCCCTTTATTCCCGTAGATAGTTTGAACTCATTTTGTGCCTTTGCCTTTCTAATCTTCTCCCTGCATTCCTGTGTTGTTTGCCTATACAGGCAGTCCCCGGGTTACATGGATCCGACTTACATCGGATCCCTACTTACAAAGTGGTCTCCAATGCAGTCCAAGAACTTATTGGATAGTCTGTGCCCCACTGTGTTATTTTCCCAACATATATCTGGATAGTTGAAGTCCCCCATCACCACCAAATCTTGGGCTCTGGATGATATTGTTAGTTGTTTAAAAAAAGCCTCATCCACTTCTTCCACCTGGGTAGGTGGCCTGTAGTAGACTCCTAGCATACATCACCCTGGTTTTTAATCCCTTTTAGCCTAACCCAGAGACTCTCAACACTTCCGTCTCCTATGTCCATCTCCACCTCACTCCAAGTGTGTTCATTTTTAATATATAAGGCAACACCTCCTCCCTTTTCCCCCTGTCTATCCTTCCTGAGCAAGCTGTACCCTTCCATACAAACATTCCAATCATGTGTATTATCCCACCAAGTTTCTGTGATGCCAACAACGTCATAATTGTACTTATTTATTAGCACTTCCAGTTCTTCCTGCTTATCACCCATACTTCTCGCATTTGTATATAGGCATCTAAGATACTGATTTGACCTTGCCTCCCAGTTTTGCCCTGATCCTCCTTTCTCTCTGCCATTGTAGCCCACACTCCCTCCCGTTTCCGACCCATCTCCCAGGTCTCCATGTTCTCCGCTTACCCGTGGGCTTTGCTCACCTGTCCCCGTCGAACCTAGTTTAAAGCTCTCCTCACTAGGTTAGCCAGTCTGTGTCCAAATAGGGTCTTCCCCCTCCTCGAAAGGTGAACACTGGCGCGCAGCCCGGGACCTTCCCCCCCCCCCAGGGAGCACTGGCCCGCCCCTGGGGCGCATGGCGCATGTGCGGGCCCACTCCCAGGGTGCACAGTACATGCGCTGCCTGGCCACTGGTGCGCAGCCCAGGGCCCGCCCCCCCAGGATCACAGGCCCGACCCCGGGGTGCACAATGCATGCGTTGCCCAGCCAGGCCTGGCCACCACTGCTGGCACGCAGTGTCTGGCCGTGCAGGGCACCACGGCCGTGGAGGGAAGGGAGCTGCTGACTGGCACCGTGGAAATGGGAGAGGTCCATCACTGCGAGATATGGGCACACGGCACCCGATGGCAGCTATAAGGGATGCTGCTCGTCCCTTACAGCTGCCATCAGGTGCCCCTCATCGGTTGGTGCCCTGGGCAGCTGCCTGTCTCGCCCACCCCTTAGTCCGGCCCTGAGTGTTCTATGCTGTTATTTAGCTCTAATTTACCCCTAAATGTCTTCTAAGAGCCCAGTAAGCAGTGGAAGAGACAGTAATGCTTCCATGGTCCGGCAAACTCTCTGGTTCAGCATCGATCAGGTCCTGAGGGTGCCAGATTAGAGAGGTTCAACCTGTACTAAATCCACAGTATGATTTTTTTATGGTGAGTAGTGATAGTACCAAACATATTTTCATTTTTGATGCATCTCTGACACAGATTCAGAGACTCATCTTGACGTCTTCAATCTAGAGTTCTGTCAAAACAGCTTTCAAAAGAAGAGCTTGCTTCACTTCAAAATATGCTATGCAATATGGATGTAGTCATTCATAGACATACATGGAAATATATCAGTGTAAACGATCAACCTTATTTTTTATTTTAGCATAAATGACCAGCTGCACAAGTGATTATATTCCCTGTTGTTTTCAGAAAGAACTTATGACAGCAAAGCAACCATCCACTGTAAGGTACTAACTTACATTTTTAGGGACGTGTGTGGATAATCATATTACACAGTCTGGAAGGGGTCACAGCGGAGTGACAGGCTGCCAGGTCAGGCTGCCAGAACCAGGCACACACTCCAGAACTGCTGGTATCTCTCTCTATATAAAAAGAAATTTCCAGCGGGACAACAGAGTGTCACCATGACATCACTCTGTGCCCCACCTGCCTCCTTCCTCCCACCCCTTTCCCCAGTGCTCAGGAACCAGGGCTGCTGAGCCGCAGCCTTGGCCTGCCCCAGCAGCCAGGGGGAGAGCACGGGGCCTGACAAGGCCTTGGCCTGGTCCCCCTCCCCTCCCTGGCAGCCGAGGACAGAGCGTGGGGTCTGGCGAGGCCTCGGTCCAGCCCCACTTCCTCTCAGCAGCTAGGAGGAGAAAACCGGGGCTGGTGAGGCCTTAGCCCATAACCCACCTCACTGTCACCCCCATCCCCCACCTTCCCCAATGGCTGGGAGAAAAGAGCTGGGGTTGGCATGGCCTTGGACTTTCTCAGCAGCTGGGGAGAGGGGGTGAGGCAGAGCCAGGGCTGGCCCGGCCTCGGCCCTGCCCAGTGGTTGGGGGAAGGGAGTAGACCAGGGCTGCCATGCCTCAGCCTAGCCCTCCCTGGAAACTGGGGGGCAAACTGGGGCTGCCTACCCCCAGAGAGAGGGGAGTTGGCGAGTGTAGCGAGCAGGGGGTGCAGCCCCCTAGTATTCTATAATTAGATTGACCTAAATCAGCAACAAATGTGTGACCCTGGATATTAGCTCACCAGGAAGCCAACATCTGTCTTTTTATACACACTGAGGATGTTAAACTGTGATTATCTGGCTAATGGTGCAGCTGATAAGGGCTGCTCTGCAGAGTCACAGCAGGGTAGCTCCTGGAGCTGGCTTAAGCCAGGACTGAGCAGTCCCAGCTCAAGCAGGCTCCAGGAGCCACCTGTGTTGTGGCTCTGCATTTTTAATGCAGTAAGAGTCTTCAGGCTTAAAATGTAGAGGTGCAGTGTCCTGGACCAGTGCAAGCTGGGACTACCCAGTCCCAGCTCATGCTGAGTGCAGCAGCCCCTGCTTGCAGTGGTCAACACTGGTCTGATAGAGGCAGCGGGGGACTGGGGGTAGGTGGCACCACAGAGACGGTGCTGAAGAGAACCAGCTTTTACGCTGGCTCCCCCCAACACCAGCTCATGTCCCCCCACCTCCACTGTCTCTCATACAGAGCCAGCAAGAGGGGGAGCAAAGAGTCAATACTCCACTCAACTACCCAATAAGCTTATGCTTATTGCTCGACTACCTGATAAGCTTATACTGATCGGGTAGTCGACTAGTCATCTACTCACTAACATCCGTAATACACACCAGCCTATATTAGCATCCAGACCAACAAAACAACTGTGATAATACGTTATTAAAACCAAAAATCACCACACAGCACATTCTTCCAATTCCAGAGGATCAATCACTCTCCACAGGTCACAAGATACTGAAGTCAAGATAGAGGTGAGACTTATAATACTATATCAGATGACCTGCTCATAAGCCAGGGCTACTCAACACGCGGCCCACAAGCCACAGGCTGCCCACAGCCCATTTGTTTGCAGCCCACGGTGTGGTTTGGGTTTATACAGGCCTCAACACGTGGCCCCTGGGTGGGATACTTTGAACATGGCTTTCACCAGGAACATGCTCCACAATGACGATTCAATATAATGGTCTTCGGTTGATATGTGTTTTAGTAATCTAATTCCTATACTGTCATTGATCATTAAAAGTGCCGTCATATGGGTGGAAATTGGGTAAATATTGCGTTTTATTAATATCAGCAGAATATCAGACTTAAATGGTGCCTGTGTGTTGTGTACTCTTGCCTTAATCTTTGTATTCATGCTCGTCAGTGTGAAAGAAACTATTTGCATATACATTTGCATGTATATGCAACCACACTTAAGTTGAGGCCTTCGGCATGTGCTGTGAGTATCATGGAGGCCCCCGGGGCTTCCAAACTTGAGTAGCCATGTCATAAGCAAACTAGGGAAATACAAACTAGATGGAACTACAGGTTGGGCCTCCCTGATGCAGCACTCTTGGAACCTGACCAGTCCTGAACGAGGGATTTTGCAGACCAGGGGAGATCCCCTGCCACCAGCCTCCTAGACTGCTTCTTCTCCCTGCTGCCAGCCCCAGGGGATCACTGTGGTTCCCAGGCAAGCTAGAGGGGCATTTTGAGTGGGGTCCCTCAGGGAGCTATTCTACATCTTCATTAATGATTTCGATAAGGGCAGAGACAGCATGCATATAACGCTTATGGATGATACCAAGTTGGGAGGGTTCCAAGTGTTGTGGAGGATAAGATTAAAATTCAAAATCATCACTATGAACTGGAGAAATGGTCTGAAGTTAAATAGGATGAAATTCAATAATGACCAATGCAAACTTGGGAAGGAACAATCACGCCATACAAAATGGGAAAGGACTGTCTAGGAAGGAGTACTGCAAAAAGCAATCTGGTGGTCATAGCAGATCACAAGCTAAATATGAATCAACCATGTAATAAGGTTGCAAAAAAAGGCCTCTTTTGTGTGGAAGGTGACCTACGAGGCATCTATGGGCTAAGAAGCAAAAGTGTCTGTTTAGAGTTCTTTTGTTACTCCTGAAGAGCTAACCTGTGGGCTTTTCGCGGACTCTCACCAGGTTTGAGTTACAACCACATAATAATATTCCGTAACTCCATACACACTATTTGCACAATGAAACCAACGCATACTTTATGCAAGATTTCTCATAATTTTGTAAAACAGGTGATCATATTAGTGGAGGCAGTCACCTTCCCTTCTATAACAGCATCACAAACCTAGTGGGTCTTTTCCATGTCTGTACTTCATGTCTATATGCCTTGCAGGAGGTATAAGGGATCTGTCAAAAAAGACTTTCTTTCTCGACAGATCCCACTCTAAACTGCTGATTTTTGCCAACAAAGTGGTGATTCGGCAAAACGCGGTAGCCATTTTTATGCAAATTAGGCACGGGATATTTAAATCCCTGCCTCATTTGCAATATTGACCTACCTAATCTGCATCCCTCTACCGACAGAGGGATGCAGTCTAGACTTACCCTATGTGTAGAAGGAGTGAATATATTTTCAGAATTAATCACTTCCTTCCTGCCAGGTCCTCAGCTGATGCAAGTCAATGAATCTCAAAGGCAGTCAATGGAATAACAACAATACAGACCAGAGGAGCTGATCTGTCACTTCGTAGGCAATGCAAATCTTTAGTGCTAAAAGAGATGCACTATTCCGGAGCTTCAGTTGATTTACTGTTTTCATGGTTGTATCAGAAACAATCCCCTGGTGCAAATAAACAAACGTTTTTATGGTACAGGAAGGGGAGAGTACTCCAGTTGGGGGAGGCATATGACCTCCCCGCATGCACCTGCCACATGACTCTGCCTGGGGACCCTTACACTCTTCCCTTCCCCCACCCACTCCATCCCTCATTACCTGGGAGAAGGAAGCTGGCATGATACGGCAGCCAGAGAAGCTGCTGGCAGTTCTGCTCCTTTCTCTGCTGCCCTTCCCATCAGGGAAAGGAGCAGAACTCCAAACCTTGCCACAGAGTGGTCCTCTCCACAGAGATGGAGGTGGGGCTCCTTTCTTCACCGGGAGAGGCAGCGGGGAAAGGAGCAGAAAGCTGGCAGTTCCCAGCCCTCGACCCAGACCTCAGGCTGGTACACAGAGATGTGGAAGCTCAGTGGAGGGCCTGAGGACAGCTGCAGGGAGCCCTTCCAGTATCCCATATCAGCTAATAATAACCTGCTGATATGGCGTACCAGGCCATACACATGCACCACTGGAAATAACTATCTGTAAGTACCTTGGATTCAATGTGTGAAAAAAACAGGACTTTTCTAGCCACATCAGCATTGTTGGTGAAATATATTTCCATGTTGGGCCACCACCAACCTTCTGCACCACTTTTAGGTCTTAAGTAGAAGGCGAGCAAGTGTAAGTTTTATGTTGGCCCGCAGCAAAGGGGTGAATTTCAGCAACAACAGCAGAACTTGCAAATGGCTTACACAAAAAAACCTAAAGATCGGGTCTTTGTAAAAGATATTCTGCCGTATCTTAACCACGTTGGATGGATGTTTAAACGTTATAATTATTTCAGATCACAACACTGCAACAAATCATCTAAAATGTTTGAGAACATGTGTACATTCATTTATGAGAGAGTGATTATCTGTTTATTCTACACCCTAATTAACAGCTAGAAAGTGGATAATTTCCTTCACATCTGTATCACTAATGTAGCCAATTTCTAAAGCATACATGTAAACTGAAAAGCATACATGTAAACTGAAAAGCAAGACTCATTACCTTTGCAGTGAGGACCACCAGTTGATTTCCACTGGGATCTGGCCTTATTAACCTTAGTTTTAAACTACAAAGTCACAGATATATTCATCAATTGCTCGATGAAGATTCGTTTGCCAACCTCATCTCACAAAAGCAGTAATTAACATGCTGACACTACAGTCTGCTGATTGAAGTTGTTATAATACAGTAGAGAGGACAAACAGTAAAGCTCCTTTCGCATCTGTAACAACATCTAAGTTAAAAGTTCTAATTAACTAGGATAATTGTAAAGGTGAAGTTAGTGAGCTGTACCAGTCCTGAAAAACATTGGTCTAAATCCTGCCAATGGGTACATAAACCACTTCATACAAATACACAAGTTCAGTAAGGTTGCTCATATGCCAAAAATTATGTCGGTGTATAAATCAATTCAGAAATGTAACATTTAAGTGGATACAGAATGCAGCAGCTTACCTATAAAATAGTCCATGGGTTTCTGAATTGAATGTAAAGAATCTCTGAAGCCTTAATGAGTTGAGAAGTTCCTACACGAGATACTACCTCTGTCCTTGGACCACATTGACACTGCTGAGGTAAGCACAGTAGCTCAAAGTGGACACATCCTCTCTCCTTCTCACTTTGCTTAAGAGCCTCTTTTTACTTTTGTACAAAATCTAAGGATAAAAACATATTTGGAGGGGCAAGGGTGAGGGAATATCTTGTATTGGACCAACTTCTGCTGATGACAGAGACAAGCAGTTGAGATACACAGCGCTCCTCCTCAGGTCTGGAAAAGGTACCCAAGTGTCACAACGAAATCCAGGGTGGAATGGGCTGTTTTGCATTGGCAGTTAGCATGTATTCTAAGTGACTATTTCATGGTGGAGTGGCCCATTGCCAGCTCTGCAGTCAGAGGTCAAAAACGTTGTAAGAAGCCGTAAATTCAGCATCTCTGTTGAGTCCATGATTTTTAGTGTGCAGCAGCGTTATGAATTTAAGCTTCGAGGATCATCTTTCGAAAGTGCCGTGCAGGATTCCTTTGAGTATGAGGACAGAGAGAGAGGGGAAAAAGTGCTCATCTGCGGGTGACAGGGTATTTTTTGTCTTATCACTGTCCTCTATGAGTTCATTCAAAAGCCTAATGACTGCCAGGTTGTACTGGATGAGGTACAGGGCATGTTGTATTGCAACAGGCACGTGTAGGATCCTGGGATCTTCAAAGGTGTGTTGGTGGGGAGAGGGATGATCATTGTAGCTTTTACACCTGTTAGACCCACCACCCATGTCTGTCGGCATAAGAAGCAGAGGCATGGCCCTGCCTCCAGTTTCAGCAGGGCTCTTAGCCATGCTCCTGGGCCTGGGAGGCTGCCATTATCAAAGTCACTGATGAAAATATTAACCAGAACCAGACTGCAGAATCATTATGCCCTTCTAGCATGATTGTGAACCATTGATTACTACTCTCCAGGAAACGGTTATCCAACTATTATTCACCCACTTTATAGTAGCTCCATCTAGGTTGTATATTTCCCTAGTTTGTCAATGAGAATATCATGTGACACTGTTTCAAAAGCCCTGCTAAAATTCTAAATTAAGCACATCTACCAATTCCCCCACTCCACAAGGCTTGTTATCTTGTCAAAGGAAGCTATCAAGTTGGTTTGACACAATTTGTTCTTGATAAACCCATGCTAATTATTACTTATTGCCTTATTCTTTTTAATTAAGAAATCTATTTGCGAACATTTATTTGCTCCACTATCTTTTCTGGTATAGAGGTCAAGCTGCATCTCAGTGTTAGCCTCACGTGTCTACTCCTTCAAGAGCTCTCCGCTCATCCTCGGGTCTTTGGCCTCATGCCTTCGACCTATGCTGGGATAGAATTCTACAATTCTCCCACACTTCAGTTGAGCCATGGGTACCTCTTATACCACCTATGCTTGCCCAGTAGGTTTGGCTGGACTCGGCCCCTGAAGTTCCACCCTTTGCCAGTCAGTGACGAATGGTTTGTTGTGATAAATAATAATTTGTTTTCAGACCACTGTTTGTTTATTTTGTAGACGGAACTAAGAATTTAAAGCAACTTAGGCAGACCCAATTTCTTCAGACACTTTATTAGGTGTTTGTCAGGCTACATCTGCACTAGCACATTTGTTGGTATAACTTACGTTGTTCAGAGGTCTGAAACCGCCCCCCCCCCAACACACACACCTGAGTGATATAAGATAGCTGGTGTGGACAGCTGCTTGTTGAAGGTGTTGATGGTAGAGCTCTCTCCTGTCAGAGTGCCTACATGGGAAACCCTTTTAAAACCATAATAGTCCTCTTAATCTTCTGGTTTCTAAGCCTTCCCTGTCTTGGCTTTGTCTCTTAACTACCCTAGTGTTTGCGGAGAAAGGGCTCATCTTGAGCCATTCTTTCTGCACAATTTTTTTCCTTACTAACCTCCTATTAACCTAAACCAATGGACCCATGCCATAAGCATCCCAATAACTAGGCAACATACAGTATTCATCAGCTACACAGCACCTTCAATTCTATCATCTATTATAAGGGCGGCCAACCCATTTAACAAAAAGAGCTGAAACAGCAGCGGAAAAAATGAGAAGAGCTGCACTAGAATTGTCGGCCAAAAAAAAAAAAGGAAAGCCCCCCAGAATTGTCAAGCAAAAAAACCAAACCAAAACAAAACAAAAAGGAGGTTGCCCCTTTAAGGAGCAAGCAAGCTTAGGTTTTTTGGCCATATCAGGCTCCCATCGATGGACGCCATCTTGGGCTCCATTTTGAATCACTGACCCGATGAGCACAGGGGAGCCAGGGGCAGGGGGGAGAAACTGGGGAGGTGCACAGGAGCAACTTCGCGAGCCGCACTTTTGGGGCGGGGGGAAGAGCCTCATGTGGCTCGCGAGCCACGGGTTGGCCACGGCTGACCTATTACACTACAGGGTTGTGAATTGAGACCCAGTTTATTAATAATAAAAAAGAACATGGACAAGTGAAATGCACTAGCTCACTGAAAGCAAGGACAAGAACAAACTTTAAAAGGACAACCACAGACTTTCTAAAGAGGATATCATGATTATGCGATACAGTTGGAAATGAAAATGACTGGCTATGTAAAGCATGTTTGATTTATCTTTCCCTATGATGAAAAGCACACTTTCATTTCTTGCTTTAGTTTCTCAACAGCTTAAGCTTTTCCAAACATTTTCAGGGACAGAAATACTATTTTCAGTGATGCTTTGAGTGTGCTTTCGATAGAGGACAACAAAGAAAGTCAATGACGAGTGAAAACCATGTAAAGCCGAGCCTGACTACTGATCCAACTGTCAGGGTTAGATGCATATTTTTCCTCCCAAGTTTCGTTTCTGTTTTTTGACTGCCCGTCTGCTTGATGCTCTGCCTATGGCTGTACATTGCAGATTTCAGGATAAAACTGGTAACAAACATTTTTCACTAAGCTATTATTCCATAGATTTATTGACTAAGGGCAATTACTTTGAGATGAAATCGGAGACAGCAATTTTGTCTTTCACATATTTGTTAAAATGTAACTGCTCTGTTTAGGAAATCTTGTTCTTCAGAAATAAAACATTCCTAGAGATGCATGTTATGCTGTCAGAACATACCCCAGAAGAAGCACAAGTTCCAGCGGTACGTCTCCACTCTCAAGTTTTCCTAGGCATTTCAACAAACATGGGTGAGAACACAGACACAACAAATATCTGAAACACAACTCCTTATTTTAGGTTTGTTTCAGAATAATGGCATAAGGACTTCAGAAATAGCAGGAATGAGGAGTCAAAGTAGGACTGATGTAGGTCAGACTCCTTAGACTCCCTCACAGATAAGCACAGAAGTCTTTGGAATTAAATATGCATAGATTTCAAAGCCAAATAGGACCACTGTGAACATCAAGTCACTTCCTGTACAATGTGTGCTCGAGATACCAACGGTTATCAGGTCTTTCACTTGTTAAAATTTCACAAGACCCCTACTACAAACAGCACAAATGTCAAACTACACTCCAAACCATTGTGACTTTAAAAAACCCCAAAGGAATGGAGCTAAATATAAAAGAAACTCCTTTCCTAATCAGTGACTTCATCAAAATAAAAACAAAATATGAGGAAGTATTTGTTCTCTGGTTGGCACATGGGGACGTTAACATGCTACTCCTTCAATGAGAGGAGATGGATCAGCTTTTTGCAGCCCTTATTCACACTAAATAGAATTTACTCTGATAGTCCAGTTACTTCATCATGGCTACTCATACAAAAAAGTATTACAAGGTGTGTCAGGTTTGCAGAATCTAATTGTACGGGTTTGGCTCTCATTTTAACGAGAAAGTAGCATGTTAAAGTCTCTATGCATCAAGCAGAGGCTAAACCTCTGAATGTCTGAAATATTCATACTCTCAAGCCAATCAGAGGAATGTTTTTCCCCACATTTATGTGTATCACTCTCAGATGGGACTTACAGCCTTCGAAGGGCCTGAGTGGTTTTGGAAAGAATTGGAATGCACTCTGCTACTTCTGCTCAATTAGAAACTCTTTTCTCCAAACCAAAGTATATGACACAGCACGTCATGCAATGCATGATGAGTTATGCCCCGTGCTATTTTAGGCCCCAGAAGCAGTACTCAGAAAGGTCTTCCAAAAGTGCAAAAATTACATTTTGATCATGATCGAAAGGCTGGGTAACAAGGGATCACCGTAGATTAGCTATACTGATCTATTCCATATCCAGTTCTTCATCTTTATGAAGATGAAAAAAAAAATCACAATGGCAATCTGACTTTACAAGTGTTTAATTTACAGGGACTGCTGTTGTTCCCTATCAGAGGACACCACATGAGATAAGAACTAACTCTTTGAAAAATGTCAAATTTCTGATAGCAATCACCATTTCATTACAGAAGGGGAAAAAAAGTCCTTTTTGCCTAAAAGGACTGTGGCAATTAAGCATCTGTATGGAAAATATTTATAAAGATTTTCAGCCACATGAAATTAGAAAATAAATTCATGGAATTATAATTATTAAAACAGTTATTTACTGTTGTATGTGCTAACTTCTAAGTGGCTTATTAATAGGGTCTGCAACTTCAAAACTGTAAAGATTACAAGTTTGCTAAGCCTACTATAGCTAAGTATGTTAAGGCTATTAGGCATGCTTAAAAACAAGACAAAATAGTTTAAACCCATGACTTAGAAATGTAAAGACAATAAAGGGGTATAAATGTAACATTGGCTCCTGACAAATCAGCTAACTAATTGTTTATACACTGAAATGATAAATAAAGACCAGAGATAGGGAGAAAAAAGATCATACGTATTTTGTCCTTGGATAACGCCTACCTGTCAAAAGGTCTGATTTTGGAAACACTAATTTCTATGGTGAGGTTTATGCTTCTTTAAACGTAGATCACGGAGGAGACAGAAAAATGCATGACGGGTCTCTTTCATATATCAGGGTCTAAGCTCTTATGTAACTTATTTATTGACCTACTATATTTTTAAATGCACTGTCTGTTAGAAACAAGCTCTTTCGGACAATGGTGTTTGTGTGCTAACAGACACATCCACAGGCTTTGAGCCAGGCGTCTCAAACTCATGGCCCATGGGCCATTTGCAGCCCAAGCATTTCCACAATCCAGCCAGCATACAGCCAACAGTCTCTCCTCATAGGTCATGTGCTCCAGTCCCCTTATCATTTTGGTCGCCCTCCGCTGGACCCTCTCCAGTGCATCCACATCCTTTCTATAGCGGAGGGCCCAGAACTGGACGCAATACTCCAGATGTGGCCTTATCAGACCCACTCCATTTTAGAGGCAGCTGCATTTTGGAGGAGCCAGATGAATTGATTCCTACTTTTTTTATATATATATATATATATATACACACACACACACACAGGTGTTCGGAGACACCTTGGAATCTGTCCACTTCTGGAGGTGGCATATAAAACATGAGAAGAATTATATTCCTTTTGAAAGTGGAGCACCTACTGTAAAACACCACTATATGTTTTCGCATATATGCCCTTTCAAGGTAAATAGATGCATACAATAAAAACTTGATCACATTTCAAGACGGATGGATGCAAGAAAAATTTGAGAGGCTCAGAGGATATAAGATCCTCACTCAAGTCAACTTATTTACCATTTTTCAAGAAATAAAGTAGTGTCTTAAAAAACAATCAAACCAGATTTCAGGAGAACTTGATAGAGCACAACATTTGCCTCTGCCGGAGAAAAAAATACAAAGCATCAGCAACCTGCTTTATGAGAAAGATGGCAGAATAGTTCACATACAATTGCCCAAGTTAGGATTATACATTCGCCTCCACTCCGTGTCACGGTGGGAAGGAAAGTAGGAGTTGAAAAAGATGAAGAGATGCCCTAAAACCCCAAAGCATCTTCCTTCCCAGGACCTCATGCAAGCCCCTTTTTCACTCCCTTTACTCCTTTTCTGTGCTTAGGGCACACTTGCCTCCCAAACATGGCCAGAAATAGTCTGTGGATATTAGTATTGGTAAGAGCAATGTTAAGTTCTGTTCTAGGGGTGCCAAAGGCAGAGCTGGAATAACCAATGGCAGGGCAGGGCAGGGCAGGGCAGGGCAGTGCTGGTCCTGAAGGTTAAACTGCAGGGAGTGTAAAAAATATGCCAAGCCTTGCCCCAGCAGCCTCAGTGTGACGCTTACCCTCCTCACAGAGTCACAGTCCCCAGAAGAAGCCTGACAGAACTGAAAGGTGCAAATCCCCAAACCCCGAGGAGAGCACGTAGCAGGGATTCCACAGAGCCAAGTCCGGATTCCAGTCCAGGGAGGTAGCATACGGATTGGCCTCAGACTGCTACATTTTTAAAGGCGACGTTGCCACATTTGATGCAAATGCAGGAGGATGTGGAGATAAATATTAGCTTTAAAAGGGGGTTGAGGAAGCAAACACAAAGCTAACGTGTTAGAAACAATTCTCCGAAAACGTAGCTCTATTTTCAAACTCTTTCCATAGGAAGAACAATCCAATGCAGTCATTTTAAACATGAGTATAAAATGTCTTTGTGTTATCAGCATTAAAAACAGAAATATTCAGTTATACCTTCAAAAAAATTAAAATGTGCTACATGAGCCAGTGGTAGGCATTGAAAACTGAGGTAGGTGACTCACTAACAGATAATCATCCCCAGGGAAGATTGCATGCCAAAAACAGGTAGTTCCAAATAACCAAGAGAAATAGTTCAGAAAGCCAATTAACACACAGTGTGATGGCAGAAATTTGCCTAACAGAAATAAATGGGAGAAAACTTCAGCCCCAGACTATGGCTGAAACTTGCAGTGTGATTAAGGAGTCCAGTTTTGTGTTTACATGAAATATACCAATTAAAAGTTCTACTAACATGCCATTAATAACTTATATTCCAAACCTGCAAATACTTAAGTCATCTTTACAAAGGTGGCTGACAAACACTGACCTCAGAGTTTGCAGGGCAATTTAAAAATAATTTAAAAATGGATCAGATTGGTTAGTCCCCTTCCTCACGAAAATGGGAGAGGGAGAAATCCATGACGCTTCTCTTTGCAATTCATTACTTTTGTAAATGAGGAAGGAGCCTGCAAACTTGTGCTACTGATTATTGGATGAAAAAATCGTTAATATTACTGCTTTAAGTACCATAAAACAAGCCCACAAATCTTGGGAGAGGGGTGTCAGGAAAACCAAAAATATAAGCCCTATCTATGATAAATTATTCTTCCTGAGCAGGCAAGCAGCACCAGGTCCCCTATAATTTGCAGTTTTCTGGATGATATAAACAGGACTGTTATTCCCACCTCCTCACCCCACAGAAGTTTAATATACTTAGAAACACATTTTCATATTAGAAAGTCAGACTATGCACCATAATCCAGCAATGTTTATTTCTAATTTCTTGTCTGAGGCTAAAAATCCTTGGCCTTCTTGCCAATTACCGAGAGTTCCACGCTATGGAGACTGATCTCCTGGGGTTCAATTTAGCAGGTCTAAAGGATCCACTAAATCCACCACTGATCATGCTCTTGTTAACTGCAATGCTCCACTGGGTCACGAGGAGAGTTTCTAGTTTCTCCCATCGACTTCCTGTAGTGGGGATGCCACAGAAATACAAACTAAGTTATGTCAACTCCAGCTATGTTATTTGTGTAGATGAAGTTGCCTATCTTAGTTCAACTTTATCCCCTAGTGTAGACAAGACCTATGAATAAAAATTAAGGAAAAAGCCTAGGCTGACTACAAATATTGACCAGCGGCCAAAACAGCAGTTCTTTCTTTCCACACAGAGCCGGGGGGGGGGGGGGTCAAACTGACTAAATCGGGGTGGGAAAAAGAGCCTCCATGGGCTGGATTTGGTCCGCCAAGCGGGTTGATCTGGCCCGCGGAGGCCCTGCCCCCCCCCAGGCCAATTAGAGTCTGGGGGCGGGGGAAGCTCACAAAGTTTCCTCCGCCCTGCCAGGAGCATGGAGCACGCACGCTCCTGGCAGTGCAGGAGGAGACTTCACGCTCTCCCCCACCCCCAACCCCTGATTGGCCCGGGGGTGGGAGGCACACACAAAGTTTCCTCTGCCCTGCTACGAGCATGTCGCACTTTTTTAAGTGCTGCGCGCTCCTCACAGGGCAGGGGTAGGGCGGAGGAAACTTCGTGTGCTTCCCCCACCCTCAGGCCCTTATTGGCCTGTGGGTGGAGGAGCGTGCAAAGCCTCTTCCCGGCGTGTCAGGAGCATGAGTGCTTAGTGGGAAGTGGAGGGGCAAAGGGGTTCCTCCACCCCCAGACCAATCATGGTCTGTGGGTGGAGAAGCCCGGAGGCATCATGGAAGCCTGGGGCCACTTCAAAAAAAATTTCAAACATTTTTCAAAAATTTTTGAAGTGGCCCTCAGCAAAAATTATTGCCCATTCCTGGACTAGATTTACATCTTAGTCAATTTCACTCAGTTTCTACTACAATAGGCAAAACATTGTGGGACCATGATTCTGGTCAGTATGAACATACTAAAAGCAAGAGAGAATTAGGAAGTAGAAAGGCCTAGTCCACATTCCTTGCTTCCTCACACACACACACACACACACACACACACCTTGAAGATAAAACAAGGCCACAAACACACACACCTTGAAGAACCTTGAAGACAAAACAAGGCCACAGAACTATTAAATAAAGTGGATGGGTGGAAAATTAAATAAAAATATGGAGGAAGGGGGGAAAGGAATACAATTCTAAGATATGTTTTAAGCCAAATATTTTCAGTTTAAAAAAAAAAAAACTAAACAAGTTTCTGGAAAAAGATCTGAGGATTCTACTATCCAACCACAGCAACTAAGCTTAGGATACAGCTAGATCAGGTCAACATAAAAGTTTAATAACCTGACATTTTGTGGGGACTTTTAGAAATGATAAAATGATCAAAGTGGAATGAACATATGAAGCATTCACATCTACCAGTCATAACAGTTGGCATTACAGAATGGTATAAGCTAACCTCATCCACATCAATACACAGTAGACAATAAGACAAGAGCAATATTTGCAAGAGGTGGGTAGATAGAAATGCATTAACATGGACATCAGGAAGTTAACTTTGCCTAAGGCAATGCACTTACTTTACAAGCTGCAGGGTGATAACACCAACATGCTGGTCAGGACCCACCTGCAGCAACACATCCACATAATCATTCAGAAACTCTGGCTAGTACCCACACACGTAGCATTATGTGGTTCTAAACATCCAGAATACATAGCCAGCAACCTGCCACCCAGTGCAGCATGCACAGTAGAAGTTCCATAGTGCACCAGCCAAACCAACCTCAGTCATTTAAACTGTCCACTACAAAGGGAAGATTTAATCAGTGCCCATCATTCCAATGCACCAATGGCTCCTTGCCAATATATTTACAGAATGCATGAACGCCAATGCTTATAGCATATTGATCTAAGCAGACACCCAGAAAGTCTATTTCTAGAAATAAGAGAATGCCCAAAATAACCAGTTGGCAGTGGATCTAGTAACAACTGTGCATATAAAATTATAGATACATGACAAGCTCTGTCTTTTAGTATAGGATCTTTTACCATGTTACTGCGAGGTCTGAATCCTCTGCCTGTTTTTGGTTGTAAATCTATAGACACTTTAAATACATTAAAAGGGAAAGACTAGAGTAATTAATAGAATGTAAAAGTGAGAGGGTAATTTGGAAGGGGCGGAGGAAAGAAACAGTCTTAAATGTAAGGGAAAAAGTAAAAATTACAACAGAAATTTAACAAAATATGCAAAGATTTTCCCATGAACTCCTAAGATTCTCAGAGGGTTGCTAGTGATATATGCCGCCTGCCAATATTTTGAATTAGATTTTGCTCAATAATGCCCAAATAGTTTCAACTTCCAATGGCAAACAGTAGTCAGCAATAACCATTTAATAACTGTATGAAAGTGACTTGGTGGTCTCAGTGTAGGTGCTGCATGAGAAATTCACCAGCTCTACCGGCACCCTTGGGTACTCTCGGCATACGGATCTACAGTCAACTTCCTTCACCCCTAAGCTCACTGGTGGGTGCCAAGAAGAGGGAACAGGGCAAGGGCAGGCTTAGGCGCTGTGGGGCTTATTCCACCCAGAACACAGGTGGAGATTCCCCCCTCCCATCTTCCTCACTACCCAGGCACAAGAGAAGAATTCTCGGCCTTGCCCAGCTGCGACTGTTTAAACCATCTCTCTCTCATGCTTCTCCTTTCCTGCAGCTGAAGTCCTCGTCGCACACAGCAGCCCCATTCTGTGGTTGCTTCCCTGCCCTCCACAACCCACAATGGAAGTGGCATTTGAACGGCATTTCCAAGGCAGCGTAGGTCTGACCAACGACCCATTTTTTAAAATCAGAAAGGAATTTCTCCATCATGGGGTGACCAGTGTTTTTTTTAAACCTTCCTCATAGCATCCTGGAGACCTGGCTTAAGGTTGATAAAGAAGAGGGATAGGATTTAGATGTTGAGTTTATAAATGAGTGAGTCACTTCACCACAACTTGTGGCCAGCAGGGACACAGGCATTTAACCAGTTAACCGATAAGCCAATGCTAATCCGTTCCAGCTAACGGTTAAAGTCCCGGGAGCCTATGCTATCAGCAGCGTTAACCATGTAACTGAATGAATTGTAATTGGTTACATGGTTAATATTTTTAACATCCCCAGTGGCCAGTGCAGGTGAGAGACAGAAAGGGCCCAACCCTCAGAAGTAAATGAGACCAAGATGCACTTGGAGAAAGAAGGGAAACCTTAAATCTTTACAAATTGAGCTATGTGTGTACCCTCATTCCCCTTTGTGGGGAAAAGGCAAAACGATCCAAAGTTGGGCTGACCCCTACCTTCACTCTACCGCCTGAGTATTAGTTATTTGGCATAGAAACCATTAACACATAGATACATCCCTGGTATTTTGGCATGTGCTCCTCTCCCCACCATTCAAAGTAAAAAGTTAAAGTTGTAGTCTTCTGCTTTAAAATCCATCCCTGTGTCGGTCTCATTTCCCTGAGTGCCCTGATCAGTTAGCTGAGATCAAACTCTTTGTATAGATACAAAGAATTGAAACTGATTTTCTCAAAGGGGTGACTAAAAATTAATTATAGCTTAAAACAAAGGAGCATTGCAATTCAGCTCAGAAGAGACTGTAAAAGAATCACAGTCTTTTACTCTCTGAACCATGGTGCAGCACTGTGAAGAAGGCTCAGGAAATGGAAACAAGCTCTCTATCCTGATTTCCACACAAGGGAGATACCGGAGCGCTGGTCATTAAGTGATCTCCGCACCTGTTTCCAAGTGGGTGTATTTACTATGCAGAACTGGCCAGTCTGCCTGAGTGCAATGACACAACGGCATTCAAAATGAAGGCAGACCTGATTTTGTTTCATAGTTCGCTCATGACCGGACCTTGATTTTACATAATAATTCCTCCAAGATGCCAGCCAGCTACCTCATAAAGATAGATATTTAATTTTTTTGTCAATAAAAGTCAACTATTAAAGACTATCCATTTAAAATAAATTATACTTGAATGTAAAAATGGCACTGTGCCAGTGATGGGCAACCTTGCCTAGTGAGTGGGGCACGAGTGGCCTCTCTCTCAGTGGGCTGCAAGAAGGTCATAACCAAAACGGTCTCCTAGGTTAGGGTAGTTTTGCCAACAGTGCTTGTGTACCTAGAATTTCCGGAGTGTGCCAACTGAACTATAGCAGCGCTTTGATTGAATGCTGAGGAAGCAAACAGCTCTTACACTCAATGTGTGCAGTCACCACACACCTCACTTCACGTGCCCTTGCTTTCCGTGCATATCACTTTAGTAATATCGGTAGGAAAAAAACGACACAGATGGAAACCAGCAGAATCTGGCAACCCCAGGAAGGAGCAACCATAGATAACATGTCTCACAGGCCACATATAGAATCTGATAAGATGCAGGTTGCCCATCGCTGCCCTATGCTCATCGAGATATTGAAAATCAAAAATACTTTACAATATATTACCTAGAAGTTATTTTTTTCATAAACATTCTACATCTTCTAAAGAAGTGTACCTATACAACTTATACATTCAACGGAATACCCAAAGCCAACAGCTAGCGGAAAAAATTCATTTTTGCAGAACTATGACAACACAGACTTAAATGGCAAAAATCAGGCAGACACCTGAACCAATAGGTCTGATAATATTTATGAGTCCAAGAAGTCAAGAAAGAAAGAGGCAAGGATGGGTAGGAATTATGTCCCTAGCCTCTGTTTGTCAGAGGCTAGAAATGGATGATAAGGAGGGATCACTTGATGACTAACTGTCCCGTTCACTCCATCTGGGGCATCTGGCATTGGCCACTGTTGGAAGGCAGAATACTGGGCTAGATGGACCTTTGGGCTGGTCCAGTATGGCCATTCTTATGAGGGAGTAAAGAAGAGAATGGTGGTGATTGGGGAAGATATTCTAATTCCCCTGCTACACTGTGAACTATAGGACAGAAGAGGTTGAGGAGCAAAAAATAATATCAGACCTCCTCCTAAAGGCCGTCCAACAGATAATATTTGATATGTTCTATCATTCCAGGTGAAATAATTGGATCACCATTGTACATGCAAATTAAAAGCCCAAACGTGCCTCTGCAACTCACATAAGGAAGTTTAAACACCTGTTTTTCCATTAACTGAAGGGCTTCCTTGTGTAAGTAAGGTCCTGCAATATCAGGTCTGGGGAGGCAAACCCTACTTGCCTAATTCACATGTAGTTCCACTGAAGTCACTGGAATTAGCTGTATGTATAGGATCTACTCCCATTAGTAAACTTGCAGGATTAAGCCTCACTACAAAGCTATATCTGAATGGACTGACATTGAATAGCAGTTTTGGGCAAGGATATTGGACCTACTGTTCTAGCCCCAAGATGTATCATCAAACTCAGAGTCCTATCAGTTAAAATCGTTGATCAGAGCAAAGGTCAAGCTCTGAAATCAGGCTGCTCAGAACCTCAGGAAACTCTAGTTTTTAATCTGACACCTAAGGGAACAGCCTAGATAATATTTTCAGCTTTAGAAGTTGACCATATTGGTTCAAGTACTAGTCCTCATACAGTGTCATCCAAATTAATATCAGATCAGCTATCAAAGCCTATTATTCAAAGACTCATTCAGGCACAAAACTATAAAAAAAAGCATTGATAGGAATATTAAAATGTATTTAAGGCAGTCATAAAAACAGTGTGATTATTTAAGCCAGCCTACTGAGTAGGCTAGAGCACTTATAAAAGATATGTAAAAAGAATAGTCCAATTGTTTTATCCTGAATGTGATAATTTGCTGATGAATGAATATAATAATTATAATGACTTTATGAAAGAATAGCAGCACATTATCTTCTCGGCTTCGTGGTGATGATACTGCTTTGACAAACAGTGGGTTTGGAATAAGATTAAGATATATTGTGTATGGTTGGTTTCTTTATAAAGCCTTTGTCACTATCATGCACACTCTCAATTTCTCCTTCTAAAATACAATTCAGTGTAAAAAAAAATCTGCAATAGTGGGAATGTGACATGACAGCAAAGCATGTGATGTTCACTGGTTATCAGACCCAATAGCAAGTCTTCGTGGGGTTCACCTATGAAAACTGAGGATGCTCAGCACCTTGCAGAATCAGACCTTCAGAATCCTTTAGGTTATGCGGTTGGTGGGTAAACCTGGATGTGTTTTCATGACGATTTGGCATTTGTTCAACTCTGTATCTCAAAGTCTCTGAGATACAGAATTTATTTTTAAACACCAATGTAGAATGACAGGATACAGTGAACACCTTTATAAATAATGGAATACAGTACTGATTTTTTTAAGTTGCGCTATTGATGAAAACAATACTTTCTGCTGAAATTACAAATCAATAGATTGGATAACTAACACATGGTTAACCATGTTACCCAGGAAAGGCTGAAGTTTGGTAATTGGGAAACCTGGGTCTCTACTATGCCACAGACTGGCTGCAGATTCTTTGCCCACATCACTTACCCTCTACGTGATGCTGTTTCTCCAACTGTTAAACGGAGGTGCTAATACATCCCTGTCTCTCAAGGGAATTTCAAGGTTAGAACAGATTCACTGGTTGTAAAATACTTTGCAGTTCATCAGATGGATGGAGCAAAATACTTTTACATTTCAGCTAGAGTACCTAAAAGATCCACACAAGATCATCTCATCTGAAGAAGTGGGTTATGCCCTTGAAAGCTCATGAGACTATATATTTTGTTAGTCCCTAAGGTACCACAGAACTACTCATTGTTTTTAAAGTTGCAGACTAACAGACTCCTACCCCTCTGAGGCTATATCTACACCAGCACTTTTTTCTGTGGAGGGTAGAGGGAGAAAAAACACACCACTTATCGGGGGTGACTTAATTATCCAGATAGAAGAGCTCTCTCCTGTTTCCATCGAGTGGCTATACAGGAGACCTTTCAGTGGTGCAGCTGTGCTGCTGTAAAGTCTGTAGTACAGTGAGATCTTTAAAAACGCATTTTTAACTACTCCCCTTCATCTGAATGTAACCCCTCCTGTTCACTAGCCCAGGCTATGTCTAGACTGCAAGCCTCTTTCAAAAGAGGCTCTTTCGAAAGATACTTTCGAAAGAGCCTCTTTCGAAAGAGAGCGTCTACACTGCACGTTGAACTTTCGAAAAAGCGGCTTGCTTTTTCGAAAGAAAGCATCCAGTGAGTCTGGATGCTCTCTTTCGAAGAAGCCCTATTTACATTGAAGAACGCCTTCTTTCGAAAGAGGAACTTTCGAAAGAAGACGTTCTTCCTCGTGAAATGAGGTTTACCGCCATCGAAAGAAAAGCCGCGTTCTTTCGATTTAATTTCGAAAGAACGCGGCTTGAGTCTGGACTCAGGGGAAGTTTTTTCGGAAAAAGGCTACTTTTCCCAAAAAAAACCCTGAGTCTGGACACAGCCCCAGTGTGAGGTTATTCAGCATAGGGGGAAGACTTGTGACTTCTTACACAATTGTGGGAGGTTAGGCCTGAGGCTCCTTGGTGTGCTCTGAGTTGTGCATTGTGTGTGTGTGTGCACCTCTGACCAGACCCACTCAGACAAACCACCAGGAACAGGCTTTATTCTGTTAAAAACATAGACCAGGATCACAGTTCAGCAGTTCCTCCTTTCTGCATGCAACCTGTGTGCTGCTTCTAGCTGAGACCCTGCTGGGGGCAGAGGGTACATCCGGGCAGGAAGCAGGAAGTTCTCCCAACATGCTGCCGTTTGTAGTCCACAACTTGTAGTTCCCAGGGCTACTATTGAAGCACATTGGACTTTGGCTACATGAAGGTGGGAGGGTTTTGCCAGACCAGCCATGGCAAATCTCCCTCGAGGTCTGTGTGCATGTGGATGTCTTGGGTTCCTCACGATAGGGCAGAGTTCTCTTCACAACACCAGCTAATTGGCTGCATGGCCAGAATTGATGTCTGGTGGCAATTAAAATCCCTCCTGAGCTAGATGGACAAATGCTGTGCTCATTTTGGCATCCCTACTATCTACCACCTTATACAGAGTGAAGCACCACCAGACCTCTGACTATTCTGTCGCCATCACAGTTGTTGCCTTGGGAAAGTGAAGGAATTTTTCCCTCACTGGAAAATAGGACTGGATAGTCTAGTCTTTTCCCACATAAGCCTAGTAGTTCAGTAGAGAAAACTGGTTGGACTCCATCAACCTTTCCATGTTTGTCTCAACTTTGCCTGGCCCACTGCAGATGTTGTGGTCAAAAGGGAGCCACATCTCAGGCAGACCTATGGAAGCACAGAATGAAGATGAGGGTCTACCTTGCAAGTAGCAAGAGACAATATTTGGTTTAGATTAGACACACCCCGTCACCTGTAACCTGAACCCATCTACAAGGAAGTTTGGGAGTGAAGAGTGCTAAATATTTAAGGTTTTGTTTGGAGTGGGATGGGAAGGTAAATCGTTATCTTCCCCACTGCCTGGGCTTTGAGTTAAGCTGGAACACAGTACTGCAACGTTTTTGCTGCTATGGAATATGGATTAAACAGGTTAAGTGCAAACATTGTGGCTTGCACTTGAATCAAATATAGCATGTAGCGTCTTCATTCCTGCTGCAGCTGAGTCAATAGGAAAATACATGATGCAGGACACGGATTCCACACAGACATCTCTGAAAAGACAAGCTTGCTGCAGAAAACTCCAAGGTCGGAAAAATTAGATGAAATAGAAGTGAACGTTTTAAAGTCCCTGAGTTCGGGCTGACAAGACCAATGTTTCAGTGTGCCATGCACAGCACGGCTTCTTGTTCTATTACAAAATACAAATGGTTTTGTTTTTAAAAGGTAAAAATTAGCATGTTGCACACTGGTCAAATATTCCAAATGTTAAGTCAAATGATAGGAATGTGATCGGAGTTCACAGTTACGTGCTTTTAAACGAGACCAAGTTGAATAAAGAAAACTGCAAAAAAAATTAATGAGTCAGAATTGATATGCAACACAGCCCTTTTTTTGCTTATCTAATCCCCAAACCCAACTTCGCTTCTGTCAACTGTTTGCTTGAGTGCAGATAACAGCTTCTCATAATTTAAGATAAGTGATTCAGCCCTCCCCTAATACTCTCGCTCCTGGTACGGGTGGCTTTTCTGGCACAAGTACAGATGCAGTATGAATTCTATAAACATAACAAGTGTCTCCTCTATTCCATTTTTCACCTAAACATCTTTTCAAAATGTATTTGTCGTATTAGGTTTACTGTTTGTGTTGCTCTTTTCCAACATTAGTGAATAGTGAAAGTTTGGGACCTAGGGATGTTCCAGCTGGAAGTAGAAATTGGGGAGAGACAGGTATTTCTTTGAGGCAATTTTGTTCATTTACAAAGAAAAGCCTATGTCTCAGCACAGAAGGAACCAAGAACAAAAGAACCAGTTTCTCAGCAAAAGATGCTTAAGGGCTAGTCTCCAACCCAAAAGCTCTCTGTCACTTTTTCCAGGGTCCCTCTGTGCTTATTGCTTACTGCTTGGCTTTTCCTGGCCTCCCTCTATTCTTGTCAATGGCCTCATATTTGTGTGTTTTCTTCACACTTGGACACACACCTGCCACACCTCAGCACCAGAGCTCCTGAGAAGGTTCTCTCACACACAAACCTCTCTGTGGCCTGAGGTGGGGATTAAGCTTACAGTTATGTTAACATGTTGAAAATTTCCATTTCCGTTTGGATTAAACTTTTTTAAAAAACCATCAATATCAGTGACTATTCTGATGAGTCACTTTCTCTCAAATCTCCTCTGCACCTGAGAACATGAGATTGAAAACCTGGCCTGTAGCTCCAAACATTTTGACCCAATTCCACTTTTGTGAAAAACTTTGATAGGGTTTTATTTTGCTCCTCTGAGGGAAAAATACAAAATGTCAATGTCTCAGGGATTTGTCATGAAATGCAATTGGTGCTTCATATCAAGTACTGTCTATTTCCCTTTTTCTGCTGTCATCCAGTCTCCATTCATTGTAACTGGCCTGGGGAAAAAAAGATTATCTACAAAAGTACTTGAAACACTTGAAATCTCAACATTCATTTTCCTGCCCTCTCCTCCACGTTCCTACTCTTTGCCTTCCTTTTTCTATGGGAGTCACTAAACCCAAATCCGTAAAGCATTCTCTCTCCTCAAGCTCCTCTTGCAAATCACGTTGTGAGTCTTGGTGTTTTGCATGAGGGCACATTACCTAATACTTGCTTTTGTTACCCCTGGTAACACAGAACAAATTTGGGGTAAAGTTCACACAAGGGAGGAAAGGATGAAACATGCAAGCTGTGGGATAAATTTGCACTGAGAATCTGCACTAGATATTCCATCCAACAACTGAAAGTTAAGCTAGACGAGAGAACGCGAGGGCAAAAAGAAAAGGCAGCTTTGGTAAGCAGTACCAGGCCTGCCACCAGCCATGAAACTAGTAAAAGAAGCATTCTATTTGCTAACTAGGATTCTCTCATACAAAGACATGAGGGCATTGGCTGGAAGGTGCAGTGAAGCCTCTGGACAAAATTGGGGGGAGGGAAGAAAAAGAATCAGTTTCCTCTTGAGCAGCCTGTAGGCAGATGTTAGAGCCATATAATTTCCTAAAGCGTATGTTATAGCATCAGTAGATCAGTAAGGCACTGGAACTATGTCTAGACTATGGGGGCTTTCCGGGATACCAGCGGTATCCTGGAAAAACTATGCCGCATCCAGGAAACGCGTCTGCTCTTCCCCTTTTTTTTGTGGAAGAGCAGACATGCTCTTTCGGAAGCCCCGTCTTCTACTTCCCATGAGGAAGAAGGGTTCTTCTGAAAGAGGTGGGTTTTCTGAAAATTGGCCAAAGGTAGATGGGACAAATTTCAGAAAAGCCTTTTCCGAAAAAACTATCGGAAAAAAGTACGCAAATTGCGGAGCGCAATTTGTGTACCTTTTTCCAATAAAGCCCCGTAGTGTAGAAATAGCCTGGGATTTGGTCCACTCTTATTTTGTTTCTCCCTTCATAAAGGGTGCGTCTCTCAGCAGGGCTTAACTCGAAATAAGCTACACAAATGGAGCTACGTCAATTGTGTAGCTTATTTCAAAATAGCTTATTTTGAAGTGGGAGGGTCTACACAGCACTTATTTCAAAATAGAGCACTCTTCCTCCAACTTCCCTTACTCCTCATACAATGACGGTTACGGGAGTCAGAGTAAGAAGTCCTCCAGCTTGACAGGATTTTGACATGATTTCAAAATAACCACTTGCTGTGTAGACGCAGACTTAAGTTATTTCGAAATAATTCTGCTGTGTAGACCTACCCAAAGAGATACATTAGCCTGCAGCCATTGTAATATTAATTACGAACATAACAGGAGCCATAGTGAATCAAAGCAATGGTCAATCTAGCCCAGCATCCTGCCTTCTGACAGTGGGCAGTCTCAGATACAACAGAAGCAATGAAGAGAACAGTGCAATTATCCACAGATCCATCCCTCGTTGTCCAGTCCCAGTTTCTGGCACTCAGAGGTTTAGGGATGTCCAGAGCACAGAGTTAACTCCCTGATCATCTTGGCTAATAGCCATTGATGGACCCATCTTCCATGAACTTATCTAATTCTTTTTTAAACCCAGTTCTATTTTTGGCCCTTAAATCATAGCTTTTATTTGTTACCGATCTTAGTAGGAAGATGTTTGAATTGCAACAATTTGGAGATTTGAATGTAATTACTGAAAAAAATTAGACTGACAAATTCAGGCTAGGGTTCTGACCCCATCTTGTCAGAAGCCCAGTGATTGCATTAGCCTACGTGATGCAAAAATAATAAAAAAGTACTATAACTGCATGTATAAGTATTTTTTATATCTCATCTCAGATCTACATGAAGATCTACATGGAGACCTGATCTACACTAGCCCTATCACAACAGCATTCCAACTGAAGTCAACAGAGCCCCTCGGTGGAGTAAGGCAAAGCAGTTTGGTCCTGAACTCAACTTTTCACTTTTTGGCAACTATTAAAAATTTGACTTGAAACACAAAGCCTCAGAAAAATGGTGCCTTCTCATGTTTTTAGTCTATTTATCAAGGAAGACAGACTTCTGTAGTGGAAATGAAAAATAATGGTGAGGACTCCTTCAGTGCTGTAGCACAGGTCTGAGTTAGGAGCAAAGAAGAGAATTGTTACAGATCGCAAAGGTGAAGTGAGCTCTACAGAACATAGTCTGTATTTAACTCTTTGAATTTCCCCATGTTACTACTCTTACTTCGGAATCTGTATTTCTTTTCACTGCCTTTCCATCCTTTACCATTCCGATTTTCATTGCATAAAGGGGGAGAAAGGTGTAGAAATGTACCTCCTACAGCAAAACATGTGCTGTAGATTCAGTGCACAAAGCCAGGTGCATCTACACACACAAACAGGTACAAGTGGCAAGGATAAAACAGAAGAATAATAAAAAAAATTGTACAGATCTTGCATCTGGTTTTCAGCTAGGGTTACCAACTGTCTAATGATAACGCCTTTATCTTGCCCCCTGCCCTGTTTCAAAGGCCCCACCTTTCTGCCCCTTCCCTGAGACCTCAACTTCACTCTGTCCTTTCCCTCCCTCACTTTCACTGGACTGGGGCAGGTTGTTGGAGTGCAGGAGGGGCCTCAGTGCTGGGGCAGAGGGTTGGGGTGCAGGGGAGGCATGAGGGCTGCAGTTCGCTCTGGGGTGAAGCTGGGGATGAAGAGATTTGGGGGCAGGAAGAGGCTCTGGACAAGTCGAGGGGCAGCAGGTCGAGGGGTTTGGAGTGTGGGACAGTGTGTGGGCTCTGGGAGAGAGAGAGTTTGAGTATAAGAGGGGGCTCAGGGCTGGAGCCGAGGAGTTTAGGGGATGGAGGGTGTGGGAGCTCCACATGGCACTTACCTAAGGCAGCTCCTGGGAAATGGTTGGCAGGTCCCTGCGGCTCCTACGCAGAGGGGTCAGGCAGGCACTGAATGCAGTCCACACCCACAGGCATTTCCCCTGAATTTCCCACTGGTTACAGTTCCCAGCCAATGGGAGCTGTGGAGCTGGTGTTCAGGGCAGGGCCAGCACACAGAGCCTCCCTGGACCCCTACGGGTCACAAGGACCTGCTGGCTACTTCCCAGGAGCCATGCAGAACTAGGGCATGTAGTGATCCTGGAAGATTTGGGACTTTTTGGTCTGTATGGGATACCAGAACTCATCCCTTTTGGAAGTTCCCAGTAGGGCTCTTGGGGAATATTTTTTCCCCTTTTGGCTTCCTTTGTCTTGGGGGTTTTCTTTTGAACATAGGATTTTGTAACCTGCTGAGAGGCATGTATGATTACTTGAAGTTTCACTCTAATCCTAGTTATAAGAAGATGACAGGGTTAAATTGCCTTCTATACAATCAGGAAGCTCTTCATCATAGACACTAGCTGTATATAAGCTAAAAGACTAAGTCCCAAAGTTCAGAACTGGGGTTTATAATAGTCAGCTTAATGCAAACTCCTTCAACTAATACAGAAAATTAATTTTGAAACTATAGTGAGAATACTGTAGAACCTTGATATGAAAAGTGATTTTCATGTTTTTAATTGCTAGTGTCCGGTAGACAGAAGTCACACGTTGAGAATACTACCTTGAGATTTAAAAGGCATTATTACATCTTTAGAAGAGTTGTATATTTGCAGAACCAAATGTAGATACAGATAATGAGTCATAACAAGAGACTGTTACTGTAAATATTCCAAGCATGAATATGTTAACAACAGCCCACTAATTGGAACTAATCCTACAGCTAGACACACAGACCTCCTACTGATGTCAATGGGAATTTTGAATGGATAAGGACCTAAAGCCCAGAGATGAATTCTGCTGTCACCTGGGGTGTTAATATTAAACATAAGGAGGCTTAGCTTCAGATTTTGGCCATAGCTTTACAGGGGGTAATACAGATGTTTTGTCAAGTATATCAGAGATCAAAAATTCTCCAAAAGGAATGATGCAGGTGTCTTTATAATTATAATAGGCAGGAAACAATACAGCCAAGTTTAACCATTAATTCTGAGTAAGAGATTTAAGATATAAACACAACTTTTGACACAGAAGTCAATAATAGCCATAGAACCATCGACAGACCCAATCTATCATTGGCAGCTACCAACCAGAACGGAAAACTGAGGTCGGGTTCAAGCTGTCACTGGGGAAGTCTGCCAAAATTGCCAAGGAAACGTTTGATAAAGAGAAGCGCCTGCCTTCCACTAGGTTTGGCATCTTCCTCGAGAGGCATTATTCACAATGATTTTCCCGTCTGCAACATATTTTGAGTCAATAGGCTCAGATCAGGAAATTGGCAGCATATCTTGCTTATATACTGCTATTCCTTGTGTCTACATAAGAACGGCTGTACTGGGTCAGACCAAAGGTCCATCTAGCCCAGTAGTCTGTCTGCCGACAGTGGCCAGCACCAGGTGCCCCAGAGAGGCACCTGGTGTCTGTTACGTACTTAATTGTCCCATAAATTAGTGAATGTCCTGACCATTGAGATCTGCTTGTTTATTTTTCTCAGTTTCCCATAGTCCTTTTAATCATAAATTGGCTCATGCTGCTTTAAGACGCATTCCCACAGACATAGCAGCAGCAGATTTCCCTGAGTTCTGACTTTTCTGCCAGGCACCTGAACTTTGTAATGTGCTTGATGGCCCCCTATCCCCAAGCTAAAACACTATCCACACTGCCAAAGTCTTACACCTTTACTGCCACTGTTTCAACAGAGTTTCAGTCTTAGAACAGTCAGCTTTGAAAATACTCCCTCGATTTTGCCTTCAAATGGAGAAAATAAAGCACCTGCATTGTGTCAGTCTGCTGGCTTAAGCTAGCCAACTTCTGTGTAAAGTTATCAAACCTTTGTAACCAAGGCAGGGAACAAGACAGACAGACTATGGTCACCTTGCTGTGTGAAGTTCTGCAACTTCACAATTAAAATTGTGGGTGAAGCAGGAGAATAATCCATGACTAGTTTGGGGGGATCTTTTCCTATGTACTCAGTGGGGACACGTATGTGGGAATCATCAGATAACTGCATCTCATCCAAAACATTGTACTAAATGCTGCAACTATCTAGGCTATAGTATATGAATACTGTATGAAACAGCATAAATTCTCCAAGGATCTGGATCCAAATCAGGATCTGATCCAAAGCCCGCTGAAGTCAGAGGATCAGAAGTAAAAGCCCTGTTGCTTTCCTGTAAGGCATGTTTCACCTAAAAATGTAACCAAGAAAAACAAAATACCTTCACCCCAAATGGCTGATCCTGATAAAGACCCAACACAGAACAACATTTTTCATAGGTCTGGGATGCTGGCTATCCTGTTCACAAAGTGAGTAGATAGACTACTTGTAGAAGCCTTCAAATCTTTCATGAAATAATTAACTTAACAGTCATCTGCTTCACTACTGCCATCCCTATGTCCTTCCATCCTCCTCTCCCACACAATCTCCCTCCACACTTCTCAACATACCTCAGGTAAGGAATCAGACTACAGGGAGCGAAGCTGTGTTAAGTACATGTATATCTAGGGATGAACGTTTTGACTATTCTTTGAACATTTTGACTATTTCTAACTCAAATTGAAAGGGGACTATTTCTGATGGCTATACTATTTCAGGACTAAGAGCAAGAACTAAGAGCATTTATGCAGCATTCTTCTAGCATCCAAAACTCCCCTGGAAGTCAAAGGGAAATTTGCAGTGAGGCAGAAAGCAAGCTCAGGCCCTGTATTTGTGTAAGGGGGCATGCTAGGGGCTCACTTATGTTCTTCAAAATAAAATGTTTTCTTTTATAAAACAGCTAGAGTACTGATAAAGCCACAGATGTGAACTTAGTTACCTAATGGACCACACCACTGATGGGAGCCGTATTTTGCAGCTTCTCTCATTCTCCTTTTGAGAGCTAGAAATCAATGTTTGTGTTTTACACGTTTTCATATCTGCTGCAGCATTTGTCACAATTTAAGGGTGCACATGCCTTGTTTCATGGTGTTAAATTCATATTGATTACTTAGACTAAAATACCAGTTCTTTTGGTACTGCATCACTATTTTAAAAAGCAGCTGCTGCTGAAGTTATAGATAACTCTGTAAGTAGTTATAAATAGGGACACCAACAAGAGCTGAGGCCAATACTTGCTTCCCTCTCCAGGGAGCGTGTAAAGAAAGCAGTTATTTTTAAATTAGAGACAATTCTTCCCTCTATTATAATCCCTTCCTGGAGTGAGTAGGCTTGCATAGGTGCAACTAAGTAGACAATTTGATCTAAAATATGTAAAAAGACGTGCAGTGTTCTCTGCTTGTGTTATTTCCTATATAGGTTCCACATCCAGTGCCACAATTTTTCATGACTCTGTTTCAACCAAAATCTAATTCAGGGACCCAATAAAGAGGTGGTGTGAACAGACATAATTCCCCAGACTTTGCTGGAGTTCCATCTGCTCATATTAGGTCTGAATTGGACGTTACAAGTTCAGTTTCAAAATACTGCGAGGAAAAAAGTTTTATTTTGAGCGTAAATAAGAGTTTTCCTCTTTGATACAATGTTTCAAAATATAAAGAGAGAAAGATTGATATACAATTCACACTAAGAAATAATAAGAAATAATTTCCACTGTCATTCAGTGTGGAAGCATAGTATTTGGAGAGCTCTGTGTACGTTTGGTACCTAAACTCCACAATATATTTGAAAGAACATAGGATGCAGGAAAATCTCTCCAAAATAAACCATGTGACTTTTCAAAAATATAACTGTGCATCACCCTTTCCAGGACAGGTTAACCAACCCAAAAGCATACACACATTGCACACACATATACAATTGCAACCCTTCCTCTAGTTTCCAGTCCGAGTACAGTTCTGATACACAGATAGAACAGCCAGACCTTTCAAGAATGGTTGTATCCATTTTAAACATTTAGTTAGGAATGTCATCACTGTCAATCACCTCAAGAAACTTCCAACAATTCTGAAGAAAAACTAATGCAAATAGGAAATCGGTACCAGAACCTTTGAAGAGAAATTTCATACAGAAATTGATAAATATTGTCTCCTTGGCACCATATCGGGGTTCTGTCTGCACTTTAGAAGATCAAAGAAAACAACTATAGCCACACACTGCTACAAAAGATATTCAACTTCCTGTAAATATTCTCTCCCTACATTATATCTAATTATTTTTATATATTAGCCAATTTAAGTTTAGCTCTAAATTATGAGAGAAGATGCTAAGGCCAGTTCCAAATTGCATACAAAAGACTCATGCAAATGTATTTTTCCTGGGCTTTGGCATATACTCTTTATGGTACATACTCAGGGGAGGGGTGTGTATGTGTGTGTGTGTGTGTGTGTGTGTGTGTGTGTGTGTGTGTGTGTGTGTGTGTGTGTGTGTGTGTGTGTAACAGTGATAGTCACATGTGTTTGCGTCAGTGTTTTGAAATATGAGAATGCCACACCAAAAGATACAAGGTAAATTAATAAGTGCATTGTAAAGATAAAGATAATGATTTGCAGCCTGAACAAAATATTAAACACAAGTTTAAAGAGCAACCATTGCAGAATATTCTTGTTTAAGATTATAGCTCAGTTCTAAGTCATGCAAAACAACTCCTTAGAATGCCAGAACCTTTCATTCTGTATTTTATGTTATTTTGACACCTTTTTGGTAAACAAGGCCATTAACAAAAAATGGTTGCCACCAGATTTCTACAGGGGCATATTTTTACAAGGAAAAAGCCCATTCAATTAAAGAAATGTCTCTTTGGAAAGTGTAGGTTTTTAGGACACATCCAGATTATGTATTTTCATATTTTGCAGCAAAAACATTTCAAGAAAAATATTTCAAAATAATACTCTGAAGACAATAGATACCATATAACAAGAGAGGGGGAAAAAGCTTAAATTTAAAGCATGTATTAAACACAAAACCAAGTTCACATAATGCAATGGTTTTAACATGACCTTTGAAGCCAAGAAAATAATTTTAAAAAATGTAAAAGGAGCACATGAAAAGGCTGTCAGCCTTGAAACTGAATTACCTAGCTTTAGCCAAGATGTGGTAGGGCTCCTCAAAACAAATATATGACATCCAGAAAAAATGCTTAATTCTTTTTAAAAAGCAGAAAGAGCTTGTTCCCTTCTTGGAAGGTTAAAAACATTGTATAGTTCACCTGTAAGAGCCCAGTGGCTCTACTCTATTATATAAAAATACATTAAATGTATATAGATATATTGAAAACTGGCAGCAATGCTCCTTATTAAAAAAGAAACAGGCTACTTTTCCAAACATATTCATCCATTCCTTAGGCCTAATACAGACTAATTGTTGGTCACATTTAACCTTGGGATGTAGAGTCCATTAAACCCTGCCACCTGTGATTGTACACTATATGCTTCACATTGGAAAGACAAGATTTTTGTTGTTGTTGTTATTAAGAAAAACAGTGCTCTTGTTCTGGGATCTAGCTGGCGAAGGTCCACTCAGGCCTACGGTGTATACTACACCCTTGGACACAACTGGTGTGTAAAACAAGGGTTCTTAATGGAAACCCTGCCCCAGCCATGAGAAGGAGAAGGGGGAAGCATCAGCATCTCCCCTTGCCCCCCTCCCCGAAATAACACCCCTCTGCATTCTCCCGTGCATCTCCCCAGCAGCCTTTCCTCTGCCATGCCACAGGGCTGGAGAGCAAACGACTCCACTTGCGGTTCCCTACAACTCCGCTCCTCCTCCTCCTCCCCCGTCTCCATGGCAATTGTTACCCAGTTTACATCCAGTAGCAAAGCCCGTCCACTGCACGGCAAGAGCAGCCAGGAGGAGGGGGGAGGTGAAACAGGCAGAGCATCCCCCCGCGCGCCCCTACCTCCCCAGGGCAGAGTCCAACAGGGGCCCCTCTGCCCCTGGCGGGGTGGGGGTCAGGGTCGGGATTTCGGCCACCTGCTCGCAGCCTCTGAATTCCCTGCGGCCAGAATCCAAGCACCGGAGACCAGATGCCTTGGAGGGGCCGCGGCCTTGGGGGTCACTCCCAAGGTGGCTGGCCCGGGGCGGGCAGCTGGACTGACAGCCAGCCCGGCTCCGGCTGCAGCCGCAGCGAGAGAGACGCGTCCAGCACAGCGGGCCCCCGGTGCGCCCCCACCCACCCCTTGCTGCGAGCAGAGAAGAGAATTACCCCCCCCCCCATGCACACACACACCCCTACTGACACCTGGTCCAGCCACTGCACGAGCCCCGATTGCAATCCGCCCCCCCCCCCCGGGGCAAGGCAGGAAGGGGGAGTCCCCCCCCAGATCAACCCGAGGCTGAGCCAGGGGGTTGTGTCCCCCCTCCCCGGCCCCCAGCAGAGCCGCACGATGCATGGAGCAAGCCGGGTTCATGCGAGGCAGCAGCAGGCTCGGGCGCGCTTACCCTTGGAAGCATCTTTCTCTTCTTTGGGCTTGATCACCTTCCCGCTCATAGATCCCAGCTTGCTCGCAGAGCTTCCCCCGGGAGACTCGCGGAAGCCGGCCGGGCTCCGGGGAGAAAAGGGGGGACGGGGAGGGAGAAGGGGGGGAGCCTAGAAGCAATCACAACAACACAAAATCTCTTCTCCTCCTGCCGGGCCGGTGCAGATGCTCCCCGCCCGCCGCCTGCCTGCAGAGAGGAGAGGAGGGAAGGGAAGGAAAGGGGGTGCAGTGAGTAATGGGGCGGCCGCCGCAGGGAGACTCGCCCCCTGTCCCTGGCTGGGAGAGAGACCGGAGCGAGCTGCCTCCCCCCCGCCCGCCGCTCCTCCCCCGCCCCACCGGGAAGGCGCCGCCGGTCCTAGGAGTCACAGCCCCCAGCGGGCGGGAGGGAGGGGGAAGGAGGGATGCGGGAGGGGGCGCTGGCTGCATCCCTCCTGCTCCGGTGGTTGGGGGTGGGGGGAAGCTGGGCGAGCACGGTACTGCGGAACGGGGTCGCTGCCTGGCTGGGGAAAGGCCAGGTGGGGGGGGGGGGAATCGAGCGGTCTGTATCCCCCCCCCATTCGCTTCTACCCCCAGTTAGGGAGGGGGGAGGGAGAGAAACCTGCTGCCCGCACCCGCCCCAGCGAGGCTGCCCAGACTCTTGGGAAACTGGGGGGGGAGGAACCTGCCTCCCCTCCCCCCACCTGCTGAAAAGGGCCCGGTCCTCGCTGTCTTGGGCGGACAATTCGCCCGGTGCAACGCCCCCGCTGTCAGCACCAGCCCCTTTTGCAGTTGCCGGGGGATGCTCTCTCCCCCCGGGGCACCGATCCTGGGAAGCACGCGGGGGCTGGCCCTGGGGAGTGTGCTAGCCGGACTCCGGAGCGAATCCCCTCCCCGCACCCGACTGCTCCGGGCTGGGGCTGCGTGCGAGCGCCCTGCAGCGGGGCACGGGGCAGTCCTGGGCAGCGATTAGGTACGTGACACGGAGCAGCGAGGGAGCCAGGCGGACAAATTCCAGACCCGAGCCCGGGGAGGGGCTGCCGGCGAGCTCGGGGGCCCTGCAGCGAAGGCGACACTAGGGGAGACCTGCCCACGGGAGCAGGAACAACGTGGAACCAAACTTTTTGCCCGGGGGAGGGAGCCGTAGCGCACCCGCCCTGGCTCCAGCCACCCAGCGTGGCCTGTGCCGGAGCCTGTTGCGGCCGCAGGCAGGGTGAGAAGCCGCCGCCGCTGCAGAGGTCGCCGCTTTTCAAACTCAAGGGGCAGCGTTTTCCTGCCAAGGTCTCCCGCCCCCCTCCCCGCTAGGGAGCAGCCTGGCGGGCAAAGCCCGCAGGGGAAAGCTGCAGGCGGAGGGAGTCTGCGACGGGAACAGCGCTCCTCGCTGCATCCCTGGAGCGAGTGTTTGCACTAGCCCCGGGGCACACGGTCTGGCGAGGAAGCCACAGGTTGGCTCGACAGGCCCCCTATTGGGTCAGGTTGATCCTCCCCCCCCGCCCCCCAGCAGTCCCAGAGCTTGTGATGAGAAGCCGTGTCAGTCTGTCTGCAAACACCACCAGGAGCCCCGTGGCCCCTGCGAGACTAACCGCTGTCTGTGGGCATCAGCTTTCGTGGGTGAAAAATCACTTCGTGAGATGCATCTGTTAGTCTTTACGGTGCCACGGGGCTCCTCCAAGCTTTGGCTGGTGGTTTGTATCGCCTCACGGCTCCTCCTTCTGGGACGCTGGCTGTTTTAAAGGGGCCCGCTGGAGCAATGGCTTTTATCCCTCTTGTGCTGTCTGGGTGGTTATATATAACTAGATGCACGTACACTAGATGCACTGGCTACATATATAAATAAGAGGTTTGCGTTACATACGTGCGGCGAGAGCCTTGGATCTGAACTTTTCCTCTCGAGGAGTTGGATACGGATATAGAAACAAGTCCAGCATGTCTTAAACCTACCACTAACTAAGCAGCTCTTCCCTTCACCACAAATAAAACCCATTCCAACCCCATCGCTGCAGTCCTAGCTCGGGCCAAACTACTATTCGTAGTTCGAGAGTTTTGCTGGAATAAGGAGTGTCTGCCATATATTATAGTGTCTGTTTTCTGCCTCTAGGAATTTGGCTTTGTGTCTCCTTCATACCCTTTTATATTTTCAAAGCAGGGGCTGGGGAAGATACTTGATCTTGGAGCTTTGTTTTGGAAAGTGCTTTGGGAAACGTCCAGTTCTGCGTTGCACGCAGTTCTCCCTTCCTGGGTCTCTTCTACTCATTTTGGGGACTACTTAAAGGGTAGGTGTTTTGGTTTGGTTGTAAAGCCATCCAGCACATCGAAGATACCAGCCGTTAGGTGTTAGCTATTCTATTTTCTGTACATGTTATGCATTTCCTTCCCAATCACACCCTGTCGTCTCTCTTTGCTTCGTGTTACAATTTGCAGTACGAAAGTCTCAAGCCTGTAATCCGAAGCAAGAAAAAGGCACCGAGCGATACACTCTGGGCACGCAGGGCTCCAAGTTCATTTTACACCTTAACCACAAAACAAAACCAAAAAAACCACACCACACCTCCCCATATGGGTGGTCCTGGCAAATGCAATTTCGGGCGTGACCTCCTTCCTGCCGCCACACAGGAGCTATGCAACAGAGAAGAAATCAGAGGAGCGCCCCTTTCCTGTCTTAGGCACATTAGGTTTCTGTAGGCTTCTGATTCTATATTTAGACAGAAGACTTTTTGCAGATCAGAAAAACACAGCTAGCCAGCCTGCGTCGGGGCTTCTTAAAACTCTCCCCCGCAGCCCACCGAGTAGAGGACACGTTCAGAGGAACACTTCAAAACTTGGGTCCCTAAAGCACCTACACGGTGTCTCCAGGTACCCAGAGAACTGGCTCGATCCCCAGAGAAGACGAATAGCTGCTGACACTGAGACCGCCCGGACATCGGGCCACGCATGTAGGTGCCCAATTTCATGACCTGCTGTGAAAAGTGCCTAACTTAAGCAGGCGGGAGAATCCGCCAACAGAAAAGCCTCCAGCGTTCACCTGCAAACGGTTCGTTCCCACACGCCACGGAAGTCGCTTTGCTTCGACTCTTCAGCCTCTTTCGTGTACACGTTACCCTGGGACCCTTTTTCAAGCTAGACAATATCAGCGCCTAATGTCAAGCGTCCTGCTGTGATTAACTCTCTCACTACCGCAGCGTCTTCATTCCGTCTCTGTCCCCTGCCCTCACACCTCTCTGGTCCTAATCCTGCCAGGAAGAGGCGTTTCAGGGTGGGAGGAGAACAAGGAGGGCCCAGAAACCTCCCCCTGCCCAATTTACCTTGGGCTGCCGAGCGTCCACCTAATGAGGGGCAGGACTGAGCCTGTTCTTAGGAGAAATCGGGGGCTTGCGAGATGGAACCGACGCGAAGCCAAGCTATCCGCTGCGCTCGCAGGGAGTTACGCGTCCAGCAGCGGGAGGAGGGAAGCAGAGAAGCGGCTATCTGTTAAATCGCAGCGCAGCGAGTCAGAGCAGCTCTTTAGAGGAAGGGGAAGGCGTCCCCGAGAACCCCTAAGCGCGAGATTTGCTGCCACTGCCCGCTTTTTGCTGCCGCCTTTTGTTCCGCTTTACGCGCGGATTGCCAGCGCTCCTCGATTCGACCTCCGCTTTTGGGGGGCTCGGGTCGTGTCACCTACCTGAAGCGGGAAACGTGTGGCGAAGCCCCGGCTGGGAGTCACCGTCAAATCCCCCACCGCTTAGCGCTCAGCCCTGCTGTGGCCAGACCTCCCCCGGTCCCAGCACGGGAGAATTCCTGCTCCCTGTCCTTAGCATGTGCTTTTCTGCACCCTCCCCGCGCCGCTCGACGGGTGAAGACCACCCCCTGCCGCTGCGCCCAGCCCCCAGGTCTCAGTAAGACGGGAGGAGGGGGGAAGTATGTCAGTTTCAATTCCAAGGATCAGCAGCTAAAGGCGGGCGGCACTGAGAAGCGGGAAGTCACAGGGTCCCTCTAGCGCGGCTATTTTTAGTGAAACCGAATTCCTCCCCAAGTTCTGTGGCTTCCCAACTCGTGTTCCGTGCAGACAGCTGCCCAGCGCGGCGAGGAAACCCACGGAACGGGGTGAGGGGACGTGCTGGGAAGAGGGGGGACAAAACGGAGGCGCTGCCTTGCCCAGGCGAGCCCTGCGAGGGTTAACCCGCGGCGGCCAGGCCCTTAATCGCAGCCTGAAACCCAATCGGCGGAGTGACGCGAGGAGGTGAAATTGCCAACAGGTGTTGCGCAGACTCTGGCAAGGCTCTCGGTGAGATCACAGCGCTGTGGGGCTAGCGGGTCACGTGGGGCGGCCGACCCCACCCCGCTGAGTTGGGATGCAAGGGGGAGCGGCTGCATTATCTGACGGGAAGGGGAGGGGGTGCTCGAGCTTCCCTTCGGAGTCACTGAGGCTCCTCGGCAGGACTAGGCTGGTGTTCACGGAGGCAAAACTCTTCCTTGATTTTTCTCCTTGCGCAGCAGCCATGGCTTCCTCCTGGGCTGTGTCTAGACTGGCCCCTGTTTCCGGAAAATCAGCTGCTTTGCCGGAAAAACTTGCCAGCTGTCTACACTGGCTGCTTGAATTTCCACAAAAGCACTGACTTCCTATTGTTAGAAATCAGTGCTTCTTGCGGAAATACTATTCTGCTCGGCTACGTCGACACTGGCATGATTTTCCGGAAATGCTTTTAACGGAAAAGTTTTCCGTTAAAAGCATTTTCGGAAAAGAGCATCTAGATTGGCACAGATGCTTTTCTGCAAAAGCACTTTTTGCAGAAAAGCGTCCGTGCCAATCTAGAGGCGCTTTTGCGCAAAAAAGCCCCCATCGCCATTTTAGCCATGGCGTACTGTGCTGTCTACACTGGCCCTTTTGCACAAATGATTTGCGCAAGAGGGCTTTTGCCCGAACGGGAGCAGCACAGTATTTCCGCAAGAACATTGATGATCTTACATGAGATCATCAGTGTTCTTGCGGAAATTCAAGCGGCCAGTGTAGACAGCTGGCAAGTTTTTCCACAAAAGCAGATGATTTTGTGGAAAAACTTGCCAGTCTAGACACTGCCCTCCCGTTCAGGCAAAAGTCCCTTTTGCGCAAAGCTTTTGCGCAAAAGGGCCAGTGTAGACAGCTCAGATTTGTTTTCCTCAAGAAAGCCCCGATGGTGAAAATGGCGATTGGGACTTTTTTGCGCAAAAGCACGTCTAGATTGGCACGGACGCTTGTGCTTTTGCGGAAAATCATCCATGCCAATCTAGACGCTCTGTTCCAAAAATGCTTTTAACGGAAAAGTTTTCCGATAAAAGAATTTCCGGAAAATCATGCCAATCTAGACGCAGCCCTGGAGTGACCCAGCAGGGCCAGCTGCAGCCTGCAGCAGCGTGCTTCTTCCCCAGGCCTGAGGAGCTGAGTTTGGTCCGTTCTCCTAGCCAGCAATGCACAAAGCCCAACCTCCTCTCCACCACTCGCCGCCCTGAGCACTGAAATGACTATCCACAGCTTGGCTCCCTGCATGGGACCAATCCAACACTACAGTGCACCAAGTCAGACTGGCACATCTACGCAGCAGGGCTGAAGTCAAATTAAGCTATTAGTCAATTGAGTAGCTGAAGTTGAAATAGCTCAATTCTGCTTAGGTGCTGCCTACACAGCAGGAAATTGAAGGAAGAACACTCTTCCTTTACTCCTTATGAAATGAGGGTTACCAGAAGTCGAAGTCAGAAGTCCTCCAGCTCGACATTATATCGATATGAAGGCTTGTAGTGTAGATGCATGCTATGTTATTTCAGAATAACATTAGTTATTCCAAAATAATGCTGCTGTGTAGGCATGCCCGGAGAAGACCCTGCAAATTCCTGAGTTACACCTAAGTGGGAGGAGAACCAGGCCCACTTAACTTAAATAATGGCTCAAATGTTAAGACAAACCCCAGACTGACTTTCCTGTTAATATGTCTAAACTGATTTTTCCCTTGCAGACCTGCTAAGCACAAAATTAACAGACAGCTTTTCCACCAGGGAGCTGTGGATGCTCTACATCTCAATGATAGATAAATATAGTTGTGGTTATGAGCACTTCTGACTCCAGTCCTTTCCTTTGACCAGTCTTCTCTCGTGCAAGTAGACCCATTGCCGTTAATGGGACTGATCATAGGAATTGGAGTTTGCCGGAGGAGGCCTACAGGTTCTAGGCCAACCTGGAATGCACAAATATCTCCATGTACTTGTAAGGAAACTAGCTGCTTATATCAGTAGTGAACATAACCCCCTGTTAAATAGAAGTGAGAGCTCTCAGGTGGAGAGAACAAATGTGACATGTGCCAATTACAGAGTAAATGAATTACAGCATTATGTATGCAAACCATAAGGGAACTTAATTTCAAGCACAATGAACCTTTTCAGCATAAATAGTTCACTTTGCATGGTTCTGACCACGAAGGCAGTCAACTGGGCAGACATGTCATAATGAAGAGGGTACCTTCTGCTTGATGTGTAGCTATTTACATGCAATGTCCCACCTTGCACTCACACAGAAGGTGCACACCTGAACAACATCACACTAACTAGCCACCTTATCCACTCTGAGCAAAAAGTCAGAAGCATAATGACATGTATTTCCTCTTGAATGCATGCACATAGGAAAGCTAGGTCTCCAAAGTATGAGGATTTAGGTCTCAAACAAAAAGTCTAAAGTGACTCACCTAAGTCGTGTTATGGGCTAAGATGTGCATATGTCCCAACATTAATGTTTAGAGCCCTCTGTGGGTTCCTAGACAAGACGGGAGGGGAGGCTGCTCTGCAGAGCCTGAGATGGAAAAGGACTGCTGGGAGTAGCCAGCCATCTGCGCCAACCAGAGCATGCCAGGCCCAGCCCCCAACTCATGGGCTGCGTGATTTTGTGCAAATACTTTTAACGGAAAAGTTTTTCCGTTAAAAGTATTTGCGCAAGAGAGCATCTATACTGGCATGTGCCTTTGCGCAAAAGATTTGCTTTTGCGCAAAAGCATCTGTGCCAGTGTAGATGCTCTCTTGCGCAAGAAAGCTCCGATGGCCATTTTAGCCATCGGGCTTTCTTGCGCAAGAAATGAACTTGGCTGTCTACACTGGCCCTCCCGCGCAAGAATACTTGCGCAAGAGGGCTTATCCCTGAGCAGGAGCGTCAGAGTATTTACCCAAGAACCACTGATTTTGTACAGTATAAAGTCAGTGTTCTTGCTCAAATACTCGCACCCAGTGTAGACAGGCGGCAAGATTTTGCGCAAAAGCTTGCCAGTCTAGATGCACCCATGGAGCTGCTCAGAGTGCGTGGCACAGCAACCAGCAATGATTTAAAGCAAGGGTAGGGAGCCTTTCTTGGGTCGGGGATCACTGAAAAATTAGTCGGGGGCCGCACACAAGTGAGAAGCAAGTCAGGGAGTGGTGAGGCGGCCTCTGACTGAGAAGGAGACAGACATTCTCCTCGCACACCAGAATCTTGGGGGGCCCAGGCTAGTAGATTTTCTGTGCTCCAGTCCTGCTGGGAGGCTGGAGCACCAGAGTGAGCTCCCCAGTGCAGGGCAGAGCCCTGAACCTCAGGGGCTGAATCCAGGCAGCGGGGGGGGGGGCACATTTGGCCTCTGGGCCTTAGGTTCCCCACTCCTGATTTAAAGGCCCTGGGTCTCTGGCCACTGCTGCTGTCATAGGACTGGCCTTTTAAAGCCCTCAGGCAAATGAGATTAGCTGGCATGATTATGATACTGAACCTTTCCCCTTTGATTTCCACAATAATATCCTCATTGATTTCAGCTGGAGCAGTTCTGGGCCCTAAATCTGAGATTCCAACCAGGATAATGTCTCTCACATACCATTTTCTCATTCCTCTCCCCATCTCCAGGACATTACTGCATTAAGATAGGGGATCTGGGTGGATTTGTTATTTGGTGATCAAACCAAGTACATGACAGTCATATCTAATGTTTTACTACCACTGTTTCTGGCATCTACCTCTAAAATGCAAACAAACACATCTAGCCCTGTTTGTTCTTTAGGGGCTGGTGATGCTGCTATAATTGAGTTGTGCCATTAGAGTCAATGGGAGTTTTATTATAAGATCATTTCCTTAAAAAGAGATGATTGTGAGTAGTTCTCTTCAGTTGGGAAACACAACCCCCTAGCCAAAACATGTCCTCTTCTCCATCCATTTTAAAAGAGCCACCTTGCAGCTCATAAAAGGCTTAATTAGACCCCCAGTTTATTTCACCATTCTTATTCCTGAGCAATCCACAAAGGCCCCTTCCTTGGCAGACAGTTTACTGTGCTAAATATTCATCTTTTTGATTGCCAAAGAGCAACTGCTGTATGTAACTAGAGTCCTAACTAATGGGCAGCATGGAGATTGCAGCTTAATTTTGCTAAATAATTCAGTCAAGTAAACAACAGAGCAGCCCTTAGCAGATAGTGATAATAGATAATGATCATATGGACAGAGTGAATCTCTCACCTAGTTAATGGGAATAGTTTCAGGTTATAATAATGAACATTAAGCCTTCTGTGCCACCATTCTGCTATTTGGGTTTATTTCCCTAGGCTACATAAGACTGGAAGATGGAATGTCTCCTATTGCTCTGCAGTGACCCATCTTATAGATTTGGATTCTGATTTTAAGCTCAGAAGTGTGGGTACATTGCAAAAGAAATCCTGAGCTAGGAGGACTGAAGGCAGCCTAGAAAGAGAAGACAGGGAAGTGCTGAGGGTCAAAGTCTTCCAAACTATTGAACATCTAAAAATTGAATATAGAATTCTATAGTTGTCTTTTAGCCATACTCCAGCATGGCTGATGAATTCATTAATCACCATTTAAATACAACCATCCTCTCTAAGAAAGAATCACATGAACTTGGCATTTAAGTAAAACTCTTGACAATGAAAATGTCCCAGTCATGACTTAATACACTGAGGCTGTGTCTATGCTGGACCCCTTTTCCGGAAAAGGAATGCAGATGAGACAAGTCAGAATTGCAAATGCAGCGGGGATTTAAATTTTCCCTGCTCCATTTGCATGAACATGGCTGCCGCTTTTTTCCGGCTCGGGGCTTTGCCGGAAAAAAGCGCCAGTCTAGACAGGGATCTTTTGGAAAATAAAGCCTTTTCCGAAAGGTCCCTTATTCCTCTTAAAATCAGGAATAAGAGACCTTTCAGAAAAGGCTTTATTTTCCGAAAGATCCCTGTCTACACTGGCGCTTTTTTCCGGCAAAGCCCCGAGCCGGAAAAAAGCGGCAGCCATGTACATGCAAATGGAGCAGGGAAAATTTAAATCCCCGCTGCATTTGCAATTCCGACTTGTCTCATCTGCATCCCTTTTCAGGAAAAGGTGTCCAGTGTAGACACAGCCTGAGATTTTATAAGAAGGAATATCATATCCAGAAGTCACTTCACTCACTGCCATCAGATGTATTAAAGAGAAACACTGTCTTTGGAGGTCTGTTTTACATTTGAGATTTAGTGGGATTGGCAGTTTGGGTTGTTGTTTTTTAAATACCCAAACATTTTTGAAAATAGAAACAGTGAAAGGAAAAAATAATGAGAGACTGGTTTGTGGGGTGCTGGTGGTGAAAAATTCGTTGAGCGGAGGGAGAATTTTGAGATTATTTTGAGATTATTTGAGTAGTATTTAATAGTTTGTCATTGTGTTATATTTTTTAAACAGGTCAGATAAGCAGAGAGTTTTAAGCCACAGGCATGGAAATTCAAACAGACTTCTCTAGTAATACTTTCCCCATCTTACAATCTTGCCCATGTCACTTCTAACAGAGGATGGCTTGATTACCTATTCTTGTGTAAGCATGGGTCCACTCTCCTTACCTATATGCCAATTTATCTTCAATAAAGATGCCAAATTATGATGGGCAGCCTGTAGAATTGTAAGTGCCAACCCTTCTTTGCAAATTCCTATCCTCCTTGGTGACAGCGACACCAGTGTTTCTTTAAATCTGATTGTTGTTTATCACCTGCATGCTAAGACAGAATACCAACGAGCAAGGAAAGACCCAGGGCTTGCAAGTGTAACCCACATTCCTAGTGTGGTTCACCATCCCATGTAGTGGCACTTAGACCACTTACAGCGAGAGATAAGAACAAGGGAGCTTTACAGGCTATACTGAGAGCCCATTGGCTTTATAGCTCAAGCTGTAGAGTGGTGCTACTGAACTTTGGAAGCCCTGGGGGCCATAATGATACTCACAGCACATGCCGAGGGTTGCAACTTAGGTGTGGTTGCATATACATGCAAATATATGCAAATAGCTTCTTTCACACTGACGGGCATGAATATAAAGATTAAGGCAAGACTATGCAACACACAGGTCCCATTTAAGTCAGTTCTGCTGAATTAATAAAATGCAAATTTACCCAATTTCTACCCATATGACAGCACTTTTAATGAGCAATGACAGTCCAGGAATTTAACTACTAAAACACATATCAACAGAGGACCATTATAGTGACGACTTTTTTGTTTTGGCTCCCATTTGTGGGCAGTGTGTTGAGCCCCGTTTAAACCCAAACCACATTGTGGGCTGCAAACAAACAGATAGGAGGCTGCATGCTGCATGGAGAGTAGCACTCCTGTAGAGGCCCCTACACAAAGCTCCAGAGGTTTGAGGTTCAAATCTGCCCAGTAGCAGTTACACAAGCATGTTAAGATGCCTTCTAGATAGGTTGTGTTGCAGTAGGTGCCTGGGAAACCAATTAAGAACATATGAAATGACATAAGAAAAGTGATTACTGGCACTCTGTAATAAATAAGTCCATAGAAGACATTACCACATGAGAATTAGCTGAAGTACAATGAAATCAAGGACATAATGTCAAAATATAAGCTATGAACTTGCATTGAGAAGCAGACAACCAATCAAATCTTCATAGCACTTACCTGGAATCTGATGCTTCCCTCCCTTCCCCCACCCACGGCTATGTCTATAGTGCAGGTTTCTTGCACAAGAGCACATCCACACTGCCATGTGCTTTTGCGCAAGAGTTTCCATGGCAGTGTGGACGCTCTCTTGTGCAAGAAAGCTCTGATGGCCATTTTAGCCATAGGGGTTTCTTGTACAAGACACCGCTGTTGCCCATCCACACTGCCTTCTTGCACAAGAACTCATGCGCAACAAAATTCTTGCGTAAGAGGGCTTATTCCTCATGGGGAGAGGAATAACTTGTGTGCAAGAAGCCCTGTTTTCTAATGCTTTACTGTAAATTTACTTGCGCAAGAACGTGCATGCAGTGTAGATGCTCTGCAAGTTTTTGAGCAAGAATGATTATTCTTGCGCAAAAAGCCTGCAGTGTAGACATACAAGAGATTTCCTTTTATTCCTATTCTGGACTGAAACGAGTGTAAAGAGATGGAAGGTCAATAAAAGATGTCCATCTAGTAACTGCAGCTACTGCACCACTTTGCACATTTAGCTTTATCTCGCATAGCTCTTGGTGTCTGCATATTGGACATTCGATTATTTTTCTGCACAGCAGCCAAGGCTGAAGAGAATCTCGTAGATCTGACAAGCAAGCGCTTCTCCCTCTGGGGCACACAGTTTAAGATTAGAGTTGTTTCTTTGTAAGCTTTGCTAAAAGCTTACAAAATGAAGAGTGATCGCCTACAAGGGCAGAGAGGGAAGGGGGAAAAAAAGAAGGAAGCCGGGCATGTCTTTAAGGCTTTTTTTTAATCCCAACACTCCAAACAAAGTCATCTGAATTGAAAACAAAAGCCTCCAGAATTCTGCATGAAGCCCCGCTGCAGTATCACTTAGCCTGGTAGCTTGCACTGACCTGCAACCTTGCTTAACAGGCATCAGGATTCTGCCTTCTCTAAATCATAGAATCATAGAATACTAAAACTGGAAGAGACCTTGAGAGGTCAACTCCAATCCCCTGCCCTCATCGCAGGACCAAGCACCATCTAGAATAGATCATCCCTTATAGATGTCTATCCAACCTGCTCTTAAATATCTCCAACGATAGCGATTCCACAACCTCCCTAGGCAATTTATTCCAGTGTTTAACCACCCTGACAGGAAGCTTTTCCTAATGTCCAACCTAAACTTCCCTTGCTGCAGTTTAAGCCCATTGCTTCTTGTCCTATTATCAGAGGCCAAGGAGAACAATTTTACTCCCTCCTCCTTGTGACACCCTTTTAGATACTTGAAAACTGCTATCATGTCCCCTCTCAGTCTTCTCCTTTTCAAACTAAACAAGCCCAATTCTTCCGTCTTCCCGCATACCTCATGTTTTCTAGACCTTTAATCATTCTTGTTTCTCTTCTCTAGACCTGCTCCAATTTTTCCACATCTTTCTTGAAACGTGATGCCCAGAACTGTACACAATATTCCAAATGAGGCCTAATCAGCGAAGAGTAGAGCGGAAGGATTACTTCTCGTGTCTTGCTCACTACATTTCTGTTAATGCATCTCATTTTGCTTTTTTTTGTAATAGTGTCATACTGTCATATTTAGCTTGTGGTCCAATATGACCCCTAGACCTCTTTCTGCAGTACTCCTTCCTAGACAGTCGCTCTCTATGCCAATACCTAAGATATTCATGAAGATATTGAACAGAACTGGTCCCAAAACAGACCTTGTGGAACACCACTTGTTATGACCCCTTGATTCCTTTCAGCAGCACTCCTTCCTAGTCAATCACTTCCCAATTTTTATATGTGAAACTGATCATCCCTCCATAAGTGGACAACGTTGCATGTGTCCTCATTGAACTTCAAACAGTTTACCTGAGACCATTTCTACAGTTTGTCCAGATCATTTTGAATTATTGCCAAACCCTCAAAAGCCCTTGCAACTGCTCCTAGCTTAGTATCATTCACAAACTTTATAAGCATAGTCTTTATGTCATTATCAAAATCATTGATGAAGATATTGAACAGAACCAGTCCCAAAACTGACTAAAGACAAACCATCTGTTCTGCCTCTTTTCAAGATGTATCTTTTTGGGGATTAACCATAATAAGTTGTGACAGGGTTTTGGCAGAGGGAAGTGAGATGATTTTGTGAACATTGTCCAAATCACATGAAAGGTTCATTTGGAGAGATGGGCAGGCAGACGTTTCAAGTGGTTCTTTTTCTAGCCAAACCAGTCCAATTCCTAGAGCTGGTCACAAGTGAGATAGGTGATCCCATATCTCTTATGCAAAGTCAGAAGCACAGCTCAGTGTGGTCATTTTTTCCCTTTAAGGTGTGAAATACAGCATTTATATCTACAGAGTCAGTAGTCTTATAAGTCAAGACTTAGCACTGTTGCCACCTGTTGGTCAGGCTTTAAAACTTCCAGGCTGTGTCTAGACTGGCATGATTTTCCACAAATGCTTTTAACGGAAAAGCTTTTCCGTTAAAAGCATTTGCGGAAAAGAGCATCAAATTGGCATGGACACTTTTCCGCAAAAGCACTTTTTGTGGAAAAGCATCCGTGCTAATCTAGACGTGGTTTTGCGCAAGAAAGCCCCGATCGCCATTTTTGCCATCGGGGCTTTTTTGCGCAAAACAATACCATGTTATCTACACTGGCCCTCTTGCGCAAAAGCATTTGCACAAGAGGGCTTTTGCCCGAATGCGAGCAGCATAACATTTCCACAAGAACACTGACAATCTCACATGAGATTGTCAGTGTTCTTGTGGAAATTCAAGTGGCCAGTGTAGACAGCTGGCAAGTTTTTCCGCAAAAGCACCTGCTTTTGCGGAAAAACTTGCCTGTCTAGACGCAGCCCCAGTGTTTTGAAGTAGTCCTGAAACAGAACCTTTGTTGCTTAACTCTGCCAAGGTGTACGGATCTGTAGACAGACATTGTGATGCTGGAAGGAAGAATTATTTGAAAGTCCAGGACAGAAGGGAGAAATGAACATTCACACTCTGGAATGGAGGTTCTTAAGGAAAAGTTCTTCATCTGGACCTGAAAATCAGAAGTCATCTGGCAAATTCAGACCACTTCGAACCTCCCATGTACCAGTAACCAGATGTTAGGTGTCTTAGGATATTTAGAGAGTAAAAAAACGGTAGCAGATAGCTTTACAACCCCTCCCCCCCAAAAAATTCAATATAGAAGAACTTAAACTTTAAACATCTGTCGGCTCCCTATGGTGAGGGGATGCTTTGCACACTGACCCCTCCCCCAGCAAAGTCTCTTGCTTCTACTGGCCAGAAACCAGCCAATGGAAGATGAGAGATTTTGCTGGGGATGGGAGCAGCACGCAAAGCTTCTCTGCTTTCCCTGATGCCTGGAGCAGAAAGACACAGGAGGCAGCCAGCCATTTTGACCTGTTTGGGGCTGAGGCAAGCAGAGAGCTAGCCTCAGAGTCCCACTGGCCTACTGGCCAGGAGCTGCTTAGTAAGTGCTTGCATCACCCCTCCATCACCCTGCACCCTAAGCCCTGCCCCAGATCACAACCTCCTCCTTCACACAAACTCCCTCCCAAATGCCACATCCTCTCCTGCTCCCCAGTTCCTTACCCCAAGCTCCCTTCAGCTCCCTTCTACCCTCAGTTCCAGACCCTTCATAAGAACATAAGAACAGCCGTACTGGGTCAGACCAAAGGTCCTTCTAGCCCAGTATCCTGTCTACCGACAGTGGCCAGCACCAGGTGCTCCAGAGAGGGTGGACTGAAGACAATGATCAAGCGATTTGTCTCCTGCCATCTCTCTCCAGCCTCTGACAAACAGAGGCCAAGGACACCATTTTATCCCCTGGCTAATAGCCTTTTATGGACCTAACCTCCATGAAATTATCTCGCTTCTCTTTAAACTCTATTATAGTCCTAGCCTTCACAGCCTCCTCTGGCAAGGAGTTCCACAGGTTGACTACAAGCTGTGTGAAGAAGAACTTACTTTTATTAGTTTTAAACCTGCTACCCATTAATTTCATTTGGTGTCCTCTAGTTCTTCTATTTAGGGAACTAATAAATAACTTTTCTTTATCTACCCTCTTCACACCACTCATGATTTTATAGACCTCTATCATATCCCTCCTCAGTCTCCTCTTTTCTAAACTGAAAAGTCCCAGTCGCTTTAACCTCTCCTCATATGGGACCCGTTCCAAACCCCTAATCATTTTAGTTGCCCTTTTCTGAACCCTTTCCAAGGCCAAAATATCTTTTTTGAGGTGAGGAGACCACATCTGTACACAGTATTCAAGATGTGGGCGTACCATAGTTTTATACAGGGGCAGTAAGATATTCTGGGTCTTATTTTTTATCCCTTTCCTAATAATTCCTAGCATCCTATTTGCCTTTTTGACTGCCGCTGCACACTGAGTGGAAGTTTTCAGAGAACTGTCCACGATAACTCCAAGATCTCTTTCCTGATTTGTCGTAGCCAAATTAGCCCCCATCATACTGTACATATAGTTGGGGTTATTTGTCCCGTTGTGCATTACTTTACACTTATCCACATTAAATTTCATTTGCCATTTTGTTGCCCAATCACTGAGTTTGGTGAGATCTTCTTGGAGTCCCTCACAGTCTGCTTCTGTCTTGACTATCCTAAACAGTTTGGTATCATCTGCAAACTTTACCACCTCACTGCTTACCCCTTCCAGATCATTTATGAATAAGTTGAAAAGGATTGGTCCCAGGACTGACCCTTGGGGGACACCACTAGTTACCCCTCTCCAATCTGAAAATTTACCATTTATTCCTACCCTTTGTCTCCTGTGTTTTAACCAGTTCTCAATCCAAGAAAGGACCTTCCCTCTTATCCCATGGCCATGTAATTTACACAAGAGCCTTTGATGAGGGACCTTGTCAAAGGCTTTCTGGAAATCTAAGTATACTATATCTACTGGATCCCCCTTATCCGCATGTTTGTTAACCCCTTCAAAGAACCCTTCACCCCCTCCATAGAAAAGTATGGCCCTTATCCACTTACTAACATCTTGGAGTGCCCCCTATCATAAATTATTGAGCATCCCTTCCCTAGAACCATGTTTAAAAATAAAACTGGAGGGGGAAGTTCCAAGGCAGTGTTAAAATAAGAGGAATCATTCCCAAGTGAACCAACTGCTCTCATTGGGCTGCTCTCATTGCGGCTGTGGCTCTGTACCTCTCTGGGAAATCTGATTGGGTGGGAGGAAAAACCCGGGCTCAGGAAAACCAAAAGGGATCGAGGCACAGGGACAGTGGGGTTGAGAGACAGCCAGTCTCTTTAGCATGATTGTGCTCCCCCCCCCCCACCTCCGTACACACACACACACCTTACTGGGCTAATTGTGAGGCAGTCTGAAAAGCTCAGTCTGAAGATGGCGCAGAGAAATCCTGGTTTGGATGAGTTTGGTGCAGGAAAAAGAGACTAAGTCTTACTGCAGTAACGTTCCATTCACCTCCCCCAGGGAGGACGTTTGTCTTTCCTCCCTCCAGGGTGCAGCATCATTATCACCACAATATTTTTGTCTTCTTGAGCATAACTTTTTGCTCAAGCTTGTGCATCCAAACTGATTGCGCCCTCTCTGCATTTTCCCAGAGCTGTTTCTTTCCTTCTCTTTCCTTGCCTGAGTTATGTGCTGAGGGGGGGGGGAGGGGCAGGGGGAACGTGCCCCTTGAGAAGGGGCGCTCGATAGTCAAACCGAGGCTCTGTTTGTAAACACGTCCAATCCAAAATTAGCAGAGGTAAGCAGAAGAATCATTTATAAACTCCTGGCTCCCCCGAGGCATCTTAAATAACGTCACAGACATATTGACACCTCTGCTGCTGATTTAAATAGCAACTAGAGTTAGCTTTCCTCTGGACAAGCCAATGAAAAGTCTGTTGCCAACTCCTTGTATGACTTGTCAGATGACTCCTTGGCATGCTTAAGACTCTCTTGCTACATCACAGACTCTACGCAGTGAGACCATCACAAACAATTGAACATACATTTGGCTGCAGAAAGTATTCAGCTTGTATTTCACTCCTTTCAAAAACGACACTTAAAATGGTGGCGATTTCTATTATTCAGTCAGTCTTTGTGAGATATGCAGATTCCAACACTTGATTTAACAGTTACACTCTATTTTTCCTTTACAACACTGACCATTTGTAAGCATTTGTGTTCCATCTCTTTTCAGCCCTATGCGGGAGAAGTTATAAGCCATGTTAAGGATAGCAATGGATTTAACTATTGAGTGGGAAGACCAAGTCTGGCGTACATGCCTTTCTTGGGTCCATTTGGAAGTAATAATGAGCTGCCAAACCAGAAATGAGCATTGCAGTAGCTAAACACACAACAACTGTGGGAACAGGGTTCCATCCTCAAGTACCATGCTCAATAAAAAACAAACTTCTCTCAACAATCCACCTCATATTAGACAGCAACACCTAGTCTTTACTGACCAGGAAGGTCAGCTTAAGGCAGAACTACTCAACACGTGGTCCACAGTGTGGTTTGGGTGTACGTGGGGCTCAACACATGTCCTGCGAGTGGGATCCTTTGAACATGGCCTCCACTGGGATCATGTTCCACAATGGCGAGGCGTCCCCTAGGCGGGGTGAGCACTGAAAGATACAAGCAGATGGGCTGGCTGGAACAGATGGGTATAGGGTGTCAGCATCTTGCCCCCAGGGAGGAGGTGCCGAGAGCACCGGGACATTGTGGAAAGTGCTTTGTATTCAGTGCAAAAGAAACTATATGCATATATTTGCATATATATTTGCATGTATATGAAACCACACTTAAGTTGCGGCCCTCGGCATGTGCTGTGAGTATCATTGTGGTCCCCGGGGCTTCCAAAGTTGAGTAGCCCTGATTTAAGGCACGCAACTCCAGCTATGCAAAATGCATAGCTGGAGGTAGCTTAATTTAAGCTGAGCCTTGGTGCCGTCCACACAATGGGAAGTCAATGGGAGCAAACACTCCCATTGGCTTCCCTTACTCTTCGCAAAAGTAGGCGTATCAGCTGCCGGAGGCAGCTGCCCTCAGCATTTAATTTATGGGTCTATACTAGACCCGCTAAATTGAACATCATAGGATTGACCTCCAGACTGTCAATCTTCCAGCGAGGGGTATAGACATGCTGCTGATGGACTGAATATATTATATTAAAGACTTAAATTTACTCTTTGTGAGTTACAGAATATCAGCCCTTTGCTTATGGGGGGAAAAAAACTCATGCCCAAACACACCAACACCTTTTTCACATAGTGTACTACTTGTTTTATAAAACTGCAAACTATTACTGTGTTGTCTTCTACAATATATTAACATCATGAAGGCCACATAAAAGGAAATGGGTAAACTATATGGAAAGAAAAGAAACAGCTCTGAAAATTACATTTGTACTCCTGCAGCCATAGAGAGTGCTCACACCCTTGTTAATACAGTCGTGGATGAAAACAATATTATTATGGAAGTGTTTCAAGCCATGATTTGGCAATGCTGTCGCATTTTCCCCCAAAATGTGAAGACATACCAATAAAACCTGAAAGATGGAGGAGATTGATGAAAGGAGACATTTATATTTCAAAAGGGAAAAAGATTGGGTTGAAAAGGGTAACAAGCTGCAGGCTACTAGTGTCTACATGGAAAATCAACACTCACATGGCAAGCAAAGGCAAATAAAGTGGAAGGATTGTTTCTGGTCATAGAAGCAGAGCCTGCATGTGATTGCCCAAGCTAGAAGTCCTCATCTTGTACTGTCCAAATAATTTAATAAATTACATTGCTGTCACTTTAAAGGAAGAAGTGCAAAGAGAATCCACATATAGTTAGGAGTAATTTGATGTATTTTGTGTGTGTCCTTTGGTTAATTAAGGGCATATTCTGCTACTCTTACGCACATGTAGTATCTTACTCTTCAATTAGTCCCAGTGACTTCAGTGGAGCTACTCCCTGAGGGCACGTCTACACTACACGAAAGACCGACATTGCAGTGGTCGATCTGCCAGGGTTTGATTTAGCAGATGTAGTATAGACCTGCTAGATCGAACTCAAAGGATGCCCCTGGAGTCGCCAATAGTCCTACTCCTTGCAAGGAGTAAGAGAAGCCGATGGGAATGTTTGCTCCTGTCGACCTCCCGCTGCGTGGATGGGGATTTAAGATATGTTGACTCCAGTTACATAATTTTTGTAGCTAGAGTTGCATATCTTACTTTGACCTTCCCCTGTGGTGTAAACCAGGCCTGAGTAAAGTACTACTCCATGTGGATAAGACTGGCACAATTTGAATGACATAAAAAAGAACTGATTCCAGTATTTAAGGGTATGTGTAGACTGCATCCCTCTAGCAGCAGAGGGATGCAGATTAAGCAGGTCAACATTGCAAATGAGGCAGGGATTTAAATATCCTGTGCCTAATGTGCATAAAAATGGCCGCCGTGTTTTGCTGACTCAGCAGTTTGTTGGCAAAAAGTGGCAGTCTAGAGAGGGATCTGTCGAGAAAGAAAGCCTTTTCGACAGATCCCTTATGCCTCCTGCAAGGAGGTTTACAGGATCTGTCGAAAAAGGCTTTCTTTCTTGATAGATCCCCCCCCAAGACTGCCACATTTTGCAGACAAAGTGCTGAGTCAGCAAAATGTGGCAGCCATTTTTATGCAAATTAGGCACGGGATATTTAAATCCCTGCCTCATTTGCAATGTCCACCTGCCTAATCTGCATCCTTCTGTCAACAGAGGGATGCAGTCTAGACATAACCTAACATCTCTGCAGCGCCTCTTTAATAGTGGATTCCTCTGCAAGACAACTGTAGATGTTTCTGAAAGACCAATCATTATTTTCAGTGCACGTATCACATATGGAATATCAGAGAACTATCTGTACTGATCATTGTTTGAATGGCTGCCGTTACACAAAAGTTATGTCTTCTGCCAGCATCCTCAGTTTGAGAACCATTTCCCTCAGGTTTGCCTAATTCAGAACATTGGAGTCAGTCCTGCTCCTATTTACATTAATGGGAATGGCTGGCTTCAGAGGGAGAACTGGGAAGTACATTCTGTTCTGATACACAGGGAGTAAGTCAGAAGAGAATTTGGTGGAAGCATGAAGACATTGTATCAGCACATAGACTATGGGGCAGCTTTATCCTTCTTGCAAAGCCATCAAAATCAGTGGAGTTACACTATGGAGCAATTCAGCTGGCCCAGGTGTGCTCTGTCCGTGGTGTACAGCTGATCATAGTGGTATTCTGACCTTAACAATAAAAGGATAAGGGAGCATTTGCAATCAGTAATAAATATTATAGAGTTATATGAACAGGCACTCTCAGCCCTGTGACAGCCCCTAAAGTAGGCGGGGATGAAAAAGCAAAGCAGAAAGAGAAAGCCAATATTAAGTGAAAGCCCCACCAAAATCCAAATGCTCCTGTCAACTCCAAACCACAATCCAGAATGACAGTATTCCCAAACTGGTGCCTCCAGCAGGGGAGAAAAGAACAGTAGAACTACATGACTAACAAACACGTCTGAAAGCTTTGCATCCTTTCTGCTTCAACTACAATGCCCATCCAGGCTTCTGTTTTTCTACCTTCTGCAGTCACACACACTGTCATATCCACAAAATACTTGGCAACAGTTTACATGCCTGAAACCCTTGCCGTATGCAAAACATTCTATTCATTTAAATAAGAGGGATTATGGGAGTAGGAGGAAGCTTAGCACAAACAATGGCAGCAATCAGAACCAGAAAGCACACAAATGATTTGTGGGAAGTGCAAGACATCTCTAAAGAGGCTCGTGCTCTCTAGCTAGTTATATTTATGGATTCATTTCACAAACATTCCCAAATTTGGTACACTCACTTATGAAAGGGAGAGATGAAAGAAAAGCGGAGAATTACTGTGGAATCATGTCTTTTTTAAGATAGCTGGTAGAACTAGACAATACATCTATATCGTCTATACAGAATGAGAGATTGTATTAGGATTTTTGCACCAAGTACCAAAAAAAGCCCCACATAGTAACCTGATCTAATCAGCTTTAAAATGAAAAAGCATTCTGAAATAACACAGATTAATAGTGCAAGAGTCAACAAAGATGCTACGGTCAAAAAACATTTTAGAGCATTCTAAAGAGAATGTTGGCAGTCCAGGTATTAAAGGAATTGAATGAGTGAGGAGCATGAGTTACTGGGGGGTACAGTCAGTGCACTGATAGCATGCCCAGACCACGTAATGAGAAAGAACAGTTACTTACCCTACAGTAATTTTGACTTTTCAAGAAGTTGTCAGGAGGTTTTAAGGGTAGGTGCACATGTGTCTCGTGCATCACAGATTGGAGTCTTTTGAACAGCAGTCACCTTTGGGACTGCAAATATGCTCCGATGTGAGGGAATAAAGGACATACAGCAGTGACCCTCACTTTGTTATCTTACAATTTAAAGTCTGTGGTAGGTGGGAACTCCAAAAAGTGGGACTGGAGGGCAGGTCGTGGGATCCACACTGATGACAACATCACAAAGAACAGTTACTGATGGGTGCATAATACTTTGCTTTTCTTTGCCCACGTGTCAGGCTGGATCCCAAGATGTATCTTCTCAGGGCAGTGGGAATGAGGAGTTTCAGTTGCATCAGTCAACCAGCAATTGTAGAACTCCTCTCCCAAACTTGGTATCTGACCTAGCAACTAAATCCAAGGCAGAACATTTGACAGTCAATGTTCTGATATCTACACATTCCTTAAGGAGGCAGAGGCTGTGGCTTGCATTCTAGTGGAGCAGGTATTGACGTTTTGGTGACAAAATTTTTCCAGCCAGCTTGTAACACCATGAGATAGACTAGACTGTATGATCCATTTAGCTCGTCTCTGTGCAAAGATGACCTGACCTTTAGAACGCCAGGCTGTGGCTAGAAATAGACCGTCGACCATCTGAATGCTTTGGTCCTGCCAGTGGAATAAAACAATGTCCTGGATACATCCCTAGCATGTGCAGTTTCTCTCCTCCTCCTGCTGAGTGAGGCCTTGGGAACAAAACAGCTTGGCTGTTGGCTTAATGGAAATGATCGTTTGGCACCACTTTAGGAATGTACTCCAGAGGAGATTTTAGCACCCCCTTGTCCTTATGGAACATCATAGTGGGGGCTCACTTTGCTCTCCTGGCTGACATGATAGCTGCTAAGAAGACTGTTTGCAGAGTGAGGTGGTGCAGAGGACGCATTGAGAGAGACTTGAATAGAGCAATGAGGAACCTCGGGAGGGCTACACCGGGGCCTCAGGTAGAAGTAAGTTATCTTTTCTGTGTGCATATACAGGCAGTCCCTGACTTACGAATGGGTTACGTTCCGAACACCTGGTCATAACTCAATTTGGTCGTAAGTCGGAAATACCCTTAAACACGCTGCCCGCGCTCGTCGAAAAACTTGGCATACATGATTCTCAACTCAAAAATATTATAATGGGGTTAATGGGAGGTTGGTCGTAAGTACGGATGGTCATAAGTTGGTGTGTTCGTAAGTCAGGGAGGGGCTGCATGTAATAGCTCTTTATGAAATTACAGTACTGTTCAAGCGAGAGAAGACAGAGCACAGCTCAGGTATATGACATTGAAGTGAGGTGGACTTCAAAAACAGCAGACTGAAAGACGGACTGGTTTTAAGTGCAAAACATAGTAGAAGATCTTCAATATGAGGACCAGGTCAGAGCCAGACAATGGGGGGGCTGCCCATGCTGAGAACCTTTTCCATTTGGATGTTTTCCTACTCTGCTTCAAAATTTCCTGGATCTGTCCAGTGCAGGAGTCTCTGTCCATGGTTCTTAGACACCCAATAGTCTTGCCATCCAGTACAGTCACTTCTGGTCTGGATGGAATATCTGGCTCTGGTGTGCTGCAAGATCAGGTCTGGGTCTTGGTCTGAAGGTTGCATGGACATCTACAGAAGGTCCATCAAGAAGAACTGTCAGTCAATGTGGAACTACGAAAATCATCATGACGCGGCCATCCACCTTGCAGCTAAATAGAGGCATCCCTGGCTGCCTGCAGCAATGTTCTCATGATCATCAGCCTCTTCCTGAGGAGCTATTTCATTTCATCCCTGCAGTCCTACCAGATATTTGAAAGAAAGGGAGGAGGTGTCTTTCTCTCCCATGTGACTTCTCCCTCCTCCCCAAAACTTCAGTGAGGCTGATGAATCCTGCCATCACAGCTACACAGAGGGTATGTCTACACTACAGCAATAATTCAAACTAACTTAATTTGAATTAGTTAATTCGAACTAAGCTAATTCAAATTAGTGCATCTAGACCTAAAAACTAATTGGAATTAGCATTTTGCTAATTCGAAATAGCATGTCCACACTGAGTGGACCCTGAACCGAAGTTAAGGCTGGCCGGAACCAGTGCCGGCAGGGCATCAGGTTACGACTTAGAGTGTGGAGCTGCTGCCTCAGGCTAGCCGAGGGCTGTGCTTAAAGGGACCCACCCCCACCCCGGACAGACTGTTCTCAGGGTTCCCTGCTTGCTTGTCTACCTCGATGAGGGACAGCAAAGCAGTCCTGTCTTGGAGTGCCCTGAGTGCCCACACTCTGCACATCACAACACTCGGCCATCAGCCAGGCTGCACTTGCCGCAGGCTGCCATCCGGGGTTGTCAACTGGGGGGCTGTCAGGATCCAGGAGGCCCTGCAGGAGAGCTTCCACCCCGAGGAGCCCGCAGAGCCACCCCAGTCCTCCCCATCGGGGGCTCATGCCCCATTTCTCCCTCACCTCCTTCCACTTACCCCTCCCTAGCCCCCCTTCCTGATGTAAAAAATAAAGGACATGTGTGTTCAAAAATAGAAACTCTCTTTATTTAACAAAACTGGGGTGTGGGGGGGATTAACCTCTGGGGAGACTGGGAAAAGGAGGTGGGAGAGGAGAAGAGAGAGGGTGGGAGAGGGGAGGGGGAAACCTGGGAGGAGGGAGCTGAAAGGGGGAAGCCAGGGAAAGAAGGAGGAGGGGAAGTATAAAACTATGGTACGCCATATCTTCAGTACTGTGGTACTGTACTATCTTCAGACAGATGTGGTCTCCTCACCTCAAAAAAAATATTTTGGCCTTGGAAAGGGTTCAGAAAAGGGCAACTAAAATGATTAGGGGTTTGGAACAGGTCCCATATGAACAGAGGCTAAAGAGACAGGGACTTTTCAGCTTAGAAAAGAGGAGACTGAGGGGGGATATGATAGAGGTCTATAAAATGATGAGTGGTGTGGAGATGGTGAATAAAGAAAAGTTCTTCATTAGTTCCCATAATATAAGGACTAGAGGACACCAAATGAAATTAATGGGCAGCAGGTTTAAAACTTATAAGCGAAAGTTCTTCTTCACCCAGCACATTGTCAACCTGTGGAACTCCTTGCAACAGGAGGCTGTGAAGAGTAGAACTATAACAAAGTTTAAAGAGAAGTTAGATAAAGTCATGGAGGTTGGGTCCATGGAGTGCTATTAGCCAGGGGGTAGGAATGGTGTCCCTGGCCTCTGTTTGTGGAAGGCTGAAGATGGATGGCATGAAACAAATCACTCGGTCATTGTCTTCAGTCCATCCCCTCCGGGGTACCTGGTGCTGGCCTGACCCAGTATGGCCATTCTGATGTTCTTATATTCTAAGCTCAGGGCTCAGGGTTGGGGGTCTCACTGGACCAACTTGATTTTCATGCAAACCTGCTCCTGGGTTCGCATGTGGCCTTTGGTGGCCAGGCTGGCAGCTATCCTGCCCTAGATGGTAGCATTCCTGTGCCTAGTGTGGTGGTCGTGGACATTGGAGGTCTCCCCCCAAACCTGGATGAGGTCCACAATCTCCACACTAGACCAGGCGGGCGCACGCCTCTTGCAGCCCCGGGCAGGCTCCCGGGAGCCGCCAGCCTGGTCCCGGGAAGAGGCGGAGGGCTGGGTGGCAGCGGGTGGCTGGCTCATGCCGTGCCAGGTGCAGGGTCTGCTGGCTGGGTGCTGGCAGGCTTGCACCTGGCACAAGCACTGTAGCCAGACCGTGCCCCTTTAAGGGCTCCAGGGCTGGGAGGGGGGCAGAAAAGTTTCCCTGGTTTGGCCCAGAGTGTCCACCAGGGCAACCTGGGAAGGGCTAGCCTCCAACTAGTTCGAATTAAGTGGCTACACAGCCCTTAATTCGAATTACTTAATTCGAACTAGGCGTTAGTCCTCGTAGAATGAGGTTTACCTAGTTCGAATTAAGTGCTCCGCTAGTTCGAATTAAATTCGAACTAGCGGATTGTATGTGTAGCAGGTATTAAAGTTAATTCGAACTAATGGCTGTTAGTTCAAATTAACTTTGTAGTGTAGACATAAGAGAGACTCTTCTGCCAGCATAGAGCTCCCTGACCACAGCAAGGCTCTTCCCTGGGGCAAGGGCCCACCTGCTGAAATCCATTTGCAGGGTTGGGGCCTTTAAACTCAATGAGAAATAGGAAATGATCCTTGCAAAGTGGCCAAATAAGGCACATCATCAAACCCTGGCCCAGGACAAATGCTTGCTGAGTGTGAGATAATTATGAGACCGTCTGGGGAAGCATGAGGTTAATTTCCTATATGTACTCCATGGTTTAAAAGCAGATCAGCTCTGAGTTCATACTATAAACTGAATCACTCATGTGCACTGTGAAAAACCTCCAATTTCAATTCAGATGCCCTTTAAGTGATGACTCCCACAGCATTGTCATCCTTACCTTTGTGAGTCTGGAAATAATTATTTGAGCAATTTTCTAATTCTGACTCATGATTCCATTACACAGTGCATACAAGTGGAAAGGGCAGAACTTATGTTATTTACATTCCAGCTCTGTACAAAGGAGCTAACAAAGGTTCAAATAGGTGAGTGTAAACCGTGCAACCTTTTTCTTTATAGGTCTAATCCTACAGCCTTTAATCAGGTGTATTGCCATTAAAAATGAATGAGTATTTGCCTGAATAACAACTGTAAGGATCTGAAGATTCGTCCTTGTGCTTTGTTGCTGCTCTACCATATTTTTCAGTAACTATTGTAACATTTCTTGTTGCAGTAGGCAGAAATCATCAACATCATACTCATTATTTTTTTCCAAAGAGTTTTAATTGCGTGCTAAGATCCATTATCGCTGTCTCATTTTAACTAAAGCAAAAATACAAATCTTAGAAATCATTTTGGAAAAAAACTGATCTGCAGTCATTTTATATTAAAAGAAAAATAGCATAAGTCATGGCAGACATACTGATTCTAATCTAAAGGAAAAAAATTAACTAGTCCTGTAATAAGAAAAATATTTTAAAACAATCATTATACCAGGGACTGTAGCAAAATGATTGCTTTCATTATTGGTTCCAACAAATGCTTGACCAGAAACCACTGAAAAGCCTCTTGAATGCCGGAATCCCATATCAAGAAAGTATCAGTTTCATTTATTATATGGTACTTTATCTTATAGGGTTTCTGACAAATTGTCCTAGGCACTGAAGTAATCATAATACTCCAAAATGAGATAATTTTCTAATTAAACAAGAGAATTCAATATCTTGTCCCTAAAATTGTTCTAGTCTATGTGCACTAGCGGCATTAATTGTCATCTGTGGTGATAAGAAACAACACTCATAATCTCTTAATAACATGAGTGCTCATGTTTCTAAGTATCACTACACAGGTAAAAGGGAGGGTAGAAATCCCTATATTCACGATGCCAGCTGGAAAACTATAATGCCTCCCTAGTGGATTACTTTAAATCCACGCAGGATTGGTGCAGATTATTGGTGCAGACAGAAAATTCCTTGGTAGCTCAAACTGGTAGCTAGGGGTGGGGGCAGATGCTGTTCTAGATTTGATTTTAACAAATTGAGAGGAGCTTGAGAATTTGAAAGTGGAAGGCAGCTTGGGTGAAAGTGATCATGACATCATAGAGTTCATTATTCTAAGCAACAGTACAAGGTAGAACAGCCAAATAAAGACAATGGATTTCAAGAAGGAAGACTTTAGTAAACTCAGGGAACTGTTAGGTAAGATCCCATGGGAAGCAAGATTAAGAGGAAAAACAACTGAAGACAATTGGCAGCTTTTCAAAGGAACATTATTAAGCATGCAAGTGTACAGTATTCCACCATGAAGAAAAAACAGGAAGTATGTCAAGAGAGCACCCTGGGCTTACCCAGGAGATCCTGAATGATCTAAAAATCAAAAAGGAGTCCTACCAAAAGTGGTACTTAGGTTAAAGAACAAGGGATGAATATAAACAAACAACACAAGTATGTAGGAGCAAAACTAGAATGATGAAGACACAAAAACGAGTTCAATCTAGAGACATAAAGGGTAACAAGAAAACATTCTATAAATATATTAGAAGCAAGAGGAATACCAAGGACAGAGTAGGTCCATTGCTCAATGAAGAGGGGAAAAGCAATAACAGAAAATGTGGAAATGGCAGAGATGCTTAATGACATCCTCAAGTTCGTTTTCATCACAAAAGTGGGTGGTGAATGGATGCCTGCAATAGTGAATGCTGAAGAAAAGGAGGCAAGTACCGAAGTTAAAATGGGAAAAGAACAAGTTAAAAATTACATAGAAAAGATATTTGTCTTCAAGTCACCAGGGCCTCCTAGAATACTCAAAAAGCTGATTGAGGAGGTATCTGAGTCACTAACTATAATCTTGGGGAAGTCTTGGAAGTCAGGAGAGATTCCAGAAGACTGAAAAAGGGCAAATATAGTGCCCATCTATAAAAAAGGAAATAAGGACAACTACAGACCTGACAGCTTGCCGTAAGCCTGATGCAGTCTGGGGGAGTGAATCTGTGTCTGAGACTAGGCCCAAGGGGCCATAATTACCCCAATAGGGGAGCACTAGATCTGTGACTAGGCCTGAGGGGCTATAAGTAGCCTATTAGGGGCTGTTCTGTGTGGAGGAGTGATGAGGGGTGCCCCTGGCATTAGGGCACCCTGTGACATGGCCCTGTGATGGGGTACAGTCACAGAAGACCTGTTGGGGGTGCTTCCCGGTGCTGACAAGGCCACTGCCAATCACCTACCTGCTCTCTGGAGCATCTCACTGCTCTGTCCTGCTACGCTAGCTCTCTGGTCTCCCCCAGCCATGGCACAGAGCTGAGATCAGTGCCCCCCCCCACCCCCCCCGAGAAGCAGTACAGACACTGAAACTCTTCAGGTCCAAGGAAAATGCAATTTTGGGCCCAGGTTCCTGGGATACCAAATGGGATCAAAACATGAATTGTTTAGGTAAGCCCCCTTTAACAATGAAAGGGGGAATGTACACACTGGTTGCTCCCCTAGGAAACAATTATTTACACTGGGCTTGATAGTAAATAAAAGTGATTTTATTAAGTACAAGCAGTAGGATTTAAGTAGTAAAAGGTGAGAATAGGCAGAGCAAAGAATATTACAAACATAAAATAATAGAAAACGCGTAGCTAATTTTAGTACTAAAACCTCAGTACAAACTTATTATAAATCATTAAAAACTCACCTTAAATGGTTCCCTTTCTAGCTAAGTCTTCAAACCAGGGTCTCCCTTTTCTTGGTGTCTTTGGTTTGTTCCCTTGGATGTGCCACATCAGCTAGACAAAGACAAAGACTCTGCTAAGCTTCCTATTGTTTTATAAATTCCACTTTGGGTGGGAATTCTGTTTCTACATTCCACCCTTCAGGTATGTCTACACTACAGTGTTATTTCGAAATACCTTATTTTGAAACAGTTATTTTGAAATAGCTTTTTTGGAAATAACGCATCCACACACAAAATGTATTTTGAAATTGCATTTTGCTATTTCAAAATAGCACATCCACACTGAGTGGACTCTGTATCGCACTTAAGGCTGGCCAGAACCAGTTCCGGCAGGGCACCAGGTCAGGACTTACTGTGTGGGGCTGCTGCCTGAGGCTATCTGAGGTCTGTGCTTAAAGGGACCCCCCCGGACAGCCAGTTCTCAGGTTTCCCTGCTTGCTTGCCTACCTCGATGAGGGACAGCAAAGCATTTTGTCTCTGCGTGCTCTGATTGCCCTCACTTGGGACACCACAGCACTATGCATCATGGAGCCAGAGCTGCCCCTGGGTACTCTGGTGCTTCTCTTGGATGTGTTGTTGTGAGCCTGGCTGCATTTTCTGCAAGCTGTGATCCGGGAGGCACTGCAGTATCCAGGAGGCACTGCAGGAGAGCTTCCACCCTGAGGAGCACTAAGAGCCTCCCTGGTCTGCCCCACTGGGTGCTAGTGCCTCATTCCTCCCTCACATCCTTCCACTTACCTCTCCCTAACCCCCCTTCCTGATGTCAAATAAAATACATGTATTTTATGAACACAAACTCTCTTTATTTAACAAAACTGGGGGGGAGGGAATGAAACTCTGGGGAGACTGGGGAGAGGAGAGAAGAGAGGGTAGGAGAAGGGAGGGGGAAACCTGGGAGGAGGGAGCTGGAAGGGGGAAGCAATGGGAAGAAGGGGGAGGGGAAGCACTTATTTCGAAATAGCTATTTCAAATTTGGCGTTATTCCTCGTAGAATGAGGTTTACCAAATTTAAAATAAGTGCTCCGGTATTTCGAATTTATTTCAAAATAGTGGTTTGGCTGTGTAGACACTAGGGGTACGTCTAGACTACATGGCTCCGTCAACGGAGCCATGTAGATTTGTTGTTTTGGAAAAGGGAAATGAAACCGCGATTTAAATGATCGCGGCTTCATTTACATTTACATGGCTGCCGCACTGAGCCGACAAACAGCTGATCAGCTGTTTGTCGGCTCGCGCGCTAGACTGGACGTTCCCCCTGTCGACATCAAAGCCCTTTGTCGGCAGCCCTGGTAAACCTCATTCCACGAGGAATAATGGGGCTGCCGACAAAGGGCTTTGATGTCGACAGGGGGAACGTCCAGACTAGCGCACGAGCCGACAAACAGCTGATCAGCTGTTTGTCAGCTCAGCGCGGCAGCCATGTAAATGTAAATGAAGCCGCGAAATCGTGGCTTCATTTCCCTTTGCCTACAACCCTAATCTACATGCCTCTGCCGACAGAGGCATGTAGTCTAGACACAGCCTAGGGGGGGACTCCGTGCCCGCGGCTACACGCGGCACGAACTAGATAGTTCGGAAAAGGCTTCCTATTCCGAACTATCTAGTTCGTGCCGCATGTAGCCGCGGGCACGGAGTCCGCACTAGCGGACATTTAAAAATGGCGTCACCCGGCAACATGCAAATGAAGCCCGGGAAATTCAAATCCCGGGCTTCATTTGCAAGTTCGTATGACTACATTAACCAACCTAGTTCGAACTAGGGTGGTAGTGTAGACATAGCCTAGGAAAGTTATTTTGAAATAAGGGCTGTTATTTCAAAATAACTTTGCTGTGTAGACATACCCTTCCATTAGTTGGTCAGCCCCTACTAGTTGGGGTGGACATGTGGCTTCCTCAGACCAACCACTGCTAAGACTTAGAGGAGAAAGGAGATAGTTTACAGTTGGTCATCTCTAGACATTGAGTGTAACACCCTTGACGGCTTTCCTTTGCACATTTAACACCATAAAGCATTCCATACACTATATAGATAACTTCACCAAACTAAGATACGCAGACCTAGCAGATTAAGACGTTAAGATTGATAGGTTATGTCATGTAGATGAGGCAATTTGTCCATAAGTCCATTTCATAAAGCATGGAGAGGGGCCATCACAGCCTCCATCAAAAATTATTGCCCACCCTTGTGCTAGGTTCTAGCCAAATGTACAGTAAGACTCAGTCCCCATCCCAAAAAATGCAGAGTAGGAGGGATGAAGTATCAACCTTTAAGTATCACCCTTGATGAGTGACAGCAAGGGATTCTTTTTTCCCCACTTAGCAGGATTCTCCCCCCTCCCCCGCCATGTTTGGGGTCTCCTTTTTCTGCACAGTACTGTAGTTCAGGACTCGTATAGTCCTAAAGTAGCAGCAAAACCATGTTAAGCCTAAAGAGAAACTTCAGTGGCAAAGGATTTGATACTGCAAGGTGCTAAGCACTGACAGTGATGCACAGACTCCCCTTCACCCCAACTGCTTTCCGCAGATCGGACCCTTTGAGAGCCAAAGCCCACAGGAACCACCTCCTCCTGTCAAAATCCTATATTCAAATAAGATTGAAGTGAAGAACTTTTACGTTAACTCTTTATCGCTCATCCAGCAGCACAGCATAGTACAGACTAGGGATGTAATAGTGTAGTCGATTAACCAATAAGCAAAAGCATATAGGGTAATGCTACAGGCTACACGCATTCCCCCTACCCTCCATCCCTTGCCAGTACATTTTTTAGCAGGCTGGCCAGCAGCCTGGCTCGGTTTCTGCTTGCGTTGGGTCCAGGACCTACCCCCCCTGCAGCTCTGTATTTAAAGTGTATTGAGAGCCAGACGGGCAGACAGCCTGGCTCAGTTCTGGCTTGCACCGGGTCCGGGAGCCCAGACAGGGACTGCTGCTGCCCTGCGCTGCTGCCTTTGATAGAATAGCAGCAGCGCAGGGTGGCAAGAGGCTCCCTAGGAGTGGGGCCAGAGCACACTGTCTGCTAGCCCCACCCCTGGGGCTATAAAACAGCCAACCAACCGATAAGAATTCATGAGGTGAATCGACTATTCAATTAACCAATATTTAACATCCCTACTACAGACTGATCAACTGACGTTGTCTCCTTATGTCCTGCTTCTGGACATTCAAACTACTTATGCTCACTGTGAAAAGATTCAGGGACAACAATGGGTCCCCAACAAAAACGGGATTAACTTCAAATCAGCTGTATCAGCTCCTCAAGGGAAGGATGATAAGAGTGGCTGCTTAGGAGACTGGAAAGAGACACAGGGTGACCTCCAGGAAATCAGAGAACTAAACTAAACCGAAGGTTGGATAGTAGATAAAACTAGGTTGGATATTAAGAAAAACTATTTCACTAGGAGGAGGATGAAGCACTGGAATGGGTTACCTAGGGAGGTGGTGGAATCTTTATCCCTAGAGGTTTTTAAATCCCAGATTGACCAAGCCCTGGCTGGGATGATTTAGTTGGGATTGGTCCTGCTTTGGGCAGGGGGTTGGACTCGATGACCTCCTGAGGTCTCTTCCAACCCTATGATTCTATGATTCCAAGTTGGGTTCTTTTTTTTGTATTAAACAAAACTCCCCAAAGACAAGACATTGCTGTTAAAGGCTGTTTGTTCTGCTGAGTCATTCCACCAGATTACACATCCATTACAATAACTCTTTGCAGAGCCAGCTATAGATGAGGGCCAAGAGAAAGGTGTATCTGTGCTTTCACATAAAGCCTCATTGTTCTTATCTAATAGTGTTTTGTTTTTAAACAGCAATAACATCTGCTGGGATGGAATGATCCAAGCCTATCCTAATTGTAGAAAAATGTAAAACACAACAAATAGTCTAGCAGCACTTTAGAGACTAACAAAACATGTAAATAGTAACATGAGCTTTTGTGGGCAAAACCCACTTCTTCAGATGGATGGAGTTTAAGGGGTCCAGTTTTCAAATAAATAGCACAGCAAGGGTATGGGGGGAGAGAAGGAAAAAAGGGGAAAGAAATTGTCAATTAGAGTGTCCATGCTAAATGAAGCTAATAAGAGCACTTAGTATCCACTCTACGTACCCTTTGTTTGTTCATTTTTATGTCATTAGGATATGGAATGTAGTGGGCCATCCAGCCAATGTCTTTGTTTAGACTTCTGTTGTAGGTATCAAACTTATACATGACATTAAGTTCTGTAGCTTCCCTGTCCAGCTGGCTTTTGGAATTGGTTTGAAATAATACAGTGATTTTGAGATCCATGAGTAAGTGCCTGGGCAAGTTAAAATGTTCCCCAACAGGTTTCTGTATGTTGCATTTTCAGTGCAATCAACTCTGATGCCAACTCTGTCCACACATCTATACAGGCAATATCATCACAGGACCTAACTACATAAATCACCACATCGGAGGCTCATATAACTGCACATCCACTAATGTGATCTATGCTATCAAATGCCAGCAATGCCCCTCTGCCCTGTATATTGGACAAACTGGACAGTCTCTATGACAAAGGATTAATGGACACAAATCAGATATCCGAAAAGGCAACACAAAGAAACTCACTGGGGAACAAGTCACCGTATTATTTCAAATCAATTTCAAAACCCAGCTTGACAGAGAAGCTACAGAAGTGTCCACAAAGGCTCATGATACCATCTACATTTTTTGTTAGTCTCTAAGGTGCTGCATGACTATTTGTTGTTTTTTAAGTTTTTCCAGTTACAGACTAATGTGGCTATTCCTCTGAAACTAATTGTAGAAGCCTGTTGTGATTGGCTGGTTAAGGTTTTCCCATCAGGGTGATTTTCTTTTGACAGCAAATGCAATGTTTGCAAAATCCAAATTTTTTGGAGAAAATTTTCAACAAAATTCAATACTCTCTCAGGAAACCTAAACACAATATTTTGTCTGGGGTTGGTTTGATCCAAATCAAAGCATTTTAGTTTGACCTGAACGGAAACATTTTGTTCCGGATCATTTCAACATTTACTAATGCATCGGCCTGTGATGCCAAGATGTGTTATGAGACCTGAAGTTTGGATGCTTTGTAGCCCCATTCTCTCAATGGGCTGGACTCCTTATCTGGACTACTGCTCTCATGGTGCACCATGGTCTTTTCTGACTGAGCTGCATGGTACATCGTATGGTCACATGACTATCATGCATCATGGAAGATATAGCCTAACAATAAAGACAGGCTCCCAAGGAAGAAAGAGCATTAACATTGAATTTTGTACAACCAACAATGCATTACAGGCAGATACAGCTTAGCCTCAAACGGACTTGAATCAAAATGTTTCTGTTTGGTTCAACGCACCAAAATGAAGTCTTGTAATACATGCATATCAAAATATTTTGTTTCAATCAAAAATGTTCAGAGGAAAATATTTTATAGTTCAATTCTTCTGAACTTTTTGCTCTTCAAAAAAAAATCAGAATTTTTATTCTGAGTCTGGGACAAAAATAAATGTCAAAATATTGGAATTTTCCAAAGGATGGAAATTCACTCAAATTTTGTTAAGAATTGCAGAGTATGACGGACATCTCTAAGTTTACCAAAGTAGTGACTCTGTGGTAACATGCTTTAGCACAAACTGTACATATTCAAGAACCCTGTGTAATTATTCTTGACACTGCTTTGGTATCGGAGCTAACTAGAATGAAGCTAGCATGAGCACATCTGCATACACTGCAATCACACCCCGTGACTTCAGTACAGACACAGCTTAATACAGGGGAACAAGCAACTTCACTGAGAGTCTTATGCGAAGACTAATGAAGTCAGTGAAAGCCTTTCCATCAACTGCATCAGGATCAGGTCCCAAGGAAAGCAGAGGCAGGTTTTTGTATCTTGAATACTGAAGATTAAAGTGCATTCCTGTACATCAACATTCAAGCTTACATTCATAACAGATCAGTGAGATTACTAACTTTCTATGTTTACATACAATATTTATTTATGCCTACTGTCTAGAATGAACATGTTGATGCTCTAATGCAAAATTCCATAGTATCCCAGAGAAATTATCTAAACACTTAACACTACAATTGACAACTATAATACTGCTACTGAGTGATTAGAGCAGGGTTCTCAAACTCACATCCCACAGGCCATCCTTGGTTAGAGCAGTTGCGTCCTGAATTCCCAGCAAACCAAGGGAGAGGGCCCTGTCTGTCTCATCCCCAAACCCCACCCCTTCCCGCCACCATCTCACCCTCTCTCCCCACTCATGGCACCCTATCCCCCGAGGAACACAAGCCTCAGAGATTACCGAGGAGAGGGCCTAGTGTGGAGTGGGGCTCGGGGACAGGAATGGACACACATCCCCAACAGCCCCCCAGGACTTCCAGGTTGGATTGCACAACTGCTCCCGCCAGAGATGGCCTGTGAGTTTGAGACCCCTCAATCAGAGCCTCTGATGTAGTCCATTTGCCACAGCAACACCTCCTGCTGGTCATCAAGGGGTATGTCTACACTACCCCGCTAGTTCGAACTAGCGGGAGTAATGTAGTCATCCGCACTTGCAAATGAAGCCCGGGATTTGAATTTCCCGGGCTTCATTTGCATGAAACCGGCCGGCGCCATTTTTAAATGCCGGCTAGTTCGGACTCCGTGCTCGCGGCTACACGCCGCACGGACTAGCTAGTTCGGATTAGGCTTCCTAATCCGAACTAGCTGTACACCTCGTTCCTTGTGTACAGCTAGTTCGGATTAGGGAGCCTAATCCGAACTAGCTACTCCGTGCCGCGTGTAGCCGCGCGGCACGGAGTCCGAACTAGCCGGCATTTAAAAATGGCGCCGGCCAGCTTCATGCAAATGAAGCCCGGGAAATTCAAATCCCGGGCTTCATTTGCAAGTGCGGATGACTACATTACCCCCGCTAGTTCGAACTAGCGGGGTAGTGTAGACATACCCAGGGAGACTAGCTCTCCAATACTACGTCTACGCTGCACAGTTATTTCAGAATAAGTTATTCCGAAAGATCTTAATTAGAAATAGCACATCTACCCTGCAGAGAAGCCTCAAAATTAGTCCGAGTTAGACTTCCCTAATGTAGACGTGCTACCTCAATTTAGAGCTCCAGGAGGAATAACTTAGAATGGCCCTGGTGCGGGGTTATTTTGAAATAGCAGAAGTGGAGCATCTGCACATGCCTTATTGCGAAATATCTATTTCGGAAAAAGCATTATTCTTTGTACCATGAGGTTTACAGAAGTCATAATAAGCCAAACGTTATTTTGAAATAATGGAATGGCTGCGTAGACACTTGCATAGTTATTTCAGAATAATGACCATTATTCCAAAATAACTTTTCTGTGTAGACACACCTCAAGTGATGTCTCTCCCATCATTGTCTGTCCTGCAGAACCACCTTGGTCCAAGTACCACAGTGACCTCTTCCTGACTCGGTTCATGCCTGTTCAACCCCTTCAGTGTGGGAAAGGAAGGGAGAATATCCCAGGTCAGTTGTCTGCTCACTTCCCCAGTGATAAGTGTGTGTCTGGTGAAGATCCAGGCACACCCACGACTCTGGATCCTAACCCAGACAGTCTGTAGACAGCCTACTGCTGAGACTATGCCCTAGCCCACGTCCCCACTCCCCTTTGCACTCTTCTCAGAGCATTCAGCCAACAAGTCCCAACAGCTCCCCCTTTCTCCCTTGGTCCTTACAAGCAACTTTTCTCTCTGTCCAAGGAACTCCCCTTCCTGCAGCCTGCTAGGAACCCAATCCTCACTCCTTGGGCTCCCCAAAGCGATTGATGGCTTCTGGCCCTATGACTTCTCATATGTGAGCTGCTTGGGCATGATTGGCTGCTCCTTGCAACCTTCCTCCAATTAGCTGCTTCCTGTGCATCTGCCCGTGGCTCATTGGAGGGCTCACTGCCACTGCTCCGTTATGGGACAGGGCGTGGCAAGCCTCTCCTATGGGTTTTATTAGTCCCCTTTTTCTCCAGAGCGGAGTGAACACCCCATCACAGAGTCATAAAATCTACAACCATCTTCAACATTTCAATGCCATTTATATAGTAAACACACAATGTATCTAGTGCCGAAGAAGCTATTTCTTACAGCTTCTACATTTGCTTCTACATTTGCCGCAAACTGTGACAAATTCCTACGGCCCCTTTAAGCCCTCATGTATAAAAACAATGATTCATAACTCATCACTGGGGCTCATTCAATATTTTGATAGCTGCTTCACATCCACGGGGGATTTTTCTACCAGCTCGGTGCTATGTTGTGGCTACCGGGAAGGATGTAGCACTTGTTTTGACATGGAAATAGCCTTTTCTCCTCTTCTGACTTACAGACTCATGCGTACACTATGCATAGTAACACCAAGGACATGAATGCCCTCTCCAGAGCCTGACTCATAGTCATAGTTACATGATGCTCTCCGATGCTTAGCCGGGGGAGGGAGGTTTAGATCAGGTCTGTCATGCAGAATTAAGATGCCATCTTACAGGATTTCCATGCCTGTTCTTATTGTTTACCTATTTGGATGGAAGTAGCCTGACTGATTTAATACTAAGAATCATTCCAGATGCAAAGTGAATATCAGTGGCAGAATTCCAAAACTTTACATTACCTTTTTCCAAGGATGTTGCCATCTTGTGACTCCACATCCCGCCAACAGAATATTTTATCATAATAATTGAAGAACGACTTAGCCAGCCAGCAATTTTATGTGCATTACTGATGTGTCTAAATGATCTTAAATTCTGGATCCTAAGTCATACCACTTCGCCCATTTTTGGAAGGTGCTCAGAGACTCTGGGCATCCCACAAGAATGGGAATGGAACAGAATGGTGCTTATTCCTGAACGTTATGAGGATTTAGATCTAGGGTTTTGGTTTGGTCCCAACTCTAATATCTAGCCTTTCAATGCACTATGTATTTATCATCTCTGTTAAATAGTAACAGACCAAGCCCCTAAAAGGACCTGTTAATCCAGACTCCACCCATTCCCTTTCTTTTCCAATAGTATGTTAACAGGCTATAAACAGTTTGCTCATGTTTGATAGGTACCAATAAACAAGTGCAGAAAGGGGGCAGCTAGGAATGGCAAGATACAATTTGAGTCTACAGAGAGCAAATGTCCTTGGGCCTAAGGCCGTATTGTCTTTGGCAGCCTGGAGTCCCCATGTGCCCTTTGTTAACCTCATTTTAGGGGCTGGATTGTTTGAAACATTAGCTATGATGGTGCCAATTCCAAAGCAAAGAGCCTTGACAGTGCATTTCACATTCTTTATGGAAATATGCTTATGAATATAAATATGCATAACTGGAAAATGCTTTATGTAAAATACTCTGTGTAAGGTATTATTTGAAAAGTTGCAATCTACTGAATGTATATGTTCTATTTGGAGGTATGTACCATTTCTGTATCTGAAAATAGGAATATTGACTGTAGATTTATTATTAACGTGTTCATGTTGGGAATAGCCTATTACCAGCCCATCAGAAACAACAATGGAGAAGCCAGACACAGAGCTACTGGCCCATTAGTAAGAGATAATTAAGTGGTGGAGAACTGTCCTCCTGCACTCTTACTACATTGCTACTGACTCATGGACGAGGGGTGCTATAAAGACATGTGATCATGTCACCTGATGCTGGAATCTATTGTGAATTTTGGACTTTATCATGGGAGTGAGGGACCCAAACAAGGACTTCACACCCTCAGGAAATTCTAGATAAAGTGAGGGAAGTAAACAATGATTGTCTTCAGCTGGCTTTACAGATGGCCTCCCCACCCCAAGTGGATACTTGAAAACACTTGGAATCAAAATGATTTTAACACCAGGGTGGAGGAGAACTGCTGGACACAGGTAAAAAAGGACTGATACGGCAAACTGGTAATTTAGTATCCTGTAAATGGTAATTTACAGATGGTAATTTACAGGAATAACATTTATTTCGAGAAAACGGTTTTCTCTTGAAATAACATTGCTACACGGGGCGTTTTATTTTGCAATAATACGATTTCAAAATGGCGGCTGGACACGATTATGCTAATGAAGCATGGGATATTTAAATCCTGTGCTTCATTAGCAATTGCGGTACACTACATTTGCATCCCTATCTCGAGATGGGGAGCAAGTGTAGACATACCTGTAGTTTCTTTTAATGAAGCTGGAAACAAGAAAGAGAGTAAGCATCATGTCAGTAGCAAGTGATTCTCCATTTAGTAAGGGGACTTCAGTAACACATGTGACTGTGTAGTAAGGTAGGTTCTAATATATGGTCATGACTTCGAAGCAGCCAGAATGCTTCTCACCACTAGGATTGGGTTCTTTTCTTTTTGAGAGTGGAATGGGTGGACAGATATGGAATATTTTACCCTAGTTAGCACTCATTTACCATATGGGCAGCTTTTAAGAGTCACTAGACATAAAAAGTAAAAGTTACAATCCACATAACCTTGGTGATACCCCCACAACATGACATCAGTACCTAGACAAATTAGTTTTTCGTTTATCTACTACCAGCACAGCTCATCCCTTGGAATATCCATGTGTCCAGTCACTCAAAATCACCCCCAGCCAGGTGATGCAGTCATCAAACAAAATTAAATGCAGGTGGTTTAGTCCTCTTTGGAGGTGTGGAGAGGAGAGAGGAAGGGATCCATGTCCAGGCTGAACCTCTCTGGTCCAGCATGATGTTAGCTGGATGTTCTCTTATCATGGTGGGGTCAAGTTTCCTGCGGTCCCATCAAACTTGTTTACAGCCACCAATCTTGGCTTTCAGTGTTCTGTGCTGTTATTTAGCTCTAATTTACCTCTAAATGTCTCCTCCAGTAAGCAGTGGAAGTCTTGGTAATGCTGCTAGACAATATTGACCTCCCATGATCTAGAAAATTCTCCAGTTCAGCACCGCTCAGATCCCAGGGTGCTAGACTGGAGAGGTTCAACCTGTATTACCCATGCATTTTCATTTTAATTCTTGCATTTCAAAGGAACCTCTACAGATGATGCTGTAAATTCCTTTTCTCTTTGTGGAAACACTGAGGCAGCAACAGTTTAAATTCCCTCATTTAAATGCTGGCTATTAAGAGTGAGTTGGAGCAGCCGTCTCTGATTAAAAATTCCTTCTTATTATGAAAGATCCCCTTCCATTTCAGTACATGTTTCAAGTTCATACTAGTATTACTACCAGTTCTACTAAAGTTTGAAGGCATTCTTCTATTCCAATATTAAAAAGATACAGAAAAGCATTAAATAATGGAAGAAATATGAGAGAATTTAAGGTATCTTGGGTTTTTAGGAACCACTACAGTAATTCCTCATTTAACACAGTAGATACGTTTCAGAAAATGATCGTGTTAAGTGAAAACGTGTTATGCGGGGTCAATTTTCCCCATTGAAAATAATGGAAAAGGTGGAGGTTGGTTTCAAACAGTGGTGTCAAAGACAATATTCTGTTGGTGCTGAGTCGTCAACGTCAACATTAGACCATGTACTGTACAGTACAGTAAAACTCCCAATAGAGCATCAGCTGGAACCTGGAAGTGCTCCGGTCAGCCGCTCTCTTGGTGGGGCTGCTGAGAGCCTCATGTGCACTTATGGCTCCAGCCTGCACTTGTTAGCAGCCAGGACTGGGACATAAGGTTGGGGGAGAAAGGTGACTGTGTTACAGCAGGGAGAGGAGGTGTTTGGCTCTGGGGAAGGGAAGCAGAGAAGAAGGGAAGCGGATTGGGTTGGGAGTATGCCCCTGTGAGGGGTCTGCCAGGACCCGCACTGCATCCGGCAAGTGAGGGTCACTGGGGAACAGCATGGCGAGCGGCGAACCCTCCGCCGCTTTACAGGGAGGTGGGAGAAGCCCTGCACAGCCGCCAGCGACAGGCAGGATGGGGAAACCCAGCCACCGGCCTGCAAGCAGGGGCAGAGGAGAGGGAGTGAGGTGTCTGGTGGGGGAGGAGTCACTGGGGAATGGTGCGGCGAGCAGCGAACCCACCGCCATTTTTCAGGGAGGTGGGGGAAGCTCCTTGCAGCCACCGCCCCCAGGCTGGCTGGGGAAACCGTGTTATATCCCCCCAAAAAAGTCATGCTATCGTGAAAACGTGTTAAGCGGGCACGTGTTAAACGAGTAATTGCTGTAATTCATTCCAACTGCAAGATGAAGTCTGCTGGTACAGATCCAGAAAAAAGCATTCATAGTCACTATCTTGCTTTCCTAATGTGGGAGCCAGCTCCATCTTGGACCCACCACCTTGTGCTCCCCAGGCAAATGCTCTGTCCCCTCGTCCACTCCAGAGCACACCCCATCTCCCTATCTTCAGGGAATCCCTTATCCTGCCTTCCTAGTGGAGGAGCTGGCTTCATCCCTGGGGCAGCGGGTGTTGGCTGTCAGGCTGCTGCCTGCGTGCAGGACTCTTAAAAGTGCCCATATGGTAAATGAGTGCCAACTAGCATAAAATATTCCACATCTGTCCACCCATTTTTCTTCCCAAAAGGAAAGAACCCAATCCTAGCAGTGAGAAACATCCTGGCTGCTTAGAAGTCATGACCATATGTTAGAACCTACCCTACTACAAGCCTCAACATGTTTCATGAAGAGTCAGACAGCTCATCAAAGTCTAAAACTGCCCACCTTTCGGGGGGGGGGGAGGGTGTGTGTGTGTGTGGTGGGGGGGGTGGAGTGTGTGTGTGTGTATATAGAGCTCCCCAGCACCTTCTGCTTCCAACAAGTCAGGCAGGACCGGGAGAACATTCGAGCTCATTATAATTTCCAATAATAAAGAATGGTAAAAATCAAACCAGTTTCAAGTTATGGAAACAATGTTTTGATTGGCCCCAAAATTCTGTTTGTTTATCTTCCTCATAATTTTTTGAAAAGATTTTGATTCTTCACCTGGATTTGAGACAAAGTATTTTTGGAAACTGAAATACTTTCTCAGAGTGGGAAAAGCATTTCCAGCTGTAGAAATGTGGTTATGTAGCATAGGCATGTGAACACTGCTGGGTCTATTACATTATTCCAGAGATTTTCAAAGCAATTGGGGGGATTTAGATCAACATTCCTTGTAAATTTAACAGAACCTCCAAATCCCAGTTTTGATATTCTCAGCCTACATATTAAATTGATAAACATGCCTGCTTAAAATCCTACCTGCTAAGTGTTGGCCTAGTTCTGCACCTGCTCAAGTCAGTGGCAAAACTTCTATTGGCACCAGTGGGAACACTTTTGGGAAAAAAATCATGCACACAACATTACTAACTATTATTATAACAGAATGCTGCCTCACTTTTTGCAGAAATAAGTAGGTTCTTAACTTCTTGTTGAGCTGCAGTAGTGCACTTCCAAAGCCGAGGGCCAAAAGGCAACTTAAACTTTAAAAAGTACAGAATTTTACTATAAAAAAGCATAATTTGTAAAGTCTGGGACAATTATAGTTCAATTTATTTCTTATCCTTCTCTGAGCCCTGGAGCATACATAGTATATACCAGGGAATGGCATTTTAATTGCGTGTGGACATATGCTATGTAGCCTCACACGAGAATGCTGGAAATGATCATCTGCAAGAGCATGGGGCTTCCATCTGGCACAGTTTTGATTCGAGACTTACAAACATTTCTATGACAGATAAATCTAAAACACTGAGACAAATGGCCTGTGTGCAGAAATCCTTTGCAAATCAAGCCCTAAACAATGGCACATTTTAAGCAGGATGAGAGAGATTTGACTCTTACTATGGCTATCTAGGTAGCTGATACATGCTCACTGACATGGAGTTGTGCAAACTTTTTTTTTTCTTTTTTTTTAAAGATTTCATGGACAAGGGGCTCACAACTTTGTGAGGCCAAGTCTGTCATAGGAACACAGAGTTTTGCTCTCATTAAATTCAAAGGAAAGAACTCAGTAAAAACTCAAGTTTCCCCTTGGATTAGAAACCATGAGTTTTGCATTATTTTGACCCCAAACCATAAATCGCCCCAGATTTGAGAGAAGGCAATGTCACCTGTAAAGCTGCCACCAAATCCTTCATTATATTAGTGGAGCTTCTGACTATGAAAAAAAAGTATGTTGTACATCGAGGGTCCAGAAAACATACAGAGCCCTAGATAAATTAAACTGGGCAACTCCTGACGAAAAAAAAAATCAAGTATTTGTTTAGGCCATGCTCAGGCATGTGTAACCCAGAGGCACTTAGTCGGTTAAGAGGTTGTTGGCTTTTAGCTCAAGCAGTACAGGCTCATGGCCTTAGCCACTAAAGTCCCAGGTTCAATTCCACCTGCTGATGACCTGGGTTCTGTCAGCTTTATACATGTGTTTGCATTCTGCATTCATTCCGTCACTTTGCATAGGAAAAAGGACATGAAATTCAAAGTTGCCTGCATGAGTAATTACAGAAATGGGATTTTACATTGGGTGGGTACACATTCGCACACTGGATGCCTTTGTCTACTTGTCCAGTCAGGGGACTATTGCAATCTACATGATTTGACCGGTCACAATTAACCAACACAGCATAAATATCAAGGAGCGCCAGCCATCTGCTTGCAGTCAATCCAGAATCGACAACATTTGCAAAAAAAAATTTTTTAAAATTGAGTCAATTGGTTTTAGACTGACTTGGGAAACTTGGAAGTTGTTTTGATTTAAAAATGAAAGTGACATTTTGCAAAAATGTTATGACTTTCACTTCCCTGCGCCCCCTCCTCTCCCGCTTGCTCCTTTTCCTGTTTTCCAACTAGCTGTGCTTACAGGTGACAAATGAACTCCAGGAAATTGCAATCTAAGTGGCTAAATGTATCAGATAAATTATTCATTCTGAAATATTTTTTCAGGACTGATAAACAGATCCCAAACTGGCTGGGTTTAATCCAAGGTGCCTGTGACAGGTGCCTTTAAGGGTAGTGCATCCTAGCGGTCAGCTCATGGCTGTCACAAAGCATGGCTCTCTTCATAGGGAGCTAGGAGGATACTGATAACGAGGATGATGTCCCAGGAATGAGTAGCTGTCCCCATTGCTGGGTTTGTAGCGAAGCTCCCTGCATGTAGGGAAGTAAAGCTACCTCTTTGCCAGTCAGCCCTGAATTGAATCAGGATCTCTCCTTTTCTTCCCCCTACAGGCTGGGGCTGTGGGTAGAATGTGAGAGGGGAAGGCTAGCTGGAAGAACTTAAGCATATCTTGTTTTACAGAATACTAGCAGATTTACCCAACATTGCCCAGGTCTGTAATTCAGGAATTCCAGCTGGTGTGTTTTGTTTCTTCATCCCTATAGAGTTCACTATGGTCTAACTAAAAAGGACTATAGTCAATTTGGTTTCCAATAACAATTTTCTTTTAATTTTCAAACCTTAAGCACTGATTTAGCTGTGCCAAAACAAAGCACTACTCCGAATCTATCCATTATATCCCTTTTTTTGTAAGTTTTGAGAAGCAATCCCATTGCAGGATCATCCTATTTTCCTAGCTCATCTTGATTCAGTCCCTTTCAACATTTGCTCAGTTAGATCAATTTTGAGGGCTGTGCTTGATTTAGTGATTCCAATCTCATTTCTGTTTGGTTTTATGAGACGCAATCCCATTCCAGGCATATCCTGTTTTCTTGACACAACCTAACGCTTATGTTGCGTTAAATTACGATAAGAGGAAGCTGCATACTGAATGTGGTGGTCCTAGCTCTTACCGTTGAGAGGGGGTTATGATCAACCGGGCAGACAAACTCTCTAATACCAGGATGGGCAATAACATGGCAGCAGTCCACTAGGGCTAGCCCCCGGCAGGCTGCCACCACTATATTTACCTGCATGGCCACGGGTATCGGCAATCACATCTCTCATTGGCTGTGGATCATAATTCCTGGCCAATTGGAGTGGCTGGAAGTGGCACAGACCAGGACAATGCTTCCTGTAGCTCCCATTGGCTGGGAACAGCAATCTGCACCAACGGGAGCTGCGATTGCCAGTACTTGTGGTTGTGCAGGTAAATATAGTGATGGGGGCCCACCAGGAGCTAATTCTCGCAGACCAGATCCAGCCCGTGGGCCAATATTTGCCCAATCCTGCTCTAAAATACCTAGTAGATATGGCAAGCAGTCTTACAATCTTCTTCTTCATGCCGTACCTACATGTCTTATTCACAGCCTTTTGTTTGTGGCTAAATCTCAGCAAACCTTTATTCCCTTCCCTCACCCGCATCACACGTGTTATTGGCTTTCTCTCAACACTCAGCAATGACAAGCAGCAGAGTTTCTTCTTGGTAATGGCACCGAAGATGCAAATGAGTGAAATCTGCCCTACACAAAGGGAAGTTGTGTTCTACCTTCCCATACTCCCACCTCGGGCCCGAAGAACAATTAGCGTCAGCTGACTGCACATCATGCCCCCTCTTTCAAGTCAGGACAAGTTGGCCTTCTCTGTCCAAATGCCCAGCTGTGCTCTTTGGCTTCAGAACAGCGCTCTTTGCTTTTCCCAGAAAGCATATCCATGTCTGCACCCCCACATATGTACAAGTCCTGACCACCACCTGCTCTCAAAAACCACAAGGCACTTTTCAGAGAAAACGATGAAATGAGCAAATACACACTCTCCTAGCAGCTCCAGCTACTGCAAACCCATCTGTGCTGCTGTAGTGCAAAGTGCCAATCTGAAGGCAATATGGGGCTTACTGTATGGGGTCAATGCCTGCCCTAGCAAGATCCTGGGTTAGATCTTCCTGAAAGAGGAGGTTATGTTTGCTACTCATTCAGAGGACATCTGTGTACTACTCCCTGCTCTGTCGCTGATGTGCTGTGTGCCCTCGGACAAGTCGCCTTACCTCTTTGTGGCTAAATGCATGCAGCTGAAAAATGGGTGATATTGTCCTACCCTCAGAAGGGCAAAGCACCTTGAGATCCTTGAATGAAAGGAACTTTCTTAGTGCATGGTGTTATTCGCGTGCATACAGCTGGTTAGTGCTGGCTGGCTGGAGAGAAAAACTCAACCACGCTGCCCTTTTCCAGTCCCTGGAGCCTGCTAAATGCAGACCTGCTGAAAACAGTCTGTTGCAAATGCTATTCTGAAGTTAAACACCCTCGACTACCCACCTCTATGTTGAGGGGGATACAAGCTCGTCCTGCCTGACAGCTTCCAAGAAAGCCAAGGCGACTTCTATTCCGACTGGTACGAATTTTAAAAGAGCACCTATGACCTCTAAAATAACTGGCGTCATATAGCAGTGATAAATTCACCCCAGACCAGAGCCCTCCTCCCAGAGTGCTGGAGGGTATGTTTACAGTGCTGTCAGAGGTGTGATTGCAGCTCATGTAGTCATACAATCATAGGGCTGGAAGGAACCACAAGAGGTCATCTAGTCCGATCTCCTGCACTCACAGCAGAACCAAGCACCGTCTACACCAGGGCTACTCAACATGCGGCCTGTGGGCCACATGTAGCCCGTGGCCTGTTTGCGGCCTATGGTGTGGTTTGGGTTTTCCCGGGGCTCAAGACACGGCCCACGGGTGGGATCCTGTGAACATGGCCTCCACTGGGAACATGCTCCACAACGGTGAGGCATCTCTCTGGTGGGGTGAGCATTGAAAGATGCAAGTGGATGGGCTGGCTGGAACAGACAAGTACAGGGTGTTGGCATTTCTAGCCCCCCAGGGAGGAGGTGCCGGGAGTGCTATTTGCATATATAGTTGCATGTATATACAACCACACTTAAGTTACGGCCCTTGGCATTGTGGCCTCTAGGGCTTCCAAAGTTGAGTAGCTCTGATCTAGACCACCAATCACAGGTGTCTGTCTAATCTGCTATCAAATCTCTCCCATTATAGAGATTTCACAACCTCCCTGGGCAATTTATTCTGATGTTTAATCATCCTGACACTTACGAAGCTTTTTTCTCATGTCCAACTTAAACCTCGCTTGCTGCAATTTATTTAGCCCATTGCTTCTTGTCCTATCCTCAGAGGTTAAGAACATTTTTTCTCCCTCCTCCTAATAACAACCTTTAAGGTCCTTGAAAACTGTTTGTCCCCTCCCGCCTCAGTCTTCTTTTTTGCAGACTAAACAAACCCATTTTGTCTCTAGACTTTTTCCAATTTGTCCTCATCTTTGCTGAAATGTGGTGTCCAGAAGTAGATGCTTAACTCCAGCTGAGGCCTAATCAGCATGGAGTAGAGAGGAAGAATTACGTCTCATGCTTCACTTATTACCTTCCTGCTAATACATCCCTGAAAGATGTTTGCTTTTTGGGGGGGGGAGGGCACCTGTGTCACATTGTAGACTCATATGATCCGCTGTGACCACCAGATCCCTTTCCACAGTGCTCCTTCCTAGGCAGTCAGACCTTCACCAGATTTGATATAGCAAGCTCTTAACAACAGCAGTGTGAGGGGGTGGCTCCACCCCACACTCAAGCTCAAGGAGTCCACCTGGCCCAGGTGGCTGAGTGGACCCCACCCCCGCAGCCCTGCTGGACATGCTCCCAGAGTAGCCCAGGTACAAAAGACTGCAGAGCTGTTCAGTTGGGGCTGATCTCTGAGGGAGAAGGAGCGGCTGCCCGACCTCCAGAATGACAACTGCTGCAGCCAGACTGAGAGGTGCCGGACCAGCTAACCAAGCCACTACCCGCCTCAGGCCGAGCCTGACCACAACACAGACTACGCCGTCCAATCCCCTTAGACATGGGTGCTGCACCCGCTGCAGCTGCACTAGATGCCAGGGCTGGAAACGCCGCTACTACTGCCAGACTTGCACCTACAGGTGGGACCGTGGTGTGCCATGGGAAGGGGGTAGGAAGCGACCCAGGGTGGGGAGCAGGAAAAGGCCTGGTGGGTTTGGCGCATTTCAGGGAGAACTCCCTGCTGAGCCAGTGGTGGGAGGTTCCCACCACTGATAGGGCCCTACGGTGGAGAGGGCAGGCCTGGGACCTCCTACCCCCAACCCCCAAAGCCTGGAAGGGACTGGACCATTTAAAGGACTAGGCCAGAGGGCCGTATTTCCCCTAAGACTGGGGCATCGGATTCTGGGACCAGGCCAGGGAGGCCTGAAGTATGCCCCAGGGTCACCCCTTGACAAGCAGCAAAACTGCAGTAGCATGGGGTATACAAGCCCATCCAGAATCCTGGGGGTTCATAGCTAGGCAGTTAAGCCCCACATGGTGCTGCGGCTTTGCTGCTATTGTTATGTGAGTTAGTTAGATCAAAGCTGCCCTCTGACTCCAGTGCGGACCTACCTTTAAGCTCATCATTTAGCCCCTCTTGTGGTCAAGAAGCTCCTGCATCATTAGTCTCCCGAGCATCCACATATGCTCATCGGTCAACTGCTCATGTCACAAACACCTGGGGAAAACTGCAGGTTTTTTGGTGCAACGCGTCATTGACCTTCCTCTGACTGAATGGCATTTCCGCTGAGTGATCACAATGGTGGTGGGAGGGGTTCCACCTGTCCGACCCATTCAGGTCAACCATCTATCCAGACACTTGGAGACAGAAAAACACCATGCACGGCGCTTCCCCCCTGTCATTTCAACCTCCCCAGACAGTCCTGCCTCCTGTGTTAAAGAGCTGCATTCCTACCAATGTACAGACATTGAACTAAATGCAAGTCACTTTATTTCCGGGTGTACAGCTCCTGATTGTGTGGTGCTAGGCATTAGATTGAGATAGTTCCAACATATCCATGAATGACTCCTCAAGGGGAATGTGCAATTTGCGATATTTGAATAAATGTGGTGTAGAAGCAACATTTTGAGTGGGCAAGTTGCACTCTGGGGCACGTGCAGCCTCTGATTAAGATATTTTGGAACTGAAAACAAAATTCTTCATTGGCGAAAGCCACAGTCTGGCGACATGCCAGGCAGCTGTCACTGAAAGAGCTGGGCATAAGCCAATCCTTACACATCCCCCTTGAGCTGAGAACTCGTAGGATAAATTTCAGCTGAAGGGGTAATGTTTTTGAGTTATAAGCATCTAAAAATAGGGTTGGGTAATGAAATTGCCTTCTCAACCATAACTAGAGTGTCACTGGTATAATGTACTTTGTCCTCCTGGAAGCAGCCAATACCGTACACATACTGTAATGCTGTCTGCAGATTTATTCAGCCTGCTCTCATTCTCCCACTGAAATCAGTGAAAAGAGTCCCATTGATTTCATTGGGACATTGTCAGATCTTGGGCCCCTGGACTTCATCAATGTAAGTAATATTTATTGAACGTTCTGAAAAAATCTGGATCAAGAGTAAATCGAGTCTTATCCTGCTCACACTTGCGTGCTTCAATAATTACTGGGCATAATGGAACTCATACATTTTTGGTGGCCTGAGCATTGTTTTCACGCTGTTATTCCTTTCTTTATTTCCACATATTTCCCTTTCTGCCCTCTCACAGAGCTTAGCGTTAAACTTATAACAATTGGGAGGAAATCTTTTTAATCAGTGCTGAAAGCCAAATATTAATCTAACCTCCATGGAGCTGTAATAACTTAACTACTGCTGCTGCAGTTCCCCTGTGGCTCTTGCACAGGCTCTTTTGACTACACATCGTTCCTTGGTCTGCGATTGGTGTTTATTCTTAGCTCACAAAGCTCAGAGTTTATAGCATTGATTTTCTGTACTACAGATCCAATCCCCAGGTGCCCCTCAGCCGCCATGCATTAAGTCTGAAAGACACAAAACGCTTTTAGTTCTGAGACACAGTTATGATTGTGGTTTATAGCATGCGGGGATCGTTTTTCACCTCTTCTGCACGCAGCACATTAAAATGTAGGCACCGACTGCTAGGACAATATTGATATTTATAACGGGCATTAACACATGAGAGCTTGCTTTCCGCTGAGTAAAGAGTGATATTTTTGGAAATGGAAAGGGAGGTACAGCAGATGACGTATGCTCAGGAAAACATGCCTCTTTCCTTTGTTAATGGCTAGGCAGATGGTGATCCACACTGCCTGCAGTGCCCGATAATTGTATTGTTACCGTGTCCTGCTTCGATTATTACACCCACTTGTTGTGTCTTATCACTAACCTCGACTGGAAACTCTTTGGGTCAGGTTCCATCTGTCTACTCTGTGTCTGTAGAGTAGCTAGCAAAAGACATGTACATTTATTGATGCAAGGAAAAAGGAGGAGTTAAGGAAAAAATGTATGGGGGGGACGAGATTTTAAAGTAAAGCTGACTATATTTGGTGCATAACCACATTCTCTTGGATCTAGTGGGAAAATGATATGGGATCTATCATAGATAGTTCCTACACTTCTATGAGGTAGGACAGTACTATCATCCCTATCTTATAGATGGGATCTAAGGCACAAAGACCTTAATGGCTACTTTCTAAAAACAGTGTTTAAGCACTTGGCTCCCGTTTAATCAGGAGGAGTTAGGTGACAAAGTCTAACCCTCCATGATTTGCCCAAGGACGTGTGTGATGGAATAAGGGAATTGAACCTGTGTCTCCTAGGCTAGCACCCAAACCATGGACAGTTCCCATCAGGCAGCGGGTGTTCAGTTCAAACTGAAGACTCTGTCTCTGGCAGCTGAAGGAAATTGCATCCCTCCTTCACTATCTCCATGACAAAGCTCCAACCAAGAGAAAGCACTCACCAGCAGCCTGCTACAGGAGATGATGGGATCTGGTCCCACCAAATGCACAAGGCAGGATGGGGAAAGAGATGTGCAGGAAGCTGTTTTCTGTCACAAATGGGTCTTTCCTCTGCTACTCACATTTGCAACATGGCAGCAATGTCACTTTCACAAGAGGAAGTGGGAAAATCTACGGGGATTTTCAAGCTTGGCTTAAAGAGCCAGATCCTCCACAAAGGATCCCCATGGGACTTTATTTCAGGATCTGCAGCTCCCAATTATGTGGCGCTAGATTTAGATGGCTCGATGCATATCCATGAATCACTCTTCCAGGGGAAGGAGTGCCTTTGAGATATTTGGATAAATGTGGCTTAGCAGCAACGTTCTGAGTCGGCCGGTTGCACTCTGGGCATGGAATCATTGATTCTAATAGGGCTCAACAGATTTACCTCATGTGGGGATCTAGCCCAGTCATAGGCGGCAGGTGGCTCAGCCTCCCCAGTGCTGAGTCATGCAGCCCAGCTCATTGGGGGAAGCCCCAAGGCTGCCCACCAGCAGGTCAAGCAGGGAGAGTCCCCGGAGCTCAGTGGTAGCAGCAAAGGTGAGTCCCCGGGCTCCTGGCATGGTGCTGCAGGCAGAGTCTGTCCCTCATGTGGGCAGTACCCAGCGATTCAGCCCCATTCCTGAAGCGACAGACATTCTGGGCCTTCCCAGGTCAGTGAGGGGGCAAGCAAGACAGGGAGGACAGCGGGAAGAGGATGTGGAGGAGGGAGCAAGATGCAACCATATTCAGCTGGAGGCACCAGCACCACCACACAGCTGCCTAAGCTCCCAGCCTTTGCCCCCATCACAGGCCCCCAAGTGCACCCCTCACACAGCCCCACCTGCCTTCCCTCAACTCCCCCAGCCCCCAGTAAACACCCTCCAAACTCCATTTTGCCACACAAACCTAAACCTCACATCTCCTCCCACAGCCCCCATCCCAAATAAACCCAAGCCCTACACACCTCCTCCACCCATTTCTCAGCCCCCACCCCACAAAGCCTCCTTCCCCAATAGCGCCCAACAAGCCCACTTCTCCAAGTAACCCCCCCACCACATAAATGGCTCCATAAAACATCACTGTCAGACTTTTTCCCCAAGTCCTCCCTCTCCAATGCCCCATATGCCCACCCTGAATCCTTTCCTTGCTGTGGGTCACTACCTCCCTCCAAGCTCTACTCCCCAGTAAACCCACTTAAAACCTCACCTGTATAACTCAAAACCAAAGCCTAAAGAGAAAGCAATTGGAGCTGGATCTGCTTTTGCTGTGCTTCCCACCCCCATATGGGATAGTGGTCTGAGCTATGGATCCCTACCACACAGTGACTGGAGAAAGTGATGTGTGTGGATTCAATATATTCCATTCTCCAATGAGCAATATTGCTGTGTGTGATTAGAAGGCACCCATGCAACAACGGATGATGCACGCCGTCATTCTGCGCACCATGTGTCTATGTACCATTGCAACTGCCTGAGGCCACATCTATACTGCACAGTTATTTCAGAATAAGCTCCATAATTATTCGAAATAGCTTATTTCAAAATAGCACTTCTACACTGCTGGGAAGCCTCAAAATTAGTCCGAGGCAGGCTTCCCTAATGTAGACGTGCTATGTCAATTTAGAGCCCCAAGAGGAATAACTGAGAATGACCCTTCAAAAGGGACAATTTTGAAATACCAGAAGTAGAGCGTCTACACACACCTTATTTCAGAACAGTTCTTTTGGAATAGGCATTATTCTTCGTAGAATGAGGTTTACAGAAGTTGGAACTAGCCATCTGTTATTTCGAAATTATTTCGAAATAATGGAATTGCTGAGAAGATGCCATTATTCTGAAATAACTTGGCTGTATAGACATGCCCTTGGTGATATAAGGGTAACAATCACAATCAGTTATTACTTCTGGTAAGGTGGTGGGGGTTCCCACGTGGGATAAGGCACTTACCTGGGGAGGCGAGGGTCATGGGTTCAAGTCCCACATCCCCTGGGGTTGGTACAGGATGGCCAAAAGCTGGGCAGCCCTGGGGCAGGAGGGACAAGGGGTGCCCTGACAGTAAGGTGGTGGGGCAGGTTCCCCTCTGGGTTAGGGTTCTCACCTAATCATGCTGTTTCCCATTTAAAACAGTTATATTTAGAGTATTGTTCAATCTAAAATCAACTTCCACATCAACTAGAGAAAAACAGGACAAAGTCAAATCCGTAAGTGGTATAAATTAGCATAGCTCCTCTTCTTCTTCCCTAAGGCTTGGATAGATAACAATGACTACAAATGTATATCTATGTGTGAGAGCCAGCATATTGCTGCAGCAGTGACCTGGTGAATATCTTTCAGTCCCCTGGCCCAGAGGAAAAGAAAGAAGGGAACACTCAGATATAACGTGCTCCATCATTTGTGCCACAGGAGCATACAGGTGTTGGCCTCGTTTTCCATTTAAAGAGGATTTGTCCACATCTCCCATGAGCAGTCCTGATACGATTCAATCAGCACCCGCTTTTCTGACACGAATCAAAACCGATTGCTTCTCAGCAGGATCCGCAATGAGCTATTTGTTATGAGCACGGTCAGGGTCCTGGGCTGGGATGCAGCGGAGTGGGTGGGCTTGCGACGCCTGTGCTTGTCAACTCTCCGCCAGAGCTGGGAACCCTGACTGTCTGCTGTCCGAACCTGAACTAGGGCCTACCTGTACTGTTTGCTCGGCCTGAGCACAGGCCCGAGCTCCGGAACTTTTTGTTGCTCTGCCCTGCAGCAGGGCCTGGGGTCAGCTATTTACCTGTTCTATCTGCTTGTGGTGAGATGAGTAGCCTCTCTCTGGCCCGAGACGGAATTGCGCCTCTGGCCTAATCCAGTACACTCCTACATAAGCCACTCTCTTTTCAAAATGGTAAGGCAACTAGCCATTAAGTCACCATAACGCACCATGGCTATGTCTAGACTGCATCCCTTATCCGTAAAAGGGATGCAAATTAGACATATCGCAATTGCAAATGAAGCGGGGATTTAAATCCCCCCCCGCTTCATTTGCATGAACATGGCCGCCGCTTTTTTCCGGCTCGGAGCTTTGCCGGAAAAAAGCGCCATTCTAGACGGGGATCTTTCGGAAAATAAAGCCTTTTCTGAAAGATCCCTTATTCCTCTTAAAAAAAGGAATAAGGGATCTTTCGGAAAAGGCTTTATTTTCCGAAAGATCCCCGTCTAGACTGGCACTTTTTTCCGGCAAAGCTCCGAGCCATGCTTCATTTGCAATTGCAATGTGTCTAATCTGCATCCCTTTTACGGAAAAGGGATGCAGTCTAGACACAGCCTATGGGTTTAAGTTAGAACCAGTGCCTAAAACTGATTTTAAAAGTGTTTCTGATCCTTCTTTTTGCACAGGAGGATGCAAATAATGTCAAAATAAATCAGTGTTTCTCAGAGGGGAAAAGACAAATTGCTTTATATTTCACACGAGGTTGTAAATAAAAAGCTTTGTTCTTAGCTTCTGTAACAAGAGTGGCAAGAATTATCCATAACACTGTGCTAGTCATTGGGGTGGCGTGGGGAAAATTCGGTCATTGCAGCACAAGCAGGATTTTTTCCTCTGTCTTGTTATAAGTTATAAGTGGTGCATACGCGATGCAGCTCTTAAGTTGTGATAAGAGCTGTTGTTTTAATTCATAGATTCATAGGGTTTAAGCCCAAAAGGATCTATTAGACCAGCTGGTCTGACTTGCTATATCAGATGAGCCACACAATGTCACCTGCACTGAGCCCAATACAGACAGGCAACATTTTCTCTCCTGATCTTAGACAATCCACAGCTTTGCTATTCTTTTAATGATTATATTTTTGCATCCCACGATGTGTGAAAATACTCCTGGGCAGCTACTTACAAAGGCCCCTTGTGAATCCTTGGTCATTTAAACTGACGTAACATACAGCCATATGTCGCCGGAACTTGTTTTCTTCCATCAAGATGAAGCCATAGTACCATGAGATGGATTTCACACAGCTAGCCAAAGTATGTTATATGCATTACTTATACCCCATTAGCATGTATAAAGTGCACAGTATGAATATTGTATGCATGAATGCTAGACAGTTGGCTAAGAGAAATGTACTACTTCTCCCACAATACTAGTCACTTTTAGTCACAGGTATATCCCACTAACTCAATATTTGACAAAAGTGGACCCAAAAACTGTCAAAGGCAAAATACCTGAATATTCTGCCTCGGTATCTTCATGGACGAGTACCTGGAATGCTAATCTCCAAAACAAAGCTAAGAAAGGTACAAAACAGCACCTTCAAGAACAGGTAAAAACTGGTGGGTTGGAGTATAGGTGATGTACTAAGTGCTTTCTAACTGATGAGCAATCATCCTATAAATACCAGTGGTCTTGGGTATCTTTTAGGGAATACACCTTCTGTGTAAGGTGAACTGATCACACTGAGAACCTGCTTCCTGGAAGGATGGGTGATCTATTAAGTCCTTCTTTCCTCTACCATAATTTATTGTTTCTAGACAAAACACTGACTGGGCTTGGTTTGTCAAACTGCAATAGTAGTCAGAATAAATTGGTTCAATATATCAACAGGACACCCTCCCCACATCGGTGGTAGAGTCTTGAAAGTCATTTGTTGTTCTCACAGGATAACGTATAACTGAAGTACCATGAAGTTTCCCCAATGCTCAGACCTATCCATCCACTAAGTATTTAATTGTGCCACATCTTTCTTCTTTAATTAAAAAAAGAAAAGACCGCATGTCTAAAAATAGGCAGCAGTAGCAAAAAAACAAACAACTCCCAAAACCACCACATCTCAAACAAATAATTTTATTGCATGGAAGCCATATAGCTAAAATTGCTTGAGGATCGTTCTTTTAAAGCCTTACAAGAAATGGAGCTGTCCTAGAGCCCTACTACAAATCCTGGCAAGGATATTGGAGATAACAGAGCGGATGCCATGGAAACTGAGACAGACCTAATGGGAGCCATAACCATTGCTGTTATTTATTAATTCTGATAAGCCATCTCAATGGAGAATGTCTAAAGATTCCATGGTGCTAAAAATAGCATGCTTGTAATATTTTAAACTCCTAATGTTTCACAATATTGTAGATATCTGCTATTAAAAATTTCTCTAGCGCTTGTGAGGTGTCATATAATTAAACCTCCTGATTTACTCAGAACAGGGGAATTTTCAAGCAGCTCTTAGCTTCTTAAACAGACATTTTATATGCATCAGAGATTCTTTTTTTTTTAAGCCACAGGGTCTATGTAAGCACATAAGGCCGCAATCTTGCACTGACTTAAGTGAATGCAAGTTTTGCTGTTGATTTGAAAGCAGATTGGAGTCTTAAGAACCAGTTGTGCCCTTACACACAGGGCTCACATGAAGTCAGTGGAAATCACACATGTGGGTGTGTCCTGGTGTAATGGAGCATCACTCACCTCACGTGAGTGCCCCCTCTTGGCTGAGTGCCTGTGCCTGTACTCCTTGCTGTGGCAGATGTTCTGCAACCCAGCTCTGCCAGCCCAGTCTAAGCCTCTTGAGCTCACTCTGGCCCAACAGCTTCCTTTTAACTGGCTTGCTGGGCCCTGATTGGTCGTGTCCTTTGTGACACTCTCTCTTTCCTGGAAGACTTCTCTATGGTTAGCTAGGTGGTGTGTTGCAAGGCCACAAGCCTCCAGCAGGGGGCTTCGGGGCCTGGTCTACCACACCACACTTGGATTGAATTTGTTCTAACAAATTAAAGCAAAGTGCAATGGGAGAATGAGGGCACGTCTAGACTACATTCTTTTTCCCAAAAGGAGATATGAAAATGTGGTGCTAATTTGCCTATCTTCTTTCAACTGCTTTTTCAAAAGTAGGTTTTTCAAAAGTGAAAGTAGTCTGTACGCATTTGTTTCAGAAAAAAACAAACCCCTTTTTTGAAAACAACCACTCTTCCTAAAAAAAGGAGATTTACACAGCCTTTGAAAAAGGGAGAGGAGGGTTTAAAAAAAAAAGTGTCCAGACTACTTTCACTTTTGGAAAAACCCACTTTTGAAAAAGCAGTTGGAAGAAGATATGAAAATTAGCATCGAATTTGCATATCTCCTTTTGAAAAAAAAAACCCGTAGTCTAGACATGCCCTCTGAGTGTCTATCTAGGATCTATATTAAAACACAACATTGAGAGTTTGAGGAAAGACCTCTAGCTGGTCAGGAAAGATCTGAATGGGGGAGTGAGACAAAACTAAGTAGTATAATTTAGCAGGTAGGAAAAACTAGCAGAGAAGCATCCCTTCCCATAGCTAGGTGAGATGACATTCCCCAAGGAGAGGAAGCATTTGATATTCAAATGAGGCTACATTTGATCTTAACCCAAAAATGTTCCTTTAATTTCTTTTTCTATATGCTTATGACATGTTTCTTACTCATGGAGACATTTCCAGCAAATCATTGTTCAATAGCTTCTCCCTTTCTTTGATTAATTGAAGCAGAAAACCCCACACAAAAATATTGTGCCTGGCTCTTTTCCATGGCTGCAGCAGATCCAGAACAGCTCTGTGGCACAGGGCAGGAGACTGGCTTAGGAGAAAGCGGAAGAATCTGCTGTTACCCTGCACACAGTGGAATTCAGCCCTTTTGGTCTTCCTACCCCATCCAACATAGGTTTGGGGGCAGGACAGCTGCGAGCCAAGGGGCCACAGGCTTATTATCAATGGATCTGTTGTTATGTGAATCAAACAGCCACCGGCCTACTAGGAATGACAGCAGCTAGCTCCTCATTAGCTCTGTGGCTTGAGTGGAGGTTAGCATTCTATCCCACTACCTTCTTTGAAGCTCAGTGGGCTGAGAGAGATTTTTCCCAGTATCTGATTGGCATTTAATTGGACGTAAGATTTACAGGGCTTAAGGGCAGAAGGGACCACTCTGATCTGTTGCATAAAAGGTCAGAAAACCTCACCCAATACATTTGATATCAAGCCCTGTTTGAGCTAGAAAGACAGCCACTTGCACTGACAGCATGCGATGGAGACTACCACCGCCCCAGTGGACAAAATGTTAGCATGAGTTGATGTTGATGTCGCGACAGTGGTAGTTACCAAGGGACATCATCTGAGCTGTGTGGTGCTCCCCCACCTCTTTTTTGGGAGGGAGGGGGACTTTCAACATTTCCACAGAAAAGATACCTCCTCTAAATTGCCACCCAAGCCTACGTAGCCTACTGAAGAATACATTTGCCTTACAAATCATGGCTGTGTTACATCTTTACAAGAAACACTGCCCACTTTTTATGCTCTTAGTGTCAAATGGATCACAACATCACCAGCCACATTATTTTTATTATCCTAGCAACTTGGTACTTAATGACTCTTAACTTCTCTTTTGTGAGCAAAAATCCATAATCTGTAGCATTGAGAATAAATTTTCATGGCATTTTCTATGCCCTTTGCTCTTTCCCTTGGTGTTGCTTCTCTTAATAGACTTTGCTCTTTCCCATCTGCTCCCAATCCCCCTTTAGATTTTCATTGTCATTTTTTTACCTATGAATTTCCATTCTAAATAAAAGTGAGGCTGAAAGAGCTGCTGACACTGATGTGCCATCCCGCACAGCAGAAAGTGCTCACAAGAGACGCAAGGCCAGATCCTCATGCCAATAAACACCTGCTAACTCTGTTGTCTTCAGTGGAGCTGAGCCAATTTACATAGCGGAGGATCCGGTGAAAGGCTTATCATGGCAGTCCTGTGTTTGCACATAAAACAAGTGATGTAACCAATGTGTCTTTCAGACCTGTGATTAGCTAAGCTCTCTGACAACACAAAGACTTCTTTTTCTGATGAGAGGAGCTAAGGGTTAGCTGCCATTTTTGTTTTTTTGTTTGTTTTGTTTAAAAATTCACAGGCGAGACTGCAAGAAAGGGAGTCTAGCCTAAACGCAAGTAAATCAGAATTGCTTTCACACTGTGTGTACAGCATCAATTTGGCATCTGAAGTCATTGACATTGATAGCATTAAAACATTTTTTTTTTTAATTTTCAGCTGATTATCACTACAAGGGACCTGCCTATGTTGGAATGAATTAGCAGTAAGAGAGTATATTAGTATTCAATGATGCAACTATTTAGTTTTAATAATACATAGGAAGACTAGAATTATTGTGAAAGGGTAGAAAGGTTGTGATTACAGCTTTTCATAGCTTGCATGAATGCGCACTATGGATTGTTGCCAGTTTAAGGATTTAATGGTTAGTTATTACATTTAGATTGGAAGGGTTCATTCATCAGCAAGGATTTAAACTCTGGCATGATACACTTATAAAATGAATTTTATGTAACATGCAGTTGAGACTTTGGGGGCAAATGAAATCCTGTTAGCTCAATTAAAGATGAACCAGAGTTAGCGCTTTGCTTCAAAGACCTGAATGAGGCTAATCACAATTAAGTTTTACCTGATCTGAAAAGAGGAACAGTTTATGGGCTTGACTCTCCTAAGCGCTTCTGGAAAAACGTTATAATGGGGAGGGGGCAGAGAGGATAATAATATCGTCACATCCCAGTTACACATCTTGTCATTATAGTGTTTGTAAATGTTTAGTTTCCAAATGGGGCCTGCCATTGTAAGGTACTATTCTTAAGTTATTCAGCTAAAAGCATTTGCAAGAAGGGTTGTTTTGTGTTTATTCTTGGCAGACTACTCTGCAGTGCAATAAAATATGGATTATCCACATGTTGTGGGAAATGAATAATTTCAGATTATGAAGATGTCAGATGCTAGGAACATGAGCGCCTAAAATTAGCTATCTAAATTCATAATTAGGCTCCTAGATAAAAATAGTCTGATTATCAGAGGTGCTGAGCAGTCTGTGTCTCCCCAATCAGTGGATTCTGATGCTGCAGGATCTCTAACTATCAGCGATACAGTAAACTAAGAGCAGCCCAGGAATAAAATCCAAGGTGGTCTCTGCTCTAACTCACATAAGGCTTCGTTATTTCAACGTGGATCATTTTCACGTGCTGGCATTGTCGTTCTTTACATTTTTCCTTCCCTCTCAGCCCTCTTCTCTCTTTGCCTTCCTCAACCGTCCTCCTCAGGCCTTCACACCCAGTCTTAGCTTCCATTAGTTGTGGTATTGTGGTTCTCTGGAGAGGTGGGATTTGTACCAGGTTCTGAAGGTGTTTAGAGTAGATTCCATTCCATGCTTCTGAAGCTTCTTCCATAACCTAGGACCTACTGCTGAAGATGCCTGAATTCTGGCTTCCAAGGTGTTCTCCTTGAGCACATGCAGTCCCAGGCTGTCTCTACACTGGGCCACTTATTCCGGAAAAATTAGCCGCTTTTCCGGAATAAGCTGTGAGCTGTCTACACTGGCCCTTGAATTTCCGGAAAAGCAACGATGCTCTACTGTACAAAATCAGCTGCTATTCCGGAAAAACTATTCTGCTCCCGCTCAGGCATAAGTCCTTATTCCGGAACACTGTTCCGGAAAAGGGCCAGTGTAGACAGCCCAGTAGTCTTTTCCGGAAAAAAGCCCCAATGGCGAAAATGACGCTCGGGGCTCTTTTCCGGAAGAGCGCATCTACATTGGCCACGGACGCTTTTCCGGAAAAGCAGCCTGCCAATGTAGACGCTCCTTTTCCGGAAAAACTGAGAACGGAATAGTATTCCGTTTTAAGCAGTTCCGGAAATTCATGCCAGTGTAGACACAGCCCCTATGTTTCTCCATAGAAGGCCTTCCGGCATAGCTAGAGACATGGTCCTTAAAGTAGTCTGCTCACAAGCAACTTTGATGAGTAGGAGCAGGACTTTGAATGAGACATAGTTATGACCAAAAAACCAAGAACTGGCATAGAGCCCTGCTGTTCTGGAAGGCTCCTAAATCCTTTAGGCTCCTGTGACCACACCAGCCCATATATTCAAAGTTGTATTGATTGTGGTGAAAGAGCGCACAGAGCAGCAGGAAGGACGGCTTGCTCTGTACTTTCACAATTTCCATCAACTGGGCCCGACTGCCATGTCATTTCTTCCACTTTTCTATTAGGATTCTATGGATGTCAGGAGTATCCCTCCCATTTAGACCCCATTGTGAAATCAGAATCAGACCTAATCCGTTCACAATCACGCCAGGTTGTTTAACAACAGACCCTTCCAACAAAAGCAATTCCATTAGAATAGATGGTACAAGAACAAGTTGTTAATTCTGCTTAATACTTGAGGTGCCCTTGACATTCAGTAACAAGACTCTGGTGTATTGAAACAAGTGTAAATAAAGCTAAAGCATCCAGAGAATTGCTCTTAAAATTGACAAATGCCGTCATTTGCTGACAGCAATCTATTCTCTTCTTATAAAGTTATGGCATTGTTGCTTGTGACTAACGCTACGGTTGAGTCAGCACTTCTGTTTCCAAGCATTTATAACTTGGTCATTTAAAAAAAATACACCCTTAGCTGAAATTTCCATACCGGCTCCTTGAGATGATTTTTCTCTTTTAATATGTTTAAAAGTTATGAGCATGATTCTCTATTGCCTCACACCTTGCATCATTATTTGTGCCCATGCAAAATGAGTGTGAACAATTCTATGCCTGGCCTAGCAGCAGTTTGCACACACATGATTGATGATTCAAAGGGCAAGGCATTGGAGACTCAGACCCTGGAAAGCAGTTTCCTCCTGTGAGTATAAATACAGGAAAAATCTTAGTCGGAAAGTTATTTCAGATTATTTTTCAGAAATGAAATATGGCAAATAGTTTCTCTATGGTGAAGACTAACATGGTCCATGCCTGAGAAACACAAAGCTGTTGGTTTTGCATTCAATACTTTTTCCTTTGCACACATTTCCTAAGGGATTTGCTTCATGCTTAACTATCTGCTTGCTATACATGGGCAGATTACTACTGCTCCTTTGCAATGCATTTCATGAGGTAACTATTCGGTTTTAGAAACCATTTACAACAGCACATTGATTTTCTCAATTGCATGGACTACCCTGTCTTCCGAACTGGCTGTGTCCATGGCTGGTTTAGCCACAGGGAAATTTTGACAATTTGGGGGCCAGAAACTAGAAGTGGTGAAGTCTGTGGGAAATTAAAGGCTTTTTAACTCCCAACTTTTTAACTCTGCCTTTCTCCTGTAACAGATGGGGACAACACAATACACAGATGCAGTGGAATAGAGCATGAGATGGTTTAAACTGTATGCTGATTCACTCTAGTTGAGGATCTGACCCAGTATAGACAGCTGGATGCATTTCCCTGTTTTAGCACTAATGCAGCTTAAATAAAGCTGCCTTCAGGGGAGCCAGTGCATTATTAATTGAGGATTTCAGGCCTCTCTCTTCCCATTACTGTCACACAACAACTGATTTAGGAGCTGAGCCTCCAAACAAGCATGAAATTAAGGCTTACTCTAGAGCTGGTTAAAAGTTCTCAGTTGAAATTAAGTGAGGAAGGGAAGAAGAAAAGACTTTTGTGACAACTTCATTGAAATGTTTCTTCATCCATTTCTCTCTACTTCTAGAACTGGTTGAAATTAAATTAACTACTATTAATGTTTCAGTCAAAAATGTGGGGCAAAAATGCCATAGAATTTTCCCCATTCCTCTCTGTTAGCTCTGCTTAACTAACAGGCATCAGAACTGCATCCTTATTTAGCCCAGTTTACCTTCCATGTGCGGGTCTTTCACGCAACAATGAGAGAAAGGTAGTCTTCTTGCAAAAAACAATAGGGAAAGATGATTAAAAACCACAGAAGTTTGGCAGGAGCTCTCAGGGGCAAGCATAACATCTGCTTTTAACTCTTGTTTTTACAAATAGACTGACTTGCAAGCAGGCCCACTGATGGGGAATAAAGGGAGTCATTGCCCTGGCACCTGGAGATTCAAAATGGCCCCAGGCTCTGGCCACCACCATTGCTACTGCAGCAGTGATGGCGACTGAAGCCCTGGTGCCTTTAAATAGCCACCAGAACACCACCTCAGCCCCGCCCTTCTGCCTGAGGTCCCGCCCCTTTCAGGAGCCCGGGGCCATGCCCCCCACCTTGCCCAGGGGCTCAACAAGTCTGTCATCCCTCCCCCTACGAACTGCAAGCTGTCCCTGAGACATGCTAGTTGAGGAGAGTACATCAATGACACAACAAGAAGAGGTAGTGGTAGAAAGGGACAAAGTATGTGTTAGGGGAGAACAGCACCATGTAGAGCCTGGTCTACACCACTACAGTGGTACAGCAGGCGACTAGGGCTGTGTCTAGACTACAGGGGTTTTTTGACAAAAGTAGCCTTTTTTCGAAAAAACTTCACCTGCCTCTAGACTGCAGCCGCGTTCTTTCGAAAGTAAATTCAAAGAATGCGGCAGTTTTTTCGATCGCGGTAAACCTCAATTTATGAGGAATAACACTTTTTTTCGAAAGTACTCTTTCAAAAAAAGGCGCTATTGAATGCAAACTGTGCTTTTCCGAAAGAGAGTGGCTAGACTCTCTTTCGAAAAAGCAGCTCACTTGTTTGAAAAATCTGCTTGTCTAGACACTCTCTTTCGAAAGAAGCTTTTTCAAAATGTTCTTTCGAAAAAGCCTCTTTCAAAAGAGGCTTGTAATCTAGACGTAGCCTTGCTGTGGTAGTGCTTGTCATGCAGAAATAGCCTAGGCAATGTGCTTACAGCTGGAAGGGAGAATTTGCATCACAAACCCAGGACCTAAGGGTGTGATCTAAATCTAAACAGAATTAAAGACTGTGGGGAAAATACCCTTTAAATTGCACTGGACTTCAAATAAAGAGGTTTTAAATTCTCAGGCATGGGAGGTTTTTGTTCATGTGATTAGTCCAAGTGGCTTTGCAGGAATCTTCATTTGAACACACTTTACTTATGTGTGTTTGTTTTCAGCATCAGTGTCCCAAGGTAAAATTTTCCTCCATTCAGCTAGCACATGGCATATAGGAAGGCTTTGTGCTTGCCCACTGCACAGAAGTGACTATCTCCCCCAACACAGTAAAAGCTAACCTATTGTTTTAAACTTAAGTATCAGAGGGGTAGCCGTGTTAGTCTGAATCTGCAAAAACAATGAGAAGACCTGTGGCACCTTATAGATGAACAGATTTATTGGAGCGTAAGTTTTCGTGGGTAAAGACCCACTTCATCAAATGCATGTAGTGGAAATTCCAGAGGCAGGTTTAAGTATTCAGGCATATTTACTGAATTGACCTCGTTATCTCTAACCCTACTCTTGACTGGAACTCTTTTCTTATGCCTTTATTTATACCTGCCTCTGGAATTTCCACTACATGCATCTGACGAAGTAGGTCTTTACCACAGGACTCCTCATTGCTATTATTTTAAACTTCTCCATCTTTCACAATAGCGACAATAGGAATGTATACAGCTCTGGAAAACACCCTTAACTGCAGACATAGAGGTAGGAACACACATTTAATATAAACAAGGCAGGTAGCTTCTTCAAGGATACAGTGTGCAAGGATCCAAGTTCTAGTGTTCTGTGATCATTCTCAGGAAGGAAAACCAGATCCCATTTGGGCTCCATAACAGACAACAACCTTTTGATATTTTAGTGGCTCATCCCACTGCAGCTGAAGCCAAGGGGTAGAGAAAGAGCCTTATTGACATCAGTTGGAGCAGGAGTGTGTTTGGAAAGGTGAAAGAACAGCATTGCAGAGGCTGCATGGATTAAACACAAATAAAAAACAGCTGTAAATCTAGGAAAAGGAACGTAAGGTCACATCTTTGCTAGCACTTACCTCTGTAAAATGTTTATTGCTCGGGAGAGCAACGTTACGTTTTGCCGGGATAAGCCCTCATGGGCAGCGTGCAAGGTTGCAGGAGACGCCACCATCTGACATAGTTACTACCACCCATTGAGCTGGTTTTATTACGTTGATGGGGAAGCATCAGCCTAACGCAGCTGTATGAGTGTTCTTGCAGAGGCATAGCTGAACTGACACACCTGTTAGCTTGTAAGAGTCAGCATGGCCCAAGGCTCTTGTTCACCAACGCACGTGAGGGTGTTCTTACCTAGAAGTCCCACTGAGGTTGATAGAATTTAAGCACCTAGTTACTTCTAACCATGCACTTCACTGCGTTGCTGAATCAGGGCCTTAATTCTGATGCCTTCTAGGCCAGGGGTTTTCAAACTTTTTTTCTCATGACCCAGTTGAAGAAAACTGTTGTTGCCTGCGACCCAACATAATTTGGCTAGAGTGGGGAGGGGCTGAGGGTGAGAGCTTTGGGGTGAAGGAGTGGGTGTGTGGCTTGGGGGAGGAGGAGGAGTCAGGGCTGGGGGGAGATGGCTTCCTTGAGCAGCTCCTGAGTAGCAGGGGTGCTAAGGACGCTTCCTGCCTCTCCTAACACCGCAGGTTCCTAGCCAATGGGAGTGCAGCAGCAGGTTCCTAGCCAATGAGAGTGCAGAGCTAGTGCTCAGGGTAGGGGCAGTGCATGGGGCCCATTGTGCTCTCCCTCACACACACCCCTAGGAGCTGGGCCTGTTACCGGCTGTTTCTGGGGAGCAGCGCCGTCAATGGTGCCAGGACAGGCAGGGAACTGCCTTAGCACCCCTACTGGTCACCTGATCCCCCTACAGCAACGAGACCCAGTGCCCGACATTGTGCCATCCACTCCTAGGTCATGACCCATAATTTGAAAACCACTGCTCTATGCTATCCTTTACTGAAGGAGAGTATGTTTTATCCTAATATAGCACAGAATTAATACATTTTGTTTGCTTCCTTCTGACATTTTTTTTTATGCCTTATAGAAGGCTGCCCAACCACATTAGTTTTCTCTGTCAAGTTTTTCTCTCCGCCCTGATCCATCTTAGCTGTCAGTTATAGCATGAGGACATTAAAATGGAAGTGCCATGCTGTCAAATGAATCATGTAATGACAGCTAAGAATGTAAGTCAGAGGCGCCTCTATTTTTCAGAGATTGTATTTTAGCTATTTTGGATTGGTTTCCATTTGATTTGTCAAAAAAAATCCTATCCACCTAAAAATGTAGTTGGGTAAATCAGAAGTGTAATTTCTAGAAGAAAACCTTCATAGTAATATGTTATGTAAACATTGATTATAGCTCAATGGAAGTTATAGTTCCTCTTTATTTCTCTCTGGATTGTGCTAGCTAGAACTAGAAATAGGCCTCTGTAGGCATTTAAGACAAATAGATACATAAATACAGGAACCCACAGACTTAAGCCAGAAAAGTACTTGGGTACACACACAGCTAAGTACAAAAGCAGTCCTACTGAAGTCAGGATGAGGTACATTTGTGCACATGCTCATGAGTCATGTTGAATCAAGGCCTGAACACACACACTTGTGTTTCATTTTACAGGATTGTAGCTAGAAATATACAATCATAGAATACTAGGACTGGAAGGGACCTCAAGAGGTCATCGAGTACAGTCCCCTGCCCTCATGGCAGGACCAAATACTGTCTAGACCATCCCTGATAGACATTTATCTAACCTACTCTTAAATATCTCCACCGATGGAGATTCTACAACCTCCCTGGGCAATTTATTCCAGTGTTTAACCACCCTGACAATTAGGAACTTTTTCCTAATGTCCAACCTAAACCTCCCTTGCTGCAGTTTAAGCCCATTGTTCCTTGTCCTATCCTCAGAGGCCAAGATGAACAGATTTTCTCCCTTCTCCTTATGACACCCTTTTAGATATCTGAAAACTGTTATCATGTCCCCCCTCAATCTTCTCTTTTCTAAACTAAAGAAACCCAATTCCTTCAGCCTTCCCTCATAGGTCATGTTCTCTAGACCTTTAATCAGTCTCATTGCTCTTCTCTGGACCCTCTCCAATTTCTCCACATCTTTCTTCAAATGCGGTGCCCAGAACTGGACACAATTCTCCAACTGAGGCCTAACAAGCGCAGAGTAGAGCGGAAGAATGACTTCTCGTGTCTTGCTCACAACACACCTGTTAATGCATCCCAGAATCATTTTTGCTTTCTTTGCAACAGCATCACACTGCTGACTCATATTCAACTTGTGGTCCACTATAACCCCTAGATCCCTTTCTGCCGTACTCCTTCCCAGATAGCCGCTTCCCATTCTGTATGTATGAAACTGATTGTTCCTTCCTAAGTGGAGCACTTTGCATTGTCTTTATTAAACTTCATCCTATTTACCTCAGACCATTTCTCCAATTTGTCCAGGTCATTTTGAATTATGACCCTATCCTCCAGATTAGTCACAACCCCTCCCAGCTTGGTATCATCTGCAAACTTAAGTGTACTTTTTATACCAATATCTAAATCATTGATGAAGATATTGAAGAGAGCCGGTCCCAAAACAGACCCCTGCGGAACCCCACTTGTTATGCCTTTCCAGCAGGATTGTGAACCATTAATAACTACTCTCTGAGTACAGTTATCCAGCCAGTTATGCACCCACCTTATAGTAGCCCCATCTAAGTTGTATTTACCTAGTTTATTGATAAGAATATCATGCGAGACATATCTAACGCATTACTAAAGTCTAGGTGTACCCCATTCACTGCTTCTCCCTTATCCACAAGACTCGTTAGCCTATTAAAGAAAGCTATCAGATTGGTTTGACATGATTTGTTCTTTACAAATCCATGCTGGCTGTTCCCTATCACCTTGCTACATTCCAAGTGTTTACAGATGATTTCCTTAATTACCTGCTCCATTATCTTCCCTGGCACAGAAGTTAAACTAACTGGTCTGTAGTTTCCTGGGTTGTTCTTATTTCCCTTTTTATAGATGGGCACTATATTTGCCCTTTTCAATCTCTCCTGTCTCCCATGATTTTCCAAAGATGACAGAGGAGGGATCTGAGCCTCTAGCTATCAACTCCTTGAGTATTCTAGGATGCATTTCATCAGGCCCTGGTGACTTGCAGGCATCTAACTTTTCTAGGTGATTTTTGACTTGTACTTTTTTTATTTTACCTTCTAAAACTACCCCCTTCCCACTAGCATTCACTATGTTAGGCATTCCTTCAGACTTCTCGGTGAAGACCAAAACAAAGAAGTCATTGAGCATCTCTTCCATTTCCAAGTTTCCTGTTATTGTTTCTCCCTCCTCACTGACCAGTGGGCCTATCCTCTCCGTCTTCCTCTTGCTTCTAATGTATTTATAAAAAGTTGTCTTGTTTTCCTTTATTCCCGTAGCTAGTTTGAGCTCTTTGTGTGCCTTTGCCTTTCTAATCTTGCCCATGCATTCCTGTGCTGTTTGCCTATATTCATCTTTTGTAATTTGTCCTACTTTCCATTTTTATATGACTCCTTTTTTATTTTTAGATCATGCAAGATCTCATGGTTAAGCCAAGGTAGACTTTTGCTGTATTTTCTATCTTTCTGACACATTGGAATAGCTTGCTTTTGGGCCCTTAACAATGTCCCTTTTGAAAAACTGCCATCTCTCCTCAGTTGTTTTCCCCTCAGTCTTGATTCCCATGGGACCTTACCTATCAGCTCTCTGAGCTTACCAAAATCTGCCTTCCTGAAATCCATTGTCTCTATTTTGCTGTTCTCCCTGCTACCCTTCCTTAGAATTGTGAACTGTGAATATAGGTGGATCTGAACCAATACTCTAGACCAGTGGTAGGCAACCTGCAGGATGAGGGCCACATGTGGCCCATTGGGGTTCTGTGTGTGGCCCATGAGATATTTTGTTCATCTTTGCTCATGTGCAGTGTTGCCAGATTCCACTGGTTTCCGTCCATGTCGATTTTTCCCCTATGGGCATTGCTAAAGCAAAACATACACATAAAGCAAGGGTACATGAAGTGAAGGGTGTGCTGACTGCACACAACATTATCTGCAAGTTGTGAGTTCCTGCTGCATCCAGTCAAAGGGCTGCTTCGGTTCAAAGGACACACCCCTCAAATTCTAGGTGCGCTAGCACAGTTCGCAAAACTACTCTATCCTGGAAGACTATCTTGGTTGCAACAATCTTGCGGCCCAGTGAAAGAGGCCACGCATGTTGCCCACTCACTAGCCTAGGTTGCCCATCACTGCTCTAGATTCACATTTTCCCAAACTCATTGTCTATTTCACTTGCATGTTTACAGATAATGGGGCCCAAACAATGTTGTTGTTTTTTTAAATCAAGCTTATTTTCTCGGAAGGCTTTTTACCTGCCATTACTGCAAGCAACGCCTAAGATGTCGGCAACAGAAAGATTTGAGGGAAATGCTACTTTTCAGTCTGTTTGCTCTGTGCATTTATCAGTAAATGCATAGAGCAAACATATTTTTGCATATTGTTTGTTTCATTATAGGCAGAATCCTCTTGTTTTGTTGCTGTGTGCATGTGACAGCACTTTCGGTATAATAATTTTCCACAATTTGTGACAAAGTTTTACACAGCTGCAGGGGGGTGAAGAGGAAACACAAATAGGGAACTACAACAGTAGGACTTCAAAAGCTGGCAGAAGCTCCAAGGTGTCCCTAAAACAATTTGTAACTCATTTTTGAAGTAGCAACACTTTTCATCAGGGCAGGCTGCACCCTAGTTAACGGAATACCCAGAGCAGTAATTCCCTGATTTCAGGTTAAGGTGCATTAGCCAGCGGTAACACCTACGCAGACCAAAGCCATTGCTATTACACACTTGCAATGCAGCAATCTTAATAGCTAACCATTATTCATTCTTTTCTCCATAGCATCTCTTTCATTGACTCATACTTTAAGGCCAGAAGGGACCATCATGGTCATCTGGTCTGACCTCCTACTCACCGAAGGCCACAGAACCTCATCTATCCAATCCTGTAATAAACCCCTACTAACATCTTCAGATCATGATTTAAAGATTTCAGGTTACAGGGAATCCACCGTTTATACTAGCTGAAACCTGCAAATGACCCAGGCTCCACATCACAGAAGGTGAAAACCCACCAAGGTCTCAGCCTACACAACCCTGGGGAAGGTTCCTTTCTGACCCAGATATAGTGATCAGTTAGACCCTACCCATGTGGGCAAGATCCAGCAGCCTGACACACGGGAAATAATCCTCTGTAGTAACTCAATGCCCTCCATATCTAGCACCCCATCACTGGCCATTGGGGGTATTTGCTGCTAGCAATCACAGATTGCCTACAATGGCATGTAGGCAGTCTCATCATGCCATCCTCTCCAGAAACTTACCAGCTCAGTCATTAAACCAGTTAGGTTTTTTGCCCCACTGGTTTCCTGTGAAGGCTCTTCCAGCATTTCACTCCTTTGAGGATTAGAAACCTGAGTCTAATTTCAAGCCTAAAGTTGTTGGTGTCAGTTTATACCCATTTGTCCTTGTGTCTTATATTGGCACTTAAAATACATAACTTCTCGCCCTTCCTAGTTTTTACCCCTCTGATGTATTTATAGAGGGCAATCATATCTCCCCTCAGATTTCTTTTGGTTAATCTACACAAGCCAAGCTCTTTGAGTCACCTCTCAGGAAGGTTTTCCATTCCTCGGATCATCCTGGAGGCTTTTCTCTGGGCATATTCCAGTTTGCATTCATCTTTCTTAAACATGGGAGACCAACATTGTACATAATGTTATCACATGAGATCTCACCGATGTCTTATATAATGGCACTAGCATTTCCCTACCACTATTGGAAATACCTTGCCTGATGCATTTTAGGATTGAATTAGTCTTTTTTATGACTGCATCACATTGGCAACTCATAGTCATCCTTTGATCAACCAATGCACCCAGGTTTTTCTCTATTGTTAAGGCTGCAGCTAACAGCAAAAATTCTCGATAGTCTCCAAGTGCATAACGTTGCTCTTTGAGCAATTAAATTTTATCCCATTTCTATTGCTCCAGTTTTCAAAGTTGTTCACATCTTCTTGTAGGATACCCCAGTCTTTCTCCGTCTTGGCAGTACCTCCCAACTTTGTGTCCTCTGCATATTTTATTAGAACACGTCCTTTTTTTTGCCAAGGAAACTACAAAAAATGTTAAATAAGACTGGTCCCAAGACAGCTCCCCGAGAAACTCCATTAGTCACCTCCATCTGGTACGACAGTTCACTTTTCAGTATGAGCCTTTGTAATCTTGCTTTTAGCCATTTCCTTATCCACCTTTCAATTCTCTTATTAACCTCATCATCTCCATACATGGGAAATCATTATTTAAATTGAACATAAGTACAGCCATACTGGGTCAGACCATGGTCCATCTTGCCCAGTATCCTCTGTCTGACAGTGGCCCATATCAGATCATACCCAGCTAGGCCATTTTGGAGTGATCTGTTGCCATCTTCCAGTCCCAGCTTCTGGAAGTCTGAGGTTTAGGGTCACCTTGAACATGGAATTGAACAGATGCATCATGGTCACACGCCATCTGACTGCTCCTGCTACCTAGTTTGAAGTTACTCGAATCTGATGCTTCAAGTCAATCTTTCAGTATTTACAACCAAGAGGAGTCCAAATATATTCTTTAGGCACAGCCCTGGGCAAGGGATGGTATGACGTGCAACCCGCCCTACCTCAAGAGTAGGCCCAGAAAGCATTGCCAGTTACACATTTCTCCTCTGCTTCCTTAGAGAATCATTTATGGCTAGCCTGTATCAGTAACAACATACAACTACAAGTTTTGTGCACTGGACAGAGATTAGGGAGCGGGAAGCCAACATTCTAGCCTTCCCAGTCTCTCCCTAGTAGACGTATGGGGTGGGAGAGAGAGTAGTGGGCACAGAGTACACCATTACTCATATCCTGGACCTAAGGTCCATTAACAAACACATGGGAGGTTAATGGGAGTTTTTCCTCCCTGTGGTCCAAATCATAATTTAGTTTTACGAGGTGGCAAGATTGAGTCTGTTGGTTATAATATTCTTAAGGGAAAATTGGTTCATTTCCCTGCAAAACCCATCAAAAAAGTAATTATTTAAATATTAAAATCTCCTAGACTTGATCATTGTCTTTGTAGAAGTTTGATGTGTCTGCCAAGGATCTTTTCAGTCTGCAAAGGTTCTCTGGAAGGTTAAATCAATAGCATCAGAAAGAGGTTTAATGGTTAGCAACAGAAAAACCAGCTTTTCAAACAAGAAGCTTCATCATTATCCTCTCACAGATTATTCTAGTTTCTGTTACCAAAAAGGAAGCTACCAAGCTAAGCAAACTTGCTTATCTGCCAGTTCAAGGAATGCAATTAACCTGCACTCCATGCTGTAGCTCTGTACCCCCAAGGCAACTAAAATATTGACACCACTACATCAAGGACTTGCAGTGCATCTGTGAAAGAACCTTGTTAAATAGAGCAGTTGACTTGGCACTTGTGATTGTTAAGAGTGCTGGCCAGCATTTGGTGACTATAAGGTTAAACTCAAGTAGCTAGAGCCAGGAGAGCCAATGGGAGAAGGTGTTGCAATTTGAATGGAAGATATACCTGCCTGCTGTTTTCTTTGTTTTGTTGTTTGGTTAAACTCCTCTGGGCTGAGTCCACATGCATCCCCGATACTCTGTAATTAAATTGAATCCCAGAGATACAATTCTCTGTGTTTTAATCTTTTTTTCTCCCTTGGTTGCTTTATAACACCTAGCAACCTAGTATGTTCTACCAAGTATATCTTTCTGTTTTGTTAATAAAATCACCTTTTTTAAGGCTATGATTTTACTCTTGAGTCCTAAAAGGTAACAGGAGGTCTGAGTATGCATGCCTAAAACTGAGAGGTCAGCTATTAGACATTACAGTTTGTTTTCTTTTCTTCTTTTTTCATGGGCTCTTGTCAGAAGAGCGTGGACTACCCCTATGGAAAAAGTTCCCAAGTGCTTCTTCCTGGATTCAAGAAGAAAAGGAGTTTTTCTCACTTGGGTGGTGGCAGCCTCTCTCCCAAGGCCAGAGAATGTGTGATCTTGGGGAGATTTTAAGCAGAAGCCTAGAGAGGCAAGGTATTTTTAAGGTCTCTTGTAGACCCCAGCCTTCTGCACTTGGAGTGCCTGAGTGGGGATCAGCCTTGACAGAACTAAAACTGAGTAAACCTTTTTTGGGAAAAAAAAATCTACTGAAAATAGTAATTCATTGTTTGATGATGGATTGCTTAATACAGTGCACATATCAACTTCAAGCTGTGACAGCTTTTCAAAATTCTGCTCGGCCTAAAATATTTAATTTGTTTGCATGTTAATTAAGACTAGCAAGCGAGAAGGGAAACTACTGACTTGTGATAAAATGAAAACAGATGGGGGTTATTCTAAAGGAGGTGCTTTTTTGCCCTCAAGTCTGAAAAATTTGATCCCAATTTTAGATGTTTGAAAGTATTGGAAATCACTTTTACATGACAGATCACAGTCAATAGGGTTTTTGCAAAGGGCATTTCTTAGACACTCATGGGTAAAGGGGAGCAACATTCAGTGAATCAAAGGCACCACCCACTGCTAGGGGCCCAAGCTAAATGTTCTTTTTTATTTTAGGGCAGAGAGTTGTGCATTTTTAGGAAGGCTCAGAACACAGAAGTTGCTCGAGTGGCTTTCCAGTTGTTTTTCACCTGCACTTCAGATTGCATCGGGCTAGCCCTTTTGGGCAGCTGGGGAAGGACAGCTCCTGCTGATAGGTCTGCAAGTATCATCCTCTTCCTCTCTGTGGTAATGTCTGAGCTCTTGCTTCCAGAAGCTCAGGATTTACCAGCTTGCTGTGGCATTTGTTCACCTGTCTGCCAGCCCACAGATATCTTCTCTCATAGGCAAGAGCTATGAACTGCTTCGGAAGGGATGGGAGCCAAGAACAAAAGCCAGTCTAACCTTCAAAGATTACTGAGAGCTCACCAAAGCGGAGAGATTGTGGCCTTTGAACATTAGCCAATGACGACTCATGTGGCTGAACACCTAACCCAAGTAGCAGAGTCCTAGCAGAGCTATTGCTGCTGGATGCTCACCTGGTTCCCAAGATGCTGGGCCTGCATGCGTTCAGCTTTTCTGGAGCTCAGTAAGCTCCAGCCACTGGTATTGGCTCTAGCCTCTCTGGCACATGTTGTTGAGACTGTCTGCCACCCCTTCACAGATGTGGGACCTCATGGTCCAGCCGCTGTAGGTCCCATATTCATTCTCCACTCCCCACCCCAGGGCTTGTCTACGTTATGGGGAAGATCAACCCTCTGGAGGGATTTAGCAGGTCTAGCGTAGACCCCCAAATCAAATGCTGAGGGCAGCCCCCTACAGGTGTCCTGTGCTCCTCATTCTGTGAGGAGTAAAGGAAGCCGACAGAAGCACGTGCTCCTGTCAGTCTCCCACAGTGTAGACACTGAAGTGGCATGGCCTAAGATCAGCCTACTCCAGATACACATTTTGTGTATCTGGATGGCATACTGTAAGCCGACCTGCCAGGTTTAGTATAGACCTGGCATCAGTGACTTAAGCAGACTCTGGACACAGAAGGAGTTTGGAGAAATTCTGATTTACTAATCAGCTCTTGAATACTAAATCAGAGATGTGATTTGGGGTAAAAGAACAAGAACACACACATATTTTGCAAAAGGAATTCCAGAACAATTACTCCTCTTTAGATGGCACAAGAGCGCTACCGATCCACCGATCCAGAACAATGAGACCCTTGTAAGTTTTTCCAACATCTTCAAAGCTTGGAAGCCTGAAGTTAAACTCCTAAATCCATATTTAGACACTAACAGGCTCCTAATCCAAAGACTCCAATTGATTTTGGATCCTAAAAGTGGCCTAAAATGTAAGAGATATTAAGTACCTTGGGGGATAATTTGTGATAGCTTATATCTGAAAAGGAGGTCTCTTTATACAGGCATGTGACCATGAATTTGAGTTTCTTCCTATAGGCATCAAAGCCTGACAATGTTGGCTTTAATTCTTTCCTAAAAAGAAGCAGAATATTCAGGCAACTTTCACTATTCCCTCTAACGTGAAATGTGTTTCTCATTCCAGTTTTGCAGAAAAACCTGTCAGCTGAGATTTCCACTTGCAAAATGCTTTAGATGAGTTGTGCAAATATTTTTTAGATACAGAATCAATATGCTGTAGGTGACAAATGACAAACAAGAGGGGGAATAGCTAGCATTGAAGCTATGATTTATGGATAGCTTAAAAGGTCAAATGAAGTGACAGCAAACATCACAGAACACACACCTGCTAGCACCGTGAATCAGGTGTGTGTCTATTTCAACGAACCATTTGCATGATGTTTAGCAACTCCTATTAAATCTGAAGTGCCCATGTGTTAGACACACCAGATCCTGAAATTAAAGCAGCAAAATATGAAATGATAAAGAGAGGAGAGCTACAGTGTGGATAAAGTAAAGAGCTGCTAATTGGTTACAGTGCCATGGAGATCAGGAGTCTGGGCATTCCAAGTAATCAGGGGGATATTGTATGAGGAGGAGGAGAAGGGGTAGGGAAGACTTTGAAAATGCAAAGGTGTATACATAAACTAGTGTTTATAGCAAAGGTGGGCAAGAATTCCAAGACTTTGGTAAGTGGTCAAGGGCTGCACTTTTATATGGAGAGGATGTAGGGTCTGGGAAGAAGGTTGGGTGCAGAAGGGAGCTCAGGGTAGGAGCTGGTGCAGGAGAGGGTGTGAGGTCTGAGAGGGAGTTTGGGTGAGGGAAAAGGCTTGTGATCTGGGGCAGGGATTTGGGGTGCAGGTTCTGGGAAGGTGTATGGGTGCAGGAGAGGATTTTGGCATGGGGGAGGGATATAGGAGGGGTGCAAGGTCTTGAAAGGAGCTGTGACCTAGCGTATGGTGGGAGGGGGATGCAGAGGGAAGGATGGGGGGATGGTGCCAGAGGCAGGGTCTTTTCCTGCCACAGTCCCAGGCTGCTCAAAATGGCTGGCTGCTCCCTGTGGCTCTCTGCTCCAGGTGCGGGACATGCGGGAAGGGGGCTGAGAGGCTTCACGCATTGCCTCTGGCCCTAGTAAAATCTCTCAGCTCCTATCTCCCAGAAACCAGACAATGGGAGCGGAGAGATTTTGCTGGTGGTGGGGGCAATGCATAAAGCTTCCCTCTTCCCCCGGAGCAGAGAGCCACAGAGAGCAGCCAGACACTTAAAGTGGCATGAAGCTGCTCTGTGCCTGAGGGTACCAGGTGGACACTAGCAGTCTGGCAGCCCAAATCCAGCCCACAGGCCAGATCTTACTCACTCCTGTCCCATAAACTTACAGTATGTGAATTCACATTTAACCTGGAGTTTTGCTTCTGGTCTAACCTTCTTTTGGGGGACAGCGTGTGGACCAACTACTTCCTCTGCCTGCTAACGGTCCTAGTAACTCACCTTTTCGAGGTGCATGATTTGAGCCACAGACCCTGAATTCTGATCCTTTACCCCAGAGTCCTCACTGATAGGAAGATGGCAATTTATCTCTAATATCCACTTTCTGAAGGGTGTGTGAGTAGCACCTTGAATGGATAATGCTGCTTGTGCTCGAACTCACTGTCTTGCCTGTAGCTTCCTGCCTCCAACATCAGTTTCTTCGGTTAGTAGGTTAAGCACTATTGGCTATCCCATGCCACCTGAGAACCTAACTCTCAGAAGGATGGAGCAGAGGCAATCAGTGGGTACCAGAGCACTTCCACGCTGCTACCCATGCTCTGTGCCAACGTTGGCCTTCTCTCTAGCAACAGAATATTTTCCCCTATTCAGAGAAGACTAAAAGCATTCTTCAGTCTGCCCATTTCCACACTAACACTACAGTAAAGTTGCTTTTGATCAAGAGGTGCTTTTCCGGTAAGCAGTTTTCATGATGCTAGTTAATCCAATTCTGGAGTGTGTTTTTTCTTTGATTTTCACACTCTCTTTTAGGGACTCTACATTATACTCAGATGTTTCTTTTGGCAAGATCAGCAGCACGTTACCCCCACCCCAAGTCCCCTAAAAATTCCATTTCAAATTAGGGGCAGTGAGGGGAGGGAGGAGGAAAATGTCCCTTTGACTCTTGTTTCATAAATAAGGCTGCACTTCCCAGAAGCTATGATGACTGCTGCTGTTTCTCCAGAGTGGAAAGCAGTTGGCATTTTGTTGGTACTCTAGTGAGACAGCTGAACTTCAGAGAGAATTGTATTTCAGGAACTCAAATAGGCATTAATAATGTTCTCCTGTGCAGCACTCTGTAACAGTCATTCGTACCACAGGCAAGGGCAAAATTTCCATAGAGTGCAGTGGGAGTTGGATCAACTCCCAAGGTAGTTTTCCATTTCAGAAGAACTTTTTATAAGCACTGGGCCAGATTTACAAAGGTATTTAGGCACTTTAAGCTCTGGAGTTAGGTGCCTAATTCACTTAAGTGAATTTCAAAACCTCAGTGGGAATCTAGATACCTTTGTTAATTACAAAGATGAACTTCCATTATGCTTCAAGGATAGTCTTGATCCTTTATAGCTCATGGTGCCTTACCAAATCCTGGTCTGATTTCTGATTCATTTTTGTTCTAAGAAAAATCTTGGCACACAGAAGTTAAGTCTTAAAATAATTATATCGTGGGCCAGACATGCAAAGTTCACATCCGAATCTTAAAACTTCCAGATTGTTTTGATCCAAGATCTTCGTTACTGACCATCCTTCATCTTGGGTACCTTGATGGTTCAATAGTTGATATAGCAACTATTCTATAACTCAGCAATGGGCAACCTAGGCAAGTGAGTGGGCCACATGAGTGGCCGTCCATATCAGTGGGCCGCAAGATTGTCACAACCAACACGCTCTCCTGAGAGAGAACAGTTTTGCTAATGGCACTTGTGTACCTAGAATTTGTAGGGTAGGCTGATTGAACCGTAGCAACACTTTCATTGGATGCAGAGGGCGCGCACGGCTCTCATAGACAGTGATGTGTGCAATCAATATGCGCCTTGCTTCCTCCCAGTAGGAAAAGAACTATTTAGAAACCAACAGAATCTTGCAACCTTGCATGTGGGTAGCAGTAAACAAAATGTCTCACCAGTCACACATATGATCCTGATAGGCCATCACTGCTACAACCAATCCCATATGCCAAGGTGGTATTTAAAACAGCTGAGCGAAGTGTTGTCACAGCTGTCTTAGTCCCAGGATATTAGAGAGACAGGGGGAGGAGGCAATGTCTCTCACTGGACCAATAAAATAAGTTGTTCCAGGAGGAGACATTTAAACAGTGAAAAACGTGTTAGCTGGGTGGCATACATTCCATTTATATTAAGGGCCACGTTCCACAACCCTTAGACAGAACTGAGTAGCTTTTACCTCAGAATCCCCCCAGTAGACTTTAAGGTTAGTGCTGGCTTGAGTAAGTGCTACTCATGTGAGTAGGAGTTGCAAAACCAGGCCCACATACACAGCTGGTTTGTTTTAAAAAAGGTTTGTCAGTGACTATGCTTTGCTCCTCTCCTCAAATGTAGCCATCCTCAGAGACGGTAAGAAAATCAGCATCTGCCTCAGGGGGCAGGATTAAACAAGTCCATACCTTAGGGCTCTTTCCAGAGCCTAAGGATTTATGGAGATTCATCCACTTACCAACCAGAGCACCTCCACACTGCTATCCATGCTCTGTGCCAACGTTGGCTTTCTCCCTAGCAACAGAATATTTCCCCAATTCAGAGAAGAGTAGAAGCAGCATTACCTACCAGTACATTTCTAGGCAGAAATCCAGTCTGTGGAGCTGTGTCCTATTGCCACATCCTTGCTATGTCCCCCTCCTACCTTGGCATGACCATTACCTTAAACCACAGCTTGAATTGCTTGGTTTTAGCTAGCTTGGGAGACCTTACATGGCAGGAGGAGAGAGCTTTTTCATTCTTTCCTCTCTCCTGTGCACTCTTTGGAAAAGAGAGTCTAGCCCACTGTTATCACCACCACCTTTTTATCTTCAGAATACTCATGCAAGAAGCCAGATTCAAAGGCCAGGGCAAGCCTTTCGGTACACATCACTGCAAAAGAGGCTGATGAAAGGATGTGATACTCAACACTCCAGCTATGGAAATCCAGGCAGATGGAATGGAGATCTGTTCCTCCAGAGGAAGAAGCCTGGATTTGGTTGTTCTGAATCAGAGAGAATAAAACAGATCACAAAATGAGTGGGGGTGGGTGATTTGCCTGTCTCTTGTACATAAAAATACTACCAGCTCATTTCATGTGCCACATGTTATTTACTGACTGTGTCTCCAACAGGACCAAATCTTCTGGGAAGAATGCGACTGGTGCCGAATTCCAAAGCTTTTTTTCCTCAGAGAATAGATGCAGGTGGGATTGATGGTATCTATGCCATCTCTAAGGCACCTCTGAGGGAGCAGATCTCTGCTTAATCTGTCACATCTGCAATATCAATAGACCAACAGCTTCTGTTGATAGTTTAAACTTTTCACCAGACCTAGAAATGGCACTAATCACACAGAGTCATCTCATGATGAAGGAACACTAAGGCTGATAAATAGCACCCATGATCATCTCTATCATGGAGGTGCCATACTGGTGACCCTAGAATATATTACAGTGTGGTTATATTGCTATATAACCACACTGTAATATATTCTAGGGTCACCAGTATGGCACCACCATGATAGAGATGATAGAGGTATGCAGGCTGAAGAATTAGCAAACAACACTGTCTGGCTCATGATTGGGGTTGTATTTTCACCAGAGGTCAAGATTATTGCACCCTTGGAGTCACGCTCGGCCTATCAGTACTCCCGGACAGGCAAAGAGTCACAATCACCCTCTTTTGCTAGACCTGCCTACAGCAGAATCGTCCCAACACATCGGGTGTTGAATAAGAAACCAAACAAGCATAATTATTCCTTTCAGAACCCAGACTCACCCTGAAAGAGCAGATGTCACACACAAAACCCTACACGATCACTATGCTCCAGGCTCATGCACTGCCAAAACCAGAAGCAGCTATTCTGAACAAAATTATGACATCTAAAGCAGTTCAGCAAATGTCTGAGCCCTCCTAAGAAACCCCCTTCTTTCCCACCCCTCAAATCCTCCTAGGGACAACTGCAGAACATTTGCTACCAATGGAAAGGAAAGATGGTTTTGTGGTACCATTCCCAGGTCTGCTTTAGGATCCTTGTGACTCCTTGGGAAGTCCCTTCAGCACTGCCCCCTCACGTCTCCAGTCAGTGAGATGGGGACGATATTTTATTTTTCATTCAATATGATCATTCGATATTCAGGTTGCGAGGCATAGACAGTTCCTTGCTTGCTGGATCTCGGCCAACCCTGAAGACTGAACCAGGAACTTGCAGAGTTAGAAGGATGGAGTTAAAGAGCCAGCAACCCAAGTGGAGAGCTAGGCAAGATCCATTTGTGTGTGGGGAACAGTGGGAGACACCTAAGGCATGGACCAGTGGGTTAGATGTGTGAAGTGACTAGCACAGTGGGGCCCAGATTTCAGCTGCACCCTCTCAGCCCTTAAAAAAGGAATCCAATTAACCTGTTGATCTGAAAATGGAGATAAACCCTCCTCCCAGATTCAGGAAGTGTTTCAAGAACAACCAAGCCCTGTTGTCAGACAATGTATTGAACGATCAAGAAATAATTTACAAGTTAAACACAGCATGGATGCTGCTGACCTAGCCTGGCTGTAGTCTCTGCCTCACTTTCTGCAGCTGTGACAAGTATCAGAGGGGTAGCCATATTAGACTGTATCCACAAAAATGACAAAGATCAGGGGAACTGACAGCTATGCTGGGCCCTGAGCAAGGTCGGTGGGGGGGGGGGAGTCAACTCCACGCTCCCGAGAGGGGCGGTGCTTCGGGAGGAAGGGGTGGAGCCAAAGCAGTGAGTGCACCATGCCAACTCCGCCCCCCCTCCCAGCCCTCAGTGCCACCTGGAGCACAGCGAACCCGCCCTCCAGCCCTTAGAACTGCCTGGAGCAGCTGTGTGGAGCTCCGGTGGTGATTTAAAGGGCTCTGGGCTCTTCAAAATCGCTGGGCCCCAGGGCAATTGCCTGCTTTGTCCTAGCAGCAGGCCTGATGCGGTTTCCTGTGGCACCTTAAAGACTAAGCTTTTGTGGGGAAAAGACCCACTTCATCCAAGGCATGGCATCTCCATGCATCTGACCAAGTGGGGTTTTTTTCCTACAAAAGCTCATGCTCACATAAATCTGTTAGTCGTTAAGGTGCCACAGGACTCCTCATTGTTTCTCTGCAGCTGTGTCTGCCTGCGTCAGAGACAGACAGCCCTGGAAGAATGGCACAGCATCCCAACTTTACACCTCCCGCTGAACCGTAATCCCTTCCAGCACAAACCAGCCCCAGTGTGCAACCTATGAATGCCACAAAGCCCGTGCACCTACTATCCAGCGACTGACTCCACAGCTCTGATTTGCTGGATCCAACTAAAGATTTCATCATTCAAACATTTTCCTCCGAACGGCAGCACAAAAATTAAACCCTCCAGTGCCACAAGCCAGGAGATTTTAGCTGTGTTCTGGTAATAGATCCAGCTAAGCTCCAAGAGGATTTCATTGCTCAAAAGTAGCATGTGTACCTTCCACTGAGCAAATATTTCTCTGACACCCTCCCCACATCTGTGGTGCTATTCTTAATGCAAATACCTCCAAGGGGACTGTCTATATCTGGCCCTGTATGTGCCAGGAATATTCAGAAAGAGGCAGCTTTAAGTGATAATTTTGACATGCCTGTGATGGCCTCACTACAGAAATGGGTATTTCTTTGCTTCGGCTCCCTCTCCAGTGCTCCGGCTGAGACTGGAGCCTCCAGGCAGCCACAGCCGCCATCACAGCCATAAACAAGCCCGTAACAGCCATCGTCAGGACAGTCTCCCTCCTGCTTGTCATTTCTGGTTTTGCATCCGGCTTGCACCGACTGTTTGCATCTGGTACCTCTGTGGAATGTGGAAACATCGAAGGGCTCTGCAAAAGGACTTTGCATACTCCTAATGAGGCATGCAAAAGCTTGTTTCTCTCAATGCCCGGGTGAGAGAGGAGTTTGTATATCCCTGCCATTCATGACAGACAACAAGGGCGGCGGTGGAGGGGGGGAGCGACATGCAGCCTTTGAGCAGACTGGCTGCACACAGTTTCCATAGTAAACTGTTCTAATTAGGGCCAGAGAAGACAAGATGAGGTTTCATATAGGGATCAGTCAGATGCTGTATAATTTTGGTGGCTAATTTAGAATGGGAGAGTGAGACAAGCTGTTTCTGGCCCCAAGCAAAGGCTGTGCAGATAGACACAGAGTAACCATCTCTTTGCATATATTATTTTGCAACAGAAAAAAAGGAGCACTGCCGTGCCAGCTACCTTTAGGTCTTACCATTTATAACAACACTCCAGCTGTACTCAGGGCTGGATATAGTTAGATTAATCAAAACAGGATACCAGTATCTGGCAAGGGCAGGCAGCTCCTCCAGTCTGAATGTGACACATCTGGAAGATGATTCCATTAAACAAAAGCAACCTCCTGGCTTTCTTTGCTAAGGATCCCCTCTATGGAGCTGAACAAATGTGGCAATATTAGGACATGGTGTATGTCAAGCAGAGGTGAGTTGGCACGGATCCATCCATTCCCCCAACGTTTGATCCATATTTTAGAGAAGTAATTTAGCAATCATAAGAACAACTGTATTGGGTCGGACCAAAGTCCATCTAGCCCAATATCCTGTCTTCTGACAGTGAACAATGCCAGGTGTCCATGAGTGAGTGAACAGAACAGGTAGTTATCAAGTGATCCCTTCCCTGTCACCCATTTCCAACCTCTGACAAACAGAAGCTAGGGACACCATTCCTACCCATCCTAGCTAATAAGCATTGATGGACCTAACCTCCATGAATCTATCTAGTTCTTTTTTGAACACTGTTGAAGTCCTGGTCTTCACAACAACCTCTGGCAAAGAGTTCCACAAGTTGACTATGTGCTATGTGAAGAAATGCTTCCTTTTGTTTGTTTTAAACCTGCTACCTATTAATTTCATTTGGTGACCCCTAGCTCTTATGGGAACAAGCAAACAACTTTTCCTTATTCATTTTCTCCACACTAGTCATGATTTTAAAGACCTTTATCATATCTCCCTTAGTCTCCTCTTTTCTAAGCTGAAAAGTTCCAGTCTTTTTAATCTCTCTTCATATGGCAGCTGGTCCAAACCCGTAATCATTTTTGTTGCCCTTCTCTGAACCATTTCCAATGCCAAGATAAGTCTTTTTTTTAATTCTCCCCTGCCCTCAGGTGCCTAGTATGTCCACCAGTTTCCACCACTCATTTCAGTTTTTTGCTGGTCTTTTCAGGCTTCAGAATGCCATGTTGATGCATTTGGCTTCTTTCTCTATTGTTCTCTAATGCCTCTCTAAGTCACTCTCTTTCTTTCTTGCTATCTGGTATACATATGATCATTTGGTATGGAAGTCATGTTGGTGGCATCCTTAAAACATGTCCTAAATATGCCCATTCTCTTCTTACCATATTTGATGCTTGGAATGGGTTTGCTCTTCTTGCAATTTCTGATGTTGCAAGAAACTCCTTCCAATGGATGTTGACCATCTACTGGAAGCAGTTAGTGCCAGTTTTATCTGTGATGAGTGTTTGAGTGTGCTTTGCCTAAAAGAACAAGGAAAAATTTGGTGCCATAGGAAAATAACCTACGATACATCAAACAAAGACTCAAGCATTTTGGCTGTCTGTAAATTTCAGGGATCATATTAATGCAACTTACTCTGAATCGAAAAGATGCAGTTGAATAGCTCAGAAATTGCAATGGCTGAAGAGCAAAATACAGAGCACAGAGAAGCCTAACCCTAACCATTCCAGTACTACATTTCTATGACCATGTCTACACTGGCAAGTTTTGTTATCAAAAATTGCTTTTTGTTAACAAAACAGTGAAAGTATTTACATTGCAATGCAACCTTTGCAGGGAAAAACATCCAGTTTTGGTGACAAAAAACTTCCACTTCTGTGTGAGATACTTTTGTTTTTCCCCTCCTTTAATTATTGACAAAGAGCCAGTGTGTTGACTCTACTGTTTGTTTTGTCAAGAGAACTGGCTTCCGTCAGTACCCCACCATGCGTGCCCTGATGGCTGTGCTTAGTGTTTTGTGATCTCTGCTGCCCTGTGTCCGAGACAGAACATCAGAAATGGCTGCCCGTCGCAGGGAGCCATAGCCTGTAATACCTCTGAGGCTGGTATAGGGGGCTCTGTCTGTGAGGTGGAGTGTTTTCCATATAAGGGCATGTAAATTAATAATCTTCCCCTGCTCGCTCCACCCATTGCAGTAACAGATCAGCCAGTGGGCTGACTGGTGCTCAGGCCTGCTACTCCACCCACTGCAGCAAAAACCAACCTATGGGGTGATAAGTTCACAGGCAATAAAACAGGCAGGCAGCCCCTCTCTCACTGGGGATTCGCATTGAGTGAACGCCTGGCCTGATCACCCAGACGCCTTGCACCCCCCGCTCTTGAGTCTTACTGAGCGTACTCCGAGTTGGTCGACCCGAGTGGAGACAGTTTATGAGCGTGTGACCGGTACTTGTGTTCCTGCTGTCTCCAGAACTGGTATAACCCCCCCCCCCCCGCCATCATCCCTATCCTAATTGATTTTTTAGTTGTCCTTATTGCTTGCCAAGTGACAGTGGCTAAAAAGTTACTAAGTTAGTTTATAAATAGTTGTGGTTTAGGCTTTTTACTGTTTCCTTGTATAAAGTTGTGTAAATAATCAGCCCTATGGACAATACCAGTGTTAATTCAACTGTTCCTAACCCCTGGGCAGTTATTGGGAATTACTGTGATTTAGAAAAGCCTCAGGGAATTGTTTTGTGTTGTCTGGCAATCTGTTTAATTTTTGTTCTGATGATTGTCTGGCGCCATCAAAATAAAATCAGTTTGTACTTTTTGAAACCCCCAGTTGTGGTCTCATCCTTTCCGGCATCCCTTCGAACCTCATGTATTACGGGGACTGACACCCTGCAAGCATGCACCCCTCCCCTTTCAAAGCTCCATTGAAGTATCTGACAGTTGAGTGAGCTGCTCCATTTGGGGAACAAAACAAATAATTGGAATGTGCCTGTTCTGCCCTGCTAGGAATACAGTGGCAGGCAGACTGCTGTGCTGCTTTAACATTCCTCAGCACGGAGAACTCACAGAACTACATGCATCTGACGAAATGGGTCTTTGCCCACAAAAGCTTATACTCCAATAAATCTGTGCCACACAAGTGCCTTAGTACACACCAGCATATGATGGCTAATCTAGACCCTGCTGATACACATGGAAAGTTCCCTGTGCACATGAATGTTGTCTTGTTTCAAACAGTGCTGCACTAGTGTGCACACGGGGACTTTCAGTGCATGCTAGAAGGGTCCGCATTCAGCCAGTTGGTGCACATTCAAATTTATACCCGCTGATGTGCATTGTGGGGACAAGCCCTAAGCAAACAACTCAAGTGAGTTCTCCTAGTTGGGAAGTGAGTGAGAGATTGCTGTCTTTTCTAGCTTCAAATAGTTGGAGGCACCCAAGTACTATGGTCTTCTTCTGATATGTGGCTTCTGAGGGCACAAACAATGAATCAGGTGTTTAGTACATGAGGTAGCTGTTCTATTGCAGCAGCTTCACATAGAGACATCAGGCACATCCATCTACTATCAAGACAATAGAGAAGGCAATCCATGCTGTTTGCTTTTGAGCTCCACAGGAGGGGTGCTCAAGAAGACCCATTGGTAAAAATGTATGTTAAATTACCCTTGACCACAATGTATGCTGTTGTCACAAAGAAGGATCTTGTGGTTCACATGGTTGTTCTGAGGGCCATGCAAGAGATTTTAGGTAATATGACTGCCACTGTAGTTAGATCAGACATACAGATAGAAAGACAAGCCTGGGGACTAATACAAGTTTAATGTATTTATTATAGACTTTAGACTAGATATATCCAATATCAGAGAACCCTAGCATTAATCTCAGAAAGTTTTTAGAAAAACCTTCTTCCCCAAAAATAGAAAGAAGTTTAGCAAAAAATTCAGAGCTATTACTTTTTTTGACATTCCAAAATATTCTTCTATTTGGAGTCCTGGAAAATGAATATTTACACTTCCACATCCTCTCTTTCCTTTTTTCCAATTAATGGCACCTAAAATTCCCTATTTCTCACCAAATATTTTCTTTTTTTCTATTTTTTCTAGTCCAACTTTTCAAAATTTCTTCAACTATGGACAAACTCCACAGTGACAAAAATTAGTTCCACCGCGCCCCCATCCTCCTTTTTCCAAAGTTGTGTAAGTTTGCAGAACTTCCTCAAAATGTAAGAATGAATAATCAGGAAAAAGACTAGAGAAACCCCTATGCATTCAACCGGAAAAGGGCAAAAAGTTCAAATTTTGGAAATTTCAATGCTTTCATTTTTTTGAAAACCAAATTTTAATTTCAATGTTTTCATTTTGTCTAGAAATTTCCTAGTAAAATGTTTCATAGCATGTGACATTGTAAAACAAGTAATTTTTGAATAACTTGACTGAGTGTAAACAAACAGTTTTGGTCAAAATATATTGGCTAGCTCTAGAAATAGCTAATTAAAATGAATGCAAATCAGGCATCCAAAATCTATAGGTGGCTTTAAAAGAATCTCATCCAACATAGGCAATAAGAATTATTTTTAGTGTATCAGAAGGAACTTTTTTAATTTCTTAAAGTGAAAGATAGAAAAGGAAAGAAAAAAAAGACTAAAACATCCCCAAACAGAAAAAAATATTCATTTAAGGGGAGAATACATGTCAAGTTCTTCTCCTTTCTATGGGTGTAAATCAATAGAGGCATCACTGAATAAGACCCAAGACCCCTGATTCAAGGACTACATTCCAGAATCTCATTGTTCCGTTAAACGTTTCAGACGTCACTGGGAATGGTAAGCCATTTGAAAATTGGCCTCGGGATATACAGAGTGATGATAAGGGAACATCTGGAACAAAATTACATAAACAGCCCAGGGGGAAAAAGAAGAAGAGTGAACATTAGATCTATTTGTAAAAATGCTTGTGTTGTGGAATAATCTCTTTCCAACATACTGGCAGCCTTCTGCTCTGCATAAAACAGAACCCTAGAAAGCATGCAAATGCTTTGAAGGATGATTAAACAGAGACGTGAGGTGAGGCAAGTTTAGTAGCTTCCCATTCTAAATGCTTGTCCGCAGCCAGGCCTGCCAACAGGGGCAGTTGCCGCTGGGCCTGGCAATTCAAAGGGGCCTGGGGCTCCGGCCGCTGCACTCCGGCCAGCACTAAAGGCTGAGGGGTACCGCCACACTTCGGGCAGCGCTGAGGCCTGGCGGCACTTGGACCCACCCATTCTGCCCTCAACCCCGCCCCTTCCAGGAACAGGAGCGGGGTCCTCCACCTTGCCCAGCGGCCCACAGAAGCTGTCAGCTCCACAGGCAGCAGCAGAAGGAAGAGTTTATGTAGAACCCCCAGGCTATGTCTACACTCGCGGCTTCTTGCATGAGAAATAGCCTCATTTGCATAAGAGTGGAATATCGCCGAGCCTCATCTGCATACTTAATGAGCCGCCATTTTGCAGAAGAAGCTCTTGCACCAGAAGGAGCTGTCTACACTGCCCCTTCTTGCTCAAGAAAAACCCTCTTGCACAATGCCGTTATTCCTGAAAACAATCGACATAGCGGCATTGCACAAGAGGGGTTTTCTTGTGCAAGAAAGGGCAGTGTAAACAGCTCCTTTTGGTGCAAGAGCCTCTTCTGCAAAATGGTGGCTCATTAGGTATGCAAATGAGGCTTGGCGATATTCCACGCTTAGCCTCATTTGCAAATTTCTCACGCAGGAAGCCATGAGTGTAGACATAGCCTCAGTGATTGGGTGAACAATTGTTAAACTTCCATGGAGCTATTTAGGCTGGATAAACTTCAGTACACAGTGACACTACACATCCTCTAACTGGGAAACTAACAGTATAACCTGACAATGCTTCCTTTAATCCTTTTGTGCCAACTGTCTTCACCCTGTTACTGACACTGACTGGCCTACACTGCAGGGGGGGACAGATTTAATGGAGTGCCACCAGCCACTATCTACCAGTACCATCTACTATGTACCATGCATCTCTCCAGTCTGACCCACTGATCGAAACACCCCCCAGCTTTCATACACCTTCTGTTTCGAGGTGTGTTTGTGTGTGGGGGGGTGAAATTAAACAGCAACAAGCCTGATGCCTGTGTCTGGTTCCCATTCTGAAGGAAACAGATGCTCTAGGGTGACATTTGGCATAGCTATGTCAAGCTTTCAGATGCCAAGACAATTTCAAGGGTGAGCCAAACTAATGTGGAGAAATATGGGGATCTGCTAATCCAAAGGTATGTCAAGAACAATAGATACAAGGAGTGCAATGGTGCAGCTGGGAGAAAGTGTTAGGAACAGGCCATCTTTTCACCCGGTGGATTCTGGACGGTTTCAGGTTGTTGTGAGTGCAGCCTCCAGAATCCTTAGATTGTTGCTCCACAGTTCCAACAGCCCAGAATGCCCATAGTACCATGTGCTACATCCCACCCTTTCTGTCCTCAGCCACACCCTGGACCATTACTGTGGATCTATGCAGAACCGGTGCAGCAGGAATTCTCCCAGCTGGCTGGATGGCCCCTCTACACCAATAGAGGTGTATAAAATGGGCCAGGCTAGGGAACAGAATCGGCCCAAAGGAATTGTTTGATTCGCAGACTGATCCTGCTATTTTCATTGTACTTTGGAAACTACCAATGCATTAAAGGATGGTCAATAGCTGCAGCGCATGAGCTTCCCCCTCCATCGCTGAGCAATGAGGCAACCACTTATCTTCAGTTTCCCCCACAGGGCTTCCACCATTCTGTCCACTCTCCCGTGCTTTCTGGATTGCAGAGCCTTATCCCTCGGGTTAGATTTCTTATGGTTATACCCCTTCTAGGACACTTGAATTCACGGGTGGTCAAGCACCAGGTTGTGTGTTCAAATGCTCTCATTGCACAACAGCCTAATGTCAGTCTTTGCTTCACCCATGTGATATCACTGATGCTTTGCTCTCTTTTCTGGAGACCTCCAAACAGAGCACAGGCCAAATTTGGATTCCACACCGTGGCTAGCAGAGTCCAGAACTGCAAGGGGGGCAAAGGGAGACGGGGTAGATCACCAAATAGCCTACTAGGGACTGTTGCATCAGCCAGAGTGACCCATCCTGTTGGTGCTCAACCAGTCATGCAATGAAGTCCTGCAAATCCATGATTCCCTCGGGTGGTCTTGGGGTCAGCGCCAAGTAGGTAGTCTGTGGAGGGTGCGCTCTTGAAAGGAGCCCTGGATGGGTACCATCCTCATGGAGACCCTGGACCTGGAGTAGGCAGGGTCTGATTGTGGATGCAGGCTGGAGTCAGTGTAAGCAGAAGGAATTTAAAATCCCAGAGTAGGGGCAAATTCTCAGTCCACACCCCCTAGCTCAGGCAGCCCCGCTTTGGTACTAGGCTGATATTGAAGTGAAGGCGTCCTCCTGGACATGCCATAGAACAGCTCTGCAGGCACCCTGTGGGGTCACAAAGAGGAGAGGAGCTATGTGGGAGGAGAGTTGCTTGCCCCACCACCCAGCCCAACCCCCCATCTGAAAGCTGCTAGAATCCCACATGCCCCACTCCACCATCCTCTCACACAGCAGAGCCACACGCTGGCCAAGGGACCCCCTGTGGTGACAGAGGCAGGAAGAGGCTTGACCCACAGAAGGGATCATTCCTACACTGGGACAGGAAGGACAAAAAGAAGCAAGTCCCCCCCTGTTCTGACAGCAGGGCCAGATCCTTTCCCAGGCATGCGTTAGAAGGTGGACCAACTGCATGCTAAGCAATGAATAGTCTTTTCTGCTTGTTTAGCTGCTGGGGTCACCAGAGGGCACGTGCCCCCACCCTCCTAAGGTATCAGGTGCCAAGCAGCTGCTTGCTTACTGCATGGTCAGAGGACCTGCCAAGAATACAGGGACACTGTCCCTTCTAACCACAGGGGTCTGAACAACCAGTCTTTTCCTGAAGCTATGCACTTATGCTGCATTCGTGAAGAGAGGTTACAGGGGAAACTGTGCTGTTGGTTACACCTACACCAACCCCAGCCTCTCTATCCCAGAACAGAATTGGGCCCTGAAGTCTATTACACAATTGGCTGACTATTGCTCTTCTTAAAGAAGGAAAGAAAAGCCAAGCAGGCCACTCAGCGGCCACTTGTTGCTTTGCTAATTGGAAAGTGGAAGAATCAGTGGGCTGCCCAAGCTAGGCCACTGGTGGATGAACTCATCGGCATGAGGAGGTACTCGGTCTCCATGCAGAAGCATGCCGGCTGCCTTGCTTACAGAGCGTCTTGCCCGCTCTTTCTGACACAAGCTATGAGTGATCAGAACCAGGCGCTGAGCAAAAAACAAGGAAGAGGCTGGAGATAAAACAGCACATTGAATGTAATTCACCGATACAGTGCCTCAGTCTGTCTTAAATACACTGTGTGAGTTATCAGTGTCATGGCTCCTTCCCCACTCTGGCATGATAAATGCAGAAGTGGGGGCCAGCAAGTGTACCCCAAAGCCTTATCTACCAGGCTTTGGTATAAAACTTCCCCCAAAATCTTAAAAACCTAGATCTTGGGAATAAAACTTCCGCTGCCACCACCCAAATGTTGCTAAAGAAACCAGGGGAAAGATCATTTGGGAAATCTCACCCGTAAAATAAAAATCAGGGCACACAATTAACCAATGCCAGGTTAATAAAAAGAAAAGAAAGAACTTTTATTATTACAACAATATTCCTGTTGCAAGCATAATGACTAGATAGGAAGGTAACAAAATATACTCATGGCGAAACTCCATGGGCCTAGAACTTAATTACAAAGAAAAGCCAAAACATCTTTTAAACAGTGGCAGATCTCAGATCCCATACCCAATCCTTAAAACAATAAAACCTAACGAAACTACCTAAACTTTACCCTACTTACAGAAAATGAAGAATGGTGTCTTGGAGAGAGAGAGAGACATGCTTGTCCCTCTCTGTAGCTGCAGAGAACTCAGAGACAAAAGGGAGAAAGGAAAAAACCCAAATTCCTTTGTCCCAGTTTGAAACTCCCACCTACATTCCTATTGGTCACTCCACCTGGCTAGGTGTAGTTAACCCCTTAATCCCCAGGCTGCTGGATAACCTTCATAATCATTACAATCGTGACTAACTCATTGAAATAAAAATGGGCCATTTTGGCCTACTTTCAAGTCCACCAAGAGTTAGTGGTCAGGATGGTTACCTGTGACCCTGCCTGAAGGCTGCAGCTGTTCAATCTCTTCTAAGAGGAGGAATCTTTTCTAAATTAATCCCCTATAGATTTGGACCTTCTGCACTTCCATATTATGGCTATTCCAGAGGTGCATACTTTCCCCCATGAAATATAAAACAAATGAGTTTTGACCTCAAGTAGTCCTAGACGGTTGCATGTAGAGAGAGTTGATAGGGAAAGTCTAGATGAAGCACTGTGCTATCAGGCAGAAGTGAAGGGCAAAATAAGACTCATGAAACACTAAACCAGGCTCTTGCTATGAGCAAATTGCAACAACTGACCTTGACTTCTCATATGCAACATTTTCGTCAGTCTCGGATGCAGAGTTCGCATTGCACTGTAAGTCAAGAGGTTGAACCAGACCATGACAGACTGTGTTTAGCAGCAAAGAGAAGCAGCATTAGTCTGAAAAAGCTAGGCAGACTGATTCAGAGATGCTCAACCTTATAGGCTTCCTTGAAAGTCACAGCCCATGGTAGTTACAAAGGCTGGAAGAGCAGTGCAATGGGGAGACCATGCTCTTGATTGCTTTAACAGTTAATTGAACAGAAGTGGTAAATTATTTGCTATCACCAACTTTAATTACCATGGCCAATGGATAGAAGCTGATGAGTTTTCCACTAGCCTTTCCCTACAGCTACTTTCTCTGTAAAAATAGGCTGGATGGGAGAGGCAGGAACTGCACTTCCTTTAATGTTCAGGGTCAGCTACATTTTATACAATCGCTCTTCTGCTTTTCCTTCTGAGCTCTCCAAAGCCAAAGGGAAAAGAAGAAAGAATCCAAGCCAAGAGTGTGATCCTGCATATTCTTCTAGACTGACTCTTCTTGTGCGTGCTTGCTCTCACAGGCAGTCCCTGGGACTTTGTAGGTAATACAGATTGATGAGGCCCTAACTGCCATTTCAGATCAGTATTAATTTCAGTGGGAAAAGTTCAGGAGTGCTGAACACACTGTTCCCATTAAAATCAACTGGGACTGCAGGAACCGAGTACGTTTCAAAATCAGGGCAACAGCATTTAAGTTGTGTGATCAAGTGCTAATCTTTAATATAATACGGTACCATTTTCTACAACCTCATAATATTTGCTTCACTCACCATTATGGCAGGCCAGTATATTTTGTTGATTAGAGGCCAGATTTCCAAAAGCATTTAGGCACCTAAAGAAGCAGGTGGTAGGATTTTCATAGACATCTAAGGAGGTTAGGTACCTCATTTCCACCAAAACCAGTGACAGGCACCAAATCTGTGCAGACATCTGAAAAAATCCCAGTAAGTCCCTATGAAAAGAGGTGAAAATCCCTTGAACATTCTGGCTCATGGGGGGGCTATGCAAAGCCCAGGGAGGAATGATTCTCAGACAGCTTTATAGGAGGCTCTTAATTTTCTCTTCCCTATGTGGTAAGCAGAAGGGATGTTAAAATGGTTAAATAGTTAACCGTTTTAACCTAGATCCCACCCACCGGCCCACTGCCTGACCATGCTGCAGCCATGAGATCACACCTCTGGTTCCACTGTGGCTGTGAGGTCCCACCCCAGCTGGGATCCTGTCACCCATCCCAGGTCATGATTGCTCTGTCCTGTGTGGCTGGCTGAAGCCAGAGTTAACTGGCAAGGGACAGTTAACATCCCTGGTATGCAGTAGCGTTGGTGCAGTGTCAGTCTCAGGATATCAGAGACACAAGGAGGGAGAGGGAATATCTTTTGTTGGACTGACTGCTAGAGGAGTGAGAGACAGGCTTTCAGGCCTCTTTCCCGTTAGTTATTTTATTAATATTATCACTATTCATGTACTTGCTATATGTGCAAACAGAACAATTGTTTCTTTTTTCTTCTTTGCCTCCATGGTTGTGATTTACTATACAGGCAGTCCCCGGGTTACATGGATCCGACTTACATCGGATCCCTACTTACAAACGGGGTGAGGCAACCCCGCACTAGCTGCTTCCCCCCAGCAGACCAGGGAGACGCAAAGCTAGCGCCCCCCCCCCAGCAGACCAGGGAGACGCGGAGCGGCTTTTCTCAGCAGACACCTCAGCTTGAGAATAAAAGACTGAGGGAAGTGAAGTGTGGAAGAATAAAACTGAGTTCTGGAGAAATGTTTGGCTAGAGTTTCCCCTACAATATGTACCAGTTCTGACTTACATACAAATTCAACTTAAGAACAAACCTACAGTCCCTATCTTGTACGTAACCCGGGGACTGCCTGTATATGCTGAAAATGCAGTTGAATTTGTTGAGAGTTTGTTTAGCTGCTATGCCACTGTGTGTTTTTTTAATTATTTTTCTCATACACATTTAAACGCTGGTTGGTCGAAGCTTTTCTTTGATACAGCTTTCCGCTTTCGCTTGCCTGAAGCACAAAGACAAACGTGTCCCTATTTGGAACGGTTTTTACATTCCGTCTGAGTCTCACTGGCAGGGGACAGCTTGATTTTTTATTTTAAAACATCAGCTGTTTTTCCACTATGAAATAGTTTACAGAGGCAGCGGGGAGGGGTTGAATACTACACAGAGTGGCAATGTCACGATGATGTGTAACCAGGAGGTGGAGGGCACAAGCGATGGCAGAGTTCTTCTGGCAAATTGACTGCACATTTTGACATGACCGTCACAATGATGAGTCAAACTGCAATGAGCAAATGAGAGAGAAACAAAATTTAATAGTCACTTAGCATGCAGATTACTTTTCAGAAAGGCTCATTTTAAACAGCCTCTTTAGGAAAAAAAATGGAAAGCTGATTTTTTAAAAAAAACAATGTGCCAATGTCCACCATGGAAGCAAAGCAGAAAAAATTTTCAGTCTGAAGAATGGTTATAGCAGCTAGTTTCATGGATCAGCTGAAGTATAAGGGAGATGTCACCCTTTGACCCAATGGGACGGTGTGCCCTCACCTCTGATAAGCACCCCCTGTTGGCCAGGAGTGAACCCAGACTCTCTGCTTGAGGTGGCCCCTGTCACCTTATGCCCTTGTCAGGTGGGTCTTCAGTGGCTCATCTCAGGACAGAACTCCTTGTGGGGTAACAAAAGTCTGACAGGGCCTATCTGTGTGCCCTGGTTGGTATCCTTAGCTCTATCTTCGGGCTCACGTCTAGCCCTTGTTGGCAGGGGAGCCACCAGGATTGCTGGGGCCCTGAGCAATATGGAGGGGGAGAGGCTGCCTGCCTAGAAGGGGTGGGACCTCAGGTGGAAGGAGCAAGCAGGCCCAGATGGTGCATTGCCCCTCCCACCCTTTCCCTCCCTGCCAGCCATCAGAGTTGGCTGGAGTACATGGCATGGGGCTCTACTGGGTGCAGCACTACCAGAACAATTCTAGAGGATCCAAGGCTCCAACCGCCACCATAGCCCCCCCCCCCTCCCCCCGTCTCTCCCGTCACCAGGTCTGCCTCCTGGGCCATCTATAAATCTGCCCTGTTACAGAGCAGTGCCCCCAGGGCTTTCTCTCTAGAGACCAAGTCCTGCCCATCACTTGGACCTCTAAAGCAAGCCTTACCCCTTTCTCAGGGTTAAGGCCATTCTGGCAGCGGTGGGACATGGACCTACCAGCTACTGTGGATCTCTCTAAATAAAAGCTATGTGCTGCATCTTGTAATAGTTGCTGCTGCTATTCCTTGGGCCACTTCCCTACCTCAGGACTGAAGTTCTTCCTCACAAATGCCAGTCATCAGAACCTGTCTTCTGGTTCTCCCTTCAGCTTCCCAAAAGGAATACTTCCCTTGCTCCTATGGTCCCAAGAACTGAACTGCTCCGCCCCTGTGGCTCCTTTTATCTGAGCCTGCTGTGCTCTGGGTGGCTGCTTCCTAGCCACCAATGAAGGCAGGCTTGAAGGACGCGCCTTCACTGATCCTTTTCTGGGGCATGGTGCAGTAGAACCACAAGGCCTCCAGCAGGGAGCCTCAAAAGACCTGGTCATGCCATGAGTCTGCAAACATTTAACACACATGTAGCTTTTAAGCACAGGAGCACACCCCGCACTGTGCATAAAGGTAAGCATGTGAATGAGTGGTTGCAGGAATGGGGCCTAGGTAATAACCCTTGGGAATGATCCAAAGGCCTTTGAAGTCAATGGATATTTAACCAGAACTTGTTTGTATACAGGGAATATCCATTAAGGGTCAAGAGTCACTGAGTCAAGGAACCCTTCAAGGTGAGCTGCAAAACCAGAGATGAGCGTGGTTTGTGATTTTCCTTCTCTTTTGTTTTGCAGCTCATCTATTTGTAGAACAAAAAGGTCATTATGTAAATTCCAGAGAGAAAACATGCATTATTAATTATTATTATTAACCCTTTGTACCTTCAGAGAACATGAACTAGAACTTTCTACTCAAATGGGTACTCCAATAATCTGGAAACTGGCTTGTCCTTCCTCTTTTCCTTCATCAGTTAGCACTATTGAAATAGATGAGGAGAAAACGATACCAAAATCATCTAGAATATTACTCTCACTAATCAGTCCAACATATCTTTAGCAGGACTCAAATTCCAAACCGGAATCTCAAAACTTAGCTACAAATTTGGATTGCATGTTATTGGAGTCCTTTGCAGAAAAATAGTTGACAAGTAGGACCAAACTTCTTTATGCCTGAGAAGTAAGTTGTCAAGGAACCTCTAATCTGGATTTTGTCTAGCATTATCTCATACTAGGATAAGATTTAATCAAGGAAATTAGCCAGAAGATCCTTGGATTCAAACCCTCACTACTCTTAGCCCAAACGCTACATTGAAGGAATAGCATGCTGCTGCATATTATGGGTTGTGAAGTTATCCACTTATTGATTCTTCCTAGTTAGAAAGCATTAATGTGCTGCTTTTGGCCCCATTCTGGAGCTTCTATTCTCCTCAAAGGAAGATACTTTCACTTGTATTTTTTATACTCTGGTTCCAAATAAGATGTGCATTGTTTAGTTTTGCCAGGTCTGGCCTCATTTGCCATTTGCAATCTGGTCCTTGAAGAGGTCATCTTTAAATTCGTAACCCAAGATTTATTCTATTACACCAACTATACTCTTACTTTCAAATCCTTTCATTTGTGATGCATCCCAGTTGTACGCAATACTTAGATTTTGGAACATGGACAAAGATTTGGGAGAAATCTGAATCAACTGTGGAGGGAGTCGCCTATCCACATGATTTCAAGTGCTTTTTTCCCCCCCACACCTAACATCATGTTTGAAACCTGTCTCATCACTAAGCTATCCCAAGCATTATGCAATTTGATCCTCTTGCTGATTTGGGTCTAACATGCATTTATCCCTTGTTTGTTCAGGCATTTGAGGGGACAACGTACTATGGAAACACTGGGTTTAGTCAGACTAAGCAGAAATCCTTCTTTGAGAAAACAAACGTTTTTTAGTTTAAGGGAAATGCAGCTGGCCTAATATATCTGGACTACAGGAAAGCACTTGACCCTATAGGACATGAGAAATTAGTTAATTAGGGAGGATAAGTATTAACATAAGAATTGTAAATTGAATACGGAGCCAGCTAAAGCAATGAAGGCAGCAGGCTGTCTGACAGTTGAACTATCAGACTGGAGAGAGGATACTGGTGGAGTTGTTCAAGAACTAGTCTTGAGACCTTTATTCTTGTTCAGTATTTTTATTAATGGTCTTGACATATGAAGTAGGAGTGTGCTGATGAAATTTGCTGATGACACAAAGTTGGGAGATATTGTCTATATAGAGAAGGATCAGCATATTTCATACGATGTTCTGGATGACCTTGAAGTAGGATATCAGAGGGGTAGCCGTGTTAGTCTGAATCTGCAAAAGCGACGAGGAGTCCTGTGGCACCTATAGACTAACTGAAGTGTAGGAGCATAAGCTTTCGTGGGCAAAGACCCACTTCGTCAGATGCATGTAGTGGAAATTTCCAGAGGCAGGAATAAATATGCAGGCCAGGATCAGGCTGGAGATGATGAGGTGATCCAATCAAGGAGGATGAGGCCCACTTCTAGCAGCTGATCTAGAGGTGTGAATTCCAAGGGAACAGAAGCTGCTTTTGTAGTTAGCAAGCCATTCACAGTCTTTGTTTAATCCAGAGTTGATTGTGTCAAACTTAAAGATGAACTGTAGCTCAGCAGTTTCTCTTTGAAGTCTGGTCCTGAAGTTTTTTTGCTGCAGGATGGCTACTTTTAGATCTGCAATTGTGTGTCCAGGAAGATTGAAGTGTTCCCCTACAGGTTTTTGTATGTTGCCATTCCTAATATCAGATTTGTGTCCATTGATTCTTTTACGTAGGGACTGTCCTGTTTGGCCGATGTATATAGCAGTGGGGCATTGTTGGCACATGATGGCATATATTACGTTGGTGGATGTGCAGGAGAATGTACCAGTGACAGTATGGCTGATCTGGTTAGGTCCTGTGATGGTGTTGCTGGTGTAAATATGTGGGCAGAGTTGGCACCGAGGTTTGTTGCAAGGATTGGGTCCTGAGCTCGAGTTATTATGGTGCGGTGTGTAGTTGCTGGTGAGAATATGCTTCAGGTTGGCGGGTTGTCTGTGGGCAAGGACCGGCCTACCTCCCAAGGCCTGTGAAAGCGAGGGATCATTGTCCAGGATGGGTTGAAGATCACTAATGATGCGTTGGAGAGGTTTTAGCTGGGGACTGTAGGTGATGGCCAGTGGTGTTCTGTTGGTTTCTTTCTTGGGCTTGTCCCGTAGCAGGAGGCTTCTGGGTACACGTCTGGCTCTCTCAATCTGTCTCCTCACTTCCTCGTGTGGGTATCGAAGTTTACAGAATGCTTGTTGAAGATCTTGTAGGTGTAGGTCTCTGTCTGAGGGGTTGGAGCATATGCGGTTGTACCTCAGTGCTTGGCTGTAAACAATGGATCGTGTGGTGTGTCCGGGATGGAAACTGGAGGCATGCAGGTAAGTATAGCGGTCGGTAGGTTTTCGGTATAGGGTGGTATTGATATGACCGTCACTTAATTGTATCGTGGTGTCCAGGAAATGGACCTCCCGTGTAGATTGGTCCATGCTGAGGTTGATGGTGGGGTGGAAGCTGTTGAAATCATGGTGAAATTCTTCCAGAGTCTCCTTCCCATGGGTCCAGATGATGAAGATGTCATCGATGTCAACCTCTCCAACGCATCATTAGTGATCTTCAACCCATCCTGGACAATGATCCCTCGCTTTCACAGGCCTTGGGAGGTAGGCCGGTCCTTGCCCACAGACAACCCGCCAACCTGAAGCATATTCTCACCAGCAACTACACACCGCACCATAATAACTCGAACTCAGGACCCAATCCTTGCAACAAACCTCGGTGCCAACTCTGCCCACATATTTACACCAGCAACACCATCACAGGACCTAACCAGATCAGCCATACTGTCACTGGTACATTCTCCTGCACATCCACCAACGTAATATATGCCATCATGTGCCAACAATGCCCCACTGCTATATACATCGGCCAAACAGGACAGTCCCTACGTAAAAGAATCAATGGACACAAATCTGATATTAGGAATGGCAACATACAAAAACCTGTAGGGGAACACTTCAATCTTCCTGGACACACAATTGCAGATCTAAAAGTAGCCATCCTGCAGCAAAAAAACTTCAGGACCAGACTTCAAAGAGAAACTGCTGAGCTACAGTTCATCTTTAAGTTTGACACAATCAACTCTGGATTAAACAAAGACTGTGAATGGCTTGCTAACTACAAAAGCAGCTTCTGTTCCCTTGGAATTCACACCTCCAGATCAGCTGCTAGAAGTGGGCCTCATCCTCCTTGATTGGATCACCTCATCATCTCCAGCCTGATCCTGGCCTGCATATTTATTCCTGCCTCTGGAAATTTCCACTACATGCATCTGACGAAGTGGGTCTTTGCCCACGAAAGCTTATGCTCCTACACTTCAGTTAGTCTATAGGTGCCACAGGACTCCTCGTCGCTTTTGAAGTAGGATGAAATTCCATAGTACAAAGTTCAAGAGCATGTGTTTGGAGCCGAGGTCAGCAACCTTTGGCATGCAGCTGATCAGCATGATCCACTGTTGAGCCATGAGACACTTCGTTTACATTGATCATTCACAGGTGTGGCTCCACCCGTTTGTTTGCTCACACGGAATTCGTATGCACAAATTGAACAAGGACGCTAATAACTTTTAGAACAAGTGTCCTTTTTACCAACACATGCCTGGTCTTTCCATTAATGTGGCTGTCAGGCATCTGACATGCCCTTTTAATAGAAACCAGAAGATATAAAATAGACAAGAAAAAAAACAAAGGTCTAGCTGTCAAAATTCAGCTTGACTAGGTCTCTACATTTCTGCAGTAGCTAGGGTTGAAAAAAAGGGGGTTGCTCAGTGTAACACTGAATTTATTTCACTGTGGGGAAGTTCACAATCTATCCCAATTAAAAATAAGTGACTCATAAGCTACAATTTTAATGAGAAATTAGTGTAGTGTATCACAATTTCCTCCCCTCCTTCCCAAAAACAACTGAAGAAATACTCTGGTTTCTTGTAGATATCTGTGCTCAGTGTTGGCACCACATGACCGGGGGGGCGGGGGGGGGGAGAAGGGGGAAGGAATCTATGGAGATAGCTAGCACCCTCCTGCCCTTGCATTCTTCTCTGTGCTAGTTTTCACTTTGTTTCATAGAATCATAGAGCTGGAAGAGATCTCAGGAGGTCATCAAGTCCAGCCCCCTGCTCAAGGCAAGACCAATCCCAACTAAATCAACCCAGCTGGGGCCCTGTCAAGCTGAGACTTAAAAACCTCCAGGGATGGAGATTCCACCACCTTCCTAGGTAACCCATCCCAGTACTTCACCACCCTCCTAGTGAAATAGTTTTACCTAATGTCCAACCTAGACCTCTCCCACTGTAACTTGAGACCATTGCTTCTTGTTCTGCCAACCGTCACTACTGTGGACAGCCTCTCTCCATCCTCTTTGGAACCTCCCTTCAGGAAATTGAAGACTACTATCAAATCCCCCCTCACTCTTCTCTTCTGCAAACTAAACAAACCCAAACTCCTCATGAAATGTGGGCTTAGTGGGAATATAAATTCCATGTAGGCAATGGGTTTTTAACCTTTCTGGGGTCAGGCTGAGACTACGGTATCCATGGGCTACAGTATATTTTCCTATAATGCATTTCTTTCTAAAATGAATTGCTTTTATCTCCATAATCTCATCTTGTGATGTACAGTTATTTGTTCTTTGCTTTATTGGCCCCCATTCCAATTTATTCTTTGCGTCGGATGGGTTTGTCACTCGCCACAAGAACAATCAAGACAAAGAATTCTCTGGAAAAATAACCTTTCCCTCTAACTTTTCTGAATTTGCGCTCTACGATGAACAGAAAATTATGTCCCTACTGCAGGACGGCGAAAGACTGGTTCTCATGCATTATCAAGTTATCTGAGTTATTACACAAACTTCTGTAGAACCCTGTTGCTCTTATCCCTATTGCACTCAGTGCAGCTCAATACAGGAGTCAGGGCACCAGATAGGCCTTAGAAAACCTGAATCAACTGTGGAGGGAGTCACCTATCCTCCCACCTCTGCAAAAAACTCTTTATGTGATGACCTTGGGCAAATCACTTCAGTTCTCATTGTCTCGGTTTTCCCTCCCACTCTTTGTCTACATAGATTACAAACTTGAGTCCTGCACAATGTTAGTACAGAATTTGGCACACTGCAGCCCTAATCTCAGTTAAGGCGTCTACGTGTTGCAGTAACAAATAATAATTGAATTATCTCATGGGCAGCAAGTATCCTAGGCAGGGGAAGGCATTGCCTTCCCAAACTGTTTCACTTGGCCCCACCCATGCCTGGCCCTGTGCCATGCCTGCTGGCCAGCTCTCCAGAGCTCCAGGGATAGGGCAGGCTGGGGCTGTGCTGCCCACTGGCTCCCCGGAGCTGGGGAAGGCTGTGGCCACAACACTAGCTGGCTTCCCGGAGCTCTGGGGCCAGGGGTGCTACCCTGGGCATAGAGGGGGCCAGGGCCAGCAGCCACATTGCAGGAGTGGGGTGGGAGGAGGGTAGGCAGGGGATAGTAGGCCACACAGTGGGAGAGGGGGAAGCATGAGCTCTGGTGGGCAAGGCTGGGGGGTGCTTGCCTCCAAGCCATGGGGTCACCCATTGCCCATGAATCCTCTATGACTTTTCTGGAAGGGACACTTCTCAAAAGGTATAAGTAAGTGGTCAGGATAATGAAGGGTATGATCCCACGATTAACACAGCTGACCCTTGAAGCACACAGCAGTAGTTAGTTGACATGGAAGATCACACACAAGCCTAAAACGATCATTTTTCATGAGAAGTTTCACTATATCTCAATAGTGATAGAAATGTAGCCGTGTTAGTCTGGTGTAGCTGAAACAAAAAACAGGACCATGTAGCACTTTAAAGACTAACAAGATGGTTTATTAGGTGATGAGCTTATCGCCTAATAGCTCATCACCTAATAAACCATCTTGTTAGTCTTTAAAGTGCTACATCGTCCTGTTTTTTGTTTCATCTGTATCTTAAGGCTTCTTTCATTTTCTCCTCACAAGCGATAGTTTATCAAGGATATTGCATTTGATAACTATAACGTTCAAAGGAAAATACAAAAGCAGTGACTAATCATGGCTAATGCATCTTGAAAGATGCATTCAGCAATCAATTCCACCTCCCCCACATCCACTCCACCCCTAATAAAACAACGTTCAGTTCAAGGTCACACTCAGTACATGCTTGGGACTTTGTTTGTATTGCGACTTCACACATAGCCATCTCGTTGCCTGCAGTCAAGTGATTAATTCTTATTTAAGATTTTTAAACTTTAAGACAAAGAAAGTAGGTCATTCTTGTCTGTTATGCCGGAATCAGGGGCTGGAAGAGTTCCTTCAGATTTTATTTTCAAATTATCAGTGCAAAATATTTTTCACCACTGGGGGGAGCTAAAAAGCTTTTCAGGTTCAAGTTTCTCTTTAATGACAAGTTGAGGTGAAACTACACTTTTAAAAGTGCTCGATTCTGCAAAGGCAAAAGCATGTGAATAGCTTTGTTCCAACACGTAGTCAATGGAACAACTTGCATGAGTAAAATTACTCACATGCATCACTTTGCAGGATCGGGTCTTAAAAAAGCCCCACACTTGAAGTTGAATAGGGCAACTGGTATGTTAATTACAGGAGTGGGAAAACTAGCATTTCTATCTTTGTTTTTCTTCTGTTCAAGAAATATAGCCATTCAAGGACTATTTATTTTCCAGTCATAATTGGGCTTGGCAGAATTCAAAGGTTTTTGTTTTTTTAAACTGATAGCTATTGAGGTCAACATATGCAAAGTTTCAAATACCATTTTGCTTACTTTACTTAAGTGAAAAATTCAGTTGTCATCAATGCAAATATTTTTGAGTGGCTTCTGTGTGTGTGTGTGTGTGTGTGTGTGTGTGTGTGTGTGTGTGTGTGTGTACACGGTGAAACTAATATGTAGCAATAACAATCTAAGCCTTCTAAGCCTAAATACAATATGAATTTGAGAGGCTTTCTAGGAAATTATACCGGCATTTGCTTTTGGTTTTGCAAGTGAAATGTTTGGCTTCTTACAATGGGATTGAGTATTTTATGATGATAGAAGAGTAGAGAGATTGGCGATTAATATGTAAAGATTAAGTGCAAGGAAAGATTTGCCGTTTCCTTAAAACTATTTGCTCACCATTAACACTGAAAATTTTAATTTTATGCTGATTGCTTGAAGAGCTGATGCTCAGAAACTTTCACAAGAGACTGCCAAGCTGGAGAAGAGCATCTATAAATAACTGCTTTAGAAGTAAGCCTCAGTGAGTTGGCCATAACCCAGATCGGATCCAGACGGTGGGTGTTGTTACTCTAAGTCACCTCTGATTCATTCAGAAATATTATTACCTAGCATTGAAACAGGAGCACGAGAGCCAGCTACTGAACATTTTTAAATAGGAGCGTGGAGACTTGGGGTTTAATCCCCTTTTGCCCTGCACCTTGTGCTGATGCAAAGTGGACATAAAACATTCCTGTGATAGGACAGCATTTCCTCCTGTCTTTGCACTGTGTAGAGGTGACTATTGAAGGTTTAGAGTAACGGGGAAAGCTGGCAGCAGGGCCTAGCACATAGAGAATCGATAGATGACAGGAAGTAAGCAGAAGCAGGTATCTATTTTTAAATGAATGCACTGCGTGACCCATCTAAACTCATCCCAAGAACCCCCCGCCTTTCAACTTTTAAGATCTTCTGTTTGCTTCTGCCTATAGGTAAGTGTGTTAATTCACACAGAACATCCCACTTGTTCCCCTTCTCTCATTTCTGGGTTCTTGTCCATCCTTGATAGCAAGCTCCTTAAGTCAGAGTCCATCCCTTTTTGTATACCTAGAAAGCATCTTTGCAGAAACACTACAGTCAGATTCTTTCTATTCCTCTTTGTGCAGACTCTTACCTTTTACTAGTAGCACCCTTAATGGCCACCCTGACTCAGGTTTCTAAATCACCACAGTTAAAACCACAACTCCCTTTTGGAAAAGGGGAGCATGCAGGAGAGGGGACTCCTGCTTAGAGTGCCTCCTTGTGGCACAGCAAGCTCTCCTGCCGTATACCCTCCACTGATAGTTACTCCTCTTCGCCTGGCTCTTCACCTGGCTTGCCCCTCCACCCCGGTTACATTTTCTCTAATCCCTTTCCTGGTAAACAAAGAGCACGGTAAACTCAACTCAAAACAAAACAATGCTGATTCTTCACTCTACACAGGCTCTGGATAGTTGCCCTCCTGCTCTTATGTGGAGCAATGCCTCCCAGTACTCTCTCTTGAGGCCTGGTTCCAAGGTCCTTCTCTACTTGGAGTCAGGTGTTACCATAGTGACGAGTAGGAGAAGCAGGCTCTCCATCTCCGAGTTTCAGTCCAGGAACCTTGCAGCAAGCAGCTAAGGTCTGCACCTTTAGACTCCTTGCTGCTTCCATGGACGACTTCTTACCTTGGTCTTCATTCAGGTCCTTTCACTCAGTTTCCCCACAGGCTAACTCTCTCATGACTCTTCCTTTTAGCAACCAGAGTGCAACTGCAGAATTCTTTCCCTCCGGCCCCTTCCTCTCTATACTCTCAACCCAGCTCCTTTCCCATATGGTTCTTATCTGCTGTTGCTTCTGGCCTACCTTCCAAATGATACTAGATGCTTGAATGGAGCTAGAGAGCTCCATTTAAACACTTTTGGTGCCAATGTGAGCTACATAGTGCATCACACAAGGGTGATAACTTATCTTTTAGCCATATTTTTCTTTGAAGAACTCCACAATAGGAATGACATATCAGCATAAAAACCATGAACAAACCTGGGAGGGATAAAGTAGTCTGATGAACCAACAAGATGACACCCATTCTGACAGAGGATTACTTCAGACACCCTCCTAATGAAGCATCATGTGGTTTTGGCACACTGTCCCCTTTTCTTGAAAATTTGATCTCCTGAATTCAGTACTCTCAAGGATTTGACTATGACCTTTGTCAAAGTCCCTCTTCTGATGGATTTTATATAGAGCTTCTGTCTTCTCTAATCTTGAGAAATCAGACTAATAACTGGAAGGAATCTCCCCCTCCCCCCACCCCCACCCCGGATGCCTATAACTGATGAGTACGTACATAGATGAGAAATTAGGCCAATTCTGGCAAGGAACACTCTCTGGCAGTGGATGCATATGAGGTCTCCATCTCCAGTGCAGCTAATATGGGCCCAAGCACACTCCTTCCACTGGGCTCTGTTCTTCATGGTGACATTGTTTGATTTCAAAAGTGTTGGGCACCAGTTTTTATTGTGATCCTCCAGGTTACCCGATCCTTCACCTGCCTCTCCCAGGTGTCAGCATCAATACCAAGGTGTTCTGAAGAACATCTCTGTAGTGTTTCCTCTGCCCACCATGAGCCTTTGTCCCGATCCTCAGCTGAGCTTAGAAAAATCTGTTTAGACAAGGAAGGAATATTAGAGTGGACCTGAATTTCCTTCCAAATAGTAGTTCTTCAGGGCTCAATCCATATGCCTTTGGAAAAAATTGTGCGTGGCATTCTCTCTAGTTGCCCCAGTCTTTGAAATAATTTTGTGAATTCCTTCCTGATCTCAGATACCAGATGCATGGTGACTGATTTTATCCTTATAACCAGGCCTACGGCTACGTGATTACAGGTGGCCAAGTAGAGCAGTATGACGGCTATGTACAGCGTTGACTTCTTGGGATGTTATTTCCCCTTAGTTTTAGAGGGAACCAAGATTTTTTTTCCTTTACATTTAATGGGGCCATTCCCGGGCCTTCTAGTAGCTTTGGTTGTAGAAGTATTAGTGATTTCATCTTTTTATAAAATCATTCTGGAATCTTTGTTACATCAGCACCGCTGTCATTTTTAAAGTTGATTTCATACTTTCCTAAGGCAATTATGGTGATCCATGGTGGTTCTTTTTGGTCCTCTCCTTTGGCTCCAAGGTATGCAATCTCCGTGACTTTGGGGTTTTATTCTTCAAAAACACCTGTTGCCAAGTACTTTGATTATGTTGCCAAGTACTTTGATTATGTAGCTATCTGCCAATGTCCTTGTTTGAGACATTTCCATACAGGAAGTGCTTCAAAGCCATTTGCTGAGAGGCATTTGCTATTTCATTGGTATTCTTGCATGCTCTTCTATTCCTTGTGTGTGACGTTAGCATAGCCCTCTCTGGATTCCTTTGTGCTTGTACATGGGCTGGGCCAATAGTGTTTCTGGGCAGCCTGGGATATATTCCTCTTTTTGTCTGTGGCTTCTCTAAGTTCGTAGTTTTTCCTCAAAGTTATTTCTGATGAGAGTCTGTTGCTTTTCGACATAATGACTTTGGAGTACTATGTTTTTAAGCTCTCTCTAGAATTAGGTTAGGATCATTCTGGAGTCTGACAATTGCAGGCTTTCAGACCTACAATAAAAGCCTGTTTCTGATAAGTTCTTTGCTCATTTCTCCATGGTCATAATGTTCAGGTAGGTTGTACAGAGCTGTTATGAAATGATGCGTTGATTCACTCTTCTGTAAATCAACTTGAGCTGTCTCAAAATAAAAATAAAAAAAATCCCATGGCATGGCATGAAATACTTAACCAGTTTCAACTTAAGTAGTTGTGAGGCTTCTGAAAAGGCCAGCACCTTCTGCTGTAGCTTCCATTCTATAGAGATGAGTGTTAATTGGCTTCTTCCCTGATTGATTGCAGATCTAAGCAAGATGCTTGATCAGACCTTTGGCATCTGTATTCAACTCTCATGGTACTGAGGACTGAACTCTGCTGGGGTGGTGTTTAGAACAAAAGTAGAGATATCTCTGCTGTTCTACAACGCTATCCTGCTCACACACACTTTTTCACCTTTTTTTCAGCCTGGACTCACCGTAACATGGATTAAGGATAGGAAAGTAAGGGACAGTGATGCTAAGGCTGCGTCCTCAGTAAGACCGGTTTGCTTCCTTAAGCACCACATGACCTCACTTCACACAGTCGGACTCAATACAAGATTGACTTTATTTCCTGTTTACACACACCTTAATGCCTTGTTATGTCTCCTGAATAATGCATCTAAACATTCACAATACCACAGCCTAAGGGCACATCTACACTGCAGGGCAAAAGTCGAATTAAGCTATGCAACTTCAGCTACATCAATTGCATGGCTGACGTCAAAATAGCACCAAAAGCCAAATTAAGCTGTCTACCCAGCAGGAAATTGAAGGAGGAACACTCTTCCTTCGACTTCCCTTACTCCACATGAAATGAGGGTTACAGAAGTCAGAGTAAGAAGTCCTCCATCTCGACATTTTGAAATAACAGTTTGCTGTGCACACACACATTTTGTTATTTTGAAATAATGCCAGTTATTCCAAAATAATGCTGTTCTATAGACGTACCCTTAGGCACTATTGTAAACAATGATAATTTTTAAAAAAAATCAGAATGTTATGCATATTACCTTCATTACATAACATAGGGAGAGCTGACTTCCAAATAACCATGTTTACTAAATATCTCTAAACAAAGCAGGCCTACCTCCATACACATTGCTACACTGGATTAGTTTCTAGCACTTTCAAAATCATACACCCTGAGGAAACCCACTGAAAAGAGCTCACAAACCATTTGAATGGCTTAAAAGGATATTACCCTTTTGCTATACCTTATAGCCTCCCTAATATTCAAGAGTGAAAAATGTTTCTAACCAAAAGATATCATTCTTAGTACAATTGTCCTCAATAGACAAAAGAAACCCAAACTGGAGCAAGTGTTAGATGCAAGATGGGGTATGACAGGAAGAGTATTCTAGAGAAAATCATGAGTGCTCCCAAAAGTAGTTATTGTACATTTTTAAAATATCAGATAAAATGTTGGTTATAGTTCTGTGGATATTGAAAGTCTCGAGTCAAGGGCATAACAGAATCTGAATATCACCGGTGTCTAGTAAAAAAAAACCAAACCACCTAAGGGCCTAATTTCAGACTCAGAAGATAGAATTACATTAGCTTCAAAATCCTGCCAAAGCTGTGAATACATCTGTTTGGAAAGGAGATAGCTGTTATGGGCATCTTGCCTGAGGAGACAAATAGACAATAGAACTCCCACATCCAGGGGACTTCATACCACTAAGCAGGTCTCTTCTACCTCAGGACAGAAAGAGGATGGCCGGAAAGGGTCTTAGCTGAAGGGAACTATCCCATCAGCAAAGGTTGGTTATGGTCAGGAGTGAGCTAAAGCTTGTCTGAGTGACTGGAACGACTGCAGGGAAAGTTCACATTGGGCGGCCTCCTTTCAATGACATTGAGAGGAGCAAAGCATTTCCAGCACCAACCTAGCCTGACTGTTCAGTGAGGAACAGGGTGGATAGCAGAGCCCTCAATGCCTTATCCCTGAAAAATAATAGAAGTTCGTCTATATGAAGAGTGAAAGGTTGGAACGTACCATTTGATATTAAAGGGGGAGAGAAGGCAGCAAGGGAGAAATTTCTATGCTCACTATTTTCCCCCAATAAATCCATGGACATATTTCCAGTACATTCAGCAAGAGTAAAATAATATTTTAAATGCTCAGATGTGTCAGGAAGCAGCATTTGGAACATGGAGATATACACGGTACAGAGCAGCAATGGGCATCTTAGGCTAGTGAGTGGATTGCATGAGTGGACCAGCTTTATCTCAGTGGGCCACAAGAGTGTTGTAACCAAGACAGTCTCCTGGGACAGGGTAGTTTTGCTAACTGCGCCGGTACACCTGGAAATTGTGGGATATGCCAATTGAACCATAGCAGCGCTTGGATTGGCTGCAGAGGAAGCACTTGGCTCTCACAGTCAGTGTTGTGTGCAATCAGCATGCACCTCACCGCATGTACCCTTGGTTTACATGCATGTCACTTTAGTAACACTGAAAAGAGACTATGCAGAAACCAGTGGAATCTAGCAATAGTAAACAAAATGTCTCACGGACCACGGACCTGATGGGCCTCATGTTGCCTGTAGGCTGCAGATTGCCCCCCACTGGTACAGACAGATTAGCTGTTTTAATAATAGCTCCACACCAACACTGGCAATTTGTACAACATCTCAGCCCCCTGGAGGAACGTTGATAAAGGAACAGCATAGAAAGCATAGCCCATGATATAAATGCTTAAGCAACCCAAATTCAATGTCCCAATGGTTAGGGCTGTAGCCTGTTCAATTCCCTGCTCAGCAACAGACTTCCTTGTGTGACCTTGGGCAAATCATTTTGTCCCTCTGGGCCTCTGTTCCCCAGCTGTACCAAGGGGATAATAGCCCTGTCATCCCCCACACATGCATCATGCAGATAAATGCATTAAAGACTGTGAGGTATGAAGGGCCCCAGATAAGCACTTTAGATAAAGAGACCTCCACCATTAATGCATGAGAGGTTGTGCATGGAGAATAGCAAACAACTGTCTTTTTTTTTTTAAAGCAGAAGAGAGAGAAACGATGACTTTAACATAACAAGCATTATAGCCAACTCATAGTAGTTTTATATTTGATCTCATTCTGATGGATGAAGGTGAATTGCTCACTGAACTAAAATCTGATGATTGCCTAGGTATAAGTCATCGTGTTCTAATTGTTCTTAGTACAAACACATACACTTGAGGCTTTTGGGGGGGAAAATGAAAAAACAGTTAAGAAACATTTAAATATAAAAATGTGATAAATAATTGGGAATTAAGTATATTTTATTTGATTCTCTCTGCCATCCACCTCCAATTCCACAGACATGAAAAAGGATTATTAAAATATCATCCTGGTTCACAGAGAAGATGCAAGCAGCAATAACAAACAATAAAATAAATAGAAAGGGGAACCTTATAGGGATGAGGACAAGTCATCTCTTACTAAATGCAGTGATGGAATGGGAAGTTGCAGGTATTAATGAAAACAAATCAGCAACCAGTAGTATTAAGGAGAACATCTTTAAATGCATCAGGAACATCTCTATTAATGACTGGAATAAAAATACTCATTTATAAAACTTGTAAATGACACAAAAGTTGATGGTGTGGTCAATAACAATAGTTAAACAGACTGATCTGAATTAATAGGCATTTTAATGCCACCAAATGCAAGATCAGACCTATGAACCAAGAATGTCAATTGTTTTTTAAGATGGCAGAGTGAGTCTTTAAAACTCAGAGAAAGACTTGGGGGCCACAGCCAGTTTTGTGAGCTACAGCTTTGCACAGGGAACTACAAGAACAAACGGGAGTATGAAGTAGGAGTTGGAAGGTGAGTTAATTCTGCATGTAGTATCAGTGAAACTTTCTGGAATATTCACACTTCAAAGATGTTTAAACTAGATGGGTTTATGAAGGGGATGGTTTGATGAGATAACATGATCTTGGTAACTAATTGACCATTCATTATCAGTGGCAAATAGGTCAATCGACGGATGATAGGAGTTACTATAGAGAACTTTCTGGGTGTCTGGCTGGTGAGTCTTGCCCACATGCTCAGGGTTTAGCTGATCGCCATATTTGGGTTCGGGAAGGAATTTTCCTCCAGAGTAGATTGGCAGAGGCCCTGGAGGTTTTTCACCTTCTTCTGTAGCATGGGGTACAGATCACAGCTGAAGGATTCTCTGCATCTTGGGGTCTTCAACGTATTTGAAGGCTTCAATATCTGAGATATAGGTGAGAGGATTATTCTAGGAGGGGGTGGGTGAGATTCTGTGGCCTGCACTGTGCAGGGGGTCAGACTAGATGATCATGGTGGTCCCTTCTGACCTTAAAGTCTATGAGTCTATGTTGACTAACTGGAAAAGGCAGAAAACATTCTAAAAAAAGCTCAGTCTCATTAGTTTAGCTAACTTGATCCCAGTCTACAAATTTACAATAATAGTTAGCTCTTTAATCTAGCAGAGGGCAATATAGTGACACTCAATGGTTTGTTAAAACCAGGCAATTCAGATTACAAGTAATCTGTGAAGATAACTTGATAAAACAGTGAAGATAACTAACCATTGGAACAACCTATGTAAGGACATGGTGCATTCTCTATTACTTGCAATCTTTAAATTAATATTGGATCTCTTGCAAAGGCACACTGTAGCTTAACCCTCTTGCTGTAGAAATTACTGGATAAGATTCCCTGGCCTGTGTTAGGCAGGGTGTCAGACTAAATGATCATGATGGTCCCTTCTGGCCATAAAAACAAAGAAATAAATAAAGAAGAATCTGTGCTTACGTCTTCCTTTTTAAAAAAAAAAAAACTCCTGGTAAATGGAAAAAGCTTATGGTGACATTGGAAATATTATGTAAAATGTCCAGAACAATTAGTCTCAAGTTGAAGTCAATGAATAATGCAGAAAATTCCAGAGTGGTATATGCTAGAAATGGTTGTCTTCCTAAATGGTCTGAGTGGGCTGAAATGGGGAAACCTTTTGGGGAATGTTACATGAGGGTAAACAAAGAGGCAATGCTAAAGAAAACTTGAAGAAATACACGAGGACTAACAAGTGGGTTTTGTCCGTGAAAGCTCATACCATCTACATGTTTTGTTAGTCTTTAAGGTGCTACTAGACTATTCGTTGTTTAAGTTTTTCTAGCTACAGTCTAACTAGGCTACCCCTCCAAATTTATTAAATGGTAAACACAAAAGAGAAGCAGGTGATTCGTAACAATATATGCAGTGGGGAGAGGGCCTTGATAGAAGGGGTTTAATATTTCTGTGGCACCTTAGGGTACGTCTACACTTGCTCCCTAGTTCGAGCTAGGGATGCAAATATAGGCGACCGAACGTGCTAATGAAGTAGGGATTTAAATATCCTGCGCTTCATTAGCATGATCTCGCCGGCACGTTACTCCGCTCAACAGCTGATTCGAAAGTGCAAGTGCGCGCCGGGACACGTTGGTTCAAACTAACATTACTCCTCATATTTTGAGGAGTAATGTTAGTTCAAACCAAGGGACTTGGTTCTGGTTAATGAGGCCAGTACCATGGGCAGATCAGGAAGCAGAAAAGAGGAGAGTGTTAATTAATGTGTATGTTATACATCTTGTGTAGCACATATTAACATGGTGTACATAACATATAACATGAGCACAACGCTTTTAAGCAGAATACCATTTAATTGCTCTTGTTCTTTCATGCTTAGTATCCCACAATACTTTGTAAAGATGAAGTCAGCTTTGGCACTAGCAAATACAAAATCTGTCAAACTCAAGACATAACCTGGGTAACTGTTACCCTGGTATATGGAAGAATGGCAAAGACAGCACTATTTCTTCTGCGTGATAGACAAAGTTTGCTATCCTTTCCCTTCCTGCTTGTTAGGGTAGATGGAAGTGTGCAGCTGCACCAAGAAAATAACTTCTAATGAATGCCACTGTGTATAACTCCTTGATATCTTCCCTTTCTCCCCTCCTTTCCCACTTGCTCTGAAATACATTCAGGTTCACATCTCCTTCCCCCCACCCCTCCACCCCATGAAAACTGCTGAATCAGGAAGTTTGTGATGTAAGAAATGTATACTTCAGCTAAATATGCTGTGAACAGTAAATAGAGGTGGGTTATTATTATGCATTATATGGGTATTCATGTTACTAAATAAGGGGCTAAGAATACGTCTTCATTCGCTGCGCTGGAGATCGATGTTCTGGCATTTGATTTAGTGGGTCTAGTACAGAACCACAAATCAAATGCTGAGGGCAGCTCCAGCCAGTGAATGTACTCCTCACAGTTGTGAGGAGTAAGAGAAGCAGATGAGAGTGTTTACTCCCATTGGCTTCCTGCTGTGGAGACACTGCCAAGTTCAGCTTAAGGTAAGCAGACTCCAGCTATGTATTCTACGTAACTGGAGATGCGTACCTTAAGCCGAGCTTCCAGGTTTAATGTAGACCTTGCTTTAGGGGAGTTGTAATAGAAACACGTATTTACATACTAACTTGGATAAAAGAGTGTGCCTGTGATTAATTTGTTGCTCACTCGGACCAGGGTTTTGGGGCCTGAGGCGTAACAAGTATCTGCAATAAAGAAGCCCGTCTACTCCATCAGCTTCTGGGTCACCTGTTCTTTTCTAACCAGTATGTACCTTTACAGGCAGTGGTTTGGACCGTAGTATCTTAAACAGAGACCAAAAATATATGGAACAAAACAACAAATGAATAAAAGCATTACATACTATCAAGTTGGATTTTAGTGATGTATAAAGAGTTTCATAATTTGTAAAACCATCCTATAAATACTGAAATGTCTGTCTTTGAAACATGCTTTCTGGGTAAGGCAAACAACCCGTGAGAATGACATCTTTCCCAGATGGAAGAAATCTAGGTCTCCTTTTCATATCATTCTACTTTGTCTCTAGACAGTCAGTCAATTTGACTGTGTTCAGTTACTGGGTACCTTCAACATTTTTAAGAATGCATGCCAACTGACATCAAACAATTGGCTACACCTTCTAGTCAATAAGAGTCAATATGTAAGAAGGGAAGAGACTTGAATTCAATATGGTGGGAAACAGAACTAGTGTAGGAACACAGAGAGATGGCAATATGATATAACCCCCATCATGGTACAACCCTAGCTCAGTCGACCAAGCTGCTGTGGTGTAACAGAAAGTAGAATTTAGCCTTGCGTCCACGAGAAACTCGAGACAAGATCAACATACTGAGCACCGAGATGGTGCATTCTTTCCATGGTACAACAGAAGCTTAAAGAATAGAGGAGGAGAAACACTCATAGCCTTGTATTTATTTATTTATAGATAGACAGAGTATATATAGCACTTACCTGTCAAAAGCAGGATTCATAATGCAGGATACGCATCGCAAATTCTTTATTCTTCATCTATTATGACACGGTGTTTCAAGATAAAAAGCTAATGTGAAAAAGCATTAGAAAGATTCCTTTTTGTGATGTCTAAACTAGATCAGAGTTTAAATTGCAGAGGATAAGTCTGAGCTGCAGAACGCATGCATTTATTCAATGTCTTGTGACAATGTTCCATCTCTGCTTCAGTGGGTCCTGCGCTTTTGGGCGGACTGCTCGCCTCACAGGCTCATGGCAGGCCTCAGTTTAGATACTTTCCCTGGGGCACAAATTGATGTTTGCTTAGCCATCTTCATCATTGGCCAGCATGGGGGGAGGGGGGGATGGGGAAGAGAAGAAAACCATCAGAGCCATTCGTACCCATACACCGAACATGCAGCTGCGTAGGGCAACTGGAAATTTGGGGCACCATTAGGTCTTAGTGTCCACCCACCTCTTCCTACACCTGTTCTGTGGCTCTGCTTTCTCCAGAGAGGATCTAGTTAACTTAAAGTGAAAAAGCCTGCCAGACCTCTTAGCAGAAAACTGAATCTGTGAAAGAGCCATTCAAGTGGTAATGAAGCCATTTAGCAGGCATTTGAAAACTCCAGGAATATGCTGTCAGTTTCTGAACTTACTGTGTTAGTCGTGCAGTATCTTCATTTAAAATTTGCTTTAAAACTGTTTCATTAGTGTGCTGCTAAAGATTATTAAAAAAAAAAGTCACATCTCCATAAATCCTAAAACTATCCCTGAAAACTATGCCTGTAGTTGCTGCTGTCCTGTCTCATGGGTCAGGGACTGACCAGACCCCTTTCCAAAGCAGTCCTTCCCATCTGGTGCATCGCACTGTCCAGGTCAATTGTATCAACAGGTGTGTTGTAAGCAAAACTCATGAAGTCATTCTGCCGCTCTACTCTGCACTAGTTAGGCCTCAGCTGGAGTACTGTGTCCAGTTCTGGGCGCCACATTTCAAGAAAGATGTGGAGAAATTGGAAAGGGTACAGAGAAGAGCGACAAGAATGATTAAAGGTCTAGAGAACATGACCTATGAAGCCAGGCTTCGTGAACTGGGCTTGTTTAGTTTGGAAAAAAGAAGATTAAGGGGGGACATGATAGCGGTTTTCAAATATCTAAAAGGGTGTCACAAGGAGGAAGGAGAAAATTTGTTCCTCTTGGTTTCTGAGGACAGGACAAGGAGTAATGGGCTTAAAGTGCAGCAGGGGAGGTTTAGATTGGACATTAGGAAAAAATTCCTAACTGTCAGGGTGTTCAAATATTGGAATAAATTGCCAAGGGAGGTGGTAGAATCTCCCTCTCTGGAGATATTTAAGAACAGGTTAGATAGACATCTGTCAGGGATGGTGTAGATGGAGCTTGATCCTGCCTTGAGGGCGGGGGGCTGGACTCAATGACCTCTTGAGGTCCCTTCCAGTCCTATGATTCTACCATGGTATATAGGGAGTTGGAAGGGTAGGGGGACCCCAGACTCTCTCTCTACTCCCCTACTCTGGCTTTTAGCCCTGGTGGAAAGCAACTGTCTACAACAGCTCCTGAACCAGCAGCATGACAGCTACAATTCCCTAAGCTAATTCCTCATGGCCCTCCACAGCACCTTCTTTATTCTTACCGCAAAACGTTTCCTCCTGCTACCTGATAGCATTTGTGCCTTCCTGTCCTCCAGCAGAAAATCTTATCCCAGCTTCTTTGCACCCTCTGACCTAACTGAAGGGAAGTCTTTTTAACCAGTACTGGCTGGTTATTAATTGGCTCCAGATACCCTGATTAGCCTGTCTTAATTGGTTCTAGTAAATTCCTGATTGACTCTAGGTAGTTTGATTGCTCTGGAGTAGCCTCTGTTACCTTACCCAAAGAAAAAGGAACTGTTTAAACCAGGATTAATGTACTTGTCTTCTATCACTCTTCCGTAGCCATCTGGCCTGACCCTGTCAGAGTTTATAATTTGCAGGGGGGACCTCAAATAGATCAGATACTAGGCTTTGTGCTTAAGTGGTTGCATTTTCCTGCATGCAAAACACCTGAATCAAATTAAGGAATTCACAGTATTACCCCAGCTCCGAAATGGCATATTTGTAATTTAGTCATGCAGCCTAAATTGCTAAATGAGCTGGATGGGATGGAATACATAATTTGTGAAAGTAATTTGGGAACGTAGCTTTTGAAATTAGTCACATTTGTAATTTAAATAACCCTCAACACTAGAATACCAGGAAATTTACAATGAAGGTTCCAAATAGCAACTTCGGGCCAAGTCCTCAACTGGTGTAAATAGATTAATTCCCATTGATGTCAGTGGCACCTAAGACATTGTATCCCATTTTGTGCCCTTCTTTCATCTAACAAGACTCTCACCATCTGCTACACAGAACAGATGTCTGCCTCGCTGATTGTATGCATTTCAACTGTATACTGTGGCACAGCTCTGTCCGCTCCCCCTGGGTCTCATGCTACTGGTGGATAGTGTTAGCCTCAGAGGCTGGGGCCCTCCACACGGCCTCTCTCTCTATCACAGGCTAGTTCGTAGTTTTGGGGTAAAAACCCCTCTGGGCTATGTCTACACTCGTGGCTTCTTGCACCAGAAATATGCAAATGAGGCTAAGCATGGAATATTGCTGAGCTTCATTTGCATACCTAATGAACTGCCATTTTTGCAGAAGAGGCTCTTGCTCCAGAAGGAGCTGTCTACACTGCCCCTTCTTGTGCAAGAAAACCCCTCTTGCACAATGCCGTTACGCCAATTATTTTCAGGAATAATGGCATTTCGCAGGAAAGGGCAGGGTAGGCAGCTCCTTCTGGCACAAGACCCTCGTCTGCAAAAATGGCAGCTCATTAGGTATGCAAATGAGGTTCAGCAATAGTCCACACTTAGCCTCATTTGCATATTTCTGGCACAAGAAGCCGCAAGTGTAGACATAGCCCTGGAGTCCTGGTCTCCCTACTCAGGGGCAGACTCTGATGTGGTGGGGAGGTCTTGGGAAGAGCTCGGTCCCTCCCGCTACTCTGGGTTCCGGTCCAGGAACCCTAAGGCAGTAGCAATAGGTAGGGTTACTACTACTCCCAATCTAGCAGCTTTTCCCTGGGCAGATTCCTCAAATGATCCCTCCCAGCACCTTTCCTCTGGTACCTGCTCATCAGTACTCCGCTCACACCTCTTCTCCCCCCCCCAAGTTCTTCGTGTCCTTCACTCTTTTCCTTCCCCCTTCCTTACCTGGGGCAGAGGAACCTTTTAAAGCAGCTTCACAGGTCTTAATGAGCTTCAGGTAGCTAATTAGTCTGTAGCTTCCAGCAAGCTCTAATTCACCCCAGATGTCTACCTGATTATCCTGCACTAGGCTGGGCCCTGTTTACTCAGGGAAGAGAAAGCAGTTCACCCAGACCTCAGCATGTCTTCCCTCCATGAGTGTACAGCAGCCAGCTGGTCTGGGTCTGTCACAATACTCTATAAATTGTTGTAACCAGCCTCCATACTGGTGCCTGAAAGGTGTCAACAAGGCCAAGGGGGAAATCTTTACAGTGCCGGGATTCACTTTCCTGCTAAGATGTTGTAGAAAGTCCCTGAAACTGAAGAGGATGTGGGGAGAGAATGCAGTTATTCAATTCCATGGAGGGTCAATTTCATTCAGCTTCCAGGAGCCATAAAGTGTGTGTGACTAGTGCCATTGAACAAAGAAAGGCAAGGTCTTTGTCAGAATGGGATTGGACCAGCCCTGTCAAGTGTGTTGTATGGGCTAGATTTTCAGCTGGTGTAAGTGACATTCGCACCACTTAAGTCAGTGAAAATAGCCCATCGAGGAGCTGGCCCATTGATTTCAAGAAGGAAGTTGATTCCCATGGTTTTATATACTGATCAGGATTGTTTGTTGTAATGATGCTTTTGATATGGAATGTAAAATTGGACAGGGTTTAAATTAAATGCAAGATGGTTCCCTTCCTTCATGGGTTTCTGGACACCGTTTTATCCATATCAATCCAATGACTTTTACGGATGGACGGGGAAGGATCAGAAAGTCTCCCAATTCCAGAATTCGGGTGGTGGCAATTCTCATTCATGCCAATGAGAGAAACAGAAACAGTCTCTTGACTGAACATGCAAGGAGCCCAGAGACAGAGAGCCAAGCCAATAGGTTTTTAGAAAATAATGGTTAAAAAATGAAGAGCACGTTCAGACCTAATGATCTGTCAACATTTGTCAACTGGGGGTAGGCTTTGGTGGCATTGCAGCAGCTTAAACCCAGGTTGAATTCATCCCTGTGTTTGGAAGCTCATGGGAATGGCAAGGTCTCAATTCAAACACTGCAGGAATGGATCCCACACAGACTTCTTTCCAGAAAACACAATTAAAAGAAAGCCTGATTGTACATTCTCTAAAATAAGTCTAATGGAATGTTATCAGAGCCCCAGTGAAGTGTGTCAGACTAATGAATTAATAATTGTGTTTACCCTTTTCCTCGGGAATCTTTTGCCTGTCTCGCCATTTCTCACTGTCGCTCGACATCTTTGAAAAAGAATATTTCAAAGCAGCTCTCTGCTTCTGCAGAGCTGGTGACTTATTTACTTTCTGGCAGTTATTTACTTCCTGTAATATTTCATGGCACCAGAGTGCCCAGATGAAAGCAGAGTTTGCACTGTGTGTCCATCCTGAAGCCTAATTAAAAACTGAATAAAATGGGAGGGAGGGTACCTTGTAAGGATAGAAGTGTCTTGAGGAGACTCAGTAAGGAGAGCTTCTTTCTTGGCAAAATATTGAAACCTCTACATAGAAGCAGAAGAAAAACGCAGGGAATAAAAACCCTGAAGGTAGACAGAGAACAAAAAAAGGCTTTCAGATGTGAAAGAGCTGCGATCTAACACTTTATTTTTGTATAAACGGACTGTTCACCAGCACCACTCAAATTTCAGAAATGGCCACCATGTTGCACCACAAAAACCAACCTTTTGTTTCCCCTAAATACCTCCCCACAATCACACAAAGGAGATGAATGACAACCAGTGTTCCCTATAAGCTGAGTGGCCACCAAAGAGAGATTAAAATGCCACCCAGCTGATAAGCAAAGTGCTCACAGGGCTCATAGCCAGTAGCATCAGTTTCTACTAGCAGTGCACATCAGCACATGCCTTGGTGCACATAACAAAAGTTATTCCACACATGGATGAAAACAAATTAGAGGGAACCTGGGTGGCAACAGCCCCTAAACTTGTAATAGAGTGATCAACAAAACCAGCCTGAGAATAAGGATTCTGCTTCCCATACAAGAGTGGTTTTATATATTTTACTCAAGAGCTGAGGTTCCTTCCTGTGCAGAGAAGACAGCACAAGCCCCAGGCAACACTGAAGCTGTCTGAGGTTTTAAGTGGGACTGCAGTGGTGCATAGAACTAGTGCAAGCTCTCTAGCCAGGAGTGAATTGCAACCTACCCGCTCACTGTGCGACTTCTATGCACAATGAACAAAATGCACAAAAATCAGATCATTAGACTACGTATGGCAGTGCCAGTGTCCAATGCATCCATTTTCTTGTAGATCTTTCAACTAACGTAAGACCAAGGGGCAACCCCTGAGCTCTCCTAGCTCCCTCGACTGATCCTTGCCATTGTCTTCAATGGATCACTGACAATTTACACCCCTTGATGATTCCCCTCCCCCTCCATATATTAATCATTCCAACATAAAAGAAACTGTAAAAAACTGACAGAGGTAGCTAGGTGAGCATGTTAGGTGTAGAACGTCTTGAAGTCTTTGCTCAGGAAAGAAAGCCATAGACAAAGCAATTGAGTAAAGACATGGGGGGTGGAGGGGAAGAGAGACATCAAGTAACATTTTCATTATTATCCAGAAATAGTGTGTGGTGTGTGTTGCTCACTTAAAAGTGCTAGAAGGCAAATTTAAACAAAAACGTGTTTTGTTGGAGAGAATAGGCATTTTGTACAATCCTTTAATGGGATCCCTGTATCAGCAAACTGTAACATGTGTGGTCAGTATAGTCAACATGGACACGTAAAGAAAGCTAGGAAATTAAAATGGAAATACTTTTTTGTGTTGTCTTTTTATAATTTAATTATTCTTGCAACAGCTGTTCTGGATAAAGACCTAAGCCTCAAATTAATCTAACTGGGCTGAATAATATGTATGCGTGACACACTGTCTACAGACTCCTGTTACCATCAGCTAGTTAACATACCCTAATTTCTCAAAAGCTAGGATGCAGAACTTCTAGATCATCAGATACCAGCTGTTGGTCGCAAACTTGCTCTCCCTGACAACTGTGTAACTACATTAATGGTACCAGGGATGTGTCAGCACAGCAGTAAGAGATCCTAGGGGTCACCAAATGAAATTAATATGCAGCAGTTTTAACACAAGCAAAAGGAGGTATTTCTTTACACCACACAGTCAATCTGTGGAACTCCCTGCCAGAGGATTCTGTGAAGACCAAAACTATAACCAGATTCATAAAAGACCTAGACACATTAATGGAGGATAGATCAATCAATGTCTATGAGCCAGGATGGGCAGGGATAGCGTCGCTAGCTTCTGTTTGCCAGAAAGTAAATGGGAATGGGGGGCAGGGGAGGGATCACTTGATGGTTACAGGTTCAGCTCAGTCTCCTCTCAGGCACTTGGAATTGGCCACTCTCAGAAGTCAGGATACCCTAGATCAGAGGTTTTCAAACTTTGGTCACAGCTTGTAAGAGTAAGCTAATAGCCGGCTGCGAGACACTTTGTTTACCTGAGTGCTCACAAGCATGGCCACTCCCAGCACCCAGTGGCCACAGTACTCCATTCCTGGCCAATGGGAGCTGTGGGAAGCAGTTCCTACAGCTCCCATTGGCCAGGAATGGTGAACCACAGCCACTGGGAGCTGCGAGTTGCAGTGCCTGTGCATGCTCAGGTAAACAAAACATCTCATGGCCAGGCAGCAGTTTATCCTTGTGTCACAGGGCTGCACACGCCCCAGGCCTTAGGGTCACGATGGCGCAGCGGCCGAGTCTCTAATCGCCCCTGTATTGGGGTTCAATATGGTGTGTGGGGGGGGGGAGGAGGATCTGGGCCCTCCCTCTCCACCAGACCCTAGCCCAGGGCCCTATCAGTGGTGGGTGGTTCCCACCACTGGCTCGGTGGGGAATCCTCCCTGAAACGTACTGAGCCTTTAGGGGTTCCTCCTGCTCCCTGCCCTGGGCTATTTCCTACCCCCTCCATGGCGTCTGGTTCAGCTGCTGGTCCAGCGACTGGCGCAGCATCGTCATCGGGTGCGGTGGTGCTGTGGGGCATGGTAGCCGCTGGTGGCGCGATGGGGGCTAGGGTAGCTGTAAGCCACGGTTAGTGTGGAGGATGCAGTTCTGGCTGTTCCTGTAGTCTGGTGGGAGCTCCTTCCCCTTCAGCGGTCAGCCCCAACTGAGCTGCTGCTCTGGCCTTTATACCAGCCCTGCACTTGGAGCATGCCCAGCAGGGCCTCAGGGAAGGGGCCTTCTCAGCCCAGCAGGCCTGGTCAGCCTTCACTTGGTCAGTATGGGGCTGGGACACCCCATCACACCTTAAAAGCCACGACTCAATGTCTGAAAACTCCTGCCCTAGATGGACCTGTGGTCTGACCCAAAATGGCCATTCTTATGTATTGATGTTAATTCCCTTTGGGTACAAAGCTCCTATCCCATGTACTGCAGTATAAATCAATGCTAACTGAGTTCAGTGTGAAACTGTATGGGGCTTTCAGAAGGAGCAGGCCTAATAGGAAGATGGGATTTGTGCCAAGAGATTGAATGGGATAATTTTTTTAAAATACAAGGGATTATAATGGAGTTATTGCGCACTGTACACACCTTATGCCAATTACCTACTCACAGCTTCAAGTCAGAGGAGGGACCTGACTTTGACAGCATCGTATCTTTTCCATAGGTCCCCCACAGCAGGCAAAATAGAGCAGGGGAGGTTTGGCTACATTGCGCTGGGGGAAATCCCCTCAAACAAAGTGCACAGAGTTTCAGCAGGGAAGGCAGGGCCAGATTTGTAAGTATTCTACACTCTGCAGCTCCCCTGAGAAGTTTGGGGTCAGATTTCGGAACAGCTCCATGCCCAACGGGCTGGGCACTTTTGCAAGTCTGGCTCCAATGGTGGACCCAGGCTTAAAACTCTCTCACCCCGATACTCTCTTTCCCATCTGTGGGGTAGAAATGCCCGCCCTCTGGAACATTCTAGGGGAGCCGCAGGGAAGGGAGCCTTGGCAATGGCGAGTCGTGTTCCCTTGGAAGTCAGAGGCTGAGAGGTCTCTGATGCTATAATGCAAATGCAGTCACAAAGGGCTCTGGGTTCCAAAAGTCTCCTGAGAAAGATACAGGTTATGGGGGCAAAATCCCTTCCTGTTTTCACCTCAGGGGATGGGCCCAACCATGCTGACTTCATTCACATTGCCTCACCTCCCTCTCCAAGGAAGCAATTTGTTATAAATGCCCTGACCTTATTAAAGTCAATGGCAAAATTCTTACTGCCTTCAATGGGGCTAGGATTTCACCCTCATGAATGCAAATGTGACTCCTATAGTGGGCAATATAGCCCATAAACTTATCCCGCATTCTGTCTCTCTCTCTTCTCCACGCCAAGAACCATCAGAATAATTTGCCTTCTCTGACTTCCCCAGCGGATTATAATGACCATAAGGTTTAAAATGATAATGATAATCACCGTCGACAGGAATGCTGCCTCTGAATAAAGTTTATTTTTAGTCCCCTTACAAAAACCTATCTACATACAATATCAAGAGGCTCATCTGCAAGATTCCTGAAAGCACAGAATAGCCATAGGAAGTGAGCAGATAGCAATATGTCCTTCTTATAAAGGATAACTTGAGAAGATTTTATGAGGGGGGATATTAAATTTCCACGAAGAGTTGGCTAGAATGTTTTCATTGACAACATATTTTGTTTCCTCAAAGCCAACGCTGTTCAGTGGAGATGCATCAATTTTGACGTGGTTCACAAGAGGACTCATTAGAATTGACCAGAACCTTGGAATTTGGAAAGTGAGACCTAAATGAAAAACTTGACCTTTTGGATGCAAAAGTAGATGATAGGCCCAATTCTGTTTCATAGGGCATGTCTAGACTACATGACTCTGTCGCCAGAGCCATGTAGATTAGTTTTCTAGACGTACCCAAATGAAGCGGCGATTTAAATAATTGCCACTTCATTTACATTAAAATGGCTGCGGTGCTGATCAGCTGTTTGTCAGCACAGCACAATAGTCTGGACGCTCCGCGGTCGACATCAAAGGCATTTGTCGACCACCCCGGTAAACCTCATCCTCAGGAAGAGAAGCAAAGATAAAATTTCTCAATGGCTTAAAGGACTGCTTCTTGGAGCAGATGGTGCAGGAACCCAAAAGGGGAGAGGCAATTCTAGATTTAGTCCCGAGTGGAGTGCAGGATCAGGTCCAGGAAATAACAGTTACAGGACCGCTTGGGAATAGTGACCATAATATAATAACATTCAACATTCCTGTGGTGAGAAGAACATTTCAGCAGTCCAGCACCCTGGCATTTAATTTCAAAAAGGGGAATTACACAAAAATGAGGAGGTTAGTTAAACAGAAATTAAAAGGCACAGTGACTAGAGCCAAATCCCTGAAAGCTGCATGGAAACTTTTTAAAGACACCATAATAGAGGCCCAACTTAAATGTATACCCCAAATTAAAAAACATAGCAAGAGACCTAAAAAAGAGTCACCGTGGCTTAACCACCATGTAAAAGAAGCAGTGAGGGACAAAAAGGCATCTTTTAAGAAGTGGAAGTCCAATTCTAGTGAGATAAATAGAAAAGAACATAAACACTGTCAAATCAAGTATAAAAATGTAATAAGAAAAGCAAAAAAAGATTGAGGAACAGCTAGCCAAAAACTCAAAAAGAAATAACAATTTTTTTTTAGGTACATTAGATGATCGAGCTATAAAAGGAGCAATCAAGGACGATAAAGCCATTGCGGAGAAACTAAATGATTTCTTTGCTTCAGTCTTCATGGCTGAGGACATTGGGGAGATTCCTGAATCTGCACCGTCCTTTGTGGGTGATGAATCTGAGGAACTGTCCCGGATTGAAGTGTCATTAGAGGAGGTTTTGGAACAAATAGAAAAACTTAATGTTAACAAATCTCTGGGACCGGATGGCATTCATCCAAGGGTTCTAAAAGAACTCAAATGGGAAATTGCTGAGCTATTATCTGTGGTTTGTAACCTATCCTTTAAATCGACTTCCGTACCTAATGACTGGAAGGTAGTCAACGTGACACCAATATTTAAAAAGGGCTGTAGAGGCGATCCTGACAACTACAGACTGGTAAGTCTAACTTCAGTACCAGGCAAATTAGTCGAAACAATAGTAAAAAATAAAATTATGAAGCATGTAGAATAACATAATTTGTTGGACAAAAGTCAACATGGTTTCTGTAAAGGGAAATCCTGCCTTACTAATCTGTTAGGGTATGTCTAAAGCCGGGCGCCGCCATTTTTAAACTAGTGCGGACTCCGTGCCGCGCGGTTACACGCGGCACGGATTAGGTAGTTCGGACTAGGCTTCCTAATCCGAACTACCGTTACTCCTCATTTCACGAGGAGTAACGGTAGTTCGGACTAGGCTTCCTAGTCCGAACTACCTAGTCCATGCCGTGTGTAGCCGCGCTGCACGGAGTCCGCACTAGCGGACATTTAAAAAATGGGGGCGCCAGGCTTTATGCAAATGAAGCCTGGGAAATTCAAATCCCGGGCTTCATTTGCAACTCCAGTTGCCTACATTACCATCCCAGTTCGAACTAGGGTGGTATTGTAGACATACCCTTAGAGTTCTTTGAAGGGGTTAACAAACATGCGGACAAGGGGGATCCAGTAGATATAGTATACTTGGATTTTCAGAAAGCCTTTGACAAGGTCCCTCACCAAAGGCCCTTGTGTAAATTACATGGCCATAGGATAAGAGGGAAGGTCCTTTCTTGGATTGAGAACTGGTTAAAAGACAGGAAACAAAGGGTAGGAATAAATGGTAAATTTTCAGATTGGAGAGGGGTAACTAGTGGTGTCCCCCAAAGGTCAGCCCTGGGACCAATCCTTTTCAACTTATTCATAAATGATCTGGAGAAAGGGGTAAGCAGTGAGGTAGTAAAGTTTGCAGATGATACAAAACTGTTTAGGATAGTCAAGACAGAAGCAGACTGTGAGGGATTCCAAGAAGACCTCACCAAACTGAGTGATTGGGCAACAAAATGGCAAATGAAATTTAATGTGCATAAGTGTAAAGTAATGCACATCGGGAAAAATAACTCCAACTATACGTACAGTATGATGGGGGCTAATTTGGCTACAACAAATCAGGAAAGAGATCTTGGAGTTATCGTGAACAGTTCTCTGAAAACTTCCACACAGTGTGCAGCGGCGGTCGAAAAGGCAAATAGGATGCTAGGAATTATTAGGAAAGGGATAGAAAATAAGACCCAGAATATCTTACTGCCCCTGTATAAAACTATGGTCCACCCACATCTTGAATACTGTGTACAGATGTGGTCTCCTCACCTCAAAAAAGATATTTTGACCTTGGAAAGGGTTCAGAAAAGGGCAACTAAAATGATTAGGGGTTTGGAACGGGTCCCATATGAGGAGAGGTTAACACGACTGGGACTTTTCAGTTTAGAAAAGAGGAGACTGAGGGGGGATATGATAGAGGTCTATAAAATCATGAGTGGTGTGGAAAGGGCCAATAAAGAAAAGTTATTTATTAGTTTCCTAAATAGAAGAACTAGAGGACACCAAATGAAATTAATGGGTAGCAGGTTTAAAACTAAAAAAAGTAAGTTCTTCTTCACACAGCGTGTAGTCAACCTGTGGAACTCCTTGCCAGAGGAGGCTGTGAAGGAGGACTATAATAGAGTTTAAAGAGAAGCTGGATAAATTCATGGAGGTTAGGTCCATAAAAGGCTATTAGCCAGGGGATAAAATGGTGTCCTTGGCCTCTGTTTGTCAGAGGCTGGAGAGGGATGGCAGGAGACAAATTGCTTGATCATTGTCTTTGGTCCACCCTCTCTGGGGCACCTGGTGCTGGCCACTGTCGGTAGACAGAATACTGGGCTAGATGGACCTCTGGTCTGACCCAGTACCGCAGTTCTTATGTTCTTATCCTACGAAGCATACCGGGGCAGTCAACAAATGCCTTTGATGTTGACCGCAGAGCGTCCAGACTACTGCGCTGTGCCTCCAAACAGCTAATCGGCTCAGCGCAGCAGCCATTTTAATTTAAATGAAGTGGTGATTATTTAAATCGCCGCTTCATTTGGGTACGTCTAGTAAACTAATCTACATGGCTCTGGCGACAGAGTTATGTAGTCTAGACATACCCATGAAAACATTCACAAGCTTTTGTTTTTATTCCAATATGAAACAAAAACAAATTCTGAAGCCTCAAAAGCGGCCCCAATATGGAACAATCATCCTCTGGAGAAATGTAATTGTTCCAGAGATCCTGATTACGGTAAAGTACTGAACTTAATTCTGAATTTTAATTAGCCCCCTTTTGAGAACATGAACATTTCAAATAAAAATTAAGCTGGATCAGTATTTCATTGCTGAGATCGAACAGAACAAAAATGCTTTGCTCTCCACAGTTCTTGTGGTGTCAGGCAAATCCCAGTACTAGGGATTTTGTTTGCAAGCGAAATAAATAAAAGAAACTCGTTATTTTCATTTGGTGCCATAATAAATGATAGCAGTAGCAGTGGACTTACACAATGGCTTATATTCTTGGCCTTGTTTATTCCAAGGATGATGGTATTTTCTGTATAGTTAATTAGCATTAATTTTGCAAATAGTATTAGAACTGAAACATGGACCATAAGCCAAAATAATTTGACTGAACTACATTCTTATTAAAAAGCCTGGAAAATAATGAGAATCTAATTGTCCTTTGTTTGTTAGAGTCGGCTGTTCTGCACATTCCTTTTATCTATGCAAGACATATTGTTTCACCGTTTCATACCAATTTGCTCCTCTTATTTTCCCACATTTTCATGTTCTTATACACAGAAAATGAACGACGATTATTACCCTATTTTGCATTCAATTTACATCACAAACCCATTAACACATCTTAACTCATCTATCTTGTGCAGAAATTTTAAAATAGTCCCTTGAAAGCCCTACCAGCTATGTCAAACACAAACAGTTTCCAATGCTGCAAAACCAAATGAGATGAAATGTCACATCTCAAATTAAAAAAAGAAAATTGCTGGCAAAATGCAGCAGATTTAACAAGTCCATAACTCCATTTTAGCTCCTCCTGTTTTAATCTGCAGCTTATCTTTACTCAAAAAGTGACCCCAAAATACCTACGTCTATACAGTGCCGCGTAGCTCTAAATAAGCTACGCAATTCGAGCTACACAAATTCCGTAGCTTATTTCAAAGTAGCGCCAAATTTCAAAATAGACCGCTATTCCGACAAGTCCCTTAATCCTCATGGAACAAGGTTTACTGGGATGTTGGAATAGCAAGCCCATTATTTCGACTATATTTCAAAATAATGGGCTTGTTGCTAAGATGTAGGAAATGCTATTTTGGGATACCGGACGTATCTTGAAATAGCGCCACTGCCTAGACATACTCCAACTGTGTCTCATATCAGCTGCAGGAAGGAACATTTTTAATTTTTGGAGACAGCTCACAGCATTCACAGTTCATAAACTACACTTTTACAACCACCCAAAGCCCATCATAACCTCCTAGCAACTGAGAGTTCATTCTTCAGCCCAGCCTCTTCCATGCAGGCGCACCCAACACGTCACATATTCTATTCCACATGGAGTCCAGTTAGCCTCTTCTTGAGTACGTCTTATTGTGTGAAATGCTCTGTGGAATTCTGTTGCAATCACAATAATACAATGGCCATCTTATTTTGCAGACCACCGGTGATGCTTGCCAAAGCTCATTTCCCTACAGAGTCTCAGAGGTATAGCTGTGTTAGTCTGGACCTTTAAAAACCAATGAGCAGTCCTGTGGCACCTTATGCCGTGTCTACACTAGGAGATTATTTTGAATTTACTAAATTTGACTTCTGGGCACCTGATTTTCTGAATTTGAAATTCCGTGTCCTCATTACGGGGAAGAATCAAATGTTGTCCAAGACAGGCTCCATTAATGTGGACACGCTACCTTGGACTCAGAGCCCCAGGAAGCCATCTGGGGAGCTGCAGGAGGCCTCCCAGAGACCAATTACTTCAAATTAGCAGCACGCGAGTGTCCACATTACCATTATTTTGAACTTGCAAGTTTGGAATTAGCATTATTCCTCAAGAAAAGCAGGAGTACAGAGTTCAAATTCTGCAGCCCCTTATTCCGGAGTAACAGGCTTGGTAGTATGGACATGCTGCTTACAAATTCAAATTTGGGGGTGTTATTTCAGACAAAGGTCCTAGTGTAGGCCAGGCCATGGAGACTAACCAAAATATATAGAATCATGAACTTTCATGGGTAAAACCCACTTCATCAGATGAACTGGAATGGAAATGATAGAAACCAAGATATATGTAACAGGAAAAGCAGTACCTGTCAATTGTAAGACCCATGTAAATGAGGCTAATTAAGTAGGTTGTGTGTCTCCCATTCAGAGGTTTTGATGTGAAAATATGGATGTTAAAGGTAGGAGAAATTGGTTTTGTAATACACCAACCAGTTAATGTCCCTATTCAAGCCCAAGGTAACAGTGTCAAATCTTTAGGTGAATTCTGCAGTCTCTAATTGAGTGATGAAATTCCTTTATAGAAGAATGGCCTCTTAAATCCATGATTAAGTGAGCAGGCAAGTTAAAATGTTCCCCTACAGGTTTCTGTGTGTTACCATTTCTGATGTCTGATTTGTGTCCATTTATCCTTTGTCGTGGAGACTTTCTGGTTTGGCCAATATACATGGCAAAGGGGCATTGTTGGCACTTGAGGGCATATATCACTTTAGAGGATGTGCAGCTGTATGAGTCCCTGATTTTGTGGCTTAAGTGGTTAGGTCTTGCAATGGTGTCACTTGTGTAGATATGTGGACAGAGCTGACAAGAGGGTTTGTTGCAGGGTAGGTTTCTTGGTGAGTATCGGAGGTGTGATGTGCAGCTGCTGGAAACAATTCGTATCAAGTTAGGGGGTTGTCTGTAGGCAAGGATTGGCTTGTCTCCCAAGGCCTGTGAGAGTGAGGGATCATTTTCCAGGATAGGTTGTAGATTGTCAGTGATGCACTGGAGGGGCTCGTCTACACTGGCCCCTTTTCCGGAAGGGGCATGTAAATTTCATGAGGAGTCGTAGGGAAATCCGCGGGGGATTTAAATATCCCCCGCGGCATTTAAATAAAAATGTCCGCCGCTTTTTTCCGGCTTTTAAAAAAGCCGGAAAAGAGCGTCTAGACTGGCCCCGATCCTCAAAGTAGGAATAAGAGCCTCCGGAAAAGGGCGCTTTTTCCGGAGGATCGGGGCCAGTCTAGACGCTCTTTTCCGGCTTTTTTAAAAGCCGGAAAAAAGCGGCGGACATTTTTATTTAAATGCCGCGGGGGATATTTAAATCCCCCGCGGATTTCCCTACGACTCCTCATGAAATTTACATGCCCCTTCCGGAAAAGGGGCCAGTGTAGACGTAGCCAGAGGGGTTTAAGCTGGGGGCTGTAGGTGATGACTAGTGGTGTTCTGTTCTTTTCCTTGTTGGGCCTGTCTTGAAGCAGATGCCTGGGTACTTGTCTGGCTCTGTCAGTCTGTTTCCTCACTTCCCAAGGGGAGGTTGGCAACAACCAGTATAAACCCATCGAACCTGGCCCACAGTGTTTCTTGAGGTTTGAAACTATGCAATAGATCTAAGCTGTCCAAAATTAGACTGGTTACTTCCCCTTTCACATCCGAGCTGCCATTTCACAGAATCCTTGTCAAACACACATTTGAGGACCGTAAATTAAAGGGTTACCCACAGTAAACAAACAAGGGCCTGTACTTTGGAACAATCGATTCAGCTTCTCTGTACTTGCGCGAGCAGAAGGATTGTATGGTACATGAAAATGGAAAAAATCTCACTCATAATCACCGCTGGTCTTCTAGGATCTCTTCTCAGTGCCGAATGTACAGGTTGGTTCATTTTAAACCTAGCAAGGCCTCTGCTTTTTACTTGCTTTCATAGGTTGGATTGCATTTCTGTCCTCTGACAAGGAATAGTTTACCAGCAACAAAATTCACATTGTAATTGCTGAATTTTATAGGTTCTCCATTTAAAAATATATCCTCTTGAGAATAAAAGATATATAGTTTCTAATGGTGATCAAATTAATTCCTGCGCTGCTTTTTATTTAAAATTTGGGACTTTTCTGATACTTAAAAATGGCTGAATCTAGAGAAATTCCTTGAAATTAATAGACATTAATACACATAAAAAAGAGGAAAAGAGATTCATAAATTAGTTTCTGTGCCTTTTACTGCATATGTGACTCTCAGAACAAACTGTTGCATACACCAGTGAAAACATGATGGCTGTGTCTAGACTGGCCAGTTTTTCCCGGAAAAATCAGCCGCTTTTCCGGAAAAACTTGCCAGCTGTCTACACTGGCCGCTTGAATTTCCGCAAAAGCACTGACTTCCTACTGTAAGAAATCAGTGCTTTTTGCGGAAATACTATGCTGCTCCCGTTTGGGCAAAAGTCCCTTTTGCACAAAAGGGCCAGTGTAGACAGCTGAGATTTGTTTTCCGCAAAAAAGCCCCGATCGCGAAAATGGCGATCGGGGCTTTTTTGTGGAAAAGTGCATCTAGATTGGCACAGACGCTTTTCTGCAAAAACCCATCGAGACCAGTTTGGTCAAAGAGCAGGCATTTCCAATAGAAATGAGGTTGTTACTTCACATATTGAGGTGCGATCTGCTTTAAAGATTTCAAAGGTAGTTTTACCAATTACCACTAGGGGAGCAGGATCAACACCCACTTATGGAGAAGATCATACCACCCCTCAGGTGGAGTTGTGAGGTTGCATTCATGTTTGTGTAATGTTGGTGGGAGTCGGGGGAGGGTGGAAGAGACTGTATATCAGAGTATTATATTGTTATTTCACTTCAGACCAGACAGCCTGCCCTATCTGAGAGGATAAAATATTTTCAGAGTGTTTCCTCACTGATTAGAATTAAGAGCCTAAAATACAGTATTTCTTACTAGAGAATTCTGTGCTACACCCAGATATTGGGAACCTCAGGGACCCAGGCAAGAGACAATGTATTTAAAGAGTTTCATGGCTTCACTTAGTATCAGCTGATTCTAGGCAGCGGTTTCCCTGGGGATGGAACAGCATGTCCATCCTATAGCCTTTTATCCAGGATGTTGTTTTGCTTTTGAGAAGTCTTTTGCAGCATCAGCACATGACAGCATTCCCTGGAATGGCAGAAGGGCAGTAACTGGAGTTTGAGGTGTGCTTTGTGCTATATTTTAAATGCGGCAGCTGAAGAGTCACCATTTATATCTGGTGCACGTAAGTCAATTGGAACAGGTGCCTGCTATGTTCCTATTGGCTAGACGCGTCCAGGAAGCGATACAAGGTGAAGATGTTGCAAGGTGAAGATGTTCTAGTTTGGGTGTAATTAATCTGGAGACTAGGGATGTGAGAGGTTAACTGGTTAACCAGTTTACCAGTAAGCATTACCCTTACTGGGCGATGCTTACCAGTTCCAGTTAACCAGTGGGAGCTAGAGCAGCTCCCTGCCCACAATAGGCAGGGGAGCACTCCAGCCCTGCAGGGTCCACCATGGACAGCGGCTGCTCCAGCTGTCCAGAGAAGCCCCTGTGCACGGTGGGCCTAGGCGTGTTGCAGACAGAGGCTGCTGCCTACAGAGGGAGGGGCTGTTCTAGCCCAGCTGTGATGGGCACCCACCTGCCCCCCACAATCAGTTCACCTGCTTAATCAACTATATGGGATTTTACATGCCTACTGTAGACTAACTGTGGGAAAAAGCAGCAGAGCTGCTGAAGCAAGCAGGGTGAAAGGCTGATCGGACTATCCATTTTGTCCCTGAGCTGCACATATCTTGGACTGCCCTGGACCTTTTGCAGAGTTCAGCTGCAAAATGGCAGGTCCCAAAGTCAGAGTCACCACCAAAAGAGGTGGATTATTACCAGAGGGTAATGTGGAAGAACCATCTATGCTAGTATGATACTACGCCAGGCGATCTGTCTACCGTAACTGCCTTTGCATTTTAAGAGTGAGCTAATCAATCATCAGACATTCAGATGCTCAGAAGAGGAGGGAAATCAATTTTTGATCCCTCCCCCTAGCACAAAACCAAGCTATTGCCATCAGTCAATTGGTGTGAATAGTCACAAGTCTCTACCAGACCTGCTTTCTGAGAGAGCACAATTTTTTACTTCATCAAGACTTAGGACAAGGTGGTTCTATTAAGTTCGAGTATTTAATTCTCATAGGATCCTTATTTCCTTTGCTAATTGAAAGTAAAACGCCAGCACAAGGAAGACAGAATTGTAACCTTGTTTTGCAGTTTGCATTGTTATAAGACTAGTTGGAAGTTCTAATAATGACTTGCAGACAGACTTCCAGCTGAAGGTTCAATTCCTTGGTGGGGAGGGGAGGAGAAATCCAGAATGTCTCCAGTTGAGTTCCTTGGAATTACCCAAGTATAAATCTGGAGTCAGGGCTTTATTGAAGTCAGAGGGAGTTTGTCTGATGAATTCAGGGGGTGTTTAAAAAGGCACTTGGGTGTGTCTAGACTGCAGGTTTTTTTTTAAAAAAGTGGTCTTTTTTTAAAAAAAAACTTCCCCTGCATCTATACTGCCACCACGTTCTTTCTAAATTAAATTGAAAGAACACGGCGTTTTTTTCTACTGCGATAAACCTCATTTTACGAAGAAGAATGCCTTTTTTCGAAAGTGCTCTTTTGAAAAAAGGCATTCTTGAATGCAAACATGGCTTTTTTGAAAGAGAGCATCCAGACTGCCTGGGTGCTCTCTTTCAAAAAAGCGGCTCGCTTTTTCGAAAGTACTGGTTGTAGTCTAGACGCTCTCTTTCGAAAGACGTAGCCTGAGTGAGAGCAAAAACTAGCCGTAGCCCGAGTGAGAGCAAAAACTAGCCTTCTAAAAGCAAACAGATTCTATCTGGTTGTTATCAATTCTCACAAATTCCCTTTCTAGTCCTTGTGCTGAGTTTCTTCATCCTCTCGCCGACTATCAAGTAGCAAATGAAATTTATTTCCATTTACTCAGACATTTGTAAAAGTATGACTCTTATCTGAACAAGAAGCTACACAGCAATACTGTTTCACAACCTTAATGGCCATCTCTAACCCCAAACAGAACTGACAGCACCATCTAGTGACTACGAGAGGCTTTAATGTCTTCCACTCAAAGCCTGTTCATTTTAAGAAAAGTCCTTGAAAGTCTGGCTTTCAAATAGGTGATCAAGAAGCTTCTTTGTTTTAAAAAGCAGGTCTGTTCAAACACAAGGCAGTGTTTGTGGTGTCAGATGAAACAAAGTACAATGATATCTAGAACACAGCAAAATGTGTCAGGAACCAGAAATTTGGTTCCTGACAAATTTGGGAGTATTTGAAAGGTGCACCATCACCTCCCCCCACCCAGGTTTCCACCATCATTTAAACTGCTAAATGGGTGCCCCCACATTTCCCCACCCTGTCCCTCTGGGTGACCATCCCTGCACCCCCTCTTCCTGTAGGCACCATTCACCCCTGTCAGGGACACTGAAACCTTGATAAAATATTGCTCATGCTAGGCTGCCATTACTAAAGTCTTCAGTGGGGAATTTTCCAGTTGCAGACTAACGTGGATACCCCTCTGAAGCATTTTAAGGGGTGTTAGTTCTGGAGAAAAAAATTAAACAGTGTTTGAAGAGAGAAGACAAATTGTATTCATCTCCTTCGGATTGTCTTCTAAGACGAAATTCACCCCTCTGAAGAGGGTCACCATAAATCTTGTGCATTATTTACATCTCACTTGTGCCGTTAGCCTCTCTGCACTAGAGTGAAGATTGCCTCAAACAAACAAAAACAAAACAAAATCAACCAGCATTTTAAGACATGATCTACACAAAGCTTTTGTACTGTTTAGGACTATGTCTACATTGGCAAGATTTTGCGCAAATACTTTTAACGCAAGAGTTTTTGTGTTAAAGTATTTGTGCAGGAGAGCATCTACACTGGCATGTGCTTTTGTGCAAAAAATGTGCTTCTGTGCAAAAGCATCCATGCCAGCGTAGACATTCTCTTGTGCAAGAAAGCTCCGATGGCCATTTTAGCCATCGGGCTTTCTTGCGCAAGAAATTCATGTTGCCTGTCTACACTGGCCTCTTGCGCAAGAACAGTTGCACAAGAGGGCTTATTCCTGAGCGGGAGCATCATAGTTCTTGCGCAAGAAGCAATGAGTTCATACATTAGAACGTCAGTGTTCTTGTGCAAGAACTCCCCGCCAGTGTAGACAGGCAGCATGTTTTTGCGCAAAAGCACCTGCTTTTGCGCAAAATCATGCCAATGTAGAGACAGCCTAGCTGTTTTGGTTATGAAGGTGGTATTTTTAATTATACTGTCATACCAGTACAGCCTCTAGTGTGGACACAGTTCAGTATAAGTACCCTCTGTATACAGGGCTGGGAATATGCCAGTGATTTTAAAACTTTCTCTCATGATCCAGTTGAAAAAAGTGTTGATGTTGCACCCCAATATAATTTCACTAGAGTGTGGGCTCCAGGGTGGGGCAGAGGATGAGAGCTTTGGAATGATGGAGGGGGCTCCAGCTTTGGGTAGGTCAGGTCTGGAGCAGCGCCTGGTTAGCAGTGCAGCGGAAGCGGGGGGTGGCGGTGGGTGAAGGCAGCTTCTTGCCTCTCCTGGCACCGTAGACCATGCTGCCCCAGAAGCAGACAGCAGCAGGTTCCCAGCCAGTGGGAGTGTGGAGCTAGTGCTCAGGGCAGGCGCAGTGCATGGAGCCCTGTGTGCTCTCTTCCCCTCCCACGTCTAGGAGCCAGGCCTGTTCCCAGCCATTTCTGGGGTGCAGTGACGTGTAGTCTGTGGTGCCAGGAGAGGCAAGTAGCCTGTCTTAGCACCCCCACTGGTCACCTGATTCCCCTGCAGCAACAAGACCAACTGCCTGACATTCCACGACTCAGTACTAGGTCGTGACCTATAGTTTGAAAACCATTGGAATAAGCTGTACTAGAATATGCATGTTTATACTGGTGTAACTGTATCCATACTAGGCAGGGCTATATTGCTGTATGAATACCAGTACAGTTGAAGTGATATTACTACTACTGCATTTAAACAAGGCTTTAATAATTATTATATTGGAAGGCCAAATTGGGTGCATTTTTTTCCTGCTGGTGACTTACTCTTGACAAAGTGTGCAATATGCCCACACCCATGATGACTTGATGGGATAAGCACAGGCATGAAAAGCATGGCATTTGAGAACACAGCACATCCCCTGACAATTAACACATTGAGGGGAGTGTACCATCCTGTAACTACGGCTTGTGGCATTTTTTTAATTGCAGTTTTTATCAAAAACGAACAAGCAAGCTCCATTTTGCACAGGCAGAAGAGGTACAATTCAAATAGACTGGAAGAGTTCGTGGCAGGGAACCTCGAGAGAGAATGTATAGAAGAAAAATGCAGCTTTGAAGAAGCGCGAGAAGTCTTTGAAAACACGGAAAAAACAGTGAGTGTTGTTACCGCAGAGTGATAAACACATCCACCCTTGTTAACCTACAGGGAAGGGACAGGAAGGGAACAGGACAGGAAGGAAACTGCTCTACTCTGTGCTGGTTAGGCCTCAGTTGGAGTATTGTGTTCAGTTCTGGGCACCGCATTTCAAGAAAGATGTGGAGAAATTGGAGAGGGTCCAGAGAAGAGCAACAAGAATGATTAAAGGTCTAGAGAACATGACCTATGAGAGAAGGCTGAAGGAATTGGTTTTGTTTAGTTTAGAAAAGAGAAGATTGAGGGAGGACATGATAGCAATTTTCAGGTATCTAAAAGGGTATCATAAGGAGGAGGGAGAAAACTTGTTCATCTTGGCCTCTAGGGATTGAACAAGAAGCAATGGGCTTAAACTGCAGCAACGGAGGTTTAGGTTGGACATTAGGAAAAAGTTCCTAATTGTCAGGGTAGTCAAACACTGGAAAAAATTGCCCAGGGAGGTTGTGCAAGCTCCATATCTGGAGATATTTAAGAGTAGGTTGGATAAATGTCTATCAGGGATGGTCTAGACCAGTGTTTCCCAATTTTATTTGACCACAGTACCCTTTTAAACTCAGAAGAATTTCGAGGAACCCCTACAGCCAGGGGAGGCGGGCTTCCAGGACACAATTATTAAAGTAAGGATGCTAAATAAGGCCATGGGATCAACATTCTGTTTAATTGCACATCTTTAAAAATATCACATTAAATGTGTACAAAAAATGAAGCTTAAAAACTAATATGAATTATATTGGCAACTTTCAATGCAAAGAGTGGTTTTTCTTCTTTTCTTGGCAAATTCTTTTAATATTTGATTCAATACTAGAAAATTGGATTTGCATATCTGGCACGGGATTCAGTTGATTTCTGTATTTTGTTTTTGTTGATGCATAATTCAAAAGCCCAGTTTCACACAGTATGTGCTGACTAAGGGTAACAACTGACGAATTGCATGTCTTGATAAAGATGAATATTCTTGATTTTGACAGAAGTCTCCCCAAAATGTTATCAGAGAAACATCTTTAAATTGTTTTATTAATTGGCCGTCTGAAGTGATTTTGATTAGGTTTTCATAATCTTGCATAGAAAAGCCAACTGGCTTTTCTGTTAAACTTAATGGATTTTGAATCCAGTTATGGTTGTCATTTATGTTTGGAAAATACTTAATGATGTTTGTGTATAAATTGCAAAGATGATCTGCAATGTCACTACAAATATCTTCATCAAATTTGCCTTAATTTTCTTCAAGGAAAAAATTCAGAGTGGGGAAACACTCCAAATTATTTTGTCCTACAGACGATATCCAAAATTGTAGCTTAGATAAAATTTTGCCATTGTCATGTTTCTCATTAAAAATATTTACGTTCTTTCCTTGCAGCAACAGATTTACTTCATTTAGTTTTGTAAAGATGTCTGCAAGATATCCAACTCTCGATAACCACAAAAAGTTTGTTAAACAATAAGACAGTTGGAATTTGTGATCCAGCAAATATGTGGAGAGCTCATGATGCAACACAAATAATCTAACCAGAACTTTGCCTCACAATAACCACCTGACTTCTGTATGTAGAAGCAGGGCTGTGTGCTGACTACCCATATCTTCACACAATTTTGAGCAGTCTTGATTGTAATGGTCGAGTTTTTATATAATTAATAATCTGTACTGCTTTGTCCAACACATTTTTAAAAGAGGGAGAAACATTCTTAACTACCAGAGCGTGTCTGTGGAGAATGCAGTGACTGCTGGTGCAGTTTGGTGCTATGTTTTTTATTTGTGTTACAGCAACAGCCACTGTTCCTACCACTGCTTTGGCACCATCACTGCACACATCAACACATTTTTCCCTACTTATTTCATGTGTTTTCATTAAGTTATCAATAGAATTGAATATATTCTCACCAGTCATATTGGTTGGCAAAAATTCACATAAAAGTAAGTCTTCAATAGATCTATTAAAATAATGGACAAATACAAGCAAAACTGCAAGACCTGCAACATTAGTGGACTCGTCTAATTGTAATGAATATTCATCACATAAATGCAGACAAAAAATAAGCTCCTTCTTGATGTCAGCAGCAAGCTCGTGAATACGATGCATGACAGTATTATTTGATAGTGGCACAGCCTCAACTTTTTGACAAGACTCCTGATCCAAAATGCACATTACAATATCTTTTGCACATGGTTTTATGAGTGATTCCCCAACTGTGTGTGCTTCACGGGCAAGTGATATATGATAGCTAACTTTGTAAGACCCCTCTGTTGCATTTTCTTTGTCTGTTTTGGCAATTTTTTACATGAAAATTTTACTTTTTTCAAGCGATTCAAGCTTCCACTTAAAAAAAACTAATGTCTTTATCTTTGTATTTTGAATGATTTGTTTCTAAATGTCTTCGCAATTTAGCGGGTACTAAACAACTATTGGATAATATTTTGTTGCAGAGTACACACTGGGCACTTGGAGCATCTTTATTTCCATTGCTTGTGAATCCAAATGATAAATAGTCCTCGCAATACCCACGTTTCTTATTATTGGTCTGTAATTTTTCATAATTAACTTGAACTGCCTTGGTATCTTCCTTGCTGGTTTCAGAAACAACATGGTTGCTTGAAATACTCATTTTTCTCTTTAAAGTTCCTTCTTTAAGCCAATGATCCATGGGGAATTTTGGTTTCAAGAATAATGTAATCCTATGTGTAGATACTATTAACTTGTATTTTTAAAGTCACACACGTGAGCCACGCTTCCTGACAGTGGATATGGGGATTTCCGCTTCCTGACAGTGAGTAAGGGATTTCTGGTGTTATATACCTTGTGATCGCACCACTGATTGACAGCACCCTCCACCCCACTCTGCATTTCCAAAGGGACCTAGTAGCAGCAGTAGCTGCTGGTCCTGCTTCTGTTAATCAGCACAGGAGTCCTCTTCTCCCCCTCCCCCGCTGCCACTCTGCCTTTTCATAGGGACCTAGTAGCAGCAGCTTTGGAAAGGCAGAGTGGCAGTAGGGGAGGAGGAAAAGAGGACTCTTGTGCTTATCAATAGAAGTGGGACCGGCAGCTGCTACTGCTACTTGGTCCCTTTGGAAAGGCAGAGCTGCAGCGGGGGAGGGGAGGTGGCTGAAAGCCCGGCAGGGAACCAGAGAAGGAGCTAGCGTCTTTGCGCACCGGGTCCCCTCTGTCTCTTTGGGGAGGGCAGAGGGATCGGGTTCTCGCGGAACCCTTACTTTCACTCCAAGGAACCCTGGGGTTCTGCAGAGCACCATTTGGGAAACACTGGTCTAGACAGAATTTGGTCCTGCCATGAGGGCAGGGGACTAGACTCGCTGACCTCTCGAGGTCCCTTCCAGTCCTACTATTCTATGATTCTATGGGAAAAAAGCCTCTTTTTCTCAGAGTACAATTCAGCCTGGAAAATGGGCCAGCATAATACATCAGAAGAAGTGGGTTTTGCCCACAAAAGCTCATGATATTATCTATATATTTGTTAGTCTCTAAGGGTGTGTCTACACTGCAGGGCTTAACTTGAAATAAGCTACACAAATGGAGCTACATCAATTGCGTATCTTATTTCGAAATAGCTTATTTTGAAATTGGGAGCATCTATACAGCACTTATTTCAAAATAGAACACTTTTCCTCCGACTTCCCTTACTCTTCGTAAAATGAGGGTTACAGGAGTCAGAGTAAGAAATCCTCCAGCTTAACACTATTTTGAAATAGCTGCCTACTGTGTAGATGCGGACTAAGTTATTTTGGAATAGTGCAAGTTATTTCAATATAGTGTGGCAGTGTAGATGTACTCTACAGTGCCACAGGACTACTCATTGTTTTTAAAGTTACAGACTAACAGGCTACCCCCTCTGGGACCTATGTTCATGTGAGTCTTGCATAAGCCCTAATGCCTGTGCTGACCTACTTCATAAGAGGAATTTTAATCCTAAAAACTTTTTATTTGGATCCTATACCTAAAGTTTGGGGAGGCTTTACATCTTAGTTTAACTAAGTAGTTTAACTCTCAAGTTAAATATAAAAAAAAGTGATCATGTTATTGTTTCTTTGTTTTGTAGATGGAGTTTTGGAAAGGATATATTGGTAAGAGATTTGCTTCCTCCACCTTTCACATACATAAAGCCCCTAAGTAACAGGTACAGGTGTTCATCAAAAGAATATTTCTTATTTAATGGAATGTGTGCCACAGTAGAGCTATTCAAAGGAATGACTAGCACAATGAGGAATGTAGCTCCTCAATTTAGTCCTTTTACCTATTCTATCTGCAGAAAATTCACCATGTTGGTTTTTACATTTTATTTGTATTTGTTCAAAGAGCTTGAGTGGACAAGTTTCACTCTGTGAGCTGATACTGACAGCTTGCTGTTTATGGTGTGCAATTGGTCTTGTGCCATACAAAGAATGTTTCTGCTTCAATAGAAAAAAGAAATGTTATGGTTTGAGAACAATAGCAAATTTCCCAATTGCATGCATATATGGTTTTGTGACCAGCCCTTCTCTAAACATTTGTGTGAGGACATCATGTTTGCTTGGCGATAGTGTATTAAAGAGAACTAGGAATGTGGCCAAGGCAGATAGCTGTTTGGAATTCAAACAGAAGCTCACAAACACTTGTTTTGCATCTCTTGTCCAGCTCTGCTTCACACTGACAATCTGTCCCTTCACTGCATGGTCTCTAACCCCCATTGCTCCATACACCCACCAAAAAAAGGAAAACCCACAACAGCGAACACAAAAGCTACCAACCAACCAAGGATGTTTTGGCACATGAGTTAAAGCGGCGTTGTAGGCTAGCTGAGCCCACAGACCATCTCACGCAGTCTTAAATAATTTATGAGAGTCAGGCCAGACTATACAATACAAAAATTACATTTTCATTTTAAAATTGTCTGAAACAGCCATCGTAATACAACTGAAATGCTGAATTTTGGTTTTCTATGTTTGAAACGAAAGACCCCCTTTAAAAAAAAAAAAAAGGTTCTCCTTTCACCACTGTGCATGTCTGACTTGTTTAGCACATGAGCTGCTAGTTCCCACATTAGTGCTGAGTGGGTGAAATTCACAGTTGTGCAGAGACCCATGTGGGACTTCAGCCTATTTGAGAACTTACCTGATGCACAGACCTTGTACTCTACACAGCAGTGAATTTGGTTGTGAGGGGCCATCTTCTGCGCCACACAAGCAACCTTTGGGGAGAGTCTCCCAGGCTTGCATCAAAATTCTCTGATGCCCTGTGCTGTGTGTCTGCACAGGAGGAAAGGATAAGTGGGCGCAAAACTTTACTTCAGTAACGTAGTAGAGTTTTTATTCCCTAGTGCAAGCTGGTAAGTGGCTGCAAAAGCCATGAGGTGGCACTAAAACCTGTTCAGCCTGCAGGCTGGACATTCTGTAATGTGTTACATTTTACCTCCTATTTCCATTGAAACGAGGGGGTGTAGGAGAAAGAGGATCAAGCATTAACAGCTGAATTTGCTGGTGTCGCCTGAAAGCATCAATCCACTCTTCCCCTCTTTGACTTTGCTATTTTAAGCATTTCAACATTGCTAACCCAATTGCCAAGTTTTTCTAAAACAAATTTTCTGATCATTGATGTTTTTCCTCACAGGAATTTCAGTGACTCTCAGCTGCCATTGTTTTAAGAGGTCTGTTTCTAGCCCTCACAGCTGTGGAGAAACGCTTGAGACCTGAAAAATCAGGGTCCTATGGGAAACGCTGAAAACCAGGTGGCCATGTCACACTCTCCTCCAAGGAAGGATGAGGAGTGAGACAGCTGGGTCTGCAAGTTCTGAAGGAAATCTACCTGCTAACTCCTGCTCACTAAATAGACATAGGTCCATGCTCTGATCTGACACTAGTGAGAATTGAGCAGCGCACAACTGAAGTCAGAGGAATTAACACACCAAACGACTGAAGTGAGATCAGGTTTTGACACCATAATCAGGTCTGTGCCCATAATGCATCTGCAGAGGTCACCTCAGGGTTGCCGCTGTGTCAGCGTGTCATGCAATTATTTTCCAAACACTAACGTTTCACTTAAAAAGGTAGTTTTCCGGTCCAAGCTTAATTTAACATTCGATATCCTGAGCCCTGGGCAGGGGGAGAAGTATACCTCTGAGCTTCAAAAGTGATAAATGCTCTTGCTTGCTAACTAACTAAACTTGTTTTCATTTCCAAGATGGAGACCAGTGTAATCCAAATCCATGTAAAAATGGAGCCCGTTGCGCAGATGATATTGGCTCCTACGTGTGCTGGTGCCTGGCAGGATACGAAGGGAGGAACTGTGAGCTAGGTATGTGCCAATGGGCCATGTTCTCTCTGCCCAATACCATACATAGCCACATGCACCGGGGAAAAATGGGTGTGAATAACTTCCATTCTTCTTGGGTGGTGTTGTATAAGTGCGGTCAATGACCATGCGACACACAGATGTAACTCTTTTGTAAATGTATTCCAGGTCTCTCCTTCTGGGCCCAATCTAGTGAGTCTTGGTAATTTAGCTCCTGCTAAAACAAGTCTCACCTTCTGCTGTTGTGTTCCCTGGTGTTAGCTAGGGTGGCAGTCACCACAAGTGAGAATCAGATTCAGAGCTGTTCGGTAATGTCATGCCTGCCAATACAAATATTTACATCACCTTTAGATTCGGACAAACCCTTCCCATAGAGATTGTATTAGTCAGGGATATTTAACTCCATAGGATAAATCCTGAGCCTAATGAAGATGATACAAGATTTCTTTTTCCCATTAATTTCAATGGGGCCAGGATTTCACCCCTTCTCTCACACAACTTCTGGAGAGGAAGAGAGGCACCAAAGTTCACAGAAAAAACTGGAGTTTTCCCATTGACATCAAGGCAGCAGAACAAGAGCTATAGCACTGAGATTTGTTTAAAACCCTACACTTTCGTGCACTCAGGCGTTCATGAAAATAGAGACACTTCGGGTTTAAAGGAAACAGGGTCACCATCTCGTTGTGCCTGCCCACCCTTGGATTGAGGATAGCCAGCCTAATGAATGAGCACGACAAAGAGATTCTCTGTTCACTTGGGTTTTCGCTCCAGCAGGGACGAGGTGCAGATCCAGAAGGGTGTTTCAAATTGGCATCAAAGAGTCTCGAGCCACGTCCATCTTGTGGAGGGGAGGCTGGGACTAAAATAGCAATAGAAATGAGGCCCCAGGAGTGACTCTAAAAATAGTAAACAATCAGGTAAGCATGATGACAGGGACGGATGTGGCCTGGAGGAGGGGGAGTGGAGTTAATCTACCATGAAGTGATTTGAAAACTTGCTGAGAATTAAAACCGACCTGTTGACTATTTATTCACTTCTGACACCTGGAAGATGAGATTCTTGAAAGATGGGAAAGCGAAGGGGAGCATGCCTCAGAAAGGTTCACAACAAACTGAGTGTTGGTCATGGGCAATGGGGAATCAAATCTGGCACTTCTGGGTCTTATGCATCAGCCTCTACTACCTGAGGTAAAAGACTCAATTCTTAGGCCTTGTCTACACTCTGGCCCGCTGAGGGGGGAACAAAGAGGGTAGCTGCTCCAGGGCCCAATGATTCAAAGGGCTTGAGGCTCCCAGACATCAGTGCCACTACCACAGGAGCAGTGGTTGCTGGAGCCCCGGGTTCTTTAAATTGCCTCTGGAGTGCCACGTGACATGCTCCGAGCATCTCTCCGGGATGTCAGGGGGCCCTATGTAGCATGCTTTGGGCAGCACTGAGGGCTGGCTGCCCCTAGCCCACCCTTTCTGCCTGATGCCCCCCCCCTTCCAGGAGCATGGACCCAGCCACCCCCACTTTGCCCTAGGGCCCAGTGAGTCTATTGGACACCCCCCCCCCCCGTCTACATTACACCCTCCCCCCATCGATCTAAGATACACATGACACTGCAGATTTGATCCACTGTGTGATGAAGATAAGCCATTAGAGACCCATGTAGCAGACTCATCCATCTGCACTTACCAAGCTGCTACTAGAGGGGAAATAGATCACCGTAAGTTATCATGCCCTGCCATACTCCATACTCCTCCCTCCCCCCCACCCTCCTCCCATCCCTCTCCCCAGCTGGGGAAGAGCATCTCATGCTCCAAACGCTTCCCAGTTTTATTTCCTCTCCAGGCCACCACCCGTAATACCGACATCCCTTGCTGCAGTGTCAGGGACAGGGAGTGAAGTTGGACACAGGGTCTTCTTGCTTAGACAGTAGAGGCTTATGCCACAGAGTGGTCCCACTGCCAACGAACAACACAGAGGCATCAGGATTACATAAGACTCCATTACAAGCTCCAAACTCAGTTTCATCAACAGCTGGGCTCGGGCTGGTGAGCGATTTGTGTGGATCCGGGAGGATTCATGGTTTGTGTTGTGGAAAACCAATAGTGCTTTTATTTGGTTAATGAATCAAAACCTGATTGACGTCAAATTGGAGTGAACCCAGAACTGTAAGCAAGAGTCAGAGTTCTAGCCCAGGGTTTGCACAGCACTCTGTGTCCTGACTCCAGACTGAAGAGAGAGGGGGAGAAGGGAGCGTGGTGGGGAATCTATGCAACCGGTAGCCAAATATTTGTCCAAACACTTCCAAGTGGCACTGCCAAGTTCCAGAGAACTCCAAAATGCTGAGTGGCCTTAACCTCACTGACGTCATTGGTTCCAGAACTGGTGCTTTGTAGCATACAAGGTAGCTGCCCTAGTGAACTCTGCTCCCTCTCCATACTGCCAAGCAGATCACTGAAATGACTGTCTTCCTGAGAGCTTGCTAGGAGACTGGGTCCTACCAGAGCAAGCAGGGCAGGCCTCAATAGGTGTTCAGTGGAAGAGCAATGACAACAAAGCCAAAGAGCTTTCCAGCAGAAAGAGATCAAGGGACCTACCATTTCACCATGACTTTCCACAATAATCCCACCAGTTTCATTCAGTTCCAGCTCAGACGTTTGCCATTTTGGGAAAATGGCTTTAACATGGGACAGTCGATAGGCCAAATCTGGACCACCAGAAGCTTTTGATCTGACCCCCAAATCTTCACTTGTTATTTTTTTGTATTGCTTTCTCTGAAGTCCAGACCTTGACCAAGAAATTTGCACCTTGGCAAAAGAATAATGATGTGGCCCTGCTTTAACCTTTTGGTCTCATATATGCTGTCCATGTCTTCGTTAGACAAGTGCATGGGTTAGACACTCTCATTCAGATGTTCAAGGCTGATAAAGGGGTTTAGTCACACTTTCAGATTAAATGGGTTTTATAGCTCCAGCTCCTTTAACACACACCAGGCACAAATTTCTCACTGTAGCACATCCTGATCAGTGGTTTCATTGGAAGGGAGGGTGCCAATTTGCTTCTACCATGCAACGGTTGGGATTGCTTACATGCTGGAATCTAAAGGCCTAATCTTAAGTGTTAACCTCCCCTAACTCCTAGACTGCTCCCAAAGTAAACAACTCAGTGATGTGCTTCTTAATCTGTGTCTCTTTCCAGCTGTGCATGGGTTGCACTTTTCAAGTATTTTATGGGTTTTGGTTTAATTTCTTCCAGATTCAACCTGTGCTACTAAGAACGGAGGGTGCAAGCATTTTTGCAGAAACGACCCATCCCACAAAGTTGTTTGCTCCTGTGCACCTGGCTATAAACTGAACGCAGATGGAAAATCCTGTGACCCTGCAGGTCAAGTTCTACAATGGTCTAAAGATTTGCACTGAGATTTCTAACGCTTCCTAGAGTGTTTAGACGCACAAATGTCATTGAAATGAAGGCATACATCTAAAATCTTTAGGGTTTTTTTTTGAAATCTCAGTCTCTTGCTTCATAAACATGTTATGAAATGTGTAGCATGGCAGTTTAGCAATGGCTGTGGATATTTTGTTGTGGATAAGGGCCACATGTTGGTAGCATAAACCCATTTTCCTAAGGCCAGCACTCTACAGAGCAGGAATGGGATGCTTAAGAGTAGGCATAGGGACCACTGCTTATTTCAGGTGGCCATGGCCATATCTACACATCACGTCTACTTTTCCTCTGTCTGTGTGTCAGTATGACCCCCTTACAACATTGTCTGTGGAGCTCCCCAACTTTCGAGGGAGAAGCCATGTGTCCAACTGCTCTCATGTCCACAGGCTATCTAGCATGCATGCCATGTGAGTTCTTGCAAGTCAGAGCTATTACACTGTTAATCACACACATTCTTCACATTTGGGAGGCTGGGGGCTTTTAGATCACAGTACACAGAATGGAGAAAGTCTACATCCAGTCAGAGTGGGTTGCCATCCTATAGATGATCCCATCTTTGAACACCATTGGGAATTGTCCTCCAAGTTCTTTGAGAAGCTGTCATTAGAGACATGCCAAGCTAGTACTGCTTTTGGGTGCTATTTCTATTACACCCCTCTTTAGTTAGAACAAGACATACAGTAGATACTAAAATATGGAATCTAAATTTGTTGTTAATGAGGTTAAAAATCTTTAGAAAGGGGAAAAAATGGATTTTCATGGTTGCAACTTTAGAAGCTTTACTTTAAAAAAAATCATGTCACAAGTTTGCTATTTTATATGCATAGCCCAGTAATGTAAGTGAGAACTAAGAAGTCATTGAAAAGAACAGTTAACTACAGAGATGGGCAATAATTTTTGGCTGGGGGCCACATAAAAAAATTTTGAAGTGGGCCCAGGCCACCCCGGAAGGGGCAGGGCCTAAAATGGAAGAGGCGGGCCCAAGATACTTCTGGGCTTCCCCATCCCCAGACCATGATTGGTCTGGGGGTGGGGAAGACTCTTTGCCCCCCCTCCCACTAAGCACCCGTGACCCTGGCAGGATGGGAAGAGGTTTTACATGTTCTCCCACACCCAGGCCAATTAGAGTCTGGGGGCAGGGGAAGTGCATGAAGTTTCCTTCGCCTTGCCAGGAGCACATAGATCTTCGAAGTGCTGCACGCTCCTGGCAGGGTGGGAGGAGACTTCAAGCGCTTCCCCACCCCCAAGTCCTGATTGGTCTGGGGGTGGTGGAAGCACATGAAGTTTCCTCCGCCCTACCCCCACCCTGCGAGGAGCGTGTGGCACTTTGAAGTGCTGCGCACTCCTCGTAGGGCAGGAGGAGTCTTCGCATGCTCCCACGCCCTATGGCCAATCAGAGATTGGGGGCAGAGGAGCACACGAAGTTTCCTCCACCCTGCTAGGAGTGCGCAGCACTTCAAAGTGCTGCATGTTCCTTGCAGGGTGGCAGTAGGGCGGAGGAATCTTCATGTGCTTCCACCACCCTGAGGCCCTAATTGGCCTGGGGGTGGGGTAGTGGCAAGGCCTCTGTGGACCGGATCAAATCCAGCCCACAGAGGCCCTTTTGCCCGCCCCGGTTAACTCTATTTTCAGTGGGGCTGTAGCCATGTTGGGCATAGAATACTAGAAACACAACTCGGGTGAAGAACACCTCTGTGTAGATCAAAAGCTCATCTCTTTCACCAACAGAAACTTGGCCAATAAAAGATAGAAAGTAGCTTAGACATGCCTATGGAAAAGACCAGTTAACTATTTGCATTTAAAGTCATTAGACAAGACAACTTGTTTTTAATAACTCCAAAATGCACTTACTAGTCTATCCACAGCTTTTTAGTAGTCTTCTCACCTTCATCCGTTGTAAGATGTTTACATTCACACACATAATTTCCATGCTTTTCTAGTTCAGAAACGCACAGTATTTAAATTGCACAATACTGTAGTTAGTTGCTATAGAAGTATCAGTTATAATAAGCAAGAGCAGTGGAGTATTGCTTTCTCTTTTACTGCAATGGGAAAGTTGATTTTCTTGGTTTCTAATTTTGACATTCCAAGCAACCCATAGTAGACTTTCCAAAATTCCTTGATACTTTTAAGTGTTTGAGTTTTTGAAACTTGAATGTCTCTTGGGCACATGTACAACTATCATATTAAGTTTCCTTCTTGTGTACCACTATGAGTGATTGAGGTTTATGCAGAACAAAAATTAGCCCTTTCCCTGTAACCCTATTGTTTTCAAGCAGATTTGCACAGATATAACTGGTAGGAACTTTGCTAAAAGAACTCTGACTTTGCCACACAAGATGAAATAGAACCTGCAGTTTGTAATTCCGAGAGTTGTCTGGTAGAGTGGAAGACAGGAACAGTGAAGTGCAAACAGGAACAAGTAGTAATAAGCAGTTACCTTTGTCACTAATGTAACTAGATTTGGCTGACAACAAAGCAGATTTGTTTGGTAAGGAGTGTCATGTTTATATTAGTACTCTAGGGTATGTCTACACTACCACCCTAGTTCGAAGTAGGGTGGTTAATGTAGGCAATCGAAGTTGCAAATGAAGCCCAGGATTTAAATATCCCGGGCTTCATTTGCATCTTGCCGGGCGCCGCCATTTTTAAAGCCCCGGTAGTTCGGACTCCATGCCCGTGGCTACACGCGGCACGGAGTAGGTAGTTCGAATTAGGCTAATTCGAACTACCGTTACACCTCGCTCTAATTCGAACTACCTACTCTGTGCCGTGTGTAGCCGCGGACACAGAGTCCGAACTACCAGGGCTTTAAAAATGGCGGTGCCCGTCAAGATGCAAATGAAGCCCGGGATATTTAAATCCCGGGCTTCATTTGCAACTTCAATTGCCTACATTAACCACCCTAGTTCGAACTAGGGTGGTAGTGTAGACATACCCCTACTGAGCAGAACCAGGCACCAATCAAGAGTCCAACATCAGCTGGTTTGAAGGGATCTGGAATTACAGAGCACAATTTTTCTCTCTTCCCCTTTTCTACTAAGACTCTCAAATTTACTCTGAGTATGGAGATCATCTCCAGAGAGATGGTCCCTGAGCACTTCCCCTCCTATTGGAGATCTCTCACCATCTTTGGCAGCAGCCATTACTGGGAGTCAAGACACAGGCTGGTGAAATAGTAAGCAAGGGAAAGAGTAAAAGCAGACATAGCTTCAGAAATAGGGCTGGAAGGGGGATATGGCAGAACCAATGAGACACAGAGGATACAGAGCCGTGATCTGCACAAAGCATGGTTCCATGCAGCCACCACCATGGTTGGTGGCATAATCTGAAATACCTGTTGGCTGTGTGTTTGCAGGGTTTATGGGGAAACTTCATAGCAGATGGGGAATTACATGAAAAAAGGTTGGGTAGGGGCTGGTCCTTGTGATATACCCACTCGCACCCAACCTACAGCAGCTCCTTTAAAACAAAGCATTCCCAGGGTGCAGGGACAGCTGGGGCCTGATTTGTTGTCAGGCCCCAATGGGCACAACTAAGGGTAGCGAACAAAGTCTTTTATCCCTTGGAGAGGAAGATTTCCCAGTCTAGTTTTCTGTATCTTCTATTTCTGATTGGCAACCAGTGCAAGTGAAGGTATTGTCTGACACACGGCATCTGCCCACGTTTATAGTCTTCCTAGTTTTTCAAGCAGGGGAACATGACATCCCTGACCATGCAACACAACCCCGAACGCCTAAAAGTCTTTTAATAAAATGACTGATTAGGTGGTGGGGACCGAGGCTGTATATGACAGCAGAGTTGTGCCATATGAGGGTACGTCTAAACTACATGGCTCCGTCGACGGAGCCATGTAGATTTGTTGTTTTGGCAAAGGCAAATGAAGCCGCGATTTAAATGATTGCGGCTTCATTTAAATTTACATGGCTGCCGCGTTGAGCCGACAAACAGCTGATCAGCTGTTTGTCGGCTCAGCGCGCTAGTCTGGACGCTCCCCTGTCGACATCAAAGACCTTTGTCGGCAGCCCCGGTAAACCTCATCCCACGAGGAATAACGGGGCTGCCGACAAAGGGTTTTGATGTCGGCAGGGGAGCGTCCAGACTAGCGCGCTGAGTGGACAAACAGCTGATAAGCTGTTTGTCGGGTCAGCGCGGCAGCCATGTAAATTTAAATGAAGCCGCGATCATTTAAATCGCGGCTTCATTTGCCTTTGCCTATGTGTCTAATCTACATGTCTCTGACGACAGAGGCATGTAGTCTAGACACAGCCAGAGGCTCCTACTGAGTCAGATACATCAGCACTTGCTAAATTGTGAGTAGTTCCACAGGTGTCCATTGAACTATTCTGATACGTAAGGTTAGGCATATGCCAAAGCATCATGCTGTAGAGAGCCTGAGTTAGTCACCTCCTCACCTGCATGCATGCACGCGCACACACAGGTCCCCCCCCCCCCTTTTTTTAGTCCTCAGAACTGATTTCTAATACCGGGTAAAGCTTTGTACTTGCCTATCAAGTGTATATCACTCGGAGCTCCAATTGTTGAGCTTCTGAGGTAGTCAAACAAACACAACGAACTCTGAGAGCTCCTTACATCCCCATAAATTCATTCAAAACATGAACATTACCACTTCAATCAGCCCACTTCAATGGGTCACCATTATCATCCTGCCCATGAGGTGTGCAAAACATTTATCAGTGTTGCCACTTCATTAACAACACCACTTAATATGACATGTGGCCAACTGCAGGGCTACCTAATGAATCTGTACTTTCTTCTCACAGTGCCATTTCCATGTGGGAGGATTACAGCTCCAGAAGCCAAAAGCAAGTTCACCCGAGCCATGAACACCTTTGCTGGGTGGTATTCGAATTCTACCAGTGATCCAGATGAAGCACCAGACAATATCACTAAAATCACCCCCATCATTAAGACAGTTACACGTGTTGTTGGTGGAGTGGAAAGCAAGAAGGGTGAAGTTCCTTGGCAGGTACCAGACATCATGTTCCTCTTTGTCCCCTGATAGATCTGATTGCTCTCTCATTTAGTACACATTAGCTGTGCTGTAGCAACATATTTTGCCCAGTTCTGGTAACTTGCTAGGTGACAGGATGATGGCATCTTTATCCAAATGGGACAATCCAACCAGATTTGGCTGCTGGCAAAGTAATACAAGAGCACTCCAAGCATTTCACTGAATGCAGCCGAAGGGAAAGACTTCTTCAATTAAGCCAACTTATGGAAATATGTTAACATTTTGGGGCACAACTTCACAGTGGAGAAGGGAGAGAGCCATGTTTTAATGCTTAAGACTAAATTGTGGGTTGCATTTAGGATTGCCAGCTTTCCCAACCAAACAGACCAGATGCTATTTGTGGCAATAGCATCCAGTCAGGAAAGTTGGCAACAGTAGACTTGTTTTCCATGAGACTGTCACATAGTGAACCAGAATTTACAATTTAAGGTTCTCATCCAATTTGGTCCATGTGGACAGATCCCTGCATCCATTCAGAAACCCTCTGACATGAGCAAGACCCCAACACTTGCAAGATAAGATCTTAGATATGGGTCGGGGCAGCATTTTACCTGGCGAGTGCCAGGCACAAATATGGCATCATATAAATAATTATGTTCTTTACCCACCCTCCGTTACCATGTAACACCTATTAGAGAACACAGATTGGGCCAAATCCTCGGTGGATGTCAGTCAGTGTACTTCCACTGGCTTCAAAGGCACTACGATAATTGACATAAACAGAGAAACTGGTCCTATATATATTTATAGGAGTCCCACCTACTCCATCTGCTTTTTCCTCACCTCAAGTGACAAACAGATATCATGACATCACAGCCATCTCCATCCCACCAACAGGGATGTCAGGAAACAGAAATATTTTAACATCTGACCAGGAAAAAGCAAATAAAGCTCCACCCGCTGACTGCTATGTAAACAGTTATAAAAAACTAGGAGCTGTCCATTATAACATTCAGGAGTCTATCTGGAACGCCTGTGAAGGATGGGGAGTTAGAACGTCACGTGGCATCAGACTGGTTTCCTGTTGGCAGGGCTTAGTCCAGGGCTAGGCAATAAAATGGTGGCAGTCCACCAGGATTAGCTCCTGGTAGGCCGTTGCCACTATATTTTCCTGCACTGCTGCAAGTATGGGCATCACAGCTCCCATTGGCCTGGAATGGTGATCTGTGGCCAATGGGAGCAGCGATCTCCTGTACCTGCAGTGGCACAGGTGAATACAGTGGTGTGGGGCCTGCCAGGGGCTAACTCTGGCAGATCAGATCCAGCCCGTGGGCCAGTGTTTGCCCAAACCAGCCAGCCTGCAGAGGAATACCTTAAGAGGGGAGGAAGGAAGCTCAGGAATCATCAGAAATTGCCTTCTAGCTTGACGGAAGGTGGGTGATTGCTTTACAGTGTTGATTTTGCATATACCACTTAGCAGTTGCTGTTCCTCACACCATGTCCACTCCCTTAATATACCCCTGATGTTTGCTATCTCTTCGTTACTGGTTCATGTGGTACTCAAGGCTTGGATTTCTCTTTCCATAGGTTCATTTGGAGAATAGTGACGGAGTAGGATTCTGCGGGGGGTCTATTGTCAATGAAAAATGGATAGTAACAGCAGCGCACTGCCTTGTGCTTGGCGGACAGATTACTGTGGTGGCAGGTAAGCAAAAAGAAGAACGCAAGCACTTGTGCGTAGTCAGGTAGGCATGCTATATAAAACAGGTACTATCCAAGTTATGGACATGTTTATCATGGCAAAGCTTCCCCCAAGATTTCACCCTCCTCCCCAAAGCCTAGTTGGGCTACTAGACGTGTGACTGGCATCCATGCTCCAGGAGGATTTGCTTGTGATGTTTGAGGAGACAACGTGTTTTGGTAGATAGGGAACAAAAGTTGTGTTATGGCCTCATTACCACGTTAGCCTACGCTAGCATACATACAAACCATATTAGAATCATGGTGCTCCTCTTCAGGCCAGACAACCGTGCTGTAGTACGGCTAGAATTTTAATGTAACAGTGTCTACTGGCTCTAGAAAACAAAGATGCAGAGCCAGGTCCTCAGGCAATATCAACTGGCTTACCCGCATCACAGTCAAACGGCTTCAACAGAGCAACACCAGTTTACACCAACTGAAAATGTGGCCCAGAGTAAATTAGCAGAGGTGAGCTCAGGTGGCTTCAGTGTTGTCCCCAGGGCTGAGGTGCCCAACAACAAGGCACCTCAAGGAATGAGCATGGAGGGGGGGGGGGGGGTCAAACAAAAATCTCTCACTCAGAACATGACGGCAAGTAGCAGTCTTCTCTCAGAAGACCAAGCTGGCTCAAAACGTGAAATACCTGATTAACATGGATCAGGGGTGGAGCTACGGGTGGCCCGTGGCCCACTCACTTAGGATCCAAGCCGGGCCTGGAGAATGGAGTCAGAGACTAGCCCTGTGCCCTTTACCCAGCATTCCTGCCAGGGAGCAGAATTGGAGGCTTATAAGCCCCCAATCCTGCTAGGAGGTTGGAGCACCAGAGCCGGGACAAGCCCTGGCACCTTGACCATTCTCCCCGCCAGCAGCTGTGGGGAGCCAGAGCAGGGTAAGTCCCCTCCCAAACCCTGCTGGGAGCAGTGGGCTGGGTGTCCACTGGGAGCACCAGCTGGAATGGGACAGCCGTCCCATGTCCTGACCCCAGTGAGAGCATGGAGGGGAGAGGGCCTAGCAGGGCAAGCCCCTGCACCCTGGTCCTGCTGCCCGTTGGGAGATTGGAGGCAAAGAAGGCATGTTGGCTGTGCCCCACTGCAGCAGAAGCGCCCTGAGTGCAGTGTAGAGCCCCTGGCCAGTGTATCTTTCCCTCCCTTCTCCATGGCCAGCTGAAGGATGGGAGAGGTGGCCCCATCATTGCCCCCCCACCTGACCCTAGGACCCACCTACTTGTCCCATCCTGGCTACACCATTGGCATGGATACAAAATTTTCATCCAGATCCAATCCATACAAACAGTGCACAGATGCCCATATTCGTGGCCATAAAGCAGATACCTACAGATTTATAGGGCTTTGCTGATCAGAGAGGCCCATATTAGGCAAAGCCCCGGATAAATCAGTGGCATTGTGCTGCACAGCTCTAAACACACTGACCAAATAGTGCCTCTCCCAACACACTGACCAAATAGTGCCTCTCCCATGAGTCAAAACTGCATTTCAGGTTCCATGGCCATCAGCCTTACGTTTGCTTAAAAGTAATTGTACACCCGAAACACCACACAAATCTGAGAGTCAATTCCAGGAGTGGTGGCCACAAGAGAGAACAATAATCCAAATTCTCCTGCAGTGGTGGAAAACTGAATCCTAGAAGACTAAAAATCTGAAGGAAGTAAAAGTTACAGACTGAAGTAGAGAACTGCACATCTGTGCGAGGAACTATGTGTATACAGCAATGTCCCTGTAAGGTGTAGACAGGAGTTAAGAAGCCAAAACTGAGACAGCCACAAAAATCATTTCATTGCATCTTTGCTAATGCTAATTTTCCCCCCTCCCCACTATCCCATTTCACATACTACTCAGCTTGTATGGCTTGCCTATGGGAAACATGAAGATAATTCAAGGCAGGGCCCCATAACTAAGGCATGGGTGAAAAAGTGATGGTTCGCAGCTGTGACAAGTCAATTTCCTCAAGTTGTTTATGAAGTGTGTATTTCAGACTGTAAGGGTATGTCTACACTAGCCACTCTAGTTCGAACTAGAGTGGCTAATGTAGTCATTCAAACTTGCAAATGAAGCCTGGGATTAAAATATCGCCGCCATTTTTAAATGCCCGGTAGTTTGAACTCCCTGCCCATGGCTACACACGGCATAGTCTAGGTAGTTCGAATTAAAGCCCCTAATTTGAACTACCGCTACTCCTCCTGCAATGAGGAGTAACGGTAGTCTGAATTAGGGCTTTAGTTCGAACTACCTACTCCGTGCTGCAGGGAGGGAGTTTGAACTACCGGGCATTTAAAAATGGCAGTGCCCGGGAACATGCAAATAAAGCCCGGGATATTTTAATCCCGAGCTTCATTTGCAAGTTTGAATGACTACATTAGCCACCCTAGTTTGAACTAGGGTGGCTAGTGTAGACATACCCTCATTTTTATCTTGGGTGTGTGCCCCATTTAAACGGAGTCTGTTATTTGCAGCTAGTACTAACTGGATTTACACCCTGGCTGTGTCTACACTGGCACCCTTTTCCGTAAAAGGTTTGCTAATGAGACACTTCGGAATTGCAAATTCCGTGGGGGAATTAAATATCCCCCGCGGCATTTGCATGAACATGGCTGCCGCTTTTTTCCGGCTCGGGGTTTTGCCGGAGAAAAGCGCCAGTCTAGATGGGATCTTGCGGAAAATAAGCCCTTTTCCGGAAGATCCCTTATTCCTCCCTTGAAAGTAGGAATTCCGAAGTGTCTCATTAGCATCTCTTTTACGGAAAAGGGTGCCAGCATAGACACAGCCCCCCATGTGCTCAACATTGAGGGTATCTGGGTATATTTAAAATGGTGACTTTATGACCGAATTGGTCCAAATTAAGAGTGGGATTTTCTAAAAGGGTTAAGAGACTCGGGAGCAAAGTCCCCTTGACAGAAGTGTCCCATGAAGGAGAATGCCTCAAGGCACTTTCTGTGTTTTGATCCTCCACTTACTTTAGCGTTTTTGGCCCCTTATTCCACATGGGTGGAGGCTTGTGGCTGATTTCAGCAGAGCTCCGTGTCAGTACAGAGTGTGTCTGCGAAGGATCAGGGTCCAGCCTTGCCTCATAAGGTTTGGCACCACATTTTCCACCCTTTGCTTTCAACCAATCTTGTCTCCAGGAAAGCTCGCCATATCTGTTAAACTAGGAGAACAAATGTTCGGTTTCACTTTAGAAGGGGCCATTTTTTTTTTTTGGCTTCAAAATAGATCTGTTTCCAAATTTGCATTTTGTCGCAAGTTCATCCATTTGTACCTTCATCCCAAATGTTTCACCCCTCCGTGTGGGATACAGGATCACTGTTCTGGAGCACACGGGGGTTTTATCGTAATGGATTTTATTGATGGACACCAAGTAAAGAGACAAAATGCCTGGGCTTGCAAGCTTTAGCAATCACTGCGGAGTATATTCCAAACAGCACACATATTGCATTTGCCCCTCCATCCATGCCAAACGCCTACCTTTGCTGACAGAACAAATAGCACCCGGGGAACAGGTTGGACTCACCACATTAGCACCTTCTGCTGTTCTCCCAGGGAGTTTGCTCTTTGCAGACCTGGAGCACCCTCCTCAGGTGGTGCCTCACCTACTGTTACTGGTCTCCATCACGCCAGAAGCCACATACCTCTCAGACTGCGGTGCCTCTTCTGCTGGGTACTGTACTCTGGCAATGCCCACACTGGGGTCCCTCCATGTTGGGGAGAGACTCCCCCCAATCCCACCATTCACCTCAGCGGCCCTCTCACCACAGCAATCCATTAGTCTAGCCCCTTCCCTCCAAGGCAAACTGCAGTCTGAATTGGCCAGTCTTCATTGGCAAAGTGTGTGTGTGTGGGGGGGGGGGGGGGGGGGGGAGGGAGGCGTAGACCTGCTTCCTAATTCCTCCCAGCCACGTCCAGCAGCCCTAGTACCCTCCTGGAGCCCTGCATCAGGGCCTCGGCCTGGGAGCTGGTCAGGCCAGAGTTCCCCTGCCCTTCCCCAGCACTGCTCTGTCTAGATAAAGGCAGCGAGTCCTTTCCCCTCCAGAACTGGAGAGAGACTAAACTCCCTCTACCCAGCAGCCCTTCTTACAGTGCCTAGCCTGGTCCTGATTGGCTGCCTTCAGCCTCCCTCTGATTGGCGCATGGAACAGCCCTCTCCCAGGGCTGCTTTAACCCCTTTTATTTCAGTGTGGTGCAACCACCCCATCACAACCCTCCTTAACATATTTAGCAAACAAAAACAAAGGTATTAACATGCTCCCACAAATTTCACATAGGGCATATATTCAGCCTCCCCCCCCCCAAAAAAAATATTTTTGAATCAATACCAATAAGAAAGAAATCCCTCAAAGTCTCTACGATAGGTCTTATTTTTACAGTTTAGTAGTGGCAGGTAAAAACTGCCTACTCCCTCAGTTCTATCCTAATACACTGGAAACACAGACAGACACTCTCTCTCTCTCTCTCTCTCTCTGAAGGTGGCTCAATATCAGTAGCAGTGTAGTTAGCAAAGCTGCCACGCTAGCCCAAGTCAACCAAGAAGCACGAATATGAACACAGAAAGCTAAGGGATGGTTGGACTTCAGGCTCCCTCATGGCGCATTCAGCAGGAAGACACCACTCGGTTGAAACCAGAAGCACTGCGAATACAAGTTACAGCCCAGCTTAGATTTCAGAGACTGCAGCAAACCTTGTCAGAAGGTTGAGTGAGGCAGAGGCTAAACCCACCCAACCCACTTTGGGCCACACAAAAAAAGGAGAAGTGGGCTGAGTGTGACAAGCTATTCAGCACGTCTCCGGATCCCCCCTCCATCCCACCACAGTTACCTGCAGATAGAGGATGCTGGTCACAGTAGGGGAAGCAATTCTGCTTTTGGTTTCCTTGCAGAGATAGTTAGCAAGCTGCTTGGGCAGGCTGATGCTCCTTTGAGTAGGAAAGGACTTCTCTGGCTGCAGTCAGACAAATCTGAGTGCTGTGCAGCCTCAAAACACCTGAAGTCTTGACAAATCCTCCCTTTTGTTTAGAAAAATCTTTTAAGGGACAGTATAGCCTGCCAACAAATCAGCTGCAATAGCCCTAAGCAACAAACTGCCTGCAGCTGAATTTTATCCTCAGCAGAGGAAAGTGTAGGAAGTTGGGGGGAGGGGGAGATCTGCAGGAGCTGAGAAGGGCTGGCTACATCCACATCAAACCCTTTGGGGACACCATCCTTCTGGCAATGATACAGAACATTTGCTCGTGGCTATTGTTTTGGAGGATTGGGTTTTTTGTTTTTGTTTTTTGCTAATAAATGGCCTGTTTTAACATATAATAGTCTTGGTTCTGGATACTCTGTACTATCCAAAGATAATGCTCCCCCCATACAACTCTTCAAAGCCTCTTAAGAATCACCAAACTTCTGTTTGCCCAAATGCTACAACAATTTGATTATCACCCCTGTTCTCCAATCTGAAGGCCAGGATTAGCCCCAGCTGGTTGGCTGGTTTTAACACAGTACTTCTATTGGATCTTTACCACTGGCTCTGGTATGATACATCAGGTTACATGGTCAGCTATCTTTAAGTAGGCGTTACCCACTGGTGTATGTGAGTGCGTTGCAGGTTATCTGTGCTACTCCACAAAGGAACTGTGTTGTCATAGCCCTCAGTTATAGACCACAGCGGGTCATAGGGTCAGTGGTGTGTGTGTCACCTTAAGAGGGTGGTCATTGCATCAGTTAACTCTAGAGCTAAAAGTGTGAGTGTCTGCAGTTTGAAATAAAGAGTTGGGGACTGCACCAACAGCTTCTCCCTGAACCTGCACAGACCACAGCACACACTCATCAGTGGGTTACACTTGCATCCTATGGGACATGACTTATTACCCGCTCCTGCAGCACAGGACTCTGTCCAGGTATGTCTACACTTGCACCCTCTTTTGAGAGAGGGATGCAAATGAAGACATTCAAAATTGCAAATGAAGCCAGGATTTAAATATCCCATGCTTCATTTGCATATTTACATTATGGTGCTATTTCAAAATAACAGGCGCTGTTAAGACGTGGTTATTTCAAGAGAAAACTCTTCTCTCGAAATAACCCTTATTCCTCATCCAATGAGGTTTACCAGTTATTTTGAGAGAAGGATTCTCTCTCGAAATAACCACGTCTTAACAGTGTCTGTGATTTTGAAATAGCGCTATTTCAAAATAGCGCCATAACGCGAATATGCAAATGAAGCACGGGATACTTAAATCCCAGCTTCATGTGCAATTTCGAATGTCTTCATTTGCATTCCTCTCTCAAAAGAGGATGCAAATGTAGACATACCCTCCCATAAGGAAACTGCTTACGAGCTATTGCTCCTGTTTGCTCCCTGATCCCTTGCAGGGTAGACATCCTGCTTCCAATTAAGTCATTTTCAAACCCAAATGGTGCAGGATCAGATCCTCATTAAGGAGATAATCACCCACTTTGCCCTCAGCTCTGCAGTTGGCAAGTTTTTCCCCACATCTTGCTTTGTAGAATCAGGGCCTCAATCAGATCTGTTAATAGAGTGCATCAGCACAAACACAGTGGCAGGCAGAGTGAACCTTGTATCAGCCAGACAGATGGACATCTAAGAGCGACACTTCTCCTAGTAGTGCAATGTACCATCAGCCCTGGGGCAGAGCCAATTCCCAGTGTGGGATCTGAACCTATGATGTTTCAGCTCCTAGCTGCACTTTCGTGACACTAAAAGTACCAGCTTTACGTGGTGACTAGCCCTGGCAGTGTGGTTAGTCACTTACTGGTTACTTGTAATTGTAAAAAGCACCATGTTTATCTCCCCAGGTGAACACAACACAGAAGTCAATGATGGTATCGAGCAATATCGCCAAGTGGTGAATATCTTTCCTCATCCCACCTATAACGCCAGCCAAAACAAGCACCACAATGACATAGCACTGCTAGAGCTTGAGACCCCACTGGAGCTCAACAGTTATGTCACACCCATTTGCATTGCCAGCAAGGAATTCACCAACAGCCTCCTCAAATATGGGACTGGCACTGTGAGTGGCTGGGGGAGTCAGCTGTTCCGGGGAAGGGAGGCCACCATCCTACAGGTTCTGAAAGTTCCATTCGTTGACCGCGGAACATGTCTGAGGAGCACCACGTTTTCCATCTTACCGAATATGTTCTGCGCAGGTTATCATTCAGAGGCGAAAGATACATGTGAAGGGGACAGTGGGGGCCCTCACACTACAGAAATAGAAGGCACCTGGTTTCTAACTGGAATAACCAGTTGGGGGGAGGAGTGTGCACTGGAAGGCAAATACGGTGTCTACACCAGAGTATCAAAGTACAGCAAGTGGATAAAAGACAGAACAAGTCTTGCTTAATTAATGGAGAGCTAAGCATTTCTTTCACTTTTCTGTGGCTTGCCTGATGAGAAGAGGTTAGGAGAATATAAAACCACTAATATGTTTTTCTTAAAATGTTGCTTTTTAGTAAACTCAGCAGAACCATTTTTCTTTTAGGCTAAAAATTTGCATAGAGACTTCAGTGTGTATGTGGTCAAAGGAAAAAATATCCATTTATTGTAAATGGCCAAATTCTGCTCTCATTCATGACCCCTGAGGTCATGCTTGTGGCAGAGGACAGAATTTAAGGTGAAGAACTACTATGGGATTTTGCCATGGCTGAAACAATTTCACATTACCCTCTCTGCCAACAGTTTTCAGGATCTGGAGCTTTTTATGTGAACCAGTACAAGTGTTGTCTGTGATCAGAAGGAAATTCTTGCATGAGATTCATTAATGTGTAACACTGGTTCTCATGAGTGTAAAATAACTTGAAAGTACTGACCTATTAAACTCATGTGAAAGTAGCTACACGATTTGTGATACTGATTTCTGCCGTAACTTGATTCAAGGTTAGGAAAAGGTAATTGTTTGGCATCTATCTCCACACGTTAACATTCCCTGTATTATTCAGAGTCAATTAGAACTAGAGACCAGATCCTCTGCTCATGTAAATTGATGTCACTGTATGGACTCCCATGGAGCCATTTATACCAGCTGAAGAAATGGATGGATATTTTTAAAGCTCAGATGATCCTCTTTGTTCTATGACTTATGGGTAAGTATTTGCAAGTAGCTGTCATTTCAATGGGAAAGCAAATAATCTGAACTTGGAATGCAAGGGGATTTTTACCCTAAAAACATTTGCATTCACTAATGCTCAGGTTCTCAGAAGTATTTCAGCACCTAACACCTTTTGCAAACAATGGCAGTTAGGTGGCTCTGAGGATTTGGGCTTTAATGCCACCAGTAGGAGTTCTCTACCTATTCTAATGGGCAGCATCTTAGGTCCATGTGGTCTGCTGCTGTTCCTAGTCAAATTAATGGGAACTTTATCACTCACTTGAATAAATTAGGGTCTAGCACAATATGTTCCATTTATTCATGCAAAATAAACAAACACTTCTCTGTCCAGTCTTGTATCATATGCCTTTGGTCATCCCCTGACCTAAGGCGTTTACATTAAGACATTATTGTACTTTGGGCATCATTGGTTAATTCTAACACTAAAAGCATTAATAAATAAATCTGAAAATGGAATACCTAAGAGGGTGGAAAATACTGTCCATTAAATGCTGAAATCTTAAAGCATTGTGTGCTCAGCCATGAAAAGAGAACATACAAATTTAAGTAACAAGTTACCACATTCCTCCCTTTTGCAGCCTTCAGATTCACCTTGGAATATCCTTAGTTATTTAACTGGGAAAAGCAGACACATGCTGCTGAGTCACAGGCTGTTAGAATAAAACAAAACCTTGTGTTGAGTGTGAAAGTAGTACACATTCTAAGCATGGGACTCAATTTTTGCTGGAAATATTCGTTATTTTTGGTTACAGGAATTAAATACAACTCTTATAGTTAGAGTTGAAATCTAGAGGGTGGCAGAACACTTCAGGGACAGAAAAAGCACAAGAATAAAGAATTCATAGAGATGTGGGATGGATGCATGCAAAAGTTTGCATCATTTTCTTTGTAGTTTAAATATGTAAACTAAGGCTATGGGGGAGGGATAGCTCAGTGGTTTGAGCCTTGGTCCCCTAAACCTAGGGTTATGAGCTCAATCCTTGAGGGGGCTATTTAGGGATCAGGGATGGTACTTGGTCCTGCAGTAAGGACAGGGGACTGGACTTGATGACCTCTCAAGGTCCCTGTCAGCTCTATGAGATGGTATATCTCCATATATTATATTATACTAGACCTGGAAGGTCAGTTTAAGGTACACAACTTTAACAACATAGTTGGAGTCGACAAACCTTAAACCAAGCTTGGCACCGTCTCCACAGTGGGAGGTCAATGTTGGCTTTCCTTATTCCTCATAAGCAGTAGTACCAGCACTGACCAGGGGCGCTCTCAGCATTCAATTTAGTGGGTCCTTACTAGACCCGCTAAAGTGAACACGAGAATATCGATCTCCAGTGTGGCAAATGGAGATGTGGCCTAAAACTTGACTCAGTGAAAGGGCTCTTCTCCATACTCAGAGGACAGGGATCAAGTATTGAATCTTCTCCCCAATCTGTTGTCATAATAGCAGCAAAGCCACTTTGTGACAGGTAATATATTGGTAGAGGTAACCTGCTGCTCCTATCTTTGTGTTGCTTTTGGCTACAGCATCCAGTGGTCCCCTTTTAGTTTATAGATGAACTGGCCACCTCCCTAGCCTGCTCACTAGGTTCCCTTTGTTCTCTTGCACACCTCTGCTCCACAGCGTCCCTTCGAAGCTCTCTTCTCCCTCGGCAGCGGAAATATCTGTAGCTTTTGTGGGTCCCGTAGGAGGCGTCATGAGTCCACCCAAGGTGCCCCCTTCCCATAGGAAGCAGAGAGATTTGCTTTAGGAGTGATGAAGCAAAACGAAACCGAGGCTTCTGAGAGCTAAACAGAGGTGAGTTAAATTTCTAATCTGATAAACAAATACACAATTAACCAAGTAAATCTATGCACGTTTATTTACCAAATTCAAGGGAACTCAGAGTGCAGGGAAAGTTTAAATAAGATAATCACTAACTCCTGTCTCGTTTGCACTGGAAAGCATGACATCTATACAATTCCATAGGCCGTGTTTTTATTCCTATGGGTCGGTGATCAGCATATGCTGAGGATGTGCAAGCTTTGTCACACAGGTCCACTTTGGATGTAGGCCAATGCATGACAACAAATGCTTGCCCAAAGAATACTCCTTGATTTGCATCACCTTCCTGGCTTCCTCCCCTCACAAAGGTAGAATATTAAGAGGGAACCCCCACCCCCCATGGTCAACGAGGCATCTTTATATCCATGGTATTATTTTGAAGCTTATGCTTAATTCAGATTTTACAAGGTGTCTCTGTTGCAGGTTGTATAGTGAAGAGCCTTTAAAAAAGCATCATGTGGTGTTCCCTCATTACACAGCAATCCCGGCATTGCATGGCCAAAGGGCATGTCCTGGGGCGATGGATGACTTGCAGTGTTCAGAAGGGAGTTTCATTGCCACCCTCATGTCACTTACAACAGCATGATGAAGCTATGTTAAAATGGATGAAACAAATTAATACTTAATATGGGGTAACCACAGATCCATGCTATGGCCTCCAGACAGTCTTTAAATGCAGCTGCTGCTATTTATCTAAATGGAGCTAATTTTAGCCTCATTTCTGAAAATCGCCGATCACTGTAATTTTTGCAGCAATATCCATGAAATGCCACAAACATCAGTGACACTATATGCAAATGAGTTATTCACAGTCACTAGTTTGGGCCAGATATAGGCCCTGATTCAGGGGAACTCTAACCATGTTTTTACTTTAAGCATATGCTTAAATTTTATTGAAGTTAAATTTTAAAGAAATCAAGGGTATACCAAGTATTTTCCTGAATCAAGGACATCCACAGTGCAGGCAGGAACTGTATTAACTTCTCCAAACTCTTCCATTACTATTCCAGTCCCAGCCCCTCCCCTCCCCCGGCTAAGTTTCGGATATGCCAAATTGTATGGTGTGTTATAGATCAAAGCTTACTATAGATTTCAAGATGTAGCACAAATTATTTTGTACTTCGTTTTTCAGGCTATAGCACTGTCACTGATATCTCTGCCCCTCTTATCTCTCTTTTTTGGTTTATGTTACTTCCACTCCAATTCATCAGATGAAGTGGGTTTTGCCCACAAAAGCTCATGATTCTATATATTTTGGTTAGTCTCTCCGGTGCCACAGTACCACTTATTGTTTTTAAAGTTACAAACACAATTGCCCTTCTGAGATTTTTTTTTATCACCAGTTAATCCACCAATGAACAAATCAGATTATTTATAATATCTATGTATATTATGTTAAAATATGTCTAAGGGCTTTATGGCTACAATGAAGAAAGGAAAAGCAGTGAACAAAATGAAAGCTATATTTTGTACAGTAAAAGTACAGAACTTGTTAGACACAATTCAATGTTCTCATATGAATTTATTTAACAATGTTTCAATTTTTTAAATATAGATTTAACACATTTTTACAAGTACATATACAATACAGTTCATTTAAAGTTGCAGACAGAGGGAAAACCCTCTGCTGGAGAGTACCATATACATGAAGACCCTCATTCAACCATATACTTAAGGTAACAGAACAATTATTGTGCAAAGTTCCAAATGTGAAAAGTCTAAGACTGTACAGTCAGATTTGCAGAACTAATCAGTCTCATACATTAGTCAAAGCTTAGAATCAAGACTATAGAAGGCAGAAAAGTAAAACCATTTTAATATGCCATGTATGCTATGACTGAGACATTGCTATTTATGCTTGTACCTCAAAAATGTGTACTTATTACCATACAAATTGTTACTACTATAAGTAGCCTCAATAGTAATTTAACAGAACCTTATTTTTACTCTTAACAAGTGAACTGTGATCTAATTTCAAATAGATAAAAATTTATTGGGATGACTTAAAATCTCTTCATTAAGAATGCCAGTAAATTGGACAATATTGCATCTTGAGTATTTGCAGGGATCCTTAATTAAAATGCAGCTGATCAACTGTACAACTTTCATATTTTAGAGGATGGATGAGTAATGCTATGTTAGAGAAGAGCCAAACAGCATATGTGCAGTGTACTACCACGCTATGAAATGTACCATACACTTCCAATACAGTCATACAGTAGCTCAGCAATTCCTTTGTACAAAATTGGTCACTGGAAAAATTAAAAAATGGTGTTTTTATAAAACAACTTTACACTAACTCAGAATTTATGGTTCACAAATGAAATTCACATCAAAAGGGACCCTCATTAGTCCACAGTATAAAACATTTCAATCCAATAGACAGTGCATAAATTCAAATATCACATGCATAGCATTAGCCCTGTTTTCAACACAATCAGAATGATCTCTATACACGTCTGTTTAAATGTCAAACCACTGTACATATGTATTACAAAAAGAAAACAAAATAAATTATGAACCATTTAAATTCTTTTTTTCAAAAATTCACAAGTTATCAATAAAGATGCTGAAAAGTACAGTCTTATACTAAGAACATCTTTAGTGCAAATGTGGACATTGAACTTATAGTTATGGCACATGTTCCAAAACGACAATACTCTGAATGTAAACTTCAACACTTGCTCGATACAGATGTTAGCCTTGGAACACTTAGAGTTTCTAAGTGATTCTTGACAACCCTGAGTTGTCTGTCAGTGGGCCTGATCCTTAACCCACTGAAATCAACAGGAATCCTTCTATTGACTACAATGAGCTTTGGATCAGATCTTCAGTGCAAAAGGAAGTTCTTTAGCATTATTGCATCATCATCATCATATGACCCAGCCAAAAGATGACCTTACCGTACATGACATTCACATAGCTACAATATATTTAAACCCATTCCATAAAACCAATTAATTAGAAAACGTGGCTTTTTTTTTCTTTTTGGTCTACTAAAACTGAACTTTCCTTTGCAAGCAACCAGAACAAAGATTGTCAACTAATCAATAGGTAAAGCTTTCAACCTGTAGAATCAATTTCAGGCATCTAAATGAAGCATCAAGACACTGTTGAATTACTTCGCTGATGAAACGTAATGGATGTCATGGAAAAACAAGAGGCAAAAATAAAACAATACTGTATTTTCCATGGTGGAAAAAAATGAAATAGTAAAGAATGTCTTCCTTTATGACTGTGACAATCTGTTTAGGACTGCAGTCCCTCTCAGTGCAGATGAAGTTGTGAAGTTCTGTGAATGTGATGAATAGTATAGGATAATTCCAACTATTGTGCTGTGTCTCTGTAACACCTATTTCAAAGTCTCCAAAACAGCATCAAAAATAGGATGCTACTAGTTCACCTTTAATTCAGGGGGAACTAAACTTTCTTGTGTTACACAGGGCAGCATCTATAAAGTAATGAAGAATGATAACATTAAAGCATCTTATCCCAAGAATACATTGTTCCTGTAATAATGCAACATGTGCACCAAAACCGTGGTATTCACTAAAAGTCAATTTCCATTAGTTTCAGTGAAAGTTTTGTCCAAGCAAGGACCACAGAATTTGACTTCCGTAATCTACCAGTTGACTACCACGATCAGTTTGATAGAATCTTCTCTGCATTTACTTTGCTGTAATGCTCAAATGTTCTTTATGTAGTAAGAAAAGACCTACTGTATGAAGCTCATGAGAACCTCCACTTGTGTGGAGGACTCTTATTGTTTCAAAGGCAAAAAAATCAACATGGGATTTAATGGACCCTGTATAAATAATTTTTCTTGTACAAATGACATAGCTTGTGACTGAAATCATTAAAGTGCATACTAGTGCAAACTGCTTCATTATATTTGCAAAACTATAATTGACATTTTAAATTGAATTATTTACAGTATTCCCACTAATGTTAGCAAACATGCTCATGTAAGCTTGTAAGAACTCAACATCCAAAACAAAGAACCATACAATCTCAAAGCAAGTGCTCTGCTATCATTAATACTCCCTCAGAGGTACCACACATGGGGTCCCAGGTCAACTGAAGTCAACAGAAAAACTCCCACTGACTCCAATAAGCATTGGGCCAAGCTAAGAATACATATTGATAGGCTACGACGATCCATTATGCACTACTGATTTCAGTAAAACAAAAGTGCATATAATTAATGTCCTCAGCATGACTGTCATATGAGAGCACACTTTGTTGGATGCTTGGTACATCATGCACCCATAAGGAACTGAATAGGTTAGTTAAGTAAGTAGGGCGCTATCACTAATCAAAACAATGAACTCTCTTGTTGCTAACAATATGCTATTTAAGCAAGTGTAAAGGGAATTATAGCCCTGGATCCTGTAAAGAGCTCACACAGGCAGATGTTGTGGATCCTCATTAAAATACATGGGAGTCCACCAATGAAGAGCTCACTCCAGCAGTGAGATCTAACACTGGAAGGAAGTGGCTTGACTTGTTGTCAATTTGTTGCTCTTCAGTATTTGTAAGGACTAGTTTTTAGGGAGCTCCCTGACCAGACTCTCATTTTCACAGCATAGTTGTTTGCCCATAAAAAACCCCCACACCACTAACAAATCATTGGTATAGCTGGCGGAACTTAAAATATCCCACTGCCTGATTTGTCGGTCCAAACAGGAGGTATCGAAACTAGGTGTCTAAGGCTTTGTCCATATAGGAAAGTTTTACCAGTTACACTAGAAGAGTTACATTGGTACAGGACACTCGTATTCCAAATCCATAGCTTGAGACCACCAATAAATGTCAAAAGGTACAAAAGTTCACAGCTAATTAAGAGCTCCAAGGATGAAGACTCACTCCCTGCCTTCGGCTTTTGTTAACATATTTATATGTTCACCACACTACAAGGTACATTTTTCACTATAAAATGCTTGATCCTTGGGCACCCACGAAATTTGTATCTTCAGCTGTTCTACCACATCCCCAAGTAATTTGTTATTTCCCTTTTTAGACTCTGATTATACATTGATAATCAAATATATATAAATGAAATCGTTTGAGCCTACACTTATGTTTTTAAATACAGGCAGTCCCCGACTTACGTCGGATCCGTACTTATGAATGGGGCTTTTCTTGCCCTGGAGGATGCGGGCGGCGGGACCGCCCAGACGCGCCGCGGTCCCGCCGCCCGGGTCCTCCACGGCTTTGCTCCGCGTCTCCCTGGTCTGCTGGGGGGGGGGGGGGGCGCAGCTAGTGCGCCCCCCCCCCAGCAGACCAGGCTTTTCTTGCGGACCCCAGTGGTAGAGCAGCTGGGGTGCTGCCGGTTGGTCTTGCAGCGCCACTCCTCGGTGCTACTGGACCAACCCGGCAGCACCCCAGCTGCTCTGCCCCAGGCGTCCTGATTCAGTCCCCAAGTTGCTCTGCCCCGGGCTTCCTGGAATCAGCCGCTGATCAGTTTCAGTAGCAGCTGACTTGGGGACACCTGAGGTAGAACAGCTGGGGTTTTGCCAGGTTGGTCCCCACAGCGCCAAGGTGCGGTGCTGCAGGGACCTACCCGGCAGCTCCCCAGCTGCTCTGTCCCAGGCGTCCAGATTCAGCTGCTGTTGAAACTGATAAGCGGCAGATTCCAGGAAGCCCGGGGCAGAGAAACTCTGCCTCAGGCTTCCTGTAGTCAGCTGCTGGTCAGTTTCAACAGTGGCTGAATCTGGACGCCAGTTCCGACTTACGTAGAAATTCAACTTAAGAACAAACCTGCAGTCCCTATCTTGTACGTAACCCGGAGACTGCCTGTAGTCCTTTTCACATCATTTTTGACCTATCATATATTTTCTTGAGTCGTGGAGGGGGAGGAAGTGCACTTCAAAAGCATGCAGAGCTGACCTAATTCTGCTCCCAGGGCATTCAGTGGAAGTATTACCATTGACTTTAATGGCAGATAGGATAGGCCAACACAGAAGATTATTGACAATCCCTTGTCCTTTGTCTGTTTTCTCCTTCGAATATATACACACATCATGGGTGCAGCCATGCTTCCTTATTGAGGGAGAGCCTGGTTCTGATCTCACCGACATCAGTGTAAATCCAGAGAGACCCTAGTGGAGCTACACTAGTGTGAGACCAGTGTATGTTAAAAGGAAACGAGATCTGCAGAGTCTAGGGAGATAATTGGATACATTTACTTTCACACACGGGCTTCAAGCTAGCAAGGAAGTCCTCATGGGAGAGATCCCTACACAAAGACGAGGGCCTGTTCACTTCAGGCTTCATTTAGACAGCAGGATCTTCACCTATATGGAACTATTTCAGGATCAGAGGTGGGATTTTTCAGAAGCATCTAGATATGTTAGGAACCCAGTTCCCACTGAGTTTCATTCACTTGGCAATTCTGAAAATCCTACCTCAGGGTCTTGCATGGCATTTACAATGTAAAAAACAATGAGGAGTCCTGGGGCACCAAAGGCTAACAAATATATTAGCATAAAAACTTATGCCAAAATAAATGTATTAGTTTTTAAGGTGCCATGGGACTCCTTGTTGTTTTTGCTAGAACAGACTCAGACAGCTTCCCCTCTCAAAACTGACAATGTAGATGCCCCAAGAAACAGAAGAGCACATGACTTTGATTTGAAGGATTTCAGTTACATACACCGGCACTTAGGATTAGATATAATTCTATCCTGTTTCAAGCTATTTAAAGGGACAACTTTAAAATCATATTAATATTTTAAACCTATTATTAGGTATAATAAAAAGAGAATTTCCTTTATTTTCCCCCCCTTTTTTTTTGCTTGGTGCACACATTTACCCATGTTCTGCATATTGCCAGCTTAACTCTAGCCTGAACAGTCAAATCCCCAGCCCTGCAAATTCATGCAGCAGCTCAGGTCCCTGCATTCATGTGGAGTTTTGCATAGTTAATGCATCTATTTGCATAACAGGCGCCTCACTCCATTTCCTTGATTTGCATGGATGCCTTTTTCCATCTTTCATTTCTTTAACACAGCAGAGAGAAGAGGAAAATCTATTTACAAAATTAGGATAATGCAACGTAAAGTAGGCAGGGGCACTCCATAACAGATGGTATACCTGGAAATACATGCATTTTGTTTTGGTAAAAAAAAATTGATTCACATAAATTGAGAGTGTCCCTCAAAACAGGCACAGTGGTCTAGTCCCATAAAGCCCCATGGTGGAATTTCAAAATCATCCCACTCTTGGCATGGCATGACAGTGGGGAAAAAAGGCATAAACATACATTTGGCACATATCAGAATTCTAGGGTCAGTGAAATATTTCCTTTCAACTGTGTTTATTCACCATTTGTGAGACAACAGAAAGGAAATATGAATAGTTTAGCCCAAATGAGAGTGGGGGCTGCAGCAATTTCTGGCACAGTGTCAGTGAAATGAAAGTAAGTCAACCCATCTGTTTTATGTTGTGGTATGGCCCTCATATCTGCCAGTCCACCCCAGTTCCTGATAGCTTGGTGTCACACCACAGCTGGAAAGCAGGGATATGACATGCTTTTTTGTTGCCAACATACATGCAAAATTCACAGGACTTATCAAGATCTTTGGCATGTGAGAAAGAGGTGAGATTTTTGGAGAACAGGTTATTTGATGATCCATTGTGGAATTGAAGTTTGAATTATCTGCTGATCTTCCAGCACCAAGCCATATCTAACAGTTAGAAGAAGGCACCGTAACCCAAAAGCACATGCTTAAGTCTAAGGGGAAGCTAATGTTTGAATGCTGGTATTTTATGCATATGTCTGTCTAGAGACCCCATTCACCATGAGAGCTGTCCATTGCCACATTCAATTCAGAGTGATTTCTGCCTCCCTTTAATGCATGCAGAAATCCACATACAACTAGCAAATCCCGCCGTGGATTTCCTTTGGAATTAAAGTGATTCCTCACAAGCAGACCGGGTCTTGCTTCAGAAATCACCATGTGGGAAGGGTAGTCTTCCAGACAGTCTCATAGGCTAATAACAGATTTCCCCAAGTTGTCTAATTGATAAGGCCTGTAAAGAACCCAATAAAACTTTCTCCATCTTCATATGGGTTATAGAAAGACGGGGCTTGAAATATCTGCTTTCCTTGCACTACGAACAGGTTACACAGGGAAGTTGGCTTAACTACAGAGTTCATAGTAGTGACACATTTCAAGCCCTGTGTGATGTAATTAAATTGATCTCAGCCCTGAGGCAGACACCACTAGGTCAAAAGGAAGACTTCTTCCATTATCCTAGCAAGCATCTCTTGAAGACCCTGAAAAGTTTCGAATGGGGGTGTGCACCCCTTTGGAAGCCTTAGGAATAGTCTGTGGATCCCCAGATATTACAGCACTGGAGGAATCCCTTTTGTCACTATAGGAAGCATCTACATGGCAGGCCAGCTGTAGAGATACTCACTGTAGCATTTTTAGTGTTGACGTTCCCTCTGTGGTTTCACCTGTATTTTCCTTAGAGATTTTGAGTTCATTACAGTTTGAACCCAAGCAAAATGCCACATCTCTGAAAAAAGGTTTCAGAGAGTTTTATGCTTATTGTAGGTCAAAGGCTCCAGATCAAATTTACTCTGCGTGTCTGGTGACAAGGAAAAGATGATGTTTCTGTAGAGAGCCCTGAAAATTCACTTTGGGTTCTGAGAGACAAGCTGTGCTGTTTCTTGCTTGTCTTTCTTTAGATATAAAAAAAACTTTTCCTGCAAGACGACAGAGTGACCTTGTGTGTCAAACTGCATCCTGCAGCCCCTCCCTTCACCCTCCTCTGTGCTCAGGGGAGATGTGAGCCATGCGGCCTTCCTCCTCCCCTGTGCTCAGAGGCCAAGCGAGAGATGGCTGAGCCTGGCTGTGCATGGCTTCAGCTTGGGCCAACCGGGGGAAAAGCTGGGCCTAGCACAGCGTGGGCCCAGCCCCTCCTGGCAACTGGGGGAAAGCCAGACCTGGCGTGACTTGGGCCCAGCCCCCCCCACAGAGACCGGGGGAAAGCCAGGTCTAGCATGCCCCCCTGGAGGCTAGGAGTAGGATTGCCAGATGGTTGAAACAAAAATACCAAACACTGCCCCGCCCCCCAAAAAAACGGGAAAAAATTTGTTGAAGGGGGAAAAAAGAGGGGGGGGGGGGGAGACCAAAGTTGTTGAGCAAAAAAAGAAAAAGGACTCCAAGGACTTAAGCCCCCCCATCAAAATTAAAATAAAACAGCATGTCCCCTTTAAGAGTGAGTGCAGGGATAGAAACAGTGGAGCGGTTGAGCACAAAGACCCAGGGAAAAGCATTGCTTCCCCTAGGTCTTTTGGCTGGCAGCCATTTTGTGCCAGCAGCCTTGGGGAACCAGGTAAACACGGGGGCTGGGATCGGGGAGTGGGACTCGGAAGGGAAGGGGGCGAGGCCGGGTGCTGAGTGTTTGTAGGGTTGCCTGGTGCCCGGCATTTTCGCCTCCTGGCCGGGGAAAAATTCAGAAAATACCAAACATCTCAGGTGTCCGGTATTCTCTGAATTTTTTTACCAGACAGGAGGCGAAAATACCAGACTGTCCGGGTGAATACCCGACACCTGGCAACCCTCGCTGGGAAGAAAGCCGGGCCTGGCATGGCTTGCGCCCAGCGTGGTTACAGCCTGGACCCTCCCTGCCCCAGAGGCCAGGAGGAAAGCCAGGGCCAGCACAGCTTAGGCCCAGCCCCTCCTGGCAACCAGGGGGAAAGCCGGGCCCATCCCGGTGACTGTGGGGGGAAGCCTGGCCCAGTGCGGCTTTGGCCTGGCAGTCGGGGAGAGTCGTGTGCTACCTCACTCCACCCCCCCTCCCCTGGCGGTCAGGAGGGATTCAAGGGCAGGGGGCAAAAGCAGCCAAGAGCCAGGGTGGCCTCAGGGCTGGGATTGCGGTGACCCTCAGACTCTCCCTAGCAGTGAAGGGGGAGGGCAGAGCCCTGGCTTGGCCCCTTCAGCAGCTGGTGGGAGAGTTGGGCCCAGCATGGCCTCGGCCCGGTCTCTCCCAGTGGCTGGGGGGAACGAAGAGCCAGGGCCGGGTGGAGGACCAGGGGCGGGGCCCTCCTTGGTCACTGAGGTGGGGGGGGGGGAGAAAGAGAGCCAGGGTGGCCTCAGACCCTTCCTGGTGGCATGGGTGGGAAGAGCTGGGGCCAAGTGGCCTCAGCCTGGTCCCTCCCGGCTGCTGGGGACCTACAAAGAGCCGGGGTGGTCCTGGCCCCTCTTCAGCTGAGAAGGGTGGTGGTGAGCACAGCGAGCAGAGGGCACAACCCCCTAATACATCATTATACAGTTTCTTCAGCCAAATTCTGCTCTCGGTTACCCCTGGATAACCTCCCTATCTTCATAATCTATCATCATTGCACATGTTTTACTCCAGAGCAGAAATTTGCTTTGCCAAACTGAAGCTGTTATCTATGGTCTTGAAAATGCAAGAAATAGAATATAAGCCAGCTTGATTTTCTGGAACAGTGTTGGCACCGTAGCACAGTAGAGTAAAGAAAGTAGAGACATATTGACAGCTCTCTCTCAGGTCAGCAAATATGGCCCAATGCATGCAAGGAACAGAGCTGTTGAGAATGAAAATACCTTGGTCCAATCACATTTCAGAGAACAATGGCTTAGTAACTATAGAGCTGGCATCGCAGAAAATCACTGTCTAAACACCAGCTAACTCCAGTGAAGATTTTTGTATTAGGGCCACATTTTTCCAACGTTACTGCCTAAAATTAGGCACCTAACTCCATATTTAGTCACCTATGTGGTAAGGATGTGAAACTGTGGTTATCTGACTAATCATGTAGTTAATAATTGTACTGAGTACATGATTAGTCGACAGGACCTGTCTGCAGAGACACAGCGGGGGTCACTCCAGGAGCCAACTCGAGCTGGGATTCAGCAGTCCTGGCTCATACTGGCTCCAGAAGCCACCCACTCTGCAGCTCTGCATTTTAAATGTAGTAAGAGCTGCCGGGCTCTTACTACATTTAAAATGCAGAGGCGCGACATCCCGGACCAGTGCGAGCCGGCTTCCTTAATGTGGATGCTCTATCTCCACCTTGAGCACCAGTAAGCACTAGGAAGTAATTACTTTGAATATCTCTGGGGAGTAGTTATTTTGAAACAACAGCAGTTGAGCATCCACACTAACCCTCGCAGAATGAGGGGTTGTTATTTCAAAATAACAAGCCCATTAACTTGAAATAACGGGCTTGCTGTGTGGATGCTCTCCTTGTTATTTCAAAATTATGGGAGTTATTTCAAAATAACTGTAGTATAGACATGCCCTTGCAGAGTTAGGGTGACATAAGCTGCCGGACTTTGACCTAACTCTGTAGTGTACATTAAGCCGTTAAGAGACCTTTGATTTGAGCTCTCTGTGATTTTAGAGAATATTAGCATGGACCCTATAAAGATGGCCATTGTGTAAAGCCTTGGCCAATAGCCACCCTGCTTTAGGCCTCACATATGGCTTGTGGAGCCCACAATACAGTCCCAGAGGAACAGAGTTATGCTACCCAAGAGTTCTGATAAAATCAGGATGAATTGATTGAGTGTTTGTATACATCTGTTATTCATTATGGTGAAATCTGATAAATACAAGATGAGATCATTGTTAAACCAGGTCAAACCACCTGAGAGGTGAAAATCAGAATATTTGACATCTCAGTAATCTCATGAATCTTTAGCAACCAAGTTTTTTGAGGAAAAAATGGAAAATATCAATATTTCTTGACTATATCCAACTGGCATATTGAAATTTTTACATTTATCAACATTTAGAATTTCAATAAAAAAGGGCAAATTTTTCAATGAAATTTCCTGCTAATATTTTTATAGCTGTTTGAATGTTTTTACATTTTAAAATTTCTATGGGAAACAGTAAAAAAAAATGGATAGTTTTATATAAAATGTTTTCCTATTTTTTAAATAGATCAGCTTGTAACTCTCAGGCCAGGTCTACACTAGATCTGGAAGCCACATAAGCTGGAGTCAGCTTACCTTAAGCCGAGCTTGATGGCATCCCCGATGGGAGGAAATGCTCACTTTGGCTACTCTTGCTCCCCACAAAAGGAGGAGTATCAGACACTGGTGGGGGCGCCCTCTGAGTTCGATTTAGCGAGTCTTAGCTAGACTTGTTAAACTGAACTCCGGAAGATCAATCATGGCAGCAGCGATCTTCCTTCTAATGTAGACAAGGCCAGAGTTACATACTTTCAATTCTATAGCATGGTAAGACAACATTTTGATAGATAAAATGTGCACGAATGCCAACTGGTTGTAAAGGTGCTCTCTTGTATCATCTGTCCTCCATCAAAGTCTGAATTTATACCAGAAATGATCATAGGGGAGGAGGGAAGCCACATGTTTGAATTGTGGAGTCTACCAAAGCTGGTCAAAAGTCCAGTGAAGTAAGTGGAAAGACTCTCTTCAAAGGATTTTGGTTTGGGCATGAATATCTTTTGAGAGGGCGACAGTTTTTTGCCTAGATGGTGTTATATTCACCTAGGGATCCAAACTTGCAGCCATGTGTAGACAAAACAGCCATGGAAATCCCTTCACAGCAGTATTCCAACTCTTCTCCCATCATACAGTACAAAGCACTTTTAAAATTATATCTACATTTTAAAATATTTGGCATTATTTTACCAGTCTTAAAAATCACAACAGTTTCTTTAAATGTCAACAAAATAGAGCAGCTTAATGTACTAATTTTGCAAGCTTTGGGAAGTAATTGCCTTCACATTATTAATTTCTTTTTCTGGCTGAGTCTTAAATAGCCAAATTTGATACACAAAATATAATGCAAGCCATGGTTTATAAAAATCTGATTCCGGCTCTGAAGATATTTCCTATGTTAATCATATGATACCTGCAACTTTGGCATTCCGAAACCTACAGTCGCCAATTACTATCTGCAAACTGTTGACAGGAATCCAGCCTTCTTTTCTTCTATTCAGGTTTTTCACCAACCTTTGAATGATAAGTGTATTAGTGGAAAACTTGAGCACTTTATAGCAGTGTGGGACCTATTATACACAGTGCACATTAACTTTGGAAAGTTGCAGAGCACAGAAAACACACTCAAGTCAGTGGCCTGACTCAGCAAAGAAAGTCAATGGGATTTAAGCACTTTGCTGAATCACAGTTTGAAATGGGCCTAATCATGCACATAAGCCTTTATACAATTAAGGCAATAAACATTAGGCAGCCATGTTTGAAAATTTGGACCTTAATCTTTCCATGTCTGTCAAATCTTTTATTTAATAATGTCTCAAAATATGGCATTTTGATCAGCTGATCTACGTTTAAATGGTCCCATTCACCAACGAAAAGCAAGCTGCCTGATAATTTCTCTACATGATAAACTAACTATTCTGTGCCAACAACTTTTATAGTCATTTTCTTTCCCACAATTCCCCTGGGAGATGGTAAGAGCGCTTATGCAACTTGGGATCCAGCATCAGCGTGTCCTACTCCAATCCTTTGTTTGGAGTAAGTCTCTGTCATTTAGCCTTCTATGTTGCAATCATTCCTGAACACTACAGCATCATTTAGTTCAATACCTATACTTAGCATTTTAACCTCCTCCCTCCCCTCCAAGTCTACAACATATCCAGTTGTAACAGATTCATGGTTACAACATTAGTTCAAGTTTGGTGTTGTGGTTAAGACACTAGACTAGATCAGAGACCAGCTCTTGGCTTTGCCACTTATTTCTTGTGTGACCTTGGCTAAGCGACTTAACCTCTCTGTCTCTTAGTTCCCTATCCATAAAATGGAGACAGTAACATTTATCTTATATAATAACTAATATTATAATAACCAATATGTATCTTATAGAAAATATGGATTTAGGCACGTCACTTTAGATTCCTATTTTTTCCAGTCAGGTGCAGACCTTTTGCTCCCAACTCCCATTCCCACCGAAGGTCCTGTCACTGAAGACAAAGGAGAATTTCCATTCGTTGTCACGCTGTTAGAACAAGTCATATGCCCTCTGTGGAGTGCACCCAAGGAGCAGCATGATCACATATGCACAGGTATGACACTCCATCTGTAGTGCACATTCACAGTAGCCAGGCTCCATGACACAGTATGGGTAAAACCACCATGGCAAGTGGTGATTGCTCAAAAAACCTGATTTGATACTTTGTATATTGATGTAACGAACATTCAATGTAACTTCCTTTACAACACAATGAATGCAGATTTGGGCCAGGAATCCTCTCCGGGGCAGTATGTGTCTGCAAACTTAGACCAGATCTACACTAAAGGGGAAGGCTAACTCAAGATATGCAACTCCAGCTACATTAATTACGTAGCTGGAATTGACGTACTTTGAGTTTCCCCGCCTTCTCCACAGTGGGAGGCTGATGGGAGTGAATGATCCTGTTGGTTTCCCTTACTTCTTACAGGAGCTGGAGTACCAGCCACCAATGGGATTGCCCTCTGAGTTCAATTTAGCAGGTCTTAACTAGACCTGCTAAATCAAACTCCAGAAGATTGATCGCAGCAGTGTCAGTCTTTCACTTAGTGAAGACATGGCCTTAGAAGCTAGTCATTGAACATCTCCAATTCAGATTTTTCACAATAGCACAATCTCCCCTTCCTTCCAATGAACATATATGAAATTATGCATGAGCATAGCAGGAGTCAAGAGAGAGCTCTGAGGTCTGACTGACAAGAACTAGGTAACAAATCAACCTGAAAAAGAAAAAGCAGACGGACTATGAGCCAAATTATGAGAGAGCACGATGCCCTCAGAGATAATGAGGGCAATGGTTTGACATGCAGGACATCAAGTATGGTAATTTCCTAGGCAGTATTCCCAGCTGAAAGCAGAGAGACAGCTGTTAATCTTCACATTGCAAGCCAAAGTTTTTGAGAGCCAATGGCTCATTGGGCTGATGCACTTATGGCACATCAGTTTCCTAACCAACAGTACACAAGGGAGTGATGTGAGGGGCATCATGTCCGAATGTCTTTCCAAGCCATAGCTTTAAATAAAGCCAAAAGATGACATTTGCTGTTAATTAGTTAACGCTTGTAAAGCGATCTGAAGACGAAAAATGCCTTGTAACTGCAAAATGCTATTATTAATTGCTCTGAAGGAACAAAGCAAGAGCGGAGCTGGAGAGGACTGGGAAAGGTCAAAGGCAAAAAGGAGTCATTCAAACCAACAGAAAGACCAGGTGTTTCAAAAGGGTAAGTACTCGGGCACTGTCTTGGGACTCAAGCTAAATTTAACCTAGATGTCTACTCAAGTTCCAATAACTCCCCATGATTGCAGTGTAGACCAATGTTAATTCTGTTGCTTTCCAGTAGAGTACATGTACTAAGGACAGGTCTACACTAAAGGGGAAGGTCAAATTAAGATACGCAACTCCAGCTACATTAATTATGTAGCTGGATCGACATACCTTGATTTGAGTTTCCCTGTCATCCCCACAGTGGGAGGCTGACAGGAGCAAATGCTCCCATCTGCTTCCCTTAGTCCTTGCAGGAGCAGGAGTACCAGCCACTGATGGGGGCACCCTCTAAGTTTGATTTAGTGGGTCTTTACTAGATCCGCTAAATCAAACTCCAGAAGATCTATCATAGCAGGATCAATCTCCCCCCTAGTGAAGACATGGCCTAACAAAGGTACACAGATATTTCAGGAGTTAAGCTGGATTGCCCATCATCAGGGCTCGACAAACAATGCAATCTACTCGCTCGTGGCGAGTAGATTGCAACCCGGAAGAGCTGGGTTCGGGCGATCTGCGCATGCGCAGAACGATCTGCGCATGTGCAGATCGCCGGACAGTGCGACTGGCGAGCAGGGCTCGCCGCAGTTCGGCAACCCCTGCCCATCATTACCTTGTAGGTTCCTGGAGATAAGGTAAAAAAAAATCTCAAATACCTACCATTGTCCTTCACCATCCTCGTGCAAAAGCTGAATCACATCCCCATTTTGAACCAGCAAGTCCTCTGATCCTCTCTTCTTGCAGTCTGCTAGGGCTTTATATTTTCCTGGTGACTAATATTAAAAACATATATTACTTCACAAATACTCTGGTTCATAACTTGGTGTAATTAAATTTTTGTGAGAGCCTTTATTCCCAGCAGCTGAGGGGAAAATGGTAGTTCTTCTCAGCTTATACATAATAATAAGCAATCATGCAAAAATGTTGGTGATAAGTGTTCATATGCAACCTGCTTTCTTAACACTTATATAAGCACATTCTTTTTATCTAAAAAAGACAATTGCTGTAATATGTGCAGCAACTGATAACATTTTATTAAAATCAAATTCAATGATACTAAGAACTTTTTTTTTCCTTCCTGAATATAATTAGTAGGTAGAAGAAAAATGAAGCTTTTCTCTTCTGGGACCATTGTGACTTCCACATCTTAAGGGTTTTTTTCTGTACATCAAGTGAATGTTTATGGTGTTAGTGCTGTAAGTCATAGAGAATGTTCGAAAGTACCTAGAAGGATACTGATACAGTTAGAGGTCCTGATCTCAGAATATGCCCATCCGGCTCCCAGGGAGGAGGTGTCGCTGGCCTGCCACTACAAAGCTTTCTCCCCAGGAGCCGGCTGAGTGTAATCGACACCGTTAACCAATAAGCATCAGCTTATCAACTGAACAATTGGTCAGTTACACTCTAACATCCCTAAAAGAAATTCTCTCAAAATCTGAGGATCAACAGAGGAGACAAGGACAGACATATTTACATGCTAGGTGCTTCCATGCTTCGGCTGGTATGCAGCCAAGAACTTCCTCATTTTTTTTTATTGCCCAGTGCTTCCTCAAATACTTCTAGAACTGGTGCCATCACCACCTGGTGTGGTTTTAGCATAAGGCCTGGTTCTCTTGGATGTTCTTCATTCAGAAGCCTTTCAAAATAAATTCACCACCATTCCTTCACTTGGTCTCACTGATTAACCTATTTCTCCTTTCATCTTTAGTGAGTTCGAGCTCACCAATATCTTTACTTTTCTTATTTCCAATCTGTATATTTCTCTCAAGGCCTCTTGTTTCAAGATGGGTATGTAAGCCTTCCAGGTCTTTAACCTCAGTGGTTGCCACCTCTTTCTTCACTATCTTTTTGGCCCTTTAATAAATTTGAAAATCCTGCTGTAGCCTGTTGCTAGTCAGAGGTTAAATTTTTTCCCCCTTGATGGCCTCTCCAGCTCTCTCATTCCAACACCTGATCGAATTAGAGAAAAACATTCTTGCTTCTGTTTCACCAAGTGGGTGTTTTGCACATTCTTGTACTTTGCTTGCAAAATGGCAGAATCGAAGATTGATATTTTTTCTTAACCCTTCTAAAGAAATCTTTTCCAACACTTTCATTCGTTAAGATTTCACCGCTGGGTTTTCTGTACTGCTTTGGATTCTTTTCTTCTTATGTACAATATGTTTCCAGAGTTAAGAACCAGCGGATCTATGCTGAGTTACAATGCTTTCCTTTTGGATAACCTGATAGATTTTTGATGTTCTTCAGCTCAGCTTGGCTTATCAGGAAGTAACCTATCTGCACCCTCAGACTTACATCCTTACAAGTACTCAGAAGTTCTTCCTTCTTAGTAAAAAATGTACCCAATTACATCTGAGCATATTGTAAGATCATTTCCCTTCCTTGTTCTTATATATCCAAATCCATGGCTACCTCTGCTACATTTGGAAGCAATTACTTTCTCTCCACAGTGACTACTAAGGACAGCTCCAATTATGACTTTTTATTCTGTAGTATTTTCTGTACAACTGTTTCCATTTTCCCCCAGGATCCTTTTTTTTTTTCTTATTTGCTACATCCCACTTGGGGTGCATATGTAATGTTGAGAGGCAGAACTGAACTTGAAACCTCTGGAGCTTAGTGCATGAGCCTCTACAGCGCGAGCTACAAGCCAGCTGGCTTGCAGCTAAGGCTGTAAAGAAAACTCATTTTCTTTCTTTCTTTCTCTCTCTCTCTCTCCTCTAAATACTGCTACATGGGACAGTAAAACAAACCCACTAGGTTTGTGGGTTACATATATGTACATATAACATTTAGGGGGCATTTTTAAGAGCTAGCTTAACCAACGTTTATCCAGTATACAAAGAGATAAGGTGGGCGAGAGAATATCTTTTATTAGATCCACTTCCGTTGGTGAGAAAGACGTGCTTTCAAGCTTACATACAGCTCTTTGACAGGTCACCAACAGATAAAAGATATTACCTCACCCATCTTGTCTCTCTAACAGCCACTCCGGCTACATCAACATGGCAAACACGAATACACAAAAGACATCAGAAAACGTCGATTGTAACAAAAAGAGAAGTCTTACATTAAATCGCTTCAGACACTCTATTTAGTGCCCTTGAAATAAAGCATTTTATATGCATCACTAACCAACTGGTTCCCATCTTCTTCTTCTGTGTCCGAACAATTAGAAAGGTAATTATTGCTAGACCAGTCTTCAAGCCCTTCACAGCTTTCCACAGATTGTGACATTCTAGACCAACCTGCAAGAAAAAATATACCTTAGGGCTTTAGTTTGTATAACCGATATATACGAAACCAAAAGCTGGAAAATATAACACATTGCAATACCTACTGCTTGTGCAATATTACATTGCAAACGTGTACCTACTTTGGTTGGTCTTGTTCTGTGGTGATGAGCTGAGACTGTCCAACATTACAGGGCTGGTGCGTTCAGAATCATTTTCTTCAGAGCTAATGGAAGCTCTTTGCTGCTTTCTGAAACAAATAAACATGTTATGGTTTTAATTGTCAAATATTGGTGATGCCTATACATTTTGGCAAACCAAGGATATAAGCAGGTACTACAAGGTGCTTTTGAATACATCCTATAACCTTGATGCCCGGATTGGTTTGGGGGAAGGAGGGACAAACACTGCTAAAGCAATTGCTTCTCTACGAGGAAGCACCACATTAGGTGTAGATTTCTTCTAAAGGTATCCTCCCTTCATGTCGAAATTATAGGAAATGTCCCTCTGCACGCAAAACTCAGTGTTGTTATTTCTGTGTAGGGTAACCGTATTTCCCTATGCTGCATATGGGATACCTGGTAATTAATGACTCATATTCAAGATTAAACTAGATGGGTTTATGAAGGGGATGGTTTGATGAGATAATATGATCTTGGTAACTAATTGACCATTCATTATCAGTGGGAAATAGGTCAATGGAGGGATGATAGGAGTTACTAGAGAAAACTTTCTGGGTGCCTGGCTGATGAGTCTTGCCCACATGCTCAGGGTTTAGCTGATCGCCATATTTGGGGTCGGGAAGGAATTTTCCTCCAGGGTAGATTGGCAGAGGCCCTGGAGGTTTTTCGCCTTCCTCTATAGCGTGGGGTACAGATCACAGCTGGAGGATTCTCTGCATCTTGGGGTCTTCAAAATATCTGAAGGCTTCAATATCTGAGATATAGGTGAGAGGATTATTCTAGGAGGGGTGGGTGAGATTCTGTGGCCTGCACTGTACAGGGGGTCAGACTAGATGATCATAATGGTCCCTTCTGACCTTAAAGTCTATGAGTTCAATGGCAGTCAATCAGAGTTATGCAGGTCAAATGCTCAAATAAACATCAAGCTGATTGAGCCCTTGTTAAAAAAGAAATACTGAGTAGCTGAGTCTTTTTATTTACTTTCTTATCTTTAAGGTTTGCATGGGGAGAGGTCTCTCTCTCTCCCACTCTCACACTCTCTCACACACACACTCACTCACTCCTGCACATCTCTCTCAAACAGGGATGGGGGTGACTAACCAACCTGACCTAATCCCCCCTACTCAGTGCTCTCCGCCCTCCACCCTGGTAGGGCACCCGTTATGGGCCTGCTTGACCTGGTACCTGGCACTGAATCTTCTCAAGGCACTGTGTGGGGGCATGCTGGGGCATAACCCCCTCTCTCTCCCTCCTCGCACACATTTCTGTCAGGGTTCACACCAGAAAGTGCCAAGCAGCAGCCTTTTGACACTGTGCATGTGTTTGGGATGGCAGACGGGGGGAGAGATGCTCTATCCTGTGTTTTTCCAGAGGTCATCTCTTCCCTCCTGCTCTCCCTCCCCAGTGGCTAGAAGCAGCATGTCCCATCCTGCCCGCACAAAGTTGAAAGGCAGATAACAGCTCCAGGCTGCAGCTGGCCACCGACATAACCCAGCCAACCTCCTGTTCCCTAGCAACAGCATGGGCAGAAAGGGGTTAAGGATGCATTGTGCACCAGGGCCCAAAAACTTCAGTAAACCAGGCCAGAGAGGTGACTCAGCAGGGAGGGTATCTAGGGGACAGAGTAACCCACTCCCTGAGGGTAGGACCTAGGGTGGTGACAGCATGTGAAGAGGGTGCTAAGTGCTCTTGCCTGGGACCTGGAGGGTCAGAGTGTAAACAGGCTGGAAATAGCTTCCTCCCTGCCACACCAGTGCCTTGCTGAGGGGCAGAGAAGCTTCTCTGTTCCAGTGCTGTGGGGGGCTTTGGCCCATGCGGGCTTGGCTGTACTCAGCCAGTGCCCTGGAGCAGGGGGTTTGAGCTCTGCCTGGGTGCCAGCCCAGCCAGGGGCAGCAGGGGGAGGAAGGACCCTGCCAGCCAGGCTCTTGATGAGCTGAATTATCTGATCAGGGGCTGATTCTCTGCTCAATGCAGGAGTGGGCTGTACCCTGCTGGGAGAATATGGAGGAGCAGCAGGCTGGGTGCAGGGGGTGTAAATGGTCAAAGCAGAGAGAGGCTGATGCAAGGGGAAGCATGTAAAGGGTTGATGGGTGGGCAGCAGAGGCGACACATATCCAGCCTTTGCCTGCCTGCACTCCTCAGCCACCACAGCAAGCAGCCAGTGTGGCTGGAAATGGGTGGGGTGCGGGTGAGGAGGAACTGCTGGCAAAGAACAGGCAGGCAACAGGGACTGCACTGATGGACCCGTACGGGGTGCAGCTGGCCCTGTCCCCTGCAGCTGTGCCCAACCAGCAGCCTTGTACACTCACCCCCATCGTCACCGCTAGAGGGTGGGCAGTGGGCAAGCAAGGATCTGACTAGCAGCACGACCCACCAGTACTGATGTGAGGGGAGACAATTTGCTCATTTAAAAACCATGACCTGCAACAGGACTTAAATACAGGACTGCCCCTTTAAAAATGGGACAACTGTTCACCCTATTTCTATTGGAGTTCTGTGTACTAGGGATGTAAAAGAATAGTCGAGTCGACTGCTCACATTCTCCACCCCCTGCTGCCTCTATATCCGATGTTTATATCAGAGACAGCAAGGGCCGGGGAAGGGGGAAGGAAAAGCCAGTGCTGGGGGGAGCCAGTTTAAAAACCGGTTCACCACAGTACCATCTCCGTGGTGCCGTTTGCCGTTGCTCCCCTTCCCCCCTCGTACCCCACCTCCTCGGCTGCTGCCTCTATCAGTGACAGCAGTGTGGCAAGCCAGGGGAGCCTGCTCTAGCAGCAGCTCCTGTCCGCAGGGGGTCCCAACTCCTCACTGGGATCCCCTGTGGAGAGAGGCTGCTACCAGAGCAGCCTCTGCTCACGGCCAGCCCCCTGTGGACAGGAGCTTCCGGACCAAGCAAGCCTGGCTCAGTCCTGGCTCACGCTGGGCCCAGGGACTATCTCCGCTGCGGCTCTGCAGTTTAAATGTAGTAGGAGCCAGTCTGCCTGCGCTCCCAGCTCTTCCTACATTTCAACTGCAGAGCCACAGACGAGGTAGCTCCTTCCGAGAGCCTTCCCTTACCGAATAATCGTGTAGTCAATACAATTTGTATTGACTACACAGTTACCCGCCTCTTAACATCCTTACTGTGCACACATCAATAGGGACTTGCTGTGTCAGTTTTAAACAGAGGATGAGAATCTAGGCTGTGAGTACAAAGCACAACACAGAATTTGCAACTGGCGGAAGGGGGATTTAGGCTTGCTTTAAGCCTCTCTGGGGACCTGTCCAAGCTATAGCAGTGTCTCTAGCACTGTCTGGAACCACTGCAGCACTGCCTGCTGTATCTTTATCAACAACATGCCCTTCCTGGCACCAGCTGCCTTCCTATGCCAAGGCTTGCCAGGAGTCATCAAGAAACAAGCTTACAGCTGTTTTCCACAGTTGAATCCTCTCTGGCTGGATTGGGGGATTTTAGGGCCCCTTGCTGCTTTTGCGCGGCATAAGGGGGCCAAAGAGCTCACCCAGAGAGTTCCCAGGAGGCTCTGGATCTGCATTTGTATTGTAAATAGCGAACACGCTATTTTTTTCCCAAATCCATTGCGTTCATCTGACTTACCCATCACTCAGCTGAGGGGAAAGTTGGATCTGGTCTGTAAACAAACCCGGTGGGTTCTTCTCCACTGTGAGTAGGTTGAAAACACTGTGTTAGTTTAGCATCCTTTGTTAAATCACCCATTGCCCATTCTACATGAAGTGTTACTTCCAACTAGGGATGTGAAAATGTAACCGGTGAACCAGTAACCAGAGGGAGCTGGAGCTGCTCCCCACCTGCTATGGGTCCATGGCGGGCCCAGGTGCCAGCAGCAGCCTCTATGTAAGGTTGAAGGCTGGAGCCTTGCAGGCTGGAGGCTGGCTCCAGCCAGGCTGTACCGGTCCCCAGCCCAGATCCCACTTTAAGTTGGTTAAATGGTTAAACGTTTAACAGGTTAACTGATTAACCAGAATGTTACATCCCTTCTCCCAACATCAGCCTTTTCATCACAAATCAATGATTGTTTTAAGGCACAGTAGAACCTCACTAATTTGTACTTATAACTGCAGATTAGTTGGATTACCAACTTTTGGAGAGTTAGGCTTTGATTCAGCATGGTCTGCTAGTACACACCCCAACCAGAAGCAAGAAGTCCACTGACACTGAATGAGGCAACGTAGTTAAGCTAACATTGTTGAATAAGAGGCTAAAAGAACAAATATGGACTTTAAAAAATATTGAGATACTGACTTAAAAAGGGTTATGATGATTTATTTTCCACAAAGGTAATTTGCCTTTATTTATAATAATAATGCATGTCATGCTATGATAGGCACTGTACTAATTTTCTTACAAGTAATGAAGCATGAGTAACATGAGATTTAAACAAAGTACACTGCTGTTCCATCTTTTACAAAAAGAAGAGAAGCTTCTATTTCTCTGGGGAGAATGATGGCGTTTGCTGATTAGCCATGTGAGAATCAGAAAGATTCTGCTGTAGTGATGACCATACTGAAATTGTTCAAAAGTACCTTTTATAAGCTCCTGCTGCTTGAACAAAATTTTTCTCATTTCACTTAACCATGCCATCTTCAGATCTACGGTTGGGGCCTGAAAGAAGAGAACTATTTGAAATTTGGCAGTTTTTATGAATCACCCACTATAAAAATAGAGTTGAAGCTCAGTTATCTAAACTGTAATTATCCGAAAACCCCTGTTAGCCAAAGCAAGGGTATACCCTCTGAGGACTACTAATTATATTTAAAATGTTCTTGAGTCTCCAAAACCATCTGAAACTCTCCATTACATTCACAAAGCAAAGGCTGTACTGTATGTAGAAATCACGTAGAATTCATTAAAATACAAGGGATGCAGTCAACAGGACATGGGTATCTCTCAAACTCTTTTTCCAAGACATCCAAAGGCAAATCCTGCTTATGAATAATCAACTACCACATTTCAATGTGAAAAATGGAGCTGGTTCAGAATCCTTATGCAATACTCTACAAATTTCTAAATACTAAGCTTTGGTGTTTTCACAGCTGGCTTTTCAGGTGAACAGAAAGCATTTTCTTTAAAAAAAACTGTTTAAAAGTGGCCAGAAAAAACCAAAAGATCCAGGAAGAGTTGTGGCCACCTGTTTTATAGAAAAGCTGTAAACTTCAAAATAGAGATTTCTGGTGGAAACACCACCACAGCCTAACATATAGCACTGAAAGAGTTTGGTGACTGTAGGGGTAAACTGAGGCAGTCCATGGCATTCTGCTAAGAACCCCTATTAAAATCCTAATTTTGAGGCAAGGCCTGGGAACACACAGAACAAGCAGTTAACATGACCCTGGTCGCCCTGGCAACCACATTCCAAGAGGGCCTCACTCCAATAAGACCCTGGCTGGTACCAAAACAAACTTCACGGAAGTCGTTCTCACTGTCTCCTTTAATCCTAGATAAGCCTGAGAGCCAAGGACTATGCCAATGCGAGGTGGTATCATCTCGTAGTAGATGCATCATAATTTCAACAGACCATTGCCATTAAAATGCTTGTCTTGTTTATGTTGGCTTATTTAGCTTGTTAGGAATAACTACCTGTATTATTGATAAGATGTTTAATTGGCAATGGGCGGAGATGCTGTGTAACCTTCGTAGTTTATTGGCTTATGTGCTCATTATGTCTTGCCGCTAGACCCTATCAAATTGCTTCTACTCCGTCCATCTGTTGCCTATATAATCTATGGTAATGTTTTGATTAACTAGTGTTCACCACGTTACCCCAGGGGACACTCCACCAGCTGTGTGCACTAAATCCTTGTTTTCACCTGCATCCAGTGTGTCCAGAATTATTCCCTACAGTGACCTAACTGCAATGGTGCATTTCTCACATTTTATTCATGAATGTAGCCATTCCATGATTTTATGCAGAAAAGCCACTGAATAGATTAACTGCTGTCCAATGCTAAAGTTGAACAGGAACAAACGGCTCTGTTTCCAGTTAACAAAACTATCCTCTCTTCACTTCAGAGTACTTTTATCATGATGGATTCGCTGCTTGTGACCAGATTACCACTAGCAAATATTGTCTCCATTACTCTATCTACACACCCATAGAACCGGAAATACAGGTTGAAACCCTGGTCCCACTGAAGTCCTTTGGAATTTTGCCATTCATTTCAATGGAACCGAGATTTCACCCCGAGGGCGTCAGTAAATTTTCTTAAAAAATACACATAAAAAGTTTGGAAGAAAGAGGCGTCACATCTTACAGTGACATTTCATTGTGGCCGCGCGTTTTGGAAGGAGCATCAATTAAATGGCTGGGAAACGGACTTCTAGTGCAAAAACAACTGAATCAGGATGAACCATCACAAAAATCTGCAATATTATGTTTCAGAAACATTGAAATATTCAGAAGGAGGAATGATTCAGTGTTTCCAAAATGAAATACACTCCCCTGGGAGCCGAGGAGCCATGGCTCCGAGGTAGCCTGTCCAGCAAGCTACTAAGGCTCTTAAGAACCAGGGCTCTCGGCACTTCCAGGACAGTTCAAGACCAACTCTATTATCAATGTTAACTGATTTAAGTTAGAACCCCCACAATAATCCTTTCACACAGTGCGATTTTCTTAGCATTGTACTATACAGTTTATGTTCCTATTCTTAAACATGGCCAGGTTGCAGATGCCACTAAACAAAGACAACATAAAAACATGTGCTATTAATCTATTGTAGCATTAACAGATTAATAGAGCAGCGAAAGAGCCAAATAGAAACAGCCCAAACATATTTCTCTCCCTCTCTCACAGATAGACATGTGTGCATGCCCCCCGCCACCCTTTCTGTCTGAATGAGACAATGTGTATTTTAAAAAGAGACAGGCAATTCTGAGCTCAATGTCACCAGTTTAAATAGCACTATGAGGATACACAAATATGGCATTTTTAAAAGAAATCACACACCTGCACAACATATACTTCTTCTCGTCCACTGTACCAAATCTCAAATTTTCGATGATCTCCTTTCACGTTTTCAGTGATTCCAACTGCATTCATCTGGTTAAAAAGAATCACAAATTTTTTATTCTAAATTGAAAATTGAAATGTTTTTCAGACCGTCATGAATCCACACTTTGTGTTGTCTTAAACAATCCCCTAGTCTCCCTCCCCCAAATCAAGAAAGTTCACCAAAAATTGACTGAAAGTTGTTATCTCCAGTTGTTCACACAAGGTGTTTTGTTTGACCATTTGTAACCCGTACAGAAGGTTTCTTGGAGCTAGCAGCACCCCCTGGGGACTTTCCATAATATTCATGGATCAGTGGAAGTGATTTAGAAGAGGGTCTGTAGGTCTGAGACTTAGGTCTTCTCCACAGTTAGTGCATCAACTTGTCACTGAGAACAGGATTTAAAAAAAAAACCCAGCTCTCATTTCAGACACAGCATCCAACTTTCAGTGCAATTCTGCTTTCACCCAGGGCTAACATGTCTGAGAGGATAGATGTGCTAATGTATTGGATTTATGGCCTGAGGTATCTTGGGCAGCAAGTGTCCAGATCTCCATCAGGAAAAACTCAGCAGTTCTGAAAATCAGGCCTAAACTCAACTCCCCAAAGCCAGAGGCCATTTCTGACAATTTGGCTGGAAATGACGAAAGCACAAATGGATCATGTGGCTTGTACAAAGACAAACAGAGCCTGTGACTCAACTAGCATCAGAGCCCGAGAGAGTTTTGGCCATCAAATAACTCTTTTCCCTGTCTCTTAAACATACCCCCAAATCACTGCGTCACCAACAATGGATACTGGGGATGTTAGATATCGACTAATTGAACGGTCGTGTAACTGAACAAATTATTATCAGTTACACAACTATTCGCTAGTCCCTGGGAGCAGAGACAGCAGCCAGTGTGCTCCCGGCCCCACTCCCGGGGAGCCCGCTGCCACCCCATATTGCTGCCTCTAATACAGAAGCTGCTGCAGGGAAGAAGGGGGCTGGGGAGGGAGGATTCCAGGGAGGGAGGCTGCCGAAAAGCAGACTCTGTCCACAGTGGCCTGGGCTGGCTGAGGACAGAAGCTGGTCCAACAGCAGCCCCTGTCCACAGGTGGTCTCAGCTCCCTGTGGACAAATGCTGCTCCACCTCCCACAGAGCAGCCTGTCTGTGGTGAGCCTGGGCCACTTCTTTTGTCTGTGGGACGCTTGGACCGCCCCACAGACAGGAGTTGCTGCCAAAAATCAGCCTCTGTCTGTGGCAGACCCAACCTCGCCATGGACAGAGGCTGCTCCTCAGGATGCGGAGCGGCTTCTGTCTGCGGGGAGTTCAGATCCCAAGCAGATGGGGCTGCTTCAGGGCAGCCTCCCCTCTCCCCGCCCATGCTGCTGCCTCTGATAAAAGCAGCAGCTTGGGGGGGGGAGGGGGACGGGGACGGCTGCACTGCAGAGCCAGTGCTAGGGGGAACCAGCTTTTAAGCCAGATCCCCATAGTACTGGCACCTGCTATCCCCTCGCCCCTTGCTGCCTCTGATACAGAGGCAGCACGGGAGGGGGAATGCAAGTAGTTGACAAGGTTAACCAACAAGCCTAGTCTTATTGGTTAATCGTACAGTCGACTCCTCTTTAACATCCCTAATGGATACTCGGCATAGTATGCATTAATGTACTTCTTGATTGCTATTATCACACAGTGTGCTAGGAATGGATAGCTAGTAATTAGTCAAAAAAGGGAGAAAATAATACAATGTAGTGTTTTGAACCAGCTCTAGTAATGTTCATTTTGTAACATACATCACATATTCAACAGAACTGCACAAAATAGACCTCTCGCAAAGAGAAAATGAACTAGAGATGCTAAAAATAGTGTAATAGGGTAACTGTGTAACCACTGAAAATCTCAGTAGTTACATGGTTACCCGCACTGTAGGCTCTGCAATATAAAGCTTATTGGTTAAACGATTAGTCATTTTCACTGAAACATTCCTAAAATTTAGGAACAGAATCTTGGTTTAAAGTTATCCTTATTCTTTGATAATAAAAACATTCTCTCTCTCTCTCTCTCTCTCACACACACACACACACACACACCCTTTCTGTCTGAATGAGACAACGTACAAATTAGGCCACCTGGGTAAACCTTCTGTTCCTATGTGTTTTTTAAATTTTGGCACTGTTACCAGTAACTATGAAAGATGTCCTCAAGAAAATAGGAAGCAAGTCACTAATTAGCTTCTCTAGTTTCTGCAGGCAATTTCCAAACACTTTTGGGTATAAATAACACCATTCGCCATGAACTTCTAAGAAACCATTTACCCCCGAATGCAAAAAAGGAGTGTCAGTGAACATGTCTTATCTGAAGTCCCTTTTCTGGGTCATATTCCATTGGTTCAGTGCCAAACTGTACCTGCAAACTGATGCTTTACAAAATTCTGTGTGCTAGCACTGAAGAACTGGGTCACATTTTCAATGATGCCAAAGCTGAGCCTCCATTTGCTCACCCACTATTGTATGTATATATAAATATCTACATTCAATAAATGTGCACACTAAAATTTCCTGCAGAGGAGTTAGAACTCTTTCACACAGAAATAACTAAAAATTAATTTTGGAAAGTTTTGGCCCAAAATGTGCAGTGCCATATAATGCTGCAAGAAGCCAGATTGGGGTGCATTTTTTTTAATTAAAAAAAATAAAAGTTGAGAATTCTTCCCCCAAATAATGCCATTTCTATTATTTGTGCATCCTTTGGCATAAGGATTTGAAAGGATTTTTTTTCATTTTTTTTAAACTAATGGAGTCAGTGTTACCCAAATATCATTAAGATGCCACAAGAAATGGTCTAGAATATACACTACTGGAATCAGGAATTAAGCAGCCATGGCAACATTTCACTGACAAGCATCATCTGATCTTTGAAATGAAAGATTCACCCTGTGATTCTAATCTGGGACATTGCACATTCTGTGTTTGGATAACAACGGACTTTGTGGCTTTTTTAAAATCAGAGTAGATTCTTTCATTATGCTGGTGGTTACGCTCTGTACCTCATGACTGTTAATACCAGAAAACATTATTTATCCAATAGACAAGATAATGCTTTCCCAATTTTTAAAGCTTCCTCTGGAGTACATAAATGCCAGTTCTCACAGTTACTAAGTTTCCCTTACTTTCAAAAAATGCTTGAAACTGTATGAAGAGGTTTTATCATATCCATCGCCATGTTCCTCTCTCTTCTTACAAAACACCAGGGCTTTCTCATACAGGAAAAGATGCCTCTGCATTGGTTTGAATCTGGCAAGATCTTTCATTTTTGTAGGGCCTTTCCGGTGGCCTGTCCAAACACTGAATGACCCCTGCATCAATACTTTTCCAAGTTCACTTAAGTCCCCCTGGTAATAACACAGCAAACAAATAATCACTAGTAAAAAATGGAAAACATGCCCTGCAACAGGGGGGTGTCTGTCCTCTTTCAGGGCAGTGGGGCCTACAGCCAGCCAGCCCAGTTCCAAGACAGGTTACACTAAGACAGGGGTGGGCAATAACTTTTGATGGGGGGCCACTCCAAGATCTTGGGAAGTGCTCGAGGGCCGCACTCTTCCATGGTATTAATGGAGGAGGTGTAGGGTCTGGGAAGGAGATTGGGTTCAGAAGGGAGCTTGGGGTAAGGGAGTGGGGTGCAGGAGGGAGAATGGAGTCTGGGAGGGATTTGGAGTGAAGGAAGCAGTTGTGACCTAGGGCAGGGGTCTAGAGTGCAGGGGGTTGGTAGGTGACCTAGGATTGGAGGCAACTGTGATCTGGGGCAAGTGATTGGGGTCCCAGATCTGGGATGCAATAGGGGGCAGAGGGTGTGGGTATGTGGAGTGAGGGGGCAGAGGGCTGGGGAAAGGAAGGGCTGGGGTGCCGGAGGCAGGCTCTGGCCAGGAGACTTACCAGCCAGCAGCCAAACCAGCCTGCCTGCAGAGCTAAAGACTTGCAGAACTTACAACATTTCCCAGCCAGCCAGCCTGCTTGCCTGGCCATGTGCTTGAGTGAATAACTGAGCTGAGGGGAGGGGGCGTGATTCTTCTTGGCTGCCTGTTATTCAAACAGGCAGCTCCCATTGGTCAGTTTCTGGCTAGAAACTGGCCCAGGGGATTGTGCTGGGGGTAGGGCTGCTCCTGAAACTTTCCCCTCTCCCCTCCAGGATTACAGTTTTGAAACAGAAATGGGGCCCAGTAGCCGTGTTTCTGAGTGGTGTGTGGGGCCTGGCAGAGCAGGGGTGTCTGCTCCGGGCATGGCAGGCTGGATCTGGCCCATGAGTCATATTTTGCTCAGGCCTATTCTAAGGTAAGTCTTCCTGGAAGGGCCAGCAGAGGAAGCTAGAAACATGGGCCACCTGCCAGACTGAGAAAGGAGTGCTGCAGTTACCTTGTTCCAAGAAGAGGTCCACAGAGGGAAGCTGTGGAAACCTATCAGGAATGATGTACAGCTCAGAAAAGAGATGCCCTGTTCCAAGTTCAAGGTGTGGGGGCAATTTGAACCCAAATTGAGCCTAAGACCGACCCAAGGGGGAAGACTTTCTGGAGTGGAACCAGCAGAATTCCCCTGCTCAGAGGGAAGAAGCAGCTATGAGAAACCACAGCCTAGAACCCTCAGAAAGGACACAGGTTTGAGCCTGGAAGGGTCTAGAGGAACTGGGTTTCAGGAGGCTTTAATATATTAGACTCAGAGAGAAACTTCATGAAAAAGCCCGGACAAGGGGTGAGTTATTGGGTGAACCAGGAGGGGGAAACGGACATTGTGTCTGCAGTGTCACCAGGCGGCAATGCTCTGGGAATGCACCGGCAAAATGCCCTTTGCACACAAACGAAAATGCAAGCGTTTCGCCAACTAATGCAATGAGAGGAAAAGTCGCCCTTGGGAGGGTTTCCCCATCCTGTTCATTTACTAACGGTCTTATCTATTATACATTTAACATCATATATACTCATTTTAGATGATTTATTCCATCAGTTTGGACTGTATCCTTCCTACGTCTTTCATTACTAGGCTGGCTGGGATGTGTGTATGGGGTGGGGGAGCGAGAGGAGAGGAAGAAATTGCTCTGACGCCTGGTGATTTTAAATGGCCTGGGGCTCCTGGCCACAGATACTGAAGCAGTGGCCATGCCCAGAAACCTGGGCCCTTTAAATCACCACTGAAGCACCATGCCATGCATTCTGGGTAGTTCTGAGGGCTGGGGGAGGCAGTACGGCATGTTCTGGGTGGTGCTGAAGGCTGGCTGCCTCTAATCCCGTCCCTTCCCCCCTCAGCTGTCCCATGGGCCCAGCATGGCTGTTGCCTCCTCTGTTCATCACCCAGATGTACTTACATCATATCCTGTTATTGAAATCTGATGCATAGAGTCATTAACTGATTTTAATAAATCCAACATGGCAACCAGAGCTTCTTGCAACTCCTTAACTCCATCACAGCTTGTACTGTACTTGATTAACTCCTGTAATTAGAAATCAAAGACTGTGTGTTTTCATGTGAATGTATCAAATTTCTGCCATTCCCTAAGAAACTGCGATAGTTCAGAACCCAGTGTCTCTTTCATCCTAGATCATGGGGTAAAATGGCACATTTTAAAACACATTCACAGTTGTATGACAAGTATGGCACATAAGCATCACATTTACACATAGCTTTCCCCCCCCCCCCTCCCCTCCGTTTCATTAAAGACAGTCAGTGCTGATTCGGGGAGGTCAGATTCAACTAACCTCCCAGAATTCTTTGAAGATATTGCTGCTGTGAGAGAAAAAGCACATGCAACTGAGACAGTCAGTTTCACACATCAGAGAATAATATTCTAAGAAAAGAAAGTCATAGAAGAAGAGCTAAAATGAGGTACCAAACAGAAGACTATTGTAACAGTGGGAGACACCAGGTATCTATAGATTGAAACGCTTAACAATGGACCGAGGTTGTAAGTGAACAGGTAAGGGGTCAGTGTTTAGAAATTGTAGTATTCATAAGATACATGTACAAAGTCACATTGCATAGCTGACTACCTTCTCTCTCTCTCTCTTTTATAACTTTGTATGTACATCCCCCTGCGTGATAGGAAGGACATTCCAGTGGTTAGTGTAGTAAAAACTACGTGTGCTTCTTTCCCTCATTGCTTAAGCTCGAAACAGCACATATAATTTAGCTGATTGTGCATGCCTCAGAAGCTGCTAAACTTTCTGCTAGCTCTTTCCATATAAGTGAACTAATTAAACTTGCAGCAACCAATCACGTTGCGACACGCTGGCCAGAAGGAATGTGGAATCTACAAAAGTTTCAGCTCAGGCGCTGCCCGGGGTCGACTCTGCTTTGAGCACAGAGCTCATCTGTCGACCTTGTTTGCAAACAATAAAATGGAGTTGGACCCAGCCTGAAAGTGTGACTCTCTTCTTGAGGCAAATTGGACTAACCTCCAGAGGACGAAACTAGCAATTTATGCAACATTAGGGTGTTAGTTTGGCACCTGGGAGATATGGGCTCATTTGCCTGCTCTTCCATACACTTCCTCTGTCACCATGGATCTACATGAGGGCTTAGTGTCACCCAGTCATTTAGGCCAGGTCTACACTAGACCCGGCGGCTCAACTTAAGGTAAGCAACTCCAGCTACGTACAACACGTACCTAGAGTTGGCTTACTTTAAGCCGTGTTTAAGCCACAGTGGGAGGCCGACAGGAGCTTCCTTTACTCCTCACAAGAGCAGGAGTACTGGACGCCAATAGGGTGCCCGCTGAGTTTGATTTAGCGAGTCTTAACTAGACTCGCTAAATCAAACTCCGAAATAATGATTGAGGCAGTGTCAGTCTTCTGCGAGCAAAGACAAGTTGTTAAGTGTCTTTGTTCCTCAGCTCCCCATCTGTAAAATAGGGACTACAGCCTTTCTCTATGCCATAGGAGTGTTGCAAGAACAAATACATAAAAGAATGTGAGATACTTGTACAGTGACGTGTGCCAGAGAAGTACTTAAGAAAAAGTAGACACACCAATATAGTAAATTGCATTTATCATGCTCCTTTGTCCATCTTATCCATCCATGGTTCCATTTCCTGCAGGATTCTTTCATTCCATACCAATGATCAGATTCAATCCACCTTTTCCCTCCTAAAACTAACTTGCCTCAAATACTTGTTTCCTCCTCGAATATGGAATTTCCCTTCCCCCACAGAATTCCAAGCAAAAGCTGCGCAGTATGCAGACAGGTTTAAAACAAAGGTTAAGGGGAAGGTGAGAGGGAGATAAGGGGTCTGTGGCTTTGTTTACACTGTGTAAAAAATGTCTGAGGTAAATTACGGGTGTTCAGTTTTTATTCCTTATTTCGGATTTTAGAAAGCTAGGTCTTACCTAGCTTGGAAAGGCAGAGAACTAGAAGATACCAAGGAACTGAACCCTAATTCACTGAAAGGAGAAGACAATTTTAACATTATTTAGAAAAGAACACTTTGACAAAAAGCTCGCTTTATTAAAATTTTAGCATGTGTGTCTGTTTAGCTCTAGGCAGAAAAAGATCCCACTCTATACTGCTAGGTTATCCAACAAAAATAAGCAAGGTAAGACTTGATATTCTTGATATTTCTAAGGCTAAAAAAACTAAGCAATTCCTCTCCTTTTATAAAAATGGTCAGACCTTCTTCATACATCAAAACTTAGTACCGCATGAAGGCTTAACGACTGCTGCAATTTTAAGGATCCAGTGAGTCACCAGCCACACAAGTGAAAAGAAAAGAGAAGTACGCAGGTCTTCAGTTTTGCTCCCAAGTAAGTTGCTAAGGGCGCACTAACAAGATTTCAGTAGCACAGCTTCAACTTCTCTAGTCTGGCACCTCTGGGACCTGACCGGTGCCGAACCAGAGACTTTGCTGAACCATAGGAGGTCAATATTGTCTAGCAGCATTACCGACACTTCCACTGCTTATTGGACTCTTACAGAACATTAGAGGTAAATTAAGAGATAATAATAGCACAGAACACTGAAAGCAAACTTTACAGGACCGTGGGAAACTTGGCCACACCCTTGAAACAAGGACAACTGGCTAACTAAAATCATGCCAGACCACAGACGTTGAGAGACCAGAGAGTGCCGAACTAGAGAGGTTCAACCTGTACCGTGTTGCTCTCAGTACACTCCAGGCATAAAAGAGACTTTAAAACTCTCCAACGGCCACCAGCAACGTCCCATATTTAAAGCCTAACCAAATCTGTTGATGGCTATTGAATATCTACTCGTCTAGACCTCTCCTCAGATCCTTATGCTTTAAAACTCATGCAAATACCTTCAGAAGCAATTGGTACTTTGTCAAACGTTGTACTGGTTTGAGCAAATAGGAATCCAGCCCAAGTCTGTGTTCTAATTTTCTTTGGCATTCCTGTAATAAAGAAATAGCATAAAGTAAACAAGCTGGTAATTGTAAGTAGTCATTCAGACAGCGTGATTTATATTGTTAGATGGCAATTATAGCTTTTATTTACAAAGTGACTCGTTACATACAAAGTTACCTCAAAATAATTTCATACAGTTTTGGTGCATACAATTCAAAGACGTTGATGAATTAGAGAGGGTTCAGATAAAAGCCAGGGGAATGATTAAAGGATAAAAAAAATACTTTACAGTGATTCACCCAGGGAGATCAATCTATTTTGCTTAACAAGGAGAATATTAAGGAGTGACTTGGTCATAGTCCTTAACTACTTCCATCGGGAACAAATATTTGGTATTGGACTCTTCAATCAAGTAGTGAAGGATGTTAACAAGATCCAATGGTCGAAAGTTGAAACCAGACAAATTTGGACTGGAAATAAGGCACAAATTTTTAATAGTGAGGGTCTGTGTTCCTTCTAATTTTTTCCATCCACGTGCAGAATACATTTTGTTATGAGCACTGAGGCGTGTGAATGTGCACCACCATAGAAACATATACTGCTGGCTGTGGGCACTGCTCAAATCAACTGGGCAGCATCTGAATCTCTTCTGGGTGGCCACCCAAGTGCTCAGCTTACCAGGAACACTGGTGAGGGCACTCAACCATTGGGACAAGTTACCAAGGATTATGTCAGATTCTCCATCATTGGCAAGTTTCCAATCAAAACTGGATTTTTTTTTTTTAAAGATATGCCCTAGTTCAAACAGGAATTATTTGAGGAGCAGCTCTCTGTTCTGTGTTACACAGAAGGTCAGACCATATGATCACAATAGCCCCTTCTGGCCTTGAAAATCTATGAATAGGCTGCCAAATAATTTACTAACGAGATCTGTTCGACATGTCTCATATTCACATGGCTGCGATTGATATTAATGGGGGATTTGCCACACCTGTAGGATGAACAATGCAAAGGACACGAATGCTGCATTTTGCATTAACAATACCCAGGCTAAAGCATACTTTGCACATGAATAAGTAATATACCTGAAAAAAAGTGCTCTCTGAACACTGCCTCCACAGAGATTCTGACCGGGGCTTGTTCTGACAATATTTCTCATACATCTGAAAATCTTCTCGCTGTAAGAAGAGTAAGTCATTCAATTTTTAAATGCATGCACTCTAATACTTCCTACTTACAACAGCTGTAAGGCAGAATAAGGTCAGCACTAAAGATGTGAACGAGTAACAAGTTACCCAGTAAGCATCACTCATTAAGGGTGATACTGGACAAGGGTTAACTGTTAACAGTTAACTGTCAGCAGCCTCGCAATGGGGAGAGGGACATGAATGCGGCAGCAGCAGGAGAGGGGAAAGGCTGCTGGTTCCCAGCCTGAAAGCCCTCGCACTGCCACTTCCACCTCTCCCCACCATCATCTGTGCGAGGCTACCGACTCTCAGCCCATGTGGGCCGGGAACCAGCAGTCCATGGGACTGGAGCAGCTTGTGCCCGTGGCGTGGGGGCTGCTCCAGCCTGGCCATGGTGGGCGGGGGAGGAAGGGGAAGAGGCTGCTCCAGCCCAGCAGGTTGGAACAGCCCCACCTCCGCCCGCTCCCATTTAATCGATTAACCAGTTAAACAACGTTTCATCGGTTAACTAAACAAACAGGATTTTGCATCCTTAGAAAGCACCAAATGCCCTTCTTCGCTCCTATTTCCCTTGCAAAAGGGGAGTAAATACATTTAAAAAGCAAGTTGATAGGGAGGAAAAAAATCACTCTCTAAAATAGGAGATTCTTTCACAGTAGATAGGAGTACTGCCATGTCTTCTGCTTTTCCCCATATGTTGCCGGATGCGTGAGCACAACATATTTTTAGCTCTGATGCTCCGCTTGCTCCGCAGACGTGAAGAGCTCTGTGCAGCTCAAATCTTATACCTTGCACCAACACGTGTTGTAAAAGCTATTACCTGACCTACCTTGTCTCTTTTTCGTGAACCCAATGCTCAGGGGCAGCTATTTCCTATAGGAAGCCTCCAGCTGAGGAATGCTAAGTATCAGGGGGAAAATGTGACTTAGACAGACTGTAAGAACGTGACAGCTGAGTCACTAACCCTTTCCAGGAAACAAAGCCCCACTCGCTCTGGTGCTCCAAGGCAGCTTTCCAGGTTGTGCAGGAAAATTCTGAAAGAGGTTTAGGGAGAGACACAACATAGAATCATAGAATCATAGAATACTAGGACTGGAAGGGACCTCAAGAGGTCATCGAGTCCAGCCCCCCGCCCTCAAGGCAGGACCAAGCTCCGTCTACACCATCCCTGACACATGTCTATCTAACCTGTTCTTAAATATCTCCAGAGAGGGAGATTCCACCACCTCCCTTGGCAATTTATTCCAATATTTGACCACCCTGACAGTTAGGAATTTTTTCCTAATGTCCAATCTAAACCTCCCCTGCTGCACTTTAAGCCCATTACTCCTTGTCCTGTCCTCAGAAACCAAGAGGAACAAATTTTCTCCTTCCTCCTTGTGACACCCTTTTAGATATTTGAAAACCGTTATCATGTCCCCCCTTAATCTTCTTTTTTCCAAACTAAACAAGCCCAGTTTATGACTGAGTGAAACTGCACCGGAGCAGTCCGTTCTTTACAGGGAACTGATAAAGAAAGGGAAAATACAGCTAGTTACCTACTTGTTATGGAAGTCGTATATCTCGGGCATATTGCCAAAGAGAACATCCTTTCTGTTTCTCAGGGCAGGCGGCATGAGGATGACCATAGCTGGATTATCCATTTCAGCCCTGTAACCCTGTAGAACACAGCAGCTATTCATTATTAGGCCATTCGAAGCCTGGGTTATTGCCATATTAGAGACTAGATGGAAAGCTATACAGTTACTTATTACAAAATGCTACTTTCCTTTAAGGTCTATTTTAGTCTCCCACCCTCCCCCCTTGGTTTCCCCTATTTTTTTCTTTGAATTTTCCTGCAGTGGCAGTGTTCACGTGGAGCAGTGCTTTTATCGAACAGCAAGAAGTAGGCAATGCAAGACAGTCCTACACCTAGGGCGGGAGTGTGATGCTTCCTCTCGGCATCAATTGTTGTATGTGCCAGGACTAAGTCTAGGAATGGAATTCAGAGCCCTTGCATGGAAGAAAACTGGTCTACTGTTAGGTATCCAGGTTGACCTCTCTTCTTCATAGGCACATGCATGGCTTTGGTCGGTGTCTACACACTATGTGTATTGGTAGAATCCTGCAAACCACGGATGCGGTTACAATTTTTATATCCATGCAGGGCTCTATGTATTGGGCAGTAATAGCTGATTTCTGAAACATTTAGATGTTGAACAGGATAAGAAAAGCACACACACACACACCCATTAAAAATATTATTTTCTGCAGAAACATGCTGTATTTTTATAAGACAAACTACTGCCATTTGCTTCTCTCTACAGTATAACTGAGGAAGCGGTCCTTGAGGAATATTCGTCTTGGTTACACATCTGCTGTTATGACTGCAAGACACACTGCTGACAACTTGTTTATAAGCAGAAAGCCATTAAAGATAATCTCCCAAGGTCTGTTGTGGTGGGAAATGTGTAATAAAGCAAAAGACTCTTAGATATCAAATATCACGATCAATGGGCTTCTTTGCTATTTAAAAATACAGTCTCAGACACCAGATCCTTTTCTCCTTGATTCCTGTTGCCTAAGGGTTTTTCCCCCCCCACTGCTTCAGCATCTGCCCCTTGAAATCAACTGCATTTTCCAAAAGGGAATCCTCGCTAAATTATCTGGCAACAGCATAAGGGATATTATTGTACTGTAAATAGTTATATTAGATTAGTAAATTAAAGTATAGCACTCTTTGTTAAGGTCATATTAGAACACCACTGAAAAACTATCTACCAATTGCAAAATCCCTGGAAAGAGACAATAACTTCAAGGAGAAGTAACACAAAAGAATAAACTTATGAGGAAATATGAACAGGGAATGTCCCTGGTTATTTTTTCTTTCCTCTAAGTCTCATCTCTATCTATCTCTATACATTCATCTCTATATATCTATCTGTATATCACAAGTAGCCAGTTTCGGGGACAGCTTGTGTCTACATCCACAGTCAGATGTGGCTTTCACAGAAGTCAGTGTGTACTTATGCACAACTGAAGATAAAATATGGCTCTTTCATCCAGTAAAAAGACAGCACTTTTCCATATTGACAGCTCCCTGAAGTTTAAAAGCAGTAAGGCCGTGCTGGCATCCAGGGAGCAGCCCTGTATATTTTAGTAACTTTAAATTCTTGCCTTTTCCCCGGGACTCTTCCTGTTCTGCTATTAGCCTGATGGACCACATTTCCAGTTTGGAATAATGAATTCAAAAATGCATAACTTCATACCCGTCCACTGTGAAAGGAGTATCTTTTACACGATTGCTTTTTTACCAATGCTGGTACCCCATACATAGATATGAAATTACTACAGGCAGTCCCCAACTTACGCGGATCCGACTTACGTTGGATCCGCACTTACAAACGGGGGCTTTCTCGCCCCGGAGCTCGCAGGCAGTGGCCCCGCCACCTCGACCTCCGGGGCGAGAAAAGCTGCTCCCGGTGCCCCTGGTCTGCTGGGGACCGTCTCCAGCAGACCAGGGGCAACGGGAGCAAAGCCGCAGCAGCGGCGGATTCCCGCGCTTCTCAGGCTTTGCTCTGGCAAAGCCTCAGAGGCGTGGGACTGCGCCGCAGCTGCGGCTTTGCTCCCGGTGTCTCTGGTCTGCTGGAGACGGTCCCCAGCAGACCAGGGGCACCGGGAGCAAAGCCGCAGCCACGGCAGGTTCCCGCGCTTCTGAGGCTTTGCTCTGGAGACCATCTCCAGCAGACCAGGGACACCGGGAGCAAAGCCGCAGCGGCGGCGGGGTCCCGCACCTCTGAGGCTTTACCAGAGCAAAGCCTCAGAGGCGCGGCACCCAGCTGCCACTGCAGCTTTTCTCCCCGAGTCCCTGGTCTGCTGGGGGTGGGGGTGCAGCTAGTGTGCCCGCCCCCCCAGCAGACCAGGCTTTTATTGTGGACCCTGGGGCAGAGCAGCTGGGGCGCTGCCGGTTGGTCCCGCAGCGCCGCTCTGGGCACTACTGGACCAACCCGGCAGCACCCCAGCTGCTCTGCCCCAGGCATCCTGATTCAGCCGCTGCTGGTCAGTTTCAGCAGCGGCTGAATCAGGACGCCTGGGGCAGAGCAGCTGGGGTGCTGCTGGGTTGGTCCAGTAGCGCCAAGGAGCGGCGCTACTGGAGCAACCCAGAAGCACCCCAGCTGCTCTGCCCCAGGCGTCCCCAAGTCAGCCGCTGCTGAAACTGACCAGGGGCTGACTACAGGAAGCCCGAGGCAGAGTTGCTCTGCCCCGGGCTTCCTGGAATCAGCCGCTGATCAGTTTCAGCAGCAGCTGACTTGGGGACGCTTGGGGTTCTTAAGTTGAATCTGTATGTAAGTCAGAACTGGCGGTCAGTTTCAGCAGCGGCTGAATCTGGACGCCAGTTCCGACTTACATACAGATTCAACTTAAGAACAAACCTACAGTCCCTATCTTGTACGTAACCCGGGGACTGCCTGTACTGACTTTAAGATGCAACTGGAACATAAATCTGGAGTCAACTTAATGGAAATCAATCATTTCCACTTTAATCACCACGACTGCACTTTGCTATATAAAATGTGCCTCAGGAAGAAATGGGGGTTTTCAAAAAAAGCATAGGGGTGGAGAGAAAGAGGATTTCAAACTATCAAGTGCGTACATTTTTTATTATGTACATACACATATATATTTGTGTATACAACCAAACTGTAGCTTATTCTGTGTATTTCCTTTCCCACCATGGATAAAATTATTTACCGAGACACATGTCTGTGAACAAAGGTTTCACCCAAATTATAGGTTAAAAGTTTGTCCTGACATATTGTATGTGCACGTCGTTTGAATCAAAATGAGAGAAAAATTCAAGATCACCTGGGAAAGGATGCAAAAATGACATTTTTGTTTAATTTGTCAAAATGGGAGCTGCCTTTGGGAAAACACATCAGTGAGCTGCAATGAGGAATTCTTAAGTCACTCACCATCAAAACAGTAAACAGCTCCTCTACATACACTCTCTCTGTTTCTATTAGCTCATTTATGACGTGGCTGAAATGAAAAATAAGCATAATCAGAAATGAAGTTTGCAAGATTGAGCCATTGCATTTCAATTTGATGGTAAATATGCCTGCAACATACACACGAACAATTGGGACAGAGTAACTATAGAGGCAATAGGACAGAGGGATGCATAACAGATTAAAATCAGCTCAGATCAGAAGATCATATGCACTTTAAGTGAGGAAAGAGCTTTGTTTTGGCCTTTTGCTTTTCATGTGCATTTAATTGATACTTGGTGAATTCTGAATGACCATTTAACCACTTGCATTCCTGTATTTTATTGTAAATACCAATGTGGTTATGTAACAAGCCATTAATTTTAATGTGTCCATTATCTATCAATAAAATGCACACCAAAACAGATTTGTACTTACAAATGCCTTCATCTCATCGCTAGCAGTTGGAAACTGCTGCCTTAGGGTAACAGATGTATTAGGGCATAAGCTTTTATGGGGAAAACCCACTTCATCAGATGAATTGGAGTGGAGTTTACTGAGGTACGAGCATATATAGATATATAGATATATATAGATATAGACAACAAAAGAAAGAGGGTACTTTTGTAAATAAGGATAATCAAGTCAGGGTTGAAGTGTCTCATTCACACCAGACGATGTGGAAATGTGCATATCAAGAGAGGGAAAATTGCCTCTATGTTAAACAGTTAAGATTTTTATTCAGTCTTAAATTGATTATATTGAATTTGCAAATGAATTCCAGTTCAGCTGTCTCCCTTTGTAATCTGGTTTTGAAATTGTTTTGTAGAAGGATGACTATTTTTAAATCCTTTGCTGAATGTCCAGGGAGGTGAAGGTGTTTCTCCTCAGGTTTATGTTGTGTTACCATTTCTGAGGTCTGATTTGTGTCCATTAATCCTTTGGCGTAGAGACAGTCCAGGTTGGCAGTTTGAAAACATTTGCTTCTCTTTCATACAGTGAACGGACAGCACATTCTGATGTTAACAGCTTCTTGAAATTTTTTTTAAAGCATTAAGGCTACGCTCACATCCAAGTAGCAGCTGTGTAGGTTTTAGTAACTTTAAACTCTTGCCTTTTCCCTAGGACTCTTCATGTTGTGCTATTAGCCTCGGGAGTCAGTCCGCTTGATGCACATTTTTGACGTAGCAAATACCAACTGACTTACCCAAAGCATTAAAAAAAATGGGAAGTCAAATGTGTCAGTGGGACACAACAGAAACTTTAACAGACCAGTGCACCACCAAAATCAATGGTGAACACTGGTGGATGCGCCTGTATGCCTGAGATACAGAATAAAGAATTATTAAAAACATGGGCATACCATGGCCCAACTGCCATCATTAACATGCACCAGATCATCCAGAGAGAGAAATTTAACAATGCCCTCAGCATTCCTGTGCCATCTCCGCTCAGCTGCTCGAGTAACAGACATGTTATATTAGGGGAAGTTCATTGTTGATACCGCTGCAGACTTGAGACTGCTCGTTTGTTTCATTGTAGGCCATACCCCTCCAACAAAGCCATACCCCTCCAACTGCACAGTTTTCACTTTGATGGTGGATCTAACAGAGAGATCAAAATGTGAAGAATACTATGCTTCTATTTCACAACACTGGTTCAAGTGTTTTACTCAGATCTGAAAATCTGCCCTTGTGTTCTGTTCACACACCTTCCCTTTGCTCTTCTTGTCATGCTGCAGTCTTTTACAAGGACCCCTCTTAATCACAGTTTCCCCATCTTTCTTTAAGCTACCCTTGAACTTGATTGAGGGGTTTTGATTCTTTACAGAACAGCCAAGAGAATTGTTGCACTGAAAATTCCTATTCCCGTTGATATAAAGTGCATTTTGAGGAGAAGGGCCAACTGAATAATTACTACAGTCATCTTTGTTTTGTGATGCTTCCAACACGGGTTCTGATTCTGCACTAAGCAGATCTCTAGAGCACAAGGTATTTTCACATGGGGTTCCACTAGGCTGATATAGGAAACAGAACATACCCTTTTAGTATATCTAAGTTGTCTTCACTTTCTGAAATAAAAGACTGCAGGGAATTCCTTTTTTCTTGATAGTCATGCATCACTTCAATCTAGAATAGAAAGAGCATGTATTAGAGAGAGAGACAGATCATGCTTACATTTCAATCAGCTCAGTTCCTGAAATAAACATGGGAACTTCCTGGGGAAGGTTGCCTAGATAAGTATCATAGAATCACAGAACTGGAAGGGACTTCGAAAGATCAAGTCTGGTCCCCTACCCTCATAGCAGGACCATGCACCGTCTAGATAAGACATGTTGCACCACAGAACGACCTTGCAGTCTACTAGAGCTAAAACTAAAAATGACATGACGTGTAAGAATCTGTCAAACTTTTTCCCAGAAACTCCTTGGCTAGGTTACACTCTAAACATTGGTTACATGCCAGTGTTGCGACAGGTGGCTGAGCCCCAACTTCTGATGGGCAGGCAATGATGGGGAGTGGGGTGAGAGTAATAAGACCACCTCTTCCCCACTCCAGCCAGCTGAGGGTGGGGGATAGTGATAGATGCTCTGGCACTCAACTGCTCTGCCCCCATATCTGACACTTGGGGCTTGACTCACTCTGCCCACCAGGCACTCCCGCCAGGAACAGGGATCAAGGGCTTGCTCTGCTCTGCCCTGCCCAGTGCTCCAACTGGGGAATGGAGTCTGGGTGCAGGGGCTTGGCCTGCTTCATCCAGCCAGGGAAAGTCCCAACCCCACTTCCTGTCAGGAGTGCAAGGCATAGGGTTGCCACCCCTCCAGGGCTGGCCGGGAGTCTCCAGGAATTAGAGATTATGGCATGTGATGGAATCTCCAAGAATATAGGTTGAACATCTCTAGTCTGGAACCCTTGGGACCTGACTGGTGCTGAACCAGAGAATTTGCTGACCATGGGAGGTCAGTATTGTCTAGAAGCATTACCAACACTCCCACTGCTTACTGGGCTCTTAGAAGACATTTCGGGGTAAATTAGAGCTAATCAACAGCACAAAACTCTGAGGCTGTGTCTACACTGGCAAGATTTTGTGCAAAAGCAGGCGCTTTTGCGCAAAATCTTGCCACCTGTCTACACTGGCCACGAGTATTTGCGCAAGAACACTGATGTTCTACTGTATGAAATCAGTGCTTCTTGTGCAAATACTCTGATGCTCCCACTCGGGGATAAGTCCTCTTGCACAAGTGTCCCTGTGCAAGAGGCCTGTGTAGACAGGTAACATCAATTTCTTGTGCAAGAAAGCCCGATGGCTAAAATGGCCATTGGAGTTTTCTTGCGCAAGAGCTTTCTTGAGCAAGAGAGCGTCTACACTGGCACGGATGCTTTTGTGCAAAAGCAAATCTTTTGTGCAAAGGCACATGCCACTATAGATGCTCTCTTGCGCAAATACTTTTAACGGAAAAAATTTTCTGTTAAAAGTATTTGTGCAAAATCATGCCAGTGTAGACGCAGCCTGAAAGCCAGGACTAATGGCTGTAAACAAACCTTATGGGACTGCATTCAAGTTGACCACACCCATGATAAGTGGACATCTGGCTAACTAAAATCATGCCACACCACGGATATTTCCGGACCAGAGGACTCTGGACTAGAGAGTTTCAACCTGTACATCCTTCCAAGGCAAGTGGAACAGGGCCAGCCCCCCAACCCTGTTTCTGGATGGAACACCAAGTGGGGGAGAACAATCTTCCATGCCCGGGTAGGAGCAGAGCCAGGGCTGGGAGCAGTAGGCCTGGATGCTAAGTGGATGGGCCATGGCCCATCCATGGCTATGGCCCTGTTTCATGCTCTTTATGAATGGGGTTGTCTTTTTTCTTCTGTGTCTATACAGTGCTTAGCACATCAGTTTCCTGATCCATGACTGGGCTTCCTAGGTTCTCTAATTGCATAAATAATAAAACTCAATTGCTTGGCTATAAATAAATATTTAAGGGCTTTATGAGAGAATTTCAGAGACCCCATGAAGGTCTGATCAACCAAAGCACTTAAGCACATGTTTAACTTTAAAGGGATCTGGGCACAAGCTTAAGTGCTTTGCTGAACTGGGACCTGAGTTGTGACTATTCTTGCATTTCCTATTTCATGAGTTATTTATGTAAATCATCAGCATATTGTAATATAATTGCACAAAATGATTAGGTAACATATTTGCGCAAAGCCCATTGGTTATGATACAAGTTATAATGCATATGACAAGTAGAATTAATTGCTGACTACATATTAAAATAACCAGAGTTGTTGACTTGAGTCCTATAACTTGAACTCGAATCTGACTTAAGTCGCCTAAGTGACTCGACTTGAGACTCAACTCGGGTTCATTGTTTGTGACTTGAGACTCAACTTGAAACTTGCTAATTTTGTTAAATTGACTTGGTGAAAAAATTGTCTGAAAAAGCCGATATTGAAGGCTTGTACAAAAGTGACTTGACATTTTTTAAATTAAGACTTGAGTCTTGACTTGTGACTTGACTCGAAAGTGACTTTAGGGACTCGAGACTTGATTTAAGACTTGAACTGTAGTGACTTGAGACTCGACTTGGACTTGACAATGACGACTTGAAGACAACACTGAAAATAACAGTTATACGGTAGCTGGAATTACAATAAGTACCAAATAAGGTAAGAATTTCAACAATATGATACAGGTTGAACCTCTCTAGTCCGGCACTCTTTGATGCCTAAACAACAGTGCTCCAGCATGATTTTAGTTAGCCGCATGTCCATTTATCATGGGTGTGGCCAAGTTGCTTGCAGTCTCAAAAAGTTTGTTTACAGCCACGAGGCCTGGCTCTCACAGTGTTCTGTGCTGTTATTTAGCTCTAATTTACCCCTCAATGTCTTCTTAAAAACCCAGTAAGCAATGGAAGTGTTGGTAATTCTGCTAGACAATATTGACCTCCCGTGGTTCAGCAAATTCTCTGGTTTGGCTCTGGTTAGGTCCCAAGAGTGCCAAATAAGAGAGGTTCAACCTATACATATAAGTAATAAATAGCCAACGTGTTTATTTTGAAATAATTTCTGCTATTAAAAAATAAAACAAAAAATCTCCGTTAGTTTCTTTCCCTCTCTCTCGTACAATATTAGTTTTCTGATAAGGCCACAAGAAGCAGGTTTTAAACCTAAAAATGTTAAATTAATTAAAAACCCAAATCCTTTCCAGAGGTAATTTATGGCTTCTTCTTGGACAAAATTAATTTCAGATTTTTTTAAAAAAAGATCCAATTTAAATTTGTTTTAAAAGTCAGAAATACTGTCTCCACTATTAATATTGGGGAGGAGTTATAGTTCTGTTTCTAGTCTTTAAAGCATAAAAGTTTCCTGAATGAAAGATTATTTCCTTAACTGGTTTCACTGGCATATCAACCCTAAAACAGGAAATCAATACAAAAGGTGATTTTTAGCCACAGTGCAGGAAAATGCTTCAGCACAGGCTTAACTTTTAAGTACATGAGTAGTACTAGTGAAGTTGATCAGGGTGTGAATAAAAAGAATGCAAGACATCTTACTAAAACAAAACAAACCCCTCCTCCTCCACCTCAAATCTAGGCTCTACCTATCCCTGGAAAAAT